>NC_132938.1:2848333-4272500 GCF_034638445.1 Ciconia boyciana | reverse complement strand
AGGAAGTTTTCCTTCAGAAACAGACTTGAAAAATTACTGTTTTTCATTAAAAGTTGTCAAAATCTTTTTTCTTCTTAATTTTTTTTCCAAAAGTTTCTGGGTTTCTGAATTGAAAATGAAATTAAGTAGATGTATATAAAGGAAATGGTGTTAAAAAATCAATGTTGTTATTAACAAAAAAGAAAAAGGTTTTCCAATTAAATATTGAAAATTATTCCAACAGTATTTTAGACATCTGGTTTTTGGATTTTGCTGTGAATTGGAAAAAAAAAAAAGAAATCCATTTCAAACAATTGAGAATGAAAACAATGCCAGAACTGAAAATATCACAGCAAAAATCTTTCAATAGCTTCCAGCAAGTTCTTTTTATGCATCATCATTTGAAACTTGCAAAGTGTTGTACCATTCAGAAGGAAAAACTGCCTTTAATTCTGTTTCTCAGTGGATGTATACATAAAATGAAACCCACGTGCAATTTGTTTTTTAGATTAGAAACTCAATGGGACAGGGATCACTGCTCCATGAAATTAAGCACATTGTATGTAGGCTAGAGAAATGTTCTTAAAAAGACGAAGTATTAGAATCTGTCCCAAGGAGGATACAGTGGCTGTCTAGGGGGTTTGAAGAAATGGAGAACTCAGTTTCGGGCAATGAAATAAGAAAATATATATATGTTAGGGAGGTGGTTGAAATGAGATACTAATGAAAGGTATTACCTGGTGATATCTGTTATGCTTCAGCTGCTGTTCAGTAGTGGCAAATGAGGAACTTAGATTGATTGGCCCAGTCAGGGAAACCATCACGCTGTGCGTGTGTTGTGTTATCTTGGGAATACAACAATCCCCGAATGCAAAATTAGAGCAGTCAATACCCTCAGAAGATAACTTAGACTGTGTTAAGACACATGGAAAGATCCCTAAGGACACAGATTCCCTAGAAGACTTTAAAAAGCTTTAAAGCTTCTCTTTTCATCTATAGACAGCTTCATAAAGTCAGCTGCTAAAGTGTGTTAAAATAATCTGTGTTGTAGAGTCCTTTTAGAAACAATATATTTCTCAGGATTGGACTTCTAACCAGATGAGCAGAGGAAGATAATAATAATAATAATAATGATAAAAGAATGTACAAAACAAGTGATGCACAATGCAATCGTTCACCACCCACTGACTGATGCCCAGCCTGACCCCGAGCAGCGATCACTGTCCCCCAGCCAACTCCCCCAGTTTCTATACTGAGCATGGCATCATATGGTATGGAATAGCCCTTGGGCCAGTGTGGGTCAGCTGTCCTGGCTGTGCCCCCTCCCAGCTTCTTGTGTACCCAGCAGAGCATGGGAAGCTGAGAAGTCCTTGACCAGCGTAAGCATTACTTAGCAATAACTAAAACATCAGTGTGTTATCAACATTATTCTCATCCTAAATCCAAAAGACAGCACGATACCAGCTACTAGGAAGAAAATTAACCCTATCCCAGCCGAAATCAGGACAAGGTCACTAATGTGTGGCTAAATGACACACTGTTCCTACTGGATAACAGGAATTGTACAGGTGAATTCCAACTATGTAGCGCATTTTATTTTCAGATCATTCCATGACCATTACCTAATTAATCCTCAAGAGCACCCTGGAGCAGAGACCAGAAAAGGATAGTTATGCAGACATGTCAGTAAATACTTAATTTCTTCATTTTTTTTAATGGACTGTTTTCATGGAGTAATACCACAGATGGACTCACTGATTTCAGTCCATTAAAAGAGGGAACAACTGTGACATGATAGACAAGGCATATTTTTAAAAGATAATCCTCCAGGTGATGTAATGTTGCAAGCAGAAATCACTTATTTCAGTGGGACACTGCAGAGAACAAATGAAACAGTAAAATATACAGTGACACAGATGCTCAGGAGACTTGCTTCTGAGACTCCCATTTTATCTTTAACTACAAAGGCAAGATTGGCCCTTATGTTCAGCGAAGATGTGCCAGAGGAGGGTTGCCATGGCAGAGGATAACCGCATTAAGTCTCCCAGCCCCCAGCACGTCTGCTCCTATTTCCACCCACTCACCCATCTGGCCAGGTTGCAGCAAAGGTGCGATGCCTCAGGGCCCGGCACGCAGACCCACCAGGGAATTCTTGTCTGGGCAATTTGTGTCTGGATTGCAGCATTTCTCATCACCACCTGTGTTAAAGGGTCCAGGCACACTGTGCATCCGGCCCCATAGATTTTCCACTCTGAATTATGCCCTGGCCATCTTCCAGCTATACCATTTGGGACTATGATTTTGTTAAATCTGATTCCCTTGCAGGGTCAGGATTGATCAACACAGGACATTTTTTGGCAGCACAAAGGAATGTGTTCTTTGGCCAAATCCTGTACCCGTAGAAGATGAGAGTAAATCTCCCTTTGCCTTCATAAAGGTCATCTTTTCAAATTCCCCTCATACATGTACTGCATCAGGGCATGCGAAAAGTTGATGGGTACCCTTCTCATGTTGAAAAGAGGGAGGCCTAGAGTTAACTCAGCACCTTTCAGGAGCAGTTCTTCAGGGCCATTTTATTCCACTTGATTCAGGATTGAATCCATACTCTAGCTTCATGCTAGAGGGAATCCTGCCTATTTCTGGTGGCTTTGCTTCAGAAGAAATGTAAAACCAGTCTGCTGGCTAAATTTCAATTTGGATAATTACATTTTGCTCACATAAATTACTTTAATAGTTTCAAAGAGGCGAAATTACTCTCTGCTTACTCTTCCAAAGCTATTTGGTAGTGTTAGTAGGAGAGATGAAATGGACCAACCCACCAGAGAGGTGGCTGCATTTTAATGGGGGATGAAATTCCCCCTGTAGAGTACATATTTTGTGCAAGGAACTTCAGTCCATGTCCAGCCTATGTGAAAGATGGAGAGCTATTAACATTTTTCTAAAAACTCACAACTCTCAGCCTGTGATATACCTCCCTCAACCCTACTCTTATGTATCAGACTGTCTCTCTGACAGCTCTTCTGGGATAGCTTAATAAAGGTTTATTCTTAACTCCTCATTTTCCCATTGTAAGCCTGCTGGTTTTTTCCTTTCTTTCCTCCGCCACCAGCCCCCTTCCTTTAAGATCCACTCTGTCACCTGGCCAGTTGTCTCCTGTTATCGTCTTCTGACATGCAGGCTAGCTGCAAGACTGCTCGGCTCTTTATCCATCACTTCTCGAGGAGCCAGGCTTTTGCAGACAAGCTAAACCTCTTGTTGTTGACCTATGAACCCAGTTCTGCATGCCAGCATAGCACCATCCATCCTTGCCTCTGCTCGTGACAAACTGCAGTTCCCAAATTATTCCCTTTTTATTTAAATGATCCTTCTAGACCCTGGCTGTGGAAATTATGCTTTTAGCTATCTTCATCATTACATCCTTCTGATGCAAGACTATTTTTCCCCTCTGTACCCAATACAGTATTCTTGTATTTTATCTTAGGCATCAAATCCATCACAAGTTTCCTCTTTCTTCTTCTTTCTTGCCCTTCTTAAATTTCTTCAGTGGTCTCATCTATCACATCACTCATTCCAGCCTTGATATTTCCATCGTCATCACTCTGTGTGTCATTCTCATGCCTGGAATGTCCTAATTTTTCACATCCTTTAAGTCTGTGACCCAAAGTGACACTCTTCCTGAATCAGGGGATCAGTTATATTATCTTTATGATTATTCATTAAACAGAACTTTTAGAACAGCTAATGCATATGGATAAACTTATTGTTCACAAGGTCTGATTGTTCAAACACTCATTCTGTGAATTTGTTACCGCAAGATGAAATTTCTTCAGTATATGAGGAACAGACCAAAAGACATATATGTAGGATGGCAACATTTTGAAGTGCAATGTGCAAGATTTTTGAGCAAAATACATGATATTTGGAGGCGAGGATTATGTTGCTAAATGGTAGCACATGACTCTCTTTCCCAGCTGCTTCTTGCAGGGAAGAACTACAGGTACCAGTATGGTGGACTAGATGGATTATCCCATCTGCTTAAATGCAGAAATCCTGACATCCCTTCTCCCTCCCATAACCTCCCTCCTGCTGCTTGTTGATCTTGTTTGTTTGTTCAGATCTGACATTCTTCAAAGATTTCTGCACATCTAATCTGAATATTGCCAGTAGTCCCACTGATGATGACTGATACTTGCAGGAGTAAAGTATTGGTCTAAATCATTGCATGGACTGGACTTTCTATGGGCGAGGATTGTAGGTAATTCTGCTCACTAGCTGTGGATTGACCTTATCTTAGGTGTCTAAAAATATTATTTTTTTTTTAATCTTGGATTTTGCAGAGAAATCAGCATATTTTTAGATGTTGTAGCAGTTTTAATGGATTTGAGGATTCTGACCTTCCACATACAGAGACGAACAGCTGTGGGAAAATAACGGAAGATTAGCAAGGAAGATTGTAAACACGCTCAAGTGACTTGCTGCTGGGGTGTCCAAAAACACATATATCATACTAATTGTTGTTTGGCCTTGCGTGTTGGACAAGTAGAACATCTGTGCTTAGATAACATAGGCCTGTGATAGACTTAGAGGCACCCTATCGAACACGCTTGAGATTCCCGCCCTGCTGTGGGAAAGATCAAAGCACAGTGGTAAACTACGCCTGCGTGAATCCCTGATATACAGGCTATAACAGCAGGGTCGGCGACCCTCTAGCAAGGACCGAGCTCTGCGGTACCTGCGTCCCCGCTTTTGTGTGCCTCTGCCCGGGTGCTGCTTCAGGGATCCCCCGGTTGATGAGGTAACAAAAATAAATTTACTCTG
Source organism: Ciconia boyciana (assembly GCF_034638445.1). Classification (NCBI taxonomy): domain Eukaryota; kingdom Metazoa; phylum Chordata; class Aves; order Ciconiiformes; family Ciconiidae; genus Ciconia; species Ciconia boyciana. The sequence goes on along the minus strand of NC_132938.1, from coordinate 4,267,703 downwards.
CATTTCAGCCATGGTTTTGTGGTTGTTCCTGCATCCTGCCTGTGCTGACTTACACAACAGCCCAATGCTGAAAAAAGCACAAATATATTCCCTGAATATCCTTATAAAGGAGAGAGAGAAATCAGTGAAACATTGTATAAAAAATGTTTCATAAATACTTACCAGGGAAAAATGTTTTATTATGTCATGAAGTTAATTTTGAAAGTTGTGCGTGTATTTTGGACGGTAGAAGATCTTTCTCACAAGTCACTGTTTTTATTAGCTACTAATGTACACAGGACTTACTATTTCACTGCATTCTTCTTTTGAATAACCCCATATCCTTAATATTTTCTCACTAAATATTTCAATACTTTTTTCCTCACTTTGTGCATCTTTTCTCTCTCTGTCGTCCCATGGGCTTAAATGTTATATTTGCATATTTATGTAATATGTGATTTAATGAAACATCAGGATGTACCATGGGTGCTGGACAGCCTATGAACAGAAATTCAAGACATTTGCCATAAATTGTAGCAATACTTTGGGCTTCTGTACTCCAAGAGAGCTTTGTTAAGGTCATCTATGTATCATGCCATAGGCAAGAGCTACCTGGAAAAGAAAATTCAAGTTCCATAGATGATTGTGAAGTCTTTGAAAATTTTAAATCTTAAGTCAATGGTAAAAGGAGAATGCATTGCTTTACTTTTCCTCACTGCATTTTTGTTCTGCAGAACTTAAATATTCCAACATTTCATTCCAAATCCACCAAGGTAGTCTGACCAAGACTACTCCTGTTTCTCCAAAATCAAAATGTGCTTCCCATTGTCCCTGCCTTTTTGTTGGGATGAGCTGGAGAAATGGAATCTGCAATGTCCTCTGTGGAAAACAGTTAGACAGCCTGCCAGGGAACTGGGAGCTTGGAAACTGGCCAGGTTTGCTGCCAAATGCCTGGTGAGCTGGGAAATTTGATTTTTACTCAAAGGACTTAAAGTCCTGGTGTACCTCTCCTATGAAAAGAGGTCAGATGAGACCTTATCGCCCTGGAAAGCTTGGAAACAGCTGATCTTAAATTATCCATACTCAGAGCTTCTCAAAAATCTACCAGGCAGTCCAGAAGCCCAGGTTCACTATTATTTGTAGGCATGGTTTTCATGGTATTCACTGAAAACAGATAGATCCTCTAACTGAAGTTTTAGCTCTGCATTTTCTAATGGAGAAGCATTTGCTCTGAGAATTCCTAACTGTAGTTACACAGACTCTCTCCAGAGCTTCAGGGCTATATTCCAAGTCACAACCTTTACGTTGGGCTTACAAGGGAGCAAGGTAAATGTTGACTGCTTCGGCTGCATTCTTTTGGACTGGGAAATTTCCCCTTTCTAGATCACTGTGATACACTCACAGAGCTGAAAAGAAATGTTTTCTTCCCCAAAAAAGTTACATTGAAGTCCCATAACACCTTACTGGAGTAAATGCATACTTTGTTACTACCTTTGCAGCATTGGGATTCATATTTTAAGAAATCTTACTTTGCCATCAGTTCTAATCTGAGGAAATGCCAAATGAATATTGGAAGGAATGAAGTGAAAAGGAACGTGCCAAAGCACGGATGGAGGCTGATGAGATGGCAAATGCTCAGATGGACACTGAAGACGGTACTGTCTTTTACATGGGATGAAAGCAGTGGACATGAGGTCAGGCGTGGTGGAAAGAAGGGGTGGGATGTGATGACAGTGCTACGGAGAGCGTCAAGGCTAGATATCTGAGAAAATGCAGCCAGCCAATATGCCAACAATGATTAGACTTCATATGACTTTTAGTATTGTCCTTGAGATAGAAGTCTTTAAATACCTGCATTGCATAACAGCACTGTCAGTTATTAAGTATGTCTTGTAATTGGTTAGAAAGTCTTTAATGATAACTTGCTTCGAAACCAAACTGAACCTCTAGGTAACAACAAATGCAGGAACAGGAGGAATAGTAATAATTTGAATCCACAATATATTCAGTTGCTGTTCTAAATCCTAAGGAATTAATTTTTTACATGTATTTCAATGTAATATGATTATATCACATGTAATAAACTAATCTTGACACTTTTTTCTGTTTAAAGTATGCAGAAACTGACTCTTGAAAAGGTGTGGATTTATTTATTTATTTTTATTTTATCAACACAAAGCTATTTTAATTTAGTGTAATTGTTCTCATTTCTGTCTTTTAAAAAAACAAACCCTCAAGAACACGTTGTGTTCTTAACAACTTCACTATCATAAATCAGTATAGCTGCACTGATTTAGGAATGTTGCCATGATTTATACCAGTTGTAGATCTGGCCCTCCATTCTTTGGTGCTGGGTGCCAGCACAACAGTTCACTGAAGTTTACTAGAATGTTTCTGATCAATATGAAAAAACCCACACACAGTATTTTTTTTTTTCATAGTGAGAATTTCTACTACTTTTTTAAGAGTCTGATCCTGCAAGGTACTTGATCCCACATTTCCTGCTATTTGTAAAGGCCTCTCATTGAGTTCAGTGGGAAACTGGGGCTCTTGACCCTCTGCAGGACAGGACTCTAATAGTTGGAAGGAAATTGCCTTGCATCTTGTACAACCTGCTAATGTGCTTGTGCATTCATGCACAGCAATTGATCTTGCAAACTTCTGAATGTTCACTGGACTTGCCATTATACCATGAATATTTTATAGCAGCACCACTATAATAACAGTAATTACATTTGCCCTTTTACAGAACCTTTTATCTAAGGATTTCAAGGTGCTTTATGGATGTTAATTAAAGCCCACAGTCTTCTTGTGGAGTAAGAATTATTATTACCATTCTGCAAATGGAGAAGCAGAGGTACAGAAAATCTGAACTTGACCTTGCCCAAGGTCATGTCTCAAATCCATGCCAGGACCAGGAGAAGAATTCAAGGGTCCTTGCTCCAGACTTGCTTCAGCTATTTACTTAATTCGAACTATGCTACTAGGTGAAGAAAAGTGTTTAAAATTGACACTTTGGATACTTTACTATTATTTGGAATATTGTAAATTTTTACTGCCCTGAAGAACCACTATGGCCCTCAATACACCCTCACAAAATAATCCACATATCAGAAGGCACTCACTGAAATGAATTTGAGGTGCCACACCCAGAGGACCTGATCCTATGTCAGAGATGCCGGTGGAGACATTTCACTAAGTATTAGCACAGTCTTGCAGGTACCAATACAAAACTATTAATGCCATCATGAGCCATCAATGAGCTGTGAACAAAGTCCATAGCTGAAAGGCACTTTTCTCTCAATCGCTTTACTAACAGTGAAAGGATGTCACAAGGTATATTCTAATGTCAGTGCCTGTCGTTTAGATGAACGGAAGTGACTCACTGTGATTGCTTCTTCGATAAACTTATTTACTATGAGAATGCTAGCTCTTGATTGCTTTGTAAAAAAAGTGTAATTATTATGAAATGATTATACAGTTAGGCTTGTGTTTAAAATGAACATGAAAAACACCTATTCACCCAGGGAAAATGAGCACATTTCCTGAGTGGAAAGGTACCTTAATGTACCTTAACCTAAATGAGGTGCATGCTCACAGTCACAGCAGGGCATGATAGCCTTTAGGAAGGTAAACTTTCAGAAAGAAATTCCAGATCAGCGAGCCCACATGCACAGCAGAAGCAAGCTGCAGTGTTTTTAGCTCAGTCACAGCACTGAGGGAACATGAAGTATCTCCACATTTCCAGCTTCAGACTTAATGTGACTGAAGCCACGTGGGGGACTTCCCTGCAGCTAGGGAACAGATGTGTGCCAGGTTATGCAATGTGGGAAGTGGGGACAGTGGTCCCATGCCCCGAGCTGCTGCTCCCCGTGGCACTGAGTTGGTTTGGGATGGTAGAATCCACAGAAATATGTATGTAAATATAAAATGCTCTCCGCTTCCTAAAGTGGACAAAATCCTGGCTTCATAAAAGTAACTGGGAAATTATCGCTCACTTCTGCCCATCCAGGACATCCATCAGGGAGTTCTGAGATACCTTTACCAGTTAGGAAGACACTGTAATTACTGTAAATTATGTAAAATCCTTTAAGCTATAAGAGGTTTGACCGGTCTAATCAATATCTTGCAATAACAAGGTTTAGCCTGGTAAGAAGTTGTCCTGGTTTCGGCTGGGATAGAGTTAATTTTCTTCCCAGTAGCTGGTACAGTGCCGTGTTTTGGATTTAGGATGAGAATAATGTTGATAACACACTGATGTTTTAATTGTTGCTCAGTAATGTTTCCACTGGTCAAGGACTTTTCAGCTTCCCATGCTCTGCCGGGCGCACAAGAAACTGGGAGGGGGCACAGCCAGGGTAGTTGATCCAAACCACCCAAAGGGCTATTCCATACCATATGGCGTCATGCTCAGTATAGAAACTGGGGGGAGTTGGCCGGGGGGCAGAGATCGCTGCTTGGGGACTGGCTGGGCATCGATCGGCGGGTGGTGAGCGGTTGTATCACTGGTTTTTTTCCCTGGGTTTTGTTCCTCTCTCGCTCTCTTGTTGTTTTCCTTCTCATTAAAATTTGTTGTTGTTATTATTATTACTGTTGTTGTTGTTCTTGTTGTTGTTACTATTACTATTATTATTATTATTTTGTTCAAATTATTAAACTGTTCTTATCTCAACCCACGAGTTTTCTTACTTTTACTCTTCTGATTCTCTCCCCATCCCACCGGTGGGGGGAGGGTGAGCAAGCAGCTGTGTGGTGCTTAATTGCCGACTGGGGCTAAAACACAACAGAAGTATTGTGCAGTAATAACGTAGTTTATGATTTATTCTGCTTAACTTCCAAGTTTTTAGTCCAACAAACCTATGTCTTTCAGCAAAACAGTATCACAGTGCTAGTGGGCAGAGTCATTTGGATATTACCACAAGAAAGCGACGTGCTCCTGGCCTGGGTGGAGGTTGAGTGGGGATGAGTGGGGTGCCAGCACGTCCAAGGTGAGCAGGAATAAAGCAAGACCACCCTTACCGCAGAGAAATGCCTGGTGCAGACAACACACCTTGAGAAAGGAGTTATTCTCTTAGCACAAGTTTCCATTTTGGTTTGTTTGGTTTTTTTTTCTTTTTCTTTTTTCTTTTTTCTTTTTTCTTTTTTCTTTTTTCTTTTTTCTTTTTTCTTTTTTCTTTTTTCTTTTTTCTTTTTTCTTTTCTCTTTTCTCTTTTCTCTCCTTTCCTTTCCTTTCCTTTCCTTTCCTTTCCTTTCCTTTCCTTTCCTTTCCTTTCCTTTCCTTTCCTTTCCTTTCCTTTCCTTTCCTTTCCTTTCCTTTCCTTTTCCTTTCCTTTCCTTTCCTTTCCTTTCCTTTCCTTTCCTTTCCTTTCCTTTCCTTTCCTTTCCTTTCCTTTCCTTTCCTTTCCTTTCCTTTCCTTTCCTTTCCTTTCCTTTCCTTTCCTTTCCTTTCCTTTCCTTTCCTTTCCTTTCCTTTCCTTTCCTTTCCTTTCCTTTCCTTTCCTTCCTTCTCCTTCTCCTTCTCCTTCTCCTTCTCCTTCTCCTTCTCCTTCTCCTTCTCCTTCTCCTTCTCCTTCTCCTTCTCCTTCTCCTTCTCCTTCTCCTTCCTTGTGGAATCTATGAATGCATCCCATCCTAAAAAGGGATGGCATTTCCTGTCCCTAACAGGGCTATATGAGCATCTTTCCCTTTCTTCTTTATAAGAGGATCATTCATGGGAAAAACATCCAAAGGAAACTACTCACTATATCTTTGACTATAACTACTCATCTCAAATAAAACATTGGACACAGCAACATAGTACTGACTAATGTTCCACAGATTGCCAACAGCAGCTCTCTGAACTGTACGTTGTGAACAGAACTATATTTAAGTTCAATGTCTGATTTGCAAACACCTTCATATAGCCTGACAATTTCACTGTTGCCTTTTACTTATTCCTTTCAGCTCTTCTGCCTTATGACCTCTCAGCTTTGATGCATTGAGGATCATTAGTAAGTAAAGCACATTTAATCCATACTGCTGAGTGTATATTTCTGAACAGAAGCAAAAACACATACCAATTAATTATTTACTGAGCTGGAGATTTCTAAAATGTATCTCAAGGAAGTTCATAGATTTATTAATTCCAGTTCATCTTATTTGGAGTTTTGTTAATGGCATTTTCAGCAGGTGAATAGCTGTTTTATTTTTACATGCATCATACTCAATTTAAATGCCATTTCATTAAAAGCTGTTTATGAACAAAACACTTGAAAGTAAATGTGAATTGCCCAAAGCATTTTTCCCCATTGCGTGTGCTTAGGCTGTTCCCTGAAATCAAAGATTAGATGGATTTTTGTTTTGTTTGGATTACAGGTTTTTATTCCATGCATGTAACAAATGAAAAACCTGAATTGGAGTGGACATTGCATTTTGAAAACCACAAAGCACTTGATTTATTCAAATTATGTTTACATAGGAATTATTTCACCCATCAGTGAAATGCAGCTGCCTCTGGCTTGGAAGACGTCAGTCTTTAAAAAGAAACATTGCTAAGTGAAAAGAACTTTATCTAATATAAAACTTGAGGAGGAATGTAGGCTTGCAGAATGTAATTACTCATTTGGATGTTAGCCCGGACACCAAAGCTATCATTCCCTCTTTAGCAAAAGTAACTTGGAATCTTAAGTGGTTACAGATAATGAAAGCCTTGATTCTGCAACCTTTCTGGAAAATAAAAATAGTATTAGTAGTATAATGTTTCCCAGCTATTTAGATGTAATTGCATTTAACATTTACACAGCACTTTAACCAAGAGACCTCCAAGTGCTCTATAAAAGTAAAGGTGTGTTTGATTTTTTGGGCAACCCTATTCACTACTTTTGGTTCTCCACATTTGAAAGCCTGAAATATGCTTTTGCAAGGCAAATAATTGACTCTATTCTGGCCTCTGAATTCATGCAGAACTTCGCAGTGTTTCTGACAGGGAAGTTTCCTACATGGATCATTGGCAGATGTAGCTACAAGGATGTGGTCACACAATAGTGACTATGACAGCCAGTGTTGGTTTGAAGGATTGGTTCGCCTTCCAGCCTATTGATTTTGGGGTTTGTAGCAGCATATTTAGCACTGGTGTCAAAGTCGTGGATGGGTTTGTGATAAAGCTTCCATGGTATTTTAAAAGCAGTGAGAGTGATATTCCAGAGTGGGCACATCCATTTTCTGTATGATGTGCAACATCTATGCAATCATTTCTATCCACAGCAAAATGTAACCTATCAGTCAGTGAACATGTTTCAGCAATGGAGATGTTATCTATTTCCTTCTGTATCCTTGACATTTTCATCAGTTTCCCCAAAGGATTCTCTGTCTTCACTTGCCAGATTTTGAGCTATTGCCAGACTGTCATCTGAAGATCTGTGTTATTTTACATTGTCTTGGGAAAATATCTGTCCCATAATTGGAGGAGAAGGGAAATATTATCCAAATGGTACTAAAATCCATATTTTATGTACTACAACAGTTTCATAAAGCCCATTGGGAAGACAGGAAGAGAGACTTTATGGAGAAAAAACAGTGGAAGGTTGCAAGGAATGACACATAAATGAAAAGAACGAGGGTGTGGGGGTGTTTTTTTTTCTTTTTAAAATGGAGAGTCTAAATATCCTTAAAATTTTTTGACACTCTTACCTTACAAGGCTTTAGAGAGTTTGTTATGTGAACTTTCTGTAATAATAATAATAATAAAAAAGTTCCATACAGTTTATGATGTATCAGTTTATTTCAGTGAAACTGTAAAACATTCCAACCAGTAACATGAGCATTAGAGATTTCATAGCAAATCTTGGTGTTGGGTAAATTTGCCTTGTCCCTCTCTCTGCATCAGGATTACAACATCAGGATTTCATGAAGAGTGATGCTGATTAAGTCAATTACGACTATATTATTGAGTTTGGGGGCATGAAATAAAATTTGAAGGTCACATAAATTTCTCTGATGTGTGTGCAGAGGAGACCACAGAGGAGAAAAACCTGTTTCTATAAGAGGGGTTGGTTACTCCCACAATTTCAAGGCAGAAGTTGTAGTTGAGGATAAAGGCAGTAAAGAAATTTTGGCAGAAAGAGCTGTTGTGACCTCAAAAAAAGAAGTCTTTATAGCTAAAAATCCTGACTTCTAGAAATACTCTTCAGTCTATAAGTGTCCCCTCAAAACATCAGATTCAGCAGAATCATCATCTTGGGTGGATGTGACTGTAAAAGGGAACTTCATTTAATTCTAGGGAAGGTTTTCCTCGTGGTAGTGAGGTACTGAATGCTTTCTTTGCCTCAGTCTTTACTAGTAAGACCAGCCTTTAGAAATATAAGGACCTAGAAACCAGGGATAAAGTCTGGATCAAGAAAGACATGCATTTGGTGGAAGACGATCAGGCTAGAGAATACTTAAGGAAATTGGACATGCATAAGTCCATAAGTGGACATGCATAAGTCCATAAGCTCTGATGGGATGTACCCACAAGTGCTGAGCTGGCTGGCGTCACTGCAAGGCCACCCTCAATAATCTTTGAACGATGATGCTGATTGGGAAAAATGCCTGAGGACGGGACGAAAGCAAATGTCACTCCTACCTACAAAAAGGGCAGGAAGGAGGACCCAGGGAACTACGAGCTGGTCAGCCAGCCTCACCTTGATCCCTGGGAACATGATGGAGCAGCTAATTCTGGAAACCATTTCCAGGCACATGAAGGACCTCAGGAGTAGTCAGGCACATGAAGGCACATGAAGGCATGAGGAGTAGTCAGAATGGATTCACAAAGGGGAAGTCATGCTTGACCAACCTGATAAACTTCTACAATGAAATGACTGGTTTGAGAGATGAGGGGAGAGCAGTGGACATTGTCTACTTAGATATTGTCTACCTAGACAGTAAGGCTTTCGGCACTGTCTCCCATAAGATCCTCATAAAGAAGCTGATGAACTATGAACTGGATGAGCAGACAGTGACGTGGACTGAATATTGACTGAACCACTGGGGCTAGTTGTGCTGCCATCCAGAGGGTCCTTGACAGGCTGTTGAAAGGGGCCAATAGGAACCTGATGAAGTTCAACAAGGGGAAGTGCAAAGTCCTGCACCTGGGGAGGAACAACCCCAGGCACCAGTATGTGCTGGGAGCCACACAACTGGAAAGGGGCTTGGCAAAAAAGACCTGGGGATCCTAGTGGACACCAAGTTGACCATGAGCCAGCAAGGTACCCTTGCTGCAAAGAAAGCCAACATTATCCTGGGCTTCGTTAGGAAGGGTATTTTCAGCAGGTTGAGGGAGGTGATCCTTCCCCTCTACTCAGCACTGGTGAAGCCACACCTGGCACACTGTGTCCAGTGCTATAGACATATAGAGTCATTAGGATGATGAAGGGACTGGAGCATCTCTCCTATGAGGAAAGGCTGAGAGAGATGGGACTGTTTAGCCTAGAGAACAAGGGGATCTCATCAATGTATATAAATACCTGGAGGGAGAGTGCAAAGAGGAAGGAGCCAGACTCTTCTCAGTGATGCCCAGTGACAGGACCAGAGGCTTGTGGGCACAAATTGAAGCACAGGAGGGTCCCTCTGTAAATCAGGAAACACTTTTTGACTGAGAAGGTGACTGAGCACAGGCACAGGTTGCCCAGGGATGTTGTGGGGTCTCCATCCTTGGAGATATTCAAAAGTCATCGGGGCATGGTCCTGGAAAACTGGCTCTGGGTGGCCCTGCTTGAGCAGGGGAGTTGGACAACATGATCTCCAAAGGTCCCTTCCAACCTCAACCATCCTGTGATTCTGTGATGCAGTAATTCTGTGATTCTGAGTCTAAATAACTTTCAGCTTTATGAAATTGAAGATCTTCAAAATAAGATCAGAGATGTAAAAACATCTGGCTTTACAGATGCCCCCCTGGCTGTTACAAGAACATGTTCTCCTAAGTCTACCAGGTGGTCTGAAAATTCCCTTTTAAATGTTTCAAATGCTTTATCATCTGATTTAAAATATCCTAAACCAAAAGGCTTCTAATTATACATTGCCCCAGGTTAAGGAAAATTACAGGTTTCCTGGGTTCTACTGTTGGATTTCACCCTGCCCATCAGAGTTGGGGGTAAGAGATAGAAACAGGTCAGTGTGTGGTGGAGCAGAGAGCAGCAGGCAAGAAAGGATGATAGAAAACTCTGAGAAATTGCTGGTAATTGTGGTCCAGCCCTTGAAAAATTTCTGTCAAGAGGCAGCACCAGACACATGCTATTTTTCAGTAGTCTGTGAGCTTCCCATGATAATGAGAAAAGCTTGCTTTCTTTTTTTTTTCCTTTGCTCTGTATGCGTGTGTTTGTGGCCACATTGCAGAGGTAGGAAGGAGCTATTCATTTCCTTACAAAATGATATTTGAAATCTTCTTTCCCCTTTAACAAACGCATCCATCTTCACAGCACCTTTGCTTCTAGGCAATTTCTACAAATCAAGCTGATCATTCGATCTGTGTTGTTTTTAATGGTCTTTCTTGCCAATATTTATAATGTGCCTTGAAAGCTGAGGCAGACCATGGGTTAGATATTTAGTATTAATTAACGTGTCACTCCCCAGAACATGCACATGCTGAGGAAACTAGCAGCCATGTTTAATTCTACCAGAGAGGTTGGAGGCACTTGTAAATTGCTAATATATTTAAAAGGTGTCCCTCCCTACCTTTCTTTGGAGATTGAGTTCATTTCTTCATGCTCTCCTCTCCCTTTTAACTGCTGCAATCTTACTTCTCCAACCTGAATTTCACTTCCCTCTTGTCCAGAATCTCATTGCCTCTGACTCTAGCTATCTTAACACTCTCTCTAGCACGCTTATTAGAACATTTTGTAATTGCTATCAGTGATTATACAGTAGCATCCAATGGGGCAGATAGATAGTTTTTGAAAGGTAAGAGAAGGCCCTGGAGAAAGGATCCCAAATACAGAGAGGACACAGAGATGACTGTCATGTTAAAAAATACATGGGTTGTTTCTACACTGGTATATAAATGAGAGTCAAATGGCTCACTGTGCTAAATGTCATTCAAGAAAGACCAAGAAGTGTTCTGCCGTTGATAAATTGTGAGTGTCGTGGTTTAACCCCAGCCGGCAACTAAGCACCACACAGCCGCTCGCTCACTACCCCCGGGTGGGATGGGGGAGACAACTGGAAGAGTAAAAGTGAGAAAACTCGTGGGTTGAGAAAAAGACAGTTTAATAGGTAAAGCAAAAGCCACGTGCACAGGCAAAGCAAAACAAGGAATTCATTCACTCCTTCCCATGGGCAGGCAGGTGTTCAGCCATCTCCAGGAAAGCAGGGCTCCATCACACGTAACAGTTACTTGGGAAGACAAACGCTATCACTCCGAATGTCCCCCCTTCCTTCTTCTTCTCCCAGCTTTATATGCTGAGCATGACGTCATATGGTGTGGAATAGCCCTTTGGTCAGTTGGGGTCAGCTGTCCCAGCTGTGTCCCCTCCCAGCTTCTTGTGCACCTGGCAGAGCATGGGAAGCTGAAAAGTCCTTGATTTAGTCTAAGCACTACTCAGCAACAACTAAAACATCTCTGTATTATCAACACTGTTTTCAGCACAAGTCCAAAACATAGCCCCATACCTGCCAACTATAAAGAAAATTAACTCTATTCCACCCAAAACCAGCACAGTGAGTTAACACTAAGGTAATAGGTAGAACATATAGATATTAACAAAACAATAGATAAGGCAAAAGAAACCCAATGAGACAGTTCTGGTCAATGTGATAAGGAAACTGTATTAGTACTATGGAGCCAAAGATCATCAGAAAATCAGCCTTCCCTTCCCTTTTCTATAACATAACTAAAACTTTACCTTCAGGACTTCAGTAGCCTACCGCCTAATGAACTGGGGTCTTCTCTTTGTCCATGCCCTGGTCACTGAGGGGCCCTGTTTTCCTTTTACCTCTGAACTCAACAGGATCTGCAGTGATTAGGTGTAGCACAAGAGGTTTTCATCTACACTCAGAGCATGTAGGCTCAAGCTGAAGCATGGTGGCTTTCATGCAATGATATCCCAGGTGATAAATGACCAATGCAGTAGCGATTATGCACATATCTTCTCTGCCTCCTGTGCTTATTTTCTGGTTTCCTTTTCCAAAGCAAAATGTCACACAGCTTGTGCTGAGTGTGTCTCAGTGGAAATCAAATAATTCAAATAGAAGAAAGGTGAGGTAAATTTTTCCCCTTGCCAACAGGTTAAGTCTGTTGGAGCTGTTGTTAGTTGAATTTTTTATACCCTTGAATTGTCTCAAGCTCAGTTCCTGTGATTTCCCCATGAAAGCGGGTGGGAGAATGCAAAAATTGCATGTTGGAATTATTAGTTTGTATGATAAATGTCATGTAAAAGCCATTAGTCTGAGTTAAATTCCTAATTTAGATTGGCTCTTTTCTGCCTTTATCCTTTTCCAATAGATCACTATCCCCAGGTAGTCTTAGACATTTCCTAAAGCTTCCTTGGGCCACAAATACGCCTTCCTATATTCCTTCTTCTCTCCAGCTGCCTTATTCCTTCTTTAATTCCTTCCTTATCATCTCAAGAGAAAGCTAGTGCATTTTTAAGGTCTAGTTTCCCCTTTCTGGATCAGTGTAGGATAAACCTAATTATAGTTGCTGTTGAGAATAATATGATGCCACCAATTGAATTAATAAGAAAGGAATAATAATATGTTTTCAAAGTCTACCCACCTCTGCCCTAGAAAGTCCTTCAGATGTGCACAAACTGAATGCACTGGGTTTAAGAGATATTAGCAAATCTCAATAAAAAACTCTAGATTTCACAGAGCTATGCATTTCCTGAGCTCACTGTTAACTTACCTCCAGCGTATTGGTGACATGCCAGCAGATTGATTTGCAAAATTTCTGTCTGTCTTTATAACATGCTATAAAGTACTTTATGAGACCAAAGACAGATATATCCCTGTCTTAGAGAGCTTCCAAATTACAGCTTAATTAAAACACTGTGGTACACAAAGGGAAGACAAGGTCACAAGATAAAAATCTGGGGGTTATATTCTTGCACAATGGATTCCCATTACCCTAAACAGAATCATACCAGGGAACGTATGTCTCTCAGCAAGATATCTTTTATGGCGCTGTAAATACAGCTACTAAATGCTAGAGTTTTCATTGTGTTGGATAGGAGAAATGAAGGTCAGTCAGGAAAGGAGAGGGGAGTCTTTGAGGTGTAAAAGGGTCCCTGGCACAGGGTGACAAAGAGCCTCTTTGGACAGATTCCTAGCAAAAAGGCAGCAAACCTGGGTGGTGGAAGCCTGACTAAGGCAATGAAAAGACAAGGGAAGAAATCTCTGTTTGTGCCAATAGAAGGACTGAAGTCACCTCCACAGAGCTTCAAGTTCAGCATCACCCTCGGAGTCTCGCTGTTGCGGGAAGCAGCTATTCGTGTTGGTTTAACTCCTGCTCTATTTATCTCTCTTTAGGTTTGAGTACTGGTGCAGAACCTATTACACAAAAAGTACACAGAGTAGAGAGGAGGATGATAAGCTGTGTGATAAAAGCATGTTTATGTCATTACATTTTGAAAATGTGATATTGCTTTTATCAAGGGAGCAACAGCCAAACTGAAGGCCTCTTGGACTCAATAGCAAACCACCCGTGTATTTCAGCCTCGCCCTAAACACTTAAGAGAGATAAGAAACACTTCTGGGGACATGGAAAAGCAGTATCTGGCAACTTTTTAGAGACGTGACTGTGTTTAGGTGTATCTAAACTGCCAATAAATATTGAAGCTGTTGGGTTCACTTACTCAGAACTACAGTGCAGGAAGATGAATAGTCCTGTCTTAGTTCAGGACGCCTGAAAGCCAGGAAGAGGTAGAACAAATGACACCCAGAAACAAGCATGAAAAATTATTGATTAAGGTGAAGGGACTGATTTAAAAAGAAGGAAAAGGTGAAGCTAGAGTGATGTAAGGCAGGTTCCTTTAGAGTTTCTTCTGCACTGGAGACATGTGATGCTGGGGTCCTGCCTTGAAGGCCACATCTGTAATGTGAGTCGGAATTTAGTTCCAGATTAAGACCCCATATTGAAACACCCGTATGTAGGGATAGTATTTTGGGTCCTCATCATTGCATAAATTCATACACTGCATAAAAAATATGCATATAAATTGTATCCTTGGGTGGGAAGTATGGGGTACTGACATAGTTTGGATTAATCAGCTAGGATTTTCTACCATGAAATCTTAGAGAAATGAAGCAGTACAGTTCTTTCAGAAGGTTATATCTTACAAGGTCATCCTGAACAGCATAACATGCTGGTGTAATTCACAGCCTCATAATAATAGCTGGAATATTCTTAGCCAAACTGAATTATGTAGTTAAACCACCACAAAAGCAGTTCAAGCCAGTATGTTTTATTTTGCAACTGAGATGGACTGAGAACCCAATGGTGGTTGTCAGGGATCTGCCAGTGAGCAATAATTCCGTGCTTTCTGTCATGTGTCCACATTCATATTATTTGGGAACTAAGAGAGGGAAAAACAATGCAAATAAAGCCAGAGAGTTTTTGCTGAATTTTATTGAACTAAAAATGGGAGTATGAAATGAGGTTGAACAGGCAATAAGATGATGTATAGACAGGAAATTTTTTGCTTCAATATAAGGATAATTACAAACTGCCAAAGTTTAACATTAGCCTATTTGTACTGGTTGGGCTTTAATATTAGAGGTCTAGATCAGGAAAAATGAAAGTCTTACTTCCTTCTTATGGTACATGTTACATTGCAAGAAAAGAGAAAATACCTAGAGCAACACATAATTAGTTAATACCATAAATAGTCCTTCTTTGTTAAAATCATCAGCTTGTGTTGAGATCCATATGTGGCTGCCTCCTGGGCATTGTTCTTTTAGCGCTATTAATTGTAGCTGATGGTATTAATTGTCTTTTGTGTTTATATGTCAAATGTGGTAAGAGCTATATTGCAAATGCAATCTCTTTCTGATCTTCATTTTCAGAAATAAGGTTGGAGAAGACTGAGGAGAAGAGACTCAGAGACATACCAGCCCTGTGTGAGGAAAAGTCTCAAAAATCTCCCCAAGGAAAGCTGTACTATTCATGTTCAAACTTTGTAATAATAATGGGGTTTAGTTTAACAATTTATGGAGGGATTTTTTTAATTGGATCAGAATTCTGCCTTAAGTATTCATTAAAAAGACATCTCCCCCCCATGCCTAATTCCCCCCATGGAGCTGTAGATGCTGATGATTTTTGTCTTAGGGATAATAAAGCATTAGTTGTACTCATGGACAGCACTTATTTCACATGTATCAAAATAGCAGCATGTGTTGCTGTGTGAATGATGTTAAGTGTCCTATACAGCACTTAGGAGGGGAGCACCAGTTCCCATAGTCAGCCCCAGATGTGGCTCCATTTGATGGCATATGCTCCAGCACTTGCAATCTAGTGCTGTAAGCCTAGCCCATAGCATAAAGTCTGTTATAGGGCTGTGGTCTGTGTCTCTGAAATATATGTTGTTATAGCTCAGGAGTCTATAAATGCAAAAGCCAGAAAGTCCTAGTGTAATCGTTTTCCATTATCTTTTCTACAACCTGGGCAAGAAAAGCCATCATGATTTATCACGGATCCTGTAAGCACAGAGCCGACCAAGGATCTGCCTGAGAGGTCCTAATTGCAGCCACTCTGTCCTGGCCTGCATAGGATGCAGGGAGAGTATTGCATAAACATGTGAAGAAAATTGCATAGGTGTCATGGTTTAACCCTAGGCAGTAGCTAAGCACCACCCAGCTGCTAGCTCACTCCCCCCCAGTGGGATGGGGGAGAGAATCGGAAGTGTAAAAGTGAGAAAACTCATGGTTTGAGATAAGAAAAGTTAATAATTGAAATAAAATAAAATAATAGTAATAATAATAGTAATAATAATAGTAATAATAGAATATACAAAGCAAGTAATGCACGATGCAATTGCTCACCACCCGCCGACCAATCCCAGCCAGTCCCCAAGCAACGGTCACTGTCCCCGGCCAACTCCCCTTAGCTTATACACTGAGCATGACATCATATAGTATGGAATATCCCTTTGGCCAGTTTGGGTCAGCTGTGCCCCCTCTCAGCTCCTTGTGCATCTGGCAGAGCATGGGAAGCTGAAAAGTCCTTGACCAGTGTAAGCATTACTTAGCAACAACTAAAACATCAGTGTGTTATCAACATTATTCTCATCCTAAATCCAAAACACAGCACTATACCAGCTACTAGAAAGAAAATTAACTCTATCGCAGCCGAAATCAGGACAGTATCCACCCCTTATTCTATACCATCTACGTCATGCCCAGATCCTACCCTTTCCAATACATCCCAATTAATCACCAGCACTTTTCCTGTCTTTTGATACATACACACAGATATCATTCCCTTAGTCTACGGGCCATCCCTCTAAAATGTCGGTTGAGTTAATTTAGTCCATGACTTTGGGCTCCATCTGTCGTAACAGTCCTTCAGGGCAGGAGAGATGGTGTGTGGTATTGAATTGTTGTATGCTGAAGCCAGTTCTGGTTCTGTTATTGCTGTGCTTGTCTGGTTCCATCACCGCTGCACTTTGCTTGATTTCATCAAAGTTCATTCTTCATTAATCTGGGTGATTCTTACTGAAATACCATTGATATGGCATATAGTCACCACAGAAGTGCTGATATACAGTATTATATAGCAATTAACATCATATCGTTCAGTTCATTGGGTCTTTTCACCCAAAATCAAATCCCCTTGAGGTACACAGCGGACTTCCTCATCCTTTCGCATTACCCACCAAGTGTACTCAGGTCCTTGAGCAAAAGTGATCCCATGAATGGTCTTGCCTTTGCTTGAGGCAGGAGTAACCCAGACTGTCTTCCCCAGCATGTTTTTTATGTGCACTACAGGGACTTTTTCTCCTGCTACAGTGTGTAAGAGTTTTGATTGGGCAGGGACAGCTTGATTGACAGATCCCCTAGTGTTGACTAACCAGGTGGCCTTTGCTAAATGTGTATCCCAGTGTTTGAATGTCCCAGCACCCATTGCTCGCAGTGTAGTCTTTAACAGTCCATTGTATTGTTCGATTTTCCCAGAGGCTGGTGCACGACAGGGGATGCGATACACCCACTCAATGCCGTGCTCTTTGGCCCAGGTGTCTATGAGGTTGTTTCAAAAATGAGTCCTGTTGTCTGACTCAATTCTTTCAGCGGTGCCATGTCGCCACAGGACTTGCTTTTCAAGGCCCAGGATAGTGTTCCGGGCAGTGGCATGGGGCACAGGATATGTTTCCAGCCATCCGGTGGTTGCTTCCACCATTGTAAGCACATGGCGCTTGCCTTGGCGGGTTTGTGGGAGTGTGGTATAATCGATCTGCCAGGCCTCCCCATATTTATATTTCAGCCATCACCCTCCATTCCACAGAGACTTTAACAGCTTGACTTGTTCAATTGCAGCACATGTTTCATGTACATGGATAACCTGTGCAATAGTGTCCATGGTCAAGTCCACCCCTCGATCACAAGCCCATCTATATGTTGCATCTCTTCCTTGATGGCCTGAGATGTCATGGGCCCACCCAGCTATAAATAACTCACCTTTATGTTGCCAGTCCAGATCCACCTGAGCCACTTCAATCTTAGCAGCCTGATCCACCTGCTAGTTATTTTGGTGTTATTCAGTGGCCCAGCTCTTGCATATGTGAGCATCTGCGTGACGTGCTTTTACAACCAGGTTCTCTACCGGGGCAGCAATATCTTGCCACAATGCTGCAGATGGGTTTGCCTCTGCACTGCCAGTTGCTCTGCTTCCACTGCTGTAACCACCCCCATAAGGCATTTGCCGCCATCCATGAGTCAGTATAGAGATAGAGCACTGGCCACTTTGCTCGTTCAGCAATGTCTAAATCCAGCTGGATGGCTTTCACCTCTGCAAACTGACTCAATTCACCTTCTCCTTCAGCAGTTTCTGTGACTTGTCATATAGGAGTCCATACAGGAGCCTTCCACCTCTGATGCTTTCCCACAAGACAACAGAACCCATCAGTGAACAGGGCATATTGCTTCTCATTTTCTGGTAGTTAATTGTATAGTGGGGCCTCCTCAGCATGTGTCACCTCCTCCTCTGGCAATATTCCGAAATCTCTGCCTTCTGGACAGTCCATGATCACTTCCAAGATTCCTGGGCAACTGGGGTTTCCTATTCGAGCCCATTGTGTGTGACCTGCTTACTCCATGTAGCATCAGTTGCATGATGTGTAGAGGGGACCCTCCCTTTGAACATCCAGCCCAGCACCGGCAGTCGAGGTGCCGGGAGGAGCTGTGCTTCAGTACCAACCACTTCCGAAGCAGCTCAAATCCTTTCATATGCTGCCAATATCTCTTTTTCAGTGGAGCATAGCGAGCCTTGGATCCTCTGTATCCCTGACTCCGAAACCCCAGGGGTCGACCTCGAGTCTCCCCTGGTGCTTTCTGCAAGAGGCTCCAGGTAGCGCCATTCTCCCCAGCTGCGGTGTAGAGCACATTTTTTTACATCTTGCCCTGCCCGGTCTGGCCTAAGGGCTACTGCATGAACCAGCTTGCGTTTAATTTGTTCAAAGGCTTGTCGTTGCTCAGGGCCCCATTTGAAATCGTTCTTCTTCCGGGTCACTTGGTATAGAGGGCTTACAATCCGACTGTAATTTGCAATATGCATTCTCCAAAAACCCACAACACCTAAGTAAGCTTGTGTTTCCTTTTTGCTAGTTGGTGGAGACATGGTTGTCATGTTGTTGATCACATCCATTGGGATCTGATGACGTCTATCTTGCCATTTTATTCCTAAAAACTGGATCTCCTGTGCAGGTCCCTTGACCTTACTTTGTTTTATGGCAAAACCGTCTTTCAGGAGGATTTGGACTATTTTCTTCCCTTTCTCAAAAACTTCTTCTGCTGTATTGCCTCACATAATAATGTCATCAATATATGGCAGCTTCACCCTGTTCCAGTGCCATCTGGATCAGTCCATGGCAAATGGTGGGGCTGAGTTTCCACCCCTGGGGCAATCAATTCCAACTGTACCGAACACCCCTCCAAGTGAAAGCAAACTGTGTCCTGCACTCTGCTGCCAAAGGGATTGAGAAAAACGCATTAGCGATATCAATTGTAGCATACCATTTGGCTGCTTTTGACTCCAATTCACACTGAAGTTCCAGCATGTCCGGCACGGCAGCACTCAGTGGCGGCATGACTTCATTCAGGCCACGATAGTTTATTGTCAGTCTCCACCCTCCATTAGACTTTCTCACTGGCCATATAAGACTGTTAAAGGGTGAATGAGTCTTACTGATCACTCCTTGGCTCTCCAGTTGATGAATCAGCTCATGGATGGCAATCAGGGTGTCTCGGTTGGTGCAATATTGCCTCCAGTGCACCATTGTGGTAGCAATTGGCACCTGTTGTTCTTCAACCCTCAGCAACCCCACAACAGAAGGGTCCTCTGAGAGACCAGGCAAGGTGGACAGCTGTTTAATTTCCTCCGTCTCCAAGGCAGCTATACCAAAAGCCCAGCGGTACCCTTTTGGGTCCTTGAAATACCCTCTCCTGAGGTTGTCTATGCCAAGGATACATGGAGCCTTTGGGCCAGTCACAATGGGGTGCTTTTGCCACTCATTCCCAGTTAGGCTCACTTCGGCCTCCAATACAGTCAGCTGTTGGGATCCCCCTGTCACTCCAGAAATACAGATGGGTTCTGCCCCTGTATAGCTTGATGGCATTAGGGTGCACTGTGCACCGGTGTCTACCAGAGCCTTATACTCCTGTAGGTCTGATGTGCCAGGCCATCGAATCCACACAGTCCAGTAAACTCGGCTGTCCCTGTCCTCCACCTGGCTGGAGGCAGAGCCCCTCTAGTCCTGGTCATAGTATTCATTACCCATTTCTTGTACATACGAGTCAGGAGTTCCTTCATTAAAATCAAGAGTAAGATCAGCCCTTTTACTCTGTCTGGGGAACTGTCCACTGGAAACCGGAGCAACAATTTTCCTGGAAGAACCCCCTTTGGTGATTGTTTTTCCTTGCAACTCACGTACCCGTGCCTCTAGGGTCAAGGTAGGTTTTCCATCCCACTTCCTCATGTCCTCTCCATGGTCACACAGGTAAAACCGTAGGGTGCCCCGTGGTGTGTACCCTCTATATCCTCTCTCTTGAGCAGAGGAATGCTGACTCCTAATAGCTGAGATACTAGTCTGTACAGGTGGAAGGTAGAACCTATCTTCTTCGAGTCGCTGGACCTTCTGGGACAGTTTCTCCACAGCCGAGACGAGGGAGGAAGAGATACTTTCTTCGTATTCCCAGAGCTGGCTAGCCACTTCATCCACTGTTGGACCCTCTGTCTTTCCAGTTCAGTATTGCCAATGAGTTGGCATATGACGATGGTGCGCTCTGCACCAACTTCTGCCACATGAGTCGTGTTCATTGGACTTCATCTGGATCTTTGGGTAATCACTGGTCATCCAGGTCACCATAAATCACCTCCAGCACAGCTAATTCCCTCAGGTACTGGATACATTTCTCCATGGGGGTCCATTTCCCAGGGCGATATATAACATCTTCCTTGAAGGGATATCTTTCCTTCATACCTGACAGGAGTCGCCTCCAGAGGCTGAGGGCTGGTGTCCCTTTTCCAATTACTTTGTCAATGTCCCCTTCCCTAGAAAAGCATCCCAGCTGCTTGGCTTCCTTACCCTCTAATTCCAGGCTACTGGCCCCATTATCCCAGCATCGGAGCAGCCAGGTGACAATGTGCTTGTCTGGATGATGGCTGAAATCTTTTCACATATCTCACAGCTCACTCGGGGATAGGGATTGGGTGCTTTCCATCTCATCCACAAGTTCTTCCTCTTCCTCTCCTTGTGATGGCCTTGCTCTTTCGTCTTCCCTTTCTAAACGAGCTGACTTTTGCTTCCAAGACTTCTTCTTCTGTATAGGGGTGACTGATACTGACACGGGTTGGTTCCCTGGTTGAACTGCAGTGCCTGTCACCAGGGCTGGAGTGACCGCAGTGCCTGTCACAGGGGGGCTGGAGTGACCA
Organism: Ciconia boyciana; assembly: GCF_034638445.1. NCBI lineage: Eukaryota > Metazoa > Chordata > Aves > Ciconiiformes > Ciconiidae > Ciconia > Ciconia boyciana. The sequence continues at coordinate 4,246,630 of NC_132938.1, read as the reverse complement.
CAGTGCCTGTCGCAGGGAGGCTGGAATAGCCACAGTGGCTGTCGCAGAGGTGGCCGGCGTAACCGCGGTGCCTGTCACAGGGAGGGCTGGAGTAGCCACAGTGCTTGTCGCAGGGGGAGCTGGAGTAGCCACAGTGCTTGTTGCTGGGGGGCTGGAGTAGCCACAGTGTCTGTCGTTTTGTCACCAGATCCTTCAGGGTTCTGAATAGTGTTGAACAGGACTTGGTAGGCATGGGCCAGACTCCAGCACATTGCAGTGATTTGTATCTCCTTAGAATTGTCAGGGTGACAACATACCTTTTCCAAATATTCTACTAATTTTTCAGGATTCTGCACTTGTTCAGGGGTGAAGTTCCAAAACACTGGAGGTGCCCACTGTCCTATGCCCATGCTATCCCACACACCCTGCCACTCATAACTATCTGGCCTTGGGGCAGATCTCTGGATGATATTCTTAAATTGCTTACTAATCTTAGACAAAACCGAAACAATATTCCCAAGCAATACCAATAGATATATCTCAGCTACCCAAGGATGTTCAAGATACTGAAAAGGTATTGTAATGAAGGAGGAAACATTGTAGAAGAAAGTAGTGAAGGTGCCATTCTGTATTTCCTCCACAAAAATCGTCTCCGAGGAAGAAGTATAATTTCTAATTGTCCATGAGGTGGTACCCAACATACAGTAATGGTTTCAGTACGAAACCTAGATGCCAAAGTAAACCCAAGGTCACTGTTTTGATAACAAATCTCGCACGCAAAACATCACTAATCACTGCAGAGCACAGCAAACTGCAAAAACCAACACTAATCTTTAACGTGTACAGCAAAAAAAGGAGCATGGTGCAGATCAGGTAAACCAATATCGAGAACAGATGAATCAATATCGTGGCCCGCAATTATTAACAGATCTAAATTCCTTAATATGCTCTGGTTAATCTGTTATTATCTCAAATCCTTCGAGCCCCACGTTGGGCGCCAGAAAGGACTGTTGTGGTTTAGCCCCAGTTGGCAATTAAGTACCAGACAGCCACTCGGTCACCCTCCCCCCCTGTGGGATGGGGAGAGAATTGGAAGAGCAAAAGTAAGAAAACTCGTGGGTTGAGATAAAGAGAGTTTAATAATTTGAAAATAATAATAATAATAATAATAATAATAATAATAATAATAATAATAATAATAAAAAATTGTAATGAGATGGAAAACAACAAGAGAGTGAGAAAGGAACAAACCCAGGTAAAAAACAAGTGATACAACCGCTCACCACCTGCCGACCAACACCCAGCCAGTCCCTGAGCAGTTATCACTGCCCCCTGGCCAACTCCCCCCAGTTTCTATACTGAGCATAACGTCATATGGTATGGAGTAGCCCTTTGGGTGGCTTGGATTAACTATCCTGGCTGTGCCCCCTCCGAGTTTCTTGTGCGCCCGGCAGAGCATGGGAAGCTGAAAAGTCCTTGACCAGTGGAAACATTACTGAGTGTCCTGGTTTCAGCTGAGATTGAGTTAATTTTCTTTAGAGTGGCTGGTATGGGGCTATGTTTTGGATTTGTGCTGAAAACAGTGTTGATAATACAGAGATGTTTTAGTTGTTGCTGCACCAGCCAAGGACTTTTCAGCTTCCCATGCTCTGCCAGGTGCAGAAGAAGCTGGGAGGGGACACAGCCAGGATAGTTGATCCAAACTGACCAAAGGGCTATTCCATACCACATGACGTCATGCTCAGTATATAAAGCTGGGGAAGAAGAAGGAAGGGGGGGACATTTGGAGTGATGGCGTTTGTCTTCCCAAGTAACCATTACGCATGATGGAGCCCTGCTTTCCTGGAGATGGCTGAACACCTGCCTGCCCATGGGAAGTAGTGAAGGAATTCCTTGATTTGCTTTGCTTGCGTGCGCGGCTTTTGCTTTCCCTATTAAACTGTCTTTATCTCAACCCTCGAGTTTTCTTACTTTTGCTCTTCCGATTCTCTCCCCCATCCCACCAGGGGGGAGTGAGCGAGCGGCTGCGTGGTGCTTAGTTGCTGGCTGGGGCTAAACCACGACAGTCCTTTTTGGCGCCCAACGTGGGGCTTGAAGGGTTCGAGATAATGACAGATTTGATTGGAATGTGCCAGATAGAATTTATAGCTGTTATTGCTGTTTAGCTATTAGTCAGCAGGCTTCTGTGCTTGCCATAGGCTTGCTTGCCTTACTGTATGTTAGAGTCTAGGGCTCGTTAGTGGCTGCTTTTTGCTTTCACTGCTTGCCGTGCTGCTGTACTGCTGATCATCTTACTGTGCTGTGCCTAGGAACATTTTGATAACAGCAATGGCCTTGCGCCTGGGCTGGCAGATGGCCAGGACATCGCTGCTGTTTCTGTGCTGCTGTACTGGACAGGCTGGAACTCCGGTGTGAACTCGAGTCAAAGGGACTGTGACCTGTGGATGAATCCATGTGGGAGCAGGACACCCCAAAGCGTCTGTGCCCATGGATTAGCCCATGCCAGAGCAGGTATATCTTGAAACGTCTGTGGCCATGGTTATGTCTGTGCCACAGCAGGTATACCTCTGAAGGGATTGTGGCCCAAGGATAAGTCCACGCTGGATAAGGTGCACCTCGAAGCATCTGTGGCTGTGGATGAAGTCCATGCTGCAGCAGGTACACCTCGAAGCATCTGTGGCTGTGGATAAAGTCCATGCTGCAGCAGGTACACCTTGAAGCATCTGTGGCTGTGCATGAGGCCATGTTGGAGCAAGTTTACTTCTGAAGGTACTACATTCTGTGGATAAGTCCAAGCTGGAGCAGGGGCAAGGGGAGGACTTCATTGCAATGTTAAACCTGATGGTCTGTCCAAAGGGACCAGAGGTGGAGATTGTAATGGAAATACCTTTAAATTGTTGTATCCCGGGATTTGAGTTGCATGTTGTGGGAATTACTATAGCAGGAACCCCTTGTTGCTAGCCAGGCTAGGAGCAAGGAGGAGTTCATTGCAATGTTAAACCCTATATCCTGGTCCAAAGGGACCAGGGTGGAGATTGTAATGGATATACCTTTAAATTGTTGTAACCCATGATTTGAGTTGCATGTTATAGGAATTACTACAGCCGGAACCACCTGAGCCAATGGAGGAGAAGCCTTACAAGAAGCAGTGCAAGTGCAGCAGTGACCTGACCTGAGCTGGCTTTGGTGCCCAATAACTCCAAGCAACACACCACCTCTCCTGTCCTGAGTAACAACCATAAGAGATGAAGCCCAAAGTCATGGACTAAATGAACTCAGTGGACATTTTGTGGACATTTACAAATATTTTGTAGGGGTGGTCCATAGACTAAGGGAATGATATGTGTGTATTATATCAAAGGATGGGAAGGGTGACGGTGGGTAATGAGAATGTATTGGATAGTGTGAGACCTGAGCATGACGTAAATGGTATGGAATAAGGGGTGGATACTGTCCTGGTTTCAGCTGAGATTGAGTTAATTTTCTTTAGAGTGGCTGGTATGGGGCTATGTTTTGGATTTGTGCTGAAAACAGTGTTGATAATACAGAGATGTTTTAGTTGTTGCTGCACTAGCCAAGGACTTTTCAGCTTCCCATGCTCTGCCAGGTGCAGAAGAAGCTGGGAGGGGACACAGCCAGGATAATTGATCCAAACTGACCAAAGGGCTATTCCATACCACATGACGTCATGCTCAGTATATAAAGCTGGGGAAGAAGAAGGAAGGGGGGGACATTTGGAGTGATGGCGTTTGTCTTCCCAAGTAACCATTACACATGATGGAGCCCTGCTTTCCTGGAGATGGCTGAACACCTGCCTGCCCATGGGAAGTAGTGAAGGAATTCCTTGCTTTGCTTTGCTTTTGGGCGCGGCTTTGCTTTCCCTATTAAACTGTCTTTATCTCAACCCTCGAGTTTTCTTACTTTTGCTCTTCCGATTCTCTCCCCCATCCCACCAGGGGGGAGTGAGCGAGCGGCTGCGTGGTGCTTAGTTGCTGGCTGGGGCTAAACCACGACACTGAGCAACAACTAAAACATCAGTGTGTTATCAACATTATTCTCATACTAAAATCCAAAACACAGCACTATACCAGCTACTGGGAAGAAAATTAACTCTATCCCAGCCAAAACCAGGACAGCCAGTGTGGGTCAGCTGTCCTGGCTATGCTCCCTCCCAGCTTCTTATGCACCTGGCAGAGCATAGGAAGCTGAAAAGTCCTTGACTTAGTGTAAGCACTGCTCAGCAACAACTAAAACATCAGTGTGTTATCAACATTATTCTCATCCTAAATCCAAACCACAGCTACTAGGAACAAAATTAACTCTATCCCAGCCAAAACCAGGACAATAGGTCATTACTCAAGTTCCTCACTGCCTAGCAACTTGTGCTGTCATTTATAGATACACAGATTAAGTCCCAAATGGGTTTCATATGGGAGCAAACAGGACATCCTACAAAAACCCCAGCGCACTCAACCACACAAGGAGGAGAAGCAGACCCTACTCTTTTCATCCATCTTTTACTTGCACTTGCCAATGTGGCAATTTGTCCATGCAGAAAGATAGACAGACAACAGCAGAGTAGCAAGCAGAGTCTGAAAATGTAAACCTTGTGTTTATCAAAACTAAAATCTATTGACTACCTTCACTTGCCTTTGGACAGGGCTTTTTGCTCCCTAGTTGAAAAGAAAAATCAACCAATTTTTAAGAATTTTAGATCAAACTATAGATTTCCTTTAAGTCATGCTACGATATTAGGATGTTTGTTGACAAATTTGGAGCAGCAATCTGTGATTTTGAAGACATAAGTGGAATCACTCAACTGGCAAAAATATGAATTTGAGCACCCACCTTCCAAACCCGAGATTTCTTCATGATGCCAGCTTAGAAATGAAGAACAGAGGAATCCTTAGTGACTGCTGAAGAATCTGGGTAAGCATAACTGTATCTTTATAGTCAGGGGCTTTATTATCTTGAAAGTTTAGAGCTTATTATAGTGTAAAGCAACATTTAAAACCCACTGTGTTCTCCTGAATTCATGTTTTTCCTTGCTTTTAAGATTGTTGGTAGTACCCTTGTAGGACTCAAAGACCCCAGGGAGACAATGGTTTCTCTGTGACAGTTTGAGTCTAAGACTTCAGCTGAAACCGCCACAATGGACAAGGGAAACAAACACAGAAAGTCCAAGCAGTTTGTTCTCAGATCACCCAGAAACAGAGATACTAGAAAACTGAGCTGTGATAATACAGATACTTATCCAACAGGCAGCACAACCTGGAAATTAAAAACCTGCTCTCTATTTGTTGAAGTACTCATCTAACAAGTGTTTTCTGCAGAAGGCCTGACATGAAAAATAATTTTAATAAATACTAAAGAGATGTGTTTCAAGATTTTCTAGGTAAAACTATAAGGCGTGATAAATCTGGTACAGAGAAAGAAAGAAAAAGAGAGGGAGAAAAAGAGGCAAAGACAGAGAGAAATACAGAAAGAGAAGGAAAGAAGGAAGGAAGGAGGAAGGAAGGAAGGAAAAGAAAGAGAGGGAGAGAGAAAGAAAGAAAGAGAAAGAAAGAAAGAAAGAAACAAACAAACAGTGAGCAAGATCAAGCAAGCCTGAAGCAATGGGAGATAGAAAGATAAACTCAGAGGTAGACTGTTAAACTCATTTAGCAGCCAAAGAATCCGAAGATACCAACTCTCTGTTATCAATGTGAGCTGTGCTTCAGGCAAAATTTCCTTGGCGCATTATTGACCTTTAAAATTACATCCTACTCCCAAGTATTGCTCCATGCTGCTATCTTTTATTATACTTGGCTTTCTTGCAGCAATTGTTTATCAGTGTGCTCTTCTGTGTTTACCTTAAGCCTTTCAGAAGCAATTACAGAGAGGATGGATATAACCCAAAATAACAGGTATAGCACAGAGCAGAAGAGAGACTAACAAAGCTCAGGATGAGGGAAAAATGGGAAGGGACTAAAGCTGAAAGAAGGAGAAAGTAAAATAAATAATATAGAAGGATCCCTTCACTTCTCATTTGCTTACAAGCAAGTTAGAATTTGAGAGTACTGCACCATAAAATATAGGAAAGATACAAAAATGACCACCCTTCAGCAGGCCAGATGCCAGGCACACAATCTATGAGTAAAATAATGCTGAGAGATGGTGATTCCACAAGACCAGAAATGATCCTTCACTAGACTAAGACCCTAGAATTAGCCTAAGCCACAATTTCACTAGGGGAAGCTGCCTAAATGCTGCCTTGTTAAGTGCAAACTGTATGGACCCGTAAATGCTACAAGGAATCATCCTATGGCAGGCAAGCAGGGTTTCCATGTGATTTCAGACACCACTGACATATTGGGCATGGCTCAGTCTTCCATGCCTGCTGAGTTTTGCCTTCAATGTTATGGTAGATACAAACAGAATATAATTTCCTCCTAGATGTGACTTTCTTCAAAGATTTTCTTTCTGGGAATGTTCCCAGGACATAGCCATTCAGATAAAAGCTTCATTGCTCCTGTTCCTGTTAACATTAGTGTACAGATTTCTCTGGATCTTCAATCAGAGAGATAAAAATAATTCTGCCTTTCTATATGAATGGTTCAAGCGATAGACCCATAAATGACACCAAGGGGGAGGAAGCACTACACTGCTTTACAGGGTCCTTTACACTGCCTCATGAGGTAGAAAAATACTGTAAAAAATAAAATAAAATGAAGAAAAAATTCAAAGGCCACACAAAAAAATGTAAGCCTGTCCTTGAATCTTCCTTGGCTTGATATGGCAACTTGCTGATTTGTCAAGTCTGATTTTGCTGTCGCCTTGCACAGGGATGACACATACACAATGCATTTTCAGCAGGCTCCTGTCAGTCAGTGGAGGGATGCTGGGCACACGGCAGAGGGATCTTCCTTTATTCCTTGTTGTTCATTTAAAATAAATTTTAGAATTATGAGAAATGTCAGATTGACAGCCGAGCAAGTGAGCAAAGTCATCCAGACAAAAGGACAGTTTATCTATATGTTGTGGCCACCATGCCTCTGACTGGAAAATCAGTCTTCAGTCCCTGGGAGTTTCTTTTAAGAAACTTGCTTATATCCTTGGTGACCACTGGTGAGCTCCATAGAGTTTGATAGATGACAAAACCCAAGCAAAAAGTTGTAATGCTACCTAAGGGGCATCTAAGCCCCACATATCTCATACACATTTTCTACTTTGTATTATATGCAACTCCTCATTTAGTATGCTGGCATTTCTCTCTCATGTACAGGACAACTAGGCGCAAGTTACTGAAGAGTTAGATGCTGCATGGTTGAATGCAAGAGCACTTCACAGAGTCATCCCTAGATCTGTGGGGACCTATTTACATGACCTATCTTCTCCATCTGTAAAGCAGGATGAAATAACCCATCACTGTCTCACAAAAGTGTTATGCAGATAAACACATTATAAAGATTACAAGATGCTTGGAGACCAAGAAGGTATAAGCATTATTAACAGATTATGATGTCGGAGTTGCACTGAGGCCCCTGAGCTCATTTCCATGTAGACCTAATAGTTATTTGTCAACAGCTAATGATTTTTTACCTTCACCTGCACAGACTAAATTCTAAGTTATGGTGTAGAGTTCATTTGCCAGCATATCACAGTCAGATCCATTCAACTCCTGGGTTACTGAAGCCTTGGGATTCCGTCTTCCCAATGCATGTGTTCAAACAGGGCAGATTCAGATGGCATAAATAATCAGATGAGTTGCATTTTCTAGTTTCAAGCTGACAGACTTTGAACTGTGCTGTTTTCCATGTGATTTTTGCATCTAATACAGAGATGTACGATTTAAGGTGACAAGGTACTTCTTCCTCTATGCTGCCCAGCACTGCTTATGAATAATCTAGCTTTGGGAGGGGAAATACTTATTTTTTGCGAACTTGTAATCAGATTTGCTCATGAATCAGCAGGGAGGCAACTGAATATAAAAGAAACATTTACATAGAATTTAACAGGCTTTGTGTTGGATCCATAGCATTGAGAGATAACATGGTGTATTATTACTTCTTCATCTAATAATCCCACACAGAGATGGCCTTACACATACCACATTGCTTTACAAGGATAAAATTAACCACTTGATCAATTTAGCCTCCATGCTAAATTCTTCTATCAGTTGTTTTGCAAATATTTCTTCTCCTCATGATGACTGAACACCATTTCCATTTATTTTCAAATATCTGTCTGGAATGTCTGAAGTATACAAATCCTCTTTATCACAACAGACCACAATGGAAAATATGCATGTGTTGATGTTTGTGTCTTTGTGTGTTCTATTAAGAATTTAACTCATTTTGCTCTGATATCATCGTGTATGTATGTGTGTTCTCTAAGGGCTCAGAGAACTGAATTTTTCCATGGTTTCATTAATCATGTCAGACCTTCGGTTAAATTTAATTGCAAGTGCCAGTCTGAAGAAATTAATTTTGTGGCTATTATCATTAGGCAGAACGGTTAGTGGTTTAATACTGCCCTGTAGAGGAAACCCATAGAGCAAAACATGAGAAAAGTAATAGCTATTGCTTTCTCATTTTGAAGCAGGAATTACTCATCAGCTGATTTTTCTGCTTTAAGTATATTTTCTCTTAGTTATTCGTGCAAGGGAATTATAAATGTGGGGAAAGTGTATCTGAATAATCCTTTGCCCTGCTAAGCGTTAGACACAACATATTACTCTGATGCTAACAGTGAGTATCGTAGCATGCTGGCAATATACTTTAGACCTGTGGACAGCCTTTTGGCTTACCCTCTGGCCTAGATGGTTCTTGAGCATCAAGGTGCATGGTAGCTGCTTTGATTGCAGTCCAAGACAGAAGGGAGCCTCACTGTGTTAGGGATCTTCTCCAGAAAAGCTCTTCTTTCTTCAAACATGGCCCAGCTCTCATGCATGCTAAGCTCGTATTTACTGTTTTGGCTGTGTCAAGGGGCTTTAAATTTAGTGTAGATAAAAATAATGCCCTTCAGGCCAGACCCCAACTCCCATAAGAATAAGAGTCATGGCAAATATTTCTTTTAACTGCAATTAAGATACGTGTTTGGAAGTGTGCTGGAATTGTTGCTTGTGTTTTCAAGATGTATGAAAACTTTTCTATGGAAAAGTGAGTATTGGGTCAAAAAGTCTTAATATTTTCCCATGTGTCCTTTTTCATGCTACATTAATTTTGCCCTTATAACGGCAATGAAAATTATTATTCCTTTTTCATCACTCAGTCTTTCCTTGCACCTTGGACAATGATGTAGTTATCAAGTTTACTTGCGGTGTTACTATATCTTGAAGTATCAGTTAGTGAAGGCTGGGAATTGGAGGGTGAACAATGGACATCAGTTGATATGTTGTTCTCTCTAATTCGCTCTCTTAGGGACATGGTTTAGTAGGCATAGAGGTGTTGGGTTGACGGTTGGACTAGATGATCTTAGAGATCTTTTCCAACCTTACTGATTCTATGATTCTATGAATTTCTTGCACTAGCCTCCATGCCAAAATAGCCTCCTATTTCTCATCTCAGTCCTGGCTTCGCTCCACATCCTTTACCTCTACAGTTCACCCCGATGGTTTCATCCTGCCTGCAAGAAGATGGGTTTGCTCACAGTCTTCCTCCAAGGACTGGTCACTGCATCACATAATTTCCCAATCCCCAGAAGCCTTCTTTACATGCTTACTCTCATTTTATTGCTTGCTAATAAGGACAGAGAAAAGATGCTATTGCTATGCACAATTATCACAATTAGAACGTACACAAAGCATTTGTCAGCAAGGAACCATATAACTCAGTTGTTGACTTTCACTCAATTTCTTCTCATGTCTTCTCTTTTGCTAAAGTTTAGCAGAAAAATGTCTTGAGTAATCCTATGTCTGTCATGCTTAGAATCATAGCATCATAGAATGGTTTGGGTTGGAAGGGACCTTAAAGATCACCTAGTTCCACCCCCTCTACCATGGGCAGGGACACCTTCCACTAGACGAGGTTGCCCGAAGTCCCATCCATCCTGGCCTTGAACACTTCCAAGGAGGGGGCATCCACAACTTCTCCCGGCAACCTGTTCCAGTGCCTCACCACCCTCACAGTAAAGAATTTCTTCTTAATATCTACTCTAAATCTACCCTCTTTCAGTTTAAAACCTCGTCCTATAGCTATCAGATACAGATGCTAGATAGGGCCATTGAAGTCTTCACTGAATCCTTGTGATATCATAATCTTCCTTCCAGATCTTAAATTGTTTTGTTAGAGTAGTTTTCTTTAGACCACGGGGCAGTTCAGCATCAAAAAATTACTTGAAGCCATTAAGAAATTCCACCCTGATCATTTTGGGCTATTGATGCAATGAAGGCAAGGTTGAATGAGAATTATAACCATGGCCTTTCTTACTCAGCTGTGTTCCTGCACTTATAGCCTGGTGGTTTGCTTGAGCATTCTCATAGGAGATGAAAGTTTGAATCCCTTCAAGCAGAGAACAAAATTGAACGTGGAGAAGTACTTTAACAATTCCATTTTGGGTTCAGTGGGTTGATTTGTAGGGTTCTTTTTTTGTTCTCACATTCACACTGCAAGCATGTTAGGCCACTCTCTGGTTTCCTTCTCAAGAAGAACAGCTCCCAGATCTGGATTCAACATGCACTCATGGGTGTTTTGTGTAAATGACAGAAGGATGCTGACAAGGAGGTTCATATGGGAATTAGATGTGAAATAGGTACTGGCAGCCATGCTCTTCCACTCCAGCAAAAGTAATAAACTTATGAACACAAGCAGAGAATAAAATATTTGGAAAATTTCCAGATAAAAAAATCCTAAACGTTTGTGGATTTGGGGTGTACCAGTTTGTGACAGCAGATGAATGGGAGTTTGATTCTAGCCCCCTAAATCATACCATTCTCAATATAATTTGCTTCCCTATTTTGTCCTATACGTGTCTGTGTTATGGACTCTAAAATTTTGTGAAAGGCCCACAGATGCACTGAAAGTGGTAACTGAATCACAAAACTTGTTATTTCTCCATCCTTACCTTAACAAAGAACCACTTTCCACCAGAAGGAATTTACAGGCCAAGTTTCAAACTTTGACTGTGACCTTTAATTAAAAAAAAATGCAGACAGAATTTCTCTTTGAAATGGGAACATAACAAATGGAGCAAGGGGCAAAAGGGCCTCAAATATTAAAACTGGGCTGCAGCCAAAGATGGAAATGAAAGGAAATGTCTTACAGAATGTGTGAGAAGTCTGAAGACAGCAGTGTCCAATATAAACAGCTTTTTCAAGTGCACGCAATTCTCATTAACATGCTCTGGGACTTTGTTCCTCCCCTGTAGTGGGTTTGCAGAAGGGGGTTGACAATTTGCTATTGCTTCTAGCAAATAGACTTAATTCCCCATCCAAAGCCCATTGAAGTCAACCAAAAAAGACTTGTTGAGTTTGGTGGACCTTGGCTCAGTGTCTTTGACATTTAGCTGAGGTAGCTGAAACTTGTCCCCCTTGAGCTATCCAGAGGTTTTGTTGAACTGAGCTTTCTCTCACAGTGTGAGGTATAATAGGCCACAGTTGAACATATTCGTGAAATGGAAGGCCAGAACTCTTGCTTCTTTTTTAGCACTGCTATATAAGACTAGAAATCTGTTAAACACTCTAGAAGACTTTGAGGCAAAAGTCACAAATTAGTGGGGATTATGTATATGTGAAAGCCAAGAAGCGATTGGAAACACTTTATCTATTTTCTTTGTGATCAAAGGAGATAAAAAATAGAAAAAAACACACAAAAAAGGGTAAAGATTTGCTTCTGTGTTGCTGTAAACATCTGTTGTAGCAAAATAACACGGATACAGAGCAAGGTGCACTGCAGGAGATCAGCACCTGGCCTGGCAGAGCAGCATCCAAGGCTCCGAAAAGGCCATGTGGTTTGCTGTATGCAATGCATGCCAGAGCAAGGTGTTTCAGAAAGGGATTCTTAAAAAGCGACATCCTGAGCCAAAAGCCATCAGATTCAGGGTGCTCTGCAGGAAGGGAAAGGCAGAAGGCAACAGTTTACCTTAATTTCCCCCCATCCCTCAAGGTACTTTATTTGTATCCTTCTTATTTAGGGCTGATAATCATTAACCTTTCTGCTGAAAGCAGGAACTGAGGTCCTTTCTTTACCGAGCTTGGCAGTGTTATTCCAGTATTTCACTGCACAGCAGGTTGTTTCCACTACATATTTACAAAATAACTCTGTTGTCAGAGCACCTGGGGGAAACAGAGCAGGTTGGAGTGTTAGTCTCTTCCCATCAGCTGGATTCAAACCCACACATCCCATGTTCAAGGCATATGCTGCAAGGTAAAAGAACGGCTCTCCATCGATTTTCCTGAAAGTTTCCATGGCACAGATATGAACTGAGTGTATATTGTCCAGAAAATGTGCAAAAGGGATATAATTGTGTTGTGAAGCTATTAGAATGCCCCCTCTGAGGGGCATGGGGGGCATCCTAATAGGATTTGAGTTCAGGTTCGGAACAAAGACCCCAACTTCCTCTTCAAGGACTAGATATGCATTGTAAGTAAATTTGTAATTGTATAACTTGAAAAAACAACTGCAAGAGCAAGGATATCCACTTTTCACACGATAGCGCTAACTACTGCGTCAGGTGGTTTTGCTTTTCTCCCTCCCTCTGGTGCCACGCTCCTCTGAAGTGAAAAGCCAAATCTTCAAATCTCACTTCCTCTTTCCTTCTTTTCACCCAGCCTGCGTGATTTGGGTTTGAGATCATGCAGGGTAGGACAGGACACTAAACCTGATTCTCCCAGGCCTTTGTCAAGTGCTCCAGACCAGGTACAGGAAGGGGAGGGTGCATGGCATCCCCCTCCATCACCAACTGTGGTAGAGAGGAAAGCGTTTCCAGCCCTGTGTGCTGCATGGAGCCTCATCCAGCCAACCGTGCTCTGTGTATCCTTCCCATTCCCCCTCCCTTGGGCAGCCAGGCAGAGGCATGCATAATTCACAGGGTTGGCACGGTTTAGGGCTGAGCGAGACTCCAGAGCTGAGCCATCATGGGGCTGAAAGCTGGATAAACGCTTAGCCTGCCAGCCTGGTGAGAGGGCTGTGATGCTCTGTGTTTGCATGTAGCATTTCCCCCCTACTACTGCAGTAGTAAAAGCAGTGCTCAGGAGTACCCACATTTCCACAGGAGAATGATTTAAAAAAAAAACCAACAGGATAAATCGACAGCATTGATTCAGAAATATATTGTGTCTTGCAATGAACCTGCAGCTTGACCTCTGCCTGCATCCCCCATGCACAATTTTTGCTGTACTCATACCTCTGTGTCAGACATTTCTTACAGAGGATTTCTGTAGGTTATCTTTCCTAAGACAGCTAAACAGCCATATCTTCAATTGCTTCCAAAGTCTCCTTTCCAGATCATTATGTTAAAGATTGTTTTCCTGTGTGAAGCTAAAAGAAGGCTGTTACTACTACCTACAGAGCTTGCTCTACCTTGACAGCAATCTTGCACTAGAGATTTTTAACTCAAAGGATTCCCCTTTTCAATTTTTTTTTAATACTTCTTCAGTACAATCTGAGGATAAAACCATTCTTTATGAACAATGAAAGAGAAGAAAGCAGTGTGAAGTTTGAAAGCCCAATTTTTATTCTATCACCTCCATTTAAGCCACATAGCATCATCTTAACTTATGTAACATGCCATGCACCAAACAGAGGGGCAGGAAGCATAACAGAGCTGGAGTGATGTTTTGCACAAACCTGGCAAACCCTCACTATCAGCTGAACAACTGCAGAAGGTGTTATTTTCACACATCCAGCCAACTCACAATTTCTCCCCTCTATCCTTTTTGCACAGAAAGAGCAATTATAAAGGTGTCTATCCCAGAGCAGAAGCTAGTTGGGCTAAGCCTTGCTAAAGAAAAGCATCATCACCACATTACGGCTAACTTGCCTGTGAAACTCTAATCAGGTTATTGAGACAGAGACTGTCTCTCAAAACACTTTCACTCTTTCGCGTTCTAACATAGTGGGTCCATGTTACCAGTTTTCCCATAGGCACCATTGCTGTAAACGTAACCAATTGAGCTAATTCTGTGTTCTGACATTTTCCTGAATGTCTGTAGGTCTAGACCATAGAAACTAGATAACATATATCCTGCAAAAACCAGCTGGTTCTCTTCCTGGATCGCTTATGGATAAGTATCCTGACAAATCAGAGGCTTAACATAGCTGGTTTTGACAGTTTCATGACCTTGTGGAATATGTAGCAATAGAGAAATATGGGAACAAAAGAAAATTTTAGTTATAAAGCTCAGAGGTGACAAGACAAAGGATATTGGGGGAGCAATATCAATTCCAAAGTCTTAGAAGGTAGGAAAGTGAGTAACAGACTGCAGGACCAAGTTACTATGCTTTGTTACTTTATACAAGTCAGCAGGAATGTAAAATTGTAGGCATTAGAGACACAGATAAGGAGCCACTGAAACAAAGTGCAAGTCTGAAAAAAAGATACATCTTCTCTAGCAAGGCATAAGGTCACAGGTATCCAAAGAGAGCACACTTACCAAAGTCTGGAGTCCATCTGCCTCCAAGATTTGCCCCTGCAATACATTTAACACAACCCATACTGTGATACATGGTCAGAATATACTAGTAGCCTTTGAAGTTGTTTGTGAGCTAAACATTGTTATTTATGTCCCCAGCTGTGCTAGAGTGATTTCTTTGTATTTTTTTTTTTATTGCAGAGATAGAGATACATAACACCTTCTGTATCCAGTCTAATTTTAAATACGTTGAGCAATGGGATTTCTATCAGTTTCCTTATGAGACTATTCTGCAGTCTAAAAGATCTCACTGTGTTGGAACATTTTTCTTGATACCTGCTTCTCTAAGTTCATCCCATCACTTGTGAAAATCTGCACAGACCTTTTCATCATGAGAATCACTGTTCCCAGAACAAATTTTCATGTTCTACTCCTGACCAAGACTAAAGAGTTTTATCTGTGCAACAGGGAATTTCACAGTTATTCAGTCAACAGTTTTTAGACTATCTGGTGCTATTTATATGCCTATTCTCTAGTACTTTTCCTTAAATCCTTCTTAGCCTGGTAGAGATTTACAACAAGTTCACATATCTCCTAACCTTATTTTCTTTATAAATTCAGACATCAAAACCCCACTGACATAAGAGAAAGTGTGTTGGGGAAATAGTTACAGAAATCTTATTTTGTGGGTGTTGTAAGTTCTGTTTTATTTTGATTTGGTAATCTACCCTGCAAGGGTATCCTTAACAGAATTTTGCTGTGTGTAAATTGGTGACAAATGGTAGTCAATTAAGAATGCCTGAAAAGTCTCTCTTTATTGACTAACAGCCTGCAGAATTGCACATTCTTCCTTCCTTAGCAGCAAGATTCTTCAGCATGATTAATTACTTTCAAATCTCCATAGGTTCATAATAACAAGGTACAAGATATCTACTATAAATCTGCAAATGAAGTATTTATTAGAGAAAATAAGAAGAGGAACTTTTCAGCTGTCCTACTGAAGCCATAATCACATGCAAGGCTATCTGGCTCAACTTCCTTCTCTGAGGACTAAGTTAACCTTACCTTTTTAAAATTTTTTTTCTTTTTTGTCCCCTTTTTTTCTCCCTGGACTATTGCATAGCAGATCTCTTGAAAAAAGGTTATGACCTTGCACCATTCTTCTGCATCTCCATGTTCTTGTCTGGAGCACGGACTTGAAATAGTGTGTCAAATTTAGATGTCTGCTATTTGTGAAACATGAAGACAAGCTGAAAATGATTTGGAAAGGAGCTATAAGAGAAAAATCACATGAAAAGCATAACTTAAAAAAATCAGATATATTTTAAAACTCAGGTAGACAATCCGAATGAAGAAAGTAGCAAGCTTATACCTTGAATATTGCTGACAACTAAGCGTTCTGTAGTGTGGAAACAGTGACAAAGTCAAAATTTGTATCTAGAGGTGAATTTTGAGAAATAATGTACATGTTTGTATTTAATAATTAACACCTGGAACACTCCTAACTTTTGATGAAGGGAGTTCCCTTTAAATTGCAGCCTTTCAGTCACAGGTAGATAGTTTTGTAGAGTGTAGGGAATAGCTCAGCATAAGTAGCAAGTTACTGCTGTCTTCTCTATCTCTCTCAAAAAAACATGATGGATGATCCTCTTTCCACCTCATAACTAGCTGACACCTCTCCAGTGTCCTTCAGTTACCTATAGGCAAGGAGGTCCTTGAAGCCTTGTGTCTGGGCACAACTTTTCTTGTGATGCTCAACATTACCCTAGGAGCTACACCTCATGTTGGAGCTGGGGAACGTGTGGGACCCAAGCCTTGTTCTTCTACTGCCAACGATGGACAGCACAGAGATGGTACAGAATCAATGCCAAAGGAAATGGTAAGTTTGCACACAACAGGAGCAGTTTCCAAGGAAATGTCTCTGTCAACAGGAGAATGACTATATATTTTGAAGAAAAAGGATCAAAGGGCTGACTATCATGAAGCAAGGAAGATGATTACATATGAATTTGGAACTGTTAATTCAGTATTTCTTGCTGCTTTTCACTGAATGGGTTTTAAATGAGAGAGGAAGTGTCCATCATCATGCCTACAAAGACAAAAAAGAAGTGACATAAAAGTGTCAGTACAGGTCAAGTACCATTTTGCAATTAAAGGTAGAGAATTTGAGGGGCAGAGCAAGGTCATGATTGCAGTGATGCTGTAACAATTTAATCGTTGGCACGGCATTGTGCAGTAGCATGTTTTGAGGCTGATTGCTTCATTCAGTGAGGAGACAGCTGAATAACTGTCGTTCATCCTTTTACCTTCAGTCTTAAGCGGTTATGAAGCAAGGAACACTGTTAATCCTGATGAGGGAGACCTGCTCTACAAGGCTACCAGGAAAGGCACAGCTTCAGAAAACCCTCTTGCCAAAAAAGAGGGAAGCAGAAAAATAAAAGATTGATTATTTAAGTACCGAAATCAATAGCAGTTAAGATCACCAACTGGTTTCCCAATAGCATAAAATAGCTAGATGTTTGTAGAAGGTAAAGCATTTCCTTTTCAGTGCCATGCCATCAAGACGGTCTGCATGAAGAGAAGCATCTTTGAATCCAGAATTCACAAAGCAGACCAGCAGTTTCAATAACAGAAACCAGCCAGTGCCTGTGCTTATTCCCTGCTGAAAAACCTATCCAGTCATTGAAAATTAAAAAAAGATTAGGGCTGTAATTGCACACCCTTGTGCCAGGTTCAGGCTCCAATTCATAGAAGAAGAAATAACAATGGCACTCAAGACTCATTGCAAAGGGTCATTGCAACACTGGAAAAAGTGATTTGACAGGATTAGTGGCTATGAGATTTGCATTTGCATAGCCAGCAGGTTGGGGTACTTCACTCTGATCTGGAATAAGTGCATGGGGTGGAATTTGCATTTTTGGTTTTTCTTCATGTTCACTGTTCAGCTAGAACTAGGACAATTCTGAGGAAAGGAGCTAAAGATTAGCAATGGTAAATTATTAGAGTTATAAGATCAAGGGAGAAAACTAGAACATGGGAGGAAATAGGAGAGGTGAAATGACAGAGAAGGGTGTTAAAATGAAGACCAGAAACATAACAACACACAAATCTTGACATTCTATTCTTACTCTTAATTGGCTCTTATTAATTTACTTTTTATTTAATATTACATAATGGTGGCAAAGCTTTGTGGTACCAGTTCTTTGTAGACAATGCAAAGCATATATGTGTACTATTGCATTTCTGTTCCTAAACAAAGGAATATTTTCTGATTCCTATTACAAAGCATAAATTCTGCTGCTTTTATACAGGGCCACAGTAGCAGCTGTTATTAGTTCATTCCTGTTAATTGCAGAATGTCTTCTTTCTTAGTAGGTATTGACCAAATCTAGAAACGATGGGAAACATTTGCCTCTGTATAAATGGTGAGTCATTATGCATTATCTAGGCTGGTGGTTTTGCAAAATATTAAATCCACATTATGTCAAAACAGAGGAGATGGAGTTGTAATCACACTGATGCATGACACACAATTAAGAATGTTTGTGAATTTGCATTTGTGAATAAAATGCAGATTTAAATGGATATTAAACAGACACTAACAAGGTTTTAAGGACACAGCTAAGGTATGTTCATACAATATAAATCAATGAAGCATGCGTGCTGAACAAAAATGTGAGCATGGATAACACATTTCTTAATGAAAAAGTCAGAAAAATACTGGCACATTTAGCGCTTTCATCATCAGCCTTCATGTGCTTTTGAAAGGACTAAATCCTGGCAGCAGGACTTAGTGTTGGATCACCTTGAGGGACAGTAAATATTGCTCTGCTCGGATGAATTATGAAAACATGCACAGGTTTCTCATAACTCTTCCCATGCCTGATTCTCGCCAGCATGCAATCCTTAGCCATCCCTCACTGTTTACCAAATCAATTTGCTTTGAGATTGTGGGTGAAAGAAGGTATTAGAGCACAGCTGACATTTGAATGTGCTGGAAAATGTCGGTAGCTTTTTTCTTTCTCTTCCCTTTTTCTAATTTGGTGACCCTCCTGTGTTTTTCCTTGCAATATTTCATATAGACAGGTTTGGCTTTATTACAGCCTCAGGCATCTACGCATGCAGATGTTCATAAGTAATGTTTGGAAGTACCAAGTATGTGTATTAAGTTTTTGCCTTAGGCAAATTTGATGAATATTTGAGTTGGGCAAGAACAGGTATTTTAGTGAACACAGTAATGTAAAATATTCAGAAACTATGAACTATTAAAAGATGCTGGAGCATCCAGAATGCATGCTTTTCCAATCCATGCCTACAAATGAGCTACCTACAATTTTTCTAGAAAAAAAGAAGGGCTAAACAGACCTTTGCCAGCTTGAAATGTGTTTCAAGGAGATTGGTAAAGCAAAGAAACCTGAGCCAAAAATGGTAATTGCAGGAAAAATAGCAAAACCCAGCTACCTGTGAAAGGTAGCCATTGTCACTGGCTTGCAATTTAACACAGCATTCAGTTCTTAGCAGCTCTGCCTAGGCACATGTTGATAAATTGGAGGTAAGTCCAAGAAGAAAAATTATTACTAGGAAGGAGGGACTGACTTTTGAGAGAAGACCAGAGGAACTAATTAGGTAGAGCTTGGCTAAAGGAGAGCTCAGGAAAGGGACATAAATCTACCTACATCTGTAAGCTGAATACCAAGTCAATATCAAAGGCAGGATTGTTTAAGTAGGATCATAGCAAATTGGGTGATCTGGGAGGGAGAATGGGGAAAACAGATCAGTCACTAGAAAATGCATGTTGAGAGTGGAAATTAAGATTCTCACTAATTTTGGTTGAATCTGATCTATACCAGACACCCTGCTCCAAACCATTATATTTGAAACATTTCAGGTCAGTGTTTTTAAATGCAATGTTTTGACTTTTTCACATTTCAGATGATGCTTAAAGGTTGCATATAGTTACACTTCATTGTTTACAACAATTAGAAAAAGAAAATGAACCAAAATACCTTGGTTTAAATTAAAAGAATTATTTTGTTTGACCTGAAAAATTTCGTGGAGGAGGGTTTCTTTATGGTGAGAAAAACCAAATGTTTTTCATTTCCAATCAACCTTGAATAATTCCCCTCCCCTAGTTTGGCAACAAAACTAAAAAAAAAAAAAAAAAAAAATCAATTATTCACAGAGCTCTACTCCTGGGGGCACAATTAAGAATAATTGGAAGAAATTAAGCGAGAGAGAATGTAGGCTTCAATAGTAGGACTAGCTTTTCTCCTGGTGAGAAATACAGACTTGATCCTGCAAGATGCTGAGTGTTGCTTGTGAGGTGCTCAGTCTCATTACAGCATCCCTTGGGAGACGCAGGCACCATTGGGGCACTATTAAATGTCCTTAGAGCACAGCTCAAAATGGCGCTAGTCATAACTGCTTGGAAATATTCTTCAGTCCATCAGACATTAGGGTTCATTCTCATATTGCCCAAAAATGGAGATGACAACCCAAAAGCATCTCACTTTCTGTCTCTATCTTGTGCCACTCTGTAGGGTAGCAGCTGGCTTAACAATATCTATGCAGGTCTAGAATTTCTTTTTTTGCAGGATCTTTCCTGTAACAAGTCAGGCAGAATTTCTGGAGTTCCCTGCTGGATGTTAGAGAATATCTATATTTGAGGAGCATAAGGCTAGGAGGGGTGCAGGGGGACTGTAGGTCACACAGTAATTAAACCATATACTCTGGCCTCCACACATTGTAGTCACCAGCATTTTACTCCTGTAATCAGCAGAGCAATCTGTGTTTGTATCAATGATTTTATATTTGGTTCCCTAAGATGTGATTTCCTCCTAGGCAAAACGTGTCAGTTAGGTGGCAGGGTGTATTGATATTTTGTAGTGCTGTATTTTTAGTCAGAAAGCTGTGCAATATGAAGGCAAACACTTTAGGAAAGTCTGCTACATTTATCAGTATGTTTTCCAACCAAAATAGTATCTCCTTAAAGAATGAAATCGGGTTTGTTTGACAAGGCCCATTTTCCAGAGACAGTTTTGATTGGCATTAATTATATTCACAGTCTTTACCAAGTGAATCTCATATAAGCTTTTCCATTATTTTGCTTGGGATTGATAGATGTCAAGTCTCCAGCTTCTTCTGTGCCTTATACATATAGTCTTTCCATCTTTTGGAATTTCAGTGGAACGAAGAGATTTATTAACATTCACAGCAATACATCAGCCATCTCCTCTGCCAACTCTGTCAGAGTCTTCTGAAAGTTGTCTGAACTGGCTAATCATGAAAAGGGGGTTTTTGGTAGGTTTGGCTGTTTATTCCTTGATTTACTAAAACACAAACAGAGCTGTCATCATTGAAAATATGTAATAACCTCTTGTCATTTTTCAGGATGGAAGTGTTTCGGGAGCATTTCTTGATATTCTGTGATATCATTCATAATGGTTACCCCTGTCTCTAGCAAAGGCTTATACTACTGATAAGAATTCTTTTGCTCTTAATGTATTTTAAATGTTCTGTAACACTATTTGCAATGGCTTTTTCCCTCATGTCATCAGCTTCTCTTCTCCATTATCTTAATCTCGTAATTTCTTGGTGATAGGAACTGCCATTTATTTTCATTTCTTATAGTTTGAGGTTTTGCTCATTTTTGGTTTGGTTTGGGTTTTTTCAATTTCTGCTTTTCTTTTTCTTATTGAGATGAGAGTGTTCTTTTTGGTAACCAGTTTCTTCTTATTTGATCATGACTTGGTGGGTTTTTTGGACTTTGAATCTATTTGCTAAAAGAAAATCTGATTTTCTATCCCTATTTTTATTCCCACCTTCTTTGGCTCATAATTTTCCTCAGCATTGTGAAATTGCCCTTTTGAAGCACTAAGTGAAAATATTACTGCTTAGGACTGTCCTCTATTTATCCTGCATATAATCAGGTCGTGACCACTGGTGCCTTAGCAACTAACATTATCTAGTCCAGTGATTAATTCATTTTTAGTCATCATACCCAGATCCCAAATAGAGTTATCTTGCATTCTGTGTACTACCTTTTAATTGAAAATTAAGGCTAGTCTGGT
This sequence comes from Ciconia boyciana, assembly GCF_034638445.1. Taxonomy (NCBI): domain Eukaryota; kingdom Metazoa; phylum Chordata; class Aves; order Ciconiiformes; family Ciconiidae; genus Ciconia; species Ciconia boyciana. The sequence continues at coordinate 4,225,030 of NC_132938.1, read as the reverse complement.
GGAAGCAGCCTGGAGGATTAATAGCAAAGGTGAAGGCACTAAGGAGGAAACCCAGTATATAGTTAAATGAGCACTTCTCAGAGAAAAATAAAAGTGTGGAAAAAAGGAGAGTTCTGAAGCTCTGGAGAGGGTGCTGAGGATGGAGGCCAAGCAACTGAGCAGAAATACAGCAAAAAGAAATCAAATCATCTTCTCAACTGGCCCCCACATCAGTTCAGGAAGGCACAGGAAAATAATTCAGCAAGTGAGGCATGGGTAATAAAGATAGTCCCAAAGCTTCTGGAAAGCTCTTTCGTTTGAGCAAGCTATTGTGAGGTGAATGTGCATTTATTTGGTCTGCCTCTAAGTACTTCCAAAGAGTAAATGTTTAAGAGTCCATTTTAAGACAAAATCCATCTGTTTCTCTAACGGTTTTAAAAACAGTTTATTTTGTCTAAAATTAACTTGTCTGACACATTGTCATGCTTGGTTACCACAGCAACAGTGGCAACAGCTATGCCACGTGATATTCATTTTATCTGAATTTAACCACCTTACTTTTTACTTATATATATGTACGTGTACGTAATGCACAGTTCTGCACCAAGCTCTCACGCAGCTGAAAATATCCTGTTTAGCTGGCAAGCTTTAATAACAATGCCCAAAACAATATTTCTATCCTGAGATTTACTTTTTGATCTTGACACAGCCAGAAGTTTTCTTAGTTGTCTATAAGCAAAATACATAAGCCTCTTTCCTTCTAAACCTCCAGTTTCATTCAGATGCACACCTCAGTCCTGACATCCTCTGAGCACTTTGAGCAAGAGCATAGGGCTGAGGAGGTGGAAAAGCATTTGTCTGTCACCAAAGCTGTGTAAGCAATACAAGTTGAAAATACAGACATTTTTTTTGCCAACGTTTTCCCAACTCATTCACTTGCTTTCCCTGCTGGAAAATTTCAAAATGGAGCCAGTTCTAATGGGGTCCTAATATTACCCATTTATAACAGGAGCTCAGAGGCTTCATCATTATAACATCATCATTATAACAGTGCAGTGAAACTGTAGATTTTAACAATCATCTGCCTTAAAATATCTGTGAGACCTTTTCTTGTCCTCTGTTCCCAGGGTAATTTCACCATCTGCCATCCACATCCACAGCAAAGCAAACACTGAGACTGGTCATCTTCCTGGTCATTTTATAGGACTGGAGCTTTCAACACAGACAAAGCAGAAAAAAAATTTACTGTTGTTTGTAAAGCCTTGTAAAGGTAAGCTTAAAATTTCATTTAATATGACAGAGAAGAAAAGGGTATGTTTGGCTTTGGACTTTCAAAGCTGTCAGTCTGTTGGATGCCCCTAGAAAGCCTCAACCTGCAAGAACCTGGAGCTAGAAGGAAAAATCAATAAGAAGAAATTATGCTGGCAGTATCAGAATCGATAATTATTTGAAGGATCTCTTCCTTGCCCAGGAAAAGTGCAAAGCAAAGGAAGAGAAGGACTTGGGCAACCTGCCCACCACAGAAGAAGTGAGGAGAACCGGAAAAGCTCTTTAGATCCCACATGCCATCCATCACAGCTTGGAATGTCTTTCAGTTAAGTGCCAGGTGAAGTGGCTGTGGATTTAATTTCTTGTGCATAAGTTACAAAGTGATGTTAAATAAGTGCTTTTATTGCTTGCGTAGTCTAATGCAAGTTCCTTCCTAGGTCATATATATTTTTTGTGACTTAAATCAATTATATCAAGGACCATAATCTTAATGGGTGCTACCGAAATGAAAAAAAAAAAGATGCTGATTTGCTCCACTTATTGATCAAGCTATCTATCTGCTACAAAATTACTAAGAATCCTCATCCACACAAATGGCTTATCCTCTTCTCCAGTCCTTTGTGCTCTATCACTGAGGCCCAGGATGGAGGTCAGCATTAGATACCAACCGGGACATCATCAAAATGTGGAACAAGTGTAAAGTTGAATAAATCATGCATTTATAGTGAACAAACACAAGAGGGTGCAATAAGCATGTCCAGAAACTCTTTAGCTATCATGGAAACATCCTGGGCTCAGAAACTGCAGCCCTAATGTATAGCCATTGATTTGTATCTGTTATTTAGAGGGCAGCTGCGTCAGAGGCACTGCTGAGTTATTCATCGGCATTCCAGGTAGAAGATGAGCCACTGTGAACGTGGATTCACAAAGCACATGCAAAGTAGTCTCGTTCTGCAAAGAAAGGATCACACTCTGCCTGCGTAGGGACCAGAGAGAGCAAACCAAACAACATGCTAATGAATAAAATGAAAAATAATCACAGACAAGATATTACAGAAAGGAGAGATCAGCTGTAGAAACTCACTGCCTTCCTTAAGGTGAGGCCTGCTCACTTCCAGTCATGGACTAGTCAGCAAGGATGCTCCCTGGGATACTCACCTATCACAAAATGACAGCTCAGGTGCTCTCTGTCATTGAAGCTGACAAAACCTACACTTTTTGCTCCATGACATTCAGTTAGCCCCCTACTGAAACCAGACTGGACCACGACCAAGAGTTCAAATGTCCCGGGTCACCCAGCTAGCTGGTATTATAGCTAGATCGCCCAAGTGCCTGTCCTCTGCTCTAGAAACCAGGGAGAACTTGCTTTTTATTAACGTCTGCCTCAGCTATGTCCCAGCTGTGTGGAGAGCCTCGGAGCCAGATTTTGAAATGTTGTCTGATTTCCCTTGAAATCATCAGGCCTTTTATATTATCCTTTGAAATCCCAGTGGTGGTCACAAGACTCTTCCTCTGATGCAAATGGTGGGTCCCTTATGTCAGCGAGCTAGTTCTTGTATGTCCCAAAGGATATCATGTTGCCACTGGAGACAGAAGCAACATTGAGTCATCACAAATTGTATGCAACTTTTATATAGCAGGCAAGTCTGAGGTCCAGTGATTAAAGTCTGTAGCCAGTGCTGATTTCCTAAAAACACAAATTCTGCTTTTATCCATTTGACAAAAGGGTGGACCTCAGCTGGCATAAGCGAATGCAATCCCACCACTGTTAGCTGAACTCACCTGTCATATGCAGCCAGGGATCCAGCCCATTAGCCTTTCCTGCATATACAGTAAGATGAACGTTTAAAAATGCAGTTGTAATTTTCTACTTGAGAACTTGCTCCAGCTGGGCGCCTGGCTCAGTAGTTTTCTATTCTTGACTTAAGCAGTACAAGAACTGCAAATCGATTTTATCAGGAATTAATTAAATTTGTGCTGTGACCTGCAATGCAGTGTAATTCACACAAGTAAAATCTCTGATTGCAGCCAGGCTGAGCATGGACATAAGGGTTTGTTATTTGGACCTTCTTGCTATCAATAGAGCCCAGCACAAGTATTTCTAGTTTATCCAGTATAGTCCTGGGCATACTTCTCTAGCTACTCTCTGTTGACTTCAACCTGAGCATATGAGGCAGATTAAATAACATATCCAGGAACCCAGATCATCTACATCAGCTTCAGACTGGGATTTCCAGAGGGAAGTTCTTCAGCGGCAGGACGAATATCAACACTGCCATTCTCCATGGCTGCATCTACTTCCCACGTGTAAAACTCAATGAGAAATCAATGGACTATTGGCAAATCAACTGATGTGAATCCTCTGGAACTGAGATTTTGATTTTGCAGTGCAAGCCATTAACTCCTGGCTGTATGCTACAGTAATTATTTTAATTACCACCACTGTAACATTGAGAAGGCACTTTAAATGCCAAAATAGAGTGGGTTTTTTTTAATTGAACTGTATATTATGGCTGCAACAGACATGATAAGCATTCAGTACAATTCACCTTAAGGTGAAAGCAATGTCTGCATTCACATTCTCAGTTCACTGAATTCATGTTCTTATGCCTTTTTTTCACTTACTTTTCAGAACTCAGTCCACTGCACAAATGTCTATGCTTTCTTTTGGAGCAAGCTTCACTTCCAGAGGGAAAAAGACATTTCTAATCACTGTGCTCATCCTGGAGTGTGGAGAATATTTCCAATAACCTGAGCCACTGAAAACTTGAAAAGCAGGACTGGTACCTTCAGACAGGTTCAATATTTTGTGGAAAGCTGAAGTAGAAAGCCGAGAGCAGGCTCAGTGTGGTGATGTCCCTGAAATGTGTTGAGCACTGATGCTTTAGGTCTAGAATTTCTGTATCAATCATCACTGTTAAGCAGTGAAAGCATGAGTACTTGGGATTCAGCTACCTCTGGCAAAGAAAGAAAAATAGGAATGGAAAACACTACAAACAAGCATTAATACATCTCTTGATTGAGTTCACAAATCAATCATTTATTAATATTCATAAATATTTCAGAAAAAATTAGTACACACTTTGTCTCATCTGGATCATTGAGTTTTTTTCACTCTAATGCTTACAAAGCATTTGGAGTTTCCACAGAATTCAAAGGGAAAAATATTATATTGGAAAGTTGAAAGATATTTTCCAGCAGAGCTTTCACTCTTAGTCTCTGATAACTAAAGAGAATCTGAGTTGGAAGGATGTCTATTAAGTGGAAACTGGGAAGCTGGTTTATACAGTACCTAAAGCCAACATTTTCAAATTTTAATGCTAAATTATCTGCTTCAATATGGACTTCATTGACCAATTTCAGGCATTTCACTTTGAAAACATTTGCTGAAATCTAGAAACCCCAGTCCCAAGGATGGTTAATCAAGAAAAAAAAATTTCCACTGAATAATTCACAAGCATGTTAAGTATTGAATAAGGAAAAACAATTTGTGCAGATCTAAGTTAAAAAAATGTTTAAAGAGCCTTGCATGAGAAGCCAATAAAATCCCTCAACATCTGCCCACAAGCATCTCATTTAATAGACTTTGTGATCAGAAGAAACCATCATATCATTCTGCACATAAAGGCATCCAGAAATTAAAATTATGCTGGGACAAAAACCCTGATCCTGGTGGTGGGGCATTTGTCATCTATTTTCAGCTTGTCCCTAAACCTTGGCTGACATTTAATGTGTTTGTGCTTTAGTATCTCTAGCTATAAAATCAAAATAATATTGTTTCTGACTTAGCCATTTGAAAATTAGTTTATCAATAGTTTTAAAGGATTTGGGGTTCTCCATACAAAAAAGCAAAGTATTATCACTGTCATTGTGGAATAGTCAAACCACATCCTGCACTCTCCTACCTGCTTATACCAAGCACAGTTGTATCTTTCTTGAAAAAAAAAAGAACATTTAATGTGTTATCTTGGTGTAAATGGTTTTGCAAGAGCAGCCGAGCACAGATTCCTGCCATTGCTTGGTTTGACTGGGTGGTGAATACGTGAAGAGTCATCCAGGGCTTATGATCATAGGCCCAAAGCAGAAAACAAAATGTGTGTGACTCCTTAAAGATAACTCCATATTAATCCATACCCCACTGGTATCCACTGTGGTTTGCAGAAATGATTACTGTATTTCATCTACTTCCTGACAAAAGACATTTTCCACTTGTTGGGAATTACTGGTGTTACTGGTGTGTGCTGGAGAAAGGCAGTAGCATGAGCACTGGTAATCAGAGCTACTGGGGAGGCCAGCTCAGGCATTTTGTCAGCTTTTTGTGACAATTTTGGATCCGAAATCTGCTCAGAGACTCTGCATGTGTTACCTCTGAGACTGATTTAATATCATTCAGTCCCTTGATTATCAAGGCTAGGTATACAATTTCACTTTCAGGGAGTACCTTCTTTCCATATTGTGCATACTTTGGGCCAGAGTATTTATTTACTTTAGCAGAAGATGTGCTTGTGTTAATGCTGCTCTTCACATTAACTGCGTACTTCGGGTGATGGATTGCCATTACAAACTGCTGTTTCTCATTTATTTGTTAAACAAGAGCTGAACAGCATTGGCCATAACAGTTTTAAATGCATTAATACTCTTGATGGCATTAATCTGCTGAGAAAGTGGTTTAGACAGAGGATATAATGAATGTTAACAAAGCAAACGCTTTATTGTCTTGTTCCCTTGTAATTTTAAGCCAGTGTTTTCTGTGATGATTGCCTTCTATTTGGCGCTTGTGAGACTGCATCTGGAGTGCTGTGCCCAGTTTGGGGCTCTCTGGTGCAAGGAAGACACTGTCATACCAGAGTGAGACCAGTGGAGGCCACTGGGATGAGGTGAAGGTGGTGGAGAATAGGAAGTACGAGGAGAGGCAGAGATAATATGCTTTGCTTAGCTTTAAAAAGAGGAGCAGGGGATGTACCACTTGACCCACAGAGGTCTCACTCAATCCAACCTGGTCTGTGATTCTGTGATTTTTTTCACCACAGAAAAGAAAAAAAAAAAAGCCTGGGTTTAACTTCATCAAATAGGTGAACAGCTACATGTTTTCATGCAAGACCAGCTTTATCTGTGACAGTAAACCAACCCTTTGTATGTCCCAGTTTCCACAACTACAGTTTTTAAGTGAACCAATCTCTGTATTGGCATGCCTCTGGGGTCCTCTTCCACCTCATATTTGGTGATTGGCCACCAAAGACTCTGGAATTTGGGGAAGTAATCAAAGCAGAGTGAGTAAAAACTATGTACATGTAACATTACTGGGACTATGCTATTTTTATAATATTCAAGCTGGCTTGGCCAAATGTAACAGTCCAGCCTCTGGTCTCCAGAGCAGCTCCAAGCACCACCACACTTTCTGCATGTCTGGTCCTTTCTAGCCCAAATAGCATCATCTCCAGGTTCAGCAGCCATCTGTTCCTTACCTCCAGCCCCTACACACCTCCACAAAAATCCCCTGAGGAACTGCTTTCCTCTGTCCTGCCCTGCTCTTCAAAAGCTGCCTAAGACCTGTTTCTGCTGGAAGTGGAAATGCAGTTGCTGCAGATATCGCAGTTCATCAAGTCCACCTCAACCCCACCCACCAAATTATTGCACAGATTAGGGGAAGCGGGATCAGGAAATAAAAGCAATGCCTGCCCCATCAAATGGCTTCTCATCCCTCTCTGGGAAGTGCGTGCCAGCATTAACCTCACTGGCTAGCAGCGGCATTCCAGAGAGGATTTTTGGTGGGTGAATGAGAGGATAAGAGACAAGCAAAAATAAGTGGAAAGGTAAAAGCAGGGAATTTCTCTGCCAAGGTACAGCTTCCTTCCTACCACTTCATTTGAGAGCAGTGGATACAGAAATACTTAAGTCAGTCTTCCTATGTTAACGTGAGCTGTAGAAGCAAATACGTTTATTACACTACACTCAGTGTGAAAAGAGAAACCAGGTAAATTAGCTCAGGCAGACTGCCTCACTGGCATGGCCATGCTCTCACTATCCTCATATCTCTTTACTGGTTATTGCATTGTACAGATATACCCAGATGTACTCTGTGGTAATGGTTTCAATTCAATCCAAAGATCCCAAACCCAGCACTGTGACCTGATTTCAAGGCAGCTTTTTCCTCCACATATGTTGTTTTTAACATTATGGTAGGTTATCACAAAAAGGTTTTTTTGGAAAACACAGCTTCTGAATAAGGCATTTGAAAGAAGTGGACTGACACTGAGAATTCAGATCAATAAGGAGCTCTATAGAGAACAATGGATAGGAAAAAGAAATTTGTCTCTGTTCTGCTGCAGGTCAAGTGGGTAAGGTATTGATTTTTGCTCTCAGCACAGTATGACCTAAGAGGGAATTGTATTAGGTTACAGAGCGCATTGGCCCAGGCCTCTCTTTGGATGGCGTGCATTTTCCAGCAGGCTATGGAATATGAGTGGGAAAGTGAGTAATGACTACTGAAAAAAAATTTTAAAATAAAATAAAATAAAATATCAGCAATGGAAACATGTCTAGTAACAAATGCCACTTCTCCAGAGTGTCGCTCATCCATCTGAGCAACATCCCCCTCCAGAACTAATCCTACAATTACATGAATGTTTGCTTAACTAAACACAAAATGCCTTTCTGCTGAATCCAAAGTCAACGAGTGGAGCAGAGGATTTCTGGACTTATACATTCAGCAAAGAGAAAGTGAAGCAACTTGGCCAAGCGCAATAATCTTTTGATGGATACATTCGGCAAACAATAGGCTTCTGAATAGTGTTTACTGTCTGCCTCAGGGGTATATGCTCTATGGGGCTGAGGCTTCAGGCTGCATCATTACGATAAAATAAACTCAGCTGTGGCTTCTTACATCCACTGTCTTCCTTACTGTTTAAATACTAAGGGGAGCAGACAAACTGCTAAGAAGCGGCTGCCTCTTTGAAGCCCTTCTAATGCCAGGAGGCCCCAAAAGACTACAGGAGAAAAGATCTGCAGGTGGGAAAAAAAGAAATAGGTAATTCAATCCATGAGGAGACAGATCACAGAGACAGTGTTAACATGTGATGGCAGAAATAAACCAGTCACTTTTTTTCATTACAATAGCTATTGTATTTTTAAAATATTTTCTATAAAGATAAGCTTCATTTTTTTGCAACATAAAAGAAAGAAATAAACCTTCTTACTTATTTTCTTTTTCCTACAAAAGCCAGTTCTGGTACAATTTTGAAACACCAATTCCATTCCTCCCCAAGTTTTGTGGCATGTGATTTCCATGGAAAAAATTATACCCAAAATGGATAGATTTGCATTTCTAAAATGCCCCTTAAAATGTCACCAGCCATAAAACAGGTGCAAACTCCTGTTGTATGAAACAGGAAAAAAAAAAGTTAAAAGTTCCTTTTGGTTTGTAGAAACCTCATGGGAAGATGAAGAAAGCTGTGGATGAAATATATGGACAGCCATCCTCAAAACCGGAGCCAAATCTTTTCTCTTGGGTAGGACGCCCTAGCCAGAGTTTTAACACCGCATCTGCTTGGTTTCTTCTAGGTGTAGATTTTTTGCTTCCTTGTGTTGAGGTTCAGGCAGAAGGGTTTAACTCTGTATGTCTTTTATCTGCTCTTTAAGGCATCTCCTGAGCAGGTCAGATGTCAAACTAAGGCAGAGACTGTTTCCTGAGTCTGAGAAAATATCATTTAGAGACTTTCCACCTTGAACATGGTACATTTGTCCTCCATTAGTGAGCATGTCAGCGCTTGCTGAGAGATCTGTATACTTTTCCTGGGCTTTTGCCTTTTTTGAGATTCTACTACCAGTACCTCCTATCACGGGGAAACGGACAAATTATGATTTAAGAGGGCTCTTCCATCTTGAATGTTTTATGATCCATCACTACTCTTTAACAAAGCTCATCTTTAACCTCTCCCCCCCCCAATAGTTGTTACAGCCAGCCAGAGGTAATGATTTCTAATCAAGCAAGATTAGCATATAAAATGGGATATCAAGACTTTATAAGGCGCTCACTCTCTATTAGCATATCAGAAATAGTCATCATTGGATCCACTCAGAAATGGATTGTAGAATTTTTGCAGAGTTGGCTGAAAAGATCAGGAAGATCCTTATGTAGTCTTTAACTCAAGGACAGTCTATATAAAATTCTGATTAAGTGGAAATGGGGAACTTTTAATACTATAGCTCTGACCTAATTCCAGCTACCTTCAGTGAGAATTACTGAGAAGGTAAGAAGAGAGTTCCCTTTCATTAGCAGTTCCTGCAACAACTACCTCTATAAATATAGTGACATGCTACATTACTCGACCTGAAGCAATTTTAGAAAATCAGTTGTCCTACAAAGAACACCCCAATCTAGTATATAGTAGAAATGTTACAGTTAAGTCCTATCCATCATGTGCAATTCTCATATAGTTATTATAAAAACACACTCTCCGCTATAGCTGCAAGCTATAATCAATGTAAAGATTTATAGGCTTATTTCTTCAAATATATGGAGGGGAAGTTCACAATTGTGAGTTATGAACATGAAATTCCCTATACACTGATAATGAAACCAGTCTGGTGGATGTTTCCCATGACACAAACAGTATGAAGCCCCCTTTTTTTCCACACTTATTTATTTCTGTCTGAATATGTTTGAGTTAATGTCTCCAATAATCATTCTTGGAGAGTCTCAAATACTTTGTGAAAATGGGCAAAAATGTGTTTTGGTTGTGCATTTGTGAATGAGTGCCCAGCATTTATTCACTACAGAGCTTAGATTATACCATTTCACTCCCTCTCTAAACTAGCTAAGATAACTAAATCTAAGGAATTTACAACACATTGATTTCTTCTTCACTGAGCTCTGCAAAATTACTTTTATTTTCTTATTTTAGACTAATAAACAGAAAATGTGACGCTTCTGAAAAGTCTGACACAAAGGGACTGTTAGAAAAGATAGCTAACATGCCACTTGTCTATAAGCAGGCCTGCTGGGAAAAAAGGAGTGTTTTCAGATGGTGTGTACATATGGAAGCCTCACCATTAGTGTGGATGTTTCCCAGCATTGCTTCTGCAGCAGTTAAAGACTATTACATAAGCTGAAGGAGTGGTAATTTGGGATAAGAACATTAAACTCTCTTGATCCAAAAAATGACAGCTTCACATTGTCTATGGCCTGGGCATAGAAACTTACTCTTTCCTCAGTCAAAATCTGTTCTGGAGTTTTAAACTCAGTTTAATATATAGATTCAGCTGCAAGAGCATCCTTTTGATTTCTAGTGGATGAGACACTCGTGGTCCTCAAATTTTAGTCAAAAAAAGCAAGACCTGTCATATTAAAATGGACGAGTGCACCGTCTTTACGGCAGAAAGTCCATACTGCAGACAAGCTTTTATATGCTTTTTTTCTTTTTCATTCCCCATCTGCAAAAATCTGTCAGGTGAGCCTGACCTCAAATTTAATTGCCAGCCGTAGACACAACATGCACATTGCTTTTTATGGCAGTTTAGTTTAAAGTACTTGGGTATTAAATTCTTGTGGAAATCTGGGACATGCTTCATAAAATGTCATGAAATACCTTTTATATTCAAGTGCCAGTTACTATCTAATTATCAAAGATGACAGTCTCTTCCCAAAGGGGTTATGCAAGGAAAAGATAACCACGGAGCCGGAAAAGGTTCTTTTAACAGACAAACAACATTTCATTTAAATGTGACTGTTGTTATTAATGTGGTAGTTTCCTAACTTTCCTACACTAAACTAGTAGTGATTATATAGTCTTTTAAAGTCAACTTGGTAACTGTGGAGCTCTGTTTCCAAAAACATTAATAATTTTGTTAACTAGGATTTCTGTTTAATTTTTATGGCACTTGGTAATATTTTCCTTGCTAAATTCTTACAACTCAGTGACTTATTCCAGGTCCCCATATAAATCATATTACTCAGTTTTTGTTAAAACCTTGTGTTTTATCAGAATTTTTTTCTCATTCTTAGTACACTATTTCCACCTCTTCTGTCTTAGCAACATCAGAAAGCTGAAACACTCTTTGATATAAGAATCAGTTCATTATCTTAACCTGCCTCACATATTTTCTCAGTGTTAAAGAAGCCCTCGTATTTCTCTTCTCAACCTTCTGTTACCCAAATGAATCTCAAGACGGAGGCTTGCAGCAGTTTCAAGTAGGTAGCTGGGACGTCTAAGGAAAACATATGGAGGAAGTAATGAGGTTTGGGAGATGTACACATTTTATCACATTTAACTTCACCCCTAAGACTGAAGTTTTGCAGATTCATCTGGGTCCTATTTTGTGTTCTGGAATTAGACCAATACGGTCTTTCAGCACGTCTTTCAGATCAACCCTTACACAAATCCCCCTTTTTCATTTCTCCTGCTGAAGCTCCACACAAGTAAGATACAGCCTTAAAGAGAAGAACAGCATTTTGAAATTCTAGGAGCTTGTTTTGAGCTGGTTCATCTGTGATTTCTCAGTGTACAAACTGCTTCCAGAAGTTTAGGCACTTCTCTGCAGAGTTCTGCATGAACATCATGTGCTACCAATTTACTGCAATTGTCTCCACTCTTAAGGAGTGACAGCACTGGCTGGTTTGATCCAAACGGTGATGATTAAGATTCTGAAGTCAATTAATTTTTTTTCCACTGATTTCAACAGACCTTGGATCAGGTCTTGATGGTTCCTGAACGAAGTGAGGAACATAATGAAAGCATCCTTGTGCAAAGATACTGGGGTAGGGGGAAGAGAGGAGGGAAGACAGAGAAAAAGAGAGGAGGAAAACAAGCTTTTATTTAGTAGGGTTAAAAGATGAACTTTTGAAACATTCCTGACTTCTCTGAGTTTTTGTCAGAATCCTTTAAGGTATGTGTTTGAATATGTTGCACCTGAAAAATATCATTGCTTGACCCCATCAAGACCTCTGCTGAGTTTTTGTCATGTTTGATGAATTCTTCTTTGAAATGGCCTCAATAATAAGCCTAATAGTATTTGAAAATAATTGGGCTCCGTGTTACTTCTTACTTTTTCCTAAAAGTCAGCCTAGTTTTCTCCTTACTTCACTTCTTATAGGTATTCATTTTTTGGTGTCCTGAATCACAATGGAAACTCTCTTTTTAATACTAACAGCATATGAAATGCTCCTATCGGTAAGAAACTAGTCTATGAAAGAGTCATTGCAGCAATCATCTGAGAGCCACCTCAAATGTTATCCTGCTCATCTTCAGTCCTACCTTGTTTCTTGACTAAGTCCATGGTATCATGAGTTTTGTTTTTCATGTATAAAAATGTTACTTTCTATTAGGAAAATATGGAGAAGCAAGGTCTGAAGAAAAATGGTCAATGCAAAGGTTCTTAGGACTGGGGGCAATGCTGAATATTGGCTTTCCCAGGACTGTTGTCACTAAAAGTCAAGACAAGTATGGATAAAGTTGTAACTGATGGTAGAACCCTAAAAAATGTGGGGGAGTAATTTCTGTAGAGGACTTCCACCTGTAGTAGCTTGTTCCCCATATATCTGTTCCCCAGCAGTGGCACCAGCACCCAGCCAGGTTTTCCAAGGCACTGGAGTATTCAAAGCTGATAGATACATGCTCCCCATTACAAAGCTGTTTATTTTGCTTACAACTAGAACCAGCCCTGTGAAATAATAACTTATAGCTTAACCCTGATCTCTTAAGAGCAAAAACCTTCACAGAACTGAATGGGATTTGAGCTGACATTATTTCTCCTTGCATAGCAATAGAGTAGTTTGTAAATTACCAGTCCCAGCGTTTCAGAACATCAGACTGACAAACTAGTCTTTAATCTTGTTTTTCCTCAAGTTGCTCCAGCAGTGTTTTTGCAACTGTTACAGGGAATTGTTTTCTCTTATCATTTTCAGCAGAAATGACAGGTTGGTCTTTTTCCACATCATTAATATCATTCTCGTCCATGGCAGTATGCACTGTGCAAAATGAAACTTTCGTTAGTCTGGAGTTGGAGGACGTATGTTTTCTCACGTTTTATCCAACAGAAGCGGGGCTGGGTTTTATCCAAACCCATTCATAATCTCTCATGTTCTTTGTCTCAATGTGCCCTGGCTTCATGGATCTATTTCCAACTGCAGTTATCACAGCTCTCCTCCGTCCATGCCGCAGCACATCCTGCATGAATGCATCTAACACTGACAGGGAGATTTCACTGTGAAATGGGGCGATGACACATGTGCTCAAAATAGGCCTCACATTCCTATTTTATTTTTTTCCACTTTGCCTGTGTCATGAATAGTTGAGTGATGGGTTTTTGTATTGTGGTTGGATCTACAATGTGTAGGTGAATCGGGGATTCCTTAGGCTTGCTAACAATGCTGAAAATTAATTCAGTCCTATTAGAATTATGTAGGTTATTCATTCCAGAAACCGAATACCTAGTTTTCATTTTGAACTATATAAAAATTGTTTAAAGCAAAGCACAAGGTCATTTTGAATTGGAAAGTTGACACAGTTCCTCTTTAAGTAAAATTAAAATTTATTTTGAAATGTATATTTTGTTTTTATTATTTCATTATGGATGTTTTATTTTAAGCAATGGCAAAACAACAACAAAAATTTTCATTTATAAACAAATTATCTGGTGAAATTGATATTGCTTTAGGCAATGTTTCTGTACAGCTAAGGCTGTACTCTTAATTAAAATTAGTTGTCTTCATGACATACTTTTTTACCATTCTGTTTTAAGGATCCTGTTATGCTGACTTCTGAGAACCCGTGAAACAAGGTACCATCCCTATCCTGGGACATCAATGTTTAAACAGGAAGACTTATTCTCCCAGTCTTTTACTATCAGGGGTCTGAAATGGAGAAATTGAGAAATTGTTCAATAAAAATCTTAGATGCTGTAAGTTTGATGCTGCTGCACATAAATTTCAAAGTATAGTCTGCAAAATGGATCCCAGAAATGAGGCGTGTTAGGTACATACAGTTCCCGCAGCAGCTGGGGAAAGTGAAATCTTCCAGAATGAGGCCCAAAACAACCAACCTGGTCAGTTCAGAGAAGCTTAAAATAAAAACAGCTGATGAGCAAGATAAAGACGTCTCTGATCTTTCAGGCAATTGAATGAAGGCCTCCAGGAGGTATCTCTCTTCACTTCAGGATGTCCTCGTTGAGCCTTGAGATGAAAGTGTTCATGGCTACACCTATAGTACCAAGACCTGAGCAAGAGCTGGATAATCAGTTGTTGTCTGAAGTGTAGAAGCCATCAGGCAATGAAACTGGGATGTCCTTTCTCTGACAGGTTCCCAAGGGGTTAGTGTGTGGTCCCACAGTGAATATTTGCAGAGCTGCCTGTAAGATGAGCAATCTGGGTTGGAATCCCAGAAGGACACGGAGGGACTTGAGCCCCAGTTAGGCTGAATATGGTAATCAGATGTTTTCTGTAAATGAGGTGAACACATGTTTCAAAAGAAAGTGAAAATATCTTTATACTTCAAGAAATACTGGATTCTGCCAGTGTATTGGTCATGCTCCAAGACCACCTTTGTTTTGATTGCTCCTCCAAAGACTTTTCTGAAAGAATACCTAATTTTGGGGTGCTTGGTAGCAAGAAGAGGTTTCTTTTTCTTCTGGCCTTCTTCAAGGCCTTCACAATTTATGCAAGGTTAGTATAAATCACTACAGGAATTTATTTCAGATGACTTATTCTATGTGGCTGGTTGAGCTTGACAAGGATTTCTGGTGAGCAGATTTGTGTGTGTCTGTGTGTATGCATGGAAAAGGGGAGGGAGAGTTTTGCATTGTGATCAGTGAAAGTGGAACCAAGCCAGACATCTGATTTGCACAAAAAAAACAGTATTAAGGAAAGATTTGATCTTCTGAGTACAAAAATGTAGTGAAGAAAATGAAGGGAGTTTCCTTCATTGTAAATGCCCAAAGCTTGGGACAATAGAAGAGACTGGAAACCTTTCCTGTGCTCTGCAGCTGAGCAAATTTCTAGTTTATGTATTTTACAGGACTGATAAACTGTTGCTTAATAAATTATCCTATAGTTTCTTTGAAAAATTTTTCTGAACCAAACTTTTATAGCACCATGCCATTTAGGATTTCCTAAAAACGTTACAACATTTCCCTAAGAGTTGAGTTTCATTCCCATTTTCCTAATGAATAAACTGAGACCTAAAGATACTGGATGACTTGTGCTAGAAAATCTTGCAGGTTAGCAGCAGATCAGGGAAGAAAACCCCATGAATGCCATGGCCCGTGCAATAACCACATAATGCAATAACCATTAATCAAGATGATCAAGGAGGAAACAATAACCACTTACTTTATCTCAGTGCATAGGCGTGTCTGTCTGTGCACTGTAAATATTTATATCAATATGATTCTCTTTCCATCAGGATAGATCTTATCTAGCAAAAGGAAGAGAATAGGATTAATGTTTACACTCACATTCAATGAAGTAGGCCTTCACCATCTGTGAAGTTAATGTAACAAAACCACATTTTCACATGTCATTTACTTTTAATTTCTTTTCTGTTTTTAAAAATGTAGTCTAATTAAAGAAGGGATTGTGAAGGAGAAGAGCAGGAGGTGAAGAAATCTAAATGCAGAGATTGAAAGCACCATATTGTAATTTGGGATAAGAAGAGGAAGAGTTGAATTTGCATGATGATGCCTTTCATATTTATTCAGTTAGAAAAGTGTTTATTGAATGCTTTAGGCAGAGAATAATGATTACAGACATGCTCAGAATCTCAGCCACTCAAAATAATCAAGTAAAATACACTCACTCCTTCTTAAATGGAGTAGATTCAAGTCATAGGTCCCCTTGTAATTTTCTCAGATCATATGCTAAATATGTCCCAAGAAGCACCAAAATCTGTCTTGAAATCCTTCAAATGTTTCTTTTCCAAAAATACCTTAACACATATTATTAATTAAAATTATTGAAGTTAAAAAATAATTAATATGTGTTGCTAGACCAAAGCCTTTGGTTTCTACAATTTGACAAGGAAAACTGAATCAGAAAAGGAAAATCAGAAAGGCTGATATACAATATGAGGGGAAAAGTAGCCAGAGCCACAAAAAAGTGATCTTGGCAACTGTAAAGTTCATTAGTAGCAAGTGAAAAAACAACGAAAGTTTTCATCCTGATTCAACAGAAAGTGGGAGTTGTCGACAGATAATGCCAAGAGGTCATGACACTTAAAGTCTTTTTTGCTTCAGCCTTCACTAAAATAATTAGCCTTGGCCAGATACACTAATAAAACTTGCACAGAGCAGAAAGGCCAACCCAGCTAATGCAAGAGGTAACTAAGACTAGAAATTGAAAACAAGTAGACGGTGGTAGGAGATATTAAAAGGTCCCATCTAACTTTATATTGTTTAGTTACCTTCATATAGAGAACTGATTGAAATAACTTCCAAACAGCTGGTGAGTTTTCTGGAGAATGGACACCTGAAGTCCCAATAACTGGAAAAGAGACAAAAACAAAAACCAAAAAACATATTGACTATCTTTTTAAAAGAGCTAAGCACAGCTCTAAGGAATTCTTGTCATCCATCTTAATCTCCAGTTGCTGAAAAACAACAAAAATAATTAACACAGGATAAACAATTGGCAGACACCTAGGAAATCAGGAGTTTAGAAGCTAACATAAATCTGTCCATAAAAAAAAAAGTTTCAGATCAATCTATTTTTGTTTCAAGATATTGTTGTATTTTTGTTTCAAGATTTTGTTTCAAGGACCAATAATGGTCCTTAGGGAAAAAGAAGTTGATTTTGCATCTTGACTTTAATGAAGCTTTTTGTGTTATCCTATATAACATCTTCAGTGGTAAGATATGAAAGCATTAGCTGGGTGTACAAAGGGTGTAACTACTCTATATATGGTACAAAAAGAGCTGAAAAACTGTCTTCTAATTATTAAAGGTTGACTGCCAGTTCAGACAGAGCCGCATGGCACTGGAACTCTCTTGGGTCTGGTGCTATTACATATGCTCAGTAACCTTAACTCATAAAAAAGTATAATTTTAGGTTTGTAGACAACCTAAAATTTTGTAGCAAAGAGAGACTGTCAGCAAACTGGATGGGATAAGTAGACTTCTGAATATTCTTGATAACCAGGGGAAACATGGTGTTATTCATTACAAGTAAGTGCAAGTTTCTACATTTAGACAGTGATAATCCTCTTTATAAATGCAGAATAAGGAAAACTGGTTAGACAGCAAATCCACTGAAAAGAGATTTGCTGAACTTCAAATTGACAACCATTGAAGAAAACTCTAAAAAAAAGTCACATTTCTGGAGAAGGACAAACTTTATACTGGGCTGTATAAACATGAGCGGCATCTGTAAGACACAAGAAATTATCCTTTTCTCCCTGTATAAAGCCTAATCTGGAATACTCTGACCTTGATTTGAATGCCACGCCTCAATAAAGCTGTGCCTCTTTGCTCTGTGTCCAGAAGAAAGCAAAGAGAAAGATCAGAAGTTTTGAAAATATGCACCAAAAAGGAAAAATTGAAGGAACTGCAGTGACTGAGCCTAGAGAAAAGAATGGTAGGTGAGACCATGGCGAGGATCTTAAGACACATAAAAGGAAACTGCAAAGGCAAAATATTTTCAATATGCACAGAGATAAGACAAGAGCTATTAAGAATAATTTCCAGCTAAGCAGATCCTTGAGTGTAAGAGGTAAACTCAATTATCACTTAAGATGTCTTTGTATTTTTATTTGCTATTTCTGCTTCCTAGAAAAGGGCAGAATTTTATTTTTTGGGGGGATGGAGTTAAACATATATATTATTTTTCCTGTTTCGATGATTTTGGGGATCACTCTTAACAGAAGACTTGGTAAGGTGCAACATAAAAGGAACACTGCACCACTGTACTCTTCTTTTAGGAGTCCACATCACTTCTTTCAAATATGCAGGAAATTGCTTTAGTAACTCTTTCGGACCTAAATATTAGTCCCTTGCTTTGGAAATTCTTTTACTTGCCTACTGCTTAAGTTGTGGTGGATTTCTCCAGTGCTTGCAATAAATCCATAAATGATAGCAATTTGACACTGGGATGCATTGTTAAAACAGCACGAAACTCAGGGCAGTTACACAACCAACAGCTTTCATTCCACAGGCATCATACAGCATAAATAATGGCCGTTTTATTCTTAGCAGTATGTAAGCCAGATTGCAGATGCTTTTACTTGCAATTTTGAATGCTTACTCCCATGGGCCAAGGCATTTAGAAATCTGGCACTTTCATGCTAGTGTGATATTTCTACCAGGCTCCTCAGGAAATCTGGCATCATGTTTTCTGACATATCTTGCAGATAGCATTTTCTTTTCAATTGATCACCCAAATGTTCACTGCCTGTTATACACAATACAATTTAATATTGCAAGCTGCTTCTATACCCTGCTGTTAAGATGTAATTTGTTCATTGTGTTTCTTCTGTAAAGGGCTGGTGACGTTAATTTCTACTGCTCAAATTAGGGAAGAAACTCAGAAGTGAGGTTTACAATTAGACTAGGAATTTGATAAACACCAAGGAATTAGAAGCAGCCACTTTTTAATACCAATGATGAAAAGAAATTCTAGAATGAATATGGGCTTGAATAACCATTCTTGCAGTCATAGTGAATGCTCCTGAAATGATAAACAAGAGAAATATATCACTTCAGAAGAGTCTCAATTACAATTAAAAAAAATAATGTTACAATAACTGTGTAAAAAATTTTAATTATGTGGCAAATATTGCGTAATGTAATCATCATGACAAGAATGGAAAGAAATCAAGATATAGCCACTTCAATTTAAAAAAAACACAAAACAAAACTATTTTCACATTTTGAAAGCAAATGAGTGAAGGAAATTTCAAGAGAAATGGAGATTAAAAAACAATTAATTGTATCTTTCAAGATTACTTTAAATCAAGAGGAACAATTCATGTAGCTGAAACCAAAGAAGCCTTAATACAATTTTCCTATTTGGAATTGTTCTGCTACTTTTTGTTTTAGCCCCAGCAAAAGGATCTTTCTGGGAATTCTCTACACTTTGAACACTAGACATGAAATGAGAAAGTAAATGCATGAAACAAAGATTTGCTCATCAGGTGACAAAACTATGTCATTTGATCCCATGTCATTAAGTTCTTTGGGCTTGCAAAATATACTAGGAGAACAATTCATTAATCTGTAATTTATTACTTGTCCAGATTTTTGCTGACGCTATAAAAGAAGCTATAGAAGACCATTTGAAGTCTGTGAAGTTTTAAGGAATAATTACTTGAAGCTCTGCTTCCTCATTTTGTAGTCATCCCTTTTCTTTATATAAAGGCTTGCAAGGAAATTAAACTAGAGCTCCAAATTTACAGGGGGGAATTATGAGCCATGGTGCCGTTCAATACCTTTCTGCTCAGACACTTGTGGGTGGGTAGGCAAGTTGTGTGTGTTTTTTAAGAGAGATAAGAATGAGCAATGAACTACCACGGCATACAAATAGCAAACCCCTTGTCTTGTGTGTGTTGCACATATCCTGCTGTGGCATAACACTAAGTGAAGCCCAGTGGACAGATAACAATGCTTCTGCTAGGTTACAATGTGACTGTTATGAGAGAAAGCTCAAACCCAAATGTGAACTTTTCTGTAGATAAGCACATATCTGCTAAGCCTGTGCCTTTTCTGCAAGGTGGTGAGAGGAAGGAAGAGAAAGCTTTACTCTTTACTCACATATTGTAGGGGCAAAAAAATCTATGTCAGAACAAAGCCAGATGCTGAACCCAACATCCTCCCCTCCTATTCTAGATGATACTGAATATTTATTTCTTTGCACAATTACTTTTGTTGCTTCAGAAAAAAAAACCCCTAGTGATCACAGAAAACAGTCCCGAATGTCAATGAGGGACGAGGAAAGGGTCATGGCGTAGTGATCACACTACCGCTTATTTTGCCAGCATCCCAGTCTTCGCAGAGATTGCCCATCACATGGCTTGGCACGCAGGAGATGACAGAAACAGGGCTGGCTCTGCTGAGAATAGACTGTGTCACAGTGACCGCCCACCCTCTTCAGATATTTCCAAGCAACTGGAGCCATGATGGAGACGTTCAGGCTCATGATTTCACATGATGTAGTGCTAGGTGTGCAAAGAATCATATTTTGGTCCTGCACTGCCGCATACCCCAGACAATTAGCCTTGCATGGACATGGGGCTGTACCACAGGTATATGTTTGCACTGTCCCCAGCCTACATCCCCTGCAGAGTCCAGTCCAGCCTTACAGGTCAGCACTCAGATGACATGTCCAAAACAGGGAGTTGTGCATTTTCCCCTTCAATTGAATCAGGCAGTAAATTTATCTTCAACACAGGGACCTCAGTTTGGCTCAAAGTAGGAATGTGCTCCCAGGTCTCTCATACAACTCTAATAAAATTAAATATTTACTAGGCCAAATCAAGACTGAGATTTGCTCTGCAACTCAACTGCAGACGTTTCTTCTAGGCAGCAGGAGATTCCAGCACAAGTCCCTTTACCAACTAATATTTAATTAGTTCTAACTGCAAGAAGAAAGACCAAGAGATCCCCATTTCACAATAACGTACAGCTCACGGGCTGCACAGACCCAGCAGGTAGGAGGCATCAGCACAAGTTTGCACACTTTTTTTTCATCTACGGGAGTTAAAAATGCACCTAGCTTTGCACCAGCTTTTAGATTTGAAGTGCTGCCTCTGCAACAAAATCTAGCAAGATGACAGTCTGGGAAATTTTACTGACTTTTTAATACAACCCTTTTGTAGCAGTTTGACACCTGCCGCCTTCTCCCCCGGTACTGTGTAGGAAGCTCAGGCACTTAACTCAGATTTGTTGAATCTATCAGATGACTGGAGGCCTAACGGGCAGTGCTGAGTTTCAGTCTTCTTTGTGAATCTTGCAGAAAAAACTTGCTCTCAGAGGCTTTTCCCTTGGGAGAGCTCAGGAATTCTTGTTACCAGTGTTTCTAGCAAAAAGAAGTCTGCAAGTTTCCTTAAAGAAATAATGGTCAGATGCTTCATTTCTGCTACTTATTTCCTGAGACCCCTTCACCTGCTAACCTGGGTATTCTGCTGAATACATTAACATTACAAGAGGTCTTGGGGTCACAGGCTGAGACCCACCATACAGAGACATGGAATAAGCATCCTGCTTCCAAGATTTTATATTCCCAGTAGGAAAGAGACAAAGATGGTGCTGTTATGACATATATGTATACTAAATACACACAGGAGCCGTACATAGCAACACCAGAAAAAAAGAAGGGGTAATAGCCACTGATCTCTACAGATTTTTTCTAGCAAAAAATATGTGTATGCCCAGAATATTGATCTGAGTATATACAACAGAGGATGGAGGCACCAGAACAACTAAGCACATGATGTGGGGGTTTTAAAGATATAAGTACAGAACAATCATTTTTCCAAGATCCTGGATGTCCAGCAATCTGGATGAATCACTTCCTTCCTCCACAACAGGGCAACATGTGACACACAGTAGCAACAATTGGAAACAGGCAAATTGGAAGACAAGAGGAGTAGAAGGTGGGAAGTGCAAACTTTCCTACAGCAGCACAAAAAAGCTTTGCAAAACCACTTCAGTGCTTTGGTGGTGAAAGTCTCTAGCATTCATAGCTGTTTCTACAGCTTCTTTAAGAAGCTGGTTTGCTAAACTAGCCAATGGACACAACCTGGTGAAAGGTCCCAGCTGAACAGACAATAAGTCAAACTAGTAAGATTAGTGCTTAAGTTCTCTTCTTGTCAAAACACCATGATAAAACTCAATATTGGAACTATGCGTGTCCTTTGGAGTATACAGAGGCGCTGAACTTCAGTTGCTTTATTCAGTTTAGGAGGGTAAGGATATAGAGAGAAAATTTAAAAAGAAACAGCTGGAATTTTTTTGGCTTTTTGGTTTTGTTTTTTTTTTTTTTTTTAAGTTGTTCAGAACACATTTTCACAGCTGGTAGCAGGAAGTTGTGATTTTGTAACTATTACAAATGACTCACAGGCAGAGGAAAAGCACAGCATTTTGAAGTGAGATTGCAACCTGGCCAGCAGAACATGTGATGAAACTTCATAAAAAAGCGATTAGCTGTTCAATTTATCACTAAATAAATTCTTTTTCCATGAAACAGTCCTGGTCAAGCTATATGACCAGTGTATTCAATTACCTTCCAGAGTAAATATAAGCTGTTTTACAAGAACCTTTCCCAGAAAGAAAAAGGAAGCTACAACTGGATAGAAAATAGTGCCCTAGCCATTTCAACCTAACTCTGAGTCTTCTAGGCTCCTTTATAGTGCTTTTCAGTGCTCATTTCACTAAAATTCTAATCTTTCACACTGTTAAATACAAATGAGCATCTGATAATAAGAGCAACATGGAAATTGCAGATACTCAGAACTTGTCTATGATTCATCAACTTGAGAATGGCAAGGATAGTTTTAGTTCCATTTGCAAATAAAATGTCTTTTCCAGAATCCAGAGGAACCAAAGTGACTCACAGTGACCAAGGGTCCCATACCCTTCCTAGCAGACATGACTTTGAGTTTAGAAAGTCTCATCAGAGATTAAATATTGACCATTTCTCTAGTGTCTCTAGGAGAAGAAACATGGTACAAGTGCATTTTGTGAGCTGCAAAGTGCATTTGGGTCAGAAGACAGGTTCTGGGATTCTAGAAAAAGTCCTTTGGTTGGATAGGACTGCAATTTTGGGCCAGCACTGTGTAGATGTGAAAGTCAGCATTTCCTATAGAAATATAGGTCCTATAGACCCCAGGAAAAACGGTAACGATGAGCGATCATCCATCTGTTTTCTCTGCCCACAGGGGTACTCCTTGTTGGAAGTTGTTTACTTTCTGACTGTCCTTGCTTGACCACATCCTTAAAACGAGGAACTTTCTAAAGGAGCACTTGCTTCTTGGGGAGTATTAATGAGTTGTTTGATTCTTTCCTGACCTTAATGTTTGGGTTTGTCATTGAATCCATGTCCATACCATAGAAAAGCTACCCGGAGGAGGGCCTTCTATGAAACACTGATGGTAGCATGAAGTGTCTAAATATGTTGGTATCCCTTCTGTAAACAGAAAAAGACAACACAGAGACAGAATCACTTTTCTAAGCCACTTGTTTAGAAAAGAAAAAGGACTAGTACTTTAAATTTAATACCTCAATAGAAGATTTTTGTTATTTCTCACCACTAAGCCCTTTAGATACAGAAAAATAGAAGTAATCTTTACTATCTGGATCATACCTGAATCTTAGTCCTCCAAAAATCACACATGTGAAGTAAATCAATGCAAAAAGCTTTTTCTGATAGATTAAATTTTCAGAATATGTTAGAGAGTTTGCAAGGATGGAATTTCCCCAGGAATGTTGAATTTATGGGTCTATTCTCACTGGAGAGATTAAAAAAAAAAGATGGAGGAAAAGGAAGGATTGAACTTGCAAAATATATCCACATTTCGTATACCAAATCATTTGTCAAGGACATGGTTTTGATTGGGTTCCTCTGAGATTCCCTGAGAGATATCCAAGTTTGGATTTTAAAAATAATAAACATATAAGACCGCAAGACTGAAGAAACTATTTGTGCCAGAATCCAGTTCTTGGCCATCATTAGCAAATCTCAATTTCTTCTTGTAGACACACAAGAAGTTGCTCAGAAATATTAAATTTTCCACAGTCATATAAATGGGCAAAGATTCTGGAAATTCATTTGTTTTAATTTATTTGGCTCATCTGTAGTGGGAGCAATGCAATATTGACAGCATATCCTCCCCCTACTCTTGAGAACAACTGGTGTTATGTTCGAGCCAAAAGAGAAAATATGAACAGACTTTGTGCTATTGCAGCATTTTGGCAAAATTAAGTGTCTTCAAATGACTACGGAAGAAAGTGTTGTGGTAGAGATATTAGGAAGTTTCCCAAGTAGTACAGCCTGAGCCTGCATGAAGTTGGGCTGGGTTGACTTTCCTCTGTGACCAAGCTGCAAGAAGACATTTTAGGGTTGAGCACTCTGAGCTGAAAAGTTTGCCTCTGGACAGAGGCTTCTCTTTCTTCCCAGGGGATCTTCCTCTGAGAATGACAATGGTGTGAGTATCAAAGCCTGGTGAGTAAATCTCCTTGAAGGGCTTTTTTTCTCAGCTGATATCTAAGAGATGTTGTTCCATTTAGAGTGAACACAGAGGGAAATATGTCCTGAGCAGAGGAAACAGCTGCAGAATCCTTGACTGCATTTAGCAGAAACAAGTATATTATTGGATGGAAATGTCTTTGTGAAAACTAGTGGAATGCAAATGCCTCGATTAAGAATAATTCACTTAAAAGCAAGCCCAGTCCAACATAACTTGGCAGATCTAAGGACCTGTACAAGGTCCACTGAAGAGTAAAGACTTTCCATCCTGTTAGCTAATGGCTTGGCCATGGGTTAGTTTTAGGCATATGTGAAGGTATGATTGCCCTATCCCACTTTTAAAATGGTCCAGCTCAGGGTACCACGTAGAGGATCCTCACTACTCAGCACTGGTGAAATCTCATTTCTGTGTCCAGTTCTGGGGTCCCCAGCACATGAGTGACATGGACATAATGGAGGGAATCCAGTGAAGGGCCCTGAAGATGATTAAGAGCTTGGGGCATCTGTCATATGAGAGAGCTAGGGTTGTTCAGCCTCAAGAAGAGAAGGCTTGGGGGCGGCGGAATTTATCAGCATGTATAACATGTATAAGTACCTGATGGGGGGAGTCAGACTTTTCTCAGTGGTGCCCATTGGACAAGAAGCAATGGGCACAAATGGAAATACAAGCAATTCCATTTAAAAACAAGAAAAAAAGATTCCTGCTGCGAGGGTGATCAACACTGGAACAGGTTTGCCTGGAGAGGTTGTGGAGTCTCCATCCATGGACATATTCAAATCCCAACTGGACATGGCTCTGGGCAACCTACCCTAACTGACACTGCTTTGAGCAGGAGGGTTGGACAAGACAATTTCTAGGGGTCCTTACCAACCTCAACACTTCTGTCATTCTGTGATTTTGTGTCCCACTAATGGTGTAGCTATTGAATGCTCAATTTAAGCTTTTAGGCCAGAAAGGTCCAAGCACCAGATGTCAAAAATGAAGGAAAGAGCAAGCACTGGCAGATAACTGCCCCAAGGGGTGGGAAGCAGGGAAGTCCTTTCATCTCTTAGGACTTATGACAAACACATTAAAACATGAAATGTGACTTTTAGCTCAAGATGCCACCTGCAGGTGCATGCAATGTAGGCCTAAGCTGTGCCTATGAGTGGAATATAGCAAAAGCAGAAACTTGCACGTGATTCATTTGGTAACGCAGGAAAGCAAAAAGAAAACTCCTATCTCCTTACCCCTCATAAAAATTTTCATGAAATTTTCCATACCAGGCATAGTACTTGCTTAGATCACTCCTATGGCCCATAATATGCACAATAATAATAGAAACCACGTACAAACACATCATATTCCAACTTTTTGTAAAGAGGTCCAGCTCCACGGAAATCAGCGAGGATGTAGCTAAAGTATTATCACAGTTCTCCTTGTAGCAAGCAGGGAGCACATGCAATACCATGGTATGAATGAGAAGGGAGTAGGAGAATTTGGGAGCTGATTTTTAATAGGTAGACACTAGCAATGAAGCAGCAAGATTTTAATCATCTACACTGTTTTACATGTGCCATGCACGTCATTTGCTTATTTTGGGAACAGCTTATTACTGTGTCTGGTCTACAGTAAATGTTAATGCATGTAAACGCTAATCAAGATTCTTGCTCTGGTTTCCCACCTCACCTAATTGGATTGCATTAGAGTTTGTTCGAAAGTTTGCATTCAGAATCACAAATGGGATTGGATCACATCTCCCTTGTCTCAGCATGGTGGCAGCTGTGCTGCAGAGAAAGAGTGGAAACTAACAGTAGCAGGGCCAATATCTCAGTGAAGCCAAATGCCTTTTTTATGCAAATAAATATCCTGCAGAGTTACTTGGAAATGATCACACACCTCATTCCAGTGTCTAGCAAAACTCTACTATTTTACAACAAACAATATAGGATTTGCAGTGACTGCAGGATCTAGGTGAATGTGGGACATGCAGAAGTCTATTTATTGAAATATAGCATATTACAAATACTGTGACCAGACTTAAGCAAGGGCGGAGTATGAGCTTCTTTGTCCTGCTATGAGTTTGGCTTGGCTGGTATTCAAATCTGAGCAGCAGCCCCCTTAACGACCATGTGGCTCTCAGTGCAATATTTGGACTTAATGAAAGTACCCACTCCTGAATCACAAGAAAACAAAAATAAAATTTACCATGCAGCTAAATGTCTTCCAGTTTTAATGTGCAACCACTTCTACCAATGGGACAGTTCTGCAGATGCCAGGGCTGACACTCTACTGCACATTTATTCACTTTTTTTTTCACTGGCTAAAGTCTGTATCCCCAGAAACTTTACTTGGATGATGGATTTAAAGCTTTCTGAAAAGAAAAGCGAAGCAACAAGGTCCATTCTAGAAAAGAAGATGCCTCTTTCATCTTTAAGTTTTTTTTCAAGCTTTTCAACGCACTAATGTGATTGGAAAGAAATACCCATTAAAAATACTCAGATATTTGGCCGCTCCCTAGCAACTTTTACCTAACAATCACAACACTTTACATAAGATATAATATATGACATATATAATATTTAATTTATATAAATTTTCACAAATAGTGCTGGTAGAAATTCTTTGAGATAAGAAATTTTAATCAAAGGTGAAACATTTGCATCACACCTATGGTGAAAAACTGCCGGTTTCCTAGCTCAAAACAGCCTGAGTTTCTGACAGCTCTTGTGGGGGTCTAATTGGGAGATCAGCTTTCCAGGACTGATTGTGTGAAGACAGACCCTGCTATATGGAAGAGAGCTGGTAACTCCATCTTCCCAAGGCAGAGGCAGGAGACCTGTCTCCAGCCCCTCGGCACATTAATCTCTTCCAAACCTCCGTTGCCCAGGATTGCTTGTTTAGACTTGGTAAGAGCTGTAAATAAGACACCTGTAACTGCATGGATTTTGAGTCCTCATTTAATTTTTTTTAAACAACCTTCTCTGTGTTTTTCTTCCTCCCACAGAGAATTTGAAAACATCCATTTTTCAATTTCTAAACAGAAACTCTAAATGATAAGAATGGTTTGTGCTTTCCTATTTGACAGAAATGGAAATAAGAGTTCAGATGTATTAAGAAATATAGATGTGAAAGTATTTAAATGCTGCTAAACTACATGGCACTTAGGAGCCTAAATATCACTTCAGAATTGGCCCTCGTATATGATAATGACATCTTCACTGTTTTTTCCCAAATACTTAGCTAACTACCAAGAGGGAATCTGGCATTTTATGTATGTTAATGTTACTCACTGAGGTTCTTCATAAAACTCTCCAAGCCAAAAATGTTTTAAACTATTTGTAATTTTATTACTGATGGAGCCCAGGAATGAGAAAGTACCAGGGGTCCCAGATATGGGGTATACCCATCTTTTCTTCTAACACTCCAACTTACTCACATACACTCTCTCTCTTGATTCATAACCCAGTGCTACAACACACTGCTGTTATTTTACAATTTTCTTTACATCCTGGACTAGTGGCAGGAAAGAAGCTTCAAGAGGACAGCAGCCTCTCCTCACTTCAACTCTTCTCAAAGAGGAACACTGAATGAGTCCACTTGGTGGGAAATGAACCTCAGGAAGATCTCCAAAGAGCCAATTTGAACCCATTTGCGTGTTGTGCGGAGATTCCTAGCATGACAAGCTGATTCGGCACTGAATGAAGAAGACTTGGAGTGAATTAGGGGGGGGGAATAATCTTTCCATTGTGTGTGCTCTTTACTAGATTCAAAGAGAAGGGTGAGCATTAGAGAGAGAAAAGAAAAGAAGTACTGAAAGGGAGGTTTTTTGCAAGAAGATGAAGGTGTAATAACCCCAATATGATAATAGCCTTAGTCCTGTGGTTAGTTGTGTCTTACAAGTTTAAGTTCAGAGACTGCGTGGTAAAATACCCTCTGACTTTCTTATAAATCAACTCCCCTGTTTATTATAAACACAACATGACTTGGGAACCATCAACGACAATGATGAAAGAATTACCTCTGCTCCTCTGAGAAGCTTGGCTGCTTTCCCATTGTTAATGCTTTGTCTTTGCATGTCCTACCAGTTCAGCCCTATTTGCTGCAATCTTCATTGTGGGTGCTGAATACTCAGTGTCTGTAATATCTTTGCAAGCATGACATTGAGTAATAGCTTTCTAAAAATGCCTTGAAGGCTGTTTTAAATGTGGCAAAATGGCCTGTAACAAAATAGGTAAATGCAAAAATCTCATGGGATTTATATAAAAAGCCCTTGAAGAAGGGAAGGAAACGAATTGCTGTCTATGTTCAGCTACTGTGTTAATTTACCTTTTGCTTCCACACTTTTCATGGATACAATACTAATACACTTTTTCCTGGGGAGATGAAGCTTTTCTCACAAGAATGTCTATCACCTAGAGGATAAAACATTATTCAAGTCAAGAAATGTTCCAGAAAAGAGCATCACACATGGGAACAGTTTCATGTACTTTATTATTTTCGCAAACCTTACAGAGCTTCATGTAAGATCCTTCCATGTGTCAAACATCTTTACAGACCCAGATTCTGATTGAGAAGTATAATCGAATCTCTAGGAAAAGTGGTACACAACAAAAAAGATCAAAGAAAAAAATCTTTCATGGTTGAAAATGCTTCTGTCTACATAAACGTAACTATAATTTGTATGTGCTAGATTATACATGGAATTTTATCCCACACTTATAAGTGCTCAGGGTTGGTAGCCATCTACATGAGACGAAAGAATAGTCTCTTAAATAACTGTTTTCTCAGTAACTAGCTTCCTGGGACCAGAAAGAAAGAACTAAGAAATAATGCTTTTAGGATGAAAAAACTATTGTATAGACAATCGCCAAGGATTTTATCTTTAGATAACTATTTCTGTCTCCACTGGAACAGAAGCAAAGCTGATAAGTTTCACTGAGACACGTTTTATGTTTTGTTGTGACCATTACACACAATCTCTGCATGCTGTTCAAATGCTTTGTCAAGGTTGAGCTGGCATAGGGACGCCGCTGAAGTTCTTACCATAGGTAGGGAATAGGATATTACCAATGTATTATGGCAATGGAGCTGAGCATGCAATGAAGAAACAGTGACGGGCACACCTTTGTAAGCAAATATATCCATGATCCTGATATATGCTATAAGCCACTCGTAGAAGCTGGAATGAAGTTAGTGGTGGAAACTATGGTGACACTCAGGTGACCATAGCGGAAAAAGCTTTCATGAGGTGGAAAATAATGTAAGCAACACTGAACATTAAGAAAAAATAATCCAACACTATATCCTTTATCAGCATCATCCTTGAAACTGTCTGCATGGGAGCTGCTCAGTTACATCCCACCTCTCTGGGGCCCCTATGACTCTTGTTGGTTTTGGTCACCCACCAGCCACCGTGCAGTGCACGTCAGACACGAAGTCCCATCTATCAGTACATTCACTGCCCACAGCTCACAGGTATGGACCAACCACAAACTATTGCTGTATTCTTGACCTGGGGAATGAAAGAAGATACGTGCGTATGGACCACTCTCCCTACCACAGTGAGGAGTGCCTTAGAGATGCTTTTAGAAAAGAAAACAAGTACAGAAAGAAAATCTGGCAATCAACCTGGCACCTTTCACTCAAGTGAAACCATTAGTTCAATCAGCCACATACTCTCTTTTTTCCAAAGCAGAGACTGCAGGGTGTAGCCTGAGATGTCCAGATTTTATTTCATAACTGTTCTGCTTTATATTTCATTTGGCTTAGCTTTATTATTTTTACAGTCCACCAAATGCATTGCAGGGGTATAACAACCATTTTTACTGTCTTCTGTTTATCCTTGAGGCAGTTCCCTCCTGCCTGTCGCTAAACTGCTTTGAGTAATGTGGTTATTCAAAAAATAAATACATCTCTGTGAAATGCATCTAAATGTGATCTTCTCTGAAATGTTATTTAAATTCTATACTACATCCTTGGCTCAGAGGTTTGGGGATATTTTTTTAATCCCTCTCTCTCTAGTCTTTCAGTCACCGATGAACTTTCCAGGAATAAAAATTTCAAGAGTCTTATACATGATACGATGAAATTCTGCAACAGAAATGACACAAACTTTTATCCACTTGCTAGAGTCATATTATTTCAAGAAATATATTCTGCTCAAAGTACCAGTCATGTTCCTCTGCTGTATGTGTTTCTGAAGTAGTCATGGCTTTCATCACTTTACATTTAAGGAGTCTTATGCTATTTCTCTGTATGCTGTACTACAAGCAGTGAAGACCTGTCAGCCTGAATTACTTTCATTCTCAGAGTCATTATCAGGAAGGGACTAGAAGAAAGTCTTAAGAAATAACATCCTCTGCTTTTCCATGTAACCACCTTTATTATATGTTAAAAAAATAAAATCTTTGAAGATATCTGCTTTGAGAGATATTCTGAAATTAGTAAAAAAGGCCAGAGAAAGCAGCTCTGCATAGTTTCCCAGCTGCATCCACTAAATTTCATGGCCAAAAGCTCTGATTTCAACCAAAAACATTAAAAAATAAAATAAAATAGAGGCATAGCTCATTCAATGGAAAGATAGCAGTCCCAAGGAAAAGAAGATTTCGGTTAGCTGACTGCCCCATTTTAATTCTCTTCCTACAGCCACTCATTTTACTGTGACCACAAGTGCTGTACACCACAGATGAAACACCCTTCTCTGCAACCACTTTTAGTGAGTTAGGCTTCTGCAGTCCCATCTTTCTAACAGTTTGTTCTGTTGGCAGGGCTGCAATGCCCAGGGCAACAGGACCTTGCACTCACACTCCAGTGCTGGAATAGTCCAGCAAGTGGACATCATAAGGAGATGGCTCTGGACCAGAAGAAAGGGTCTGCAGCTCAGCACTGTCCTGCAAATACAGTGATGGTCTTGGTTTGGGTAGAAAGAGGGTGACATGCAGCAATAAGAGGATAGAAAGCTGTGCTGGAGAAGTGAATGGTGTTTTAGGTGGCCTAACCCAGCAGCTCCTCTATTTTACAACTCTGCGTACATAGCAGCTAAAACAATTTTACAGTGGAGGGTTAGTGAGTTCGTTTCCAACATCTTTTTTAAAAAATAATTAAGCTGGGTTGGAGAAAGCATGCAGACGTATCAGGAGAATATTCCCTGAGCTATAGCATAGATGTGCAGCTGCTGAGGAAGTCGATTTTGCCTGCTAGAGGAGGGAAGCTGCTGATAGAAAAGGTTGTGTACACTGGCAGTTTGCATTTCTTTAGAAAACTTCACTTTCTAGCAACAGTTGCACAGGAAAACTTTTCCACTGTGGGATACTATCTGACAGAAAAGTGTCGTTACTGATGGAGAAAATGGTATGTGTCCAACCAGAAAGGATTTATCCATCTGCTGCTCACTACTAGTAAATATCTGATTATAATGGAAAAGGTCTAAAAAATATTCCTAAATTTTCAGTTAAACATTCCACTGCACAAGGCACTACACAAGATTTTCTTGGGACTCCTCCTCAACCTTTTTTTTTTCAAATGTAGAGACATATTTCTTTTAAAAGTTATTAATTGCCAAAATAGAAATAAAAAAGAAAACCTGACTATCAGAGACAAAGTTCATCTGTAATCCAATTATTAACAACTCTTAATAGCCCTTTATGACAAGAAATTAAAAAAAAAAAGTAATAGAGAAAAAGCCGTGAGGTTTGTAAGATGGTCAACATGAAACTTCACATTGAAATGCTGCTCCAATGTTTAGAGAAGAGCGAGCTGTGAACATATATTGCTTTTGGCCCACAGAGTTAGACTAATCACAGAGCTAGAAAGATTGCAGATAATCCAGCACAGATTTTTAAATGAGCTCTGCGCATTGCTGGGACAGGGCTCTGGGAATTTAGTCATTTCTGTATGATTAATAAACACCAAGTTAATGGCCAGAAGGGACCAACAGATCAATCAGTCTGACATCTTGCAAAACAGGGCTCATGAGATTTCACCCACTTATCCTGCACTGCTTCCAGAAACACATCTAGTCTTGATCTGCGGATAGCCAAAGATGGAAAATCTGTTGCCTCCTTTGGGAGCCTGTTTCACTGTTAAAAATGTATGTCCTGCTGGCAATTTGAATATCTCTAATTTTATTTTTCCAGCTGTTGTTTCTCACCATTATTTTCCTTCCTGAGTTAAAGGACTTTTTTGTATTTGGGGTTTTCTCCCCACGAAGCTAAGCAATACTGATAATCAAATTTTCTTTTTCAGATTTCTTTTTGATAAGAGAGTCTATCAGTATACAGTATTTCTCACAGCCCTCAAAACCGTTTTGCAGCTCATTTTTTTATTTCTCCAGAATTGTCCCAGGACACCCTGCATAATGTGGAGACCAGCCCAGTAAGCCCCAAATGTATGGATTTAGATAGATGTTGACAAATTTCAGCTTCTTGTTTGAAGGGGTTCTTCATTATCCAAAGACACAACAATGATCTTTTTGCATGCTTACTGTCATAATGAGTGTTACATTGCACATTTTACAATCTCTTATCTTTTTTATTTCATGTGGCTAAATGCTATATGTCTGGCACTCAAAAGCTTAACAAAATTAAACAAACTTATTTTAACTTATTATTTCAACTCAACTTATTATTATTTAACTTAACTTATTCAACTTATTATTTCAACTCAACTTATTTTTTCAACTTAAACTTATTATTTCAACTCAACTAGTAATTTAAAGATGTAATGGGATGCATTTACTCATTTGCATTTCATTTGTGACATTGTACCAGGTAATTATTCTAAAGAAAGTCAGTTCTGATTTAGACCTCTGCCTTCCACCTTGGCTGTTCAACTTAAATTTACTGATCACATCATCTTCCTCAAGGATAAGAGGCTGTTTAACAGAGGCTGTACTTTTTTATTTAGAGTTGACTTCTGACACTGCAATCACAGTTCTCATTGTAAGAGGCAAACTGTAGCTTGCAGTCATGCTGATGGTGGACTGAATCATGTTACCTTTTGTGCATAGTCTCACCAGAGTTTAAATACTCCCTGGCTATGAATGTGATTGATAACCTAACCATAGATGTCCCACAGAGCCTCTTTCTTGGCCTGTTCTGATCTTCCAGAAATGGTCTCAATTGCCATAAGAAAAGCATTGTTCCCACTATTGCTTTGTCATGGTCTGGATAACAATTATGGGTAACATTTTATACAAATGCATTCTGTCTGCCTGTATTTTGTGAAAATTAGGCAATCGGAATCTGATTCTTTCCCCTCTGCGATTTTCTCATGGTGTTCATCAAATCCCATTGTGTTCTCACTGAAGAGGACACTTCTCTTTTAAGCACTGTGAGTGCATGCCAAAAAAGTGACAGTCAGGCGAGGATCAGAAAGAGCAATACCCACAGGCTTGGTAACTGTCTGTAGGGAGGAAAAAAATGAAGAGAAGTTTCATAATATGAGAGAGACAGTTTATCTACAGAACACCATCCTGGAGACTTAAAGTCAAGGTGAAGCTACTGAAATGGGCGGCAGGTTATCTCATCCTGGCTCACTGTTTTCTTAAGGTGTTTTTCCTCCCAGCCCCTAGTTTAGACATCCGTCTCTAACATGCCAAAATCCAAAGTGGTTGCCTTACCTTCCTTAAAATCAACAGAAAGAGGTAAGAAATCCCAAGGTAAGTCATATTAATGGTATCTAGGACAGGTGGCTGAGTTTTAGAAATGCATATCTCCCTATCTCCCTCCAGTAATTAGAAAGGAAGTCAGGGTAACTGTGCTGGACTTATATGTCAAGTTTTTGGGTGCACAGGTTAAGGAAGAGACATTTGATCTCCTGCACCCCATGTTGTTTCAGGTCTCCTTTTGGATATATGCTGGCACATTAGGACTGGATTTGGCTCATTGAATCTCAGTGCCCATAAGATCCCCAGGAGCTTGCTACTCATTGTGACTATCTATCATCTCCAATGTTCTCGCAGGCTCTGTGTGTGGTCAGTACTCTATAGGCAGTTGTAATTGCAGAAAATTGTTGAGTGAAAGAGGGTTGGCCAAACCTGTGACACGCATTCTTGCCTAGTCATTCTGTAGATTGTGCTCAGAAAAGACTGAGCACAATCGTGATATGAAGTCTTTCATCTGCAGTTGGTTACTCTGGCAGCTGGGCATCCTGTCTGGAAGATTTAGAGACGAGATTCATGCCCTTTCTTCGTATTACCACCCAGTGAATCCATTCTACATAAATGGCCTATAGGACTGGCAAATCATCTCATTTCTTACAGAGAAACTGGCTGATGTTCCTGGTCCTTAACTACCTCATCACAGGCTTTCTAGGAGGGTCCTAGCCGCATTTACTACATCCCAAACTGATTGCCCTTATAGGTTAAATCTTAGTGCCTCAGATGAGGCACTCATGATCTCAAATAAGGATTTTAAAGCAAACTGAATGTTGCAGAGGGTTTACGATCAACAAAACATCTATAAAATTAAATGAAGGTTGCAATCTGTCAGAAAGACAAACCTCAACTGTTATTTCATGCACGCATGATGATGATATGCCCATGTGTTCAACTGATTTAAGGGATTTGCCTTTGGCTGTCTATGGTTAGCAGAGACACACAGACATCTCTACTTGATGATTCATCCCTTCCTAAAATAGGGAGAATAAATAATTTTCTGGTGCATGTCTCCCACTAGTTATAAAGAGAATCTTGATAACCAGGTTACAGCATGCAGATGACTCTTAGCTGACTAGTATTGTGAGCTGAACCCTACCTAATATCTGACTGCAAACAATAAGAATAGAGGAGTGACCATACTAAGTGAGACCAAAGGTAGTCTTTCTCCAACAATACCTAAAAACAACTTTCTGCGGAAGAGTACAAAACCAATCAAAAGTGGTATTTCTCCCAAGCAATATTTCTCCCAGCCTCCAGACTTTTCAAGCTAGCCATGGCTTTTGTCTGCAGAATTTATTTAAAGTTAATAAAAATGTAAAAATATATGATAATCTTTAATGGATTTCTACTCCATGAACTTGTCAAGTCTTCCCTTGACTCCTTGTAAACATTTTGTATCCTCATTCCACATCATCTTAACTACATGTTCTTCTGTTTCTGTTTTGAAATGGCTTCATTAGAGATGCTCACTCCCTGTCCATCCACCTCACGCCACTCATGACTTTATTGATCTGTATCACACTCCTCCTTAGCTGTCCCTGTAGTCAGAAAAGTCCGACCTCATTCAACTGTTCCTCATATGGAGTTTATTTTATTCTGCACAATTGCCACCAATTCAAGTGAATGTGAAGTGAGTTGTCTCCTTTTAATTCCATATCATTCTCTCATAGGCAACCCACCACCCCTCAGGTGACTCTTGTTTGGGAGTGTTGCTCCCTCAAACCATTAATTCCTGATGCCAGAGGGAACACAGAATCATCTTGTGAGTCAGAGCAGGTAGGTGACACAGAAGTACATGCAGAAGATTTTTAAGGTTACTTGAGATTTTCTGAGCAGGCAAATGCTGCTATGAACATTTATCGACACTTGTTGATCAACAAAGTCTAAACACTGTTACATGAGCTGTCTTGCCGATACACCAGTCTATAGAATTACCACATAAATTTTTGGAAATACTTTTTATGAAGAGTGATGAAGTAAAACAGAAATTTG
Organism: Ciconia boyciana; assembly: GCF_034638445.1. Taxonomy (NCBI): domain Eukaryota; kingdom Metazoa; phylum Chordata; class Aves; order Ciconiiformes; family Ciconiidae; genus Ciconia; species Ciconia boyciana. The sequence goes on along the minus strand of NC_132938.1, from coordinate 4,188,985 downwards.
TGACATTATGCTGATGTAAAACAAACATTAATGTAGATGTGATGATATTTTGGTTTGTTTCAAAAAAATAAAACTCCAAAAGTTTCTCATTAGAATTTTACCACAGAGAAAGTGTGTATTTGTGATACACACACACATTAGCCAGAGAGGAAATGTTACTATTTGCATCAGAAAAATCCCAACTCTTTATATAGCATTTTCAAGGTGCATTTTATTACTTTTCCTTAATAAAATCACTCCTATTATAGGGTAATAATGAAGAAAAATCTATCATGTTTTCCTTTTTCAAATTATGATTGGTTTAAAATGGATTTTGTTATGGAGAGGTTTTATGGCAAAAATTTCAAAAGTCATTGTGCACACCTAAATTCATTGCACCCTGAAGTCAGTGGCAGCACCTGCAAGTTCCAGTGAGAACATGATGTGGTCAATGCAAAGCAGTTTAGATACTGAGCTTTACATCTTTATTCCTTTCATATCTCTATACCCCATTTGTGCTCTTGTTTTCTCACCCTTTTTACCCTAAAACCACTCAAAAGCACCCATGACTCAAAGAATTACTTACACTACGCCACATTCATGCACATGACACTGTGTCATGTGTCTGTATTAGACTAAATTAAGGCTTTAGGCATCAAGCCCCTGCCCACAGGAATTCCCTGTATCTGCATCTTGTTACAGGCTGCACCCCATCCAAATGCCATGCTCAGCTCACAATTTCAAAATCCCTTCGAGTAAGCACAGTGGAAAAAGGTTATTTTGTAGAATTTTGCTGTAAATCTGGAGAAAATTTTGCCTTTGGAAGCTTACTGATCATTGAAACTTAGACGATTGCTCACCCACATGAATAAAACAGAAATTGTTTACCCAGAACTGTCCTGTTGAAACCATCGTATTTTTGCACATTGTTGGTTTTTACCATAACTCTTTTATTTTTTTTTAATGACAGAAGCATTTTATAAAGCAGCTGAAAGACTTGGAACCAAAAAGAAAGGTGATTTAAAACAAAATAGAAATCCCATTAGATACTACTTCATGGTTATTTAAAGATTTATGGGTTCATTTAACACATACATAGATGAAACTGTCCTTCTGCATGGCTTAAATCCTTGGTGGGGGAAAGAAAACCCAGCTGGCTTTTGTATTTTATATGTTCAAAGGACCTTTGTTAAGTATCTCTTAAGAAACTAGCTGGTTAATGAGGTCAAACCAATACATTCAATGGTCAAAAGCAGTCTTGTTGTCAAAGCATTATTTGGGAATTCAGAAAATATAACCTCAGGTCTGATTCTCTCTTAATATGAGCATGCTATTTAGAGCAGATTTGTTAAAGTATTTAGGTGTCCTACAAGTGCAGATTTTTATTCACATTACACAATACTTGGGTCAAGGCTGGCTTTTACTGCAAACCTCAACATTGGGCTTCGAGATTCAAATGGGTCTTCAAAGCCAGGCTTGTTCCAAAGGCAGCTTTTGGACTAGAAATGAGCTGTGAAGGACAACCTTGAAACTTTACTGGAAGACTACCTCATACCGAAGGTGTCCTGTGGCACAGAGTTTCAAAGGAGCCTGAACAGGGTGGTCAGACTCCTAAAGTCACCCAGCATTGTGCAAACATGGTGGAAGGAGGAGAGGAGACTGGGGAAATGGAATCAAGAGGGATACCAGGCCAGTTCCCCCACCTCCCTCATCTACTCTCTCACAAAGACAGCTTCCATCAACCCACTTTTTCAAACTTTTTTGTCCCTGCATAAATTTTTTTTTTAAATCTATACCAAAAAAATTGTCTTTAAGCACTACTATGTCTACTGAGTTCACAAAACCTTTTAAGAGGGAATAGTTGCAGCTGTCACTTTTTTAGATTGTAAGGAAATTGTAATTACCAAACAATGTTTGTGGTTTGCTTGGGTTTTCTCTCTTCCAATTATCATTTAACTCTTTGCTGAAGAATGACATGCACATTATTATTATAGGAGCAATAGAAATCTATTGCTTGCCTTGGCAAAATGAAAAAGGAATGACCTTTTATGGGATGCTTTTAAAATTCCCATGAATCGAAAGACTAAAATCTAATAAAAAAATCTGCCTAGAGAATATGCTTGCTTTGTCTGCACATGAGGCGCTGAAGTGATAGCTTTCTGTTCAATACGGGACACTGCTGGCAGAGGCAGCAAATACCTGTCAATGGACATCTGATGGGAGAATGATTCATATTTTCCACAACAAAAAAGAAAATAAAAGTGGGGGTTGGATGTAAAATGGAGAATAAACAGAGGTTTCTCTCTGTAAAAGCTCTATGCTTTTACCTGAGGAGGATGGAGAGATGCTTTGACTCAGAAAGGAGAAGAGCCAAGGACATTCATTATTCAGGAAGAGGAGGATGTTTAGTATTGTAGGTACTTTACATTACAAGCAAACCTACTCTGATTCTCAGTTTAAAAATTTGCATTAAATCATCCTTGGGTACCCAGAACAACAAAACAGTTTAGCTGGAATTTAGGATGGTCACAGAAAGAATAAAGCACTCAAATAGATTAGCCAAGACAGCAGGAGCATCTTCAACCTCAGAGGTCTCTAAGAGCAGACACTGTCTGACAGGACATGTTTACACAAAGTTGAGCCCATCCTGAAGCAAGAGGATGGACAAGTTGACCTTCCAAAGTCCCTTCCAGCCCTATTGCCTCTAATTTTGTGTTTCTTGTATATTAATATGGGAATGGATTCATTTAAATACACTGAGAGGGTTTGAGCTGGGAGCTGAGAATCACAGGTCTGCTAGGCTTACTGCAAGGTTGCTTTCTTTTCCTGCACAGCTTTTTGGGGTGAAATGATTTAAATGGGCCATTAAACAAGAAGCTCTTTGCATGTGCCATGCACTAGCTCAATGGTAAACATCATTGTTAAAGTCTGCAGAAACATGCACCAAGACTAAGGACCAACTGGAGGCACTTCTTCCTCTTCTACCATAAGGGTTATGGGGCAACATGAGGGAAAGGTGGATGAACCAAAAAGACAGCCTGATCAGAGGGTTGAAAATAATTAATCTAGTCACCTCCTAGGATTTTATTTTCTCCTTGCTTGAAGAAAATGTTTATTAATTCTGATATAATGTAATTGTACTTTCAGGGTTACATTTAAAAACCTCAAAGAGCTAGTTTCATCTGCAGTACACATTCATTCTGTCAGTGTCAATCTCTTTTCCAATTATTACCCTCTAAATCCTTTTGCAAACAAAATCAGTGCATGCAACTGGCTGTGAGACTTTTTGGTAACAATGAACAGAATGAGGTCTTGATGAAAAGGTCAGTCCAAATCCATACATGACATCTTTCTCTCTGTGTTCTGAAGCTGCTGTGAAGGGATTCAAAGACAAACTCGAGTGTGAAGTCTGACCCTTTCTTTGGGTGATATGGGATGACAGGTAAAGAAAGGGGAAGAAATTAAAACCTTAGCTATTTTTATGATAACTTTGTAAAAAATTATTTGCAAACAGAAAAGCTGAATATTCTTTTTTTTTTCTTTTTCCTTTTTTTTTTTTTTTTTCAAGGATGAACCTCAGCAGATTAACAGAAGTACGTTTTACACCTTTTTAATTCTATCTAGTTATAGGACTTCTTTTCTTATAGTGATACTGCTGGTATCCAGACACACTTCCTGGGAACCTGAGAGCTTTTAGTAGGATATTTGGAAAGAAAAAAACAAAGATTAAATAGATTAAAAATTCCTGAGAAACAAAAAGACCACTTTCTCTGAGAAAGCATCATTGACAACTTTACTTTAAATGCAACAAATATCTTCTTCCAGGGAAGAACTGTTCTTGCTTTCAGGACTCTTTTGTGTCTTCCTTATTATAACTTATAGTTTCTTGCTTGAAAGACAAGGCAAAGATAATAGACTATGTATAAACCTGCTTCACTAGAATAAGTCAGTAAAAATTATGGGGATGATCCATGTTGTTTTCAGGAACAGGATAACTATATAAGAGTTATTATACTCTTTGCTACTTTGTGCAGAGAAGATAGTTCAGGCAAGAAGGTAATCAATGGCTTTCAATCACAGGCACCACAGTTCTCAGAGAACCATGCTCCTAGAAGCCACCACCTGGACTTCATAAACTAACTGGATTGATCTGGAGCCTCAGGGCAAAGAATGGAAATATTAGGTAGTTAAAAAGCAGAATCTGCCAAATAAGAGATACCAAATGTACAGAGAAGCAGGTGAAACTCTATACCAGGGAAGCAGCAGCACATGGGAGAGCCCGGGTCTGCCTTATTTTTGAGGGAAATGGTGAGCCTCTGAAAAACCATACCTTTTAAGCACGCAGGTGCTTTCAGCTTTCTTTCTTGAATGTTATGTTCCTCTTGTACATGAAAATAGTGCTATGTACATGAAAATAGTGCTATTTTTCAAAGGGGCTGCTCTGAGTCAGTACATCTTCCTTTGGGTCACAGCTGCTAAAGGAAGAGGCCAAAACCTGCTGGAACTGCTCAGAAAACACATCCTATAAACTAGGGCGAAGCATCTTAACAACATGCCATGAGAGGCAGAAAATTCTTGGATTTGGGCCTGTATGAGAACAGTGGCAGGGCACAGTCACCAGAGAGGGTGCATTTCAGAGACACTGAGGAATTGTGGCAGCTCATCCTGGAAGTGCTGATGAAAGGTAATCACTGAGCTCAGTAAAACATAATGAAAGGTAAGGTCTTTTCTGGGTCAGTACTCAGTATTATCTTTCAGTGGATTTGTTTCTGCAGAAGGTTTAGTGTGTGGATATATACAGTGCAGCCCCCACCATAATATAGCCCCCATCTTAATATAGCCCCCATCATTCTTCTCCCTTCAATATGGGTCCATTTGCTTGCAGATCTCATTTTGTTATTAATTGATATCACACAATGTGCTCATCTACACAACAGAGAAAGACACAGTCATTGCTTAGTAGAGCATACAATTGAAGATAGACAAAATGATAGGTTGGAAGGCCTGCAGTTGAGGATGCAAGATCAGTGATATGAATTTTGATTATTCTGGCAATTTTTTTCTTTCAACATAGGCATTGTTTGTAGGATTAGGCACTGTTAAAATGTTTCACAGAGACATCTGAACATAACCAGTTGGATGTTTTCAATGAGATTTATCTCCCTTTGCTTTAGTTATCTCTTTTGTATTGAAACCTGAAGAGATGTGGACCTGAGCAACATTGTACCAGCTGCAGCACGATCTTATACAAGATGGGCAAAAGCAGAATCCAAGGCAAGATCTAAGGAAAAATGTAAGATCAATGCCTTAAATTTTGTCGACATTATTGGGTGAAGACCAGACATCTGAACCACTCTTGAAAAGCCAACAAGTTTTGGAACACAGTCTTTCTAGCTGGGACATAGGAATGAGATATATTGATATATATTTGTATTGAGATATATGGAGATATATCGAGAAGACCTTTTGACATCAGATGGCTTTTCAAAAGAGACGCTCACAATAAAAACCCCAACCCCAGTGGGACTGTGAAACCCATTCAAACCAACCCTGGTATTCAAACAACCCTGGTCAATTCAAATCACAAGGCACCCTTATTGGAGATGAATTGCAAGCTCTTGATCATAGCTTACAGAGTGGGGAACTATATGAAAACTTTCACTGACTTTTCCTATGTTTTTGCAGAGTTAAATAGAGGTATTTGATCTCAAAATTTCTATCTGGCACAGATTGCTAACAGTAAACTATACTGCTGCAAGGCATGAAGTGACTACTGCAAATACAAAGAAAATGGATGTATAAGGGGTAATTATAGGTGTGTGACTGTTTTTACAGGCCTCTTAGGAATGTTATATTTAAACAAATCTGTGTTTTTTCTGATGTTCAAGGATACCTGCACAGAAATAAAGCAGAGTTAATGATTAAAAAAAATAGTGTAATATAAAAAATAAAGTGATGGAACCCATTGAAAAATGTCAATAAATTTAAGCTGAAAAAGGACAGCACTTCAGAAGTATGGTTTGGAGTTTTTATCTAGTTTGGCAAGGGGAGGTTGCTGTTTATTTGCAAAACAGCATTACGTTTTGCACCTCTGTTCAGAACCAGAATTATCCAAGTGGAGATTCCGAATAGTTAATATAAATGGACTTACACCGTATATTAGTCAAATTTAATGAGATTTCAGCATGGAATTATTTTCTAGCTACATTTATACTGCTTTTCATGAGCTAACCTGATGTGGACCAGAAAACCAGATTTGCATGCTGTATGGACTGCAATGTTTTGAAAGTCCATGCTCAGCCACTTGCAATAAGTTAAAATGCTCTCAGACCTCCAGGTTGCCTAGACACTGTCCAAGGGAAGAAAAAACACAGCTGGGCTGTGAAGCATGATGATCTGTGGGACAGTGTTGTACCCACCCATAAAGGATGAGGTAGTATTAAGGGGATATGGCGTGAGACCAGATCATTTGTCTAACCCTAGACCACACCCCTTACACTAGGTCTTTTACAGAGACCATCCTGGGCAACTTCCTAGGCAGCAGATATGTCAAAGGCCGTGAATACCCTACTTGGAGTGAAATAGCCCAAAACACATCTCATGAATCAAGATAAAATACAAATAAGCCATAGCTTATTGTGGACAGAGCTGTTCCAAAGCCTCCTGAAGGTCATACATGGACTGACCACACTAAACATAGGTTTAAGTCAGTGTTTTGTGTTTTGGCATGTTTTTATTTGTTTGCTTTTAAATTATAGCACCACAGCCAGGAACTAGTAGGAGGTGAGGATCCAGCTTGCTTGCTATTCAAGGACAGTGCCTAAAGTCCTGCAGCTCATTGTTCTCACTGTCTGAAGATATACCATTGCAGCTCCTTCCACAGCAGTCTTGGACACGCACCATGTACTGAAGTGTGGCTACACACACTCTTATGACCTGATTAACTGTATTTTCCCCCAGAGGTCTATTCTGAAGCTCCTGGCAACGAGGAAAGCACTGCCAGTTCTCGCTGTTTTTTTAATGGGGTGCTGACTCTACTCCCCAGTGATCCTAAAAGGGGCAAAGAGCAGAAGTCACCAGTTTCCCTGCTGAGCTCAGATCTTGAGGAATCTAAAAAGAAAGGTCCAGAAAGCTTATCACATCTCTTACTGAAGATTTATTAGTTGCAGAAATGTAAATCCCGTTCAAGAATTCTGACTTGGCTCTTCCCATTGCAGATATTTGCGAGCTGTGCCGGGGAGGCAGAGAACTGTTGACCTAGCAAAGACTGCAACTATGAGCATCAGGGGAAAGCTATCAATCAGTCAAACTTCCTACAAATATTATATGGAAAAATCTCTTGACTTGCGTGTATGTAACAGCTTTAGCTGTGATTATCAGTGAGCTCAGACCATTCTTGCTTGAACTGAAGGACCGAATCTCATGAGTGGCAGCTGCAATAGATGCACATCCTTTATCCCTGGACACAGAGAGAGATGTGAACTGCTCACTAAATAAGCATTCACTTCTCTGAGGGTCCTTAAATGCTAAAATGTCCACATAGGATTCTACTTCCTGCAAGAACAACTTAGGTTACTGGCAGCTCAGGGAAGAAAAAGTAAACAACTTAAGGTCCATTTTCCCATCTTTAACATCTATTGCTTTTCTTTCCTTGCATTGCAAAGAAAAGTATTAAACTACAGGATCAAGTCTTTGAAATGTGTTTTCAGTTACACTGGAGAGGGCAGAGCCAGGCAGGGACAAGGTTACTGTGGGATGTTAATTAGCTGCCCGCTTGACCCCGTCTGCAACCGAGAATGAGTTTGTGTATTTAATTTATTTCACACATGGCTTGCTCTTACAATCCTTTTTCCCACAATGCCAACCAGACTATACGGTAACCTTGGGCTCTGCTTCTGATATTAACTGCTCTGCAGTGTGCTAAAGTCTGTACAAGAAATATGTGTGTGAGCGTACGTGCGTGGCGGGTGGGATGGGGAGCATCCTTTGTTTTAGTGAAACAGCTCATGTTTCTAAGGCAAATTGTGTCTGGTCGATGGATTAACAGGCAGGAACTTGCCTTCTTCTGGGTCTATCCATTTACAAATGAGGCATAACCACCATTCCCTCTGTTACCTTTAATCAATGCCCGCAAAACTAGAGTCAGTACCACATGCAGCTTAAAAGCTGTTGCACTGAGCATCTCCTTTAAATATCTAGGAGTCATGGGAAGCAACACTTAATAAGGACCTTATTGTACAAATGGCTTGTGCTGGTGAACGGGGAGAAAAGCAGCTGAGAGTGAATTGGGGATCACACAGCAGCCAGGCAAACAGCAGTTCATCATGTGGTGCAGGAGTGGGCATTTTCCCTGCTGGGATGGAAGGGAGAGGTGCATTTCCTCTGATCCATGCAGAAAAACCTACAAGTCTCAAATGTTAGTGATAATGCCAAAACTTAGCCACTGATGGGCATTAAAATACCTTTCCTGAACTGCAACACATGTGCATCATGTCAAAACATCATCCAGGAGAGACAACACAGCACCTTGAAAGTCTCTTGGCACTTTTCTGCTGTGGGTCCCTTCCAAAGAGAAGCGTGTGGTGGGCAGGGAGCATGCAGAGCTCTCCCTGACACACATTCAGACTTGAGCCAGAGTGAACAACCACGCTGCTCTGCTCAGAGCAGACTAGGAGCTTAGCGAGGACAGTGGGGTGCATGTAAACGTGCCCACTGACCCCTTTCCAGGCTCTGATTTAACAGCAGTTTGTATGGATAGATGGTTTAGCACCCAGAACCAAACATCCACAATTTGCATGGCAACAGGAGTAAAATACTGCCACCACACACTCAAATATCTGTGCTTCTGACTCGGATTATTTTACAGCTTTGCGGCTTCTGGCTCTGAGCATAGTCCCGCTGTGCTGAGCTATACAAATACAGAATAAAAAGATAATCTTTTTTTCTGATCTAACTATGTGGCAATGAACAATAGGCAGGTTAAGAAGGAGAAAACACTATGACAGTATTCCTCAGCATGTAAGGGAAGACAAATGGTTTGTTTCATATTACAGTAAAGGGGAATAGGCACAAATAAGAAGTGACATGCTCAGATGGTCTTCTCCCAAGTCTAGCAAGGTGTGGGAGGGGAAAATCGTGCAGATGTGACAACCTGCAACCTTCTCACTTCATAATAGTCAAGACATGACATCACGAGAGCTTTGGCTCTCTTGCAGTGATGACAAAGTGATTTAGAGATATTATACTGAAAGCACCAGCAAGTTTCAGATATGACCTGGGTTGACACTGAAGTCCAGATAAAAGCCCACATGTTTTATCAACTGTTACTCAGTTTACAGCATTCCCATGCAGTGAGAAACAGTTGTAAAAGAGTTAATGCAGCGCAAGGCTCATCACAGACTAACCCCCAGGTCTTTTGCCTTCCTTTATCCAGTTTGATTGCTGCAGACAGCTGAACCATCTCATTTAAAGGTGGTTTGGCTATGTCTAAAAACTCTACCTGTTGTCAGCTTTGTGCTGCACCCAGTGACTGCTGAGTAGAGAAGCCCCCAGGTAACAAGTGAAAGTTTCCAAGGGATTAAGGAAAAAATCGACTGAAGTGTTCCAAAGGGAAGATTAGTCATTGTGTGTTAAACATGTTTAGTATGAACTAATGATTAGATATATGCAAAGAAAGCCACAGGTAAGAGGTAATTAAATGAGGTTATTGCAGTATATTGGCTGCTTCTCAACCCCATATCGAATGAGACACATTATATTCTTAACAGGCATCTCTTTTTCTTCTACACATGCTAACTGAACCTAACATTAAATACAGAGTGAAGAGCACTCTGCGATGTGGAGTATTAAAAAAATGAAAAGAAGGAGCTTCAGTTTTGAAACTGATGCTATAAATCAATTTGCCAAAAAAAAAAAAAAAATTAAAAAAAAAACCAAAAAACCCAAAAAAATGGTTAAGCCTAACAAGCTTCAAGGGAAGTAAACAAGCACACTGTTTGCTGTTGGAAATTGTTTACTTGGTGTAATGTGTCTTTTACGTCACCATGCCTGCATAGGTAATTACAATGAACTGCTGTCATTTGCAGGGTACATCTGATGTATACTGCCACAGATTCTCACCACTCCACCGTGGAACTTTGAACAGCAAAAGGCTGGTGAAGCGTGTGGGTTTTTAAAGAGATGAATGTAGAATAAGGACATCCATAAGTAAGAATCAAGGCCATGTGATTAATCTAGCTGCAGCACACCTTCTGCCTACAGCACAAAAAAACATCGTCTCTAGGTGAATCTGTTCTTCCCAAACTACGTGATCAAGTGTCCATTTTACAGCTGGACTAAATAGAAGGGATCTAAAGGAAGCCTGGAAAATGCAGTAGTTGTTATAAATTTTAATTTTAATTCACTAGGCACTTTGCAGCCACACAGGAAGGTATAGTCTCTACATGGAAAGTCTACAGGTGGGTCACTCTTTCACCTACATGAAGCTTTGTGGTCCCTGATTACAAGAATCTCTAAAGTACAAGTAAGGAGATCCAACAGGGTTTATGATGTTTAAAAATAAGGAAGACAGTGTTCATGTGAAAGGATCAAGGCAGTGCCAAAAGAGAGAACTGCATATGGCTCTCTAGTAATAGTGACAGTAAGAGTGAGGTTGTAGGGACATCACGTAGGTTAAGAACTGCTCATTAGGAAGTTGTGTTCGTTATGATGAATTACCACAGCAGTGCTTAAGACCCTTAAATGAGGTACCACTTTGCCATGCAGCATGTGGAAACACAACCAACACGGAGAAAAAGCACTGGGTCATTCAGAGAATTATTTGGGCCATGTTTATGGAGAAGGCTGGTTCCTAACCTGCTGAAAACTAGTGCTGGGTTTTTGATGGAGTACGATAGGGTGAGAACAAGAAACATTTCTGGTTTTAACCCTAGGGAGTGACCTGGGCCAAACAAGACCTAAGGATCTGCCCCGCTAGCCTCTGACATTCAAAACCTCCAAATTAAACAAGCAAAGGGAATTAATTCTAAGGCGTATTCTGGGGTTGAGCACTCCCACTGCCGTCTATGTCCTTGAAAAAACTCCTCCCAAGCCTCTAATCACATCTTTAATGTAGCAGGATGCATCTTGTAAACAGATGAAAATTAATTGTGCTGGATTGTTCAGGAAGACGTCACTCCCAGACAACTCTGCTTGTCTCTTAAGTGCTTTGCAAGCATCAGATGGTTACGAAGGCTGAAGGCTAACCCCTCGGTACTGGAAAGCTGCTTTAGGAAGGCATGGTGGGGGGCTGTGGTTTCCTGAGCAAATGTATTTGTGCACCAGGTGTCAGCACAGTACAATATTTCATTTCTGCGGGGATCAAGTCTGAATAATATGACTGTGGTTACTCAGTTGTTAAATTGCTTCCTGATGTGTGTTTAATGCAGTCTGTAACTGCCCCTTTTTGCTATAATTTCTTTCATTAGTGCTCAGTTGTGTTGTTCTCTGTTTGGTGAAATGGTTCCTTGCCTTATTAGGCTGTACAACCACTTGATTTTTTTTTTTCCATCATTTTCTCATTAAAAAATATTTAATGTTGCAGTAAGAACCGAGTCTGAAAAGAAATTAATGCTGTACCATGTAACCCAGAGTGATAAATGTCTTAAAGACATTTGGAAACATGATTCACCCCTTAGATGACGTTTTAGTTATTGGTATTCTAGTCCTTACAGTTTTAGGTCCAGATTTAAAGGCATTTAGGCAACTGATCTCCAGTAAAATCAAAACAATGTGTATCTAGTACCTATCTTTGATTCAGATTTTCATCTGCGAGCTCTCAGCTGGTGTTGAATGCTGAAGCCAGACCTGCCTTTACCCCTGCAAAAAGATAGCCAGGCAAGGGGAGAAGGAGGAGAAGAGCTATCATTTGAAAGGCAGAAAACATGCTCTCAAATCTCTACACTGCTCAACCTGGAAAGATGCTTTCTTAAACCCCAGAAAAGAACCGTGAGTCTCAGACCTTTCTATAAAGACATCTCATAAAATCTCTGCTTGAAGTTATTCCATTTTGTGTAAATAAATACTAATTGGAACAAGTGCCTGACTTTGCCTCCCCCCTCTAGATCCCTGGTCAATACTCTAATGACCAGACACTAACTCATTTTTGGCTTGTTTACTCTTAGGTGCATTCTTAGGTGCATTAGATATCGAATTATTTATACAAAACAGGGCAACTTCAATAGGAATAATTTATTCAAACTGACCCAGCAGCCTCATGATTACAGCAACCTCTTCGATGGCAGGAAACCTACAGTTAGTTCTCTGCTTCAAATCAAACAGCAAGGGGAAACAAAACCAGGTTTTCCAAATCCCGGATGAGTCCCCTAGCTACTGAACAGTGGGGCAAAATCAAAGGAGGTCCCTCTTGAAAGGGCTTATCCCAGACTTTCTCTTTATGCACAGTGATGTCTCAGCAATATGTTTGGGAACCCCTAGAAGATAAGATCTTTCCAGGGCTGCTGGGTTGTCATCAAACTCTTAGAGCAGCATGAGCAGTTGGATAATCGCGTGCATGCCCACTGGCAGACAGTAGTACCTGGAAAACACTGTCAACATAAAATTAGGTACTACAGGAATGTAAGTCATGTGGGAAAGAAGTGGGATTTGGAAATCGTGGCTGCACCTGAACATCAGGCTTCAGCATCTAAGATAGCTGTCGGATAGCTCTCTCCCTTCGCCATTCAGATCAGGTGCAGCTTTTTGTTGTGTTTGTATCAACACATTTTATATCGTAGACTGACTTGACACCAGAATGCTTGTGACTCTGGGCCTGGTGACCCAAATTGTAGTTTTCTGCATTTTATCCGAACAGTTTGTTTGTTAATAGTCAGCCTTGCTGTTCCCATTACAAGGAGAACTTGATGTTACCTTGGGCTTTTCTTTTGTTGCAAGGCTGCTTATTTATAGAAAGCACACACACAGTCCTGTTTCTCTCCACTCAGGAGAGATTTCCTTTTCTTTCCTTGGTTTCTGAAGACCACATGCCAGCACTCTTCCTAGAAACCTTCTCCAAATTGTCTCACTGATCCCTCTGGAAGTATTTTCTGCTAATCCACTGCTTTCTCCTCTGTCCTGTATTTGATTGCGGGCTGTTTCTAGTTCTGTCTAATCTATGCCATCCCTGCACCTCTATAATTGCACTGGTATGTTCAGCAATATTCACCTGTGATTTTCGCTGGTGACTCCTGTTGCTCAAGATACTCAACTCTGGAAAAAGTTTAGTGGCTTGCATTTCTGCTAAAGTAAGGATAGGCATGGCCATCAGCTTCAGCCAATTGCTACCTAACATTCAGCATAACAGTACTTGAAATAAAAATGACACCAGGATAAAAAACAAAACAGATGAGTCTGCACCTTTGTCCTTCAATGCTGCTTACCAGCATTATGCAAGACATCTAACTTTCTTGGGACAGGCTGGAAAGAGACAAAAACTGAAAGAACTCAATCTTTTGGAAGCATTTTCCAAGTTTTATCAGGAAGGAGCTAGAACCATTCTCTTTACTATGCTCATGACTATATGAATGCATTAAATTGCCTTTTTGGTCACCTGGAAATACAGTCTGGAACTGACCAGATCCAAAATCCACTAAGTTGCAGGGGACATTTTTATAGATGTCAGTGGGCTCTGGGTAAGAATATGAGGATGCAAATAGAAAATCCAAGCATCTGCAATGAATGTCATTGAATAGGGTGAAGGAAATTCTACCCATGAATGCCACAGCTGGAACTGCTGCAAGGCACTTATTTTGGGACTTAGAAACACTTTTTTTGCTAACCTATCCCTCAATGAGGTCACAAGAGATTTGCCAACGTTGCCTCAAGTTTTGTAGCCATTTCTTCTTCTTAGAAACATTCCGGTAAATCTTAGCTGAAGCCTGCAGCAGTGTTATAGGGAACTAGATGGGGCTTTTTTTATTTTATTTTTCATCCCTCTGAGAACACTGCACTTTCTTTCTTTTGTAATGACAAGGGAATGCAACACTGCATCTCCTTTGGTGGTGGATTTTTTTTTAACTCTTGTCTTATTCAGGCACAGTGAAGGCTATAATAGAGCTCTATTTCTGCACTGTGGTGCTCTGAGATCCTGTGTAATGGACTAAGAAATCACTAAGATATCTTCAGATACTCCCACATATAATCCTAACTGTGCCTAGAGCAGCTGATGTGCTAGGACAGTATCCTAATATATTACCTTACTACAGAAGTCACCAGACCTTTGCTGGCACTTACAGCCTCTCTGAACATCCACCTTTCTGTCCACTCTTGTTACAAATCTGCTTAGATTGCAGGATTTAAGTGGCAGGGGCTTTCTTTTTTGTTATGTATTTCTACACCATCCACTACAGAGGGGCTTTGATCCATTTTTGAGGCTTCTAGGCTTCACTGAACCAAAACCATTATGAATATAAAGAGAAGATAATATAATGAGCAAAGGAATGAGAATGCATGTAAAAGCATGTTCAAATCAAGAGAAGGCTGGTAAAGCAGACCCAGAAAAGCCCAGATATTAAGAGCATATAAATGACAGGAATATCCTGGCTTGCTGTGGTCTATTTTCTAGTAATGCAGGCAGTCATATGATGTATACTTGTTCACAAACACATCATGCTGCATCTTAAGACCAAACAGGTTTCTTGTACCAGCATTTAAGTGTCCCGGCTTTAAAAAGAAATATTTATTAAGGCCATTTTTCCATATTTCTAGCAGGTAGTACAGACATTTTGTGTACCTTGACAATCTCAAGCATTTGAAAATGCTTTGTTAGACCTTGTCAGGTTCTTTAAAGACAGTGCGGTTGCACAGCTCCAGCACTATGGTTTGTAGACCTATTCAATTCCATAAATTAGAGTTCATACAGGTACAGAAATTGCAATCAGGTTTTCCTGAAAGGGAAAGTGAGCAGGGGCATGGCCAGCAGTGAAAGGAGCTGGCATCTGGCTTAGTGCATCCTTGGTCTCCCTCTTCTGGCTCAGCTTGAAGGAGCGCGCTTCATCCGTGATGTGCTGCAACTCACCATCACCACTACTGCCAGGTGGTGAAGGGGACATTTGTGAAGAGGACATGTCGAGAAGCTATTTCCCAGCACATGCCTACAAGTACCAGCATGGAGCACAGAGCAGTGGCATTTTCAGTCTAGCTCTCCCACCCTCCTCCCATTTTTTGTGCACTGGCTTGAAACTTTAAGAAAATCACCAGATATCTCTTTAATACACACAGAGGGGAAAAAAAAAGAAGGGATGGAGGAGATTTGGAAATATGAGTGGGTAAATATATACAGGTTACGACCCTAGATGTTCTGATGTAGCCGTTAATGCTCAGCTCTGGCTAACTTGCACGTTTTACACGCTTGCCAGCACGAAGGGCTTAGAAACTCTAAAACTCAGTTACTAAGTTACTGATCATTAAAATATCCACAAAGGCTTTTCTGCACTTTTTTATACTGTTACAAGTCATTCTGTCAGCAACATCAGATGGGAATTTGAGTCTTCTCTACGGGGATTTTGACATGAAGAACACATTTTGGATTCTTCCTCTTTACTTTTGGCTTTCTGAGCCTTTCTTTCACAAACAAGACTCTAAGTAGTTCTATTTCTTTGGGAAAAAAAAAAAAAAGTGGAGGCTAAAGCTGTTAACATCTAGTTTTAAAAAATGCAATATCAGACTTCTGTGCCTCACAGTACCAAGGTTTTTGTGTGTTTTGAAGTCAGGCATGAAGCTGTGAGAAACAGCATTGCTCATTTGAATTTACTTCCTTTTCCCAACACCTGGCTTACAGATATGTGACATTTAGAAGGGAATTTGACAATAGACCCCAAAAAATGGATGTTAGTAGGGAGCGTAAGCTCTGAGACACAAAAAGATAGACCACCAGAGAAATGGTTTGTCTATATTTTGGGATTGCTGCCTATGAAAGACAAGGACTTGTAACCCACTGTTCAGCTGTGGCTAGTAGAACAGTCCTGCTTCTGTAAAAACAGACGTCTTTGGGACTCTTTACTTGAAATGGTATGTGACAAACATCTGCCTATATATATAATAGCAATGTCAGAAAAGCTGGACTTGTTTTTGCTGTGCTGCCTGTTACTGCTTTTGATTTTTCTTTATTGTGTGTGTCTTCACTAATGATTTATGTGTGAAAGAAAAATAAGAATTCTGAAGTACGGAAAAGAGCCTGATCTAAGTATGTTGTAGTTTGAATTGCCTATCGGGTTTTCTGTCTTTGTACTAATATGTACTTTGGGGAGATGTGCAGCACACATGGAAGAGTCCTGCAAGAACCTGTGTTTGACAGGAACTATAGCCCAACCCAATATTTGCTGAAACAGTTGGGTTTTTTTCTGCCATTACTGAGATTTTAGAATTAAAAAAAAAATAATAAAAAATCAAGATAAATAAGGGAAGACTATTCTCAGCTTAAACCTGACAAGGTATGAGCCACTAGTTCCTATGTGCAGCTGCACATTGGTACCTAAAGATCAGTGCCACTTGCTCAACTCCCTACCTCTCTCTCCAAGATAGAGGGATTCCTCTTTGTTACAACCCCGATAAAAGTTGGTAGCAGGATTAGAAATTAGAAAATTAGGAAAAAAAATAATTATACCAAGATGAGAAATGGGTCTCACTTTGTTAGAAAAGGGGAAAGACAGCTTTAAGACAAGATATCTTTAAGTTGTGGATTTAGGAGCACAGGGATGTAAAATGTGCCCTTTATAGAACCAGATTTCTGAGTAATTGTATCTATAGGCAAAAGTGCCCATGTCCAGCTCGCCAACTGTGATGTGGCACAGTCTGTGTGCTGTTTCTTGTGATTCTCTGAGGTCTAATTAGAGCAACTCTGAGTGCATGAACTAACCCTAGAGGGCTCTCACGACTCAGAAACAGACTGTTCATAGAAAAGAAAGGATTGGAGTATCAGAGGAGAGCCTTTTAGTTCAAGCTGTACATTTTCTCCTTTGAAAAGGAAACACCTGCTACTATTGTGCATATATCTTTAGACTTATATATGTGTATTGGCAAGAGTTTTGGTGCAACATTTCTCAGTTTGAAATATAGTTAGGAAGTCTTTGGGGTTTTACTATGCTTTTTTCTTTTCCTTTTCTTTTCTTTTTTATCCAGGGAGAGAATTTTATGAAACCCTAAACAGGACTTTTGAATACATTTGGCAAATCTGTTGACAATTTCATAATAAAATATTAAATGTCAGCTGATGAGCTTCAATTGTTGGAGGCCTTTGGGAGAATTATAAATATAACTGTGAATTGGAAGATGCAAAAGTAATACATCTTCCCTTCATTCAGATGATCTTGATGCTAAAAAAGGCAAATACAAATATAAGATCTGTGATTAAATACCATGAGGGCTGCAGACTTTCAGAAATAGCACATGATGTGTATATTAGACATTAAATTCTCCAAAGCAGAGCAGCTAAGTCAACCTTTTTAGGCTTTTTGACATACAAAAGTTGTATGACTCCAGCTCTAACAAGAGAAATTATGTTTGTCTGTATGGGCCACGTATTTAGTAGGAAGATTTACAGCTGGCTTATTTTTGAGCCAGCATAACAGCTGCTGCTGTTACTTGGAGTACAGTATGTCCTCATTGCAAGGGGCTGTGTCAGCAGATGATGTAGCATCCCATGGTGAGGATCCCAGCATTTACAGGAGCAGGTATGTCACTGGAGCACAACGTTTTGCCAGGCACTGTAGGTCAGTCAAAGACCTTTCTCATTCAAATAGGGGGCTTCATTCAAGGGACACAACAGCTGTGTTACGCTACCTTGCACCAAACCATTGCAAAATGCAACATGTTGACAGGACTTTGTAGTGAAGATGAAGCCTAAAAATGATGTTAAGTTTATTAGTTAAAAAGGTTGTTTACCACATAATAGTAGTTGCCAAGGTCATGGCAAAAGAGAAAAAGACAGAATGGGACTAACAAGGAGGGTGAGTGAGAGTTAAGGTTTGGTGCATCACCTCCGATAGTCCAATAAAACTTGGTGTGCTCCAGCCAGATACTTCTCAAATTTTATCTCCCTCACAAACATACCTTTAAACTACAAATATTATTTAATACATCCACACCTTTGAACTTATGGGCCCAAGGATAGGTCCTGTTAATCATATTTACCTAATCAATAGCATTCTCTTAGCACAGTTTAATGTGCTGGGTAATTTTTCCATAACTGCTGGCTATATCTGCAATTAAACCCTTGAACTTAAAAGTGCTGTGATTAGGGAAATAGTTCTGTAGCATTAAGAACACTTTACATTAAGGATTTTCAAGTGAGTATTTATCCACTAGTGATTATAATCCTAATGAAGACGTTATGTTCTGCTCCTCCAGAAGAGAAAGCCCTGGTCTCAACACTAAACTAGTTGCAAGCTTTTATTTTTCCTGACGTTCTAATTATATATGAGAACAAAACCAAGCAGCATTCCTGGCATCTCAGATGGAAATTCTGCTCCTTTTTTTAAAGAAAAGGATGGCAAGAAACTGTTTGCAACCAAGCCAGAAAATCCCACATTATTATTCAAGGTTTGTTCGTTTGTTTTAGAAAAAGCAGGAAAGTATTAATGCCAGGCATATTACTTTGATTCAACTATATTGGCTAATCAGAAAACATGTTAATAATATGGTTAAAGCATTGAAGATAACTTTGCTTGGATAGCACTGTACTAAAACCAAACAGAAGTGTAAAATAAAAATAAAATAATAAAACTAATCCCCAGATAAATAGATTTTTTTTCAGAAACATGACAAATTCCTCCGGAATAAGAGCTTCCTTATATTTTAGGGCCTGGAGTAAAATACTCATAACCCTTTTGCCTTTTGAAATGTTCACCCTCAGTTACTATTCACAGGCATGAGAAATTGTGTAGCACTAATAACAGCAAAGAGGAAAACTTTTCCCCTCTGTGGCAATTTTCTCCTGGTAAAGAAAACAGTATCACAGAGAAAGCAGTAGGAGAAAGTAGCTATTACCATCTCAGAGTTAGCTGAACCAAAACAGAATGATGCTGTTGCTGCTGGAGGTTAGTGAGTCGAATCTTACTGTGATATCCACTGGGGTATATCACAACATTAAAACAGAATTAAAGAGAGCGTTCCTATAAAACATAAGGATTTCATCTGAAATAACAGCTGGGATGATAGGAAAGAACATGTAGTCATAGTTTGTTCTCCTGAAAAAGAGAAAGGAAATTTGCTGGTAAGGGATATTATTTCACAGCTTGGGAAGGGCTGATTGGCAAAAGGAGCTGATTCATACACACCCTTGCAGAAGTTACAGTTTGAATGTGCACTTCCAAAAGCATCGGTCTCTGCAAATACCATGCAGTGGAAAAGAGCAACCAAAATTAAGCTGAAAAAGTTGCAAGTTGCAATCTTGTAACTAATTGCTCCTAAACAGCAGAAGAGGCACTATGGAACAGCTAGTGCTTGGGCATTTATTTATTTGTTTTTCTTCTATTCCATTATACATCACCTTCCAGCCTCCAATCCTGCCTACCTTCCTGCAAGATGAATATGATATAAATACCACCCACTAGTTAAAATGCTACACAAAAGAAAAGAATGACCAGTTGCAAAGTAGACCCTTTTCTGAATGGCTCAACTTAAGCATACTGTGCAAGTCTTACTTCAGGCCCTAAGTATTACAGTATTACTGTACTAACTATGGAATCTCAAATTCAGTTTTTTCCTTGAGACTATTAGTGTTTTGTCAGCCTGAAATCCAGCTGTAGAGAAAATCCTGCTCCTTCTTGTAACTCCAGAAGGGGTCTAATATATCTGTGCTGTAAGTATAAGATAACTATTTTTAAAGAGATGGTGAGGAGATACAGGATACTCAGTGCAGGTTGCTGTATTTAATTGCCGGATTCAAATGTCTCTATTGAACTGGCAAAAAAAAGAGTTTTCAGAAGCTTGTAACAACGTGGATTGTAGAAGAATAGCAAAAAAACCAATCTGGCAGACTTCAAGTCTTTGCTTCAAAGAATGAGATGAGTAACAGTAAAATGGATGTGGCTATGGTTTTGGTTTTGATTTTTTTTTAAAATGTTGTTTCAGGCTAGGCAAACAGAACATAACTTTAATTAATTTCTCCTGAAGTACATAGAGCACTTTAGAGAAAATGAAGGGAAAGAATCAACTGTCCCCTCCTCTTCTTACCCTTTTTCTACCCCTAAGAAAGCAAAATACAATAGCTTGAGTTTGATGGAAAATGCCAGGATAGGAAACTTCAGCCCAAATTAATTATAGTTCGTACTTTAGATGACCATTATTTTTTGCAAAGTACTTTCTGCATCCTTGTGTACTGACTATATCAATCTCACTGTGTTAGTATCTTCCCACCTACACTGATTTAACAAACTCCTCACAAAGGACCATTATTGGACATCAGTGGTACCGCAGAATATAAATTAAGAATTAGCAGGCTTCTCTTTCTCTCTCTAAACCAGATGATCTGTTGGGGAGCTATGTTCAGGTATTAGAACAGGGGGTTTTTGTGTTTGTACGCATTGTTAGAGATTTTAGGCATTGTGAAATTTCAGCCACAGCTGTGGTAAATGAGTTCCTGGAACTGGGGTCAATTTTCTGCTTTCCTGTGATGTTTTCCCACTGTACATCCTTTAATTTCATGCAGTTCCTCCAAGATGAGGTAGATTATGGGTGAGATCCTTCGTAAAACTAAATATTTTGGCCTGGAAAACATGATAGACCACAGTGTAGGCTAGGAGAGTAACCTCAGGTAAGACTGAAAAATAAAAAAGACAAGGGAAGCTTTTAATTATAAGTAAACTCTTTTTTATTTAATGAAAGAAATGTCTCTTTAAAAATATAGAACAAAAAAAAAAAAAATCCCTGTCTCTGCATGCATCTGCTTTAGCTCCATCAAAGCTGGTAGCTTTCATGACCCATGAGGTCCACAGACTGGAGCATAGCTGGAGGATTGTTTCTGATCTGCTGATGAAGCTGACATTGAGAAGCAGCTAAGCCCACAGGTCCCCACGCTCAAACTCCTGGAAAGCCAAGCAGATTATTTCTAGTCTTAAGGGAGAAGCAGAGGGGAAAGAAGTGGTCATTTGTGCTTAGGACACTGAACTGACGTGCAGAAGACTTGGGATTCCCACCTTGATTTACAATGAGTGGCCTGTGAACACCGCTTAATTTGGGTGCCCAAAGTATTATCATGCAAAAAACCTTGAGATGTCCCATAAAATGGGTTGCACATGATGGGAGGCAGAGAGAGTCCTGCAAACTGCTCCTGAAGAGGCAGCATAAAAGTTTATGATTAGTCCTTTATACCATTTTTCAGTTGAGGCAAAATAATATATTGAGAGCCTTTTTCTTGTGCGTGACAGTTTCCCAATAATAAATGGAAACAAAATTCAAGTGCGCTTAGTAAACAGGCTAGGGACAGACTGACTGTTTCCCATACCAAATTCACACAAAGCCTTGGTCGTTCTACCTGAAACCTCACTGCATTTCTGTAATGCAATGTTTGATAAGAAAACTCCTTAGCAAATTCTGTAATGCAATGTTTGATAAGAAAACTCCTTAGCAAAGACCTCAGATCAATATCTTCTCCAATGATCCTGTCACTGTCTTTGTCATTCCTCCTTTGAAGCAATTCCCTTTCCTTTATGTACAAATCTGTATTTTATGCGCGCTTTTTATTTCATTGCATACAGCATTATGGATAAGAGTGGGAAAGAACCAGTGAATACATGCCGTAACATGAAGCAGTTATAAAACAATAGTTCAGGCAGCCTTGGAATGGAAATTCCAAGCAAATACATATTAAATCAATCAGAAGTTACTTTGGTCAACAAGAATGAAAAACAAGTTATTGGGACTGTGTCTGGGATGCCTATCAGTCTCTGGTTCGGTCTAATGTTTTTTCATGCCACTTACTCTAATGCACTGCTACAGCACAGTCAGAGGCAGCACAAAGCGCTTGCGTGAATTGCAGCAGCCTTCGTGCCTCCAGTGTGAGCCACACTGATCAACACCACCTGAATATTTGGCCCAATGATTGTGTTTTCTGGGGACAAGTAGTCAGATTTCAAAGCACTCGGTGGAAATTAATTTTAAGGGGTCTTATTTTGGTCCCTTGCAATGCAAGACGATGCAGGTTCCTTTTCTTTCTCTCTCTCTTTTAACACAACAATAACAATCCTTGCCTTTGGGGACCCATTTTAATTAACAACATTCTCTGGTTGCACATCAAAGAGCTGGGGAAAGAAAATGAGTCAAAACCTGAGCTTTTGGACCCTAGGAGTTTCTCCATCTCGCTAAAATTTCATTTCCTGTAAGTTGTTTGTTCCTGTTCCTTTTGCCCATAAAATATTCCAGAAGAGTTCAGCTCAACCCAGTTTCTTGTTTTGGACGGATCATTATCAGCTATTTAAAAAATGCATAAGAAATTGGGCAAGTACAAACAACTTTTTCCTGGCTGTCTCCTGCCATTTTCCAGCAGGCCAAAATTTAGGAACATCCAGGAATATCTGCGTTTTTACAGCTGCTGAGAGCAAGAGTAGCAGGGCAAAAGGACTCGGTTTAGTGTTTCTCTGCAGCACATGAGCCAAGATCTGTCTGCCACAACCCTCTCTGGAAATTTCATAGTAATTGCAGGAACTTCATTTCTACTTCTGCAAATCCAAGGCTTTTATTATTGGGAACAAGATTATTTATTGTTCTTCAGAACATAACGATTTCCTGCTTCTTCCCTCTCCCTCTCCCACGTTTAGACCCTGTAGGCATCCACCACAGCCACCTGCCTCTCCAGAAAGGTCTCTTTGAGGAATTCAGCATATTTTGAAGGTCGCAGGCATGCCCACTACTCTTCCTTCAACAACCTGAAACAGGGCCATGGCCAACAATTTCTGTCCATGCATTCGCTAGTGGAGGGATTGTAATTTTCAGAAACCGGACTGGGGATATTTGATGAAATATGAAAACCAGATTTACTTTTTAATGTTATCCTTACAGTCCCCTTCAAGCAACTTAATATCTTGAAAGTCTTTCTACATATTCTCTGATAGAGGACTTCTTATGCTGTCACTGATTTTTAACATATAAAATACATAATATAATAACATATCAAACAAATCCCATCTGTACTACTGAAAGTCTTGATTCATTCCTGGGCAGAAGGAATTTTACATGATTAGGAACAAAAGAATAAGGAAAATTCCTTCTGGCCCCAAATTCTATGAATATCTATATTTTCCATGATCATTTCTTTTTAACTTACAAACATTATTACAAGGTTGTCAAAGGAAACAGATCACTGCAGTTTAGAAATAGCTTAAAGCATGCAGCAAACATGGCACTGTTATCGAGGCACAGAGAAAAGTCATATTCATCAAAGTAATACTTTCAGGATATCTTTAAGTGGTCACACTTCTAATTTGCACCCTACGGGCATGAAATCTGTGAAACTATGAGGAATTAGAGTCTTGCTTTCTTTTTCATACTGTGCTAGCAATTGAAGTTCTTTCAGCTAAAACTGAATAATAAAGTCATTGCTGAGCAGACTACCAGGGTCTTTTTCATGTTATTCCAAGAAGCCAAGAGCTCACTGCATCGTAGGACCACATCACACAGTTAAACGCTTTTTCTTGCACAGCACATATATTTAGATTTGTGCCATTCACAGCCTGAAAGGTCAGGACATCAGCTCTTTAGGGACAATCAATGCATCAAACCATCCTACAAATCAATTACTTGCTCACATGAGTTTAGAGTCTCCGGAGAAACCTTTGTGCAATCTTGCTCCCTGTATGCTGCAAAATCCAATGGATAATCTTTGACTAGAAAAGCTCACAGATATCAAATCATTGCATCTCAAGGCAAAGACATTCTTTCCTCCAAAAAATGAGTAATTGCGATCTTTTTAATTCCGTTTCAGAGCAAACACAATCTCTTTTTGTTAGGATATGACTACAGTCAAAGGTAGTCAACTTCAACAAGAGGGATAAGGTGTGATAACCTCTTTTCTTTTGGCCATGTGCCTTTCAGTAATTTGGGGGTGATTTTTCCATATTCGGAGAACTGGACAGCCTGGACCTTTTACTGGTTTGTGTTGTCTCTACACATGACATCTGGTCTGAAACATTCACCTTGTCTTGGTTTTGGCTGGGATAGAGTTAATTTTCTTCCTAGTAGCTGGTATAGTGCTGTGTTTTGGATTTAGAATGAGAATAATGTTGATAACACACTGATGGTTTAGTTGTTGCTAAGTAATGCTTACACTGGTCAAGGACTTCTCAGCTTCCCGTGCTCTGCCAGGTGCACAAGAAGCTGGGAGGGGGCACAGCCAGGACAGCTGACCCGCACTGGCCCAAGGGCTATTCCATACCATATGGCGTCATGCTCAGTATAGAAACTGGGGGAGTTGGCTGGGGGACAGTGATCGCTGCTCGGGGACTGGCTGAGCATCAGTCAGTGGGTGGTGAGCAATTGCATTGTGCATCACTTGCTTTGTGCATTCTTTTATCATTGTTATTATTATTATTTTCTCTTCCTCTGCTGTCCTATTAAACTGCCTTTATCTCAACCCATGTGCTTTAATTTTTTTTTCTGATTCTCTACCCCATCCCACCGGGGAGCGGGAGGAGGGTGATCAATGGCTGTGTGGGGCTTAGTTGCCGACTGTGGTTAAACCACAACATACCTGAACAATTAATTTACCAAAACTTATCTACCTGTATGTGTACAGATAGATATAGGGGTGTGTGTGTTTTATACACAAACACACTCTCACACTTTCAAAAATTCCAAAAGTAGTTGCAAGTGGGGTGGAGATCGCAGGATTGTTTTAGATTTAAATGTTCTCAGGGGCCAGGATTGAATCACAAACCTACCAAAGCAGAAGATGTTCTTCTTCTTTGTTCAAAAGAACAAGACCATTTATTATGCTAATTGCTTGATACAGTTTGTGCTGCCAGGTAGATTACAAATGTCCAACCAATCAGTCCTATGTTCTTCTATTACCTGAATAGAGTCCCCCAAAACCTGAACAAGACATCCTACAGTTAATCTGCACATCAGGAGAGTGCTTGCATGAATAACGCTGATTGAGAAGGTTTCTATGGAGAACAAAAGATTCTCATTCCAAGCTGAAAATCTTCTTTTTTTAGCTCAGTTTCCTTTCAAACCTCTCTGAGAATGACAGTTAGATTCTTTCACCATCAACAGTGTTTTCATAGCTCCCATCATAACAGCTAGGAAAGACAGCGACATCCAAACCACCCTATCCCAGCTTCACCTCTAAAGTGTTTGCAGGGTTTTTGCCAAACTAGTTAATGTTCTTTCTGTATTCTGCATGAAACTACAAGTTTTTATCCCAAATATAAAAAAGATTTCTCTCATGGATGTTTCCATAGCCCTGCTTTGTTTCCAAGAAACAAATGAGCTCTTCCCATTCCCCCCACCCATACATTTGTGAGCATAGGATAAACCTGAATTTCCTTCCAAGATTTTTATAAAGTTGCTTTCCCAGTGTGTCCCCACCTTTTACCCTCACAGGATGGTAATCTGTCCTCCACCAAAGTGCAGATAACATCACTGGCCTGTCTCAAGAACAAGCCGATTATTGACCTTTGCAGCCTGGCCATCTTCAGTAACACTCTGACATTTGCTAAACATTGTTCCCCATGAAGCCAGATCAGATTAGAAGAGTGAGTACTAAAATCTCGGTTCAGTTTGATCAGATAAATTGCTTCTTTTTTTTTTTTTTTTAATCCAATGGAACAGGGTTCTGGCGTTTAGGTATTTTAAGCTGTTAATAATTTGAAAGTCATTGGGAATACATGCAATATCTTAAAAATGTTAACAAGGATGAGATAATTTCTGGCCTGTCACTATGACGTCCCACAGTGATACGTTGCCTAAGAAAAATCGATGGTGGCTTACATGGAAACCGTTACTCTCCTTCCCAGTAGTGTAGAAGCTTGAATTCTGTATTTCACTCCATCTCCTTATTTTTTAGTCTTTTACTATTCTGGACTTCAGTTTGTAAGAGAATGGAGGATAAATCACAGCTGGTCCATTCTTTGTGGCTCTAGGATCATGTGCATATGTATTAGGACCATATAGTTTTCCTTATAGAGAATCCTAGGTAAATAAATCTATTTCTATGCCATGATCACATGGTCACTAGCCATGGGCTCCATACCAGTTCAATATCTCAAATAGACACACGTTTTGCAGAAGTAATTTTTCCCTTCTTTCCCCATCAGAAGTCAGAATTTCCCATTTTCCTTAACATTTGGTTTGAATTGTATGCAATTTGAAAGAACAACTGAAACCCTATGCACTCCAGTGAAAAGTAGTTATAATACATGATAGTGTTGTTTGCATGTTTATATTGTTGTAACTTTCTCATTTGTAATCCATAGATGACCAAATTTGTCATCAACTAATCCTTTGTATAAGTTTAATGCCTTGCATGAGTGAAACAGGCTGTGAGTCAATGCAGAATGTGATTCCTTGAGTGTTGTTCATTATAATTATCATGTCCCTAGCAGCTTTACCAATTCTCGCAGAAATATTGATGTTCCATTTTAGAGCCCCAGCAACTTCTGGCTATTTATTAAATGATATTCTGAGGGGAAGGGAAAGAAAAAAGAAAGGAAAATTTTCTAGCTCAGGTGTTGGTATAAAAAGATTGAGTGCTTCCTGAAAATCCCACTGCTTCCTAAAGGTTGAAAAGAATCTTCCAGGACTTGCATCCTGGAAGATGCATCCTTGCATCCTTGTGACAACAAGAAATTAATTAAGAATATATGCAGTTTTCTGAAAATGTAACAAAAAGCCAAGCAAAATCTGTAGAATAGAGTATTTTCTGGAGACAGACTTTTCCAATTAATATGTTAGTGTTAGTGCAGCTCCACTTGTTATGTCATTTTCTAATGTCAAATAATATGTATTTCAGGAGTTGGTTGACCCTCTTCTCATATATTATTCATTTTTCACTGATTCCACCATTTCAACTTCTGGATCTAAAATTCTCTATGGTTCATCTTCAATTCTTCATGTAGGTGAGTGGTTTAGTTCTGTTTTTCACAGTATTAAAAAAAGTCCTCTTTTAAAAAATTATAGCTTCATTCAGTCGACATGTATGTGGTAGCCATCCTATGTCTGAACACTCCCATTTGATTGCTATAATTTTCCTTAAGGGCAAGTGTCCGTGGTTGCAACAAAGTACCTATTTGTTTTAATGAACATGTCAGGAGTGCTGAAAAGCGTGTTCAGAAAAACCACAAGATTTTCTCATTAATCAGGAAGTTGTGAGGTTAAGTAAGATGCAATATGCTTTCAGAGTTTGTCCAACAGTTCAGTTTTCACCTCAGCCTTCTGCTGTTGGAAGTCAAACTTAACATCTATGAGAAAAAACCAAATTAGTGGTTAAATGAGTAAGAAATAGGACTATTGTAACTCATGCCCTTTCTCACTCTCAAGCCTACCTACTGTATACTGCAGTCTCATTCTTCTTTTAAGTACAAAGTCTTATTCTTGCCTTATGATTTTAAATAACATCTCTCTCCCTTGCAGAACAGCACAACCTCCTTGGAATACAACCATGTTTGCTGTGGTTTTTGCCCATCTGTTGGAAGATAAAACAGGATAAAGGCAAATGAGAAAGAAGATATATGTTTAACTTCAAGGATGACAATTAAAAACAGTAGTGAATTCCCCATATGAAGAGTGGATGCCTTTTTGGAAAGTAAACTTCAGCCAGAAGGAATGCACAAAAGAATGGGTGAGATTATCCGGATAATGCTATACCAGAGGTCAAGCAGGATGATTAATTTTGTTCTCTTCTGCTTCTCCTCTGACTTGCATCTATGAATTTTGCAACACTTATGCAATGGTGGTAATCACCATCTACATAATCTTTATCATGTGTTCACTGCTCTGAACATTTTTACAGCAGCAGATGGCTTAGTTTCACTACTTGTCTGCAGAGTTCACATGCAAATGTGTCACTTCTAGTATTGTCTGTGTCATCTAAGGTCATTGGAATTACATAAAAAAACAGTTTGTTATATATTCTACTAATCATTCATCATCTTGTGGAAGGCTGTAGGATCTTTGCCTTTGTCATGTTGAAATCAGGCTTTGTGGAAGGAACAGAGTTAGCATAAACTACTGGAGGGACTTGCTGAGAACTTATCTGAAATTTCCAGCGGTGGCATCAAAGAAAACAGTCTAGACCTTCATTTCTTTTACACCAGCTCTACTGTATGTTTTATCAAGGGCATTATTTGACCTTTCCTTTTGGCAGCACTATAAAGTGGTCCTCAGAGATCTGCATCTGAAAAGATACAGCATTTTATTCCACATGCATAGCAGTGGAGTGCACTTGTCTGAGGGCTGGTACAATTAATTAAGCTAAAGGAAATTTGTTTTAGGTGTTTGGTTCATTGGTTTTTACAGCTGAAATGAAGGATAAAATCAGCTTCTTTATGCATTTGTTAGAAAAATTAAAATGCTTCTTTTTCTTTCTGTTAAATTAAACTTCCACTCCAGCTGAATTAAGAAGTGGGTTGCCTTCATGTGCTCCTTTACCCCCACTTTCATGCTTGTATACCAAGGAAAGCTGTTTCCAGATGGAAAAAAACTGAGCTAAATATCACCGTTATTTCCCAATAACAATTCTCTTTCTCCCATGTGACTGGTTTTCTTCAGAGGGCATAAGCTCACTGAAAAATAAACATGAGGACATTAAATATATATTTGCCTGTAAGGGCATATGAGATCTGAGTTTCTACTAAAATTGAAACTTGGTTGGGAGACATTCAAGCAAAACTGAAAGACTTACCAACAGTGCAGAAAATAAGCAGAAAGAAGACATCCCTTTTCCTGAGTTCAGAAATTGTTTGGCTAGAGCTACCTGCCTTAGAGTTAGAAAATGCACTAGATTATCTCCCAGGGTCTCTTTTTTTGCTGGTTTTCAAAGCTTTTGTGGCTTTATTGAAGTAGTGCTGTGATATAGCTTGAGGAAGCAGACCTGCTGAAGGTGACATTAGCATTTGGTTAAGATGGCATACACAGAATATGAAATATTGGTGGTCAGAATAAGATCTTTAGATACATGCATTTTTGTCTATATCCGATATATTTATCACAAAGAAATGACATTTTTCACTCAACCATGATCCCCATGGAGTTACATTTGAGATCTGGATTGTCCTCCTCATGCTATATTATATATTACTAATGTGATGGACACTATGGCACAGATTCTTCATATCTAATTTTAGCCAAGCATGCCAAAATATATAGCCAAATATAACCAAATTGTGGTCTAGGTGCTTTGGGTTGCTCCCATAATCAATGGAGAGAGGTAAGTGCCAGAACTGCCACATCTTCAGTGGACTGAATTGCTCTGTGTCTGTCCACCAGCTATAAAGGAACCCTGTGACAATTGGACTCTAATGTAATTGTTTCTGGTAACTGCCTAATATTAAACAGACCTTCTACCATAGCTTTTGAGAAGGTGGGGTTTTGTTTGTGTTTTTTTCTTAAACTGCTTATGCTGCTTTCAATGTCATTTTTACTGTACAGTAGGCCCTCTGCTACTTCCCTCCTCTGGATAAATGTTAATGGCTTTTTGATAACTTTTCTGAGATTAACACCTAATTCTAATCATGTAAGAGTTTGGAGGCAAAAGACAAACACAGAGAAAGTTCTGAGAATTTCTCTCCATGTCTTGGAAAAGTCTTTGCTTTCTGTCTGCTAAGCTAATTGCAGCTCCTACCAATTTGTACACTAAGTTTATGAGAAAATAATCTTAAAAATTAGAAAATAAATTTTGTGGCAAATCATGTCATTACAAACCCAAT
This sequence comes from Ciconia boyciana, assembly GCF_034638445.1. Classification (NCBI taxonomy): domain Eukaryota; kingdom Metazoa; phylum Chordata; class Aves; order Ciconiiformes; family Ciconiidae; genus Ciconia; species Ciconia boyciana. The sequence continues at coordinate 4,159,112 of NC_132938.1, read as the reverse complement.
AGCTTCATGCTTCAAATTTAAACTCTGCATCTACAAAATGTGTTCCTTAAATTATAGTATTTAACTATTCAAAGCAAGATACATTACTCCTCCACCTTCAAAAAGTATGAAAATATTGATGTCATTATCTAATGAAATATGCATTTTTGAGCTTTGCTTATGGTGTAAGAGGTGCATACTTTGTTAGGGTGTTAACTATTTCCTTGCTGTTAAGTTCCTTGGGGTTTGCACCTGATGGAATTAGATACTTTGCTGTCCCCAGGCAACCTCCAAGGACTGGTGCAAAAGGTCTTTGATGTGGATGTAAGATCAGAGTATATTTTTTATCTGGACTCTTCAACCTGCTACTCAAGCTAGCAGTTGTCCTCAAACAGGGTCGTACAACCCAGGCTGCTAGTTCCTACAGTGCTTCAATAAGCAATTTTGTTATCATTGAATAATTCATGTAGTGCAGTTTAAAAACATAAGCCAATAAATACTTTGCATTTCTACACCACAGTCTATCTAAAGTTTTTTCCTCAAATAACATCCACTAATGTTAGATGCTGTATTTGGTGGACTAGACATGCTGCCAATCTGATTTAACATCAGCAAACTCTATTCAAAATCGGACTTAAAAAGCGTCAGGTTGGCCATCCAGACAGATCTTTCTATCTAGCAGATAAAGACATAATAAGATTTAATGGCTGAAAACTAAATCTAGGAAAATTCAGACCTATAAATAAGTCTGAATATTTCTTACAGTTATTTCAATTAACGATGGGAACATCTTAGTGAGGACTATGTGAAATTCACTGTCACTCGAAGTCTTTAACCGAAGCTTATGGCTCCAAGTGAATCACATGATGTAGGCTTGTTGAAGGGAGATATAGGATAAAGCACTATAGTTTGTGTCATTTAAATATCAGATGGGATGATCTAATTTTATAATCTGAGAAACATGCCATCAAAAAATTAAAATATAATTGAACTATTTGGTCTAATAAATCAATACAGAAAACTTGCCAAAATGACGTATCTCTTCCTCTTTAGCCTGAGAGAAAAACAAAACCCAGACTGTGTAAAACATATATTCAGGGCAGCATAGAGCATAAAATTGAACACATGTCTCCATGTCTTCAATGCCTGTGCTTTTTCACAAAACCCTAATTACTCACCGTGTCAGAAATCTGTTAAAATTAATGGGAACTGCCATTTATCTCATCTAATACCACTACCCACAAGTTGTCCCCCCCCCAAACTCAAAAAAAAACCCCCAAAACCCAAGTGATTCTAAGCCTTCTAAAATTTCTCCTAGTTAGTTCTAAAATAGCAGAGCAGATTGCAAGGACAGGACTATACACTCTCCTCAAGCCACTGCAAATACCTGTGACACAGCAGCTCCTGAAACCAAGAGTACCAATTAACTTCTACTGTCAATTATTAACTTCCTCTGTCATCAGCCATCCATGATTTGAAGGTTTGTGGCCCTGTAAACCTCTGCTTACCTTTGCTGATCATGTTTTCACAAGTTCAATCAGAAAGAAACTATGGCAATCCTTTTTATTCTATTTTTCATCCTACCCTGTCACAATTCAAAGATCTTCCTACTATATTATTTTCCTGACCATAGACAGACCACAGAACATTAGCTTCATTTTATGACCATTTATCAATGATCCTATTAATTGGTACGGTTCAATTCATGTAGGTCTTCCCCTGATTGCCATCAGAGGACTATATTCCAATGTCATAGCCCCTTAGTACAGTTGGGTGGGACTATTCCATCTGGTCTTTATGAAATGCAAACTAACCACATAAGGTCATTAAACTATTATAACAATTATTTTTTAAATGTTAAACTGTACCTTTATATCAAACACAATATGTTAGATTTCCTGAAAGAAGGTAGATGGGGGATGGGAGCAGGAAGAAAATGAGGAGTGATACACAACTGATCTAATCTCAGAAAGTGATTCATTATCAAATACAGTGAAGAACACTTCATTTTCATGCCAAGTAGCTGCAAACAAGGGCACTGTGCAAAGATGTCTTCTAAATTAATAAAGGTATATTAATAAAAAACATTTTTAATAGATCCTTTGAAATGTCATTTACCATCGATAGCACTTGGAAAGGTTGAGAGGAAAAGAGCCTTTGGTAGAAATCTGAAGACACTGTTTGAACAGAAGAATATTTGTGAGCCATGTCTTGGGTCTCTGATATGCCTCATAAAGTACACTCAGTAACCGCTGGGGAAAAAAAAAAAGGTCATGCACACTCTGAATCTGTGCTTTCTTATTTCTCATACACTTCTTCCAGTTTTGTTATACTAAATGTATATCTATCGCACTGCTATAATAAAACTCCAGCTTTCTCGTAGGTTGTGTTTACAGCGTGCCCAAGTGACAGACTGTGAGCACATTGCTTTTGAAGAAACAGCAGATCTAGAGGAAATGGTGTTACAAGACATATCTTTCACTCTTTCTGCCAATCAAGACAAAGTGAGTATCATGGAGTCCTGGGGACATTTTCCCTGGGAATTTCAAGAGCTGGCTTGATGGGTGAAAACCTTCCAGGTATATCTTGGTTAACGTTCCACTAGCATGGGTGAAGAGGCAACCCAGCAAAGCGCAGCAGCAGGAGAAACCCATATTATCAGAGTAACTGCCAGCAGCAGAGGCTTTAGCTCAGATTGCCAGAATTTAAGCTCTGAAAGACACATCTGGGAGAGCAAGTTGGAGATGTTTCCTGCCTCACATAGCAAAAAGGAAACATTTGGCTTTTCTTGTATTAGCTACCTCCTCAGTCTTCCTGATACCCACAGCCTATGCTGTGTAACCCTCAGCAGTGTGCGTTGGAGCCACTCTGCGTTATTCCTCTCTCCTTGAGAGATCGTGGTTTTTTTGCCTGAGTTGCACCAGAAGGTAGCTTTACCCTGAAGTAAATGGAGCTTTGCACCACTCCAGACCTTGATATATCAATAAAGACAATATGTGTTGTGGTGGTATCTTACCCAGGTGTCAGAACTGTAGAAGTCTTCACATAGACAATATTCAAGGCCTCCAGCCTTTGATGTGTCCCAAAGGGCTTGCTTTCTTCTAGTAAATTGCTTTGACTCTCACAGGAAGAAAGGTGGAATAAAAATTAAAGTGAAAAGAAGTGACTGCTCATTCATTGCTACCTGACTTGTAGAATTAATATGCTGTAAGGCTTGTTTGATCACTGTTAACATTTTATGGAAAAAGAATATTTTAATGAAATGAGAGCATTTGCTTCTCCAATAACTTTGGAGACGTGCTTAACAAATATAAAATACAGACAGGAGTAGCTGGGATATCCTGACCAGTTTCCCTGGGTGTTTTTGGCTGACTACTGCCTGGTCTGTTGAAGGTGTAACAGTGCAACTGAAGATGATGACAGAAATAGAAACAGTGGAGAAGGACAAACTGTATTTGCACTTTTGTGCAAATAGTGATCATTTGCTTGGCAAACCCGTGTGGTCATGTTCTGAGGCTTTAATATCACTGCTTTGGCTTTGGCATAATAATTTTTTTCAAGTAAATGTCAGACAGAAGTGTGCAGGGGAGAAAAAAAGCCATATTCAGAGAGTGATTAAAAAGCATTCAGCAGCTGTCTCCCAAATCATCCCTGTCATCCCCGCACATATATATATTTTTATACACATATTTTTCCAGCTCATTATGGAGTCAGTCCAAAAGCCACATTGACACAGTGCAGCTGCAACATGCCTGGGGTGTTCTAAAGACCAGATCTCCTGTGTATCCACCACTTTATTCAGCTCATGAAGTTTTTTTGGTAAGCCCGCAACACTGCCATTCTAGCTGGAGCATTGCGTTGCCTGGTTCTCACGCAGCCCACCAACATGCCTCTTGGGTTGTCTGGTTGCCCCCACACCAACAGTTCTGTCTGCAGCTCCTGGGCCCATCTGGCCAAGAAAGCCCTCTACATCCTGATGCTCTTGTGTCATGCCCCAGATCTGTCATGTAGGACATGTTTCTTAAAGTACTTTGGGGCAAAGCCATGCTAGCAAAGCTTCTGCCTTACAGAAAGTATGTTCCCTCTGCTAGAAATATCCATCCCTTGTCTAGACTGACCTGAGCCCCTGCGTCAGTAATCTTCAGCCATCCCTAGCCTGACTAAAGGTTAGGTGTACTGATGGTCAAGAAGACACCAACCCATTGAAACATGACAAGCCTGAAGTGTTTATGCTAGAGGGGAAAAAAGTGAGCCTTGTACAAGACTATCAGAGGATATTTTTTGCATGGTTTAGAGCCCTTTAATCATTCCTAGAATAGTGCAGAAAGGCTTGGCACTGATGCACTGAGTATCAGCCCTTCTGAGTCTCAGGATGAGTTCAGTTTTCAGAGTAAATTTTCCAAAACCAGCCACTTCTTTGGAGAATCCTATCATATTGATGCCACTTTTCCCACTGACTGGAAAACAGGAAACATAATCTCCATTTTTAAAAAGGGAAAAAATGAAGACCCAGGGAACTACAGACCAGTCAGTCTCACCCCTGTGCCCCGCAAGATCACGGAGCAGATCCTCCTGGAAACTATGCTAAGGCACATGGAAAATGAGGAGGTGATTGGTGACAGCAAACATGCCTTCACTAAGGGAAAATCATGCCTGACAAACATGGTAGCCTTCTACTACAGGGTTACAGCACTGGTGGACAAGGGAAGAGTAACTGACATCGTCTACCTGGACTGGTGCAAAGTATTTGACACTGTCCCTCATGACATCCTTGTCTCTAAATTGGAGAGACATGGATTTGATGGATGGACCACTCGGCGAATAAGGAATTGGCTGGATGTTCGAACTCAAACAGTTGCGGTCAATGGCTCAATGTCCAAGTGGAGACCAGTGACAAGTGGCGTTCCTCAGGGGTCAGTATTGGGACCAGTGCTGTTTAACATCTTTGTTGGCGACATGGACAGTGGGATTGAGTGCACCCTCAGCAAGCTTGCTGATGTCACCAACCTGTGTGGTGCAGTCGACATGCTGGAGGGAAGGGATGCCATCCAGAGGGACCTTGACAGACTTGAGAGGTGGGCCCGTGCAAACCTCATGAAGTTCAACAAGGCCAAGTGCAAGGTCCTGCACATGGGTGGGGGCAATCCCAAGCACAAATACAGGCTGGGCAGAGAATGGATTGAGAGCAGCCTTGAGGAGAAGGACTTGGGGGTGTTGGTTGATGAGAAGCTCAACATGACCCGGCAATGTGCGCTTGCTGCCCAGAAAGCCAAACGTATCCTTGACCAGCAGGTCAAGGGAGGTGATTGTCCCCCTCTACTCCATTCTCGTGAGACCCCACCTGGAGTACTGTATTCAGCTCTGGGGCCCTCAACATAAGAAGGACATGGACCTGTTGGAGCAAGTCCAGAGGAGGGCCACAAAGATGATCAGAGGGCTGGAACACCTCTCCTATGAAGACAGGCTGAGAGAGTTGGGGTTGTTCAGCCTTCTCAGAAGAGAAGGCTCCGGGGACACCTTCTAGCAGCCTTCCAGTACCTGAAGGGGTCTGCAAGAAAGCTGGAGAGGGACATTTTACAAGGGCATGTAGTGATAGGACAAGGGGGAATGGCTTTAAACTGCAAGAGGGTAGATTTAGATCAGATATAAGGAATAAATTCTTCACTCTGAGGGTGGTGAGGCACTGGAACAGTTTGCTCAGAGAAGTTGTGGATGCCCCGTCCCTGGAAGTGTTAAGGCCAGGTTGGATGGTGCTTTGAGCAACCTGGTCTAGTGGAAGGTGTCCCTGCCCATGGCAGGGGGGTTGGAACTAGGTGATCTTTAAGGTCCCTTCCAACCCAAACCTTTCTATGATTCTATGACTCTATGATTCTATGATTCTATGATTCTGTGATTCTATGATTCTATGATATTTGAATGCCAAGTCCAAATGGTTAGCTTGAGCTGTGTTAGTAGGTATCTTCCACTGGACTTCAGAGGCACCTGATTAGATTTTAACTGATGGCAGAGTAGAAGACAGTGTGACAAGTTTGTGAAGCTGCTCAGATCTCACTTAAAATAGGGATTACAAGCCAAGATTCAGATGTCATGGCAGGGGATAAAGAGAGCATTTCCCTGAATGTTACATTCAGCAAATGTATAGTTCCAGGGGAACTGATATTCACTGAACAAAATCAGAATTTAAAATTAGTATTAACCAAAAGCCTTCTGTGGAATATTCTTTGGTATGAAAATGAGTTGATTACAGTCTCACATCTCATTCCGAAAAAGTGTCTAAATGCCTAAATTTTAATGCAAATGAAATGGAACATTTTTACTATGCAGAAAATAAACATTTCAATGTCTTGTTTTACACTGATTTATTTCTGAATGTTATTATATATCAAGTTATTTTATATTCTGTTTTATCCAAACAGAGATGTACAAGTATTTTTATATAAATATATATGCACATATATTTTATGTTTTATATATATATATCTCATAATTTTGTTTTGTGTTAACATGTTAAAAAAACAATCTTTTCTTCCCATTCAGAACAACAATGAGCAAAAGCAAATTTAAAACATGAAATGAAGTTGGATAGAACCAGATATTTCTCATTTAGATATAACACATTCTTCTGCACAGCAGCATGATCCAGTTCAAAGATAAAAGCATTGTCTTCCTGACAAAGAAAGGAATTCACATACCTTGGACATCACCTACCCTTCTTCAGTATAATGATCATCTTATTGAGCCCATTCACTGCCCTAATAAATGGGATGGACTGAAGCCAGGCGTGAACTTGCTGAAAGCGGTTTCCTCATACTTGTGCTGCAAGCTGCAAAGAGCAGACCTGTGAGGAGTGAGGTCATTTGGACTGTCAAAAAATATTCCTGAAGTGTTGGCTCCAGCAGGAAAACCCCCAAGGGATATTAGGGATAGAATCATAGAATCATAGAATCATTTAGGTTGGAAAAGACCTTTAAGATCATCAAGTCCAACTGTTAACCTAACACTGCCAAGGCCACCACTAAACCATGTCCCTAAGCACCACATCTACAAGGCTTTTAAATACCTCCAGGGATGGTGACTCCACCACTCCCCTGGGCAGCCTCTTCCAATGCTTGACAACCCTTTCGGTGAAGAAATTTTTCCTAATATCCAATCTAAACCTCCCCTGGTGCAACTTGAGGCCATTTCCTCTTGTCTTATCTCTTGCTACTTGGGAAAAGAGACCAACACCCACCTCACTACAACCTCCTTTCAGGTTGTAAGGGGAGATAACATCTCCCCTCAGCCTCCTCTTCTCCAGGCTAAACAATCCCAGTTCCCTCAGCCACTCCTCATGACTTGTGCTCTAGACCCTTCCCCAGCTTCGTTGCCCTTCTTTGGACATGCTCCAGCACCTCAATGTCTTTCTTGTACTGAGGGGCCCAAAACTGAACACACTATTCAAGGTTCAGCCTCAGCAGTGTCGTGTACAGAGGGCCAATCACTTCCCTAGTCCTGCTGGCCACACTATTTCTGATACAAGCCAGGATGCTATTGGCCTTCTTGGCCACCTGGGCACACTGCTGGCTCATATTCAGCCAGCTGTCAACCAACACCCCCAGGTCCTTTTCCTCCAGGCACTCTTCCCCAAGCCTGTAGCATTGCATGCTGTTGTTGTGACCCAAGTGCAGGACCCAGCACTTGGCCTTGTTAAACCTCATACAATTGACCTCAGCCCATCGATCCAGCCTGTCCAGATCCCTCTGTAGACCCTTCCTCCCCTCAATCAGATCAATATTCCCTGAGGGTGCACTCGATCCCCTTGTCCAGATCATTGATGAAGATCTTAAACAGAACTGGCCCCAATGCTTAGCCCTGGGTAACAACACCACTTGTGACCGGCCGCCAACTGGATTGCAGATAGATGTCTGCAGTCTTTGAAAGAGGACTTTTCTAACTCAGTTTAGAACTCCTAAGTCCCAATTTTACATTGATAGTTAGGCTATGTTACAATTCTTCTCTCCCCTCAGCTCCTTCCCATGTCATCTATAGGTGAGAAAGGCCACCCATAGATGAGTGAGTCCTTCCCCTGTTGCATGTTTGGAAGCCTTTTCAGGAGCTTCATGGGAGAAGATGCCCCTCTGCTTTTGTCAGGAAGGCACTTAGGGCTCAAAGAAGACTTAGAAGGTAAGATATGGCAACCAGCCCTACTTACTGTTTCTCCATGGGAAATTATATCAAGGGCCACACTTACATTGCATGTTATGTCCTAGAACCTAAGTTTTAGACTCTGACCTGCTTGTAAAATTACAGCATAGCCCAGTGAGGGCTGGATGTGTCTCCAGACTTCAAAACTCACTGTTTCCTTTGCATCTGCAGCATTTCACTCTCACTATATAATTACAATGGGATGATCTAAGATAAGTTTTTTTCAAAACAGTGATCAGGACTCCTCTTTGTCCTGTCTTGCGGTGCTGATCCAGAGGAGCCTTCAGTAGTCTTCCAAGAAGCATAGCTTGGGGTCCAGTGTCTTCCATGATTTTCAGTGTCCTCCAGATTTCTTGAGGTGTGTCATGACTCCCAAGCAATGAGTAATGCTGGGATTGAGGCTGCTGCCATTTTGGGAGCTACCTAACAACAGAGATGGTGATTCAGAGAGACGTTAGGGAACTCAGATAGGATGGGGAGGATGCTGGATCTTGACCCCTTCCGGGGACCAGTCCTTGATTCATGAGCTGGTTTACAAGTGAGTGATGCAATTCTTAAGTTGATATATTAAAGGATTTTAGACATTTTTACTAGGTCTACAGCAGCACATCTCCCTTTTCTTCCTGCTGTATCCATTGCTGAAGCTGATGCTGCAAGCGTGTGCTACTCTCAGGCACTTCTAACCTTTATGGACTTACCCCAAATACCCTCCTTTTGCAGAAGAAGCAGAAGCTGGTGTCTTGGCAGGATCAACTGGGATAAAGCTCAGCTCTTCTTCTGAAAAACACTGCTGTCAGCCTGTGCAGCCAAGTGGCAAATACAATATCCTGGATGGCCAGAGACAGACAACAGTGGGCTTGGAATATGCATTTGCTAGAAGGTTGGGATTTGACTTAAGTACTCTGAACTTCAAAATACAGCATTAGATGTAATGCCATGGCACAATCCGCAATTGAGCAATGCCCCTGGATAATGCTGCAGTCACTTTGCAATTATTTTGAAGTGCTCTTACTTCCGTAACTCCATTTTGCTAATAGTTTATGGAACTATGGTAAAATATTTGCTTTGCCATCCCTGGGGGATGCTTTGCTGAAGGATCCAAAGCTAACTGACATACCTCCTATAACAGGTATTTTGTTTCTCCTTGCTCTTTTCAGATCGAGGTCATTTGTAAAGTATGTGTGGGCTGGCAGCACAGGTACAGGGTAATGTCTAAGTTTCCCACCACTTTCACAGAGTTCAGAAGATACAGTACTCAATGCCCACACATTGTCCGTGTCTCTTTTGCTATTTCTTGTCCATATCAACACATGCTGCAGTCATACCTAATGTCAAAGCCTCTGTATGGGAAGATTGTCATTTTGCTTTGCCAAGCCACCATTACCTCCCACTGAATCCCATTTCATTAGGGGACTTTAAAGAACTTTATTTTTTCTGACTGCCACTTTTTGCCTTGTACCTTTAGGCAGATAGAAAGTTCTAGTTGATGCTTTGTCAGTTGGAACTTTCAATACCCTCAAATGACATGTCATTTGTCTTTGTCTCTCTCTCACTATATCTGTTATCTTTACTTGATTTTGGTTCTGATCATTCCATTATCTTCTCAAGCCACAGGAATACATAATTTAAGACCTGAGTTGTAATAACTGAAAGGACAGAGGTACTGCCTACTCCACCTTGATTGATAGATGCAGAAGGTCTGGCCTCCTGGATCTCTGCTCTGTGTTAGTTGGGAAGCTGACAGGTCCAGGCCATCGTCTCCAGGGAACATTCAGTCCTAAAGGCACTGGCAACTCCTGCTGCCTTCACTGCCATAAAAAGACAGGTAGAGAACTGGACAGCACATTAGATACAGGTCATCATTCCTGTGGGCTTAGCTCCTGGGAACTCCAGTTTTGCTGGGCTCCACCACTTTCTTCTGAAGACTTCCGAGTCCAAACCTTTGAGAGATGGGTTTGCAAGAAAATGCAAGACTGTTCTCCCTCATCCATTTGGACCTTTCCCACTCACTCTGAAGTAAAATTGCAAATAGTACCTTGGTAGTGATCACTGCCATGTGAGTGCAAATCAAGTTAAATGGGAGAAGAATTTTGCACTTGTCAGTTGGAGTTGTCTTCGTGCAGGATGCTGCATGTCCCAGAAGCTACCTGCTACATCTTTAACTCTAGCCCTAGGAAAGGTGAAAACCTGGCTCACAAATGCTTTGTAGCTAGTATGTGCAATGTGCACATAGTCCTTAGTTCTCATTCTGTAGTAGCCATGCCATATAGGATATTTGCCACCTGTTCTGGGCTTACATGGTAGCTCTTTGGCTCTACTAATAATGTATCTCAGAAATCTTGAGCTTCAACATTGCTTACTGAAGGGTATGAGAATGTTTCAGCCACAATTTTGATGCTGGCTGGCATGTCACACACACCTGTATCACTTGGCCAGGCACATGAGCATGCTGTCTTCTCTACTTGGATTACAACTGTCCTGATTCATCTGCAAAGTGTAGAGATTCAATCTTCACAGGAATAAATTCAAATATTTACAGTGCCGCTGTGGGGAGAAAGAGCTGGGCATAATTTTACATCTGTCAGTACCATCACTCTCTAGTTCAGCATCAATCTGTGCTGTAAATAACACTGTGATTCCCAATATGAGTTTTCAGACTTCTTGTGGATTACACTGACTTGCGAACCAATTAATCTGATCAGTTAATTGCTGAAACATCTGTTTAGAGTGAAGGTACCTGGTTGTAAGACAAACAAAAAACGAAAATCTGTTTGGGACTGTAGGTGACAGAATTGTAGGTGCATTTTACACAAAGTGAGACCAGAGTCATCAGCCTTCACTCAGTGGTGGCAGGACCAGTTTGCTGTTGCTGATCCTTAAGCTTTATGCTGTAAAGGCATCCAAAATTTTAGCACAGTATGTGTAGGAGTTTTTCAGCTTTATCGTTCTTGTATACACTGCAGACTGCTGCTTCCTCCCCATGGTGTTCTTCTAGATAGACATTTCTGCTGGAGCTTGATGAGTTTGATCACCCTTAACTGCGTTGAAGCTACAGCTTGGGAAAAATGTGTGTTGGAATGGGGTGGTGAAGATTAGGAAGTTATTTAAAGCTCACTGCCTGAGGCAGGCACCCATGGACAGCAAGGGCTGACTAGAAAGGGCCTGAGACCACTTTATGAGGACACCATGAAGGAAGAAAAACAAATGTCTCAGTCTAGGGACTGCGCTGGTCCCTGCTGAGTGAAAAGTCTGAAAAATCTCTCCTTTAAAACAAAATGTAAGAGTCTGTCTGTGGTATGTGCTGGATTAAAAGCTACTTCTTTTTCCAGAGGGAGTCCTTCGTGTGAGCTGGTGCTTGTCACATACATTGGTATCATGGTCCCCAAGGAGGCAAAAAGAATGGCAGTATTTTCAGTTTTATTTTCAGAAAAAAATAAAACAAAGGTGGTGACAGCACTTGGGAATATTAACTCATACCTTTAGAGGTCACTTGATCACAGCACTACTGAAATTAAAATAACTTCCTAAATTAATATTTGATCTTGCAGAGAATTTAATTTAGATAGATTTAGGCGAGAGGAGATGGAATGACCTTACTTGTAACTGCAAGCCGCTGCCTAAATATGGCAGCTTGAAACTACACTACCCGTGATGAACCGTTTATACAGCTGTGTGCCTTTGATCTGAGAGTCTTGAATGCTTCAGAACATGGCCATGAGGTGGGAAATATTCTGGAGGTCAGTAATGTTTACTCTATTAGATAAAAAAGGAGTGTTAGTCCTGGCAATAAAACAGTCATATTTTCACAAGTACATGGGATAAATTAGATTAATTTTGAAAAGAATTTAATTTTGTTTTAAAGAATCTGAAAGATATTTATAAAATCTCTACAACTTTCCCCTTTTCCATTTTTGATACACTTAAGGCTAGAAGCATGCACAAAATCATTGTGTGTGGCATCCAGAGATGAGTTAGTCTGTCTTTCTGTCCCAAGGTAGGATCAGGTATAATTTCTGACCCTATCAGGTGTTTTGCCAAAGCTGCTTTCAAAGGACTCCAATGATAGAGATTGAGCAATGTCTCAGACAATTAATTTCAACACTTCACTATCCCTACCTTTAGAATGTTTTTATTAATGTATTGTTGTTGTTGTTGTTGTTGCAGTTTATGCTTCTCACTTCTTTTTCTGTATGCCACAAATATGGAAACAGATTTCTGCCTTTTCTTTACCGGAACACTTTCTATATATGAAAATTCATGGCTCACGACAGAGCATGCTGAGCAGTGAATGACACAGGGCTGTCAGCTGTGGATGATCTTTCCTCTGCGACACATTGCAGAGAGCTCCTGATGTCCTAACACAAAGGCAGATGGCTCATACAGGAGACTCTGCTGGTCCAGGAGTAATGGAGAGCTCAAACTGGGCACCACAGTTTGATGCTTTCCTCACTCTTAGAAGCCTCTAAGTTTTTTCACTGTGAAGATGATCTACACAAAAAAATCTCACCCGTGATAATAATTACATTGTGCAGAATTAGGTAGAAATTGCAAGGAATCGATACCTGTATATGTTCCCTAGAGTGGTTATAGTGGTTTTCTTTATTGCAATAAGATTCTTGTGAGTGTGTTTGTATGTGAAGCTGGATAAAGGTGATATAAAGGAGACCACAAAAGCACCCTCACAATACGCACTGAGCTGCAAGAAGAAAAAAAAATAGACACAGATGACATTTAAAAGCTCACAGGCAGCACCTTCCACTCCATGTGCCCTGTCAGGAGCCAGCTCCTAGTACCAATAACTGCTTTAAGGTCAAGGTCAACAGTAGCTGAGCTGCTGATCCTCCAGATAGAAACAAGCTGTCACGTAGCAAATAAAGTTTGTTCCTATAAGGCAGGAAAAGCTTTCAGTATGGCAGGAATTGCTGCTAGTGTTCATTAGATGGCACCCTTCCTTTATGTTAGGAAGGGAAGTAACAGCTTAGCTAGTTTTGAATTCACTGCAGTCTCTCTAGCGAGCATTAAAAAAAAAAATCTACCCACTTGTTGGCATTGGCAAGTTTTTATATTAGTTGCTGTGTTGACCTACCACCCACACTGAATTCACCTCACCCAACCAAACTTTCCCTGCAATAACAATCCAAAACCATTCCCTCTTCCAGCTCAAGTATGACTCACAGCGATGCTGTGAAAAGTAAAAGGTGAGCATATTCCTCCCTCTGAAGACACCTCCAAATCACTCTTGGTTGAAGCAATTCCTAGACAGAGAGTTATATACAGGGTACTCGCTGGAATATTTCCAATGCAAGAGACTCAATCAATGCATAATAATATTATGTAATTTGGCAGAATAATATGCCATGACTGAAAAGGGCTTCAGTGATGGGAGAGAGCACTGAATTGTAATGCAACATATAGTGTCAGCAGAGAGGGTCAGTGTCATGTTCACGGAGCATCAAAATCATCTTAGTGACCTTGGCTTGGTGTTTTGTCATTAGACATCAAACTCTGTTTTCAAACACTTCATGAATTTCTTACTTTGCATTAAATAAATGCCTTTAGGATGGCCATGCTGATGATTTTTTTTTTTTTCATCCTTTTTTAGCAATAGGAAATGTTCCCTTTTCATTAGCTGAAGATTTAAGCTCTACAGTAAGCTCATTTAATTGATTTTGGAATTCATCATGCCTTTAATTGCCTGCTTAGCCAGTTCATGATTTTAATGCCAAGTCGTATTTTTGGGGGGTGTCCCTTCTATTGTCTAGCTTTGAAAGGCAAGTCATTAGCTTGCAAATCAGCTTTATTATTCTTCTAGATTTGAGTGAAAAGAACTTTGTTAATAGAACAAAAACTAAAACAAAACAAGCACCGTGATCTATTAACCACTTACACTTTGTTCATGACACATAGAAATTGTATTATAAATTGCTATGAAAATGATTAGGATGGGAGCAAATCACAACTAAAATACATCTCTAACTTCGTGGCACTCACAAATGAAGCAGAATTAATGGTATCTGAGGTTAGTAGTCCATGCTTATTAGAAATCCAAATGGTGTGCTTTGTAAATTTATTGGTGCACCTGATATGATGTTAAAACCAATAAAGCAGCTGACATTTACTCGTTGAAAATGTAATAAAATATGATGTTTCAGTACCTGCATTTTAGCAATTCTCAAATTGATGCTCTTGCCACAGTAAATTACTCTGAATCATTTAATTCCTCTGAACACCTGCTCTGCAGTTTATTTGCAGACATTTTGCCACGTGAAAGTAGAGCTCTCATTCATCTGTGTTCCCCTTTGTACTGGTGTGAACCTTCCAGCTCACAAAGATAAAAGGAAAAAGGAAGCTGGCTGACCCACTCACTCCTTTACTGCTATTACTGCTTTTATTATGTTTGTACTTAAGGACTTAGAGGTCCCTGTTGTGCTTGGCATTGCACTAAGAGGAGCAGACAGCGCTTCTTCTAAGGAGCTTACAATTTAAGTAGAAATGTTACAGCCAGGATGGAGGGAGAGTTGTAACACACAAATGGAGTGTGACAGCAGCTAACTTTCATTCCTGCCTGTCATTTTTTAGAGTAAGGGTTCTTTTACTATGTGTGGACAAACAGACAGTCAGAAACAGGAGGAGGCTAAAGGATCAAATAGAGAAAAAGGGAAGGAGGGAAGGTGGAGAACTGCAAAGACAAAGAAGGACTGAGGAATCAAGGGAAGAACTGGGGGAAAAAGAACAGAAAAATTCAATTGCACGCTGCAGAGAGCTCCCTGGATCCAGAGGTCTCAACTCAGATGGATTCCAACTAATTCGTCATTTCACCAAGGCACCTTATTTAGGGACCCTGTTGCCTTGCATTTGCTATAGTTAATGGATGGAGATGGAGGCCAAAGATATCAATCTTCATTCAGAATTGCTTCTCTGGCTCCATTGATGATGGACCAGTTCCAGAGGGACTACAGTCTGCCTGACACAGGTACCTCAGATGGATATCTAAAGTTAGATGGGATCAGTCCAGGCCTTGGTGTTTCCTAAGGGTGTGTGGCTCAGCTAGAGATCTCCCCAATGTCATCCCACACCCACTGAGTTATTGGGAAGAGGGATGACCTTAGCTAATCACTTTTACAACCTTATTTTTCCACTGAGTCTTTGCTTTGACTGCTGCTATTTCTGCCAACTGGAGAATTTGGATGTTTCTTTCTCCAGTCCCTTAATCCCCCAATAGCACACGGTGGAGTCTACTGGAGATGGGACAGTATCCTGGTGTAGCACGGTTAATCTGTTCTTCTTCCAGCATCAGCTGCAATTCAAAGTGGGCAGTCAGTTCCCAGAGAAATGAAACAGAAAGCTCCCCATTAATGCCATTTGTCCAAAGTCTTTAATGCTATTTGTCTGAAGTCCTTAATATCATACTTGCCTTTTAGCTTAACTCATCAACATCCAGAGGGGAAAAAAACCCTTATGATTAAATTAGATTTGACAGAAATTTCCTCAAGAACAATGGCTTTAAAACCAGCTAGAAAAATGCTTCTAAAAATAGACCAAATTGATCTGTCGCCTTTGAAAAAAAATCAATCTTAAGATGAAAGAAAAAATTTCTATTATTCCCCTTCTACCTTCTCATAATTATTTCTGAAGTCTGGGTTTCACCAAGAAAGCCATTTCAGTTAGTTCTTTTAAAATGGGTTAGAGAGTTCCTCCATTCTTTTCTCTTCTTTTTTTCCTTGATGTGGCAGCATGGTACACAACATCTTTCTTGTCTGTATTGAAATAAAGAATGTAAATATAAGTTCCAAGACCAAGAAAATGTCATGAGGAGGAACCTGAAATTAAGTGTATTCCTACTGCTGCCAAACAGATTATTGGAGTTGCTTTCATTTACTTACATATTCATTTGTTTTTGAATCTCCCACTGGCTAAACAAAATCAAAATGTGTAATATACGTAAAGAAACTTCAATTAACAATCATTTCTCTGTGAATCTTGGTGAGCTCAAGGTAGATATATATATCACTGCAAGTCCAAAACACCCTCAATATGAGATAGATAGATAGATAGATAGATAGATAGATAGATAGATAGATAGATAGATACAGACTTTTTAGTAGGGCCTGTTGCGATAGGACAAGGGGTAATGGTTTTAAACTAAAAGAGGGGAGATTCAGACTAGATATAAGGAAGAAATTTTTTATGATGAGAATGGTGGAACACTGGAGCAGGTTGCCCGGAGAGGTAGTAGATGCCCAATCCCTGGAAACATTCAAGGTCAGGTTGGACGGGGCTCTGAGAAGCCTGATCTAGCTGAAAATGTCCCTGCTCATTGCAGGGGGTTGGACTAGATGACCTGTAAAGGTCGCTTCTAACCCAAACCATTCTATGATTCTGTGATTCTATGATTCTATGTTTCTACGAGTCTATGAATCCTGGTAAGCTCAAGGTAGATATATACATCACTGTAAGTCCAAAATACCCTCAATAAGATATGTATATCTAGATCTAGATATATATATCTGGATCTAGATATATATTTTGCACACCCAAACATTGGATCTAATGTTCACCCAAGCTGATGGAAAGATGGTTGTTGATTGTAATGGGCTTTGAATAAGATTTGGAATTGCAAGCTGCTGCTAAATGTATCTACCACCTCCCAAAACAGACAAACAATGATGAGAGAAGAGAGGTTTCTCAGTCCTCAGAGGCAAGCTGACAGTGACATACAAACGCTTATCTGCAAAGCTTTTGGAGGAAACATTGACATGCACTGGTAGACTATTACTAGAATTTTATTCTTGTGTCCCAGCTCGTTAGTTGTTCAGAAAAGGAACTAATAATCACTTGGCACCAAAGATTCTTGATGCCTGACTTCAAGCTCATGAGTAACGCAGCTTAGCTACGGTCTCAAGCTCAGTGTTAGTGGCTTGCTTGGGGAACTTTCTAAACGGAAACCTCGATGAAGCATTGCAAACTGGATTGCAAGCTGGACCAGACCACTCACTCATTTTGTCTTGTAGCTTTGAGAACAGTCAGTCTATCTGTTTCATAGGAAACTGCATGAGAAAAAATCAGGATAGACATTTGCATGAGAAAATTACAGAAGACTATCTCCTGAGAAAGCCTTTTCCTAGCCACGGTATATGGAAGTTGCTTTAAATCCTGAGTAATTCTGGGGATTTTTTTTTTGCTGATATAACTAATTATTTGTTACCTGACTCATTCAATCAAATGAATCTCTCTCTACAGTTTAAGATACACTTTTTTCAATGTTTGCCTTATTTGACAGGCTATGTAATGAGCCGTCTATTATTTCACAATGTAAGTACATTAATCACCAGATGAATACATTAATCATCAAATGATTGCTTGACAGGGAAGCCTTCCAGACAACACAGAACTATGATTTGTCTGTCTTCTGTGCTGTTACAAGTTCTCACAGTTTGGGTTAGGATTTCTTAGCTTTTAGGATCATTTTTAGGGTATCCCTGATTCTTTTCCCCTTTCCTTTTTCCCAGTTCCTTTCCCCAGAGTATGTTGGTACACACATTAAACTCTCATCCCTAGCAGCTTTTGTCTGTCCCAGGATAATGACAGAACACTGAATAAATCCTGGTTTTAAACACTTCTGCTTAGGTGGAATTTATAGAGGGATGCAAACTACTGTGTGTTTATTCATCAGTATCCTTCATTTGCTCTTAACATGCACGATATCTTTTGCCTCTGAACATTTCATTACATTAGCCTCTTCCTATGTCACTCTGAATGTATGCAAATACTTTTTCTTGGACACTGTTGTAAAAGCAACAGCTTATACTCTGCAATGTCCTTTTAAATTTATTGCTTCTTTAGCAGGCATCGATTTATCCTGCGAGTAGAAAAGGCTAGGAGGAGGGATAAGGATTTTAAGGTGGGTTTAGTATTGGCTGATGTGACAAACCCATACCCATAATTACCTCTAGTATACAACTCCTCATCTAGTATGGTCAACTCCTGGAAAAATTTGAGTGTAAAATCATACATGATTTGATGAACACAAATTCAAGCCTCTTGTTGAGCTGCTGTGTGAAGTACTTGTATGCAAAAGACTTACAGAAAAAGCAATACCTTCAGAAACTGGTAAATGGACAGCGATCTTGGCTCAGGCAATCCTCATCTGCATGCCTTCAGAGGAGCTTCTTCACCTCCCTGTGCCGGTTTCCCTTCCTGCAATACATCTATGTTGCAGTGGGAAAGTCCTTGCCTCCCTGAGGGCATTAGGTGGGACTGATATGGAAACAACACTACATTTCTTATAAGGGTCAACATTTGGTGGAACTATGGAAAACATGTCGTAGAAAGCAGAAAATTGAAATGAGACTTCTGGCATTTATGTGTGTATGTATGTGCATATTTTCCCATTCTTTTGATTTATCTACATCTTCCCAGGCTTTTATTTAGGATGATGACCTTGCTGACCCTAGCAAGAGAAATAAAGAGATAATGGAAGAAATTTGCTGCAGAAAAGGTCTATTTCTTTGAGATAACTCTTGACAGTTGCATCCTCTGACTAAAAATGCTTGGTCATTAAGAGTGAGCAGGTGCGAACTGATGGATTCAGAGCACACATGAATTTTGATTTCTAGATGTAATCAGCCAGTCCTTTATGTTCTTGACAGGACTCAAAAATGCAAATACTGAAACAAGCTGAGAGCAGCTCACACTGATCAGTAGTATCAAAGGAAAAGGATTTAGTAACATTAACACAGTAATCTTATCTCCTTCATGCTTAATTTCTGAGAACTCTACAGGTAACAGTCTTTCAGGCAGTGATATTAGTCTTCAGCTTGCAGAGGAACAAAAAAACCCCACAAACTTTAAATGCTAGAGACTTCAAACATTCTGGATATTATAATTGAGGATAATAGTTCAAACACACAAATATAATTGGAAATGTAACCATCACAAAAAAAAAAAAAATCACAAAAAAACTTTATTTATGTGTAAGACTGTTGAAATCTTTGTAAAGCTTGCATCTAGACACAATTTTTTGGGAAATCTGTGATTAAAAAAAAGTAATGCACTGCATGACACTTGTCAGACACAAATGTCTAAAATCTTAGGGCTGGGAGAAACTTCCCTCTGCATGGGATTCGCCATTCTGTGCCAGGGTGTCGTTATTGACTCATGTCCAACATAGTGTGGGGCTTGTCCAGCAGCTTATTCCAGTTTCATCTGGTTGCTACCTTTTAGTTCATATTATTTTGCTTGCCAATAATGTTTTCAGTCCCACACTTCAGTCAAGGGCACAAACGATCACCATGTACCTATAAACTCTCAGGGGTGCAGTTGTCTGCCCTCATTGTGACTCTCAGAGTGACAATAAAGCATAAAAGGGAAATGGCAGAATATGAGTCTTGGTGTTAGTTTCTGGAAAGAGATGTTTGAGAGCGTTTTGTTTTCTCACTTTCATCAGAAGAATTAGACTTGTCCAAATCAAAGTGACTACCCTATCTTCTTTGGTTAATTCTTATATCTCTTTTTTTTTGATCATTGCCTCTAACTGTCCGGCATCTTTGCATTGTAACATTTTCACTGCAAAACCACCAAAGTCTGGTCTCACCATGTCCATGCAGATGTTCTCTAGGAATCAGTTTTATCTGGCATTATATAAATGTTAAGGACATTTCCCTCTGAGAAAGGAAAAAGAGGAAAGGGGAGATGACTGTGAACGTATTATTCCAGCATACTAAAAATTCATACTAAACTTTATGCATTATTGAGATTTTAATACAATTTTCTTTAAAGAAATAACTCACTGTTTTCACTGAGGCTGTGTTTAGTAATAGTAATGTTCAGAGATTTGACCAGAAAAAAAAGTTCATCAAACAGTCAATATAAATTTTTATGAACCAAATATTTAATTGTGTGTTTATAGTCTTGTAATTGCAAAGTAATTGCAATAGTTCATGTAGTTCAATAAAAATTTCCTCCACTCTAATATTTAAGTGCAATTTAAAAAAAAAAAAAAGTTCAGGTAAAGCTTATGATGAATATTTGAAACATAAATAGCATTTTAACCAGATGTGTTTTCTTGACAGCTCTAGTAAACATGTCGTCTCAGAAAATATTTTAAACTGATTTAAATTAATGCAATATGTCCAGTTTGGAGTTTGAAGTATTAAGTGAACCAGAAGGCTTTATGGGAAGTTAACTTTAGAGAAGGAATACATGGAGACATGAAGACATTTTGTATTGATTAATATCTCCTCTAACTCCACACCTCTGAAAGCGATTTTTTTCTCCCATTTTCTTGACTTAACAGACTGCAGTTCTGCCACTGAATCACAGATACAGTAAGAGATGGTTTCACAAAAACCCTCTAGACATTCTGCAAATAAATATTACAGAGTTATTCTTTGTCTGCATGAAAGACTGAGTAGAAAACTAATTTCCCTGTGGAGAATAAAGCAGAAGTTGCATTGAGAAAAATGAAAAAGGAATCAAGACAGCCCCCACAAAATGTCAGAAACAAAACTTAAAATAAAAATCAAAGCATGTAGATCACACTTCAAACTGGTTAATCAAAAAGATTGGATAATTGGCTCCCGAGTTAAAGAGTATTGATTCTCATGCAGTGCATGCTGCATGGATAATAAAGACAGGTTTGCAACAGTGAAAAGCCAGGCAAGCTGCCTAGGCATTAAAATGTAATCCCAGGGAATATCCTCTGGGTTAAATTTGTAGAGTATAATAGCTTCTCTTTGGTATGTTGAAAAAAATGAGACTGAGGAGATGAAGATAATACAAATTACTGTGTCAACCTGTGATGAATACAATTCAAGCAAAAAGAGAACATTTGTAGTTCCTACTTACAAAAGATCACATTAAATTTCAACGTATGTGCTTTAACTAATACTGGAACTGCTGATCTTTGCAAAAACAAAGCAAGCAAACAAACAAAAATCACTCTTGACTAATGGACACTTCATTCTTTCCCTCTGTCCCACCTTTTTTCGTTCTTCTGCAGGAATTTTCTCTTTCGGACAGGCACTGAAGCTCAGGTCTGGGTGTAAGGGGAATCAATATGGCATAAACACATGATTAAACAGAAGTGCAGACTTAAGTGTTTTGCTGAATCAGCATGTGGGTTTATTTTACCTCCTGTTTGTGGGATCAACCTCACTTTAGCAATTTAAAATTCAGGAAATGCAGTTTCCTTAGGCTGAAATGATAGATAACAGATAGAGAGAGGCACCTGCATGATATTCTGAAACATATGTTGACATTGCCATCTAGAGAGCTTTGGTATTATTAGGGGATTTCATTTAAATAAATACTGACAGTGCAGTGCAGTGTTGTGGCTATTTTGTTTACACTAACTGTTCTCCACATTTTCAGAAAATGCTATTTTGTAGCCCAACAGATGAAGCAGCTCCCTCAAGTTTGTAGGAGCGGGAGTACCCAAGAAGCAAGGGTCCACCTTCAAAATCTGCCTTGGAGGGTTTACTTTCAGACTTATTTCTTTAAGTTCCTTTTTTTGGCTCTCGTGTCAGGTTAGCTCAATGCAAGTTAGTACAGGAAGGAATGCTACCACTGAATAAAATTGTAAGCATGCCTCCCACCCCTTGAACCAATTTTGCCACAAAAGCTGCAAAGGTTAAAACAAGACCATGGCCCTTTACAGGACAAATCTGTCCCAGAGAAATCCTCAATACAGATAAAAGGTATTTCCTAGTTTAAAAAACATAGAGCCATCAACCCCCTATCCTCCAAATTTGATTTTCTTTTTTCTTTTTTTCTTTCTTCTCAATTCCCAATCACTAAATACTTTATTCTTCCCCGAACTCTAACATCTTTCATCTTTTTCCTAGTCTGATGGAAGTTCTGTGCATTTTCATTGCCTCTAAATCTAGTTCTTGTAATCACAGCCAGCTCTGAGTAAAACCAGACTGCTCTGATTTGCATCTGTAAAGCAGGTTTCTGCTTGTGTAAGCCTGATAAGTTCTGATGTGTAAGCCATGATAGGCATCATGCCCACCTGAAGGCTCAGCAACTTAATATTATTGAGTTCCATCAAACTCTTGATTGAATGTCATCCAATAGGGGAGTTTAATTGCTGTCCATTTCCTATTATTTGGTGAGAGACATAAAACAGTTGCATTGACTCTGGCATTGACTCTCACTGCACTGACTCGGTTCAGTTCAGTGAGAGTTTTACAGAAGAGCAAAGTAGGTCTGGTAGGAATATCAGGGTTTCATATTTGTTCTCACTAGTAGTTCAGATTAGGTGACCTTAGAGTAAGAATGGCATGCCAAGCAACACTGAAATCCCTTGATAAATGTATGGTATATACAACTAAGACACTGTACAGTTCTTCTTATTGCATTACCTAAGCACTTCACACCTCAATGCATATATGCTGCTCAGACCATAAACTCTTTAGACAATGTTTCTGTTGGCTGTTTGAATAACCCCCAGCACAGTGAGGCACTTCTCCATGGATGACATTGCAAAGGGGAAACTGTACTTCATAGAAAATAGTACTGCAGTAACACTCCCGTTTCTATGGGAGGAACTAAGACACCAAAATGAACATGAGTGCTCAACCTTGCTTACACACTTTTGAAAATAACAGTAGAAATGCCTAGCACAGAATCACACAAAATGTGTATGATAGACTAGATAAGAAGCCAAATGCCCCCAAATTTTTCTGCATCCCTGGCTGCTGGGTACTTCTCTTGTGTCCTTCTGAGCTTCCCAGATTGCAGTCAGTGGGCTACTTTGGATTATTCTCTTTGAATTTTGTTTATTTTAGAAGTTATTTTAAATGTGTCTATATTTAATATTGTTAGGTGTTCATTTTCAATATGCATATGTATTTAAATTTATTCGTACGCCCCCACCTTTCAGTGTAGTGACTGTCAGCTGTGTCTGCAAAACCTGCCAATTATTGTAACTTACAGAACAATAACAACCTAATTGATAGGCAAAGTAAATGAAGGAGCAACGAAGAGATCATCAATGCTGGCAAGCTAGTCAACAACACACAAAGCAGTCATCAGGTATTCTGCTACATAAAGGACTTGAAAACAGCTCATAGAAATTAATATTAAAATGCACAGAGAAAGAAGTCTGGGTATAAAGTCTTGGTATAAATCTATTTCCTTTCAATGCTTTCAGTCTCATTTCTGCATTTCGATGTAGTGGAACATATGTACCCAAAGACTCCAAGTATGGAAATACTTATCTTACTCTTACAAAAGGCATGAGATAAATAAAAAGGTAGCTCCCAAAACTGGGCCTCAGATGGCAGGTTGAATCTTTTCTTGTCTGCTGAGTGGTGGGCAATTGATTTCTGCTTTTAATAGCACCTGCCTCCTACATTCTTGCTATGTTGATTTGTTGATTTCATGGGCTGCAAGAAGGAGATAAAGTCCTGGACAAAATATTTATGAAAACTTTGTGTCACAGATGTAATTTCTCAAATTTAGGACAAATAGCATCCTCGAGACTTTTTTTGGGATGCTAGAGCAGAGATTTAGGTTGTGGACCTGTCTCGGTTTGTCTGGGATAACCAGATAGTGTTTCATGTTTTCAAGTGATACTGTTATATACATGCTGTCATCTTGTTTTACTTCAATTAGAGTTTGGGATTTTTTTCCTTTTCTTTTTTTAAAAAAATCCTATGAGGAAGATTTTAGGACAGTAAAAAATTGCTTTGCTGGGTTATTTACACAAGATTCTGGGAGCTTATATTTCTTATAGGAGGCTGTGCCTATCTTTCCCCCATGACGAGTTCTATTCCAGAACACATATAACTGTATAAATAAAGGAAGTCACACTTGTAATATACCCAGACATTGCATCTTTGATTTCACGATGAGCCATCCTGCCAGTTCCCTGGTGTAAGGCAGTGCTAAGTGTCAGGAGAAGATGATGATCTTAGCAATGGAACAGAGTTTTCTAGAAGAAAAAGAACATGAGTGCCTATTTCTTTTGAGCCAAAAGGAAAAAAAGTAAAAGAGAAAGTGGCAGAAATAAAAGCATCCTAGAAGGTCAGGGATATGAATCCTTAAGAGTACTCAGATACTTGTTTTGCTGTCCTAGTTGCTGTAGTCCATTACAGCGTAAGCATCGCTTTAGCTGTATCTGCAGTCTAATCTCGTGGACTCCTCTGTACTGGAAGATGTTATGTGTTCAGCTGCGGCATGTGGAAATTCACCTAAGCACTGCCTTACACCGAAATTTTTTTTCCCAGAGCTTTACCCCAAACAACAACCAGATTGTTGAGCTGGGAAGACATCATCATTGAAGCTAAACCTATGGGCAGCTCTCCCAGCAGCAGACCCAAAGCACAGCATTTTTGTGGGTAAGGCTACTCCAAACCGTGAGAAAAATAAATATATCCACACAGGAACATGAAGAGAAAAATACTGACAATGACAGGGAAGCGAGGGAGACAGCCGCCTCCTAAGTGGCTGCACTGAATTACATAAAATCAAAGTTCTAGAAAACACCTTGGAGAGAGAGAATAAAAACACTACATCTTTCAAAAGTTATTAGAAGTCTCTGAAAAGCTATAACCTTGATTGCTTTCTAATGATCTTGTCCAGTCATAAAATGAGGTAGAAATGACAAAGAAGAGAAGTTCAACAGGAAAAGCTCTTAGTTTGTGAATAGAAGACATGGATACTATACAGAAATTTTCAGGCTGAAATGACAATTTTGGTAGCTATTTGATGTACTCAATAGATATAGAATAAGACTAATAATTCTAAAATATTAATATTAATAATCATCTATCTCATATATCCCTTTCATCTGAAAATCACTAGCACTTTACAAAGGAGGTCAACACCATTATCATTATTTTAGTTTCTAAAAAACACCTGAAAGAGGATTTTAAGCAGAAATCGCTCAGTAACCTGCTCTTGGAATTTTCTCATGATGCTTTCTTCTTTTGTCCGTCAACAGTATTTGCAAGTCTAAGCAGTGTGGCAAAATTGTATCACGTGATTTTTTTCCCCTCTTTTTAATATGCAAATTACTTTTTTTTTCTTTACAGTGACTCATCAGAGCAAAACCAGGAAAAACAACTTTGGTGTCTGCTCTTACACATTTCCAGAGTAAGACGACAAGGTTGCTTTAAGATTTTCCTTGGAGGCTTTTTCCTTCCAAGTAATACAGAGTGGCACCATATTCTCCATCCTGAAGTGTTTTCCGGTAACTCAGGATTATTTCTTCACCTTATAACAGCCTTCAGCCCATGGTTTATTTACCTAGAAATAGGCTTGAATGTGATAATCCTAAGACAATGGTGCCTGTAATTAAAAAAATGAAACCATGATGAAATCTAATTAATTCCCTCCATCATTACCTGTGGTCATTGGGATATTTTTAGCCAACTAAAAAATAGATTCTTCATTACAATGTAATTGTCTACATTTACAGTGTTTGACAAAATGTATTTTATGAGTGTCTTGAAGTGCACATCAGCAGCCCTCAGTCTTTTCAAGTGCTGTGTCAAGCTATGCAAGAAAAAGACTTAAAGAATTTGCTTGATGAGTGGAGCAATCACTCTGGTTTTGTTCAACCAACACTAGGACGAAAAAAACCAACCACAAACAAAAAAAAAACACCACAAAAAACACCCTCTGGCTGATTTTTCTCATTTATTGACTGTAATATGGTAAATGGTTGCTGTAAACATCTGATTGCTCGGAAGCTTGGCAGGCTGGAGGAGGAATTGCTCTGTACATGCCCTATTTATCATTTACTTCCTGCAACTCCCTTTACGCACCATGTTAGAGGTGGGGATGTTATATTATGTGGTCCTTTGCTCTGATGTGGGATGGAGGTTCCTATATGCTTTTGGGCAGAGTGAGGAGAAACACTGGGACTGAAGAATTCTTTTTATTCCCTGTGTTCAGAAAATTATTTCTGTCAAAACCACTAAACCGTGAAATTTTATGTATGTCTACATAAAGAGAGGTGCATTATGCCACATTTGGTTCAGTTTCCTACATTCAACCAAACCCCAGATCAAAGAGAAATAACCCACATTTCCAACATGCTTTAAATTACGAGGAAGAGCTAGTATTCCACAATTAAATAACCCACCAGATTAAACCATTATGAATCTAATTTTGACCATGACTGCCCTAGCCTCAGTGAAATTAGACTTCTCTGTGACTTTAAAACCAGAATATTTTGGAGAGCCTGGAAAAGATTGTGGAAGAGATTTGGGAGCCAAAGCATTTTTCAGAGAGCAAAAAATAACATTTATTGTATATTTTCCAAATTTTCTCCACATGTTATAACATCACACAGTTATGATTTGAAATTTGACATTAAGTTTTCATCTCATGGGCATAGTAAAACTTACTGTGTCTCTGTGCCCAGTTCACTGTACACGTCAGTGTGTGTGTCTGCAAACACAGATGCACATGGTTGCTTTTAAAGGTTTCAGGTTAAATCTGAAACCCTGAGAGTACTTGAAATTTGAAACTTAATTTAGCAGTTTACAAACATAATTGTTTATTTTTTTAAAAACTCTTCCAACTTTTGAATGCTTCTTACTCAAAAAAGTGGAAAAAGCAGAAACAACTTCATTGCATTATGCCACTCTGTCACAGCAGAAAGAGAGTTTGTGAATCTCAAGAGTTTACTCTCGTACAAGAGAGCATTCCTAGAAGGATTTATAAAATAGTCCAAAGAATAGGACGAACCCTTAGCTCAGCAGAAGTACAGAGAGATTAGTAGAAGTATCCACTTACGTGGATAGCTTGTGTGTGTCTCCATCATGCAAAATGTTGCAGAACACAGAAGAATCCAAGCTACCTTTGGACTGTTTTTTTCAGATATCGGAGGGAATCCAGAGTACAGCAACATGGACTGAAACCTGGCTAAACCTACACCACAAGACCCACATCATAGTGCTGCCCACTAGATTGCACCTGTGTGCAAGGTTCAAGTTTACCTATTCAGGAATCTGCTGACCCTGAAGTGACTTGAGACGCTATCAGGTAGTCCCCATGTTACCTGAAATTACCACCTGTTGTTTTCATCAAATAACTGTATTTTCTTAAACTGGTCAAAGTTTGGAGGTCTACTTCTGCTTCCAACTTGTTTTAATTAGGAGCTGGTGTAGAGGAAGGCTGCACATTTGGGAGCTGGACCAGGGTTCGTTGGAAAGCAGCTGAGGATCCTCTAAGAAAACAAGGACTGGAAAATGGTATTAAACTTCTGCTCCAGGTAAAAGGCTGTTTCCCTGGTGAGAAAGATCACTTTAACAAGATCACTTTAGCATGGAGAAAGATGGTGCCATTGCTGTTACTCTTACTGGGAGAAAATTGTCTTGTTCTTTTGTGGTTTGACAAAACTACTCCGAACCCAAGAGTTTTGTATCAGTGTGTTTGCAGCACTTGTTGCCCTTGTTGGTAGGAGATATGACTAAATCACAGGGGTGACCACAGCTGGGACAACACAGGAAGGGTTCTGGTCTGCCCAGAGTCTGGAGCAGATTCCCATTCTGCAAATGAGAGACGTGTCCTTCGACTGTGATTCCTTTAACACATTGTATGTAAAAGAACTGCAACTTAGAAAAAAATCTTCTTAAATCTCATATCTGTAGCATAAGACAAGGTTGTACTTGTGAAAAAAAGATAACCCCTGGGGAGAAAGGAGACAATAACAGCTGAAGCAGCATTTGCCATAAATTTTCCTGTATTTTGAACTCATTTTAGCCACCATGTCCCTTCCCTGCAACACTACACATGCTTCAAGATATCCTGAGATGCCTCTGCCTATCTCAGCTTTCACACCAGCTCCAAACTCCATTGTTTTGCTTGTCCATTGAAAGCAGAGTGTGGAAGAGGGCTCTGAGCAGATAGATCCAATACAGCACAAACAGAAGTCCCTGGCAGAGATCTAACTCTCATTTTCCCATTGTTTGCTGCAGAGGGTGCTGTCTGCCCACATTCCTGTTCCTCAGGAAACAGGTGGGAAAAAAAGGGCTGTGAACTATTTAAAAGTTGAAAACGCAGGTCACAGGATATTATCAAAATGTACCAAGCATTTGCACAGTTAAAGACATAAGCTTACCTTTCAGAGGCATGACAAAGTAAGCCACAGTGGAGCAAAGCCACCGTCATAGCCTGATCGGTAATCTGAAAAGCACAAGGCAGTCAGCCCTGATTTATAATGCAAACAAATGAGGCTTTCCTCCCTACCTTTAATGAAGTTTAAATCTTTCTGAAGTCTTCCATTTAGGCAGCAGCGCTAAGGTAAAAACAACAACTCTTTCCTGGAAAAATCACAATATTTTGGAAATCTGTTTTCATATTGAGTTTTCACCCCAACTCTGGAAACCAGTTAAAGCATCAGAATTTTGTTATGAAACACGAAATCCTGAAAAGATATCTTCTCAGTGTAGCTGCAGGGTTTGGATTCAGTAAGAGTGGGGTTTCATTCAGAAAGCAGCAGTCAGTACTCAAAGAAAGTCAGTCAGTCATATCCTTTGTATGTTTGTGGGGCTGTCAGGGAAGGTCTTGCTTTCAGCACAAATAACTCATTTGGTAGCACCAGAAATCAGGATTTTGGTCCCTGTATCCAGAAGTGATGATGTGTTTTGTTTTATTTAATCTATACCAGTCTTATTTAAAATACAAAATTATGCTCTTTGGTATGCACAGAATATGTCAGATTTTCTCTTACTGACTCCCTCCAGGTCTCATGCTTTTTAAATTTCCAACTCTGAAAGAGGCTGCTACATCAGCAGGGGTGAACAGTGACCACCCCTCACAAAACTCACCATCTGGTGGGAAGTGAATGTTCTTGGGTTAGAGTGAAAGACCAAGAGGCCAGATGTCCCTTGCCCTTGGTATGTCCATGGGTCACTGTGCAATTATGCACAAAAGGTGGAAGTGACATCATCATTAGGATACAAAAAAGGAACTGGCTCTGTCTCTTAAGATGGTATCTCAGGAGTCTGTGTTGGCTGGATGTTGGCTAGAGGGAAGTGTCTAGCATTTTCTAATTGTTTCCCTTACAGGCACTGGAGAAATAGCATAGATCTCCCTTCAGATATTATCCGTGGTGCTACATCCCTTCTTCTTTGACTTGGTAGGAAAAGCATGAGGAACATCTCTAGAGAGGAGGGTGAAAGGCAGCTCATACCTAGTCATGGGCTTCCACAAAGTCAGCATGGCCTTTTGTGATCTTACAGTCTCAAGTACCCATGTCAAGTATGGAAATAAGAGTTTTATATGGAAACTGAATCTTGGAAAATGTGATAAGGTGGACATTACTCCCCAGAGAAAACTCTCTGAGAAGACTCTTCATTGGTTGTTTTTCCTTTTTATTTAGTTTTACCACTTTTATTTTTCAAGTTGCAGGTAAATACCTTAAAATCTTTGGCCATTCTGAGGTAGATCTATTGGTATGCTTTGGTACTTAAATACCTTTACATATCAGGTCCTTTGTGAACACTCAGTGTAGCCAGTAGATCCTTACACTGACTTTGAGTCTGACTATTGCCTGTCCAGGAGCAGAGAGGATAAATAAATCTGAGCTTCAAGAAATACAGAATATGATCAAGAAAGTCTGACACACATCATCAGGAGATCCTTTTGGCTAGCAATTAGAAGAAAGATGTAACAAGAGAATAAAGTGTCTGTAGATAACACAACAGCAGGTAAATTGCTACAAAGAACAAAAGCAAACCAGCAGCACTCGTGGCTCTAAAAGAGACCGACCACACTAGTGTTAGCCATGGAGAACCAAGTTAACAATAACATCGTGTCTTGCCATGTCAGGCTTGGTGACTTTGAACTAGCAGCAGAAGTCTAGAGGTGCATAGGATGGAGTAATGTGGTAGCCTTTGGAGTCTTTTTGACAAGCAAAGGAAAAGCTAAATGGAATGCATGAGGTGGGAGCACGCTGGAAACAACTCCATCTCAACCCTCCTCTGGATCAGAAATAGGCAGAAGGATCATGGAGACAACAGGAGGGATTTCAACACAGAGACAGGGTACAGCTGATTCCTGGGAGGACAGGAGCTGCACCTTCATGAATAACTAATGAGCATGGCTATTATATGTGGCATGGAAACTTTTGCATGATTTGTCATGCTGAACTTGTCCAAGCGAGCAGAGCTGAAATGGACTCTTTTTATCTGACCAAACCAGTCATCGGAGTTCAGCAAACATTCCTGTGCTTTACCTAACAATCTATTCACTTTGGTTTTTTTGTATTCATGTTGCTAGAGGAAGATGTGTTAGCATGAAATGCTGTGTCTTAATCTGGAAAATATGGGGCTAGGGGAATTTTATGAATGAGGTCCTTTTCTTCCATTTGATAACTGTTATGCAGGTGGAGTCATGGTGTAATTGTTCTCTGCCACTGAGATACATAATCTTTAATGAAAATTCATATTCTTTGTTCCCAAGTATGCAGCATTTCAAAGCTCCATCCTGTTGCCAAGGCTAAGTGCTGTTGAAGTGGTGGTTTCCCTGTGTGAGAGGAGAGCAGTGAACAGAATGAGGGAGGGCAAGACTTAAAACCGAGAATAGCCTTAACAATCATGACAGCTAAAATAAGGACAGGAGGGAAAATGAGTAATTCTGACTGTTGTTATCCCTGGTGTTTGAGTCTTTTCTTAAGAAATCCTTGTATTCTGCCTGCATGAACCTAAAGACAGAAGAGATCAAGGCTTGACTGAGAAAAAAATTAACTCCTTGAGTACAGTATTAAAATCAGTTATTAAAGTCCAGTTTTATTCATTGCGTGCAATAAATATTCCTTATGGAAAGACAACAAATGACATCTCCTTGGGGATTTGCCTTTCCAAACCCTTGCTAGCAAGAAGCTATTGAGCTCAGTTGGGGATTTTGCCTGAGCAAAATTTCCAGATTTGAGTCAGGATCAATCCCAGAAAACCAGTCAAGTAAAATGATGGTAAACAAGTTGTCATCATGACACTCTGAATGCAGTGGTGCTGGCTCTTGTTAACAGTACATGTGCTGATATTTTGTCTCCTGAAGAGGACATCATCGCATTCTTTTAGTTAACTTTTTGTAGACAATTCATTATTTGGACTCTTCATAAGCATTCATTCTGGAAATGTATTTTATTTTTCTTTTTGCAAACGCCACCCTCTTCTCTTTCCTTGTGTGTAGATGATATGTGCATGACTAAATCATCTTTATAGCCAAGAATATTACGGGTGAAGATACTGTGCAGTGGAATCAGTTGGACACAGTGTGCATGAACAAACTGTATTTAAACTGGTCAGAGAAAAACACTAAAACCTTCAAGGAACACAGGAGAACAGTACTGCTAGTTAATGGCTGTCAGAAGATAGCAGGATGACACACACTGTTAGGCAGGACCTGCTGTCTAGCAGCACATCTGTGATTTATAGAAATCTTTCGCCTACGTGTTGTGGTTTAACCCCAGCCAGCAACGAAGCAGCACCCAGCTGCTTGCTCACTCCCTCCCAGTGGGATGGGGGAGAGAACCAGAAGGGTAAAAGTGAGAAAACTCGTGGGTTGAGATAAAGACAGTTTAATAGGTAAAGGAAAAGCCACGTGCGCAGGCAAAGCAAAACAAGGAATTCATTCCTCCTTCCCATGGGCAGGCAGGTGTTCAGCCATCTCCAGGAAAGCAGGGCTCCATCACGCGTAACGGTTACTTGGGAAGACAAACGCCATCACTCCAAATGTCCCCCCCTTCCTTCTTCTTCCCCAGCTTTATATACTGAGCATGACGTCATATGGTGTGGAATAGCCCTCTGGGCAGTTGGGGTCAGCTGTCCCAGCTGTGTTCCCTCCTAGATTTTTGTGCCCCCCCAGCCTACTCGCTGGTGGGGTGGGGTGAGGAGGAGAAAAGGCCTTGACTCTGTGTAAGCGCTGCTCAGCAATAATTAAAACATCTCTGTATTATCAACACTGTTTTCAGCACAAATCCAAAACACAGCCCCATACTAGCTCCTATGAAGAAAATTAACTCTATCCCAGCCAAAACCAGCACATTCTCCAAAAACATCCACATTCTCTCAGTATCACACTGTTCCTTAGCAGCTTGCCATGACAAGGAAACAGGGTGAACCTGCACTGAATACATTTACACCTCTGAAACATTAGGTTTTTAAGGCATTTGGAGATACCTCTCATAAACCAAGGGCCAAAGGGAATTTTTCTGAATACATAAGGCTGACACACATCAGACATGTCATAGACCTTCATTCCATTGCCTGCTGAGCAGCATGTCTAAGCATCCCCTGAGAGATATGCCCCAGTTCACCTATAAAAGCCATCTAAGAAGCAGCTGCAGTTGCATAAACATAGACACACAGAGCCTTTAGAGATGCACCAGGATGCCTCAGTCATTGGAGCAGGCAAGCAGGTGGCTCACGCAGCCAGACAAGGTGGTCCAGGGTGTCTATGATTTGAAATTAAGCGTGTAAAAATAAGATAGAATTCAGGCAATACTTTTTTTTTGGTGTAAGCTGTTCCAAAGGCCAACTAACCTCAAATTTAAAGGACATATAATAGAACATTCAGTCAGCTAAACTCTTAGAAAGCGATAACTCCAGGGAAATTTTGAGAAAATACAGTAGAAAGTACAGTGATATTCTCAACTTTGGAGAATTAAAAAAGGAATTAATTAAATAACTGGTATTTTAGTGACACGGCTTTTCACAAAATAGCTCCTTCTAGACAATGTGCACTCTACAATAGACATATAGTAACTTGTCTTCCATATCACAGACTTCTACTATTTTTAGCTTTAACCTAACTAATCTTATTAATATTTAATACTTATTGATATGCCGGTAATAACAACACTGGTACCCTCTTTTTTCTTTTTCCTTTTTTTTTTTTCTTTCTGTGGAGAACAGAAAAATTCTCTATTGAACCAGTAGCAAAAACCCTCCTTTTACCTTTCATACCAACAAGACTCACCAACCTTATCAACAAGGACTTATTTATGGCAGTGCTCAAGTCATTAAACATCATTGAGATGAGTTCACATTAAGAACACAGTGAATGTGGCAGAGTGCTATAACGTTGATGCCATGTTGTGTATAAAGAAATTCTATGCAAATAGGCAATACAATGAAATATTACCTTTCCAGCATTATATTTGTACAATTAATTATAGAATTTAATGCTGACAAGATCCTGGAAGACTTTTCTGGCCACTGGCTCGTACATCAAGATTCAAACATGTTGAACTTGTTTGATCTTTAGCAAGTGTAAAGAAAGTAAGTGAGATATCTGTAGTGACTCAGACACACAATAGTTATTGGAGATATTAAGCTACATTTCTAATCTGTAAATATGCTAACAATTGGGAAAAGGAAAAATCCATATTTAGCATTTCAGCATTTGTGCAAAGATTACTGAATCACAGAGCACAGATACAGCATAAAATGGAAAGAACGAAGCTCCTTTGACCTCTTCACTCACTGCACTAACAATAATTAGCTTACTTATGAAACTAAGGGGACAACAGCATTTATAGATGTTATTAACTGGGTCACACCTCCCCATCACTTTATATCATTATGAATTCTTTTATGCTATTATGAAATGTATTTATACATTATAGCATTATCAGTTGCTATTACCTTCACTTATGACTTTGAGCTGAGGTTCATATAGGTAGCAAGGATCAACTGGAGACCCAAAGGTGAAAATTTTGGAATTACAAGCCTGGGGACCATGGCTGACTTTCAGGATAGATTATCATTTTTTCTAGATAATAAAGGCAAACATAATCTAAAAGTGCACTGGAGAAATTTTGTTAATATGAGATATTGCTGGAAACAGATACTCACTACGAAGGTAGAAGGTAGTGAATCCTCATAGCTACCCTGTCCTCCAGTCCTGGGGCTTGTGATTAATTATTAATTAATTCAGCACAGATATTTGATTATTTGTGTAAGCTTCAGACCTGCTTTTGCACAGAACTGAAATACCATAATAAGGTAGAACGTGAGTTTCTGAACTGCTACACTGTCTGATCCAGATTCTTCTGGAATAAATGGAAATAGTCCCTTTGGTCTTTTCCTTGTTCTGGAGAATTGCATTAAGCATCTATCCCATCTTACAGACCTTTTTCTCATTTACTGCATCACTTCTCAACTTCTCACAACACCTGACTGTGTTCATTTAAACATCTCCTTGTTGATGGTGTATAAATAGCTTTTATTTTTACTTCCTGTCAGATTTAATTACAAGCTTCATGTTTCCTTCACTACACGTGCCTTTGCTGATGTTTAACCAATCTTTTTTTCAGGGAAGAGAAGGGTTTTCACAAAAGCTCTGATTATGTTAGAGATAATTGCATCTCAGTTTTTGGAAGATTATGCTGCTAGGCATGTATGCTTATGTGCTTACAGTCATTGCCACAATCTTCACAAACCGAAAGCCAAAACAATATGAATGGGTAAATAACAGTAAATCACCAATAGTCTGATCCCCCAAGATGCAAAATGACCTTTTAATCCCTCCTTTTAACTTGTTGAACATATGGTCTAACATATGGTCTAATCAGTATTTCTGAGTATCTTATCAGTGATTTGTTGTATTTTGTTCATAGATATATTCAGGAAGCAAATATCCTTTTTAAGCTAATTTCTTTCATTCTTGAACCACATGCTGTTTTCTATTTCCTTTTAAAGAACTGCAGTGGCACTTCCAAGGTCTTTTTCACCTTTTTCCTTTGTTTATTTTACCTGTATTTGTTTTATCCTAAATTGCTACCTAACATTTTTTGGTGCATTTGTGGTTGCAGTGAGTTCCTTCAGTGCTACTTCATCACAGACAACACCCAGTTCTTCCATCTTATTGATGGAGTCAAAGTGACGAGTTGTTTCATGAAGAAGTATAGTAAACACAGAAAAAACTGCTTCCCTTGCTTTTTTTCATCTTCTGGGGAGATTATTTGCATGTTTGGACACAGTTGCAAAAGGGCCAGTGACCTATACGGTCATCTGCAAACTTATTTTGTTTTTTTGTTTTGTACTTTCTGTATGTCCTGTTTGTCTTCTGACCTTCACTCTGGAACGTGCCTGTCAGTATGTATGGATTTGCTTTTTCCTTTTTCAGTCTTCCACATTATTTTTCGCTGTGTTGGTGTCCTCCAGCACATTGGCACTGAGGATCCTACTGTGTCCCAAGTAATGAGCTGAGAAAGAGGTAATTAAACAGTGCTGCAGTGTTTTGGTGCTGCAGACTTCAATGAGGCTTCAGTGGTTAAAACTGACTTGCAAGGAAGGAAGGAAGGAGAAGTACGATCTGGTGACTATTTCTTTATTTTGTAAAATTAGCACATTCCAGAATACTCTGGTGTAGTGTACAGTTTCTGTGAACAAGAGAGTCATTGCCAGGGAATGATAAGGTATATTTGCAGCACATGAATTTAGCTCATTGTTTGAACATAGGAGAAATATGATAGGATATATGTAATGTTTACATATGTCTTTTTTTTTTTTCCCTTCTGAAGTGAGTTTAGTACTTTGCTGTCCTTACCTGCACCAGTATATTTAAAGAAATCTTCCAATTTCAGAGCTGCTTTATATGATTCTTATTTTATTTCAGAGGGACAACTAAGTGGCTGTCTTTTTTTTTTTTTTCCTAATTTTTCTTGCAGAATGTAGAAATTTTACTTTAGTGTATAAGATGAAAAGGAAGAGTGAGGCAGTTCAAAACAAACCCTCTGTGGTTTCAGATTTTGAGACTTCATCTTCAGGCATGTTGACCACATCTGTGTTTAGTACATTTCAGCCTTTTATTTTTTATCTTTTATAATTTGTTGTCACTGTGAGTTTAAAATCACCTGAATATAATTAAATACTAATTTAAATTAAGAAATTAAAGGAATTAAATACAACCATCCTCCCCCAACTATGAAAGAGCAATGTTTATAACACTCCTTTAAAGAGTGGTCAGGACAAAGCTTTCATTTAAGCAGATTCAATGCTATAATGCTATAATGATCTGTTCTTTATTTTCAACCTCACTTCTATGGATTGAAGGGAACTTAAGTTAGCCTGATAATAGCATACTTACCAGGACAAAATTTAATAGTAAAAAATGAAGGCTTTGAACTTACAGGGTCAATAGTGGTGATTTTTTATGCAATACAGGAACATTTGGTTGGAAGTGACTGAGAAGAAAGACCTGTGTACACTGACTGATCACAGGACAGCTGTGACACTGACTTTTTCAGTCCTGTGCTCAAAGTCTTCTTCATGTCTTTGGGTTTTTCATACATTCCTGAACCAGGAAAATACGTGGATGTTAGTTAGTCATGTTTGGCATTGCAGAGAGTTGAACAAGTTCTCACATTAGACAGGAAATTAAAATATTTCAAACTTTGTTGAAATAAAAAGTTTAAATATTTTTTAAAAGTTGTAGGACAAAATGTTCTGAGAAAACTTTCAGAAACATTTTTCTATTAAACAGTATTGTCCTGTACTGGAGCATTGTAACATACAGGAAAGATTCAGCCTCCGATAACAAAGGAAGAGATTCAGCTGTTCTTTTGTACATTAAATGTCTTCAAATGGCCTAGGCTAAATTAACTTCACTCTAGGACACTTACAGAATTAAGAGACATTAAAAGTTATTTCTGATTGCTTATGGGTGATGATTGAGCTTTCAAAGATGGTAAAAGCTGCCATAAAACTGGAGGCAACCATCAATGCATGTGGAATAATATCTGTTTCTACAGGCAGTACCTCCCCTATCCCCCAATAAAAAAGGTTTTGCACTAGAAAACAATTTTGGCAGAAAGCTACTTTCATATTTGAGTAAGCTAACATCCATAGTTGTTGTTGTTGATGTGTCACTTGCTGCAGCTCAGATGCAGTAGTAAACAACTAGTAAATAAAGTGTTTGATATTTAGCCTTTGCAGTACTTAATGAAGGTGACTGCCATCTACACTGCCTCAGTACATCTGGTCCTCATGGTCTCCCAAAGTGAACTGGGCCATCTCAGAAGGAAGAAAAAAGAAAAAGAAAAAAAAAACAAAACCAAAAAAAAAACCCCAACCCCAAACCCAAAACCATACTGAAAGCTATAATGGCAAGCTTCAGCTATGCAGATGCTACAGCAGCAGCTACATACCTTGAATGGATTGGAATCCTTGCATGTACTTAAATATGAGATTTTTATCTGGTATTTCCTGCTAGAAATACACACTGTTGCTGCTGGGTCCCTGATGAAAAACAGGGATCTGCTCATAATTTTGTAAAACAGTTGGTACTGTCATGTTGCAGGAATGATGCAGATATTCAGAAAAAATAATACTGTTTCTTTTACTTGTCCAGGTATGTATTTGTTATTTTCATTTAGAAACTCAATTTGGACATCCACATACAGGCTTTTTAAAAAGTATTATTAAATCCTTTACTGTATGTACGACGATAATACAAAGTTATTACACAAAATAGTTGGTTGCCCATATCAATAAAGATGGAGCACAGTGCAAATTTAAAAGCAAATATGCTGCAGATCCATCTAATACTCACTTCAGCCAGAACTCTTTTAAAAGGCTATGATTCATCAATGAACAGAACAATTTCCATGTCTAAAGCTCTTTTTCATCGCATCTCTAAGTACCTCACAATCAGTGGAGAACTGTCACTTTCCAACCCACATTTATGTCATGAGCTAAGTGACTAACCTATTCAAAGTGTTTAGTGTACAGCTTGGAAAACACAGGAAGATCCATACAAAAGGAGAAAATTAGCATCCCGAGGAGTACGAAAAGCTCATGTAAAGCTGAAGATTCAAATAATCTCCATTCTAGTCTTCTGAAAAATACCCAAAGGTGTATGAGCAAGGATTTTCACTAAATTTGTGGTTGATGATATACCTGATACTGAGTTTTCCCTAAACAGAAAGTTTTATCATGCTAGAAAAGCTGGCTTTTAGACTGTGTGAAACTTTGGAGTCTTTGGAGCATTGTATGTAAAGAGATAGAAACAAATGAAAAACCAGACAAAAATGCAAATTGAGTTTACCGTGGGTAGATAGTGCCAGAACAACTTGATACCTTTCTCTGGAAATATGAGAGATTTTCCAGAAAAAGTGTTGCACATTTAACCTAGCTGAGTGTGGGTATAGCATCTGATGCAATGCCATAGAGACACTACCAGAACTCTGTGGAGAGAAGACACCAGGTAAAGGGGAGATGACAATAGACAGAAGGTAAAGAAGTCACTGGTGGAGTTCCCCAAGAAATAAGACTCAGGCCTCATCTCCTTTCATGGTTTCTTTTATGAGTTGGCACAAAATGAAACTATGTTAATTCAATCTCCCAATGACATGAAGCTAGAGGGCATCTTCTATTAACAGAAAAATCAGGACTTTATATCCTAAAAGCTGCATGACCTTGAAGACTCAAATTAAAAGAAAGCTCAAATGAATTTAATAGAAGAAAATGTAAGATTGCATACTTGGAGACTGACCATAGGCGTTTCTGTTGCGAGCTGTGGGTTTACCAGTTGGAAATGTGTGAGAAAGAACATTGGTGTAGTGCAGCTGATAGCAGGGTGACCATGAAATGCTGGTGTGATGCCAGCAATGAGGAAGCTGAATGCAATAGCCAAAACGATTTCCTGTAGACTCAAGAAAAATGAATGCGCTTGTATAAGAAATGGAAGAGATCTCATTTGAAATGCAGCATTCAAACCTGTCCATTCATGGTCAAGAAAGACTGTGTCTTGAAGAGGTGTAAGGAAAGACTCTCTTGATCAGGGGGACTGAGAACCCCCTTGTGGGATGAAGGAGTGAGGGAAAACCAGTCTTGGTATGTCAAGTAAAAGGAAGGCCAAGAAGAGATGTGATCGTCCTCAATCAATCAGTACATGAGTGGAACAAATTCTAGGGAAAGAAAAGATCTTTTGAAGCTAAAAAACAATCTTGGAACAAGAACAACTGGATTTAATTGTGCATGAGTACTTTTGAGCTGATAACAAAAAGATTTTGTACTATAAGACTGGTGAAGTTTTGGAATAGTATTTTACTAGGAGAGAAAGAAACAAAGTGCTTTTGTAACAACTGCCACGTGGGATTCAACTGTAGTTTTCATTTCTCACAAGAACCGAGGAAGGTCTTTCTGAGCAAAGTACTATTATATATTTTAGGAACTTCTGGCAAAACGCTTATCTCTGAATCTGCAGAGCAATGCGACAATGATTTCTGTTTTGGCAGATTACAGCATGGAAAATAATGGCACCTCTACAACTTTTCCTTTACCCTCTTATAGCAGGGCATGATGAGAAAAGACTCTTCTCTCATGAGCCCAGGAGATGGTTGCACACGCTGATGAGTTCCTATGTGACTCACCCTGATCGATGCTCCCTGATTGAGATCTCCTCTCTAAACTGCTCAAGAAGTTCAGATGTTTATACCACTGACCAGCACTAATAATTTAAAAGTGTTGCTCTACTGTTAGGATCTTGCAATTTCAGACACTTTTTAATAAAAAAATAATACTGGCTACATATGCCCTCTTAGCTACTGGAAAAAAAACCCTATATATTGTTTCACTTATGCTCAGCTCCTAGCTGTTTTTGAGTGGAGGCAGAGTGATTCCACAGCCTAATCTTGCAATTGGGTTTTATTCCTAAATTTTTTTTTTTTCAATTCAGTTAATTGAATTGAAATGAAATTAATTGAAAAGGGAAAGGGATTTCCCTTTTAGTTCATTGCCTGGAATGTCTTTAGACACTGCTCACTGCCCCTTACAATGCTACTCCACCTAACTTTAACTCCTGCCTCTTCTTCCCTGTTTAAATGAAAATTGTCACTGTAGACTTTTAGTGTGCAGTACAAAAATGTGCTTTGTGTTATGACCTTGAAGTTTCACTTACAACAAGGAACAAAACCTGGTGTTTTGCATGGGACTGTTCATTTGGGAGAAATATTGGAGATTCTTATGTGGACTACGGAGATGCCCTCTCGTTATTACTTTTAAACATGTACAACATGAAACATAACTAATCTAGACTCCTCTTCTTCTCAGTTGGAGGCAAGCTTGTAAATCTAATACACTTTGACAGCTGTTCACTCAAAAGTTACTTCGCATCCTTTGCACCTCTTCCATTTTCCTGGAGCTGCTCATATGTCGTCACCTGTTTTTTAAGATGGCACTTAGTGTTGCAAGTACTTCTGAAAAGTGCAATGTACCCTTACCAGAGGTTGCTGGGATGCTCTTCTTAAACTTAATCTCCTCTTTTCCATCATTATTTTCTTATTTGACAAGCTCAAGCCCTGCTCCCATGCCCATATTTCCTGATGATCAGCAATTGGAAAAATCAGAATCTTTGGAGATAGGTTGAGAAAGTAAAAAACCACACCAAACATTATCCTGTTTCCATCTTTCTCTCCACCTTTGAAGGAGTGCCTGACATGACTGCTAACTGACTTTAACAAAGCAAGAACCCTTTCTTGTCCCTGTTATGCCAGGAGAGACCAACTTTCAGCTTACGGCTTTGTTTTAGCAGGATGACACCGAGAGGAATGTTGTTTATGGTGGGAATAAAATATGCAGGATCTAGTTCAGTGTAAAAGCAGAAAGAAGGGTCCTATTTCATTGTTTTGTTTTGAAGGATAACTCATTTGGACCTAGTTTCAAAGGCAAGTTTTAATTAAAAGCACATTGTACAGATTTGTAAAGAAGTGGCTAACTGTTAGAAGGTCAGCTATCTTGTAAGCAGCAAGTCATGGGAAAATTGTGCTATTATGGGTTACATAAGCATAACAAAGCTTTCATCTCTAATTACTATTTAATTTGTCCTCTTTGAATAGATTGCATAGCTCTGTTGGCCTTCAGGGCTTTAGTTAACATGGGTTTTGACTTTTTGCTAGTGAAAGATACTTCCCAATCAGAAAAGAATATAACAAGACCTGTTTCTTCACTTTCAGTGGGCAGAAGAGAGAATGCAGTACAAAGGCAAAAGAACACAAAGATACCTGGAGCACAAATTGCACCAGATAAAGGTCAGCTGGGATTCCAGGACAGACCAAATTTAAGCCCAGAAATTCTTTGTTTATTTATGAAACATTGAAGAAGGGCATGTCATGTCCTGCAATGACTGCTAATAAAAAGGAGCATCACTTGTCATCTGTGAAGAGTAGGCAGGTCTTGGGCAGTATGTAATATTCAGAGGGAGGAAAATGTTTATTTATCATAGCTGTCCCAGAAACTGTACCAAGCAACTGATCCATCCTCAGGTTCAAAGCTTGGAAGCAAGATGAGCACCACAGAGACTGACCATCAGCTGTACAGAACAAGGTAACACAAGCAGAGGGCTAGAGTCTGGAAGATGAAGCTAGTATCGCCATATGTGAATATGAATCTCTAGGTATATACTCTTGGACACATTGCAAAATAGAAGAAAGGGTTAGATGGACTTTTGGCTATAGTTATTTTCATGTTGTGTTGTTATAAGCAAGAGCAGGAGAGCTCCTATACATATATATATATATAGGACTATGTCTTTGATGTCCTTCACTGAGACACATTTGCTTAGGTTCTGCTCAACTCATTCAGCTGTCTAAAGGTCCACTGAATAACATGTAGCGCAATGCATGCTTGAAGCTGGACATTGACTCTAAAGCACTTACACACTGTTGTTAGTTGTTTTTCCTTTTAAACTCCTTTTTTTCAATTTGACAAGTACATTAGCAGATCAAAGTCAAGTGGTTGAAACAAGTTAAACCTGAAAGACTTGACGTGACTCCATCCAAACTGAACAGAAGTACAGAAATTACCCTGCTGACTGGACATGAAAAATGCAGTCTAAGGTTTATTTAGAGGAAGTTGCATTAAATGAAAGCATCATTAGCTCAGGTGTAGCACTATGCAAAGCACTTCACTGACAAAATAGTGACTTCTGGAGCAAAATTCTTTATTCATAGTTATTAGTATGTCCAAAGCTAATGCAGTAAAATTCTGGGTAATTGATGTTTTTTTATGGGTTGTAATAAAACTAAAATCTTTTCTTTCACAGAACAGGAGACTGAGACATCACTCCTCGCAATTATTTTGGCCTAGGACTATGAATCAATTAATTCTTCCTATTTTGCCAGTTAGAATAGTGCAGATTGTATTGTAAGTTTTGAAGAAAAAGGCACCCAAAGAACAGAAAGTCCCCTAAATGTTGCCACTGGTACGTGACCAGGCAACTGTAATGATTGCACTATTATGATGCTGTCTGGCCCATTGAAGTTCTCTAGAGAAGATCATCACCTTTTATCCTAAAGACATGCTCAGGTTCTCCTTCCTGCATATCATCTTTCAGACACTATTGTGTTAATTTCCATAGATATTTCTTTTTACTGTAAGCTCCTTTATTTCCTTGGATATTTTCTATCTCTTGGCATACTGTACAGACAAATGATTATACTTTTTTCTTTATTGAATAGCACAGAGCTAAAAATCCGCTTATCATATTCATTACATGAATTTTAAAATATTTAAAGATATATTTTTTCCCCTTAAATGTTTCAGTAGATATGCAGACTAAGACATGTATAAGTTCTGGTTCTAGGGAGACATAGACATACGCTTAACTTTACAGATAAATGCAAGGAGACCACCTGTGCATATATTTTTGCAAGACTGGAAACTTAATGTGCTATATAAGAATAGCTGAAATAACTACCTTTCAAGGAACAAAACATGGAAGTGTGTTTTCCCAACAGGTCTATTTTCCTTAATGCCTACTGTCATTTGCTTTGAAGAATAAAAAATGACTCCTTGAAAATGCATTCTCAGATTGAAAAATTAATGACTAGGACATGCTGCGTACTTTCTTTCATCATATGAAAACAGCATGAAAACATTATTTTGTGCATAAACATCTGGACAAACATCTGCTGTGTTTCATTAGAACTCGTCCTAAGTTTGTCTACCCCGGTTTCCACTACTTGAGCAAACAGATAATTTGTGGTTGACTATCGAAGCATAAAATTTCATGTATCTTTCCCAGCAGTATTTTTTTTGCCCAGTTACTCTTGGTCTTTTTCCATGTTAAGATTGCAGTGCTTATCTTTACCTGCAACCCAAACAGTTAGTGCTGACTATTAACCTGCATAGTCCATTTTTTCATATCTTTGTCTCTTCCAAACAATATTTAATTTCTCTTCCCCTGTTTGGGTTTCAGCTTTGGAAGTACTTCTCCAGTAATTCTTGGAAACTTATGGCATTGGAATGAGATTCTATTTCTCTATCGAATAATCCAACAGCAGGATTTCCAAGACATGTATTGCAACAAGCTGATATAGGAACTGGAAAAGAGAGAATATATGGATCTTCAGTGCTTCTAATGATTGAGCATATTTTTGCCTTTGCTTCTCACACTTAAAATATATGGCTCAGGAAAAAAAATAGATATTTGTTTGAAGAGTATATTTATAAAAAGAGTATATTTACAAAAAAGGCTTGATGATTCCTGTCTTTCAGGAAGAACTATATGTACATATAGTTCTTCTTCTTAATTATGAACCTTGAAAATTGAGGCTAAAAATGTAAATGAACACTGCTTATTTCGCAAAGGTTAAAGGGTATCTATATCAGTGATACAAGGTACGTTGTAAATCCAAACTAAAGATGTCTTTTTGAGCAAGTTTTTTTGATCAATACTTAGGAGCAGAAAGCAATAGTTACAATATCCCCTGTGTTTAGATCAGTTTCTGGATCATAGGCTACTTTGCTACTTATAATGCATTGACGATAAGTGAAGTGGCAGAATTGCCTACTCTCCAAATTTTATTAGAGACTTCTTAGTGTTATAAACCATGTCCCAGCTCTAAAGATTCCTGATATCTTATAAGAAATATAAGTTTTCAAC
The DNA here is from genome assembly GCF_034638445.1 of Ciconia boyciana. Taxonomy (NCBI): domain Eukaryota; kingdom Metazoa; phylum Chordata; class Aves; order Ciconiiformes; family Ciconiidae; genus Ciconia; species Ciconia boyciana. The sequence continues at coordinate 4,115,099 of NC_132938.1, read as the reverse complement.
TGTAGAAGGTCTTGAAGTTGAAACGAAAAGTTGAAAACATGATTCTGCAAATGTTAGTATAACTCTGAATTATAATATTAATCCAATTCAGCTGGTCATGATTTCTGAAGATTTGAAATTGACTGGACCAGAAAGATTAAATAAAATTGGAATCATGTTTCTGCTTTATATGTGCTTAAAACAATTCAGGATATAGGCTTAATCAGGGTTAGGATTTCAGATGATGGGTTTCTGTGTGTGTATGTATGAGGCAAAAGAAGATCCTGAAACAATAGTATCAAAGCTGCTTTGAGGGTCCACCCCCACTTTTCTCATAGGTACATCTGGATGCACTGCAAATACAAATGAAATTCCACCTTCACCTCCATTTTGGGAGGTTTGGTGTGTCCCGTCCCCCCCCGCCCCACCTCCTTCTTTTCATCTGAATAGCAGTCCTAATCTTATCCCAGGGCCAGCTTCCAGGCCAGAAAGACCACTCATTACCACAAAACACAGATTTCACATTGGGAACCTGATTACAGCATTAATTAACTCATTCAGCTCAGGAGTTAGATCCATACACTTCAGCTCATACATCTGTTTAGGGTTAGCAAACATTGCTGCACTTTGGTCAAGGGAAGGGGAACTGGCATTGCTTTTTAGCTACATTTTCAGTAGGAAATATCTGAGGGACAAACTGCAAACAGGATAAAGTAAGAATTGCAATGAACTTTTTGGTTTAGTACAACCAAGCCATTGTAAAATAGCACTACCGGAGAGGTACATCATGCAAATAAAATGTCTGTCTTCATAGTGGCTCTGACTTGGATCAGAATAGATAATTGTTATTTATGGGAATAACAAGTGTTATTAACAAACGTCCTGAAGGTGGCCAAAATATGAAGGATTTCAAGTGACATGTGTGCATTTGTGATTAACAAATTTACACAGTAAGAGTTTCAAAAGGACCATTTGATCATCTAGATCAGAGGCAGGCCAAATTTTCAGTACTCAAATTTTCCTGTGACAGTGAGACATATAACATGTATTTCAGAGAGCTGAGGGGAAGGACAGTGCCCATTAACCAATGGGGCTGTATTTACATGGATTACATCCTGGATTTACATCCTAGGAAGGATCTCCTCCTGGAGTTAATCCTTCTCTCGGAAAGTAATTAGCCAAAAGCCACTTGCCAACATCGACCTACATGCTCCTGGCATAGGGGTGCTTCAAACTGCTTGAAAGCCTCATGAAACCATGGACACGTCTGCTTAAAAAGAAGCTGTGATTTCCCTCTTTTTCTGTATTGCTCTTGATTAATACTTATCTTCCTGAAACACAGCCAGTCTTCATGTGAAGTTAATATAGCTACTGTTTTCCTGGGTAGACAGTTCCAGTTGCTGTTACAATAGATGCTGTAATTCTCTTTTGAATTTGTCTATAGTTTACTCAGTTCAGATTTTCTCTGGTTAGTTGAAAAAGATTTTATTCCCTTGTGTTATATCTCTGTGCAGGTACATACATATTTTAACCAAAAATAGTCTCCTTCTTCTCTGATAGTCTTAAAGGTCTGATCTTTTTCCCCCCTCTCACTGTGAGATCTTTAAAATCATTTTTGTGGCTCTTTTCTGAATCATCTGCCATATTTTTTCCAAGACATTCTGATGCAGGAAAGCCACATATCACAGAACTGTCAAAGGCAGTAGCAGTAAGAAAGTCAGTTCAGTGTTTAGAGCCAAATTAAGAAAGCTCTAAGTTGTTTTTAAAGGAGAATCTACAAGACAGGTTTCTGTAAATACAATATGAAAGTCCTCTTAGTGAAAAAAGATTTAAGGCTGGGAAAGGCTGTTGATTTTGCTGACAGTCATAAGATTCCAGATGAAAAAAAGAAAATTAATAATAATAATAATAATAAAACAATCCTGCAGTGCCACAAGCTGCAAGATAGGTTTACATTCTTTTTTTTTTTTTAATGAAACAGCCAAATTAGACATGTGAAGAAATAAAAAACTACAGAAAATATGGTACCCAACAGCTAATGGAATAAAAATCCAAAGTGAAAAGATAAAGCAAAAATAAAGGACCTTAAGGTTGCAAGCTGGCTTCAAACTGAAGTTTGAACTGCAGTTCAAAGTGGAAAATGTGGATTTGTCTCAAGAGGCCACAGATTAAGATCTGCCACCTGCCCTGAAGACTTTACACTCAAAGTAAATCAAAATGAGAGTCTCTGTGGGGATTGCTTAGTGCCCCTAGAAGGAGCCTTGTGATTATAACAAAATGCCTCAGGACATTTTGAGTGAAATACCAGTTTAGAAATAAATGATCCAAACTCTGTTTTCTGTTATCCTGCAATAAATCCATCGTATCTCCTGATAAAGACTTGGCTCATGTGTCTTCACCATATCTAAAATGTTAACAAACTATGATGTTGCCAGATTGTAACAAAAGTTGTAGAAAAATCCTCTTCTGGCACAGTAAATCTAGGAAGATTAGCTAGAAACTCTTTAAATTATTGGCCTGACTATTTCAACTTCTGGACAAAAAAACCCAACACAGAAATACAGAAACTAAGTCAAAATTTCCAGCTGAATGAGACTGATTTGTGAGCCCTCTTCTCTCCCCACATGATGAAAAATAAAGACAATTTGCTGGCTTTTGAGAAATGCAGACTTTTTATTTTCTTCATTAAAGGTTGTATAGCTGTCCTGAAAAGTGCCAGTTTGACAGCCCTGAACACTATTTATTCCCAGAGCACTTTAATCACTCACACTCATTTGTGTTTCAAGGCTCAGTTCATAAGATACATGTAAATTTTGGGCTGCAGCTCTTGCAATACTGATGGCAATGAGAAGAGAGGAGGGAGAATGAGAGTCTGTAAATATTCTCATTGACTTCAGTTAAGTCTGAAATCTGAAATCAATGATTATTTTTGCAAGAAATTTTGTCAAATCCCAAACTTTTGCTTAAAATGATCCCCGGATGTGGGTTGGAATCCCAATAAGACTGAGGAGCAATGAGAAGAAAGGATGGATTTTGACTTAAAGACACAAATAGCTGAGTGCCATCCTCATAGCCAACTGACAAGCACTGGCTGGGCCTGGTACCTATATGAGAAGTCCTTCTTCCTGGTCAAGAACTGCAGAAGGGTCAGACTGTGATTCGGGACCTTGCAGTGCCCAGCAAGCCCTGAGCTCAGGGGAGAAACCAGCTCAAACCAGAAGGAAGGTTGTGCAAACAAGTAACCCCATGTCTTGTCTCACTATGCACAGGGAAACTGTAAAGTTACCTGATTCAAACAGATATCTATCCTTTTGTGCAACACTAGGGCTGGAGTTGCCTAAACTTTCTCTCCCCCTTGTAAAAGTGTCTCTGAGCTGTAAAACCGTGTCTGCATGTGGCTATTTCCCATGGCTCAGCTGGCATGCGGTAACTTGGTCTTCACAAGGCAACACCCCAGGGCCCACAAACGCCAGCTTGAGCTCCCAACCCCATTGCAAGCTTCCTTGAATGGTTCACTGGGATTTCAATTGCTATTTGTAAAATGGGACTAATGATACTTCCTTTCTCCCACTCACTTCCTTTTTAAAAATCGATTTCAAATTTGTGTAACGACTGTCCCCATAACACCAGTGCTATGGATTCCTTTTCCAGCTTTCCCAGGGTCCTACTGCGACAGCTAATAGAAGCAAGGAACAGATATCTAGCATCAAAACTATCTTTACACTAATGAAGCCTCACAGCAAAACGCAATGCCAAAAGGAGAAACAGAAGGAGGAACATAAAATCAGCATGAAAGGGAAAAAAAGGGAAAAAAAGCAATAATTATGAAAAAAAATCATCAGCAAAAAATAACTTATTGCCATAAGCTATACTGTGGCACACAGCCACCTGAGCTAGTGACTTCAAAAATGAGCAAGTGGGCAGGCTGCAAGAGAAAAGTGTTACCCTTGAGATTGTTCAAAAGGAAGCTAGTAATGATTTAAAGATCACAAGACCCCTCAGAAGGACAGGACTTCAGAGCATCTTTTACAAAAAATTGACTTTCTTCCCATTCAAGAGGGCACATATAGTGTGTTTGGGGGGTGGGGAGAGATAACTGATAATGTGAGAATGATACAGGTACCCAATGCCAACAGGCGGCTTAGTCACACACAATAATCTCTGTGGTATTAAGCCTGTAGGTTAGAAAACCCATTTCCTGGAGACTTATTTTGCACACAGGATTATTTCCACTAGGGAACCGTTCATTTTTTGGCAGGCTGACATGAGAGGCACCAAAGCAATTGGCAGAGGCGATGCTCAGGGACAACTGGTGCAGAGCCAGGAGATGCTGTCAGAGATGGTACTGTCTGTCTCACGATGTCCCCACTGCCTCTCCAGAGAGCAGGAGATTATTAGCAGGGGAAGATGTGTTGGGGAACGGCTCACAAAAGACAAGGATACTGCATCAAAACTTCAGTGCAAATCAAGAGGGCCAGACTCTGTATTTCTCAGAGGCAGCATCTTCTCCCAGTCTGACATTCGTTTACCTTGGCATGTTGCAGGTGCAGTGTCCCATGTGCACACTTGGCTCTTCTTGTCCATTGAAGTACTATGATGCTTACGGTGAGGAGTTCTAAACATTAATTCCCTTTGAAGAAAAATAAGGACAAACTCAGAGAGGTTTCAACAGGTATTTTTTGCTTTATTTTCATATCTCATCTTGGGCAAAGATAGTCTGTGGGCCACCTTCCTTTCCAGAGGATGCCACTATTCAGTTCTTATGCAGAGCGTTAAGATATGCAGTACACTACAGGACAGTTTAAACGTATAGACCAAATCTCTTACCTATGTATTTGTTGCAAAGGTAAAATTGGGGCTGAAAACTGCCTCCCCCTAGTATATTTTTCAAAGCCTTCAATGAACATGGTAAATGATGGGAAAAGATGCTACTTTCCTGTTACACCAGCACAGGTGGGAAGGGATGTACGGAGGAGGTATGGGGTGATGAACCAGACATGTGGGAGATGCCACTTGTTCACGGTTGGGAGTGTTTGAGTAGGTGATCCAAATGAAGAACAAGTATACAAGACTGAAACAAGTATTTCTCACATCAGTGACTTGTGAGAAAAAATGGGTGGCAGTTTGTGTCAGTTTAAATACAACTCCAAATTATAAAACTGAAAGCCTTAAATACTTTTAAAATAGAGTTTAATCACATTACACAAAGGGCAGTATAATAAGGTTGCCTGGGCTGGAAAGTCTCTGCTGTACCTAAATGACAAAATCTCATTAACTGGAAGTATGTCCAAAGAGTTGCCTCTGGGGAAACACAGGAAAGAAAGAAGGATACTGCAAATTTAAACTGAAAAATCAGAAAAGTTGATTGTGCCCCTTTAAAATAACACACTGTTGGGGCTCTGTGTGACATGGATTTCAACTGGTTTGCAGTAGTGGATATCTGCTACACAAAGCAGTATTGTTTCTGAATATATTTGGATAAGTAAATGACACAGTTATTATGACTACAGTACCCAGAGTGTGTTCTCACTGTAGGATTTCATCCAGAAAGGCTGCAGACAAAGCACTGAGAAATAGCTGCAGCCAGATGAAAGCAAAACAGCAACAAATGAAGGCCAGCAAAATTGGAAGATGAAAGCTTCATGGCAATACAACTGTCCTACTTCTCCATGCCTGCTTGTCTTTAAAGCAAACTGAAAGCAGATGAACCTGGGAGCAGACTCCTGTTCAGGACTGTGGGCTTTTCTGTGGGCAGTGAACCACCTCCCCAGGGAGATGGAAGAGAGTGGCTCCATCAACCTCCTTCTCCTGGCAAGGACTCACTGTTCCTCTTCTTACCTGAAGCTATTTGAAGGATTTAGGCATGCTGGACCTCTCCATGCCCCCCCAAGGCAGGTTTTTATTTTATTCTATGGCTGAGAAACCAAAGCATGGGGAGGTCAGTTGACTCCTGACAGCAAAGCTCCTCATTCCTACAGAACGTAACCCCTCTCCTCCAGCACTCTCTGTTCTGGAAAGTTAGCCAGGAAGATATAAAATTAAATATCTAAAGGAACTAAATATTTAATAAATCTTAACACCCACCTCTTCTCTGCTTTATTCCACTTCTTCATTCCTTCTGTATTTCATGTGCTTCTTTTGCCTCTTCCCTTCCTGCATCCCCCCCTCAGTGGTTTATGCCTACCATTTTTACCCTGCCAGTCATACTACTGTTGCCTCCCTGCATCTTTTATCTACAACTCAAGTATGCAATGTTTTCCATTGCATACTGACTTTATGAACGGAAGTTCTTGAGACACAAAGCCTCTAATCTGCTCTAAGTATTCCTCCTTCCCCCCGCTTTCCAATTTCAGGGCTTATTTGGTCCCTACGTGGCTCAGTGCTGTATAAGGGGCACAAGAAACTACCATATCTCACGTGATGGGATGACTGTGCTGTCAGTTGTCATAGCAGCTTGTGAGCTGGGTGACCCAACCACCACCACAGCACTGCCAGATGGGCCAGGTCCAGGTCCAGTGTGAGTGGAGACGCGAGCACATTTTTGCAAAGGGCCAGAAAGCTGCTGCTACTTGAGAGACACTTCTGAAGACTGACCTCTTGATCTCTGCTGGTGCCCAATGACGTTAAAAGGCTGCTCTGGAAATTACTACCTGTGCCTCTTCCCTACAGGGCTAATCAGATGGGCAAAGGATGATGGGGAATGAAAAAGCTCATTCACCTTCCAGAGCATGCAGGAGAAGGAACCAATTTGACTGTATACAGATGTCAGGTCGTGCAAGTGAATTATTACTGGAAGAAGGAAGACGACTCCATCCTCACTAAAGCAAGGAAACAACCCCTGACACAAAGGTGATCCGAAAGCTGCAAACTTGCTATTTTTTGAAACACTTTGGAGACAGTTAAATTTTCACCATTTCATGTTTATTATTATTTTGCAAACTTTCAATTGGGTTCTGCAAACATCCCAGAGAATAGGGCTAGCTAGTTGTCACTTATGTGACAGTGTCTGTAGACTACAGAAAAGAGTTATTTCTCTTTTATTCCTCTGAGAGTTATCCTATAATTTTTGTAGTTGTAGGTTGGTATTAATAAGCTATTTGTTCAGGACTTTTCTATTCTCTAAGCTTCTCCTATGTTCTCACTCACTCAGAAACAAACAAAAGCAGAAGAGTCCAGTTCCATAAATTGCTCAACTGCAGTATTTCACCACTCTGTCCTGGGTAATTGGATATTAGTCACCTTATGTTATGTTTCTATTCCCTGCACTTCTACATGGAAACACAGTGAATAGTCAGTAATGGACAAAGACTTTTCTTGCTTCCAGCTAAATCAGTCCATCCACAGCTGAACAAGAGTGTTTGTATGAAAAACAATTGTTCCTTAACCTGACTTAAACAAAAAATGCATCTCCACAAAGAATTACAGCAAAAGAATACCAAGAACAAACAAGTTTGACCTGAGCAGTTGTTAAGAATTGGGGTGTTGTTGAGTTTGCATATTTGCAACCAAGGCATGCAAAACTCTCCTTTTTGTCCCAGATTTTGTGTCAAAGAGAAACTGAAGCAGGCTTTAGTGGGAGATTCAGAAACATTTCTAGTGACATGAGGGTCGGATTTATGGCCCAAGGATTTGCTTAGCTTTTCCACAGAAGTAGGCAGTATTAAAAGCAAACCAAAACTAACCCTGGAGCTCCAATGCACAATACGAAATAGCTTTTTCAGAGCCAGGGCACTGTGCATGTAAAGCATCAGGCACATGCTGCCCACTGGCACTAATGGGGAAAGTAAGGGACCTCAGTTCTCTTTAGCCCACTAAACCCCATAAATGTGTGTTTATTAACCTGGAGCATTTCAGATCCCGATATGAGTGCGTAGTCAAACATTGGTTTTACTTCCCTTGGACTCTGGGAGATTTCCCTGCATCTTCATGTATAAAACCTAAGTTTCTTCCAGCAGGGTCAGTCTTTTTGTTCCTGTTTTTTATAGTGCTGGGGACCTCTGGCTTCTGAGTAGGCTGCTGAAGTCCTACAACACTACAGACAATTGTAACCGTTAGTCCCATTCCTGATTCAAATAGGACTTTCACAGAGAGGTTCCTCTTTCATTTCGGTGCAATCAATTTGGAGCAACCGGGGTGGAAAATATTCTAAAAGGCAGGCTGGAATCAGTATGTATGTGAGAAATCACGGAATATGACAGCCAATGTCCAAAAAAGAAAGAAGAGATTGAACTTTATTCTGCTTTAAATAGTAGGACAGTAGGGGGAGTGTCTGTCCTTTTCCTGCCAAAGAGCTCTAAGAATACCAAAGGGAAATAATTTCCTGCAAGCAGTGAGTTAAATGCAATTCATATTTAATCACACAGAATCATTTGAGGTGCATAAAACCAACACTGAGTCATCACATTGACATATCACCATGACCTCTGGTCTGCTGCGTGGTTGCTTCTCCCACATCCAATGAGTTGTTCTCTTTTTTCCCTGTTTTCCATCTCCAGGTAGGATTGTAACCTGGCTGGGGCAGGGCTGCCCTGTTCTCACTCTTCTGTGCTGTAGGAAACTCCTCTTTCTGCCTTAAATAATCATAATAAGAAACTGAGGTGTTAATGTATTCATCTGGTCAGTCAGGTTAGCTGATAATCCAAAATAAGTCTTTAAATCAACAGAAGATCATAAACTGGTAGAGATACGAAGCTTATAACTTTCTAGTTACAAAAGGCAAGTAATATTATTGCAAATATTAAGGGAAGACAATTGTATAAAACCTTTATTTAGACATATTTTATATGTTTAGACATATTTATATATACATGTTTCTAAATCTTATTTTTTATATATACACATGTACATATGCATTAACAGATAAAGTATCTAAATAGTATCCAAAGAAAAATAAACTATGTTAAGTAAGACTGAGGATATGTTTCAGTGCATGTTGCCTGTCTTAACCTGATGCATGGCTAAATTCAGGGTGAAGCAGATATTTATCTCAAAGTAGCTAGATGACTATCATGCCAAATAGCTCTTTGACCTCCTTTTTGTGATCTTGTTCTGCAAACAACATTCAGAGGAGAAACGATTAATAGAAAGGGAGAGTAGCAGTGCGTGGGCCATGATTTGCAAGCTCACTCAACTGTCAAAGGGGCCATGAACTCAACAGCTATGTGCTGAAAGATAAGAGGAAATTTCTTAACAAGCACATTCTAGTAATTTGAGAGGCTAATTGGTGTAGGAAGCAACATCCCAAAAGTTGTCATGGTTTAACCCCAGCCATCAACTAAGCACCACACACCCACTCGCTCACCCTCCCCCCCTGCAGTAGGGAGCTGGAGAGAATCAGAAGGGTAAAAATAAGAAAACTCATAGGCTGAGATAAGAATAGTTTAATGATTGAAATGAAATGAAATAAAATTAAATATAATAATAATAATAATAATAATAATAATAATAATAATAATAATAATAATAATAATAACAATAATAATATGTAATGAGAGAGAAAAATAAAACAATAAAACCCAGGAAAAACAAGTGATGCAACCACTCACCACCCACTGATGGATGCCCAGCCCATCCTTGAGCAGTGATCACTGCCCCCTGGCCAACTCCCCCAGTTTCTATACTGAGCATGATGTCATATGGTATGGAATAGGCCTTTGTCCAGTTTGGGTCAGCTGTCCTGGCTGTGCCCCCTCCCAGCTTCTTGTGCACCTGGCAGAGCATGGGAAGCTGAAAAGTCCTTGACTAGTATAAGCACTGTTCAGCAACACCTAAAACATCAGTGTGTTATCACATTATTCTCATGCTAAAGCCGAAACACAGCACTATACCAGCTACTAGGAAGAAAAATAACTCTATCCCAGCCACAAGCAGGCCAAAGTTCTTGGAGACATTACATGGAACTTAATTACATGTATTTAAAACTGTTCGATAAATCAGCTATCATAAGTCACAGTCTTGGGTTGGACCATAAAATAACTGATTAAGTGGAAATAAACGCAATTGGATTTGGATAACTAAATCATAGACAGCCAAAAGGGGATGGATTAGTAAGTGATTAGGCTAATCTTGAAGGGCAAACGAAAGGAGAGGAACTGTCCAATCCTTAAACGCTGTCATTATCTTTGTTAATGTGGACAGTATTTGGTTTTAAGAGAAGTGGGGCATAAGAAAGAGGTACACAAACAAATAAATTATTTAGCAAATGAAGGCAAGACATTCCTATATGCTCCCTTTCTTACAATAAGGAAAAGGAAGGAAAGCAAAGGAATCAGAAGACAACAAATAAGTGGAAATGTTTCCTTAGAAGACTTAGTTCACAGTATCTTTAGCTCCCAAAACCTTGCAGAATTCCATGAAGGATTAGACACTCATACAGACACTGCAAGCAGGAGACTGCTTGATGAAAAAAAAGCTGTTAGAGGCACCCTTAAAGGTTAGATAATCCATTCTCCAGAGTTAAGATCAACTACATCTATCTCATCCTTCTGAATTGCCTTATCTCAGAAACAGCTTACCAGTTTCTGTGCAATAAAGATTAGCATGTTTTTCTGTATAGCTAGCTCCATGTTACAGCTTTCACCATCCTTGGAAGAAATAAAAACTGTGTAATGCAGGACATTGTCCCTTGTTCTGTCTTGTCTGGTGGTTCCTAGATCCTGAGACCAGATACACCTTTTACAGGTGTGTACAGAAATGGAGATAACTTTCCTTTAGATATATGAGCTGGGAATTCACAAGGTGGTCATATTCAGATCTGCTGGCATTTAAATTAAAAAGGGATAATGATATCCATAAAAGGTTTACAGCCTTTTCAAATAGGGCATAAAGAAATAGTAGGGAGGATGCAAAACTTACTGCAATAATTCAATGTGAGAGTTAGCCCACAACATCTTGGAATCAGCCTTTGAAAATACACAAGCTTTCACGATCATGTCATATTGCCTCTTCTTTCCCCGAGGTTTGTGACTGTACACAGCTACTGCAAGAGAAAATGCAGTAACTCAAGTGTCATCTGAGAGCCATTGTTCACAGGGCTGAATAGTTAAACCTATGAGAGCACTACAGACTTCAAAAGCCAGGAATACAGAGGGGGGAAAAAAGAGGAGCTGAAACACGATGCTCTTCGAAAAGGCTCAAAATTCATTATAAGATATGACTTAGAGACCACTCAGAGACTTCAGTCAATGCCAGGATCTTCCTGTGCTTAAGTGCAAACAGGCACACAGAACCTTCCCCAAAGCTGCAAAAAACCACGATGACAAGTCAAACACAGCATGTGGTGGCACTGAGAAAAAAGCCTACACCAAGTACCAACATAGCTTACAGACAAGCAACTGTTACTCATTTAGTGTAAATGGATGACTTGCAATCTCCATCCCCATCTCTGGAGCCACTGTTAACTCTTAAAAACTCACAGATGAGTAACGTAGAGAGATGTGATGAAAAGATTGGCCAGTGCTTTGCACAATAAGGAGGAAGATGAGCCATCCTTGAGGTGCAGATCTTAACAAACCCACTCAATTAAACATTCACTGCCCTTCACAGACTCTGCATCTTGATGTTTTACCTTAGAGGACCATGTCTTGGCTAGGGTGCCAGTTCTCACATTGTTCCTCCAAACTAACTGCAAGAATACCACTATGTGGCTGCAGGCCTAGTTAAAAGGTTGAATGAAGAACATACTCCCACCACTTTGCATGATGAAGGATCCAACCTTGAGCAGCTTACACTTTTGGAAGCACTGTTGTCTATATCAACACAAAGAGCAAGGGCAGAGTTTTAAAGAAAGCTAGCTGAATATTTTTTTCCACCAAGTTTCCAAGGTCTTCAGTAGGGAAAATAAAATGGTCTTCACTCAAGTTTCTGAGTTATATAACTTGATGTAAAATCCAAACAAAGTGAAGATAATGCAGTGTAGAGTTTTCACAAAACATAGCAAGTTGAGTAAAAACCTTAGGGTCCCCTGTAACCATAACTCTGCTTGCAAACACAAATGAAAATGAAAATCTGTCTTCTTGGTAGAAATCTATCAGACATTCATGGTTTCATGTTAAAAACTCTTGAGAAAACCTAAGTGAAGAGAAGGACATTTTCATAATCGGAGATGCTGAAGGCAGTTAGATATGGTCGTAACAGGTGAATTAACTATAGGAAATGGGGAAGAGAATAGATGGGAGATATTACATTGGAAGTAGCTTGAATAATCAAAGTAGGGATTTTGGGGGAAATAAAAGGAAAAGGGTTTGGTGTGTGATCAAAATCAAAGGTGTTAGGGATTCTGGGGAGCAAACCATTTAGATACAAATTCAAAGTAGGTAAAAAGAGATGTATGCTGCCTTCATTGTTCAATCTGTTTTGACCTCACTTCAAATGTTTAGGGGCATAAAAATACATAAGATTATGAAGGAATAAGCTACACATCTTTTCAAAGATCAACAAAAATATGAAGCAATATGTTAAACAATGGTCTGTAAGTCTGATATGATTTTAACTACAGAAATAGTAGAAAATAATGCTGGCAGAGATTCAGAAGATAATCTCAATCACTACCTGAAAACTGCCAACCTCTTATCTACCTGATTCTGAGAAACACTTTCACACTGTTCCTAAGGCTGCTTTTTGTGGGAATTGGTGCAATTTCCCCCAACGCAGCCTATTCTAGAGCTTCACTCTCCTTACTCTTGGAAAAGTCTCCCGGGTAGCTAATACAAATCACTCTTGTTGTAATGTAAACCATTTCTCCTTTTCCACATGCAGTGAACAAGAAGAGCATGTTTCTACATCTGCTGCCTTTAACTTAGTGGAAGGTTCTTGCCACATCTTCTCTCAATCTTCATTACTAACCATAGCTTTAAGGTAATTTTCTAGACACTTGCATTGATTTTTAAAATACTTGAGATGTACAGTCCAAATGTAGCTCACCTCATTCAACTACACAATAGCATCTGCATTTCAGCTAGTTATTCTGATCTTTCTGTGTAGTCAGGAGAGGCAAATACACGCATCTGGAGCTCTCTATTGAGTACAAAGACAGCCATGAGGCAATTGCTCAGATGGAGGTGTCTGCATTGGAGAAGAGTGATTCAGCTGTCTAACAGGTGTTTGGTACTACTCAAGACGTTTCAGAGTATATTAGACATCTGTATGGAGTTGGCAGATGTGCACAGCCTATGGGATTCCTGTGCCATTCTGCATTGTTCACAACATTTCTCAAATTATTTTTACCCTCTTTATCTTGGTTCTTCAATAAATTCTAACTCCTTCCCCTATATGAATCTCTACTAAAGTACAGATTTATTGTCATCACCCTATTGTCTAATAGAAAGACTGTTTCAGGACCCCAGAAATTTAGGAGCTATGAGCCTTCTTCTAATTTCCTCCCAACTTTAGGTGATGGAAAATGCTATAGCCTTTTGCACTTGTGCCAACATGTTCTTTAGCACCAATAGCTCCTTTTATCTTCCCTGTTGCTGATTGTCCTAACAAGTGTAGAGAGAGAAATCCTATCCTCTCTCAGGCCTTGTTCTCAGATAAGTAAGCTATGTTCTTTTTGTTTCCTCTCAAGAAGCTTTCTATATTCATGGTACTTCTAAGTACAAAACCTTGCAAATTTCCATAGTGATTTTCACCCCATTACCATTATACCAGTTCTTCAATCTTTGTCCCATTTTTAATGTGCTTGCCTTTTCTGTCTTAGTCATGCTTCCCACCTCTTGATAATACAACTATCACATTAAAATGATGTGGCCCACCTATTTGAAGCATGTCACATTTTCCTTCTACCTCTGTTGTGCCATTTTCTGTACTGTCATTCCTATTATCTGTCCTCTCATTCCCTTATGTTTTTTTGTTGCAAACTAAGGCAGAATATTTATTTTGCCTTCTAGCCATATTCAACATAATTTGTGGGTCTCTCTGCATAGCAACCTCTTTTAGTTCTTCTTCACTTTCTTTTATTTATAGGACTGAAGAACCTTTGCTAAATGTTTCATAAACAACCACTTGACTTTTGGCAATTTACATTACAATTGTATTCTTCTTGACCCCAAGCGCTTATCATTCTTTGCTGATCAGTCCTTTTTTTCTATTCCCTTTAAGCTCTTTGTTCATTTCTTTAGAGCTAATTATTCAAAGAGAGAAGCCTGGAATTCTTCCTTGCTGTGCTTCTTTTTGCTTAATATACAAACTCCAATTTTTGCATCTTTGTCTTAAAGAAACTCTAGAAATCTTCTATATGCAAGTCTTCAAACTTTTCAGTTGATTTAACACCACTAGGCACTTCTTTCAGTCATCGGTAGTTTTGCTTTGGAATTTTAAATCTTATTTGCAGTCTATTTTTATCCTTGCATAAGTGTGCCAATGCTATCTTAACATCTTTTTTTTTTCTAAATGATTTTTGCTAAACTAGATAATTAAGTCTGGCTTTCCATTCCAATTCCTTTATCAACATTTTTTGCTAGTAACATGTTATCCCTATAGCTTCTTGCTGTAGCTCTTAACCTGCAATTTGTATTCTCTTTTTTCTGCCTTAGTTTCCTGCACATGGTTGTTTTGAAGAGGCAATCCCTGATGACTTAAGTGAATCAATGACATAGCCACCACTCCCACTAAATATCTTGCTTTTTACCCTTCAACCAGAGATTGTCTTTAGTTCATTGTCATATCATTTTCATAATTTTTCTTCTCTGAACTAATACTAAACTTCAGGTTTGCAGATGACACCAAGCTGAGTGGTGCGGTTGACATGACTGAGGGATGGGATGCCATCCAGAGGGACCTGGACAAGCTCGAGAAGTGGGCTCGTGTGAACTTCATGAGGTTTAACAAGGCCAAGTGCAGGTTCCTGCACCTGGATCAGGGCAACCTTTGGTGTCAATACAGGCTGGGGGATAAAGGGATTGAGAGCAGCCCTGCGGAGAAAGACTTGGGTGTACTGGTGGATGAAAAGCTGGACATGAGCCAACAATGTGCACTCGCGCATCACCAAACGTATCCTGGGCTGCATCAAAAGAAGCGTGGCCAGCAGGTAAAGGGATGTGATTCTCCCCCTCTACTCCATTCTCATAAGACCCCGCCTGGAGTACTGCATGCAGCTCTGTGGCCCCCAACATGAGAAGGACATGGACCTGTTGGAGTCCAGAGGAGAGCCACAAAGAT
Source organism: Ciconia boyciana (assembly GCF_034638445.1). Classification (NCBI taxonomy): domain Eukaryota; kingdom Metazoa; phylum Chordata; class Aves; order Ciconiiformes; family Ciconiidae; genus Ciconia; species Ciconia boyciana. The sequence continues at coordinate 4,099,964 of NC_132938.1, read as the reverse complement.
GATCAGAGTGCTGGAGCACCTCTCCTATGAAGACAGGATGAGAGAGTTGGGGGTTGTTCAGCCTGGAGAAGAGAAGGCTCCAGGGAGACCTTATTGCAGCCTTCCAGTACTTAAAGGGGGTCTATAAGAAAGATGTGGACAAACATTTTAGTAGGGCCTGTTGCAATAGGACAAGGGGTAATGGTTTTAAACTAAAAGAGGGAAGATTCCGACTAGATATGAGGAAGAAATTTTTTACAATGAGGGTGGGGTGGTGGAACACTGGAACAGGTTGCCCAGAGAGGTGGTAGGTGCCCCATCCCTGGAAACATTCAAGGTCAGGTTGGACGGGGCTCTGAGCAACCTGATCTAGTGGAAGATGTCCCTGCTCATTGCAGGGGGGTTGGACTAGATGACCTTTAAAGGTCCCTTCCAACCCAAACCATTCTATGATTCTATGATTCTCCTATCCCTTCTTATTCTAAAATTCTTTACCAGTCAAGTTACTCTCTTCCCAATAAACATACTATTGTAGGGCCGCATATGAGTTGAGAAAGTCCCTCTTTCCAGTAGCCACTGTCCCCAAGCCTTCCTGAGAGTACCAGCTCTTGGACCATCTGTTGACCATCACTTTATCACCTTTGTTTCCTCCTCTGTGAAGTGCAAGATTGCCACAATAATGCCCTAAGACTCCAATTGCTAGTATTTCTCCAAGAGAAGTATGCTGAGCCATTATTCGGGAATTTGGCAGCATAACTTGTCCCAGATGATGACTAGATTCTTCTTTGTTCCTTTCAGGGTCTTTTCGAACCTCAGATCTACATTTGTGCTCTTCCTCCTGAGAGACAGCATGCTGTTATTTTGAATGCGCTCAGAGGCTGCAAATCTTACTCCTTAATGAGTGCCTGGCTAGCAGATTTTCTTCTTCCTCAATTTGATACCACCTTTCTCATTTCGTTTTCCTTCCATCTGTAGTTCCTCTGTTGTTTTTGTGCTTCTGTTTCTTTTTTATGTTCTAATATCTGGTTATCTCTATTTTCTTCTTTGGGCACGGAAGCATCTCCTCTCCCTTGGCACGGCCACATCTAACTTTTTTTCCAGTGCAGATAATTCATGAGTTCTTTTTTCTTAGCCTTTTGCTTCCTTTGGCCTCACAATCATATCTTTTCCTAGGACACCACTGTCAGTTAGGGTTTTTCTTTAGCCCAGAAAAAAGATTCAGCATTTTTAGTTTCCTATGTAATTGCCAAATGGCACTTCACACATATGCAGCTTCTACCAGCACCTGTTCTCTTGGGTGCAATTTTGCAAGCCCCACAGCTTCTGCACCCAGTCATCTTTTAAGAAGGAAACACCGTCCCTCTTTCAAACTCTCAAACACCTTTATTGCTGTCTGAAAACTGCAACAGCATTTAAAAGTGAAAAGTGCAATTGAGATAAATGCTCCCACTGCACGTTTTACCCTAACAGCTCTGTGTAGAAATAAACAACTTTCCATATGGGTAAGATTGAGTCATGAGCTTGAACACTGCACCACATTGCTGGAAAGGAAAATAAGTTATAGCTCATGGTGTTCTCCAGGCAGAGTGTGGATGATCCTTACAATCCAGCCAACAGCTTGCTCTGCAGCACTAGGTGCTTACAACGCTTCACTCCTAGTTATTCTCCTTTTCTTTGCTTGCAACAGAAACAAGCACTATGGCAGGCCAGCAGGCCATCTACACAAGAACTTCCCTGTTTTCTTCTAACAAAACCCATATTCAAAATATCAAAGTGGCAGCCTGAGGGGACAAGCCACCTACTGCCTCTTCTCTTTTGCCTTCTTCATCTGAACATAGTAGGTTTCAACATAGCCCAGAGGAACATTGTTCTTCCAGCAGAAGAACAAATAGGGACAGATGGGAGATTAAATAAGTAATCAGAACAACAGAACAATAATATGGTTAGCGTGTACCTTCTGGTTACTTCCCAGCTTCACCAGAATGTGCATGTAAAAAGCAATGAATCTCCCAGCCTATACCAAGATGACAGAGTTCCAACAGTGCTTGTTTGCAAGCTCTCTCTAGCCCAGCATAGACCCTTTTTTGGGATTATTTATTACCTGTGAAATTAAACAGCACACTCCAGGAAAGTGATCTTGACTGATTTTTCAACTAGTTTAGATCAGAAATGCTTGCATCATTAATCAATATGAAAACCTATCCATGCTTGCTCATCATAGGATAAATATAGACAAATTCCTGGAGTGCTTGAGCATGCAAGCTGTCCAGAGACACTCAGAGCCTTTTGGTGCAGATTCACAGACCAGTCTGAAAAGTAGAAAACAGGGCTGCAGCAGCTGTGTAATGCATCCCCTCACCCAACATAAGATCAGGTGTAATTCCGCAACATTTGTCTAGACTGTTCTCAAAAACATATAGCGAGAGCCATTATACACACTTTCTAGGCAAAACCAAGAGACAATTCAGCAGGTTGTTTCAAACTTGTGCCTTGGTCCAAATGAAGCACTGTGTTGCAGCACATGATACTTTGTCATTAATTAATGCCACTCTTTCTATATCACATCTTAAGTGAATTTCTGTCATGCTAGGCAATGGCTGCATGGCACTGCTTGTTCATACTCCGTTAATACAATCTTCCATCAATCCTAAGTATCATTTATTTTGTTCTCAGTGATTTTAAACTCACCAACAGTTGAGTACACACTCTTTTCTTGCTGATGAGTTTTCATTTTCAGCACAAAGGGATTTACAGTGTCTTAAAACCCTACTCATGACACTTGCTCAAGACCTGCTGCTGCTGTCCAGCTGGAGTGATGGCCAATACCACACTGCTCGAAACACAATGTAAGTAGGCTTCATTGTGAATATTGTCCTTTTTTTAAAAGTGTTTGGGTTTATACTGAGAGGTAAAACAATAAAACCATTCAAAAATCACATGGGCAAAGAAAGTTTCACAGTCATCTACTCTGATGCCTCCACAAACCTTGTTATTTTGAATGGAACCAGAACACCATTGGAAAAAACAATCAGTCTTACAGATTTTTTTGGTAAACAATTCAATTCAAACAGTATTTTATGGAGAAAAAGCTTTTCTGCTTCACAAGAGATGGATTGTACAGAGGGATAAGACCATGTAATTCAAGCATAGACTTCTACTATTTGAGCTAACATATTAATTCTTTTTCTTAATGTCAGAAATGTTAAGTTCTTAATCTGCATGTAGACCAATTGCTAGACCGAGATCATGTTATTTTTCATCAATATTTCTCATGTAAATATAGTCGGTTTCATTAGTTTTTGTGAAAATTCTTAATCTCTCCATTCACTTTAATCAATATTTAGTTCAATTTAGTAGATGAGTACAAGCCCTCGTACGTACTATAAACCTATGTATCCATCATAAATCAAACCTGATGTGATTAAATTATTTTGGTTTTATTTCCTAATCTGAGCAATGCTAGGAAATGAAAGGGCAGAACAACTTTCAATATAATTATAGTCACAGAACTGTCTCAGATCTATTTGCTGAAATGCTTTTTCTTCTACTTAAACTCTTGCAGTATTTAACAAAAACATTTCTCACTCTAAATTCTGAATGTCTTGAGGGAATATTACCAAATGTAACTACATTCCAGTGCAATTTTGAGTTGCTTGACACTTGTCAAATTTAATTATTTTGCCTGCATTAACTTTCCTCAGCTTAAAATTTTATTACCAAGATATAAATCAGTCATTTATACTCAAGATATTAATTAAAAAGAATAAAATAAAACCTTTTTGCATGAACTGATTGAAATTTTGAAGATAATTATACAAGCACTTTATTCCAATATTCCAACAGATTTTATTTTTTTTTTCCAGACATGGTTAGTGCTCACTAAAGGTATCTAAATGTTTGCTGCATATTTAGGAGCAGAACTTTGCAGCCTTCCTAGAAAACATAAGTCAAGATTTACTGTAGAAGAAGAAATCAAGCAATGAACTGAAGAAAAAAAATAATGCTTTTACAAGCTGAACACTTTCTAGAAAAGATAGTGGATGTCTTCCACCACCTGTGATAGAACTCAACTTTATAAGATACCATGTGATTTAATAGACATGTGATAGGACGGAAAAATTACAGAATCACAGAACCACACATAATCGTATAGGTTGGAAAAGACCTTTAAGATCATCAAGCTAACTGCAAACCTAACACTACCAAGACCACCACTACACCATGTCCCTAAGCACCTCATCCAAATGTCTTTTAAATGCTTCCATGGATGGCGACTCAACCCTGGGCAGCCTGTTCCAATGCTTCACAACCCTTTCAGTGAAGTAAAATGTCCTAATATCCAGTCTAAACCTCCCCTGGTGCAACTTGAGGCCATTTCCTCTCGTCCTATCACTTGTTACCTGGGAGAAGAGACCGACCCCCACCTCGCTACAACCTCCTTTCAGGTAGTTGCAGAGAGCGATAAGGTCTCCCCTCAGCCCCCTTTTCTCCAGGCTGAACAACCCCAGGTCCCTCAGCCGCTCCCCATCAGCCTTGTGCTCCAGACCCTTCCCCAGCTCCGTTGCCCTTCTCTGGACACGCTCCAGCCCCTCCATGTCTCTCTTGGAGTGAGGGGCCCAACACTGAACACAGCATTCGAGGTGCGGCCTCACCAGTGCTGAGTACAGGGGCACGATCACTTCCCTAGTCCTGCTGGCCACGCTATTTTTGATACAAGCCAGGATGCCATTGGCCTTCTTGGCCACCTGGGCACACTGCTGGCTCATATTCAGCCGGCTGTCGACCAATACCCCCAGGTCCTTCTCTGCTGGGCAGCTTTCCAGCCACTCTTCCCCAAGTCTGTAGCGTTGCATGGGGTTGTTATGACCCAAGTGCAGGACCTTGCACTGAGCCTTGTTGAACCTCATACAACTGACCTTGGCCTATCGATCCAGCCTGTCCAGGTCCCTCTGTAGAGCCTTCCTCCCCTCAATCAGATCAACACTCCCGCCCAACTTGGTGTCTCTGACATTTATGAACATTGCAATATATGCAAAATTACATGTCCTCTTTGTCCACAGAATCATCTTTCCCACAAGGCAGTAAAATCCTAACACAAAACAAAACAATTTTAATCTACATCCTCTGAAAAGACACAAACCTGAGAATTTTCAGTTCAGACGTTCAAGTTTTCTGCACCAGTTTAAAACTAAACAGATAATTCAGAAATTCAGATATTTGCTTTGTTTCTTCACTTTACATACCTGCATTTGAAAATGTAGTTCTGGGACTTGATGTATATGCATTTCTTCTTTTGGTTTGGTAAGTCCCTCCCAGCTAGGAATACCAGACACTTAACAGTTAGCCATCCCATTTTTTACTGCTGTTCTGTTGACAGTCCATCAGCCTCTTTTCACCACCAATTCACTCACTCACCATGGAAAGAGAAGTCAGAATCCCTGTTAGGGGTTATCTTGACAGCTGAGTGTGACTAAGGACCAGGGATAGCTTGCTAAGGCTTCTCTCCTCCAAACCACATCCCTATTAGTCTTGTCCACTCTGCAGTTGCTGCCCTTCCAAGTTGTAGCGAGACAACTTTTCTATGTCCCTCACTCATGGTCTTTGGTAATGTGCTACCAGAATGAGTCTTTCCTACTGTTGTTTGTACTTTTTGCACTTCACCCTTCCCTTACCCCAAATTTTTTTTTCAAGGTAATGGTGATAATGGCACTTTCACCCAAATGACTCCCTGAGAAAGCATCCTTTCCCCAAGGGAGCATACTGACAAGGTAAACTTTTCATGCTCTTTCCATTCTTTTTTCCTCTCAGCAACTCAAAGGGTGTGCATAGATTAAGGACTGAGACAAGGCTTGGACTAGGGGTGCCAGGGTTGACTGTGAATGATGTGAAGGTTGATCTTGGATAAATGAATAATTGAAGTTCTCAAGTAACCTTAAGTTGGAGTATTTCTTTGTGTTCTTATAGACAAATGTTGCCTTAACTTCTTGTCATAAAGATAGTCACTAAGCAGAAAAGTCAAACTGGTTTTTGAGGCTAAAAGAGAATGGAAGAAGTTAGGAGATAGTGCCTGACAAATCTCCTAGACATTCTTTTCCTGGCAGCCATTGGGGAACTGTTTATCTGAGAGGGGTAACATTAAGGTGGGAGTCTCAATCAGGCAAGATGCATCTACCTCCAGAAGTCACAATATAGATATATTTGTCTATATTTAATTGTTCCTATAAACACATACAGCAAAGTTTTAAAGCCAGGTTGCGATCAAGCAATTCCTGGTTTAAGAATCTAGTCTCGTCATCAGCTGCTCATGATAGTCAAGAAGAAAAAATCACAAGAAACACAGAGTGCATATGCAGGACACTAATGACCAACATCCAGAGACACAGGGGCAATTTCCCCTCCTAGGAAACTGGCTAAGATGGGTGGGATGAATCAGCTTCCAATTCTGTCTCTCTCTTTCTCTCTTTTAAAACTGAAGGAAGTTTATAAGAATAACTTGTACCAGACAACAAATTTCAAGATAGGAGAGCTCTACTCACCTACAGTTAAAAGCCATGAGTAAATGAATTGCAGTATTACTACCTGGCAAAGATATGAAGCCTAATGTTTGACAAAGTGCTTTTCAAAATGCGTGAAATGGCTCAGCATGCAAACATCTCTATTACCACAATATGAGCCAAGATCTATTAAATCAAGAAAGAAGATGTTCTGTCCACCATAGAACAAAATTGCACCACAAGCTTGACTTCTCTAAACTTTACAAAACCTGACAAGAACCTTCCATGTAAACCAAAGCAATATTTTGCTGTGAGGAAACTGAGCAGTGAAGGTCACGGTGTGGAACTCAGAGCTGTTTAGGCTTATATGATATTACTATAGTCTTCCAAGATGTTATGTCCAGTGTATAAAGGTTGTGTGAGCAGAAAGACACATTGAACTGGGCCATTACTGAACATTTCAAACTCACTCACTTCGTCCTCTCTCTGGGCTTCTTTTGTGCAATCCGTGAAACTATAACCAATGCCAAGGTAAAAGAAAGATATAATTTGTGAAGGACTTGGAAACACCAGTCACACTGCTCAGGATGCATCAAATCAGTCATGGAGGGTAGAATATTAAATTTGTATGTTATTTTATTCTTTTTTATTGTTTTTTAATATTCTTATTTTGAGATTCAGATCCTCTGGACTGTGCTGGTTGTGCACAGTTGAGCGCTAGACCCATTTTTATTGACAGCTTGGGTGTGTACAACAATAGAGTGGTATAGCAGCAGATAACCAGGGTATAAAAAGGGTACATGGATGGCTGAATTCTGCCATTGTTGAGTTGCCAATCAAAACCCACATTATTATACAAAAATAGGTTGTTGCATCCACAAAGATGGAACTTGCCTGTCAATCTAAAGTATTATACATAGACACAGCCTCAGACCAAGGTCTAAATATGGTTTGACTGACAACTGTAGTCTGTAGAGAAAGCAGAATTCTCCCCTCCCGGTTTTAATTACATGTCTCTTGTAAACACATATATTTAAAAATATTAACTAAGATGCAGCTGTGTTTAACTATGATTTTCTTCCTAATCTTCCAGAGAGTTCCTTAGTATTTGTGCAAGACTTTGAAGAACTGCATGACATGGTAAGTAGTATTGTTAAGCTGTCTGCCTCTCATGGAAAATTACAGCATAGCTAAAAGAAGCAAGAGAGTTTCCAGTATAACACAGGACTGTTAGAATCTGAAAACTTTCAGAAAACAAAAGGTCTTTTAAACATGAAACTTTTTCTGTCACTCTCCAAGTTGAGTAATTTGAAAGGAAAATATGATCCACTTTTTTCGCTTGACATTTCCATTCCAACTCATTCTCTGACTTCCTCTCTTCTCATGTTGACTGATACTAACTTACTTTCACAGCCATGATTGCAGCCATGAGTGCAGTACACAGAAAGTCTGTGTACATATTGATAAGTCAAGGGCAATTTTGGCAGAAGACCAATTGGATATAAACCAACCTGGAAGATATTTAGGCTGGAAAAGAGAAGAATTTCTGCTAATTCTATGCAGTGTATGTTGTTCTGTACTAGCCAATGAGATATATTGAAGGCTATTTTAACAAGGATAGTTTATAAGGTAAAAGTTCTTTTCTATCTTATGCAAAGCTGGAAACTAAATTTTTATGAAACTTTGTGTCAAGAAGACTAGCTACATTTTGTAAGAACTTTTTCAAAATATTTCTAAAATTTTTTAGTGATTCTTTTTGATGAGTTGTTTGCCTTAACTTTTTACATTTCTGTTTTTACAACTGCCATATGGATACCAGTTATGAGAATTTGTGTCTGGTACTTAGGTATTCTTGTACATCTGCTTTTAAAATAGGCAGATGGAGTTTAGCTGAATTATGTAGAGCTATAAACAAGTGGGTATGAACTGGAGTGTGTGAAAGAGTGTGCTATGCTTGCTCCATTTTGTTTGTTCAACTGCAAGAAAAGGTCAAAGCTTCCTTCAGGTGTACTTGCATCACTGATTGCTGAATAGTACAAGAAGGAATATGACCAACCTATTGAGGTTGCATCATACTAAACAACCTTCACAGACACAGGAGGAGAGCCTACTCTACAGAGGCTGCCTTGCAGAAGTGCTAAACACAAAAAGGAGTGTATTAATAATTAGATAAGAAAGGGTAGGGAAAGCAAGGAACCTCCAATAAATTCAGCAGACTAGCCAGACTAACCATGTGCTCAACCTACAGATTCTGGATTTTGTGAACATATCCGATGTGCTCATTTTTAAGATATTTTATGTGACCAGAATATTTTGCCTCCTTCTATCATGACAGCATAAAGTAGCTACCAGCTGGAGATGCTGAAAAGCCACATGTCCAAAAAGACCGGTTTCAGATCAGATGTGGGCAGAGGAGACTTAGGCTCCTCACCACAGCTTCACGTTGTGTCTTGGTTTCTCTTCATCATTAGCTATCAGGCAGGAGCTGGCAGAGACCTCTTTGCTTTCAGAAAGGAAGATAATGACTGAGACAAGGCTGATGTTCTGACGTTGATTACCCATATCAGGATGACCTCTGTTGTTACCCCAGGTACCTAGCCTCTCTCCAGAAAAAACCCAGCAGCTACATTAGATGACATGTGCAAATCTGCAGCTGCAAGGGAAAATTATGTCATACCACAACTGTGGCTTGCAGTCTTTCATTATTAGTCCTTAGATTATGATAGGATAAAGTTACCAATGAACATCTGATCTGGGGTGTGTATGAGAAAGTGAAGTATGGAAGAGAGGAGAGGAGAGGAGAGGAGAGGAGAGGAGAGGAGAGGAGAGGAGAGGAGAGGAGAGGAGAGGAGAGGAGAGGAGAGGAGAGGAGAGGAGAGGAGAGGAGAGGAGAGGAGAGGAGAGGAGAGGAGAGGAAGAGGTGAATTCAAACTATCTGCTGTGAGAGAGCAGGAGGCTATAGGATGCATTGGGCTAAGAACAAGGGGAAATTTGCAGGCTTGGTTATTCTATGGTCAAAGATAGCGGACAGGTATGAATGGTACTGAAGAGGTGAAAAATACTGAGCCTGGGGACAGCAGAGAGGTGATGGTAGGAGGGCTGAAATGGATTACCGTATCTACCTGCTTTCTGTCCATGTCAGGTCACAATGTAACAGCAAATACTTGTTCTGCAGGCAGCCAGCGAATAACAACCGGGTTTTGCAGGGGTAACTGATGCTAAGCTCTTTCTACAAGTTGTTGCCTTCTGGGCACCCCATTTTCTTTTCATCAATCACAGAAGTTTGCAAGCTTCATACTAGTCATGTACTGAGAAGTGTTTTATAGTCTGTGGCATATGAAGTCAATGCTCTAGGGATGTTGCATCTTAATGTCTGTTACCCTGTGGCCAGTACTCGTCAGGGAGTGGAGCTAATGGCTGAGGCGGTTCCCTATGATTTTTTCCCCGCCAAGGGCTGGATATGGGTATAGAGGAAAATGAGGCATCACGGGCTTACAAGTCACCCTGTGCATCCCTTCACCCACAGGGGAGTGGGGGACTCCTCAAGGGTAGCCATCAACTTCCATTTCTGAGCAGCACCTAGCATCTCTCCTTCCCCTGTAGTTAGGTGCTGGTGACCAGCTGAGGATTTTAGCAGCAATTTGTGAAGTCAGGAGGTTTGCACCCCAACACTTACCCTGTTGTCTGGCTTATTCATACTGGGAGCTTTGTGGGATAGTAGCCATTCTACCGTGTGCCTGCAGAGCACATGATACAGCAGGCCACAGTCTCAGCCAAGGCCCGCAGACAGTACAGCTATGTATAAATAAATGGTTATTTCAAGTACCTAAAACTATTGGTGTGACTTATATTATTACCCTTTATCAAGTACTTACTAAATGCCATAGCCTTTTAATACAATTTCTTGTGCTCATGTCAATTTTTGGAGTGTTTTAGGGCACTGAGATTCATTATAGATATGGCTACAGTGACATTTGGTTTAATTAATTTCTCTATTATGTCACAGCTTGAATGAGAAGTAATCAGATATTATTAAAAAATGAGAGCACTATGCCTCTTTCATACATTGGAAGAATCTTAAATTTGCTTATGACACTACCTTGGAAGTAAATGCGTAAAAGTAAAGTTTAACAAAAAAAATCTCCACTCCTGACTGGGATTGTTGGGTTTTTTTTCATTTTTCTTACGGCAGAAGATTATGTTGATAAAGTCATAAAGTTGCGAGTGGTAGGGCCTCCTTGTTCTCATTTTGAACAGCACCAGGTACATGGGATTCCTGTCTTAAAATGGGGCTTTCTTGGTATTGCTGCTAAACAAATATTGGTTAATAATTATTAAAGAGGAATATTGGGCTCAGCTTCTCAGACGAGTGACTTACCACACTTCCAACAAATCAGGGGTACATATGAAAACAATGCTGTCTAATCTTAACACTGCCGAAATCCAGAGGTCCCTTTCTTTTGTTCCCACGTTTTCTACACCGATGCATGTGCAGAAGTGCTCCAGCCCAATGACCTGCCGAAGCTCAGCAAGTCCCAGTTGCCACAGTGACAGGGCTATAGCTGGGACTAGGGGCTGTAGAGGCCACTAGCAAAGACAAGCCAGTAGAAGAAGGTTTCCCACCATGGTTGTTACTCCATCCTGCCAGTGACACGATGTAAGCCAGCAAAAGCAATTGCTGGGCAGCACAGCCACATCTGCATTGAGCATATCTCCTGCAGTGAGGAAAGGTGAGTTTTGCCATACTACTGTCTGCAAAATCATGCCATGAAAATTATAGGGAAACCACAGCCCTTTTCCCCATCCAGCTTAGGCAGAATCCAGATACAGGTGCCTTGGGGGATGCTAAAAGGCAGACTGCAGCTCCTTAGCCATCTGAGTCAACATCTAGCCGGCATCTAGAGTGCTGAGGAATTATCTACTCTACAACAAAATTAGGTAGGCCTCTTGCAAAATGCAGTAGCGGTCATTATTTTCTTTTAGGACAGGGGCTGAGCTCACTTTTTAGGCATTATGCAAGAATGCAGAGTATTTGCCTAGGAAATGGGAAGCCTAGGTTCAGTCCTTTCTGCCCCTTAAAAATCTGTAACCTGCAGGTTGGACTCTGGCGAGTGATTCAACAACCTAAGTGTGCAAAATAAATAAATAAAAAACTAGATTTACTGAGTCAAAGACCTGAGACATGTAGACATACCTCTGTATTGCAATCACTGAGACACCCAACTCTCAGGGGACACTTAGATGCTGGTCTTAGCATCTGTTTTACATTTTACCCATTGACTTTTTAATACAGCAGTCAAAACACTAATATCTCCCTTTCCTTGCCATAGGTTGGCATATTCTGGCTCCACAGTGATTTATTTGACAGCAAAAATTAACAGGTATATTCAAGTAGAAAAGTTTTAAATCATAGTGATAAATGGCAAATATTACTTGGATGGGAAGTAATTAAGACTATGATGATAGTTTAGCTCAGGCGGTGGGGAAAACAGACGTAATACCTAGTATTTGCAGTCATTAAGCACTGAACTATTTTGCCAATTAAAATCCTACAGTGAAGGGAAAGCATAAAGTACTTGCAAGATGATGACTCATTTCTTGCTCAGACAAACCTGCTAATTAAGAATTTTGCATGCTTTCACAACTGAATTTATTCTCACTTGAGTCCCATGTAATAACATCAGATTTGATTTATGCTGAATTAAAATATCCTGGGGAGATAAATAATCCCAATCCCTTTCAAAACCTATCTCTACCTGGACAACAATTTCAGCTGTCAATGTTAAGTGACATCACCCCAAAAGCTAGATGATGTTGATGGATATTTTTAGGTGCTACATGAGTAGGTTTTGGTGTGGTTCACACCGTGCTGTCAAACTGATGTCATAAGCTGGGCCATTCTGACATTACTGTTAAACAGAAGCATCACATTAGAAAATTGTTATTGACTATCTTAAAAAGCATGTAAAAAAACCTCCTAAAAATCTTAACTATGTAGAAAGGACTGTGCTACACGGCCATTTCTGCAATTGCAGGAAGAGTTGTTTACAAGGGTCTTTTCTACATGCAGTGGTCAAGACAGCCAACTGCCCATCGACCTTTTCTTAATATATTATCTACTGTCATTACAGTCTCACAGCCAAAGGGTAGAAATATATTATTCCAGCCAGCTGATTACAGTTACCTGATCATCACTGAAGCCCAAAAGGCTAGATACAATTTAAGTGCTTTAGTACTTGTTACTATAAGCATCCATAGCTAATGTAATAGGAGGTTTTCAGCCTGCTAGGGTTCTGCAGTAGTTAAGGAAAATGAGCACTGTAATATTTTGCACTGTACTTGTTTGCAACACACTGTTTTAGAGAATTAACCAGCTACCCTCTGTTTATTTTAAGGCAAAATATAAAAAAACAATATTCAGGTTTCATCCATATTGGTAGCTTTAAAATGTAGAGAAAAAAAACACCCCAAAACCCCACAAAATACATTGTAATCAACAGATAATAAAAAAAACCCCTCCCTTAAACAGGTTTTTGAGACACTGTGGCAATCTAAAGGTTATATAAACTTCAGCTAAGCCTCTTAATATAGGTATTTAAGCATTATGGAAATTTGATTTTTAACTTAGTGTAGTAAAAAAAGGCCTTTATCCTAACAAATATATGAGTTAAATTTGAATGCTAAACAGAGATTGTTGGTCATTAAATGCACCACAAAGTACAGATACATTGGTTGCTAACACGAGTCACCCAAATTGAAGACTTTGGGCACCGATTTCTTTCAAAATATCCAGTTTCTATGAAAAACAAATTGATTAAAAATAGATCAGCATGTTCCTGGAATAAAAATGCATTATCTACTAAAATAGTTAAGAGTAAAGTATTACATTCAGATTATGTAGAGCACCGTAAAGGGAAGGATATTACTGATTCTCCTCTGACCTACAGGGTTTAATCTTTCCTTATTAAAAAAAAAAAAAAGTCAATAGACCATAGCCTCTCTGCTATCCACCATATCATAATGACTTTGTGAACAATTTGGTTTAAATAACCATCCACTAATATATTGGAAGTGGAGATGCGTCTTTGTGATTTCAGAGGCAAGAGCATATAGTAACCTATTAGCAATCAGCTGGTCAGGAAGACTAAACTTTAATCTTTTAAGATATTAATTAGCAGAACAACAAGTTGTTTGTTTGGTTTTTTTGTTTGTTTCTCATTGGGGATCAGTTCTTTAGAGGCATTCTTAGAGCTCACAACCATTATATGTCTTAAAAAGAGTATTTTGAAAAAATAAAGGAAGCCAAAACCAACTGCTTTCAAGAGAAAACCAAAATATTTCAGAAGAGATGAGATAACAGTGTCACTGGTCACTGCACTGCAGGAGGACATGTGATTTACTTTGATCCCAGACCCTGATCAGCAGGAGATTGGTGTGAATGTGGAGGGGACGTTTGCTCCTAACAAACACTCACTTTCCAGTCCTAGTCCTCCAAAAAGTGACAGGCAAGGAGGAGCATCAGGAGCTGAAGACTAACATTGGCCTTGCTGTGTTATGCATCTTCCCAATGTAATTTTCCTATTTGATCTTATTTAGAATTCATTCTCAGAGGCATTTAATTATCTATGATCATTGCCAAATGAAAGCACTTAAAGCTGTTATCACTGAAAATATATTTATTACATTCTATGGTCCTTCTCAAGAAGTTTCCAGCTTCCACAGCAATTGAACTGTAGGGAAAATAATTTTTAAAAACAGGATATTTAAATCTGCTCTTGGTTTCTTTCAACTATAAAATGCTCCTGCTATGGAGATTTATGTTGTTTAAAAGGCCATCTACTTAGGTAAAGAATCAGATTTCACTCTTTGCCAGTTTCGTGTTGCTAAAAATTCTATTTGTCCCTTTCCAGCTCTTTCTGCAGAAATACTGTCTTGTACAAGCTGGGTAAACAATACATTTAATTGTCTTTGTGGTGCCAAGTGGAGCATAAAGTCAGTGTGGGGTAGCATTCATAGGTATCAAAACAGCTCCCTGGAAAAGATTTCTATGTTATCTTATGGTACATGTCTTCGCTCAAAATGTCATTTGGCTTTACAAGAATCCTGGATTGTAACTTTTCAGGATAATGAATTAAAGACATGACTCATGGCTATTTATTTCTTTTTCTTTTTGGGGGGGGTTTAATACAGTTGCTTGAAATATGTTGTATTTGAGAGAAGTTTATTTACTTCAACAGGGACCTGGATAGTAAATCAATGTTAATCAGGTAATACACCCAGGGGAAATTGGAACCATTGTCACATTTGGCACACTTATTTGTTACATTTATGAGCTCATCCAGTAGTTAATTATTATGAAACTCCCAGTGTGTCACAGTGGGACTCCCCAAGGATTTTTATTCTGTCTACAATGCATCTAAAATGTTTCCCATTTCATAGCAAGGGTCCAAAAGTCATGCAGTGCTTCAATTCTCAGTCAGTACATACAAAAGATACTATTTCAAGTAAGTATCATGAGATGGTGTTGAGCCACAGAAACAAGTTACTATGAAGCAATTAGGTATGAATTTTTCACCTGTTAGTTGCCTTGCAATATCTGTTCTTATGCATAGTTTTTAATCAAAAAAAGTGTGCCATGATTTGGGGTAGGTTACCAACCTCTACAGGACCAGGACAAATTTGCTTTGAGTTTGCCTAAGGACTAGAACAAGAGCAAAGGGAGCTAAAGAGTTGTAAATCCACACCCTATAGAGCTTATTTTGTGGGAAAAATTCTGCTGGATAAAACAAGATGAAACTGCGAGTCTAGGTTTAATCCTGCCTGTATTCTGGGAAAGTCTGGACCTGGCTCAAGCACCTCTGCAGCACCCTTCAAAAGGCTTCAAAACTGCATCCAAATAAAAACTTTCTATTCACAATTTTCTTAGCTTTTTAGCACAACAGCTTGAATTATATTATCACCAGAGGCTCTGTACTGTTTTGTTGCACAAGGATGCAGCTCCTTCTGAGTACTTATGCTCGTTGCTGAATTTGGAGGGTGCACATCAATGAACCAGAACCCTGTTTCCAGTGCAACCAACCAATTCATACCTTTTTTCATATATTCATCGTGGCTAACTGCTCTGGGCTTCTGCTGTGGGAAACAGAAGTTTAGTGTCTTGGGGCAAAAACAAAAATAAAACCCACTAAATCTTCATACAGCCAAGAAAGATGGAAATATTTTATACATTCAACTCCGAGTTATGCTGGATAACAAAGATTAGGAGCTGAAAAGGCAAGGAAAGCCCAAATACATAACACGGAAGTAGGCTAAATTATAACCATATGGTTAGTATATTCAACTTTGAAGAACTTTCTGACAGGTTTCTTTAGAAAACAGCTTTAAGAAGCAGAAAGCAGAGTAGTCCTGACATGAATCGCAGGTTTCTTTCCAAGCAGGCCAGTGCAAAAATGTTGCGATAGCTGAGGCTTGGTTAACGGTAGCCCAAACTTCCTTCCCCTCCTACACAAACAGCTGAAAAAGGGTTGCATTAAGTTTACAGATCTGCATGAAGTGAAAGATTAGGACATTTACTGAGATGAAAAGTGGAGTCCAGGAGTGTTGCTGCCAAACGTGCTGCTTCCATGTGTCATCACCTCCACCTTTGCTTACCAAGTGAAAGACTTCCAAAATTGCAAAGACAGCTTTACAGCTGTAGTTTTACAGCTACTACAAACTAAATTACCTCAAACGATACCAAAATAATAGATTTTTCAAAAGTGTCCAAAACTTTAAATCTTATGACATGCAACTGAATTCATTTCCAGTCTTGTCTATTATATTTTCATTTCCTTCTTCCTAAAAAGAAACAATAGGCTCTCTATAGCCTTCTGTGCAGGAAAAAGTAGTTCTGAGTTTTCATGTGGCTGTTGCTGTCACCTGGTTTTTCACTCAGATTCCAGGACCTTCTCCTTTGTTTTAGCTTTTTCATTTTTTTTCTGAGCAAACTAGTTCTTAATCCTAATTTTCTTAATGCATTGGTAGTACATCTTGCTTTAATTCACTATTAGTTTGATTTTGGTAAATAGTACAGGGGAAGTTGTCTAAAATGATGTGAAATAAGTTTTGAAAACAGTATTTAGAATTATAGTTAGATTGGCCAGAGATGAGTCATAAGTAATGAAATACAAGGAGTAAAAATTTGATTCTATCTTGCTTGGCTGAAACAGAGTTCTATTCCTTCGGGCCAAACCAAGTCAATAATTATGTCTTGTACTTTCTATTTTTATGATTTTTTTTGGTTATTTTTTTAATATAATGGGATTATGCATCATGATAAAAGAAAAACATGGTTGTTAAGAGCTTGCTCTAAAACCAGCTATTTTTGGTTATGATCTCAGAATTATTATTTTTCAAGTCAAAGTCAATTCACTGCCTGTTTAACATTATTACATTAATATCACCTGTAAGATTTATGGAAAATAGTAATGAAGTAATGATATCAATCAGCATTCACAAGGGATAATACAAGAAACATGTCCTATTTTTACAAAGTCAGGAGCCAAAATGAGAAGTTTCAAACCCAGACTTAAGTATATGCAAGAAGAAATAAATGGAGAGAGAAACCCCAGCTCTGTAGTACACATATATAAATATCAGGCATTCAGCTGAAGAGCAGGAAAGATGTATAGAATGTAAATAGAAGAAGAAAATCATATCAGACATATATGGTCTATTTTAAGAACGGTATCTGTCACATCCGTGTATTTTTAATACACGGTCTATTTTAAGAACTCCTTTTCAATCTGCTATGATCAATTTCCTGCCCAGCAGATAGGTATCAGGAGCCTGCCAGGAGCTGGGATTCCTGGAGCAGGACGGAGGGTCACTGTTCCTCGTGGCACATGCTACCCGTAGGTAACCTTCACAAAAAGGCAGGGCAGTTCAAAACTTCCACGATAAGTCACAAGCCACCTTTCTGCAGCTTTGCCACCTTTGATGATTCAGAGCCCTTGGCATGGTGCATCAGCCAAAAGGTGTTTGCTGCATCATAACTCTCTTTAGCAATGCCAGAAGAACATCTCTTTTCATTACACGAGGTGATTGCAACCACTTGTCATATTAATTATAGACACAGCCTTTATAATAAAACTCCAGCAAGTGGAATGTTAACAGTTACAAGTCTTGGGAAAGTTCAAGATGTAGATCATATTCTTCAATAATGCATTTCCACATCCATAGCTTAGTGCTGCCTCACAGTCCTCTCAGTGAACTTGAGTAATTAACAGAGTGGCATTTATTGGGTACAGCCAGCTCCATGATCCACATCTGGACTGTCTGTGCTGCTGCTCAGACAGTGTTATGCAAACACAGCAGCCTTTCATGCACAGCCAGCTTATGTCTGGAGCCTTTCACACATCTCATACCCTGAAGCCTTCAGGTCTCCCAGGTCTAAGCTCCCAGGAAAGGAGCATGCTGGGCTGCACCCAGCACAGAGACACCCAAGGTGCTGGGCATATTAGTTGTCAGCCCACAATTCACTAAACTTGTTAATGTGGGCTCAACACCAGCCCTACCATGGCACACGGAGGAATGGGGGCAGCAGCCCTGGAGGGAAGGAAGTCTTGGTGTTTTTTCCTCCTCTCTCCAAATGCAACCACCTTTTGGGGTGTAACATGGTAGGCTAGTCAAGCAAGGCATATCAACAGCAAATAATTCAGAGAAAAATATGAAAACTGCATATTCAAACTGCCCCACTACTTTATTCTTTTTTTTTTTCTTTTAACAAGTAAGAAAGGGTTATCCTACTTACACTGTATTCAAGAAAAAACCCAACACTTTGGTGCTATCAAAGACTTATGGCATTTTAAGAACCTTGACAATAAATCTTAAATGTTTATAAGGCTACATCTTCAGCAGTATTTAACAACGTGGATTTCCTGTGGATTTACACGAGGAATAGAAAATAAGAATACTTAATGAATTGTCAGGTCTCAGTGTAATACCTAGATAGCTCTAGGCAGCCGTCTGTTCAACCTCAGTCACTCTTCTCCTGCCAATACTCTGAGACACGACAGTGTGCAGACATAATGGCG
Source organism: Ciconia boyciana (assembly GCF_034638445.1). Classification (NCBI taxonomy): domain Eukaryota; kingdom Metazoa; phylum Chordata; class Aves; order Ciconiiformes; family Ciconiidae; genus Ciconia; species Ciconia boyciana. The sequence continues at coordinate 4,081,417 of NC_132938.1, read as the reverse complement.
GGTGCCACGAGGTCGATGCTGAACTATTTCCATTATGTTCTCATCTTAATCCTTTGCCCTCTAATACATATTTTCACTGTGTAAATTTTATAACCAAAGCTTGCAAGATTTAAGCTCCTTGCCTTTTTTTATAACAATTAAACTTCTCCTTTGCTGTGCTGCCTACCTCAGAGACATTAATTCAGCACAGATTTTGTTTGCCAGAGTTTCTCAAGATGAAGCCCAACAGATGTAGCAGTGATTTATTTTTTCTTTTTTAAAGAATGAGATCTTTTCTTCTTTTTATTTTTGCAGAGCTCAAAAAGCAAACAACAGAAAAGCATACAATTTCCAACTGATAAAGTTATAACAAAAAAAAAGTCTATTCAAGGTTGCTGCAGTCACTTCTCTGGAGTTAAAATTTTACTGTAGGCCAAGCTGATAGCACACAGGAACTTCAATGTATGACAGCAGAAAATCTGCACAATAGATGAGGTCTTGTACCTTCAAGACAACAAAAAGATTAAACTAGAAATAAAGGAAGATTTTCTTTACCTCATGATGGAAGTGTGTGTTTATGGAATTGAGAAATTGGGTTGCAGTTTCAGCTTCACATGTGATATGCAGAGGTTTGTATTGCATTTATATCCATCGCTTGCAGGACATACATTTAGTTCCAAGCTGAAGCCCTTGCATTACCATGTCCCCTATGGTGACTCCCTGTTGGAAATGAGCCTACGTCACTTTATGCTTCATGAAATTTTTGTACTTCTTGGAACTTTTTAAACTTCATAGTCCTGGAAAGCGAGGTTATTATAGAAAACCACAGTGATAAGCATAGATTTATGGAGAGACAGTGCTATACCTCCTTTTTTCTACCCTTAGAGGCCAAATTTTTCTCAGTATGCATATTCAGCTCATGAAAACTAACACTGGCATATGGAGTAATTCAAATGATTATACAAGGGTGGTCTAATTTCATTTCCCATTGGACTAGTGTCTAAATTTGCAGTAATTTCCAGAAACCCATGGTATTAATACACATGGACTTGCAAGACCTCAGTGTGGGCTAGCTGGTCGTTTCAGGTGAACTTAGGGACCATTTGACTGATAAGAATCTGCCAAGAGGGGTTAATGGCTTCATTAATGTATAGCAAAATACCTCCCTCTTCCAAGCATGTGTGCGCACACACCCCCCCCCCTCTCTTCAGAATCAAAGCGCTGCTATACTGGATGCTTTGAAACCACAGTGATCAATAAGACTGATTTCACCTATTTACAACATTTTGGAGAGGTATTGCTTGACAATAGTGAGTTAAACTCTGCACTTCTCAAGCTTAATGCACAGCTTCTCCGGCAATGAAAAGACAAAATGATTTTGTGAAAACAGTTTAGGAGATGATTTGCATTAAGCAATTCTGAGCATGTTCATGTAGTTTACTACTAACATCAATCACAGTGAAAGGATCATATATTGAAATGCTTGGAAAAGTTTCCACATGGAAAATATTTTGCAGAATTATTGTACAAATGGACAATAGGAAAATTTTATTTTTGTGTCTTCCAGGAGAGTGTGATAGGCTTCATTTACCCTAACTGAAAATGTCAGGATTTGGGCCTTAGATCTAGAGTTTCTTTCTAACCACTGGGAAAGACTTGGTCTTATACTGGTAAATCCTGCCTTGGGAGGAAATGAATTGTGCCCTGGAAATGTCCATTTCTCTCCACTGTATAATGACAATCTAAGGTCAGACGCATACATATGCGTTACAGACATGAAGAGTCTTATGAGATGAATCACACCCCACAGATCAGGAAGATAAGTTACTACAGCAACACTCACCTAACTTATCTCTGTACTACTAAATCAATAAATATTTACTACTATAATTACTATGAATATTTCATTTACTTTTAAATTATGTATTAATATTATATTATTAACTACCATTTATATTGTTGTTGATATTGTTAATGCTAATTATTAATATTCATTAACTTAATAAATATTTACTACTTAAGTAATAAAAAATATTTGTGTGGGAACAGATACTAGATCTTCTAAGTTTCTTAACTCCTAAAGCAGTTATGGTCCAGGGAAATTTATTGCTAGCTATTTTATAATATTCTGAGATCACAGATTAATTTCCCTGTATCAGAGCTATCCACAGCAGGAGTCACAACTTTGGTGAGAGGCCCAACATATACGATTGAGAGATGATGAAACTAAGATGGCAGTCTATTCAACAGTGCTGGGATCTATCGTTCCAAATAGGAAAGTCAGGATGCATTAGCTTCACAGAGATAAAAGGGAAAAGAAGAAACTGATTTCATCTAGTTATTACCCATAAAAACAGCATTTGGAAAAAGCATGCTATTGATGTGAGATGAAGAACTCTGTTATGTGAATATCAACCAATGTGAGGGCAATTTAAAATAAATTAATAAAATAGTTTGATTGGCAGCAGAATATAAGACAAACTAGTCCAGATAAAATGTTATATACTGATCTACATGATGCCATAATAGGTCATACATTCTCAATTCCAATGTTCAAGAGTCACTAAATATATACAAAATATTCAAGAATCAGGAACGTACTATTGTACTCGGCCATCTGCAGTATTATAAACATTAACTCTCCTTGCTTTGCTGAAACAAATTAAAAGAGATTAGAGTAATTGGAGAGACATTTTTTATAACTTGAATGCTGGCACACTAGATCTTCTCAAGATAAATGCTCTGTTCAGACTTAGTTCTCTGTGTTCTCTCCACTGATTGCCTTGAGCAGGGAGAAAACATTACAAGATATCCAAGTGGTAATTGGCAAATTTATCTGGAGTGAAAAATTCAGTGGAGTTCAAAGGAGAAATCAACCCCCAGTCCTTCCACCCTTACTCTTCTCAGCCCTCCCATGAATATCAAAGTGCAAGTGAACACGAATCAATGCTGCCTGCCTGGGTGGGAGCGCTGCAGCAAAGTGCCAAGTTACATTGATTCTCAATGGGGTTAAGTAAAGTTGAGGAAGTTTGATATGTCTTGGCATCAACACCTTCAAATGAGAAATAAAGAGTTTTCTTTCCAGTCAACATCTCCACTGTACCTATTTTCAGACCCATTCTCTTGATTTGCTCAAATAATTGCTACAATTAAGTACACAAATTGGGGAACTGCAGTCAAAGAAAAGCCGATTTCAAGATCTCAGTTGTATTTATACTTACCATTAAGAGTGACTCATCCTAAGGAGGGAGAAACAGCAAGATTAAAGAAACAGACCCACTGAAAGAAAAATTTACAGTTCACCTGGTGCTTGCAAGAAATATGGAGGTTGTTAATGCTTGGTATTTAGTAAGTAAGTTAAGCCTTACCTTGGAAAATAATAATAGGGTTTGTTCTTTCTTCACTGTATCTGAAAGGAATTAACAAGTTTGGAGTGGTTCTGCAGAGGGAAAACAAAGTTGGGAGTGTCAAGCATAAATGAAACCTTGAACTGGGCCAGTCTTGGAAATGTTGGGCTGCAGATCCTTTTCGGAGAAGGTTTCTATTAGCAGAGGCACCCATTGCCATGAATCAGCACATGGTGATTATCCCTGAAGCAAAACTCCCTCTTTCGGTTTTACTGATGGGAAACTTAACCATTGCTCCAGACAATGGTTAAGAAGTCATGTCTAAATGTGAACACAAGAACAAGAGTCAACTGTTAATGTTCTTTTCAAATTCTGCAAGATAAACGCCAATACTGTTCCAACAACATTACAGGGGGGGAAAAAGTAAACAAGTTCCTCTGGAAACTTTCACAACCATTGACATTCCCATTAAGGGTCAGGGTCGACACAAGGAGAAGGATGTCTTGGACTGTTATCTAGGACTGTAGAGATTCTCCTTAAGAAAAATGATGCCTGAGACCACTTGGCTGGTTAATATTCTGCCTTGCTTTCTAGTGGGTATCATGAAGAAGGAACCTCAAAAGAAGCAAGAGTTTCAAGAGCAAACCTTAGAAATCTAGAAAACCTCATCAGACACGGTTTAAAGCATGCACTGGAGATGTAAGATGACAAATTCACACCACAAGCAGGAGTTCAGTCAGAGTTTTGTTTAATGCTGTCCCTTTAGTCATGCTTCAAAAGACTTCAGAGATTCATGTGATTTTCTCCACCAGCACAAAAAGTTGAAGGCCTACAAGTAGTCAATGGAGAAAGGTCTTTCTGTTGGTATAGGCACAAGAGACCTGGTTGAAGACATCATTTTCCTTTGTTTGGGGACTGCTGGAAAGAAACTTGGCCTTGATGCCTCTGGTTAATATCAAAACTGAACATTTTTGAAAGAAGCAAGGGTGCATATTAAGATATCCAGTTCTGGACACACAGAAATCTGTAAATATGGAGGTAATTGTGGATACACAGCATGAAATAGCTTTCTTCTCAAAGTGAACCCTACTGAAATTAATCCTTTCACTGGCCTTGCTTCCATTACTTCTTGGTTAGCAGCAAGGAAACTTGATATGGGCTTGGAAAATGTCATGGAGAGGACCAGCTGTTTAGTTGCCAGCATTCTGCCCTGAAGGCACTGAAATGATATCAGAAATAACTGATTTCTCTGACAAAAATAAAGTAAGAGCCAAAACATACCAGTAGAGTAGGCAAAGGCAAATGTTGGGGACAGAACTGAAAAGAAACCTAAAAGTTATTCACTCTAGGCTATTTATGTTATAAATAGTAATCTTTTAAGTGTTTTAGGCAGCACAAAGAATAAGTTGTTTAGTGGCTCATTATGCTTTTTTTTTTTTTTTATCATAAGAACAGAGACACAAATATAACACGGAAGGTTTACTCTTAAAACTCTGTGTTTAGTTGTTTCTTCACTGACCCTGAAGTTAAGGTTTCTAAAACTAAAAAACATCTTTTTTTCAGCAAACTCTGTTATTAAATGGGGAAACTTGGACAGCTGTACAACATTTGTACAAACAAATTATCTGTTTGTTTTGTTTGTAGAAAAAAACAATCCAGACTTAGAAGCAGAGTGGCTCCTTGTAAAGGAGGAACCTGGGCTCCAGGGTGTCCTTCAAACCTCTTAGGTCTGTTCCAGCAAGTTGGCAAGACCTGAAGCATTTGAGAAAGACACATCACTGGTGGATAAGACCTCTCTTGGAGGCATTACAAAATTCCCATCTCACCTTTCAATGGTTTTAATATTACCTTAGGAGCATATTTGATCCTGCAGTGACTCAAGTATAGCATGGATTGAGGGAGCTAGGACACCACCATCATTTGAGCCATGGAAATTGCTGCCTTCTTTCACTGAGCTCTCAAGGCATTCATGCAGATTTATGTTGAAATTTTATTGCTTGGAGCAAGTTCCTTGTTGCTCTACCTACTATGGCACTAGATCTCAAATAACTAATGTGAAAGCTAGCATAGGTGGAGATGTCCATTACTACATTAATATAGATGAAGTTGCACCTTCACTGTCAGGTAAGGGTTTGAATTCACAGATGTGAGGCTGAGCTCTCTAATGCTTTGCAGTGTTTGTGTGTTGATTTACTGTTGGGCTTAAGTCTGGAATGAGACAGATGGATGTTCAGGTGGACAAAACCACACCAGGGCAGGCATGACAAAGCTAGTACGGGTACAGGCTAGCACTGTCTTCAGATCCAGCTTCATATAATCCTTTTCCTTCACCCCACCAGACCTCAGCAGAGGAATCCAATCCTTCTTGCTTCCTTCCTTCAGCTGCCCAACAACTGGAGCATCCCCACAGAGTTGCTGACCCCCATCTTTACCCTTCCGCACACGAGTCCCAGCAATGAGTCTCTCTGCCCTCATCTCAGTGCCCACTCCTGCTTCTCCTCAGTGCAACCCACATTGCACATTAAGTCTGCCAACATTTATGCTCAGTAAGTTATAATTCAGGAGCAGATAGCAAGATAATGCAGCGGATATTAAAGACAACCCCATTTTACACTGGAAGACAATGTGAAACCAATTGTTCTTCACAGACCAGCCTGAACAAGAGCAGATAATTAACAGGTCAGTCTGTTAGCAAAAAGCAGATAAACAACTTGTACTACCCACACATTTCTTTTTTTAGGTCTTCCTTGTGATTAAGGTAGAGGCATATGTTTTGTGGAAGAAAGCACAGATAGAAATCTATATTGGTAACAAAGAATACTGATTAATACCAAAGAGGTGTTATTACCTTTGAGAAACACATTGCCATGGTTGGACTGCTGCATCCAGTCAGGCATTCATATTTTAACATTCAGGAAAGTCATGCAAATGATTCAAGGTGAGGAAAGCATGCCCTACACTGAGAAGATAAAGGTGTCTAGTCCAGTAGTTCAATTGGTGGAGAGGTTAAGAAGAGAAGTAATTTCCTTTAAGGAGGGACAAGGTGTCTGACACTAGCAGGCTTCTGAGTAGGCACACAGCAGTATCACAAGGCTGAGAATTTGGAGTCGAAGCCAGGAAAGATGAACGTGGCATCAACATGCAAATCTTTTAGGAAATTAGCTAACCACTTAAATCATTCACCCCATTAATTTGGGATCTTATAGTTGAGATTGAATTAGGAGAAAAGGTCACTGGAAGTAATTGTTTTACATTGTACTTGTGACCCTTCCAGCACATAGTTTAAGCTTAACACTGCCCAATCAATATCATTGAATCAAAGTCTGAGTAATTACTTCAATCCATATTTTTAAATTAATCTCAGCTGCAAGCTAAGTTCTTTGGACTAAAGACGGAACAAAATATGCCTGCATTGCCCTCAAAATGCTCAGGGTACTTTCTGCTGAGCATTAAGATAATGATTATAATGAATATTCATGTTTCAGAATTTTGTGTCTCCTGGGTGAGCTGAGCAGGATTTAAATTTCCCTTGGTACAAAATTGGGCAGACATATTTGTGTATCTGTGATTTGTTTTGGCTTGGTTTCATTGTCTGCAGCTGGAGGCAGGGCAGGGAACAACACAGGTCAGCGTGTGCCAAAGCAGACCGAGAACATACCTTCTTAGAGACTTTACTCACGTCTGTGGGCACAGCATGCATCAGGCTGGGATTCAGGGAGGAATCACAGGGATTGCTGTCATCTACCCTTTGCACTCTTTTTCTTTGCTCTGATCCTGCAGGCATCCCCCACCTACTCCTTTTCAGCAGCAGCCCTGGCTTGCCCCATGCCCACAGCACATAATAGGTAAGCCTTTTGAGAAATGAAAAGCATCTCATTCTAAAGCGACTGGACTGATAGGAAGCTCAAAATCATGGTGCATGGTAGGAAAATGCAAACTTGCTTTCTTTCAGACTAGCTGGACATGAGCAGGCCTTAATCCCAAATGTACATGGCTTCTGTACTCGAATTAGCATAGCCTAAGTACATTGCTACACAGTCTGCTGTGGAGCTGGCTTGTATCCTGCTAACTCAAAAGCGATTTTGCATCTGCCTGAAATCTGTTCTCTATACATAGGGATATCCAGGTAGGATTTAATATCCAGCATTTTCATAAAGTTCAAGACCAAGGGAGACCATGACATTTATTCTGACCTCCTTTATATTACAAGTCCTAAAATGAGGATGCCAAGATAGTAGATATATTTGACTTTCATTTCCCCGTGTTTCAGTTTCTCATCTGCAAAACAAGCCCAGTAATAAGGGAGCCTGTGTTCACCCGAGTTAGACATTGTGAAAATTAAATACATTCATATTCAGAAGGCAGAGCACTGTATCAATGAGTCTCACAGTAAAATCCAGGAGAAAGTTGATGGTTTTGAACCATGTGTTGTACATAAGGCAGAAGCATCACTTATAGTGTGTGTGGGGGAGATAAATAATGAATAGTTTCTCTTTTAGGGGGTGCTGTCCAACCAAGGCCACAGATGAGGTAGAGCTTCTGCAAAAAGAAAAGCAAGATATGATTCTCTAGTTTCAAAACATAGACACATAATGGATGCCAGAATTAGATGACCAGGGAATCCTCCCTTTGTCTTTTTCCAGTTGCAAATTTACACCTACAACGGTGTTTGTTGAAAAGTAAGAGAAGGAGGGTGCTGTGTGCATGTGCTACTATACCAAGACTATTGTTGTTTGACTGGGTTTCTTCCCTTTCCCACAACTCTTGTGGCTGTGAGCATTACTGGCTTTTCTAGAATTGTTCTCAATCTTCTTGTGATTTTCAGGCTTGCTTCTGCATCTCTTTCCTGTGCATATACAGAGCTGCATGGATTCTTAGTCGTAAAAACCAAAATCAGGGAACACAAATTTAATTTGCATGAAATACTTGTTACAGATTATATTAAAGATCATCAGATCAACATCAGCTTTTAGTTAGATCAACATCAGCAACGTTGTTATTACGTTTTGCAGCTATATGAGCCAATAGAGCTCATACTATCCTAAATAGCTATTCCTGTTGAATTTCAGTTAGTTTTGGCAATTCTCTAATACTGCAAGAAAAACAAAGTGGGCACTTCTATGGTGCCTAAACATTTCAGCCTAGTAGTGAATTAGTATTTGCGCATGATAGCAGCCTCCTTGTCATTTTGCCTTATCTCTGAGACACCACAGAAGGTCTCAGGCAGTGGTTCTGGTGTTCCTTCAGTTCTTCCTGTTGGGATTTTGGCACAAAACAGGGAGTAGAGCCAGTATCTCCAAGGACTTTGGTTTCCCTCCAAGACTCTTCCCTTGCCCAGCTGGAACATATGTTACTAAACTGTGAGTGGGTTGCTAAAAGCATGTGTCATTGTTCCTTTAATTTATGCATACCCACAATGCAGATGATTTTTACACAAAATACCTCCGTCTAGGCTACAGATTTGGTATTTAATGCCTAGGTGGGTTAACTAATGAGCAAAAACCATTGGATATGTTTGCTTATTTAAAACATTTATGTCAGACTAGCTGCAATAGTTATACAGCTAACATATTTAGTGTAATTGTAATTAATTTTCAAATAATATTCTTCTCTGTAAATAAAAATATCTGAGTAAGTGACAATTAACTCCAAAGGAAATTTTGGATTTAATTCTGTCCTTAGTCACTAGAGAACTTGGTACAGCTTTAGATCCACTAAACATTCAGTATTTGAGGGTACGGCCTTGCACCACCTCAGATCAATCAATTACCAACACCATCGTGGGTTTTTTTACATTTTAAAAAACTTAAAACCTATAGACTAATGAGAATTTCACTGTTATTTAACTGAAAAAAGGTGATGCATAGCTACCATGGAAGTGAAACACACATGTCACAACAGAAGATACAGACAGGATGTGAAGATGAGTATGTATATGCTACTTAAATATATGCTGGGTATATATGTTGGTAGATGAAATGCACAGAGACTCAAACTTGAATTTCCAGATTGCAGGAAAGAGTACTCCAGTAAAAACCAACCCAAATACGCCATCAGTTCTTTAATGAACACAAGAAGAAAGATACTTTGACTTCCAGTCATTTCTGAATACTAATGCTTTGTTCCAAAACAGTAGGCTTTAAGTCTCAATCATCCTTAGCACGCACGGACACACTGGAGGGCAGAGACATTTGCTCTCTCATACACAGAGGAAAATGTTCTTGCCATTAGGATGTTCACCCAGGACATGGGAATCCTGCATTTAATTCACTTCTCAATCACTATCTTCCTGTAAAGCATCTGACAAGTTACTAAGCACCAGTCTGATTACTCTCTTGAAACCAGCACAGAAAAACAATGCTCTTCTGTCTTCAAGAGCTGTAGCCATGATAAATGTTTTTAAAGTTGCATGGTACTTTTGTAATAGATATTCCCTACAGTGACTTCAGACAAATCTGCCAACTATGAGGGTAGCTGAACAACTGCAGGAGAACAATTCACAATAAATATACTTGCTCAACCAGAGTTCACTTTAAAAATTCTGCCATAAAACCAAGTTCATCATAAAACTCATCCCTGAAATTTATCTTTATGAAGAAGATAGAAGACATTCCCATAGTCCTTCAGAGAGCCAAAAAATGTTTAGTCCAAAAAGTGTGTTTCTTCCTTCCTATAGACATAACTAAATGGTCAGAGGTAGCATTAATTTATTCTCATCTCCTTTATTTTCAACAATTCTGATGCAACAGATGCAGAACATTAAAAAAAAAGAGATACAGATCTTTTTTCTCGAGTGTGCTTCAAAACTAGATTCTCACTTTTCTCACAAAATGAACATTTTCTCTCAAGTGCTCTTCAAATTCTTTTATTAACCAGAAAGTTTTTCTGACTATGCTGATTTCCAACACAAAGTCAACTGGGATTTCTTCAATAAGTGAGCTTCTATGTGATGGGTGACTTTTTTCCAAAATGTAGCAGTTCAGAGGTGGAAAAGATTAGAGACTGCTTAGTGTAGATAGAGAAGATTCAGGGAAGTCAGAAAAAGTCTTCAAAATAAGCTAACTGCTTATACAAAAATAAAATAATCATTTTTTTCTTTTTATGTACTGTAGCTAAAATGAGCATAAATGTCAGCTTACTTGGCACAATATATCTAAGTCAGATTAAGGAGGAGGGCACATTTCAGACAAACACCACTGAATTTTTCAGACCTCCTGACTGTGATTTAATGGATCATGGTTATGCAAAGAATTCAGCCCTTCACTTACCCCTTCTATTCAATGCATCTATCCAATGGTAGGTTTTGGTCAGCCTGTTGGAGAAGCTGGACCTGCCACTTGTGAAATCAGCTGCTATCCCAAGAAAGAGCCTCCTAAAAAGCAACACGAACTACTGGGTTAGGCCATCCTGTGCATCTTAGCTCTGTAAGGACATGCACCCCTTTTCAACCTTCTTCTGCAGGACTTGAGCATTTTCCCATGTTTCTTTAACCATTTGCTAATGTGACCTATAATGGTCTAGTTCTGGCTAGGTGGTGCTGCCCCAACTCATGGATGCTGTGACAATTGCAAAATTTGAGGCATAGACCCAGTGGACAGCAGAGGGTTCTATCGATTTTACTTTGGCATCTTCTCTTCAGCACTAGGAACTCTAAAACTAATTTTAATACATATTCCAACACACTTAAAGAGACAGTTTCTCTTATTTGTCCTGTTTTCAGTGGTGAGTTACTGTCCTCCCACAAAACTCACCCAGAGAGTTGAACTCTATGAGGAGACGAATTGCTGATCAGAGAAGAGGAGATCCTAGAACATAGAGTGATGCCTCTGGAGACTGCCAGTTTCTCCTGTAAAGTGGCCGGAGAGCAATGGTCAAGGTTTACACAACATGTTTACCACTGAATTGACTCAGTCCTAACCTGGAATCAAGGACTTGCTCTGCAAGGAGAGAGTATCAAGAGGAGATTTGCATTTAAATCCTTGTGTCATAATCTGTTTCACCTATATTTTTTTTAATTTCAGAAGACCCTTAAGTGTCTAATTCGTATTCTAATAAAAGTGGTTGGGTTTTTTTTTTTGTTTACAATCCTATTGATATTTGTGGGGGTTGCTCACAGTGAAGGAAATTGTCCAAGCAAGTCCCATTGCCAGGAGTTAAATGGTGAGAGTAAATGTTGCATAAGGAGGTTTTGACATCACCATGGCAGTGGTCAAATACTGCCACAGGTACTCAGAGATCCTTCATCCTTGAAGATGCTCAAAATGCAACTGGATAAGGCCCTGAGCAGCCAACTGTAAGTTTGAATTTCACCCTGCTTTGAGCAGGTTGGACTAGCGAGCTCCAGAGGTCCCTCCCACCCAAAATCATGCAATAATTCAGTATGACGTTGAGCACACCTGGCCTCCAAGACAAGCCTTGTGCCAACTCCCTTTTGAGAAGGAACTTAAATTGTCTGAGGTGCTGGTGAGTGGCTGTTTGAGGTGTCAGCAGAGCAGCAGAGCAGAAAGCAGAGACTGATGGACATGCACAGCCCAGATACCAGAAAAGCTTTTCCGAAATGCTGTGGGGCAGGACGGTTGTCATCACCTGCTCACTTTTGCTGCTCCCCTCTAAGCATGGGAGTGTGATAGGAAGTTTCTGATGCAGGAGGGCACACAGAGCCAAAACACATTAATCAAACCTCTAGAAAGCAATTTTTATCCAAGCACCTTGTCATCTTTATGCTTCATTGCCCCAAACCTGTTGTTAATGTCACCTCTAGAATCCCATTAAAAATAGACCTCTTCAGGGCCTGAGCTAGGTCTCTTCAGAGTTATATGTACCATCAAGCACCCTTTTAAATGCTATATAAATATCCCTATCAGATCCCGAATGAAAAGCTAATAAATTGAATACATTGTCCTCTGTGTAACAGAAGGGGACCAAATGCAGCAGCCTTTTAAAGCAAATCATGATGAGTGATCTCAAAATATGCAACATTAAGCATAGTCATATTTTAGATAGCAAGAGTCACTTTCACAGGACTAGAGAAGTTATAAACCATTTATGTTTGTATTCCAGGAGCCCTTACAAAGCTTTGTTTTGAAAGCTTTATATTAACTTATAAAATCAGCTCAGAAAAATACATTGTTTTGTCATTGTCACTGCAATGGCGGCACCTACTTGTCTGCCTCTGTGCTTTGTTTTGTTTATAGTGAGAAACAAAGGTCCCACGTGCTTTCTACTAGGGGTGCAGACCTATCAAATGGGAATAACAATATCTCTTAAAAAAGTAAAAAGCTCTGGAAAAAAACCCCAGGAATTTCCCTCTGACAAACCAGGTCCTTACCCTGCCCCCGATTGCCCCTCATCTGTGACGCCTTGCCTTGAATCCCACAAGTGAAGGCTTCTCAAGGGCCGTTCAAGGTCAGCAAATTCTGGATACCTGCAGAAGGATTATTCAATGACTCTGGGCTTGCACATCATTGGCATTTTTTTTAAATCAACGCGTACTGAAAAAAGCAGCTGACACACAGCTGTGAAGCTGACTATTTGTGATTACTGGCAATGTTGTTTGGTCCTGGATTCTCAAAACTTTAACCAACTGCAGGCTTTGCATCTTATCTATGTATGATTTTTACTTGATTCATATGCTTCTCTGTCACCTTAGCAAATTTTAAAACCAAGGTCAAAACTATTTTATTATCATTATGCTCAGACTCTAATCCAAGTGCTCAAGATTGTCATGGGAGACAAGAGCTAAACATTCTTTTTAAAAGTTTGTAAAATTGCTTAGGAAAACAAACACCAAGATTTGTTCTTCATAGCACAAAATATTTATTTTTATCCACTGGTGTCCTGGAGGACAGGAAGATGTTCCGGGAGGAAATGTTGTCCTCACTGGGCACAGCTCGTGGGAACCTTTTTGACCTTGCTATGTTGAAAATACCCAAATCCCTTCTAGCCAAGGGCAAAGCACACAAATCCACTAATTTTTCACTTCCTCCTCTGTAGCATACAGCTTTAAAAATTGCATTAGTTCTATCTTCTTTGTAACTTTGCCTTCTGGAAATAATATTTGAAAACTCCAACCCACTTTCAGCTTTGCATTTTATCAATTGTATTAGTCTATTAGTTCATAACCAAAAGCATCGCTCTAATTGGCATCAGGGCTGGATGCCCATGTCTCCAGTAAGGTTGACATCAAGCCCAAAGGAGGGTTTAATGATGACCCAGCCTGGGGCAGATGAGGGGACATGTGGATGTTTTCTGCACTTGAATGAGGTCCCTAAGCTGGCAGCCCTGGGACAAGGATGCTGCCAGTGTCGGCATTTTCAAAGTGCCAGCCTTTGGACCTGGCAGATCAAGTTAATCAGACAGATTTGCAGTGTCCCATATCAACAGGGAAACTCTCTGCAATGCCACTGGCAAAAATATCTCCCACTCAGCACTGAGCTTGGCACTGGACAAGAGGAACCATTCTCAAGGGCCAGAGGAAATCTGGCAAATTTTCTGATAACAAAAAGTATACATGCAAACAACTCAGGTTTGTTGATTCTGGAATATCACACCTGAAACCTCTTAGTTTCAAATGAACATCATTACAGTCTCCTTTTTTCCTTTTCTTTTTTCTTTTTTTTTGGCTGAGGAACTTTATATTTGAATGAATTTGGATTTGGTAGATTACTTTAGGCCTGGGAACTGGATATTTACAGCATTTAAATCTCCAGGTCCAACATGCCAGATTGACTGCCACAGAAATGGGGACCTTTCCCTTCCCAAACCAGCTCATCTGGCAAGATGTGGCACTGAGGAAAGACAACCCTGAAACAAAGGAACCTTTTTTCTAGTGAAGGTAAAAGTCATCACTCAGCACTGGAGAAAATAGTAGCATTTTAATAGGATTTTACACTGTTATCAGAGTTTCAAATGAAGCTGGGCTGAGGCTGGAAGTAAGGAGACTGGGCAACAGATTGAAGGCAAACCAGCTGGATTATTTTGGGTGCAGCCTCAGAGCAGGGGCTCCATTACTTCCAAGAAAATTCCCTGGAGAATTTCAAGTACTCCTGTGTTTTATCCCATGCAAAGTTTTAAAAGCAAAAATGATCCATGAACTAGAAACTGCCTTCAGCTCCTGATTCAGACATGCAGCCCCTGAAAGGCTGCATGGTTTTGCTAAAAGAACATGGACATCCTGTTCACATGCACGGGGACATCAGCCCTGTGCCCACAAGCCATTCACTGTAACTATGGACATCTTTTGCAATATAATACAGCTACAGGTTGTAGTTCAGAGTTTGCTGCTCTGGTAGCAGAAACTTGTCTATAGAGATGTAGACCCTCAAGTGCAATGTGTAATTATTCATGCTATCTGGTTGGCCTGCTCCACAACAGGCACTTTGATGTGAAGGAAAGGGAAGATTTCACAGCTCCTGAGACTCTTCTCTTTGCTCTGTAAGCACTGCAGCATCGTAAGAGCTGAAGATCACAAAGCCTTCTGGCTTATGGATGAGCAAATATGCAGCCAGGACACATCTGTTAAAGCTACTGAATGCTCTTGGGGCTTTGCTGAAGGCTACATGGGAAAGATCAGAAAGGAGGCAATAGTAGTAATGCATTAAAGGAAAACCTCTGGTTACTGAAATGTTAACAGTGCATTAAAGTTCCCAAAGCTACACAGAGATACCTCTCAGTGATGGACACATGCTACTGATGCACTCTGGGGAGGACTACAGTGCCATTTCTTAAGTTGTGTCTGCACCCACGATGATGGAAAATATATTCAATGGACCGAACTGAGCTTTTTTAAATTTTTTTGCCTTTTTTTTTTAAAGCTGAAAGATTGCTGCATGTCTTTGAGCCAGGTCCACCTGATCCATGCAGACAGTCTCCATGGTAGGACAGTGTCCTGAGAAAAGTGCAAAGGTTCTTACTGACCTTTTCCAGCCTTCCTCTTCCCCATCTTTTAATCTCAGGTTCCAAATATCTTCCCATCCTCCCCTTTCTCCTTAGATACACACCTTCTTCTGTATTTAACTACTACAGATATTCTTTTTCAACCTTCTCTTGCTTAGAATAAAATGCTTCAGTTCTTTTGGGCTTTTCTCATTGAACATGGTTTTTTAGGAACTACTCTATATCTTACAAAAGTAATTTTCTCAAAGATAAGGGATTCTGAATGTGTATTTTCTCTGTAGACACCTAAATAGCAACACAGAGCATAACCTGTTAATAACTCCTTCCTTTCACAAACTGTTCTGTATAATTAGTGGTTCACCAGAGACCTTCCTAAGCCAGACATCCATCTGAGGAAAAATTGTTTATGATTGCTAAGGCATGAAATCCCAGAAAGCCACAAGAACAAAGAAAATTTCCTGGCTGACAATGTTTTCTCACAAGACCAAGCTTAGCTCTATTCTCTGAAACCACTGAAAAGGCACTAAATTAAGCCTGAAAACTGAAGGGAGTGTGTCTGGAAGTGACTGGAGGAGGAAAGGAAGAGATAGTGCCAATGGATTAGTCAGCAGATGTTTTTATGAAGAGCTACCACCTCTTAAATCCCCGTATATGCTCTTCTCATTTAAGCTTCACAGTTCTAGAAGTGTACTGATATTCATCACCTTTACACACAGCTGGATACTGAACGTTATTTTGGTGATCCTGACATGGGTCTACCGGACTTGGTTTCCAAAAGAGTTTCATGGGTCCACAAGGCACTTGGCCTGAAATGCAGAAAAGACTCCAGAAGGGCAACAGCACAACTTACTACTCTCTAGTTTTGAGTTACCAATTTTCCACTGTGTTCTTTTTCCAACTGAAAAGAGACTAATAAGTCTGTCTTTTTAATGTGTATTCTTTGCACTCACTTAAGGAAGGAAATATTGTCATCTACAACTTATCAGCTCTTTCTCTGCTGCCTACTTCTTAGACTGCTTCTTACCTCATTAACCTTTAACCTTGAGATAAAAGGGCTTATTGATTTATTTGTTTATTTGTTTACAGGAGGTGAAAGATTTTTGAACTTGGTTTTGTAATCTCTGTGGTGAAAGCAGAGAGATTAGTATTAGTGTCCTTATAAAAATCAGGTGATCTTCACAATGAAAAAGACAGATTAGCAGCATTTCCCTACAGTGGAAAAGTGTCAGACTGCTGACCCATCCAGAGACCTGGCAATGAGTCACACTGTCTCAATGGGCAGAAGCCACAGAAAGTGGTATTGATTGACTTTAGTCATGATGCATAATGCATTAGTAAGAGCATCATTAACATGCATTGCTCCTGGACAGCACATCAGTTATTGCAGCGAGTGCTCGTGTAACCTTAGATTTTTTGTTTCAGAGCCTGAGGGCAGTTTAAGCCAATATGTGTTCCTTTCCATTTGCAACAGGGCTAACGACATGGCCACAAGCATTTGCTGTGGCCCAGATGAGGACAAGTGATCCATTAAACTGAAGTAATTCGAATGCTTATGACCATAAATCCATGAAGTTAGGTTGGATGAAATGCAACAATTTTGAATTTTTGTATGTAGCACAAACTTACTCTGGCTTGAAAAGCGGAGTTAGATGATTGCTGGGATGTCCATACAGATATATAACTCTTTTTTGCACCCATTTCAGACAGAGAGCTGGAGTAACTCTCCATGTTACTCCATTTTGTCAAGCCAGAGTAAGTTTCTTTACTGAAGAAGTCTGTAACAAAAGGAGTCAGAGTTGTCTACTGCAGCTCTGATTTATATACTGAACTGAGAGGTACATGAGTTTATTTACATTAGGCTTCCTTATACAATCACTGGAGGAACTCAGGCATCTCCAGAGACTTAGATCTTAGAAGGACTAAATCAATCACCTGCCAGAGGGGTATTCAGTAGAGAGAAAAAAAGGAGACCAGCGTCCAAATTTAAGCATCTGGTTTTAGATTTGGAAATATGAAGGTGGAAAATGCATCTCTTTCCTTGTTGGTTTGCCAGAGTAACTCATCACTCTGTAATGAGTTTCATAAATCCCTGCAGAGAATCGAGGCAGTTAAAGCTGAGGGCAGCAGCAAGAAGAAAAAGGTCTGGATGCTGGGAATAAAAGAGAACAGACTACTCAAAGCAGGGTATGAATGAAGATATTCAGGTCTTAATTGCCTTTAAACTGAGAAGCACAACTTATGAAAGTAATAAGAATCTCCTCACTTCACAACAACCTTCTAGTTGGCCTGATTTTCCCTGATTTTCCCCCAAATGTGAGCAAAAGCAATTAAACAGACTTCTTCAAGACAAAGTGTACATGTGGTACATGACGTCCTATTTCACCAGCAGTTTTCCAGCACACAGTGTCAGAGTTGCAACACCACTGGTTAGGTAAGTGGTGTGGTTTAGCCTCAGTCGGCAACCAAGCACTACACAGCCTCTCACTCACCCTCCCCCCTTGGTGGGATGGGGAAGAGAATCGGAAGAGTAAAAAAACTCATGGATTGAAGTAAGAACAGTTTTATAATTGAAATAAAATAAAATATAACACTACTACTACTACTACTACTACTACTACTACTACTACTACTACTACTACTACTACTAGATTAAAACCAAAAGGAAAACAATGAGACAGAGAGAGAGGAACAAAACCCAAGAAAAAACCCTAGTGATGCAACCTCTCACCACCCACCGACTGACACCCAGCCAGTCCCTGAGCAGCTGTCCCTGGCCAACTCCCCCCAGTTTCTATACTGAGCATGACATCGTATGGTATGGAATAGCCCTTTGGCCAGTTTGGCTGTGCCCACTCCGAGCTTCTTGTGCACCTGGCAGAGCATGGGAAGCTGAAAAGTCCTTGACCAGTGTAAGCATTACTTAGCAACAACTAAAACATCAGTGTGTTATCAACATTATTCTCATCCTAAATCCAAAAGACAGCACGATACCAGCTACTAGGAAGAAAATTAACTCTATCCCAGCTGAAACTAGGACAGTAAGTCTGACAGTCCTGCAATGAAACCTCTTGGTAACTGGGTAAGTAATAAAACAGAGACAGTGGCTTACATGAAAGTAAGTCAGTAAGTATAATTAGCTTGAGCAGTATTTATTGAAAGACCTCTTTTTTAATCTTTGAGCCAAATTCCTATCTGGTTCCATCAGTAAACTCAAAGTCTCACAGTTTTATATGTAAAGCATATTTATTTTAATATTGCTAGAGAGACTTCAAGGAGACAGAGAAACAGTATTGCCTACACAGGCAAACTCAGACCAGTGCCTCAGAGATTTTTATATTTGTCATCACAAATGCTTCATTTTCTTCTTTCAAACCCATACTTAACATTACTGCAACGAAGGTGTTAATGTTTCACATTCCTGCTGTGCTGGTTTTGGCTGGGATACAGCTAATTTTCTTCATAGGAGCTAGTATGGGGCTGTGTTGAAAACAGTGTTGATAACACAGGGATGTTTTAGTTACTGCTGAGCAGCGCTTACACAGAGTCAAGGCCTTTTCTGCTCCTCACCCCACCCCACCAGCGAGTAGGCTGGGGGGGCACAAGAAGCTGGGAGGGGACACAGCCGGGACAGCTGACCCCAACTGCCCAGAGGGCTATTCCATACCATATGATGTCATGCTCAGTATATAAAGCTGGGGGAAGAAGAAGGAAGGGGGGGATGTTCGGAGTGATGGTGTTTGTCTTCCCAAGTCACCGTTATGCGTGATGGAGCCCTGCTTTCCTGGAGATGGCTGAACACCTGCCTGCCCATGGGAAGGAGTGAAGGAATTCCTTGCTTTGCTTTGCTTGCGCACGTGGCTTTTGCTTTACTTATTAAACTCTGTTTATCTCAGCCCATGAGTTTTCTCACTTTTACCTTTCCGATTCTCTCCCCCATCCCACCAGGGGGGAGTGAGCGAGCAGCTGTGTGGTGCTTAATTGCCAGCTGAGGTTAAACCATGACACTGGCTCAGGAAACTAGATTAAAAGCCTACGACTTTCAAACCAACAAGCCTTTTCAACCTTTGTGTAGTACACAATACAGGAAAAATAGGAAATACAGTCTTGTGTCACTTTTTAAGAGTTCAGAGTTTATGTGCTGGAGGAATTCCTTGAGTTTTCAAGCAATTTCAATAGCCTGTAGTCTGCTCCAAATAACCATTGGTGAAGGCTGTGCTTTAAATAGGAAACAAAAGTAATGAAGTAACAATATTAAATTTATGCTGTGCCATGCTAACGTAAAAACTACCTTCACACAGTGTTGCTGAATTAGCCCACAGTAGCAGCAAAAGTAAGTTTTAGCTTGTTTTTAAACTTGAACTTTATTTTGGAATAGGAAAGCAGCCTGTGGCAATTTTATGATCTGGTTCACTCATTTGTTTACCCAAAATTTGTAAATCACTTTATTTTATGGGTTGTGACTGGTGAAATTTTTTCAACCATGTGAGAGGTTTGTGCAGAAAAGGCTGCAAAGGATATAAAAGCGAAGGACAGATCTTTTCATAAAAGTGAAACTCTTTATTCCCAAGAAAAAATAAGCATTAAATCACATTTGCAAGAAGGAATGGATGAGGAATGGGTGATATATAGAATAGATGAGGGTAGAGTTTTTAAGTCCTTGTACACAATCAGTATGACTTTAGTCTTGTGTCTTCACGGCCTTGTACAAAACCTTTCAACAGGATACGTTCAAATGAAGATAGCAACAGAGTGACTGATCTCAATCATAAAATGCAGGAAAGGAGCAGAGTTTAATTCTGCTCTCTCCCACTTAATGAACAGGAGATTTCCACAGCTACCCTGTGCCCTCATGATCATCCAAAAGCTTCCCTGAATGAAGAGACAATTAAGACAGCTGATGAGTACTGCAGTATGTGATGCTCTTAGAATAACTGGGGTGGAGAACTGGAGAGGGTCCATGCACATCTTCCATGCAGTGGAAGATGAAATCAAGAGCTACATGTTTTGGATACACCTGTGACCCATTTGTAGCAATTTGATGCTGCAGCTGCCAATGGGAAGTTTCCCTCTGCCCTGATGATTTTCCTAAAAAGCAGCAAATGGATGTTCAGGTAATACCCACTGACCCAGCTGTGGGACAGTGCATTGGCAGGCACAGAAGGGGCCACCAAGACACTGCCATTGGATCCCTACAGAGAAGGGATAGGGCCTGTTAAACACACATTTATCTGCAGCGTGACACCAAACCAGCAACCATCATGAATCTGTTCACCCAACATGAAAAGGTCAGTCTCCTCTGTGAAGAGATACCTCACAGAAGACCACCAGTACAGATGATTGAGCCAGTGAGGAGGTTACCACAGTATACTTTCAGCAGTCCTATATTGCTCCATGCACAGGACATCTGCTCCTCTCTTGTCTTAAAAGAGGACAGTCACGCAGAACATATACATGTCTTTTTCACTGCAAACAGGAACTCCATACTGGAGCCCTGAATTCAATACCGGAGGAATAAATGATAGATTTGCTACAAGTCTTTAAATCTGTTCAAAATATTTTAAATTCCAGTCAATCATGAATGCCATTTGGTCTCAGTCCTAAACCAGAAACAAGATCTTATGCAAGTGGATCAACAATTTGTCTTTGTGATTCTGCCTAAATCTATGCTCTTAACACCTTCGTTACCCACAAAAGACTGTGGACCTGGCCATGATCTATGCTGTCATGAAGTAATGTGTTGGGGGGTCATTTTCAGGCATGTGTTGCTTGTATGGACATTACAGTGAGCTTATGACAGACAGAATAGATGTTGACAGATGACAGCATAAGATCTTTAAAGCCTGTCAGAGAATTATGTATTTTACCAGTCATTTTCTACTCTGAAGGATGTTCTGTGTGTGTGTCTCTAATTATAGCAAAACTGTACAGATTGTGTCAAAACTGCCCACTATTATCCAAGCTGTACCAGCTATGGCTGACAAAACATGCACATCTCCTAATTAAGAACATTTTAAAACTGACTTATTTAAATTAAGAAGACCTCCCAGCCTTCACTTTTTGACAACTTACTCTGAGATTTTTGTAGCAGGAGGAGAAGGAAAGCAAGAATATTTTAGATTTCTTCCCTCATTTCTTAACTGTATAGAGCACTAAAATAAGTCGCAATGTGCAAACAATATGTCAGAAAGAAAGCCTTTGGCTTGACAGATTGCAGGGCACAGCATAAAATAAAATGGTGTTGTTCTGAAGATCTGAAGTACAGAATGTAACGTGCTTTAAATACTTCGTTATTGTAAAGATCTCCAAATGTTTGGACATCTCAGGTGACAGCTTAATTCATTCATCCATTTAAGTTAATGGCATGTTTCTCTTGCTGAGTTCTTGTGTAAGTGAGCAGAACGCACCTTTGCTAACGGTACAGGAGGACTTCTAGCTCGGCTTTCCGAAATTGCAGTGTGTGCTGGGAATAATGTGAATATAGAGAGCAATTCCATCTGGCTTCCTTTTCTAAATAGTGCAGTTCACTTTCATTTTATGATTACAAATGTACTTTGCAAGGTAGGCACTTTTTCAAGCATTTGCAATTTTGTTTTCCAACCCTAGTTTGGAAGTCCTCATTTCCAGTCAGCTCCAATTTGATGATGAAGGAGGACCAAATTCTGCACCTAAGAGGACTTCAACTCAATCCCAGGTTACTTATGTGTGTTCTAATTCTCCAGGGCCATGCCAAATTTGTTGGCCAAAAACATAAAATGAGTGAAAAACGGAGCTCCGCAGAGAACCTAAATGCAAGTTTCATGTCTAAGAACTGATGAGAGGGCGAGGAAGGGAAGAGGCTGTTACCTCAAAAACCAAAATGGTTTTAAAGATTCTGTTGAACACCAGAAATGTTTTTAAAAACAGATTGAAATTATTTCACAGTGTCACTTCCAGGTCAGTTGTAAGAGAGACACAAAAATAACAAAACTCATTACTTGAGAATAGCTCACCTTTTCACAAGGCATCGGAGGAGATACCAAACCGACATAATCTAACGGCAACTTATGAAAGAGCTGAGTCGGATGGTAGAGCTCAACTCCTGCCTCACCCATGGGCAAGAAACCCCCAGAGTGCAAAGTCAGGTAGCACCTTGCCTGGTTGTAAGGCTCTGGGACAGGCTGTGCCTGGAGTTGTCAACAACCATACCTAGAATTTGCTGCACCCTTGTGTTCTTGGATCAGTCCTTTCTGTCATTTGTGAACTCTTTGCAGTCAATTAAGTTTTGTTTAGTTTTTGAGTTGAGTTGAGTTGAAAATAGTCAGCAGTGACAGCATGACCGACTGACTAAAGCCACCTTCCCAGCAGTGTCACAAAGTAGTATGCTAATGAATGCTGGTACTGGATCATCCTTCATTTCCACATTCCTTTTTTTTTTTTTTTACTTTGGACTTTTGAGCATTGTGATGGAAGAACAAGAGATTGACTGTGATAAGCAACTAATGAGTCCAAATGTTTTGAATCCAACACTGGATGTATGAAAGGAGAAAGGAAATTCCTCTTGCTCCAAAGTAGGCATTTGCACATGAGACAGTCCTTCCAGGCTCCCTTCGGTGACAGTAAAGGGAAAGAAGTGCTTTTTGGCCTCAATTTCCACAATATATTGACCACCAAAAACCCCTTTCCAAACTGTATATCGCATAAGTTCTTAGGAATTGACCACTTCTCACCTGAAGAAAGGCAATGAATATGTGAAAACAACCATGAACACAGAGTTTCAATCTCAGTACACAACACTGCAGTAGAGTGATGATGATAGGAACCTGAAACACCACACTTCTTTCCAGGGTGCTTAATAACCTCTAGAAAACAGCTTTAAAGCCTCTAAACTAATAACTTGGCATTGGTGGTTTGGTTCCACATGGGGTAGCTTATGATTGGACTTGTCTGGTACTGATGAGAGTTGTCACACTTAATGCTTTTGTTTGTCTTAAACCTGAAAATATCTTTACAGGAGACACTGTGATGGTCAGGTCAGCTGCTATGCACAAACATACTGTACATTAAAGATTCACAGAAAAAAAGTGATGTCTAGTTCTAATGATGCAATTAGCTGATTCTACAATTTAGTCTAACCCAAAATCTCTCTTTCAGGGACTTTCTGAACGTTATCTTTTTCCTTCTAGGGCAATCAGCTCTGATTAAGGCTCATTACAACAAAATGGGATGACACTTGTCAACAGTTCAGCCTACCTGCTTGGGAAGAAAGCCAACATTGCAATAGAGTTCCTGGACTTACAGAGTTCACAGGATGAGCCGTGTTTGGTGTTAATTATGCCATACTGAACCAAATAGAACTGGACTTCACAACACTTAAAGACCAAATCTAGGCCCTGCTCAGTGTAAAAGCTGCATTAGTATCTTTGAGCATCAAGTGGTTTTTTAATCTACCTTTCACAGAGGTCACCACACTTCTGAGTATAAAACACCAATCACATGAGTATCAATACATGGATTAGTGCAGCTCTGTAAAGCTCAGAAAAGCATTTTTAAAACATTCACTGAAACTAGCTTGTGTCAGAAATCACACTGCAGTTTATAATTCCATCATTTTTCATATCAGTATAAAAACATTAAAATCACACAAGGTTAAAACAATCTGATCAAAGAGGCCAAAGGAAGGAGTTTTCCTGGACAGCTCCTGCATCACAGATGCTTTGAAACTTAGTGTCTTGCAAAGAATAAGGTAATTGTCTATTTTTTTTTTAAGTGGCTGAGCATCTTGGGATTTTTCATGGGTGAATAGCACAAAAACCTCTGTGAACTGACAGACTTTCTGTAAATTTTAGACTGCCCTTTTTTGGTAGACACGTCTATATTTGGGTCATCCACATTTTTCCTATCTTGTGCAAAGTGGTTTTTGGGCTTACACACCCCTGGCTGTTGCAGAGGCCATCTGCCAAAGGGAGAAGCGATACACTTTCCTCCAATGTCAAAAGTTAATTCAAACAGTGATGCAGCAGCAAACCAATGGAACAAAACATGATGCACTCATCCAAAGATTTTCCTTCAGGAAAATGATATTGATTTCAAAATCCCCAGTCAAAAAGACCTCAAATTAGATTTCTGGTTAAGGTTTTTGGTGCTGAAGGAGATTAATATGGGCTTCAAACAAGCACTCAGCAGAAACAGATTTAGAATGAAAATCTCCAGGCTTCAATCCATTGTCTTCCAGAACTCATTTCAGCAAGAGAGAAAATGTCAGTTTGAAATGTTTTGCCGAAAGGCAGTTGTCCAACTTCAGGCCTGTTAGTATCTCACCGGCTTCTATGGGTTCGTTTCTCAGACCTTAAATATGTGTGAATCCAAGTACAGAGCACATGAAACACACAGGCACTATAGTAAACTGCTATTGGGAATGAAAATAAAGCTCCAAGAAATATTTAAATTTTAAAAACTACAAAAGTCAAAGTGTGCCATGATGCACAAGCAGAATTTGGAATGAGTATTGCTCAGCAATGAGAAAAGCTACTTTTTAAAGAAAAAATTCACATATATGTATATTTTTGTGATAATCCTATAACAATAATTAAAGTAAACCTGTTAAATCCTAAACTGAGTACTCTCTGAAAGTTTGTGATCGATAATGCTTTTTCATTGTATTTTCCAGGCTCTTGATCTGTAAAAACTGGATATGTCTAACAAGGAAACAATCTAAGAAGAACGAGGTTAACGGAATTTGATTTGTAAGAAGTAAAAGTGTGGGGAAATAAACTATAAAAATTCAATTCCTTTTTGATCACACATTGACCTGGAAATTACTATTAAAACAATTCAGAAGCCTTGATGAAAACCATTTTGAAACCTAAGTGAAGAAATTTTCCATTTCTGAGATGGATCAGAGTCCATGTCAATTAAAGTGAATCAAAGCATGACTTCATGAAAAAAACCCTGCCTCGTTCAAAGATTGGCACATTGTTTTCATCATTTTCTCTCATTGTTTTGAATACTGTATTAGTGAACCTGATGTTTGGAAAGAGTGAGAATAGGTGTGAGACACTGAGAGTCTTTTCGTAAAACATGGTGATTTCTAGTCACAGAGTAAATGCTAGTAGAACACCAAATACTGTTATTTCACCACATCTGCAATAAAATTTATCTGATTCCTTGAAGATGGCAAGTGTTACTGTCTAGTATGGCAAATTACAAAACCACTTTCTTCATTATCTTTCTTTCTTCATACCTTAAATAATCAAGAAATTGAAAAATTAATTTTATGCAGTCTCAAATACTTTGAGAGGAACAAAAGGTATTTCATTTCACATATTTAAGATGTTCCTTACTCGAGGAGTTGTATTTCCAGTCCTCCTTGCCCTGTTGTTTTCAGATGAAGACGCAAACTCAAGCTTTTCTCTAGTTTTATTTTATTTATTTTTTTTTTTCTAAGAATTAGCTAGGCAATCCATTTTGGGGCTCATAGTATGTTGCTCGCTAATTGCATGGGTGTACTGATTTTGAGCAGTTCTCAGTCTTGCATAGGCTTATGATTTTAACACTCATATTACAACCACTGAAAGATGATACAGTCTTTTAGCTGTTATTCTAGATAGTTGATTTACTTTTGTCTGAAGAGAAAGAGCATGACCTTAAGCGAAGAAATTAATTGTTTAATGGATTTTGTCCTACCTGTGTAATACCAAGCCGTAAGTGGTTAAGAAAACATCTTCTTGAATTATGGAATCCTGATACCTGGAGCTGGAGGTATTTCAAATGTTCAAAATGTCAAACATGGTTTGTCTTCTCATTTGCACCTTGAAGCATAGCTGCCAGGCTCACGGAGACAAATATTTCCTTTTGGTTTTGCATATCTCTTTTTCAGGCGCTGATCCCTACTAGTACTGCTAATTAAACTGTGAAGTTTTTCACAACTGCTACTAACAAGCATGTGAAGGAGCAGATGTTTGCATGACAATTTGCCTTGTGAACTGCAAAAAAGAATTACAGCTTCCTTATTTCAGTTGTTCCTGAATTAGCTAAGCAACTGGTCTTGTCAACTGAGCCTCTCACTTTTGAGGCACATAGAAGCACGAACAGATGCTCCTTGGTTAATGAATATAGGCGGTTTGAATTTTTCCTCCATTGTAACCTCTCTGCTAGGAGCTACATGCAGGATTTTTAGGAAGGTGAATGCTGCCTGACCTGATGTTGTCCTGTCCCTACTAGCTATCATGGATAGAGTTGACAGTCCCAGCCATATTAACATATCTACTGCACACAGCAGGCCGACGTTGGTTGTATCACCTCAAAGTGACATAACTTGGGAACTAAGGATCTAAATCCTGCTACTTCTTCTTAACCAGAACATGTTTTATTTTCTTAATGCATTCCAAACACATTATTCGGAGGTCCCCAGAAAAAAATGAGTACCCTCCTACAGTGAATAAGATTGATTAACTTTTCCCTCCCACAGTTTTATAGTTCCTTTCATGGGCATAGGGGGGGAAAATGTCTCAGCAGGGCTTGTGTTATGGATTTCCTGAGGGTCAGGGGCATGCTAACCTTGTTCAGTATGGTAGTTCCTAAGGTCCAAATAGATCCAAAGTCTCACTGTGGTAGGCACAATCCTTATTTCAAAGAGATGATATCTAAGTAAAGATGACATAGGGAAAAAAGAAAGGATAGAAATTGCAAATAGAATAAACAATGCAATGACAGCAGATGTCACATCAGTTGGATGAGTCTGTTTAGGAAGTGAGAGGACACTGAAGGCGAGGATCTGCTCAGACAGAGCTGAAGCCACAGACCAACTCAGTAAGCACACCATTGCCTGTACTGATTTTCCACTCAAGGGTTTAGTTTTCAGTGCTGAAGGATATCTTACACTGAGAAGCTGAGACAATGAGGGGTTTAACAGAAGCCAGGGGTGTATCTGACTTGAGATGGCAAGCAGCTGTCCAAAGCTATGTTCATATTGGTCTGAGCTGTAAGATCTGAATTGCTTTGTCAGCTGTCATACCAATTTACATTTACAAGGTAGGTTTTTAGCTTAGGGACTTCATATTCAATTGGTTTAATGTCAGTTTGGATCATTCTTTCTCATTATGTTCTCTTTCATAGTGCCAATACTAACTGGTGGTGTCAGCCACAGATAATTGATCTGTCTTGTTTAAACTTCAGCTAGGTTGCTCCAGATGATTAGAGTGGTGAAATCTTGCGAAGTATGTGCTATCTTAGAGAGGTGGGAAGAAGGATTTAGAGGAGGCAGTACCACATCATGAAAATGGCAAGACATTAGCTGATGTAAAAATGTCTGGAGGTTTCTGCAGCAGATTACATATTTCTCTGGATCCTGTAAGACTGAATTCAGAGTCTAGATTTAGAAACTGAGTCCCTTGTTGAGAGTGCTTTCGGAATCACTGACTCACAAATACAGGTAGACACAAGTTCATATTACAAGCTTAGGGCTTCTAAATCTTGCTGAAAAACTTCAACATGAAAAAGACTCTGTTCCTGGTAATTCTGACAAAACCCCATCGTTCAGCCTGCTAAACATGCAGTCTCTACTGAGAATTGGGTTGCAACCCTGTTATCGAAATTTGCAATATACCACAGTAAATACTATATAACAGAGTAGCTTAAAGCAGGAAAGGCAAGTATGGCAAATATTTCAAAAGAGCATTCACAAGCTCCTCTGTGCTCACAGGCAATTGTCAAGTTAGTCCCTTGCTAACAGAGATCCCTGTGATCATAATTGCTGGTTTTCAAGATCTGAGAATCCCAAACATGTCCCTAATTTGCCCAGTGCCTGCATCCTATAATTATATTAATAGAAAAGCCTATTTTTTCAGTGTCATAATGAGGATCTGCAGCCTACAGTAGCAGGTTTCTTCTGAAATGTAAGATGCATGGGATGATTTCATGTAAAAAAAATAATTTTGTAGAAGTCTAGAGTATATGCAGTGGAGACAGTTGACCCCTCTTCCTGCCCAGCAACATAGACGGAGCATTCTTTTGTGTGATTAGTGATTATAATCTACTAAAAATGTCAGAAATTATTATGTTTTTAATTTATAAACCTATTTTTGTTTTTCCTTTTCAAAATTTATTTTTGCCTCAGTTAACTGATTGGTACTTTAAACATGCAAACAAACAATGTGTTTGTGTCTAACCTGTTATCATCATACAATGGTCATTGAGAAGTTACTGAAGGCAGAGAAACAGCTCAGCACCACAAACCTCTGATTAAATAATGAGGGGGGGGAAAAAAAAAAAGATAAGGTCTCCAGATGGAATTAGTCTGGTCTAACCTTTAATTTTTGTCCTTCCAGATGTTCATACATGAGCTACTCACCCAAGGCTCTCTTAAGAATTAAAGGAGAGAACTAGGCAATTTTCAGTCATGAATCATTAGATCTACTTTACACACCCGCATCATGAGCTGACTCACCCTCCAGAGTCTTTTCAGTGTATTCATTTGATTCCCACCAGCTACTAAAGGATCCTATAGTGAGTAGCTCTGATGTAGATGTTTGCATTGCACATGCCCACATATAGTTTGACCATTGTGCATTTCCTTTAGCAGGAGACTGATTGCAAAGCTGAGATTCCCACCACCCAAGTTTTGGTGTTTTGTGGAAAGGGCTGAAGTGAAAGCGTGAGGTAGTTGTGAGACTACTGAGGAGAGGAAGCATGTTTTTGGTATTTGACTCTTCTGGTCACTGGTAAAGAAAACCTCTTTCTTCCAGAAATGAAGCAGAAGTTCCTCTATAGAAACATTGTTCTACCTCCTGTGGAGCCAATCCAGTTCACAGAAAATACTTTCAATGGTAAATCATTGAAGTATTGTCTTTGTAAAGAGATGGAAGGCACAGTTATATTCCCTCTTGGGATAGAATAATTTCCTTGTCTGCTTACTAAGTTCCCAGTGAAAGTATGGATAGGGCATGCCTTTCTCCAGTTTCAACCCCTTGGTGGTCAATATGGGTAGAATAAATCACCCCAACTCAGAAAGAAAGAAGTAGGTTGTTATCAGAAGCTTCAGTCTGTGCTGTATTAGCTTTAAACAAGAGTAGAAGAGACCTCGCTAGCCAGTAACAATTACTTTCCACCAATTTAGGTTTACTCTAAGATTATCATCTAGCTCTGCTGTCTATCTATACCAAGCTTGTCCCATGTTAGCCAATCAAATCTTATTATAAGAAATTAATAACAAAGTGAACAAAGTCTGCTTTGCAGACGAAGTAGGATGTAGAGAAAGGATCAATAATATTTTGTTATTTCTTGGCTCAAGCTTGAAGCAGAAGGTCCAGGAGACTGTGCAGACGCTGTCTGCTCTCCACAGCATACAATTTCTGAAAAATAAACCAGGGCTTCTGTAGCATTATCAGCAAAGTAGATCAAATTAGATCCAAACATTTCCAAAAGAGCAATGGACAGTTAGTCCTAGAGATTCAGGTGCTAGCTTTAGAAGGCTTGGAACTGAAATTACAGGTGCTTCCATGCACTTACACGTTTTCTCATCTTCATTGGCGGGTGTGAGCTCCACCTTCACAGAGAAAACACTAGAACACACTAAGAAAACAGGGAGAAGGTTCTCATGTTGGGTGGACAATTCAGATCATAAGGGAGGAAAAAATATAGGCAAGACTGCCTCAGAAGAACTAATCTACTTATAACTCAGTTGATGAAATGGTATCATGAATACAGCTTTAACAAAACCTTTTAATCAGTGGTTATCCCTTCAATCATCTGTTCTGACATTGAAGAATTTTTCACCACTGCAACCATGTAAGATGGTGGCATTTCTCCTTTTATACAAGTTTTACAGAAGTTTCTTTAACGAATGACAGCAAGATAGGCAGTTCTATCAAAACACTGATTAGGTGCTTTGATGTCCCAGATGCGAGAACGAATCTGAGGGTTGTTTCAAGTCCTTGGCATCTGTGACCAGAAATTTGGTGCGATAGCAGCATATTCACACATTTACTGCAGATCTTCTCAATCCCAACTTCTCTAGACTAAAAAAAATCATATCATCTTTTTCCCTCAGCCCTAGAAACACCTATCTTTTCCAAAGTCATATGATATCCCATCATCTAATTAAAACCCAAGCAGATGTTTAAATTCCAAGGCAATTAGTTTACCAGTATCATTTTGCATTTCTCCTTCAGTTTTTATTGAAAGAATAAAAGAATAAAGGAAGTGTAAAATGAATTAAGAATATATTGAGGACAGCAATTCCCTCTCTTAGTCAAAAGATGTATTAGCTGACTGTCTTTTAAGTAGAGTCAGACTGCAGTAATATTTCAGCAAAGCATAGAGATTCCCAAGAAAATTTGATTGGCTCATGAAGAAGGTGTAAGACAACTTGTTTTTTATTTGAATCTAGGAAGCAGTTTGGAGCACTGTGTACATTACTGAAAAAATCCACATTCCTGAAACTCCTAAACTGGTAAATTTCTAAGGCCATATTTGCTTGGTATTTCAAATAAATTTAGAATGCAATGGAACTATCCGTTTTATTCATTAAGCATATACAACTGAACGTTTTTCATAACAAACTGCAGGTTTACAAAATTATGAGCTTTCTTTTCCCAAAATTGCACTTCCCGCTATAGCCAAGAACACATTACATTTCTTCTTCTTTATGAAGAAGATGATTGTACACAGTGTATCTTTTTGAAAGCCCCGTCATAGTCAGGCCTTATTCTTCATCTAACACTAATTACCATTCAAGAGCAAACAAGGAATAAATGAGAAGCTTGATTTAATCAGCTTTCAGGAGTGTGAGTGTAAAGAATAACTCTGGGAATCCTAGGGAAATATCTTGATGTGAGATCTTTCTCACATCCTACACGAAGAAGTCTCACATACTGGAAAGGGAAATGTTGGTGAGATTGATAGTTCCCCATTAGTAGCAATATATCCAAAACTACCAGGTACGTCAACTTGTCGTTACCTTCCTGCTCTGCAAGGTTTGGCTTCTTAAGCCTCTCATTAGAAGGGTGAACACGTGGCTCTACAGATGAAAAAAGATGAAGGTTCAGCTGTTAAGAAAAGCATTTCTCCAAGAGCTTGACCAGTTCTTCCTAAAAGCAGAGTTTTAGAAGACTAGCAGGCAAGTGTGGACACTAGGCAGGAGGATATCTGTTGAGTCCTGTATGGGTTGTCTCTTGTAAGGATATAGAGATCCAGCCACCAGCAGGTGTGCTCAGCACCTTCGCATGTCCAAAGATCAGTAGCAACTTCAAGCCAGCAGTAACAGGGCTTTCTTCCTCCTGCGCTCTGTGGCTTTTCTTTCAATATTTCAGTTATGATCACAACATGCAAAATCCCCTCAATTTCTTCCTGGAGAGTAATGGGAGTGCTTCAGGGACGAGACTCAGCCTTCAAAAACCAAATAGCCAAATGAGGTGAGGAACTTGGGCAGACCTTTCCCTGACTGCATGGTCTGCAGAGCCTGCAGTGTTAGCTCAAAATGCTGGAGCTGGACTTTTGTGAGGGAAAATAGAGAGCTTCAAATAGGAAAAGGTGCTGGAGATAGCAGGTTGTAGGAAGCTGTAAAAGTTGGCAAGTGTCACACATCTTCTAAAAAGCACAGGTTACTTGTCAGTGTGCTTCTTGCACTTTGAACATGTTTAATTTTCCACCACTGGACTGAATTGTAAAGGAATTGCTGAATCTATCTGAGGAGAGTTGTGTGTGTACAGGGATGAAGGAAAAGCTGTTATTTTCTGATTAAATAGGTCTTATTCTGTAAGAAGAAAAACAGAAATCTGGAATTACAGCATGAGATAGGCTAAAGCTTTGGAAATCAGATAAACTATAAAAATTATTAGGTGGACTTTCAAAAGTGATTTTGTACAAAGAAGACAGAAAAAAGAAGCCATTGTTCAAACTTGTTGGGTAAGAACAGACACTCTGTAGTCACAAGTTTGTGTGCTTCCTTCAGTCCTCACTTTCAGATCTGGAGAATGGTTTATGAATAGCAATGCCAACAACAAGCATTGTGCAGCTTAAGAGTCATCAGAAAAGAGTCTCCACTGGGGAGAAAGGAAGTTTGGTGCTAGGATACCAGGGCTTTTTTGAGGTGACATGATGCCATTATACCTGGGGCTGTGCAGCTCTTGAAGTTATTCATCTTCCTTTGCCATTTATGTATACAAGCACTTAGGAGAATTAATGGTGTTATTTCTTGTAATAACCTGTAAGCCTGTGGATTGCTCTGACTTAATCATACTTGTGTATTGCCTATATGTTTCCTAGGATGTAGAGACTTTGAAAAGCCTTAATAAAAGAAACCAAAGCCTCCGATGAGTCACAGCCGATTAGTCACAGGTAGGGTTGGCTTCTAAGGGCTGGCTGCCCTCTCACAGACCTGCTCTTCAAAATTCCCAGCAGTTGTCATGCTTTCTCCCACGCTGCCCTCAAGAGTGGGAATAACTCAGTAAATATCCACACAGTCACCTTGCTGTCCTCTAAATCCAGCTCTCAAAATGCCTAGAGAAGAAGGAAACAAACTCAATGGGGTGAGTCCATAGCTGCATTACAATTGTTATATTTTATTACAGCAAAAGAGTAAGTTTTCTTATACTGTTCTTGTTAATTATTTTGCAACATATTCTGCTTTGTCTTGTGTGATCTTTCTGGGACAAGGACACTCATATACATGCAAATTTGTATATTACCCAGCAAAACAGTGCCTAAGGTCCATCTTAGACATAAATAGCACCAGGCAAAGCACCACATTAGCATGCCACTCTTAAGTTGTGAGCATATGTGAAGAGTATATACTTTAATTAAATCTGGATTATGTATGGGAGCTGTATCAAATCTTGCAGTAGATAAAGAATAACCCTTCTTCCCTGATAATGGCCTCAGCAGCTGCTTAGAATTGAGCAAAGAATTCTGAATTCAAATAATGGTTCAAAAGAACGTAATTCGTTCAAAAACCATCCGCACATACTCCAAGAAAGAAGGCTTTGCCAGTGTCATCAGCAGTGGCTAGTCAGATTGGAACAGAGATAGCTGGGCCACTGAGACAAATAAGCATTTTTCACAGTGTTTTCAAATAAGACTGTTTCTCCTTAAATTTCCTTCTAAATTTAAAATTGAGAATGTTTGTCAGTACCTTCTTTAATAGGTACCTAAGCCTTTGATAGGGATGGAGATCCTTTCAGCTGAAGGATCAGGTAAATTACTTGGACATAAGCTCACATCTAGTTTGATTAAACATATCAGCATTCTTTTTAAGAAGTGAGACTGCTTGCACAGAAATGGTAGCCTCAGTCACTGTAGAAAATAGCTTGTTCATACCAGAAATACAAGACCATATACCCTTCTCCAATTATACTACTGCTGCAGCCCCACCAAGGAGATCAAAGATTCCCTTGGTGATGTTCCCCAACAATAATCCAGCTCATCTAATATGCCGAGACTTGGTGAGCTTTGCCTTGGCCACGCACTCAGAAGAAAAGCCACGGTATCAGGGAGGTATTGTTCTGATGTCCGTTATATGGGATAACTGATAAAAACCATCATAGCTTTCTCTGCCACATCCCTAAACATAAGGGAATGCCTTCAAAAGCAGTCACTCGGTAGCTATGTGTATGTGACAGAAGGGTTGACACAAAAAAAGTGGAAAAAAAGCCCAGCCACCTATCTATAACTATTCAAACCAAATTCATCATGTTCGTGCCAAATGTTGCAAAGGAGGGCGCATGTAATGACCCAGAACCTAAGGTGGTTATGGATTCTCCAATACCACAAATCAAAGAGGGTTTCCAAGATAAATGTTTTTGAAAGACTCAACTATAATTTTGTGACAATATCACACAAAAGGGCACTGAAATGTTGTTGGCATACAAGTGCTCTGATGTCCAGCAACTAAGCCTTTAATCTTAAACACATCTCTTGACATCTGATCTGATTTTCTTCAAGAAGTTATTCTGAAAAGAGTTGGAAAAAAATTCAAAATTTTACTTTTACCTTTTGAGATTAAAACAAAAACCAGCAGAGAAGGTATACAGTAAAAGTCATTGCCTCTGAAAGGGGTTTCTTCAGTATCAGATGAAGAAATTTATGAAATAGAATTAAAATGCAGAGAAAACAATAACATTTCAAGGCCTAAAATTGTTTTCAAGTGGCAATGTAGTTGACAATTCAGGAATCAAGTCTATAATTACAGAAAGTTATGGGAGAAATGCGTAAAAATTCAGGAGAGCGCCATCTTAAAAAAATCTGTGTTAAGAGGACCCTAAAGTCAGTGTTAGCACATTTATTCAATATATGCTGACCACAGTCATGATTCCTAACAGCATTAAAGGGTGCTAATCCCCAAGACAAAAGGTGCTGAAAAAATAAAATATATTAATGAATAGAGGCCAATCACCACTAAATAGATAGTGCTGCAAATAGTTGTATGGATACTTGCTATTAGGTTGGCAAAGACATGGCCCATTAACTTTTGAAAAAGAGGGATTATATTGCTCTCCAGCTGCTCAGAAAATAAAGATCTTGCAGCTCACTATGCAACATGACAAGAAAAAGACAAAAGATATTGGTTGTGTTGTTTTTGACTTATTAATGTATGAATGTCACTCTTGGCTGTTAGAAGGGAAAAGTTTTGATCAACACATAATCAATGTCATAAAAAATGCCTATCAAAATGTTATAACTGATCCAGAATGGTGAAAGGAGTGTACAGAAGTAGTACATCTCAAAGATGGGGTCAAGTAAAGAGACCCAGTATCACTATTTTTCCATCTGGCAATTAATCTGCAGTCTTTAACACAAAAACGGTGGCAGTGGCTATCAGTAAGGAAGACCACCACTATGGAAATCTCAGAGTATTTGTTTTTATTGAGTTAATAAAGGTATTGAAGGTTTGAATTATACCATGACACCTATTGTGTCTTCTTGCTACTTGACTGGCCTTGAGACTCATGTTAAAAGAGCTACGGGTTTTACATTAAGCCCACTCACAACTCATTTACAACCAATGACTGTGAGGTCTAGAAGGTAGGCACTGAAGGCTTGAATATGAGAGCTCCAGACAAGCCTGGAAAATACATGAGACTCTGTTTGACCCTGAGTTGAAACAAGCAGACTTGGAAAAAGTTGAGACTTGCTTGATGAAAATTGGAAAAGTACGCTTGAAATTGCTGGGGAAGCTCTTCCAGTTTCATGTGTTCACAAGCCCAAGACTCACTCATCTAGCTTATAATTCAGATGAAAAGGATACTTCTCTCCACTCTCATCACCAGTAATTAAAAAGCGGTAAAGACACCATCTCCTTGCTTGAACACAAAACGATTTCCATATGCTAGTACTAGAGATTGAGAGCTCCTAAATTTACTCTTAATGTGAAAGCTGCTGCTTACATGTGTCAGCCTGCTCCGGTGACACTATGATCCACCAGACTTCTTAGGGGAGAGATGAGATTCCATAAAAATGTGGAGAAGCTATTTCTGACTGCTGGAGACATAGGGAAGGAGACGCATAATTTCTGACCCCGAAGCACTACTGGAAACCTCCAAACCACCAGTATATGCTAGTAGTTCTTTTGATTCAAACCACTTTTCCTAAGGCCTGTAAATAAAGAAATAGTTCATTCAAACAATAAAATAAACTATGAAGATAAAGCTGCAAAATGGGACATTTTGAAAATTGTCCTATTAACATTTACTGGATTATGAATCACAACAGGATACTTGAGTGGGTAGCTGCTGATAGCCCTTTAACTTTAGGTAACATATATCCATCCCACTAGGGATTTTTGGAGTTGGAGCAAGGTCAATGCTAGAGTGATTCATAGATAGCAACTTTCATGCCTGGCATATTTTAGGCATCTGCCAGGCTGTGAAGGATGCCTATACTAAAAACGACAGACTGTACACCAAGAAACCAAGAAATACATGTGGGCAGACTATCAAAACCTTCATCTCAAGGATGAACATGAACTCAAAGCTTGACTTGATATTTGCAAAGGAAAAACTGATCCAGTGGTGGACTTTGCTGTCTGCTTTGAGAGCAAACCTACTGCAGTCAGGGATGCAGCTGCAGAGAGTTTGAAAGCACAGTATTTTGAAATAACAAGGGACACTAGGCAAGGGCCATCGAGGTCAAGTAGTATTGTCTTTCCTATCAGAGCTAGAGGGAAACAGTATGTAACTAATCGCAAGTCATTAACAACACAAGGTATTTCAGGAAAAAGGCAAAGCTGGATCACCAAGATTTTAAACAAACCATGTGTGGGGAGTTAGCTGTTTGTTTTTTAAATATGGGAACATTTCAGATATTGGATGGACAGATGGTCAGGACTATGCATGGGCTGAGTACTAACTGAGGGAATCTTATTTTAAATGACGGTCACACTAAGGACTCATGGTGGCTTGAATGGCATATCTCAGCCTTAAGCAGATTCCCTGTAAGCCTGTTGCTCAGAGAGCACAAGGAGCATTGGCTTACAGCCAGTCCTGCAGACAGTGTCATCTTGCACTAAACTGTTTAATGCCCATTCCATTTTGATGCAATAGGTGCTAAGAACATTGTTAAAATGGACCCTCCCATTTGTAAGGGACTGGTTCAAATACACAGAGCTCCTCTATGGCCTGGGCCTCAGCATTTCCAAATCAGAACCAAAAGGATCTCCAACATGTGAACATGTCTCACTGGATATCTACAGACTGTCCAGTTCAAAAAGGAGGAGGAAGACGAAGCTTTCTTCAAGAAGAAGTTTCCTGATTCTAGTCTCTGGTTCTCATAGTTCTCTGCTAACCTGACATCTCCTGAGAGGACAACACAGTAGGGCATAACCAATCCAGGAGATTTCTACAGTGCCTTGGGGAAAAAAATTAATGCTGGTGGAGGATGGCTGACTTAGTGGAATTCTCTGCTCAATGTGCTAGTCACAAACAGAGAAACAGTAGCCTAGAATGTGCTGGATGATGGAAGCCTTGGCTTCAACAGCCTGGGTATGGTACACTTCAGAAACCAGGGGAAATGACAAAGGCAGGTAGCTGGCTGAAGACCGTGGTTTTTGGCAGACTAGATTTCAGTTTATTCAGGGAATTTCTGGGCAGAACCCTGTGGGTCCTGAGGGGCAAAAGTGCTCAGAGGAACTGATCAGTCTTCAGGGGCCACATCTTCAAAGCAGGAGAGAAATCCACCCTGATGTACAAGGAAGAGAGCACACATTTTGGAGGACCATTTTGGCTTAACAGAGGACTCTTGGTCAAACTCAAACAGAAACCTGATATTTATGGGACATGGAAGCAGGGACGGACACAAAGAGGGATAGAGAATCATCACACAGCTATGGAGGTGTGCAGTTTGGGTGGCCAAACTTTGGAGTTTTGGTGGTGAGGGATGGGGACAACAAGAAGGACCTCTATAGGTACATAAGCAGCAGAACGAAGACCAGGGATCACCACTGAACAGTGCAGGAAAACTAGTGATCAAGGAAATGGAAACTTCTGAGATATTCGGTGCCTTCTGTACCTCTTTTTTAAGTGGCAAAATATTCTCTCAGACCCTCTGGATATCCATGACTAGTAGCAAGAGTTACAGGAGACAGATACCACTAACAGCAGGGGATAATCACTGCCTCAGAAAGGGACTGCTTAAAATATCTTAACATATACAAGTCTACTGGACCCAAACTGATGCATCTGTAAGTGCTGAAGGAGCTGTTGGAAATAATTGCAAACTCTATCTTCTTTGAATTTTTGCTGTGGTCAAGGGAGGTGTGTCCCTAAGGACTGGAAAAAAAACTGAATTATCAAACAAGGCAGGAAGGACTATTTGGATAATTACTGGACAGTCAACCTCACCTCAAACTGTTGAACAAATTCTCATGGAAAAATTTCCAAGCACAGGAAGGACATGAAGACAATTGAGAATAATTAATAAGGATTTTTCAAGAGTGACTCAAGCTTGACACCAGCTTGATGGTCTTCTATGGTGAAAGAATTAGCTACAAGAATCAGGCTACAAGTATAGTGCTCAACAGTTTCAGGTTTAAGCGGCCACATTCAAGCATCAATATTTTGGTACTGCTGTTAAAATGTCTTCATCAACAGCCAAAGCAAGGGGGTAGCATGCACCTTCAGCAAGTCTGTGGACAGCACCACCCTGGGGCAGGGAGAGGTTTCTGCAGTGGAAGGCAGGGCTGCTATTTGCATGGTCCTCAGTAAACTGGAGGACCAAATCAACCTGAACCTCATGAAGTTCAACCCAGACAAATGCAAACTCAGTACCTGGGACAGAGCAGCACCATGGATAGATGCAGGTCAGCATCAAACTTACCAGTCGTGGAGGCACCATTATTGGAATTGTTCAAGGTCAGGTTGGACAGGACTTTGAGCAACCTGATCTAGTGAAAGATGCCGTTGCCCATGGCAGGGGAGTTGGACTAGATGATCTTTAAAGGTCCCTTCCAACCCAAACCATTCTATGATTCTATGATTCAATGATTCTGTGAACTGGCTGAGGAGCAGCTCTGCAGAGAAAGAAGCAGCAGCCATGGGGATAGCAAACTTCACAAGAACCAGCAGAACACCTGGCCACAAAAGCAACAGCATCCTCAGCTCTAGTAGCAAGAGGACATCCACCAGGTCATGGCAAGTAATCATTTCCTTCTGTTTGGCACTTGTGGGGCCACATGTGAAGTACTCTTTGCAGTTTTGGGCCCCCTAAATACATGAGAGATGTTGGAAATTAATTTCCCTTTAAAAAACTAGTTTTAGTACCTTTAGTTACCTAGTTATTACCTGATTCCACTGTAAGTCGCATTTAAGATATTTTTTAACTCTGCTTTTTTCATCTTATTATCTTATATTTCTAAGTGCATTCTTAGCTCCACTTTCCTGTTTTTATTTTGCTTAATTTTGAAATTTAACACTTCCTTATTATCTTTTTACTGTTTTCCTATTTGCTGTTCATACTTTCAGCCTTAGTGTCATCTTAATTTTATTTTCTTTGAGAATTAATGAGATTTAGTGAGTTAATCTTGGTTTTTAGGTTTCAAGGTGGTAAAAAAGGTACCGATGCTCAACACAGGTACAACACAACTATGAAGAAGCAGTCCCAGGAATCTTGTCACAGCTGAAGGGAAGGTCAAGCAGGTCTGGATATTGATGACTAATTTTTGGTGCAAATACGCTTCTTTTGGTTTTAAAAAAACAATAGTAAGGGACCAAGCAAAAAGCAAAACATTGGCTTTTGCAGCTGATGGTTCCCTCTTACTCAAGACGGCTTTGTGTCAATCTATTTTACCTTTCCAACTTTTATACAGTTCTCCTCTATATGAAGTGTCTCTTCTCCCCCAACACTTTTCCCAGAAAGGCAGGGCCCAGACCTGCTAGGACTTTTTCATAAACTTCTTTAACATCAATTTAAAGCAAATGCATTCTGAGACTGGCTTTTACAACCTTACTTCCTCTGAACAGCTGTATTTCCTCTGAACAAGACCTACAGCAAGAAAGAAAAGAGAACCCAGAATGTGTGTTCAAGAATAGCAGAGGAGAAGTGAAGGGGATCCTTCAAATTCCTTTTAATACTGCCTATGCCACAAGAGAAGTAACCAGAGATTGAAATACAATCCATATATCTCCACATATGAGATCCATCATCTAGCTTCATCCTGTTTCTGCCTCTCATTTAAAACACAAGCCCCGAAGGTGGTTTACCTGAACAAAGGGAAAGATCAATAAATAATAGCACTGAGACTGGATGGCTGCTCAAAGAAGCCTTGAAATCGTTAGTTTTTCTGCTCTGTTACTTTGATTACAGACTACCCAGAGGGAACTTGCTCAGATCAATATCCATGAAAGCAACAGTAGTTTTGAGCTGTCAGAGTCTTGTTCTGGGATTACCCCTTATTCCTTTCACTTACTGAAGTTTGTAAGTCCACACACAGGAGGATCGAACAGTGTTAGAGGTTTGAGTGGAGAAAAACAATCCAATTTACCAAAAACAGCTGCTGGGGGTTATGGTTGGACCATGGGAAGTGGATGGAACAGATTCATGAGTTCTGTGAGGTGTATCTGAAATGAAAGGAAGGACTTTGAGTCCTGGAGGCTTTCACACATCAGAGGAGCACCAGAAAGTCCTTCTCTCATGTAGTCTTTGAGTGCTCCCTTCTCAGCCCTGCTCCTCATGATTTGAAAAATTAAGAAAATTCCTACAGATGCTGCTCATGCTTTTCTCTAAGAACAGAACAGACTCTTATATCTTCAGGGGAGTCTTCCTGCCATAAAAATCCACACTACGGATCTCTAAAAGCCTACTAGGAGGAATATATTATGTGTTCATCAAAGTTAGCAAAACAGGTCTTGAAGATCTACAAGTTTCCATTCTGGTCTGTGCTTCTATGTAAAAAGCTACCTTTCCTGACCCAAGAGAACTCTATGTGGATTTCATTATATGCAGTGATCTACTCAATTTGCAAAGTGAACATAGAGAAAATTCATCTGCCATAATAAACTCCATGAGATACAGAACAATTGGGTTTGATTTTTTTAAAGTAGACATAGATATTCTAGAATGGATGTGTAAGTGTGTAATAAGTTACATTTAAGTGTTAACTGCAAATGAAAATCCAGGAACAAGCTGCTGGATTTCAACAGTTGTTCTTTCAAGATCAAGAAAAATCAAGTCAAACTGGAAGAGGCTTTCAGAAGGCCTGGGAGGAGGGAGACAGAATGGAAACCCCACCATGGGCAGAAACCAAAAAAATTCTGTTTATTGAGTCTATGAAAGTGACAGGCTGAATGGAAGATCTTATTGCCATCCATAAATGCATTGGGCTAGAATTGAAATCACTAGTGAAATTAAGACAAGGTAGGTACAAGAACAAACATGACCAGTAATATATTTGGGGTGGAAATTAGAAAGTTTTTTGCCATTTCAGAGCAATGAAGTTCTGGAACAGCATCCCATTAGGACCTGCAAAAGCAATTAGCTTGCAAAAGATAATAAACTAGTAGGTCTCACATATCCCATGAGAATTGTGGAAGATAGGCATAACATTCAAAATGATCTGAACAAATTAAAGATATGGTCTGAAATAAATAAGATGCAATTTAATGCAGGAAATTACAAGATACTACTTTTAACTGCAAATAATTAACTGCATGGAAACAAGATGAAAAATTCCATGCTACAAAATTCTGTAGAAAATGTACATGGAAAGAAGAGTGGGTAAAAGAAACCATGAGTCAGCCTTACCAGGAGAACACACACCTTACTGAGATGCCTACGACATTGTTGTCAGTGTAAGGTATGTGAAGAAAAGCATCCTGCTTTTCTCAAGCACTCAAAACGTCCCAGTCCCTATAACTGCAGAAATGCACGGATAATTCAAAGTCTAAAAAAAAGCAATAGGAATGATGAGAGTTTTGGAAAATAGAGATTCTAAATAAAAAGCCAAAGGAAATCAGTGCAGTTTAGTTTTAGGGAAAACAGCATTGCTTCAAATAAATGTAGTCAATGAAGGTTTGAAAAACATGATTTTTTTTTTCTCATATTATTAATTTAGGCATCCCGTTGTTATTAATTTATTTGGGACTTGTGCCAAGCAAATATTTTAGAAAATCTCAAAACAAAGGAGTAATGTTTCTCAACCAAACTGTACACATGTTAGGCATATATTTTAGACTCCGCTTATTATGCAAGTAAGACACACTGAAAGAGCCATATCTGGAGTAATGTATCAAACTTCGTATATATCAAAACTAGCATTAAAGTAATAGCTAATAAATTCCCAGAAAATAAACAGTCATCATTAATGAAAACATGCGACAAAACAAAAAGAAAATATTTCCTTGTTTCTCAGGCTGGTCTATAACTAGAAGCAGCCCTGGAGCTCTTGTGGACATTTCTACACAGTAACCAGCAGTTATCTAGCTTCCTCTATCATTTCTAATTAATAATATCATGTAATGTACTTAAGAAGTTCAGTGGCATGGTGATTAATTACCAGAAAGCAAGAACTCTGTGTGTAATTGATCTCTAAGTTCCTGTGCTAATTGCAAACCTGCCACTTGAGGGTGTTATAAATGTTGATTTCTAGTGTAATGTCTCATTCAGCTTTTCCATTTGGACGTTTCAGTGTTGCTCATTATCACGGTATTCAAGTGTACGAGGACATTAACCTATTTGAAGAGAAAACTTATGATACTGTTAGGAGGGGAATTAGGCACTGAAATAACCCTGAAATGGCCCCACAGAAAAAAACGTTGTTGTTAATGTATCATTTTCTGACAGTGGAAAAACCTAGAAGTTACCCACCGATAATAGGAGCAAATTTGAAGTCAGAAATATAACAGCAAGCAGTGCTATTTTTCAGTATGCAACAATAAATATGTAGATCTTTTCACTTTTACTTTCTCTGCTTTAATTTGTCAAGCAAGCAGGTCATTGGGAAAAAAATCAAGTATTAGAGTAAAATAGAACAAGGATGAGATCACCTCATGTGCAGATGATGTCATATCTTGTGCCTTCCCCAGTCACCACTTTGTACTCAAAATGTACGTATAACCTCAGCTGTGCTGGGAGGAGATGTGGTGGCCTCCAGGGTAATTCTGCCCCTATCAGAAGCACAGCGATTTGTGTTGTGGTTGGCATGAGGGAGGGCAGAGCACCATGACACTGCTACATTGCTCTGCCCCGTGTGAAAGTAGCAGAGGTGATTTGAGTAGAAAAAAAATTCAGGCCAACCTCTGAGAACTAAGTATGTATACGGAATACCAAGAGGACTGACAGATAATAGGATTAGAATGACTCAGAACGGTAGAGCTTATTAAGACTTTATATTCCACCCACATAAAGGGGTAAAACAGCTCTTTAGCTGGGAATCTGGAACACTTGTACCATTAGAGATCAAACATCTTTTTTGTGCGTCTTCTGCAAAACTTTTGAGACTTAGGTCAAGATGCTTAAAAGAAGAGGAAAAAAAGTGAAGTTTTCAGGATTGTCTGTTTGCTTTCTCTTTTTTTTTCTATTTGTTTTTCCACTTCTTTAAAAGAGTCTTTGCTAGCCTGTACAAATATGCTCAAAGCTTTAAGAAAGTGGATAAGAAGAGTCCATCCCAGTTTGCATTTGAGTCTGGCAAAGATGCAGTTCAATTCAGAGCGAAGGTTTGGCAGGTGCTCTCAGGAGCACAGCTGTAAGGAGTAGATACCAATGAGAAGGGCCATGCTAAGGCCAGAATTTACCTTTACGTGGCTTTACAAGATCTACAAAATACAACTGGAAAAGTTCACCTTTGCACACTAAACCCAATTCTTTGTATTTTACTATTTCCAGCTAGAGAGTTTAGTCTGGAAATCCTCATTACAGGTGCAATCCGTCATAACCCATCACAGTTTTTTCCACTTGTTGTTCAACACTTGGTGTTCAAATGTCTGGAGTTGGGTTTGGAGCAGACAGAAAACTGGAATCTTCCACACTGCAGGAATGAAAACATTTTAAAGCACTTGGTATTGCCAAAATTAGAATTAAAATTGGGAAAGGGTGGGAATTACAGATTCTACAGTCTGAAAAATTACAGATTAAACTGAATTTTTCTAACAGTAATGAGTCCATTGCTCCAATTTGTAGGTTCTTTTTCAGGTCTTCGACCTTTCGCAATAGATTTCACCACACAAGGTACAACTGTAGACACAGACCACCAGCGGAGAAGTGCATCGTCCAATATGTAGTTAAGGAAGGGGAACAGAAGAGGACTAGGAAGGAAAAGAATATAGTGCTCCTGGAAAACAGTTCCTGAGAGGCAATGATCCCCAAGAGATTACTGGAGATGAGTCTTTAGCCGCCTTGCAACAAAAATTAGTTGATCATTTCAAACTGAAATATTTCAGTCATATTGACCTGAAATACGCAGTTTTACCATTCGATTTAGAACTGGGAAATTTTGGTTAGAAAAGTGAAAGTTTTCAGCAAAAGTAGATTTTTCATGATCGATCATTGAGGGGGAAAAACCTCCAAGGAAAATCCCTCATCAAGTCTTCACTTTCTAACTTTAGAATTTACTATATTGAACCTTCCAGTATTGGTTCTTGTCAAACTTTTCTCCTGTCATAACAGGACAAAATACAGCTGCATGCATGCGCCCTAAGGCTTCTCAGGAATGTCCGTCCTGTTTTCCGTTATTATGTGGA
Source organism: Ciconia boyciana (assembly GCF_034638445.1). Lineage (NCBI taxonomy): Eukaryota > Metazoa > Chordata > Aves > Ciconiiformes > Ciconiidae > Ciconia > Ciconia boyciana. Next base: position 4,037,058 of record NC_132938.1, on the reverse strand, counting down.
AAAGGAAGAGAAATGACAACTCACTTCAGGAGACATTTTTTATGCATTTCGTCTCTCACTTGCAAAAAAAGAGTGGTTAGGATCTAAGCAGCTGCTTATACTTTGCCCATTAGCTTGCTCATTTAGCATTGCAAGTTTTTTTCTTTCCTTTTCTTTCTGTTTTTGCTTTGGGGTTTTTTTTAGGAGGGAATAGTTCATAGAGCACAAAAAAAGATTCAAAGCGTATTATTCTCAGAATATTCAGTTCTTGGGTCTATGATCTTTTCCTTGCTGAGGGCTATAGAGGCCTTTCAAACATATTTGGTGGGTCTCATAAACACACACTTTAGTGTTATTTATAATAAAGAGAAAAAATTCACATAGCTGCAGGCTATAAGAAATGAAGTCTTAGATTTATCCGGACTCCTCTTACACGTTGATTTATAACTGAAGTCTCCTAAGAAGAGTACTATGCTAACTGCATTTCTGTACTAAAGGTTTATTTTTAATGGGGATTTTATTGCACTGTTAAATTGTATAAGAAACTTCTATATAAAATAAATACATAAGTTGACAAAAAAAATCCCTTTCGTTTTAGAACAAACTTTGGTTTCAGCTCAAGTGCTTAAAACTTTGTGATGGAGACTGTAGTGATACTGAAAAGTGTTACTGACAGAATTAACCACCTTTCAAATTTAGCAAGTGTTTTTAGATCAAATAAGCCAGGAGTCAAATAGAAAATGTTCCAAAATAGAATAATTGAATCATAGAATGCTTTGGGTTGGAAGGGACCTTTACAGGTCATCCAGTCCAACCCCCCTGCAAGAGCAGGGACATCTTCCACCAGATCAGGTTGCTCAGAGCCCCATCCAGCCTGGCCTTGAATGTTTCCAGGGATAGGGCATCTACCACCTCTCTGGGCAACCTGTGCCAGTGCCTCACCACCCCCATTGTAAAAAATTTATTGCTTAAATCCAGTCTAAATCTGCCCTCCCTTAGTTTAAAACCGTTGCTCCAGGTCCTGTCACAACAGACCTTGCCTGTCTGTCCCCGTCGTCTTTCCTATAGGCCCCCTTTAAGTACTGGAAGGCTGCTATAAGGTCTCCTCGCAGCCTTCTCTTCTCCAGGCTGAACAACCCCAACTCTCTCAGCCTGTCCTCGTAGGAGAGGTGCTCCAGCCCTCGGATCATTTTCGTGTCCCTCCTCTGGACCCGCTGCAACAGGTCCATGTCTTTCCTGTGCTGAGGACCCCAGATCTGGACGCAGCACTGCAGATGGGGTCTCACCAGAGCAGAGCAGAGGGGCAGAATCACCTCCCTCGCCCTGCTGGCCACGCTGCTTTGGATGCAGCTCAGGATACGGTTGGCTTTCTAGGCTGCAAGCACACATTGTTGGCTCATGTCCAGCTTTTCGTCCACCAGTACCCCCAAGTCCTTCTCCACAGGGCTGCTCTCGATCCCTTCATCCCCCAGCCTGTATTGAAACCGAGGATTGCCCCGACCCAGGTGCAGGACCTTGCACTTGGCCTTGTTGAACCTCATGAGGTTCACACAGGCCCACTTCTCCAGCTTGTGCAGGTCCCTCTGGATGACATCCCATCCTTCTGGCATGTCAACTGCACCACTCAGCTTGGTGTCATCTGCAAACTTGCTGAGGATGCACTCGATCTGGCTGTCAATGTCATTGATGAAAATCTTGAACAGCACTGGTCCCAGTATGGACCCCTGAGGGACACCACTCATCACTGATCTCCATCTGGACATTGAGCCATTGACCACTACCCTCTGGATGCAACCATCCAACCAATTCCTTATGCACTGAACAGTCCACCCATCAAATCCGTATCTCTCCAATTTAGAGAGAAGGATGTTGTGGGGGACTGTGTCAAAGGCTTTACAGGAGTCCAGATAGATGACATCCATAGCTCTTCCTTTGTCCACTGATGTGGTAACTCCCTCATAGAAAGCCACTAGGTTGGTCAGGCAGGACTTGCCCTTGGTAAAGCCATGTTGGCTGTCTCGTATCACCTCTGTCGTCCATGTGCTCTAGCATAGCTTCTAGGAGGATCTGTTCCATGATCTTCCCAGGCACAGAGGTGAGGCTGACAAGTCGGTAGTTCCCAGGGTCCTCCTTTCTATCCTTTGTAAAGATGGGCACAATGTTTCCCTTTTTCCAGTCACCAGGGACTTCACCTGACTGCCCTAACTTTTCAAATATCATGGAGAGTGGCTTGGCAGCTACATCAGCCAATTCCCTCAGGACTCTGGGATGCATGTCATCAGGTCCCATAGACTTATATATGTTCAGGTTCCTCAGGTGGTCACGAACCTGATCTTTCGTTACAGTGGGAGGGGCTTTACCCCCCTGGTGCCCAACATGTTGTCCATTGACTCGGGAGGGGTGAGGAGAGAGGTTGTGAGAGAATAAAATAAGATTGCTACATATTATTATTCAACCTTCTTATTTACGGTGAGGACATTTATAGTCTAATTATGCTGAAAATCTTTGATAGTCTGTCCTTGCATCCTTTGAACATCAGCTAGTCAGCTATGGATGTAGTAGACATGAGAGACATGTGGACTGACTTTCTGGAATAAACTTAATTTATCCTGGTTTTATTCCTCCATTTTTTTTTAATGGTGTCTTGTAGAGCTCACCCAAGAAAAAGAAATCACATGAGAAATATTAACCAGTGAAACATGACTTTAAAGCAGAACAACAGCTATTGCCCATAGATTAGCACTGAACTTGAACAGACAAATAGACGAAGAAATAAGGTACAGGTAGATGTATGCTTTGTGGCTTCATTTAATTGAAGCTTCATTTATATTCCAGCCTAAAGGATGGATTACAGAAAGGAGAACCAACTCTAGCATGTAACATGCTCCATAGGGGTGTTGTTTATGGGGAGTGCATAGTACTTGTCAATTTATAACGGTGTATGTTAAACCAGCTGCAATATTAATAAAGTCAAAGAAAACCATCTGATATTCAGTGTAGAAAAATGGCAGTCCAGTTTCCCAGTTTGAAAAACCTACTTTCAGAAGGTCATGTGAGGTAATTAATCATTTTTAGGACTTTTTCCCTCTAAGAAAGGAATAATGTTTCTCACCAGTTGCCTTTAAATTATTGCCAGAAGTGTTCTGAGGCAACTGATATACAATTACACAGCTTTATTATTATTTATACCTTTCTATCCTCTTTAATTTCAGCTCAAACATCTCTCACATTTTTATCTTTAGAAGCCTGAGTCATTTCTGCAGCTGCCTCCAAGATTTATACCTTTCCTGACAGTAACAGCCTAATTTTGCCTCCATGAGAAATAAGACTTACACATAGAAACCAATGTCCAAAAGCATACCTCATCTCAGGTTTTAGACAGATGGGGCTTTTAGAATCTTTTCTCACCCTGCCTTCAAGACACCATTTGCTATAGATACTTAAAAAATCAGAGTCAGTGAAAAGTATCCTTAAAAACTCATGGTTCATGAGAGAGGGGAACGGATTCAAGAGAATGGCAAACACAGCGGTGTGCTTTAAGAAGGGAATCAGAAGTACCTCTCCCAAACTTCCTAAGCTTCTGTTTCTGTAAATAGTGCAATTAAATTATTAAAAATTCCATAAGCACTGACATCATAGTAAGGCAATAAAAATATGGCTAATGTGGAACTATCAAGAACAAATTGTGTTCTTGAAAACAGAATTTTAAGTCACCTTGGTAAATTTGATAGAAGTTCAAAAATCCTCACGGTGACATGCAATTAAAGAAATACAAAGTGGTATAAGAATGAAGCAAGGGGAATCATGCAAAAAAAGGTGCATTTAGAGGTGTCCCCTCCCCAACAGACTGGGGCTGAACACAGACAAAATAGAATCAGCATGGATCCTGCTGGAAAAAGTGTAATTCCAGTCTGGACTATGTTACTACAAGGCAATTATTATTTTCTATTTGTACTGTGATGGCCTCAGCCGGAATACTGTCTTCAGATTTGGGCACTGCAACTGCAAATTTAGTCATACTGGAGAGAGTTCAGAGAACTGTCCTGAAAATGAGAAGAGGTTTAAGAGCATGACTTACGGAGCAAGGTTTGGAGGCACTGATTTATTTAGTCTGGAAAGGAGAGGTTTAAGAGGAAATTTTCAGGTTTTTGGTATATGAGGTATCATTATATGGATGGGAATCCTCAGCATTCCCAAGGAGAAAGGTGGAATCAGCAAAGCCTGAGGTGGTAAGAATAGCAAAAAAACAAAGTACAACAATAGTAAAGTAACTCCAACAGTATGAGGAGGTTTGAAGTATCTGCTTTAACAGAGAGTTTAGAACAGACTTGATAAACACATCAGAGTACAGCAGAGTAGAGTAGATCCAGCTCTTCTTGCTTCTGCCTCGGAGGTGACAGCAGGCCTAGATGACCACCCAATGTTTCTTCAAACCTTATGTGTGTTTGGGAAAAAAGAGCCATGTGAAGACTAAATAATAGATATTGGACGTCCTAATCCAGCATGTCATGTATTTGTTGATATGGTGGTACCAGAGAGCTGAGCTGCGATCTCAGAGCACAGTACAAGCAATAATCCATTTGATGTAGTCAGAGCTCAAATGTCTAAAATGAAAAGGGGCCATATCTATTTCTGTTATTACAATGTCAGGCACATTAACACCTCCAGAAATTATGTTATTTTTTCCCCTGAGATTGACCTGCTTGAAATGGAGTGAAATAGTCAATGTGAGTCAAATGTGAGTCAAACCATTCACTCAGCAGTTTCAGCTCTTGAAACATCATCCTTTCTTGCTGCGTGTTCAACATGAGCCCGTGCTTTTTCTTTCCCTAAGAAGATTTCTTAGGACACCCAATATATGATCATTTTAAGTGCGTAATCAACACACAATTCATCGGTGTTTCAATAACCCTAAAAGGTATTTGTAAAAGCTTGATCTTATTCTGTTTAGTGTAGTGCTTATTTATGCAAGAAACGCTAAATTTAAGAAAGGGGAAGTAACAGGAATACAAGCCAAGTATTCGATGGAGGTTTTATTGGGAGGATCCTTCTTTAACAAAACCTTTGCTCAGATATGCATATCTGTACAGGCAAAGCTCACTGTTTGACTGAGACAGCAAGAACTAAGGTATGTCAAAATCCTGAAATCACTGCCCATGTACTCAGGCCATAGCCAACGTGCTTTTACTTTATATCTCCACAAACTCCCACTTGCACATTCTCTGTTCAAGCAAATGTCTAGTAGAGAAACAGCAAAAGAAAATGATCCAGACAGGAGATAATTCTTGTTTGGGATGACACAGGAAAAAACCCACAACAATCTAGTTTCTCCTTGTGATTCAAACCTACATAAAAACACTGATAATTTCTCACATTGAGTTTGTCTCCTGAATCTGTTGCTTTAGAGCTCTATTGGGACTATTCCCGACCTCTTCACTTTTCTGGCCATGGGAGCAATTGCAGCATTTTAGGGTTCAGCCTTATCAGAGAAGATGCTGCCACTGGATGCTCTGGAGAGCCTTCTTACATTTAGTCTTGCTGGCCCAGCCCCTGCACTAAGCAGAAAGTTGCCATCATTGTAGCAGTGCCTTTGCAAGTTCTTGCTTTTTTTTACTTTGTGGCTTTTCTCTGAAAGAGAAGTGTGTTGCTGGCTAGCAAATCAAGAGCGTCTGGATTTGTAAACAACTCATGTAGACTGTTACGAAGCCGTTATCTAATGTAGGGGTCAGAAAAGTACAACAGACATCAATGGAAGTGGATGTTGCAGGGTCGGAGTTGAGACATCTGTTTAAGATTCAGCAGGAGCAAAGAGGAGATGCTGCACCAAAACACGATGTCAAAGATAAGCTGATGAAAAGTGAGAAGCTTCTAAACTCTGAAATGCAATACCTGAAATGCAATATCTCCTGACCTTATTGGATTTCTACGAGCAAATTTCTAATTTAGAAAGAAAACATCATCTGATACATGTGTTTGAAAGGCTATCAAATCCTTTAGAGTTAGTGACTCTCCAGTGTCTTGTCAATCATAAAGACCTTGGGTTTTGAATTGCTGGAGTTTCTTTTTCAATAACAGGAACATTTTCTCTGATTTTGCCATTTTAACATACGCAGAGGAGTCTGTTATGAAGAAATATTAGTTCCTCTTGCCAAAGAACAGTTATGTTGTCACATTTTGCCAGGGGCTCAGGAGAAAGGGATGGAAAGCAACAGCATATTTGTTTGTACAGATCAAATTGCATAAATGCAATTATTAGGATGCATTTTGCCATTATTTTTCTGTCCCACAGAAATAGTTAATGGCATAGCCAGATTTCTTCAAAAGTTCTTGAGAGCTCTGGAGATTCATCGCATTTTTTTCCAGTTTGGGCTCTGTAGTTGTGCATACTCTTTTTACTGGTTGTTCTTAAAAAGAAAAAAATCCACTGTTTTATGCCAGGATTAGTTCAGTAAAAAAGGACCTGAGGGTCCAGGTGGGCAAAAAGTTGAACCTAAGTCCTGTAAGTGTGACCTTGTGGCCATAAATGCCCAGCTGCATCCTTGGCTGTATTAGAGAGAGGGCAGCCAGCAGGTCCAGGGAAGTGATTCCTTCCCTGTTGTCCTGCACTTTTGATACTGTGTCCAGTTTGGGGCCTCCAGGTAGAAGAGACATGTTGACAAACTGGACTGTTTCTGCATAAATTGTCTTCTGCATATAGATAAGACGGTGGTTTGCACAAATTAAGGAACTTTTGGCTCAAGTTTTCCCTAGTACAGAAAGAGAATTTAGGCCAATGTGAAAACTCCAGGTTTTTTGAGCTGGTCTCTTGAAAAATTGCCTGCTTCAGTACCATGAAATGCATCAGTACAAATCCCTCACTCTTACAGGTCCCTTGCCCAGGGCCAGCTGTACTTGCTCATTAAGAGCAGCACGCAGCTAGATCAAGCCTTCCTGACATGTCTGATGGAGGGACATCACTAAGCCATTTTCCTTAAATGTCTGTAGTTCCTCCAAAGTGCAAAAGTTTCCTCATTTTGCAGTAGCACAATCTCCTTTTTGTTTTAACTGAAAGTCATCTGCCGACACTTCTTCATGCAGCCTGGAAAAGGGTAATGTTTCATGGCTCTCACAGTTGTCCCTTGAATCTGTGTAGGCATTTCAGGAGACAAAAAGATGTTGATGTTCCCATCTCCTCTTCAGCTAGGCATGCACAGTGGAAAAACTCCAAAAGAGCATGCAAGAGCTATGCAGGCTACAAAGAAAATCCAAATTCAAACAACATTTCAGATCCCCAGGCAGTGGAGATAAGCAACTCTACTCACTGAGCTGGTTGATTCAAAAACCCAGAGATTGTAGTTGCAATATATTTTGCAGAAGAACACCACTTCAAAGAAAGTCTTGAGCTGTTCAAACATGCCACAAGAGGAATAAGAAGGAATTTCACGAATGAAGTTCAGCAAAACATGTTTTCTCCAAAGACTGGAGCCACATTTGAAATATAAGCTAGACTGTGCTCTGGGCAGATAATTCTTGTGTTAAGAAACTATGTACTTCCTAAACAAACGTTTCCAAGGCTTTATCTAAGTGGTCTTTTGAAGGATCCGTCTGGCAGTGCTCTGAACCAGCTAGTAGTGGTGCAAACAGTCCTCAGCCTAGACTAAGATCCTTCGTCTCTTGATAAGAGTTGTTAGTGGAGGCTCTGCAATGTATCTGCAGGTATATGGCTTCCAGCTATCAGACTAATTCTGACTTCTCATTCCATATCTGCTTGTGGAGTATTATTTACTCCAAGACCTAAACTATTCCATTTTTTTTTAGATGTGAATATCTGCAATTAGTCTCATAAAATTTCACAGAATCACAGAATCACAGAATCGTATAGGTTGGAAAAGACCTTTAAGATCATCAAGTCCAACCGTAAACCTAACACTACCAAGACCACCACTACACCATGTCCCTAAGCACCTCATCCAAATGTCTTTTAAATACCTCCAGGGATGGGGACTCCACCACTTCCCTGGGCAGCCTGTTCCAATGCTTGATAACCCTTTCAGTGAAGTAAAATTTCCTAATATCCAGTCTAAACCTCCCCTGGCGCAACTTGAGGCCATTTCCTCTCGTCCTATCACTTGTTACATGGGAGAAGAGACCGACCCCCACCTCGCTACACCCTCCTTTCAGGCAGTTGTAGAGAGTGATAAGGTCTCCCCTCAGCCTCCTTTTCTCCAGGCTGAACAACCCCAGGTCCCTCAGCCGCTCCCCATCAGCCTTGTGCTCCAGACCCTTCCCCAGCTCCGTTGCCCTTCTCTGGACACGCTCCAGCCCCTCAATGTCTCTCTTGGAGTGAGGGGCCCAACACTGAACACAGCATTCGAGGTGCAGCCTCACCAGTGCCCAGTACAGGGGCACGATCACTTCCCTAGTCCTGCTGGCCACGCTATTTCTGATACAAGCCAGGATGCCATTGGCTTTCTTGTCCACCTGGGCACACTGCTGGCTCATGTTCAGCCGGCTGTCGACCAACACCCCCAGGTCCTTTTCAGCTGGGCAGCTTTCCAGCCACTCTTCCCCAAGCCTGTAGCGTTGCATGGGGTTGCTGTGGCCCAAGTGCAGGACCTTGCACTGAACCTTGTTGAACCCCATACAATTGACCTCGGCCCATCGATCCAGCCTGTGCAGGTCTCTCTGCAGAGCCTTCCTACCCTCAAGCAGATCAACACTCCCGCACAACTTGGTTTCATCTGCAAACTTAACGAAGGTGCACTCAATCCCCTTGTCCAGATCATTGATAAAGATCTTAAACAGAACTGGCCCCAACACAGAGCCCTGAGGAACACCGCTTGTGACCGGCTGCCAACTGGATTTAACTCCATTCACCACCACTCTTTGGGCCCAGCCAGCCAGCCAGTTCTTAACCCAGTGAAGAGAGATTTCATTGCAATCCAAAATTTTGCAAGGAAGACAGAGAAAAGCTTTTACAGAGGAGTTAATGAATAAACAGTTTTCAGTGTTTTTGTTAATAGAATCAACTTATTTTTAATTATAAAGTCTTATTATTCCCTTTCCACTTATTTTTAGACCATAAATGTAGAGGATTTGCCAACATTGATTTAAACTCTGCTTCAAAACAATAATCATGGAATGGATGAGGTTGGAAGGGACCTCTGGAGATCATCTGGTCCAACCACCCTGCTCAAGCAGGGCCACCTAGAGCCAGTTGCCCAGGACTGTGTCCTGGCAGATTGTTAATATCTCCAAGGATGGAGACTCAACAACCTTCCTGGGCAACTTGTGCTGGTGCTCAGCCACCCTCACAGTCAAAAAGTGTTTCGTGATGTTCAGAGGGACCCTCCGGTGCTTCAGTTTGTGCCCATTGCCCCTTGTCCTGTCACTGGGCACCACTGAAAAGACGTTCCATCCTAAAGTTATCTTTCAAGCTTTAATGTAACCAAAGTTCAGCCTCGAAGAGAAATGAGTTAAAACTAGTATGATCTGCAGTAATTTCTTTTTTTCTACTTTTGTTTGTGTATTTGATTAGTGTTATTCTGAACAACACCGATATTTCTATTGCTCTGGTGTCACCATCTTTCTTACTGTAAGCACCATAACACCATTTTTTTGGCTTCTCAGGGAATGACACATTTCCTGTACTTTTATTATCTTTATTTTTGTAAGTTTTTCAAGTTTTACAAGGCACCCAAATTATTTTTCAAGAATTCTCCATTTATGGTCAAACAAAGCCTGAATTTTTACTTTAAAATCCACCTTCCCATCACACAATGTATTCAATTTTTGACTAAGTTTCACTGGTTCTTGATTTTTTTTCTATATATAACTGAGATTTCCAGAAATGTTCCCTTTTCCTTTAAATAATTTCTACTATGACAGGTTATAAATTATGTCCTAGGATCACTGCCTTCCCAACACCCCAGCAATCTATCTGCATTTCTAATGTGCTCAGCACAATATCCAAATGCCAGCAAGGCATTTAACCTTGTCATTTTACCTGAAATTAGGTATGCAAATATTTTCTCTTTGTTTTTTATTATTTTGATTTATTAGTGAAACCTTCCCATTGCAAGTTGCCATTTCCAGGATTGGCTCTGAAGGTGTTTTAAAAGCACTGGAGATGGAAAGAGGAATTTTCTGCCCCAGTAAGTGTTTGCTGGATATTATCCATGTGCCAAATTAATTGATATTTGGGTCAGACCTGATTTTAAAGGTTCACTTTGTTATTTTAGAGGTGCATTTAAAAAGTCCCTCATTCATTTAATTTATTTTATTGCTTTAGAAGAAAGATACGTTATAGGTTATCTAATCCTCTGGCTAGATCCATAAAGAGATATAATGATCTGTTACTGCCTACAAAATCCTGACAGGCACAGGATTGACAGGCATTCAGAGAACCTGTGGTGAGTTCCTGTCAATCAAAGCGATCACAAGTTCTTGAATGACAAGAGCAACAAGGAAGGGTCGTCTTCTTTTTATTTTTCCTTCTGTTTTGGATTTTATGATCTTATATGCAAAGTCTATTACAACCAAGGAAATATTTCTCCTTGCCAAGCAAGAGATCTGTAGATATATTCTGTCAAGGTCTCAGTAGGATGCTGTTAATAAACAACTGGCCATCTGTTTGAAATTGTCATGTCAGCTCCTCTTCCTCATTGGTTACCAGTCTTCTCTACATTTGTTTATTTGTTGGTATGCTGCAAATTTTTGTACAATGCTTCTCTTACAGAAGACCTTTTATAAATCTGTTACAAGAGCAAGTCTTTCCATATAGAAAGGCCATCTTATCTTTGCTATTGAAAAACTGTATCAGGAGATAATTCTGTCCTACAGTGTTATGTAGCTCTTTAGAGCCTAACAAGATAATTGGCATCATTACCCTTATATTAGCTTGTTTTAGATTCTTTCTAACTCAAAAAGGATGTTGAGTCTTTCTGTCTAAACCCTGAGCATCATTTTATGAAGTTGTCTTATTTACAGAGAGTAGCAAGTTTTGCCCATTTTCATAGAGTTCAGGTATCTCTGGTGAAGAACTTGGACTCTGAAGGAATGTAGTCTATATTACAAAAAAAAAAAAAAAAAAGACTGAAGGCATACACATTAAGATGGTCCACTGCAACATGCAAGTGCTCTTCTCCCGAACCTTGAAAGCTTTGCTAGACCATTTCTGCCAACTCAAGAGGATCAAATCATAATGTTACTGTAATCACATGAAGCCTGGAATGATCAAAGACCAAGGCTTCTCACTTGTACTTGGGAGAATGGACAAGTTAGGTATTCTCTTTTTATACTTTTTCTTTTATACCCCTAAGCTGAATGCTAAGTCCATCAAGGTGCTCTCAGGAGAGACATAACTTGGAGAGATTTGAATGGAATTTCCATAAATATTCACAAGAGGCCTGACTCTGCCCTTCTGTGAAGGCACTAAGGTACACCAAAAAGTACAGTCACAATCTGAATATATGCAGCTTCCTTGCCAAAAATTACCCAGTAAGTTCTCTTGGCAAAGGGGCATCATTTCCTTAAGTGGTTGGTACAGCACACAGCACAATGAAACCTTTCTATTACTAGCACTTAGACCTTGCCACATGAGTATGGAAGCAAAAGCACAGGGAAAGTCCATACCTGGTTTTATTTTACCTAGTGCACCCCTGTTTTCCTAGCGTAGCAAAAGTCACTGTCTAAAATCTCCCAGTTTCACTTGACAGTAACATCCACTGTGCATTTTGTAAAAACTTGCCAGTTTCAGTAATTTTTATATCTACAAGTGAGCCAAAACCAAAAGTCTGTAGCACAGTTTGAGGCTATATAAGCCACATGGGATGTGCAGGCATTTAAAACCATTTAAAAAGCAGGCAAACTACGGATCCTTACTTTATTGCTTTTCCTGAAATCCAAGTGTACATCTTCTTATTTACTTTCAGGACTGCTACCATCCTCCTTTCAACAGGATGCTTTGGACTTAAGCTTTGTATATTTCCTGGCTACATTTTTAATAGGCCTTCACAAAGCCTAAGAAGGAAATTTTTGTCTCCTCCTTCACTGCTGTACACAGATTTCTGACTATTGGCATCCACTCCTACAGTGGATATATCCCAACCAGAGTTTTTGCTAGGCTGGGTAGAACAGGCTGATCTGTGTCTTTCTATCCATCTGCACTTGTGCTAAAGCAAATTAGGACTTTGGTTGGGTCCTTGATAGCCTTCATAATAATCCATTTCTGCTAATTCCCTGTGTGTGCAAACAAACCTGTAGCACAGAGAAGCCTGACACTGAAATTTCTAGTTAATGTGCCTGTCCCCAGCGTGTTATGTCTCCTGTCAGAGTGAGAATGAAAAGCTTCGTGAGCCTTCATCATTTGTTTTCGTGCTGCAGCACTGGCACCAGGATTTCATCCAAAGAATTGCTTGCTGAATAAATCAGCAAACTTCTCCAACAACTATCAAGAGCAAGCCTTTGTGGGAGGATCGGAGCTGAGCTAGGTCAGCTTCAGGGCTCTGCGCAGCTTTACACTACAGGAGTTGTTACACATTTTCACCCTCCCAATTATTCCTTGCTCTCAGCACATCCCCACATACAGTTGCTGTTCTAAGTCTCTGTAATTAAAATACTGGGTAAACGTTCTTCATCAGCCAGGCATTTCTTGTGCTAAGTGAGGTCACTGGGCTTCATTCCTGGTTTTCTCTTGTTCTTCCCCATTCTGATGTGCTTGGTTTTATTCAGAGCTGGTTTTTCTGGAACAGGGAATGGAAAGGGATGACTTGTTTTTGATATGGGCATTTTTGCATCCATCTAATGTTTTCAGTAATCTTCAGACAGGCTCCTCCTCAAAAGCATATGCACACATGTTGTACATATCATTTACCAAGAGTATTTCCTTCTGTCATCATTTACAAAAGTCAAAGACCCTCAGTTGAAAAACACCTGTAGGCAAAGGCTCTGCCACAGAGAGACAAAAACATCAGAGAGATTAGATTAAAGGAACACAAAGTTAGTGAATCTAAAAAGCATTTGAAATCAAGTGCATAATGTGTGTGTGAAAAAAAAGAACTATACATATAGCTAACACCATGCTCAGGATGATAGTTTTTAGTCACTTATGTCTACAGCAGCATTTGTAAAAAAAAAAAAAAAAAATCATATTTGTCCAAACATTTTAACCTTCTTTAAATCCCAGTCACATGCATTTTTGCTGTGCACCAAGATTCATTATTCACTGCATTGTCATTGCCTGTTGTTCACTGAATTCTGACCTTTTCTTTTAATTCAAGGAAATTCCCGCTGCAGACTAGAAAAAAAGTCCCTGTTCTAGCAGATGACTCATTTCTTTGCTGTCACATCAGCTTCCATAGCATATTTAACTTTGAAATATTACTGGAACAGAGGAAGAGAAAAGAAAGAGGTGGATCAAAAGGTCATTAGTAACTAGTGTTCTAGGAAGGAACAGGTGAATGTCATGAGACTAAAGATAAAAAAGGGACATAAAAAGGTTCACTGCTGAAAGTTGAAAGGGTTAGCAGTAAGAAATGACTGGTCATCTTTAGGGGAGATCACAAAGTGGAAAAAACAACATGAATGTGTTTAATGGAGAGAACTAGTGAGGTGACCTATAGTAACAATGTTCTCCCAAGTCCAGAGAGATCAATGCCTGGCTCAAACCCTTTGGACAGCACAGATCTAAGTGGTACTTAGGAAAAAGTGATACTTAGGAGAAAAACTCAATCAGAAGCCTAACATGAAATGTACCAAAGGCAATTAAAATATGGAGATCAACACTAAAAACTCTTATTATACAAAGCCTTTCCAATATGGGAGGAACAAATCTCTCCTCCCTTTTTCAGCTGTTGACTGTCTGACCACTATCTGGAAATTCTTGAAAGACGATGAGCTTCTGGAAGCAAGGAAATGATACTGAGTGTTGGTCATAACTATACCTCACTGGCACTGGAAAGAGAAAGGATTATATTTCTTTCTTATTTCCAAGAATCTGTACGTGGAGAAATAAGTTTGCTTGTTGGATGTAGGCTCTATCCTACCAAACTCACAAAAATATAAAATCATAGAATCATAGAATCATTTAGGTTGGAAAAGACCCTTAAGATCATTGAGTCCAACCGTTAACCTAGCACTGCCAAGTCCACCACTAAACCAGGTCCCTAAGCATCACATCTACACGTCTTTTAAATACCTCCAGGGATGGGGACTCAACCACTTCCCTGGGCAGCCTGTTCCAATGCTTGACAACCCTTCCGGTGAAGAAATTTTTCCTAATATCCAATCTAAACCTCCTCTGGTGCAACTTGAGGCCATTCCCTCTCATCCTATCACTTGGTACTTGGGAAAAGAGACTGATACTCACCTTGTTACAACCTTACAATGTAAGACTGAAGTATGATTATGATGCCGGTGAGAAGCATCAGTGAGAAGTTTAGGACCATGGCCATATTGGGAAGTGGGAAGATGAATTAGCCATACCACTGTCTGGAGGATTCAGATGAAAACAATGATATTTTACAGTCACTTCTCCCACTTGATGACAAAGAGACAGTATATATTAAGGGGAAAGGGGGAATAAAGAGGAGATTTTAAACATGTCCACTGTACTAACCGCAAGGGAAAAAAAGGGTGTGAAAACATCACTGAGAAAAGATGATAGAGTTTTAGAAGAACTCAAATATGATCTATAAATTAGACTGAATTAGAGAGGAAAGTCATTCCCCTTCTAAATATATAGGTAATTCTCTTAAAATAACTTACTCTTGTAATGAGATGAGGTCTGTCTTCAGACATCACATGCTACACACTGATCTCATATAAACTCTTCTTCCTCTCCCCCCCAGTATATTTTAGGCCTTTAACCACACAGAAGAAAGTTTAATAAAACTCTGATATTCCCTCAAAACTTCCATTCAAGCCTACTCTCAAACTGCAGTTCACATGATCTCATCTTCCTCTGTTTTCTGTTAGGACAATTTCAGTTCTTCCATCAAGCATATTCACAGATTCAAAATGTTTCTTTTGACACCAGAAAGTTCCCTCTGCTAGTGATTGTTCAGTAACCATATTTTATTCATTAAAACAACAAAAATAGTTTACATCAGGCCTCCTGAAGCTGGCATTGGAGGTCCATTAGAGCTTAATCTCCAAACAGAACCAGCCTTACAAAAACCTACTTTACAATGTTTTAAAGTGTTTGCCTACTGAGATTTACAGGCACCTGTTGTTGTTTAGCCCCAGCCGGCAACTAAGCACCACGCAGCCGCTCACTCACTCCCCCCCGATGGGATGGGAGAGAGAATCGGAAGAGCAAAAGTAAGAAAACTCAAGGGTTGAGATAAAAACAGTTTAATAGGTAAAGCAAAAGCTGCGCACGCAAGCAAAGCAAAGCAAGGAATTCATTCACTGCTTCCCATGGGCAGGCAGGGGTTCAGCCATCTCCAGGAAAGCAGGGCTCCATCACGCATAGTGGTTACTTGGGAAGACAAATGCCATCACTCCAAATGTCCCCCCCTTCCTTCTTCTTCCCCAGCTTTATATACTGAGCATGACGCCATATGGTATGGAATAGCCCTTTGGGCAGTTTGGGTCAGCTGTCCTGGCTGTGTCCCCTCCCAGCTTCTTCTGCACCTGGCAGAGCAGGGGAAACTGAAAAGTCCTTGACTGGTGCAGCAACAACTAAAACATCTCTGTATTATCAACACTGTTTTCAGCACAAATCCAAAACATAGCCCCATACCAGCCACTATAAAGAAAATTAACTCTCTCTCAGCTGAAACCAGGACAGTACCGCTTGTGCTTCTTTACAAGACTGGGTATAATATATGTATTACTATCTAGATTTACTGCACAAAATTCCAAAATAATAATTTAAAGCTCATTAACTGCACAGGCAAATGAGGTGGGTCCCAACAGCTCTGACTTGACAAAAGTCTGCTATCTGTCAACATAGAGCCTTACTTTGTCAGGAAATAGTTTGTCTAATACAAAAATTAAGTCAAGATAATGACATTACTCTTGAAAAGCTCAGTCTGGATAATCAATATCACACACACATCACAAGCAGCAAGGTAATCTCTACACATCCTTTTAAAATACTTTAAACTTGGGACACAAGGCAAAGAGGGTGAGCACACCCATGACTGCTTAGACCTACCAAAGTCTGTGCAAAAAAGCAAAAGGACTAAAGTGTTTTTCCGGCTGAACAAAATACAACCAGATGAAGCAGAAAGCATCATCAGGGACAATATCTACTATGGTGGAGATCAGTGCAGGTCTTTTTGTGGACTTTAGAGTCTTTGGGAACAAGTCAACACAGCTTTGAGATTTGGACAGGTCAACACAATACCAGGTAATCTTTCAGAGTTTAGCTCTCATGTGCTACCTTCACTCGTTTCTTCTGTTTCTGTTCATCTCTTCTCCTTCCATCTTTGCCTTGTAGACTTTCCAGTTTCTGTTGTCTCAAAAGAGTTCTGCTTAATTAACTATTGTTTGCAAAGGAGAGTATGTGGTAAGTGCTATTATAACTCTTTGGCAAAAATGCCTGATTAAGATTCGAAGCACAGCCAGAACAGCTGTCAGAAAAACCTCTTGTACTGTCAATGTCTTAACAATGCAGATGATGCCACTGGATACAAATTCATCAGCAATTAGTTCTTTCTTGAGCTGGCAAAATAAATTCTAAAAATTGCCTCAATAAAATTATTTTCTGCATCTATTTTCTGTCACCAGATCCATTCAGTAAAGGCTAGTATACTGCTTCCTTGTATAGTTTTCATCTATTCAGGGCAAGCAGTTAGCCAAAGTAAGTGTAATCAAATAGATAATTAATTTATTTTAACAGCTACTCGCTACTGTAAACAGCTTCCTGTTAGAACAATCATTCTGGGGTAGGCTTTTTCATTGGTATACAAAGAATCAGCTGGGCTGAAACCTCAAGCTGATATAAAATCACTGTCTCCCATTGAGTTCAGACTCATACCGACTGACACCAGCAGAAGAACTGGTCCATTTTGTTTTCCAGTACCAATTAAGAAACAGGAAACCTTGCATCATTTGTCAGATCATAAACATTTCAACTTTTTTTCCTTCTTTTCCCTCTATTATTTAAAAATTTATTGATTCAGTACATTATTAACACCGTTTCAGATTAGGATTTTTCTGCAACTGACCCATGCTGAAATCCCAAAGCTAATCTGCTCAGAAGTTTTGACTGGCATACTTTTGTCTTGCTTTCTTTTTTAAATTTCTGTGAATAGAAGAACAAGGGAACACAGCTTGAAGAATCTGAACTGATACATGACCAATGAAATAGTAGCCATTATTCCAACCCTTAAAGATCTTTTCAGAAGGAAAGTTAATCTTTACAGGATGCAACCATTCCCTATGACCTTGAATTAAATTAGCCCTGATCCCATGGGAAGCTTATTCTTTAGGCTCAGTCATTCCTGGATGCCTTTATATATATTTGAAATAGCACCTGGAATCTTCAATCAAGTTCCTA
This sequence comes from Ciconia boyciana, assembly GCF_034638445.1. Lineage (NCBI taxonomy): Eukaryota > Metazoa > Chordata > Aves > Ciconiiformes > Ciconiidae > Ciconia > Ciconia boyciana. The sequence continues at coordinate 4,019,591 of NC_132938.1, read as the reverse complement.
TTATAAGTTTAAGTGCTGTAGCACCATATAGTAAAGAATAGAAGTACTTGAGAGGCTGCAGAATAATTTCAGGACAATATGATTAAGAATAATCAGTGAATTTCTATATTAAAGGCACATGGCTTTTACAAAGGCTGTGTGTAGACACATATCTAAATACCTAAGCAACATTAGTGATGGAGTTCTCCTTTCTCTTTAAAATAATTTTCTGATATTGTAATTCAGTGTTTTTCGTACCCCCTACTGTGCACATATTAACAAATTTATTTCTCTCTTCATTTTATTCCACTGAGCAGAAGTGAATTTAACCCTTCTGATAATTCAGGAGCAATCTTCTCCAAGACAGATACAGAGTTGTAGTATTTTTTCATACAGGAAGGTCTGAGCGCCATGGATCTGAAAGAAGTTTGGGTCCTGGGATTTTTACAGTTGCTTTCCATATTACCATATTTCTGTTGCTGCTGTTACCTGAATGACTAGATTTACAGCTAAATCCTTCTGGGACATCATTATCTTCAGTCACATTTTAAATATTGTAGAGACTCCTCTCTGGTCTTGTCCCAAGTATGTCAGAGGGAGCTAGCATGTATATATGCAAGCATGAATAAATCCATCTGTAAGGCAAAGAAAAGTAAATAATTGGTTTACAGAAAGAACTATAACAAATATTTGCACACAGGCAACATTTTTTTTAAAAAGCCCTCAAACCTGAACTTTTTTCATTGAACCCCAGTGAAGATGAGGACATCTTTCATATTAGATGAAGGAAGTCTCTAGGGATGCTCCAACCTGGTAGAAGAGTAAAAACCCCTTTTTTCCCTAAAGGAGGTGGAAATGTCTTCTCAGTGGAATCTCCTCAAATGCTGAGTGAAGAGAACATTGGGGTTTTCAAAAGTGGCATTGGAAATAGATGCATTCTCCCAAAAACTGGTTCTAACTTTCCCCAGCTTGACAACTGACCAGAGGAATACAGAGATAATGTTTAAATCTTGTGGTGAATTCTGCTATATACATTATTAATATCATATATACATAAGATGTAATTTTGATGAAACCATTAGCACAAATATTGAGATTAACAAAAGACTAGAGGTTTAAGACAGTTCTATTTGAGTAAGTTTTCACTCACACCATAGTTGGGAGCACATCGTAATAGAGCAAGTAGTCAGCCCCTTCAACAGCCAAGAGATTTGATGTTTGCTGTTTGATTCAAGCCATGTGGGATTTACAAAAGCATAGGAATAATTGTCAGGTTCCTACCTGTCAAGGAAAAAATGAGTCATCATTTAACTCATTCAGTCCTGAAAGAAAAGGGACAAAAATTAAGAGCAGAAAGATGAATTGAATCCTACAAGACAATAAAAAAAATATGTTCAGTAATAATCTTTCTAGGTTTAAGAAAAATGCATCAGAGATGCAAACAGTTTGCACAGACATCAATGAAAAGCAATAAAACCCTGAAAAGAACTAAAATCTGTCCTTGGAAAAGGTTAATGCCTTTTTGATGCAATTGAAACCAATGTAATTTATTCTGGGATCTGTTATTCCCTTCCAGTTCTCAGTCACACCGTCATATTTTTTCCCCTTCTGAGATATTGTTTGGAAGTTGAGCTCTCCTCACTTGAAGCAGCATAAGGAGAAGTCAGCCTGAAGATACTTTCCTGTGCTGTTCCAACAGCCAGGCTTCTGCTCTTTCACTTTTGCCACCAAAGTCCTTTTTAGGAAGCAAGAGTCTTTATTCAAGATCATCTTGAAGAACTGATTGATATGCTTTCTGAGAGTATCAGATGACAGGCCAGTTGAGCCAGAAACTACTTTAAAGGATTAACCCCTGGAACAGAAGGATTAAGTGATGGAAAACATCAAAATATATTCTCTGTGAGTCTTTATGGCTGGAAAAAGCATATGCTCATCCCAGTACTGGATATAAAGCTCCTAGGGAAGTCCTGGGAAATCCTATCATCATTTCCTTGATGAAAAGACCTGGGAAGTTACTCAATTTTGATTATATCCTGCTGTCTTTATGCTCTAGAAAGTTGGCAGATTCAAAAGTGCCAGTTCACTGAGGCTAAAATCTTTGAGGTTTCATCAGTTCTACTCATATGACCTGCACATTGTTTAGAAAAGTGTCATAAAATTGTTTAGAAATGTGACATAAAATCTAATTCATTGTAACAGAGATAAATGACATGATATTGGGTGAGTTACTTTCCTCTTTGTCGGTTTTCCCCCCAAGAAAATAGCAATAATTATCCTTCCCACTTTGTGTTTGACCATCGAGCTCTGCAGAGGAAAAACATGATGTCACCAAGTGTTAGTGTTACACTGAAGCTGACTGCAGTGATCAAAGACAACTACACCTCCATACTTTCATACTGTTGCATTATTTACCTTTCAGTTATACAAATTCACTCTGAACTCTATAGTTCACACTGAACTTGTATAGTCAGTATGGTTGGTCTGTGCTGTCTCACCACTGTTCCTTTATTACTTAAATTTGAAATGTACATGAGCATGTTCCTCCCCATGGTCATAAACTAGTTTTTGCACTTTCAACATCTAGAATCTGCCCGATGTAGTAAGAAGACCACACATTATGAGATCTGAGAGCAGACAGGTTTCTAAAGGTATGCAATTAAAATTGCATATATAAGATCAAGTGAACAAAGTAGTCAACTTTTCACATAGCTACCACCACCAAAGGAATACAGTGTCAGATACAATTGAGAAAGAACAGGGCAGGGAATACTTGGCCACATCTGATGTTTTCAAATATGCTGTATGTGAAGAAAACCATTCTAAGATTTCAGGTTCACCAGAACAATTGCGGTGTTTTTGTTGTCTCTCTTGGGAACACAGAGCAGATGGGGGAGATTTCTGAAGGCTGGGAAAGAACCCAACATTTGCCTACCTTAGAAAAGGGGAAAAAAGGAAATAGAATTACAGACATCTTTTTAAACTTCCATTTCCAGTAACATGCTAGAAAAAAAAAAAAAAACAAACAAAACTGTTTCTACATATCCAGAAGACAAATGTAAGAAACTACAGAATTGTATTTTATGAAGGGAAAGTCAAGGCTCATTTCTTTCTGTAATGGGTTAACGTGGAGATGACAGAAGCAGCAATGCAATTTTTATCTTTAATTTTTGAAAGATTGCTGCCAAGACAGAACCTGACAGAACCTGACAGACTGCTACCAAGACAGAACTGTATGTAGCTATTGAGGACATTGCAAGAGGGAATGGAAAAAAAAATGGAGAATGGGAGATTAGGTCAGACAACAGGTAAAAACTTCCAAGTGAACATGAAGCAACTAAAAGGGACAAGTTGTGCATTTATCATTGGAGGATTTTAATAACAAACATGTAGAAAGTCATCTGCTAGAAAATGATGTATATAGAAGTGATCATACCTGGGAGCAGGAAAAAGGATAGATGGTCCCTTACGGGTGCTTTTAACTACAGGCTCTGGGTGGCAATACTTGAAACTATAAGAAATCTTCAGAATCCTAACATTAAATCAGACTATACTGAATATCTCACATGTTTTCTCTTGCTCCTACCTGTCAACAGTTAAACACCAACACCTCCTATTCTCAGTTCCGCTTTCCTGATAATACATGCACTAAATATTTTTCATCTTAAGGTAAGCATCTTAGGCAAGTCCAGAAGGCAAATCTATATAACCTGTTCTCACTACAATAGCAACTTAGATGGAGAAGTCTAACTTGAAGATATCAGCAATAGCTGACACAAATCCTGTCTTCTACGTGGAAATACAAAAGAGTATGTGCAGGACAAAACAGGAATAAAATGTCATGAGTAGGTAGTGAAGACTGAAAATACTTTGAGGCTGGAAGGCAGATTAAATATAAACAACCGTTAAAGTTGCTGTTATTGTACTTCTCATAAAAAATACAAAAGAACTTCCTGAAGTATATTACAGAATCACAAGGGGTTCAGAAACTGGTTATGAAAATGATCAGTGTCCTGGAATAAAAATTTCATAAAAAGAGATTGAAAGATTGTATGATTGTTTACAGAAGAGATGAATACAATGAGTTATGCTGAAACTATATTAAATTTGGAGAAGTTAGAGGAAGAGCTTCTTATTCTTCATTTTGTCATGTCCAAAAAGTCAAAGAGAAATTTCCATAAAATTCTCCAGATGATAAATGTCCTTAATGGAAATGCTGCTTCTTGAAATATGTAAACCAGTTATGGAACTCACTGCCAAAGTGTGGTATTGAGGATACCTGAAAATAAATATTAAATATTTGCAAGCTAGACTAATGATAGTTACAGTAATTGTTGCTCTGGTTTACATCTGAAAAGCATTGTTTTTTCAGAGAGATAAGCCTAATTTTGCACCTTTGTCTAAGAATATGTGAAATGCAGCAAATATTTATCCCAGTTACAGTGGATTTCACAGGTATCACATCCTTGCATGTAAATCATGACGGCTATCTGTGTGCAGATGAGCATAGTGGACAAATTAAAATGTAACTTGGTTTTTGCTTTTCCAGTCTGATATTACCATGGTGTGAAACAATCCTAGCCAAGTTCAACATCAGTTTGATCTGGCATACTAACCTGCCTGCCACTCAAAGCAATATCTGCCACTCAAAGCAATATCTTTGCAACACATTTTATGCCTACAGGACTGTCATAGGGTAGGAAAATTATATTAATTTCATCTATTCATATTCTTCCTCTGATTGCACTCAAAGAATAAGTAAACTGACAAAATTTGTTCAGCTACCCAAAATGAAAATGAATGAAAATAAGCAGCTCCACAGGGCTCCTTTTTATTTCAGAAAACCATCTTTCATGGAATGAAGATCCTTCCCAAGCTACTTGTTTCTCCCACTAGCTATCAAAGGGTCTCAGTGCCCTGCCTAGTCTACTTGCCACATAGTTAGATTGCTGAGTTTAGGTAAATAAAAACTTTTATCAGATTAACTGATAATAACAGTACCAGTAGCCATTTAATTTTAAAAGTGTGTATGTTCATAATAGCAAATATAATGGTGATATACCGATTTGCTTCCTGACACCTTGACATTCAAACTATGGGTACTCCTATCACCACTGGCTTGTTCCTGGCCTCAGGTAAATTTACTTATTTTATTTTGTAAACTTCATTCAGTCATCAGGATAAGATATCAGGCAATGAAAAGGAATCTTTTTTCCTTTTCTTCAACTGCAACCAGTTTCCCTTCAAAAGTTGTGATGGAGTGCTCACTAGGGGTATGGGTGCTTTTGCCCTCTGCTGCAAAATTATGAGCATCAGCACAAGCATCTGAGAGCACCAGTAAGTAATGATGGTGGGACAGGGATTCTGATGAGATGGAGGTCCTGTTGATATCAAAAAGTTTGAGCACATAAGCAAAAAGGAAGATTTTCCATGGTGATGTAAATGAAAAGGGATGCCTGTCTAGCACCCAAAAGACAGAATGGTCGTGGCAAGTCAACAGCACCAATATTTCTAAAACCAGAAGTCTTTAAAAAAAGAGGAACACTGCTCTTTTGTGAACACCAATGTGAACACCAACACCCAAGCAGGCTGCCACCCAAATGAGATCCTGGGGTGCCAGGTCAAACTTTGGCATACTTGTTTGAACAAGTCATGCATTAGGCAAGAGCAATAAGTGATGTAATTATACATTGACCATGCAATCAAGCCCTGCAGCTTTCTCCAGTGATTTATATTACACTGATGAAATTACATTCGTCTACAAGATTATGGGATAATTAATAACATTATTTAATAAGGGAAGGAATGTAATACTCAGGAAGGCTTGTAGATGAATGGAGAGAAACATTAATTTGGGTAATTAATGACAAACAAGATGATCATTACACAGAAGCTATTTAAAAATTACAACACTTGAGTGTTTAGAATAATTTTAGTAAAAGATCCAGCTACAAAGCCATCAGAGTTGGACTAAAGCTCCTACTGAACTCCTAAGAGCATGAGCCCAGTTTGAAAATAGTGCTTAAGAATCAAATTGATGAGATTGGCAGTGGTTTTCACTTTGATTTAGGATTTTTAACATTTGCTACTGAAGGATTTGGGTAAATCTCTAGGAAAGAGCAAGAACTACTTCAGAACAAGAAATGCTTCAGAAATCCAGTTGCCGTTTCAGCTTGAGAAGCTACTTCATCACAGGAAATCTGCAATTCTTCAAATGCATATGAGATGGATCATTAGAGAAGGTTATCTTTTATATACTGGTAGAATATAATTATAGGATTAAAATAGCTGGACCGTGTGCAAATAGCATCTAATGCCATAGCAGAAAAGATATGGCTCCCGAAGAGTTTAAGCTACGCTAAAACAACTCTCCTGAAGGGCAATTTTAGTTAATATACATTAGGTCATCACTGATGTATGTCTGACATCACTGATGTCATCACACATATGCATCACCATTCCCAGTTTTACTGCAAGGCTCATAGTTTGATATTTTGCTTTGAACTTCAGCCCTTGCAGTAATACTTACATGAAAAAGTATTTCCGACTGTGAAGAAAAATGTAAAATGACAAAGATACTTATAAAAATATCTTGATTAATTTTGAGTAATAAACTGTGGGCATCTGAAAACTAGAGCTGGACATTTTGCATTGGGCTAAATTTACCCCAGGGTTTCAATAAGAGTAAGTGTAACAGTAACATTTATAAAAATTCAGGCTGAAACCAAAATAGACAAGACCTTTCACTCTGATCTCCAGCATTACAGAGATCTTACTGCTGCATTTGTACCAGGACCATTCGTTGACTAATTCTTTTTTTTTTTTTAAATACAGCCTGAGATTCGCCAGATCCTCACTGCATCATTTACTACAAGCTTGTAGCCGAACACCTGTAGGGCAGATACAGTAGTAAAGAATGGGATCTGAGCTTCCCCAGCTGGAAAGCTTACTTTAAGTCCTCATTCTGCGCTGCTCCATGGGTTTGCTTTGGTCAGTCCTGCACTGCTACATTTTACTTTCTGAGAAGAGCACCCCTACACAGTCACACCATGCTCACTGTGTCAGAGCATCAAACATTAGAGGTGATTAATATCTTTGAAATGAAGGAGGACTGAAAATTTCACAAGAGCTTGCACACCAGCACCCTTAGAACAGAAGTCATTTAATAGTAAAAAAAATAAAGCAAAAGGAAACAGTTGGAGTGTGAGAAAAAATACAGCTTTGCAATGTAGAGTATGCCTAATTATACTAATTACATTACGCAAATATAATTAGGGAAATGCAAGTGTAAATAATAAAATTTTTTTCCAAGAAGGTAGCAATTATTTGTATGCATTTGCCTGTAGTTTCAAGGGACTGATTTCTAGGAATGAAAATTTCTATTGGGCTTTGTGTTTTCTTCTAAAGATGTAGATTTTTGCAACGCTTTCCAGTCCCAGCTTGATGGAAAACCACCTAGCAGGTCTGGAACCATGTTTTGAACTTAATTGAATATTCATATACTGATGTTCAATACCTTAAATGTAATATTTACTCCAAAGTATGTGAAAAGTTGGAAAAGTTGGGGTTTTTTTTCCCCCATGTTCTTTCTGTTCGCGGGATGTGAAAACTCTTGTAGTGGGACCTACAGCCAAGGTGCTACAAGTACTAGAACTCAAGCACCAAAACAGAAACATCTGCTCTTCCTCAATTCTCTGGTCAGATTAAATAATTCAGGTTTGAAGTAATTCCAGAGATGTTGTAGCCAAGAGCCTACATCATGATCATCTAATCTAATGTCTCACAGCATCTGAACATCAGGTCTAAAACAAGTACACAGTGATGCAGGATTACCAGTTCTTACAAATACTTTTTCATATAATTGATTACATATGAAAAACTATTAATACATAGGCACCTAACTCTATTAATATTTGATAAGGAACTTGAAACCTAAACTATGAAAAAAAATTATCCTATTATACTGATATTTAGTAATAAAACTTTTAAAATAAAACTGTATTTCTAACAGGCTACAAAATAATGCCATATAAACAAGATATGTTTATTTGTATGCAATAGTTCTTTGCTATTAGACTAGCAAAAGAAAATTCTGTTTTAAAGCAAATTGTGTTTCAGTGAGTTGGAAATCCTAGTTTCAGCCTAGAACTCAGAATATTTCATTAACTTTGCAACTTTTAATTCTCTTCCTTGCTGTGCTTGCTGGAGAAATTGTACACTGAATATCATTGAAAGATCTGACAAATTATGAGTTGACTGTTACCTGCACTGAGTGTTTAGCCTTATCTTGATAACACTCAAAAGAAATTTGCTTTAGTCAGCCAAAAAATTTTAATTTTATATTTAGCAACAGAAATTGTTTTCCTTCTCCCTTGCACCTAATCTTAGAAGTAGTGAAAGAGCTTAGCTGTACCTCTAAAATCTCTACCTAAAAGTAGAATTTGAAAAATGTAATCTTAAACAAAAAGCACTTAGAAGTAGCTGATATGAAAATAACATTAAAATATTATGAGAAAAAAACAAATAAAATTTCAGCTGTTCCTTTTCTTTTTATTTTTGCTTTAATCCATTTCTAGTCTATCCTGAATATGTGCAAATAACTAAAATATATTACAAAAAGATTACTGAGACAGAATAACCAATTTATTAAAAAAGCTCCTTCCAAGGCTCCTTCCAAGTTCCACTAATTGACAATGAAGTCAGGTCATTATATATAAAGAATACCTGCAGTTGCTTACATTTTTTTTTGTGAAGGACCTTTCAGTTGTCTGTGAAAAAGGGTGTCTGGGAGTAAGCAGAAAAGCAGTATATTTATTCAAGGTTTACTCTGAACTAAAATTATGTTCCTAAAAAAAGAAATCAAGTCATTTTAATCATTAGATAATGTTAAATTTTTAGGATTTTTCAGAACTAGGTGTCTTGCTCTTAAACTTTTTTCTTATACCAATTGAGAAGATATAAGGTACCTATGATACAAATAATGTTTTGGCATGGTTAGTAACTATTGTTTTTCCGTTAGTATATTCTCCCAATTTTATTTTAGTAGTCAATTATAATTTTTTCTTACTGCCCAAGCACTCTGTAGGTTATCTCAAATTTTTCTAAACTCCTATTCATTTTGCAGTAACTTATGCAGAATTAAATGGCTTATAACTTATTGTTTTCTTTCACAAATAGCACTTCTTAGCTGAGTGCTCTAGTATTTGGATATTCAGTTTCACAGTCTTGAATCTGAGGGCATGACAGTGTTTTTTCTGCTTACCTGCAATACATGCAATAGAGAACCTGTATGGGTACAGTGCTTGTGTCCAGTTAGTGTTAAAATTGTTTAGGGACTTCTAAGGTTTACACATTATAAAAAGGCTGCTAAGGAAAAAATAAGAGGAAGAGAAAATAGATCTTTTTTTCTCACCTTTGAGTTATTAGCTTTTTCCTGGCCTGTATAGCTTCTGTGGGTCACAGTGTCCTTTTCTAGTTACTGTAGTAGAGAAATGAGTATCTGCTAGTATCGCAGGATCCTAGTCTAGAAATAATGCTTTTAAGCTGGGAAGGAAATACCTTGCTATCTCTTTTTTCATTTCTTGTTAGTAAGGTGAAAGACAAGCTGTAAAATAACTTTCCCTTACAGGCATAAGAGAAAACACTGAACCTCACATTGTTTCAACTAGACTTAAATCAAAAAGGTTGTCTTTCATCTAGTTGACTTGCTGCAGGTCTCTCCAGCAACCACTTTGTTAGGTGTGCTCCTTCCTTGAACACCTTATCTGAGGTTGCGTCTAAGTGAAATTAGACAGATACATTTTGCTAATTTGAATTTTTAAAATGCTTTGAAGCTGCAATGTTCCTCCAACATATATATTCTCTCCTTCTCCAGGAGATAGGAAAGTTGTTCGGAAAGTTGTTGTTTGTTGAAACTAACAAATTTTGGGTTAGTTTTTGGAAATACAAATGCTGCTGAACTTCCATTCAAGTGATCACCCAGTATGGTTTAAGACTCTTGTATAAATATGCATATGCATTGCACTGTCTGCCTTTTCTTCTACATTCTGAGGAAACTCCCCCAGGCATCAGACTGGGGAACAAATTGAGCAGACTTTGGAGAAATGTAGAATTTTTTTCTTTCAAGGTTCAATTGAACAGTACTAAACTCACTAGTGGTAGCAATTAAGCTAGACTTTATCCTAAAATTTGACTTGGTACTTCACATTCCACCCTTAGCTGATTGAAAAAGATAAACATACCAGGTAACTTGTAAAGGACTTGATTAATAACAAAGTCTTCATATCGTACAGGTTTTCTTCAATATTAATGAGAGTGAGAGAAAAGGAAAAATATGTTTCCTGCTTACTGGCTCTATGTAGTGAACTTGGTAGTGTCCTGCCTCTTAAATAAGATTAAATATGAATGTGTGTCGGAGGAGCCTGAGCCTGTGAAGTTAAGCAAAACACAGGAACTGAAAACACTCTCCTGCCAAGTTTGTCTGGAGATTTGAGAAAAATAGCATTCTGCTGATTTGGTGTTTGGTGCTGGATAGTTCTGCCCTACTGACATTGAAATAGCTCTTACTGGGTGTGCAGAGGGGATTTCAACTTTAGGCTCCTGAGCAGAGCCGTGAGTCCCCAAAGTTAAAGGTAAGTGGGTGGGTAACATGGGAATGTAAGTTTCAATCTTATATGAAATTCAGATGCCGAAGTCCCACTTCAGCCATTGTTTCCAAGTCCTTCACAACAGTATTTTTTCCACTAACAGTTAGGAAAAGAGTTGACCCATCCTGTGTTTAAACAGGCATCTTATGTTCCAGGGTGTATTTTTTGTTTATGTTTATATTCAGTTTAAAACTGTCTTGGGAATTGAATACAGAGGTACGAGTAAGGTTACTTCTTACTAAGATTTTAATTGGTCACTGATTCATCCGAACACAAAGTGGTGTATTCCCTCTGGATTACTGACTTGTTGAACTGCAAGCATAAGAACTAGGTTTTTCAAAGCACCTTAAGTCCTTCAAGGGAATCTGCATGTGGTGTTACTGATCAGATTGCAGACACAACTAGCCACCTTGTGCTCTGGGGTCTTGCTAATTGCTGCCTCTCAATGATGGTTAGAAACCTTGTTTGTTTGTCTGTCAACACATCTCCCAAAACAAGAATCGGTTGGTTACATGTTTTTAGATGAGGGCTGACAGACAGTGGGGAAACAGATGGTTTGTAGAAAGGAGCTGTCACCATTTGGGATTAGACAGTAGACCTGAAGTACTCCTTTGCTAGACAATCTGAGATTTGTTAACAGTTCATGTCCAATTTACACTTCCTCTGCAGCTCTCCCGTAGGAGAAACAGGCTGGATTTATGCTAGCAATCTCTTCTTTATAAATAAAATATTTGCCTAAAATGCTCAGAATTGCTGCATATCTTTGTCTTAAATCATGGGGGGTTGGTATTTCTCCTTCAGTAGTTCTTTTTGTTTTATGCCTTCCTCCCATTCTGCATGTGATTACTTCTAATGTAAGCACCTATCCCACAACACTGCCCATCCAACTGTGGGCTTGTCTAAAGATCTGCCTTAGCTTGCTGCCATGTGTAAGTCTACTGTGGCATGAGTACTGTGTATGGGCTGAAGGGCAAAAGGAAGCTTTTACATCCTGCACCACTTCATGTTTATGTAGATTAAGGCAGGGAGTCAGGCTTTTTTCAGAACTAACACTTCATTCCAGTTAATACCCACCACATTATATTCTTATACTTCATACTTATATGCATTGGAACTGATAAGGGCGATACTTAGATTTTTAAATGCTGTACAAGTGATGTTCCATCTCTCCACAAATTCAGTTGGTAGTATTTGAACCAAAAGCCAGTATTCGTCTACATAGGATGCTGCTTTTAATAGTGTTTATGGGCAATGCTATTTTCCATCACTGTGCAACGAACAATTGCACAGTGATAGGAAATCAACAACTTTATCAACTTGCTGAAAACAACAGTTGGGTGTAAAACTCCACCATTGTTGACTTAAGGACATTGAGCCAAACAATTGCATTGCTTTGTGGTAACAGCAGTTTTAACCAAGTCTTGGAGGTTTAACTGTCTTTCCTACACATCTTATTTTTTAAACCTATCCTCTTAAACCTGATCATTTGCACTGTTACATCTGAGACCTGTCTTGTTTCAGAGGTTTATAAAGGCAGTTTATCTTTTCCTAGTAATTGGTCCAATGCCTTCTGTCACCACCCCATCTGCACTCGAGACATCAATGCTTACATTTCCATATCAAGTTGTTACTGTATTATATAATAGCTTAAAATTTTTATGAAATAATTTATTGCTCCTTACAAACAAAAAACCATTTATATTTTTAGTAGCATTACATTTTTATTCCAACCCAAATTCCAGTTCTATGGCCTGCATATACCTACTTGCAAGTCAGCCCTGCTCGATTCTGTCCCTATGCTTCATGTTTGGAATGGGGCTCAAAGGCCTTCTGTTTGTGCTTCTACACTGAGAACTTCTAAAATGTCTAATGTACCTGATAGGTCTGTTATTTTGCATATAATCCCTTGCCCTTCCACCATTCCTTGAAATGATCTATTTGTGAGATCGTGACATCTGATAAAATGCCATTCCTTATTATAGCTTTAAGCTTCATTTGAAGAACATACTCACCTGGAGGGCCTCTATACACCTCTCTTTCCTCCTAACAATGACTGGTGTTTCACATCAGTCTCATTAACCTCTGTTCAGGAACACAACATACATACTCCCATTTAAATTAGATCCAGATTTTGTTGTATTAGCCCAATATTGCCCTACCAAGCTTACCTCCTAAATCTGAATGAGCATTACTATTAACTGGTTTTCTCTAAGCATATTTCCCTTTTGCCAGTGTTAATTTTCTCTTCTGTATTGACAAGTTATTCTTGAATAGCTGAAGTGCCTAATTCTGACTCATCCACTTAAGAAAATGTTGCAACTTTTGCCTGATTCTTGTGAAAATGATCTCATTTCTGCAGTTTCTTTTTTGCTAATAGAGGTGATGGTGACAGTCATATTTTCTTTTGCCTTTAACTTCAGTTGTCCAAAGTTTAGTTGCATTATTCTATCTATTGTGGTCCTGCAGGAGCCACATCTGGCAGTGCCAGACCAGGTTTTGGCAGCTTTTCTCTCCATTACAAATTTTCATGCACCTTTTATACTTTTCAAGATGACTGCTTTGTTTCAAAAGTTTCTCTGTAATTCCTTGGCTGCTGTTTAATTACACTCATGGTCATTGTCTTTACCATGATGGTTTTTGGGAAAACACCCTTGGCCAGTTTTGGGTGTCCCATTCATGCTCACTAGGTTACACCCACATTCCTGTCTTCCTAGCTGTTATCCAGGCCACCTTGCAAAGAACAGGCTATGTGAGCATCCACACCATGTCTTTCTGAAACTATGACCAGGGTAAAAACAGACTAACACAGTGGAGAGGAAAGCAGTACTGCACTGGGTCCCTGCAAATTAAACTGCTAATAAAAATGTTGCCTTCAGGCTGTAGCTGTGTATTGCAAGGCCAAGACACTGCCATCGTGCAATGCATTGCATTTCAGGACAGGTAGGCAACTCAGTGAGATGCTTACGAGAGATGGTAAATAGGCCCATATTAACACATTGTGCCATTGCACACTATCTGGGTGACAATAATTGATGTGATATAGGCTGACATGCAGAAACTCTCATACAGCTCCAGGCCTTGCAAAAAATGCACAATATATCTGCATTCTCATCAGCAATGTTTTCTCTAATGTGTGAATCTGGTGCTGCTGTTTAAACAGAAGCTCACATGCAGTAGGCCAACCCAGACAGCACCCAGGGCTGCCAGTCAAAGACAAGACAGTTGGGTACTAACACCAGGTTGTGCCTCAGAGTAGGGTCCCCAGGGTCCTTCTCAATGTTCCTACACATACACCCCAAATCCTGTGTTTAAATGCAGATGATGCCCTTAATCCACCAGCTCCTTACATCCAAATAGTTCCTCACACTGTAGCAAAAAACAGGTGGAGTGCATATGGTGCTTGGCCTTTCACAGTGCAAGTGAAATGGTACAAGTGTATGGGAAAGCTTCATAGTTTAAAAGCCTTTTGGTAGCACCCACACTAGGTGACTTCCTAGTGACCTAGCCCACACAGGAATTCGGGATCTATTTGTCCCATAATAAAACATTCTTGAATTTCTGGTCTTTGTTTTGTTCCATCCAACAGGAATCTGGTTCCAAAACCAGGGTAAAGTGACTGCATCAGTAAGGGATTTGCAGCAGAGTTTAAATTGTCTGTTTCATTCATTGCAACAGACATAGCCCAGAGTTAAACTTCATCATCAGTGACAAAAAGTTAGAACAGTGATTATGTGAAGAGATAAACATAAATAGACACTTCAACATGATGTTGATCTTTGCAACTTAAAACATTTGGCGAAGATTAAAAAAAAAACAACAGTCCTCTATCCTATGAGGAGCTGTCTTCCAAAAACAGCCATTCCTACCTATTCATCCTTGAATTACTGTGTGGTGGCATAAATACCTTCTCTCCTGGGGAACAGTGTTAATGATACCTTCTGGAAGCATTTTCAATCTCCAAGCAATTATAAATAAATCTTGTAAGCCCTTGGATTTTCTTAAGTAAGATGCTGAAACCCTTGATGTAGGCAGTGTGCTGGACAAAGTAAATCGGCCACAGGTGTTAGGCTGATTTCTGTGACAGCCATAATACCTTAGCAGAATACCTTAGGTTACCAAAGGTCTTTGGATGTCATCTGATTGCCCCCCCCTGCCAAAAAAAAAACCAACAAAACAACCTTTCAGAACTGCATTAGGTTGCTCAGTGAGTTTGGACAGCCTCCAAGGATGTAGACTTCACAGCTGCTGGACAGGCTCTTTTTTGTGACTATCCCCATTGCAAAGCACTTTTTCCTTTTAACAAATGAAGATTTCCCTTACTAATATCAGTTCCTGTCAGTTCATGTCTCCAGACTATGATGGACCCTTCAAATTGCAGCCACATGGTATTCTAGGGATAGCTTGCATTCAAAATGAAAAAAAAGAAAAAAAAAAAGACGGTTGACATCTTTGTTACTGACAAGTTTTCCCACACTCGCGAGGTGCTGCTTGAATAGTGCACAGGGGATGTTTCTAGTGCACACCTATGACCAAAAACTGTTATGGAGACTGTTAAAACTTTCAGTCAGTACCTTTTATCACAGACCACCTTCTGTATCTTCGCAAGAGACCTGGTTTCCATCCCCCCCTTCTTGTTCCTGAAGATGGAGAATTGCTCTCCCATGAGCTTCTTAAGGATATCGCCATCTGGATTTACATCATGAAGTAACATGAGGTCTCTCAATGCTTCAATACTGATGCTTTTTTTTCAGCCATCCTGCAATGCATTAAAAGACTATGAATCACTGTCAGGAAGCTAGGGGTGATCCAGCACAGATGGAACAGCAGCTCCACGGACCAGCTGAGCAGGGATGGGCTGGTGTCTGAGCCTGAGCTTATATGGGGCTCCTGAATCCATGGGCAGAGGATGTGATGGGGGCCTCAGGGGAGACTGGTCCAGGAATTCAAGCCTATAGGTGCTCTCGGGGCTCTGCCAAACTGTAGAGATGCATATGCTATGGTTAAGCAAGCAATGGAAATGTTATTATTGCACAAATACTTTGGGGTGCTTCCAGAAAACTGGCTCAACTTTCCCACTTCTGGTGGAGGTGAAGATCTTTATTTGGAAAAAAAGATCTTCTTGGTAGTAAAATGACAAACCTCAGTGATTTCAGAGACCCTGCAGCCCTTCTCCATAGCCTTGTTCAGTTCTGGGGTGCCCCAGGTACCCATAAGGGCTCTTTCTTCACTGTTACAGATACAGCGTGGCTGTATGGGTGACACATGGGACGCATTTTCTTGTTGTTTAACCCTCATGGGAACTGTGGGGAAAGTGTCCTTGCAGTGGGAATGGTTTCATTTTGCCCAGCCCCAAACAGATCATCAGTGTGCCCAAATTCTCAGAAATAACTTTGGGGTGCCTAATTGACAGGGTATTGTTTCCTGATGAAGACATAGATCCTCATAGTCATAACCCCATCTGAGCATCAACTCTCTTCTAAGAGGTGAAGAGCGAGCTGCTTTCCCACGAGATGGCGATTTGCTGATGGAGGCAAAAGCTCCTGTCACGGCATGTGATGCTTTATAAATGTCAGAGATGTTAATGCCTCAAAAAAGAAATCTCTTCTCATGAGCAGGGGTCTGCTTTCACACCATCTGCAGATCTTTCTCTCTCTTCCTCCTTATGTAGAAACCACAGAGGAGAGATGCCAAAAAGAATGTACACCAGATTCACAGTCGCTGCAATGTAAACACTTGTCAAACAGCACGGAGAAATAAAATACAGTCAAGGGCTTTGTGCTCTGATTATTTACTCTGAGGCCACATGCCAAGCAGTTCAATAGCACTGAGGAACCCAAACCATCAGCTATATAAACCCAACATGACCTATTGAAAGAAAACTTGCTGGGCTTGCTCTTCCAAAGGTAGAAAACAGATGAATTCCTGAATTTATCTAAATGAACAGGTTTTCACTAATTTTAACTATTTTTTTCCCATGAGCCAAGTTGATTTTTCTGGTTTAAAAGGAATCTAGGAACAGCACCTGAAATAATTGATTTTTTAAAAGAAAAATGAACTCAGTGATTAAATATGGCTGGTGATGAAAAATCTGAATTTTGTGAATGAAGTGAAGCCTTGCTATAGACAGTCAGAAATGGACCGTTTGTCAGACTTCCAGCTGTAGTCCATCAAATAACAGGTTTTCAAGGGAACCACAGTTTCTCTGATAGAACAAGATGACCTTAGAGTAGTTAATTCCTGGGTGCAAAAACCATGAGGGTTTCTCTCTTTGCCCTACAATACTTTAAGCAAGTGTCAAATCCAGGCGTGTTATTAATTAATTTTCTCCTCTCCTCTTGTCTGGATTGCAGATAATTCTAGAAATATGATTGTGTTTATGTTTTCGTAAGTCTCATGACATCTGGGGTGCAAGTCTTGGCTCCCAGGCTGATGTGAATTCAGTTCTAATGTTGGATTGTTCCAAAATTCTGTAGTCTACAATTAGTAGTCTACAATTAAATTCCTGAGAAATAAGACAAGATAAAATGAGGGCCTTGGGGTCAGAGGACCTTAATATCCTGCCACTAAAATTGAGACTCTTTTAAAAATATTGCTTGTCTTTAATAAGAAAGGCTGGCAATAGCTCATCCTTCCCTTTGTCCTGAATCTGCCTTCACATACATTTTGAGGCACCTTTCCCCAAATGAGAAGATCGGACTGATTTTTTCCTTGCACCCTCTGGTGGCTTTAAGTACAACTATATTCCGTGGCTATTGGCAGCTTGACAAGATGGTCCTCTGACATAGCTGATATTATCAGATCGCTGCCTTCCTACCTATAGCCTTACACACTCCAGGGAGGTTTTGAACTAGAACTAGGGACAAGGAGAGCTAAATGCAAGACTACATCCACAGGCTGAAATTCCCTATGACCCCATGTCCTTTAGAAACAGATTTGGGAAGCCTGTGAATCACAAACAAGGTCCTAAAATATAAGCAAGATGTATCTTCGCCTCTCCAGCTACAGATCAATTTTATGAAAAAGACTGGGAAGTGAGGCTGCTTTGACTTCAGAGTTTGGCTGTACAGCCTTCACTAAGCGGGAATTTTTTTCTGACTCCAGTGGGATATTTTATTTTCTCTGCTTTTAGAAAGGAATGTAATTGATTTGCAGTTTTAAACAAACACTGCACATACGTGCCAAGTGTAATTTGCTGGATGTGAATCTTAGCTGTCAGTTGCTCTGCCAATACCTTAACAATGAATAAATATATACACCTTTTAAGTAATGTTTTGGTGAAATATTTTTACTTTATGGAAGTGGCAGTCTGTAGTGACTCTGCACATCATGCAGCACTTAACAAACTTTCTATATGATCAGCTGCAAGTACTGATAGAAAAATATTGTGCTAGAGCTGGGTAAAGCCCATGGGGGTTAAAAGTCAGCTTTGCCTTTGCAACACAGAGTTCAGCAAGGCTTAACTTAATCTGTTATTCAGAAGGATTTTGTAACCCAGCCTGGACTCCACTGCAGCCAAGCAGTCTGGGTGCCTTCGCTATTTTTTCTGGAGTCGGCAATTGCTGCCAGTATTGCTGATTGCTCTCAGGGACTCTGCACGCAGGTTTCCACCTGCACCACACCAGATCAGCATCACTTTGGCCTTGGGTTCTCCTCACCAGTTATCAACCCTTCTCAGAGAACACCAAGAGTGATGGCAAATGGGAAGGGTGTATTGGGTTTGTGGTGGATTGCTTAATAGGTTATCCTTATCAATGTGACTTAGAGCAGCTTTGAATTCCTTCATTGGACTGTTTAACTTCGCTTGTAAAGAAAGGTTTCACACCTGCCATTATAGTTCCCACTTTTGGTATATTCCTAGTTTCCTAGTAGAACTTCTACCAGGCAGAGCAGACATCAATCCTCCTTTCACTATGACTTGAGAAATGCTTGATTTGCTCCTGTATTAAAATCTCAGAAATAGAAGGGTTTATTGCCCTCATTAATGGAACAGACAAACTTGAAAGTTAAAAACATATGGAGTTTCTGTGTTATTGCAATAAAAATGCAAGGAGCTGTGAATTTCTTTTCACATACGTGGGGGAATTTGTACTGTTCAGTTATCAGTTTTATTTTGCCAGAATAAAATATTCAGAATTTTCTTCCCCTAAGAAAAGATGGACAATGTCATAAGGAGAAATTTGGCCATTTTTCTCCTTTCAGAGAAGCAGCTATGCAAAACAGGTGAAAGATGTATGAAGTAGTATATTTCTGGTTCTTTAGATACTGAAACATAGATATTAACTTTTAGTTTTGTGGAACCCATAGGTTTGTGGAACAAAAAAGTTAAATGGCATGTGATGAAATGTCCCTACTATCTGTTTAAAAAATAAGAAATCTATACTTGCAAAATTATTGAGAAGATTACTAAATCTTTTTAGTAATCGTTTAATGAAGTCCAATACTTGTACACAGAAGACCCAAATTTGAATTTCCTTCTGTTGGACAAATTTAAAACACTTAGGCTGGAATTTTCTGTGATCACCGTCTGCCCTGTGGCAGGTTTCTCTTGTGCAAAGCTTCAACAGTTTCCTATAACAAAACCATACCTTGTGTTGGTGCTTCTGAGACAGGCTCCCTCTTTCTTTGCAAGCTGGAAAGGATGCAGCTGCTGCCTTCACAGAAGTTATATAAGAACTAGGGCATCTGAGGAGGAGAAGGAACTGTTATGATCACTAAATATTGCCTGGGAGAACTCCACCCCTGTTGCTTTCACACACTTACTGGGCGGTGGAGAAGGCATTACTTTTCCAATCAGCTGTTCTTTGTTCTTCATTTCTTGGATGCCTGGTATCAAGGGTACAAGAATACCGAACACTGCTCCTGAGCTACATTAGCTGCTACTCTTTGGTGGACCTCTGCTTTGAACATAGTGTTGTGGTTTAACCCCAGCCAGCAACTAAGCACCACACAGCCGCTCGCTCACTCCCCGCCCTGGTGGGATGGAGGAGAGAGTCGGAAGAGTAAAAGTGAGAAAACTCGTGGGTTGAGATAAAGACAGTTTAATAGGTAAAGCAAAAGCCATGTGCACAAGCACAGCAAAACAAGGAATTCATTCCTCCTTCCCATGGGCAGGCAGGTGTTCAGCCATCTCCAGGAAAGCAGGGCTCCATCACACGTAACGGTTACTTGGGAAGACAAATGCCATCATTCTGAACGTCGCCCCTTCCTTCTTCTTCCCCCAGCTTTATACACTGAGCATGATGTCATATGGTATGGAATATCCCTTTGGGCAGTTGGGGTCAGCTGTCCCGGCTGTGTCCCCTCCCAACTTCTTGTGACCCCCCAGCCTACTTGCTCGTGGGTGGTGTGAGAAGCAGAAAAGGCCTTGACTCTGTGCAAGCGCTGCTCAGCAGTAACTAAAACATCCCTGTGTTATCAACACTGTTTCCAGCACAAATCAAAAACACGGCCCCATACTAACTCCTATGAAGAAAATTAATTCTACCCCAGCCAAAACCAGCACACATAGAAATTATGGCAAGAACCTCAAATACAAAAAAAAAATCAGGCTTCAGAGTTCAGGCTAGGTGTAGAAAACTACATGTTTTTATATATGTGTATTTTATTTTTGTATCACTCTATAACTGTGAACTCCATAGAAGTGCTCATGGAGATATGGACACATTTGCATCAATTAAATGGGCTCACAGCCATGTGAAGGTGAAAAACATTAATTAGCTAAGTCTTGTGGAGAGTAGGACACAGAGATTCCTCCCTGACCAGGACAGTGAAATGAGGACAGTTCCCCCTTCCTCTAAACACCCCATAACAACTTCTGTACATCCCCAAAATTCTCCATTCCAACCCAAATTCTCTTTTTCCCTCCATCCCATAATAAGTCCTATACCCCTGTAGGCAATGACACCTGTTAGCTTGTACAGCACTCTGGAGAAAGAGCTTCTTTGGTTGACTCGCTGTAGTTGGTTTCACAAGAAGGACAATGGTCTAATGCTCTCCTTCGGTGGTCGTGGGAGTCACCAATTCTGCGCAGTCTGTTCTTCCCTGCGTCAGTGGGTACCTCCGCCTAGCATCCTTCCTCTGATCCTTGCAGGGCCTTTGTTCAGTTTGACTTGCCTCTACTCAGATATAATACCCAAAATAGTCTATGAATAAATAGCTGTTCATTAAAGGACACATTTTTTCTGTGTGAAAGCCATAAACATTGTTAAAAATGATTTCCTAATGTGTATACAGAAGAGGGTGGAATAAAGGTTTTCTGGACAAATTTTAATGTTGCTTATTATTGATTTTTTTTTCTTTCTATAACCCCCATTGTACATGAAAATTTTCTCCTGATGCTCAAACACATTAGCATGTCATCCAGGGCTCCTTATTATGTTTTTTACCTGTTTCATAAATACAAGCAATCTTTCCTTATTTCAAAAGCTTTAGTTAGCTCTCAGGGAGGGGAGGAGTGGTATTTCTTGAAGCAGGATGGAAACTGAAAGCCTATCGAATGAGAGGTATTCAAAGGCATTACTTTTAAAAAGCTAATAATCTGATATGTGTCTGAATCCTAAAAACATAATTAAATTGTAATTCAACACTAGCTTTTCATTAAGCGTCAGCAATATAGTTTAATTCTAAGAAAGAAAAAAAAAGTCATTCTTGTTGCATGCACGACTATACCACTGAACTGACAGGAGTATTGTGAGAAGTGGAAGAAATGGGCAAAAGATATAGAAAAAATCTGTAAGATTTAACTATGAAGAAATGATGATGACAGCCTTGATTGACTTTTGGAAGATATTCCACATGTCACTGTGCTGTCAGAAGACGCACTGAGCCCTCTTTACACAAAGTTCTGTTCATGTCCTGTTGCACAGAAACAAATTTTCCCACAATCTGTTTGTCAAAAGAAAAAAAAAAAAACCACAACAAAACAAAACAAAACAAACAACAAAAAACCCCCCCGATAACCTTTTTTGCCAGTGGCCAAAAAGCATGCATGTTTTTCAACAAGCCACAGAATCAATAAAACTGTAAATATCTTGACAAAACAATGTTTTCCATGAGACCAGCTAGAACACCTTTCAGCCTTTCCTATTTTCAGACTTGTTTCTTCTGGTTTTGCTCAAATTGTTGTAGTTATTTTTCCTTGTCCTCCTGTAAAAGTGCCTACTTTCTGCATCCAATATGCAATAAGTTGCTCAACTCCCAGCAGTGATAATCTTTTTAATAATATGTAATGTTCACCACATAAAGTGTTAGGGGAGTCTCTTGGGCACATAACTGCATAGTTATGTGTTAAAGAGTTGTGAGCACAAAAATGATTTAGACTTCATATGTTGGGCCCTTTTCACAAATACTTATTTGTGAGACCTCCTGATAGGGAGAAATATGCCTAAACTTTTAGGTTTTTAATTTATTTTTTTTTTCACTGTTTATACAGTTGAGCAAGTGGAACTGGAGCAGTCAACTGCTGGCAAGCTAAACTTTTGTTTCCAGTAATGATAAATAGGGCACTTAACCTTTCAGCATAAATGTGCTTCACCCTGGACAGCCTCCCTCGGAATAGGGCTTCTGTTTTTTTTATTTTAAGTTGATTGAGGAAACATCAGGTTAGACAGTAGCTTTACCCTCTTCAGAAAAAATTACTTGGCTAGTCTTGATGTCAGAGCAGAAACCATAGGATAATTCAGGTTGGGAGGGACCTTGGGATGTCACTGATCCAACCTCCTGCTCAAAGCAGGTCAACACTGAATTTAGACCAGGCTGTTCAAGGATTTATCCAGTGTGGTCTTGAAAGTCTCCGAGGATGGAGACTGCACAACACTTCTGAGAAATAACTTGTTTTGCATTAATTTATGATTGCAAGTACCATACAATGGACATTACTAACCTTTATTAGGATATTAAAAAAAGCCCTGAAGTCACACAGGTGCATAATGTTTCAGTGCCATCAACTTTAAACCACTGAGTCAATGATAGTGAGAAATATAAATGGTTGTTATTTTCCTTCTTAAAGGCTTATTCATCAAATATTTAAACAGGATTAACTTCTCTGGATTCCTAAAAAAGATTATTTGTTGCTTTTACTCAGCACAGTTTTAACACATTTATTTCTCTTCTGCTAACATTTGTGTGTGAAACTGCTCGGATCAAAAGCAAATGTTTTCTCAATAAAAAGTGATGGGTGATGCCTGAACTGGCAAATAAATAATCAATACTAAAAGTGCTGGAACAAGAACATATTCTTGCATTTTGGAAAAAATGAGATGGACTTTTTCATTAATTTAATTTTACCTCCAATAAGGTTTATAAATAGAAAGCTCTTCAGACAAATGAGCTTGTATAGGAAGCTTTAGCTATATTGCAATATGTCAGTATGAGTTCCTTGATTAGATGGCAAAAGATTCATTAAGTACAGTCACAGCGTAATTCTAAAAAGGTTAATTACTGCCCTACAAGAATTCTTTTTGCATGAACTGAGGATCTTATTCAATACCCCCAAAAGGCTTTTTTTTTTTTTTAATTGAGTCTTTTGCATATGTTTACAGGATATTGCATAACAGTTAGACTTCTTTATCTCTGCCATTTCTTTTAGGCATTGAGTTGCTCATGTCTGTATTGCAAGGTCACTTTCTCTAACCTACTTTTCACAGAGGGCAGAAAAAACAATGGTTTGATATAAAGCTAAAAAACTGTCCCAGGTTATTCAGCCCCCTCAGTCATTCCTGTGATGAAAGCATGGCATGTAACCATGTCCATAAATATAGCAAACTTCCTTCTGATCTGTCAAAATAGTTAAGGTGTGTGTCCCAGCTCTCCTTTTAAAAAATTGTTTGGAGTCTTACTGATTCAGCTGGCACGGTTGTTTAATTTCTGGGCCAACTCATTCAGAACAAGTTTATTTTATCTGCTCTTGTACCAACTTTATCCTTAACTTTGTTTCTTCATATTTAGTAGTCACTGCATATTTCACAGGCAGTGATATACGTCATGTTCTTAAAATTAATGGTAGGACTTTTTGGCTCTCGCTTATTATGTAAATTTTAGAGACTCACATCTAATCCAGAGAGTGCTTTTTAAGTTAGGTGGGATGAATTGCCCTCTGGAAGTATCCACAAATTCTCCTGGCCTTACTGGTGACAGAGAAGCTTATGTTGCTCAGAAAACTTCAACTTGGATGTAAAAATATAAAGGCAAGTGAGAGGACCCTTGTCCATAACAAACCAAACTCCTTTGGCTGCCTTGCCTCTGATAATTAATTCTCTCCTGAATGCAGAGAATATCAAATGGTGTTCGGTACTTCAGACCAGGTCTCATCATGGTCCTGCAAGAGCTACACTTCTCTGAGGGTATTTATACTAATTCATATTCTACAGCAGT
Organism: Ciconia boyciana; assembly: GCF_034638445.1. Taxonomy (NCBI): domain Eukaryota; kingdom Metazoa; phylum Chordata; class Aves; order Ciconiiformes; family Ciconiidae; genus Ciconia; species Ciconia boyciana. Next base: position 3,995,598 of record NC_132938.1, on the reverse strand, counting down.
GTGACTTGCTAGAAATATGCACCAGTTCTTCATCCCTTTGACTGCACTTGCAGAAGCACCTTTAAGAGTTTGTGTGCCTTCCCATGCCACCTCCAATATAGAAAGACATTCAGATGCTCAATGATGAGGACAGCTCTCTGAAAACTCTCACTGAGCTAGAGCAGCTGTGAGGTTACTCTAAACAATACCTTCCAGTGGGGCCACTGCAGGTTGGAAGTTAAAACATTTTTAGTGCCCTCTTTCCTTTATACCTATAGGGGCTTCTGAGAATCTAAAACCTTATTTATAAAACACAAAAGTCCACACTGGACCCCAGTGTGAACACAGCCATTGGCTCTCATGCAGTCTGGGAACCCACAAAAGCAAAGGCCTGGATATGCTTAAAGTCTTCCTCATGCATTATTTGAAGGAACGTTAGAGAATGGCCTTGAAGACCTTGATGACGACTTTGCCACATGCATATTTTTTCCTGTCCCACTGGTTAGTCTCTTAGTCTCTTAGTCTCTACTGGTTAGTAGGTCATGAGGATCCCCAGGCAATAAGCATGTTCAAACATAGGTCATCCAGCACCATTAAAGTGTGGGAACTATTTCACAATAGATAGCTTTCACTGCCTCCTTCCACACTCAAAAGTTTTGTGACCAGTGCTGACTGTCCAAACACAATGTGGTCCCACCACTGCAACCTCATCTCCTGAACACACAACCTCCAGGTCGCCATGAGCAAAGCAGTTGCAACAGCAAAGGTTCTCACACTCATTGTTCTTTCTGCTTCTTCTGGAAACCAAAAATAACCCCCAAAACAAAAAAACCACTCCCTACCACCCACCCCACCCCACCCCACCCACCCCCAGAAAAAAAAGAGAAAAAGAAAATGCAAATATCTAGGGAGTGGAGGTTAGCTTGATTAGACTGTCCTCCCAAAGTAGTAGCAAGGCTTCATAAAAGAGGTGATGAGAGAGAACAATTTTAGTTAGAAGTTCAACATTTCAGGCTAGTCAGCAGCATATTTAATATAAAGCCTTCTTATTCACCCCGACATCTCTAGGAAATAAAGACATTCAACTCCCTATGAAGAATTTTGAAACAGAACTCTAAGGGAAGTAGACTGATTATGGCGGTAATCCCACATTGTTCATCAAGGATGGAGAAAAGAAAAGGATGGGATTATTACAGGAAAGAACAACAGACTCCAGCTCGAGATCACATTAAGTTCTGTGTCAACAGTCACAGTGCAGGATGGGAATAGCATGTGTAGGCACTCAGAATCAGAAGACATTTTCATGCATGTTTCTTAACAACATTAGAATAGGCCTTTTATTAGGTAATATTAAAATTTTTATTTAGAGGAAGATGGTTATTCTTTCTTCAAGCATTACTCAAAGCAGAAGTCAATGTAAACTAGAAATTCTCCAGCTAATTATCCTCCCTTTACAAGAAAGGTGTGAAAAATTAAAAAGCTGATGTAAGCACATAGAAATAAGGCATATTCAAAACAAGGGGTTTGGGCAATGCTTTTGTATCGATGAGCAACAGTGTTTAAAAAATGAAGTTGCTCACCGGGCTGAACTTTCAAAGGACAGGAATCAGTAGATTTGCTTGAGTAAATAACTGGTTGTATAAAAGCTAGAGCTTCAGTTGGTGCTAACGCATTCATTGCATCGCTTCACTGCTCAGAAGACATGTATTTACACTGAATAAACTCAGGTCCATGTGCAAGTGTATTGAATTCTTAATGCCATTGAGCACAACAGTGAATAGGAATAGATATTGGTGTTAAGCAAAATAGGCCAATTATTCTTCTGATATCAAATGAATGTGTCAGCATGAAAATGATGTGTTACATTTGAAAGAAGAGTTGACTGCTTTTATTTTCCTCTCATGCATTGCTAGAGTTTGAGGACCACTATCCCATTTATAACAGGGTGCAGACCAGGGATGTGATGCCCCTAAAGAATTGTCCTCAGGGTGTGAGCACTGGCCAGCTCACACATCAGAGATGAGAAAGGCAGTGAATAGTATTAAGAAATATGAAAAATATTGGGAAAAATAATAGCTGATTATGTTAACAGCATGTGACTCAATGGAAGGCTGACTGTGCCTAGGTTAAAAACACAGGGAGAGATGCAGAGTGAAAACTTAGAAGTACAGAACCTCCTTACCTTTCAACACACACAGGCAAGATATATATTGTTTCACCCAAAGATTTGAAAAAAAAACAGTTAATATCTGGACTATTCCCCCATATGTGATCACAAATTGTTTTTTCACAAAATTATGGGAAACTTTTTGAGGAGACTACCTAAATCTTTTATTTCACCATAATTGCAGTGATAAAATCACCTGGGTGGGAAGGGGTGACCCACATTCTTTGATTCTTCCTCTCAGAGTGCTCTAACCGCTAGGTCTTTGCCCAAAAGACCTGGATATCAGAACCAATATGCTGGGCCTCCAATAAACACATCATAAATTCAGCAGGTTTTTTTCCTCTTCAGTTCTTCCAGCTGCATTGCCATGTTGTAGTGACCTACTTCCAGGCTTGTGAAAAAAATAGGGTTTTCTACTGATTAAGACATTGAGGTGCTGGAGCATGTCCAAAGAAGGGCAACAAAGCTGGTGAAGGGTCTAGAGCACAAGGCTGATGGGGAGCAGCTGAGGGAACTGGGGTTGTTTAGCTTGGAGAAAAGGAGGCTGAGGGGAGACCTTATCACTCTCTGCAACTGCCTGAAAGGAGGTTGTGGTGAGGTGGGGGTCGGTCTCTTGTCCCAGGTAACAAGCCATAGGATGAGAGGAAATGGCCTCAAGTTGCACCAGGGGAGGTTTAGATTGGATATTAGGAAAAATTTTTTCACCGGAAGGGTTGTGAAGCATTGGAACAGGCTGCCCAGGGAAGTGGTGGAGTCACCGTCCCTGGAGGTATTTAAAAGACGTGTAGATGTGATGCTTAGGGACCTGGTTTAGTGGTGGACTTGGCAGTGTTGGGTTAACAGTTGGACTCAATGATCTTAAAGGTCCTTTCCAACCTAAATGATTCTACGATTCTATGAATTCACCGTACTCTTATTCAAGGCAACATTTTATCCTCTTCTCTTCCAGCTTAGTGAAATCAGCAACCTTTTCATAATCCCTATATGTTTTTCATCTTAATGCTGACTCTCTGAATTCAAGGCACAGTTTCTCTAAACTTCTAGCAATGTTCTGCCTTGAGAAAAACATGAGCAACAACCTCTGGAGTGTCAAAGCTACTTGTATTTATTACTGGAGATATATTCTGCTCCTCAAAATATTATTAACATGTCACAAACTTATTGGCCCAAAAGCTAGTCTTTTGTTGCTGCCACCCCCAAACCCTTTACAGGCACAGAAGAGAATAAGTGCATGTTAACAATACAAGAAACTGTCTTTGGAAAACTGGAGGTCTTCAACATAAAAATAAGGGGGAAATGCAAAGGCTGATCTGAGATGCATCCTCAAGAGTGAAGAGGAAGCCTTACATGGACCTCATATACCCAGAGGTATATGACTATAAAAGTATAAAATTATATGTAGGAAAACAGATCACACTCATGAGTGATTCCCCTCCGAACCCAACAATTGCTCTAACAATGTTCTTAATGGGGAAAGAAAGAGCTTCTTTGCTGTAGGAATTCATCACTGGAGAGCAAGCTCTTCCTCTCTGTCAGCTTCATCCATTTTCCAGACACAGTGCTGACTGTTATTTTAATCTTCTTGAAAAGAACTCGTGATAGCACCCGTAGTTTCAGGAGATCTTGGTTTGCCAGGAGCTATGGAGATGCTACACTGGATCACCCTGGATTTCCCCTATGCCCTTGAGGGTAGGGCCCTTAAGGGCTCATGTTTTTTATTTCACACTCATTGGCAATGCAGGAAAAAACGCTATTACTAGAGGCCTGAGTCTTTTATGTAATTCCACAGGAGAAAGCTGTCGATGAATTCTAACTGTATCTGATTATAAATTGGTCAATATACTACTAGAAAACTCAGCAAAGAAAGAGTGGAAAAAATTATTTAGCAGTAGCCTAAGGTGTGTGGTATGGAATATAAGTATGCTAAAAATATTCTGTCCTGTTCTTGTATTGTTCTGACTCGATGGGAAACTCTGATTTGTTTTCTTATTGATACACAATGCCAAACTCTCAAAACATCTGCCAGCATCTTTTAAAGACTTGTGTAATTGCAAAGCTGTATTGTGTCTGACATGTTCCTCAGTTGGGAACAGTCAGAAATAGGATGGAAAATGCTTCTTCCTTGCTGTGGGTTTTGATTTCCATTAATAAAAGTTCTTTTGCATGTGACACACAGAAATGTTAACAATCCAGAACAAAATATCTAATATTATAGTAAGCAAAAAAAATTCATTTTTTTCTTGTTCTTCAGTGTTGTTTTAGAAAAGTGAGGTTTTTTTCCAATAGTTTTCACATTTTATTCTGTTCATTGTGATACAGGATACAAAATTCCACATAGACTTAATCAGGTAGATGTGACTGATCTGCTTGTATTCACATCAAACTCCTTGACCTAGAGTCTGGACTGAGCCAATGTCCATCTGCTAGGATTATATACCATGGGCAAAGGCAGCATGGCCTTGAAGTACTCCTCTGCAGTTTATGCCTTTCCAAATGTGATGACAATAGTCTATTGAATAGCAAGTATTAGAAAACTGGGAAGTGAGGCATGAAGGACTTGTCCATAGGCTTTTTTTTTAAGACTGAGAGCTGCAGTGTAAGTCACTTTGTCAGTATTCAAAAAACCTAAATAAAGGTGATGCACCCTGCTTAACAGAAAAAATAATACAAATAATTATTCTTCACTTCTTTTGGTTTATTGATATTGGTCTTTTCTCCTTCCTACTGTGAACTTGAACTCTGCACTCATGTCTTCTTTGGATTAGATAGAAGGAAGAAGAAAAGAGAAAAACAGTTTAAAAACAGTAATCTGGGCTTCTCTTACAACTCTTACTATATTTTTTTGTGTAATTGGCTCCCAAAATGAATGCACAGTCACCAGTTGCTCAGTTAGGAGGAAATCAATCAGTTGTTGGAATAATGGCGATAGCTTTCAAGTTGTGATGCTGTAGCACTGGCAACATAAAAGTAATTTTTTTCAGTGGGAAAGAAGTTGGGTTTACCCCCGTCATATAAGTCAGTGGCTGTTGATATTGAGCTTATGGGTAAATTTGTTTTCACAGAAGCAACCTGACTCATCTCCTCCTATTGAGATATCTTCTACTGTCATCATATAGTTGCTATTGCTGTGATGGTGGAGTCTGTCTGAAGGATATTTATAAATGCAACCTACTTCAGCGGGAAAACAAAATATTTTTCCAAGCACCTACTGACTTTCTGCTACACAAAATTATAGAAATAAAGTGCTGGAAGAGACATCAAGAGCACACATATAAAGTGAGCATACCTGAGTCAACTTCAGGGGATTGACTAATCAGTCAACCTAATTTGGCTACTGCCGTAAAAGACAATAACAAAAGTTTCTATAAATATATTAACAACAAAAGGAGCGCTAAGGACAATCTCCATCCTTCATTGGATGCAGGGGGAAACATAGTGACAAAGGGTGAAGAAAAGGCTGAGGTACTTAATGCCTTCTTTGCCTCAGTCTTTTAGAATACAACCAATTGTTCTTGGGGTACCCAGCCCCCTGATATGGAAGACAGGGACAGGGAGCAGAATGAGCCCTCATAATCCAAGGGGAAATGATTAGTGACCTGCTACGCCACTATGCGATAATAGCTGGAGGTGACTTAGAAATTTTTTAAGGTACAGCATTGAAGAAGATTCCCGGGTGGAATGCGGCTGACATGCAAGGCCATTCCATGGAAGTTCCCTAGGCCTGTAACCTTAGATGTCGGTGACGCCAGGGGAGCTTGGTGTACTGACTCTAAGAAGGTACTGTTCGGAGGGTGGAGCGGTGTGGAGACGCCGCGGCCAGGCTCTGCAATTAAATGGGAACTCAAAGGTATTGTGTGTGACCAGTAAGCTGCACATTTGCTATCCTGGGCCAACAGTCTGTCATGTTTCTGATAAAATGCTGTCCTTTGATGAACTTTGCTCATTATAACATCATTATAATACCAAAACACACCTCCATCCCAAAAGCTACCCACCTCCAAGGTGCGACCACCCCTCACTGAGCTTGCGCTTTAAATTTTTCCTAGCCTATACCTTGAAAAGCGAAGCGAGAAAACTTTACACCAATCCTAAACAAAGATGTATGACTAGAGTCACTCAAGCTCCACCCGAAAGGTGAAAGATAGTATAAAATGGCTTAAGAGAAAGCGAATGTTAGGGAAGACACCATCTTGTACCACTCTGACCTCTGGGATCAGTCGACGGGCTGAGCCTCTCTTCCCCCCCATGCGGAGGCCTTTGGGTAAGAATCGAACACTTGGTTATTCCAAGTGCCTCCCCGGGAAACTTAGAAATCTCTCTAGAGTTGCTTTATCATCTTTAACACATTTATAGCCGACAGTGTCACTCATACTCTTGGTATTTGCACGTGCTTTGCAGACAGTAAATTTATCACCGGTAATCCAAAGAATCTGTGTATCTGTTGCTCTAATAAACTGCACTCTTTATTAATGTGGCCATGGCAGTTCATGCAACACGACTAGACTGGGGGTGCAGCGCGTTTAAATTAACGCTGTCGCCTTTACTCTGATGAATGGCTGCATATATGGTCCTTAGAAAATAACCGTTGACCAAGTCTGAGACTAGGACTGGACTTAGCCGCACCTAGACTCTTCTCTGAGAAGGAGTTTAGAAAGCAAGGGGGTCCTGTCTGAACCTCGTGACTCAACGGGAGGGTTCCCCCCCCTCAGCCACTCCTCAGACTCCTACACGACAGTAACTCTTAACGCAACAGCCACTTAGACACACACAAGCCAATGGGGACGGATAGCATCCACCCAAGGGTACTGAGGGAGCTGGTGGAAGTGCTCACCAAGCCACTTTCAATCCTTTATCAGCAGTCCTGGCTAACCAGGGAGGTCCCACTTGACTGGAGGTTAGCAAATGTGATGCCCATCTACAAGAAGGGCCAAAAGGAGGATCCGGGGAACTACAGGCCTGTCAATCTGACCTCGGTGCCAGGGAAGGTTATGGAGCAGATCATCTTGAATGCCATCACATGGCACGGACAACCAGGTGGTACAGGACAACCAGGTGATCAGGCCCAGTCAGCATGGGTTTATGAAGGGCAGGTCCTGCTTGACTAACCTGATCTCCTTCTGTGACAAGGTGACCTGCCTAGTGGATGAGGGAGAGGCTGTGGATGTTGTCTACTTAGACTTTAGTAAAGCCTTTGACACTGTTTCCCACAGCATTCTCCTGGAGAAACTGGCTGCTCATGGCTTGGACAGGCGTACTCTTTTGCTGGGTAAAAAACTGGCTGGATGGCCGGGCCCAAAGAGTGGTGGTGAATGGAGTTAAATCCAGTTGGCAGCCGGTCACAAGTGGTGTTCCCCAGGGCTCTGTGTTGGGGCCGGTTCTGTTTAATATCTTTATCAATGATCTGGATGAGGGGATTGAGTGCACCCTCAGTAAGTTTGCAGATGACACCAAGTTGGGTGGCAGTGTTGATCTGCTTGAGGGGAGGAAGGCTCTACAGAGGGACCTGGACAGGCTGGATCGATGGGCCGAGGCAAATTCTATGAGGTTCAACAAGGCTTAGTGCAGGGTCCTGCGCTTGGGTCACAACAACCCCATGCAACGCTACAGGCTCGGGGAAGAGTGGCTGGAAAGCTGCCCAGCAGAAAAAGACCTGGGGGTATTGGTCGACAGCCGGCTGAACATGAGCCAGCAGTGTGCCCAGGTGGCCAAGAAGGCCAATGGCATCCTGGCTTGAATAAGAAATAATGTGGCCAGCAGGACTAGGGAAGATATTATCCCCCTGTACTGGGCACTGGTGAGGCCGCACCTCGAATGCTGTGTTCAGTTTTGGGCCCCTCACTCCAAGAGAGACATTGAGGGGCTGGAGCGTGTCCAGAGAAGGGCAACAAAGCTGGGGAAGGGTCTGGAGCACAAGGCTGATGGGGAGCGGCTGAGGGACCTGGGGTTGTTTAGCCTGGAGAAAAGGAGGCTGAGGGGAGACCTTATCGCTCTCTACAACTACCTGAAAGGAGGTTGTAGCGAGGTGGGGGTCGGTCTCTTCTCCCATGTAACAAGTGATAGGACAAGAGGAAATGGCCTCAAGCACTAGGGGACATTTAAATTGGATATTAGGAAAAATTTCTTCACCGAAAGGGTTGTGAAGCATTGGAACCGGCTGCCCAGGGAAGTGGTGGAGTCCCCATCCCTGGAGATATTTAAAAGACGTGTAGATGTGGTGCTTAGGGACATGGTTTAGTGGTGGACTTGGCAGTGCTAGGTTAACAGTTGGACTTGATGATCTTAAAGGTCTTTTCCAACCTAAATGATTCTATGATTCTATGATTTTTAAAAAAAAATTAATTGGAGCCCACAGGGTTATAGTCCCTTCAGCAAGACATGCCAGCAAGTACTTGGGTATCCGAGCATGTGAGCAATCATGTACAAACAGCCCCTTCCTATGCTTTCGGGACAGAGTGGCCCTGAGGCTGCTCCTAGGTCAAATTATACATTGGTTAGAAGTGTATGGTCAAACAGCTCTTAAGTATTTTGCATGTGTTTTCAGAGGGAAACTTTGGTCTCTCTCTGCTTCTTCTAACAACTTCAAGGCACGTAACCTGTCATGGCCATGGACCTAGTACCCTGTGTCATCTGGCCAGCATCACCATGAGGTGAGATTCAGTAGAAGCTAGCTAATCCTGGGTCATTTCTTGATGGGTCCTTCCACTGCTGGGTGCCAGGTGTGACCTGCAGACTGGTTGTCTTTGAGGACAGCACAGGGGCATAAGGCTGGGTGCAGAAAGCAACCCAGGCTTTGAGAAAATCATGACTTGCCTCCTCATGTGAGCAGCCTGGTGACGTACATGACTTGTCGTTGAGTTACGTGCTGCTGAGTCAGGGTTGGGATAGGCTACCCTGGAAGGAAACAGCAATACTCATATTACACCCACCTCCAAACAGATGGATAAGAAGTGTTGTGAGCAGCATGTTTATTTGATTATCTGAAGTAACAAAAATATCCTGCAGTAAAACCAAGTGTCTGCTGTTCAGGGATCCAAACCACTCATTTTGCAAATGAATTTTCTAAACTTCTTTTTTTGCAGTGGCTCCCAAAGGAAAAGTACCCCACCCTGTTTTTGTGAACTGTTCCCACACACACCAACAAACAACTAACAAGCCTGCTAATAATTTCCTTTGCAAAGAGTGTAACTGAGCCTTCCTAGAACAAGTTAGCTGCTCTTGAAAAGGGCTCAGGGGAATGATTAAAAATGTTCAGCTGCGAGCTGGTTCAAGGGGCCAATGGCTGCCTTGACAGCTGGAATGTGCAGGAAATTTGGTTTACTGAAAGGCATCCGAGCCCTTCTTGACCCTCTGGGATTGAGTACTCACTGGTAGCTGCTCCAAGGATGGTTTCAATATTTAAAGAGTTCACTTCCCCTTGCTCAATCAACTGGCAAAATTTGGAATGCCACACTGGGAAAACACCTTAATGGTGAATAGTACCGGAGGGGATTGTAAAAAGAGTCTTCATAACAAGCAAAGCAGTTTTTGATGAGAAAGATATGGCAGAATTTTGGGTCTTGAATCAGCCTGATTGTAATAGTCTGGTAGGAGAGGATGTGTCCCATCCTCTGGGATGGGACAAGTGGATTTTATAGTGGTAGCAAAAAATTAATAGAAACTAACCACAAAGGGAACCCCTGTTCACAGCTACAATTTTAAGGAACAGGAGGCATCCTAATTCAGCCTTGTCTGTACCTCTAGCTGTCATTAATGAGAATAAACCGAGTTGTCCATGGAATTAAAGCACATGAAGGCTGTTGCATGCCCAGCCAACAGTATGTGATCCACAAGGAGGACTACAACAGGGGGCTATGGAGGAAGTGGCCAAATACCAGTGTAAACATGTATTCTCGTTCTGTAGAAAGGGGAATGAAGCTCAATGGAGACACTTTCCATAGCTGAAAGCATAGATAATTCTACAGCCTCACTTCAGGAGATCTCAAAAGAAATTCTGGCAAACTATAGGCCAAATTATGACTTGCAGTAAACCAAGATAACTTATCTGGGTCTACAATGAGGAAAATTAAGTAGAGAGAGGAGGAGGTGGAAAGAAAGTTCATAACAAAGCACTGTTTGAGAGGTTTGGCTGCTGGTGACAAGGCTGCAGCCCAGACTGTAGCTCATAAATGCCTTCAGCTATGAAAATACCCCCCAGTACCGTGTAGCCAACTAGAAGGTCCCTAATGAAAGACCAAAAGAAACAAATGAAACATAGCACAGGACAAGAATACCAAGGACAACTTCACACTTGTGTATTTGCTACTTTAGCCACAGTTTATAGCTGGTCCCTTTGCAATGAAAGCCTAGGAGCTGGGCAAGAGCCAGGGCTCAAAGGTAGTGTTGGAAATGTAAGGTGAGGGTCTGTAGTTAATGTTGCTTGGTGCATCACATCATACCTTTTGCCTTCTGTTCTCCATAAGCCTTGCCTATCTCCTATGCCAAACTCCTAGTAGTATTCAGGTCTGAGTTAGTTCCTTCTTATTTCTTGACCACCAACAACATATTGTACTGCTATCACCAAAATACCCTGCCCCCTTTCTAATATCTGCTTGTTTAGGCACTGAAAGTAACTCTAGCATCTAAAGATGCAGATGGCAACTTTTCACCAGATCCTCAAATGCATGCTCATCCCTGTTCTTCTAATCCTTCACACTTCTCCCTGTACCTTCTTCTGGTTCCCTGACCAGTGAAAGCAGCTGAACCGCTTAGGACAGAGCTAACTCTAAGAAGAAAACTGCCATCTTATCACATACATCAATTTTCACATGGCCTAAAATCCCCAAGTCTGATGTTTTCTATTAACTAAGCATTTATGAAGGCATTGAGTCAACCAACAGGAAATGTTAAATATGGGACTTCTGTGGAATTGGAGCCATACTCAAATGGCATAGAGTATCCATGCCCTGACCTTGTGCTCCACTGTCCCCTACCATTGATCCCTTCCATACCACTGTGCTCTTGCATGCTCAAGTGTGAGCTTTCTCACATGGCTTCTTTCAACAGCTTTTTCAAGGCCAGTTCTCACAGCTGATGCTCCTGCCTGGCCAAAATCCCTTAAGAGACAGAACCACTCTCTGCAAGCAACAGTCTTAGAATATTATTTGCTTGAAAACAGGCTGGCTTGCTTCTCCTGTAAGGATTCTTGTACTCATTCAATAAAGCCAGCTGACATGCCTACTACACTACCACCTGGGGTGGCAGACATTCTTTAGTACTGACAGGTTAACATGACTTCAGCAACTCATACATCTTGAGAAGAAAAAGAATACTCTTCCTATTCAGTTTCACTCCTATCATTGCATGTGATTAATTTAGTTTTTTTGACTAAAGGCTAGTTGCATCACTTCAAGTAGTTCAACAACTTAGATGCAGTGTGGAATGTTTCCAATGTATCTGTCACAAATACTAGATTTGAATGTTATGCAATAAAAATAAACACAATATTTATTCCAGGTCTGTGTTTAAATAGAGAACTACGGCTGAAATTAATTTAGTAAAGTAGTCAAAAAAAAAATCATCTGCCTACTCCAGCCTACACCTCAGCACTTCTTTCAGCCCAATAGAGACGTATGAATGGAGAAGTTGTCACCCAACAATGTGACTTATTCCAAGAGCAGGTGCATATAACAATAAATATTTAGCATGCTGAGGATCTTATTACTGCCTATGGCATTGCAGTGAAAAATGTGTTTCCTCTTACTTATTGGAAAATTACTGCTGCTTTAGTTCTTATTTTGTTGTGGTTTTATGATTCAAGAGTAAAAGGGCATTCCAAGAAAGTGTGCAATCTGACAAGGTCAGCCCTTCACTTCTGCTTTGTTTCCTTTTATTCAGATCAGTTACAGGGAAAAACCCTCTTATGGAGAGTTTCTTGAATTCTAGATTACTCTCCTCAATTAGGTTTTTACGTAACCTTTTCAGATGAGGTGGTCAAAATTACACACAGTATTTCAGAGTTTTAGTACTGACACTTTTATATGACAATTAATATATTCTCCAATGAGTTTGTCAGTAGTGTTTGGTTTTAGACATACAAAAAAGCAGTTCTCTATTCCTCAGAGCATGTCTAAACAGATGCATGTAGACCTAGTAGAAAAAGTAGCCTATTTGTAGCTCTTGCTGCTTTAGGCATGGTGTTCATAGATTGATGGTCTCTAATGCATGGTTGAAAGGCAAAAGGTTGCCAGTGAGACTCTCTCATTGCTCACAGCTGTAGCAAACAGGACCTATTTCTTCAGGCTGACAGGGAAGTCAAAGGATTATTTGCTTCCAGCATACTGCTTACTCGGTATCATTGTGGGCTAGTGATGGCTGAGGAGGGATCATTCATGTAGCTCAACTACATATAAGTTTTTTGAAATAAGTTTTTGCTCAGCATTTTAACAATTTTCAAGGTCAATGCACAGCAACTCAGTCATTAATCCAGGTCAAAGTTTGAATGAGACTAGGAGTAGAAATTTCTCCATACCTAGTTTCTCTGCCCCTACTGTAACTTCCCCTTATATGTATAAAATTAGTTTTTATATATCTGATGTTCACAGAACAAGCAAAGTAAGGACACCTTGCAGGGAGACTTGTAGTTATTCTCCATGGGAGGTGTCATCTTTTCCCTATGCTAAAGGAGAATAACTTTCTTCTGAGTATTTTTCCAAAGGTGTAACTTTACCACTAATAATAAAATCACCTTACTTCATTATATTTCCGTTCACTCTTGGTTTCTGGCAGAAAAAGATTTTTACTGTGACTGTTTCTAAAAAAGAGCACTTTACTGTTCAAAAAAATATCATGAGTGACCTTCAGGATTAGTCAAACAGAAGAATGAGAGCTGCTGTGTAGATGTCCAAACAGCTTTTATTTTTATCAACAATTAATTTGTGCCCAGAAAGAGTGGAGATAAGCTTGCAGAAAACTTCTCAGAAGGGCTATAAGAAAATAGAAAGAAATTTGAGGAGGCAGTATATGAAAACATTGGGCCAGGTTACAATTCCAAGTGCATGAGTATAAATTTGAAGTAAACATCTTAAAATTCATAGAAGGAATCTGAAGTAATTCTATATAACTTCAGGAAGAATATGATGTTCATAATTGTTAAAGGTTTCCTATATGACAAGTTAGTTCTTTCTGTTGATTCATTGGATCATACTCAGTGGAATTTATCTTTTATTTTCAAGGGTGTGTTACCAAAAATTCAAATGAATCAGAGATATGTCACACTTGTATGTCCTTCTCACTGCTGCACTAGCTGTGAATGTAGATAATGTGGAAAGAATCTCACCTTTATTTGCAAGGCAGTTTCCTACTTTGGGAGTATAGCAAAGGCCCTGTAAGCGTGCAGCAAGATTTGACTGGTAGGAAAAAACAAAGTGAGGTTATAAGCATTTCACAAAGATACTTGTATTTTTAATGCCCGAAGATGCAATGGTAGTGTATCGTGTAGCACAGTAAGAGGTACGAAATGTGTTCTTTATCTCTTTTGTGTCTAGAAGATTAAAAAAATATATAATATGTAGAACTCAGTACAATGTACTTATGGGCAAGACTGGGTAAGACAAGAAAATGTAATTGATTTGGGGGATGTTTGAGTTTATATACTAAGATCTGTTTTCTTGGAAGTGTTGTACACTTTGCACTCTTCATTCTCATGTTGAAAACCAGGATCTGCAACACTGCAAACTCCCTTCTGACTTTGTAAAAATTTTGCAGCCTTTTTTAGCATCAGTTTGGAGCCTGGAATCAGCAGCTGGATTGGAGGTGGTTTAGTTCAGTGCTGGAGAATTACAGAATCAAAAAGGAGCCCCAGAGCTATTCATTTACCATCTAACAGCTGGATCACATCCAGATTTGAGGCACAATCCTTTACAACTTTCCCGGACAGGTTCCTAATTAAATTACAAACCAGAAAAATCAGGGCAGTCTTGGCAAGGCATTTGAAGGTATGGCAGACTGGTAGCTTCGAAAGATGAAATTAGATAGCTGGTTTTGGCTTTGGTTTTGGTTTTGGTTTTGGCCTACAGGCTACTGAAAGAGTAGTGGGTCAATTATGCCAAGATTAGTTCTGAAAGTCACATTTCTTTGCTCGTTCTCAAGCTCATTCCAACCACCACATAGCACAGAGATCCTCAGAAACTCATTGTCCTTTTTGGACAGTTGTGATCTGCCTACACGGAAGGATGGGACTAGATTGGTACCTTGAAGCAGTTAGTGCTGAAGTAATTCAGATTCAATGTATTTGTTTTGGGTGACTGGGGGTGATCTGAAATTAAGTACAGTACATCCTAGTGCATAAAAGACTTTATACAGTGTCCATGCCCTTCCTGCTTTGTGATGGGCCATGAACACCCTATAGAGCCCTTGCTTCATTGGCTTCTCACTTATAAAATACTTCAGCCCTGGATAATGCCCCTGCCTTCACACACCTGCAGGGCTTAGAGGCCAAGCTCTCTGCATGGTATAAATGGCATGGCACACTGCCTGTAGTGAGACTGAAACAGTCAGTGAGCTGGCATATGAATCCCAGAGAGAACTGCAAAGCAGGAGGGAACCGGCTGCTATGTGTATTTTGTGCTAGTATCACTACTTCTGCAGAATGAAAAAAGACAGAGACAAAATCTGACTGTCAGGGACAGTAACATACTCTACACTTCAGGTTTCCTGCAGTTCTCTATGATAGGCATGCACCTATCTCACCAAGCACAGATCTTGTTTCTTGTCTTGGCAAAGAAAGCCTTCACTATCTTGATTCAGTTTTGCTGTAAATGGTCCTAATGTAGCAGCAGATAAAACACTAGCAACCTCCTGCCTCTACTGGTGTGCATTTGTGTCCCTTGAGAAACTTTGCCTGGGACTAGAGACCTCCAGAATCTTCTTCCAACTAATATTTATGTGATTCCACACATTAAAGGCCTATAAAAAGCCTTAATCTGCTCATTGCTTACCAGTGCTTGAGGATTTAACTTTAAAAGCAATCATTTTTTCTCATTTCTTTTCCCATCTACCTCTTATAATAGTATAATCAAGAAGAAAAATGCTTCTTCATGCTATCCAATGACTGCAGCTACTGTGTACAAGCCCTGTAGAGTGACATGGCTGATGCCCAGAATGATGTTCATTGCAGCAAGGGAGGGAGTGAGGTAATGATTTGGGGAGGAAAGAAGGAATACAGACAGCACCGAAGGAAGCCAATATTCTCTCTACAGAACTAGCATGTTATAGAAGTTGGCAATAGAGAATGCTTTCACTAAGAAGGAACGGTCTCTGAGATCGCATGACAATTCAATATTCTCATTCAATTTTTCCTGCCGTTGCCTAGCAAGAGTGGAATCTGCAATTAATTGAGCTACTGACAAATGTCTGAGGCAAAAACAAGTTGATTTGAGGCCAATTACCAGCCATGGGGTGCTCATGACTTTGGGTCATTGCATGAGCTTTTTTTAAACTGACTACAGATTCACAGGCAGGATGCTTTAAATAACATGATAGGAAACTCAAATGCCCCCAGTAGATTTTTCTGAGGGCATTTGGGATCTCTCCAGTAGGGTTGGTTTGTAAACTGTGACCAAAAATACTTGTGCAATCAGACATCTTAGCTGGTGGCCTCTGATCCAAGTCTGGAGGGAAACTGCATAGTTCAATACACTGATAGCAACAAACAGGAAATGTGATGCTTATGCATGCTTCTCAACCTTTCTAGAATAAGGGGTTTTGAGAACTTTTTTAGTATGTTTTTAATGAAATAGACCATCTTGTGGTAGAACTATGTTTCAGTGTGGACAGGAAATCTATGTCATTAACATTTGTCCATCACCATTTGGCCATTGTATATCTATCACATTTTTCACCCGGTCGTTGTTCTCTAAGGCAGTCTCCAAGTGTACCGGAGGTTTCTCAGAGGGCAAAATGCAGACTATAGCTTCAGTATGTTGGTTCTTGCTTGGAAATCAATGACTTAGAGAAGGCCTTAATGCCACTGGAAACAATTGTCACTACATGCATAGGATTGTTGAGAAAAGGGCTGATGTGGTAATGCGAAAACTATGTGGCAGAGGGGAGGAATTGGAAGTACGGAAGTGATAATTCTTGGTGCAAACTGGGGAAAAACTCACTTCTTAGGATGAACTCCATGCTCCTTCATTGACATGGCTCTGCATCAACCTCACTGGCTTAAAGATAAGTCCTTGTATGGTATGTTCAGATTATGTCGTAGATAAGATACACCTTATAATGAGAGTAACCATATGTCAGGATATATATTGAGCTGTATTTCATTGTCCTCTAAATGCAGTTGTTCAATTTTTCTTGCCAGCATGATCTTAAACAATGCGTGTTTGAGGGCACTTCTTGACCCAAAGATCCGCTTACCATGGGTAATGACAGCTATACACTGAGTGGTATGCAAAAGTAAAAACTAGCCATTATTAGTAAATTTTGTCTTCTAATAAGCTGTCAATGATATGGAATTAGAAAACATAAAAATGTCAATTGTTCTTTTGCTTGTACAGAGCTCATGTTAAATGGAGTCTCAGTTTATACGCTAAAGCAAATTTCTGCTAAAGAAAATAGTTGTAAACACAAATTTCTTAAGACATTAATTTTTACTTTGTTTTTCTGTAAGCCTAAATTGTATGCACTGTCCAGAGTTTACAGGCTAAAGCAAAGAAATCTAATGGTAAATGGCACACACTGAAGAGTGCACATCTATATTCAAAGTTATGTTTTGAGACTTGATTTTAAATCAGTCCTTCCATAAACTTTGGCAGTGGATTTGTCCATCACCATTGGCAATGGGCACATTGTCATTCATTGGCAATGGGCAGAAACTGAAATGCAGGAGGTTCCATCCGAACATAAGGAAACATTTTTAATGTGAGGGTGACCAAGCACTGGCACAAGTTGCCCAGGGAGGTTGTGGAGTTTCTCTCCTTAGAGATACTAAAAAACCAACTAGACACAGTCCTGGGCAACTGGCTCTAGGTGGCCTTTCTTGAGCAGAGGGTTGGACTGGATGACCTCCGGAGGCCCCTTCCAAACTCAACTATTCTGTGATTCCACGATTTTTCTTGAATATGGGAAAATGATCAATCTTCCTCAGCGTTCTTCCTTCTGAAATTAAACCTTAGATACACTACAGATAAATATCTTAATGGTTTGCAGGGTGTGAAAAGTATTTTGTTTGAAAGGTTGATGTAGGTATTCTGTTTGCTACCTCCAAATGCACATAACAGTGAACTTCAGTCTATCTTTCAAGGACAACGGAACATCATCTGCCAAGACTGAGCAGTCAACTGTATAATTACCTCAATCTGCAGCTCCTGCAAGCTGTCCCACTCCTTTTCTGTAGCTGAGTGGTTCTTGGAGGGTTATGAAGGCTTTGATACACTTGCAGACGTCAGAGGGTGGCCCCAGAAGGAAACTTCAAGAAAAAAAATCTGAATCTAGCTTCTCGTTAGCAGGAATGAAACTTGCCATCAGGATGAATCTATTTTTTTATTAAAATATGTTGGAATGATACTTAAATGGCCTCTGTTTGTAAACAAGTTTAAAATGTCACCAAAGGCTTTTGAAGTGACAATTCCGTGATTCATTCCACTCTCACCTCAGCACTAATAAACTGCTTCATTCCGCTCGAATCATAGGAGCAGCTTCAAGTGAGATTTGGAGGGATTAAACTGGTGAGACCAATAAGCAATTAGAAACACCATTAACAACTATACTGTAAAGGCAGGGAAAAGAGTTCAGTGGAGGGGTTTACAGCAAGTGTTGAAAAGTGGCAGCTGCTCTCTTGTTTTGCCTTTTTTTTTTTTTTACATTCTAGTGAAGGGTAAGTCCAGACTTTAAATGAGCAACACATAGATCCCAGAAATATATTAAACACCCATCACATAATCGTTTTTCACCCTGTCTCTTCTTACAAAGGTAAAATAAGGATCCAGTGTTTGAACACTGGGATAGTCTAAGTTAGAGAAACAGTACTGAAGGCAGAGAGGCATCAGGAGCTACAGGAGGCATCACGCTTGCAGGCTCTCATCCTGCTCGGGGACTTCAACCATGCCGACATCTGCTGGAAAAGTAGCATGGCAAGCTGTAGGCAATCCAGGAGACTCCTGGAATGCATTGAGAATAACTTCTTAACCCAGGTAATAGACAGCCCTAGCAAAGGGGATGAAATACTGGACCTGTTGGTCACCAACGCAAGTGAGCTCATCAGTGATGTCAAGATTGGAGGCAGCCTGGGATGCAGTGATCATGCAGTGGTGCATGCACTTTGCAGTCCTGAAGGATATGGGTCAGGCGAAGAGTAAAGTCAGGACCCTGAATTTTAGGAAAGCAAAATTCCAGCTCTTCAAGGAGTTAGTCAATAGGATTGCCTGGGAAACTGCCCTCAGGGGCAAGGGAGCAGAATAGAGCTGGCAGATCTTTAAGGACGCTTTCTACAGAGCACAAGAGCTGTCTATCCCCAGGTGTAAGAAACCAGGCAGGGAAGGCAAGAGACTGGCATGGCTGAGTCGAGACCTGCTGGTCAAACTAAGGGGCAAGAAGGAAATGCACGGGCAGTGGCAGCAGGGACAGGTATCCTGGGAAGACTATAGGTATGCTGCCCAGTTGTGTAGGGATGGGGTGAGGAAGGCCAAGGCACAGCTGGAGCTGGACTCAGCAAGGGATGCAAAGAATAATAAGAAGGGTTTCTACAGGTCTGTCAGCCAGAAAAGCAAGGTCAAATAAAGTGTACCCTCCTTGATGAGCAAGAGTGGCAAATTGGTAACAACAGACAAGGTACTCAACAACTTCTTTGCCTCAGTCTTCACTGGCAACCTCTCTTCCCACACCTCTCAAGTGGATGGACTGCAAGACGGGGACTGAGGGAGCAAAGTCCTTCCCACTGTAAGAGAAGATCAGGTTTGTGATCACCTGAGCAACCTGAATGTACATAAGTTTATGGGACCTGATGAGATGCATCCCAGAGTCCTGAGGGAATTGGCTGTTGTAGCTGCCAAGCCACTCTCCATGACATTTGAAAAATCAGGGCAGTCAGGTGAAGTCTGTGGTGACTGGAAGAAGGGAAACATTGTGCCGATCTTTACAAAGGGTAGAAAGGAGGACCCTGGGAACTACCGACTTGTCAGCCTCACCTCTGTGCCTGGGAAGATCATGGAACAGATCCTCCTAGAAGCTATGCTAAGGCACATGGAGGACAGGGAGGTGATAGGAGACAGCCAGCATGGTTTCATCAAGAGTGAGTCCTGACTGACCAAACTAGTGGCCTTCTATGATGGAGTGACTACATCAGTGCACAAAGGAAGAGCTATGGATGTCATCTATCTGGACTTCTGTAAAGCCTTTGACATGGTCCCCCACAACATCCTTCTCTCTAAATTGGAGAGATATGGATTTGATGGGTGGACTCTTCAAGGGACAAGGAATTGGTTGGATGGTTGCATCCAGAGGGTAGCGTTCAACGGTTCAATGTCCAGATGGAGATCAGTGACGAGTGGTGTCCCTCAGGGGTCTGTACTGGGACCAGTACTGTTTAATATCTTCATCACTGACATTGACAGAGGGATCGAGTGCATCCTCAGCAAGTCTGCAGATGACACCAGGCTGAGTGGTGTGGCTGACAGGCCTGAAGGATGAGATGCCATTCAGAGGGACCTGGACAATCTGGAGAAGTGGGCCTGTGTGAACTTCATGAGGTTCAACAAGGCCAAGTGCAGGGTCCTGCACATGGGTCAGGGCAACCCCTGGTATCAATACAGGCTGGGGGATGAAGGGATCGAGAGCAGCCCTGTGGAGAAGGACTTGGGGGTACTGGTGGACGAAAAGCTGGACATGAGCCAGCAATGTCTGCTCGCAGCCCCGCAGGCCTACCATATCATGGGCTGCATCAAAAGAAGCATGGACAGCAGGTCAAAGGAAGTGATTCTGTCCCTCTACTCTGCATTGATGAGACCCCACCTGGGGTACTGCGCTGTCTTGGTTTCAGCTGGGATAGAGTTAATTTTCTTCCTAGTAGCTGGTACAGTACTGTATTTTGGATTTAGTATGAGAATAATGTTGATAACACACTGATGTTTTAGTTGTTGCTGAGCAGTGCTTACACTGGTCAAGGAGTTTCCAGCTTATCATACTGCCTTGCCAGCGAGGAGGCTGGAGGTGCACAAGAAGCTGGGAGAGGACACAGCCAGGACAGGTCACCCAAACTGACCAAAGGGATATTCCATACCATATGACGTCATGCTGAACAAAAAACTGGTGAGGTTGGCTGCAGGGTCGGGGCTGCTGCTCAGGAACTGGCTGGTCATCGGTCAGCAGAGGTGAGCGATTGCATTGTGCATCACTTGTTTTGTATATTCTTTTTTCACTATTATTACTTTCCTTTCCTTTTCTGTCCTATTAAATCGTCTTTATCTCAACTCATGAGTTTTACCTTTTTTCCGATTCTCTCCCCCATCCCACTGAGAGGGGAGTGAGTGAACAGCTGTGTGGTGTTTAGCTGCCTGCTGGGTTAAACCACAACATGCGTCCAGCTCTGGAGCCCTCAGCACAGGAAAGACACGGACCTGTTGGAGCGGGTCCAGAGGAGGGCCATAAAAATGATCTGAGGGTTGGAACACCTCTGCTATGAAGACAGGCTGAGAGAGTTGGGTTTGTTCAGTCTGGAGAAGAGAAGGCTCTGGGGACACCTTATTGCAGCTTTTCAGTACTTCAAGGGGGCTTATGAGAAAGATGGGGACATATTTTTTACAGGGCCAGTTGCGATAGGACAAGGGGTAATGGTTTTAAAAGAAGGTAGACTTAGACTAGATATAAGGAAGAAATGTTTTACAATGAGGGTGGGGTGGTGAAACACTGGAACAGGTTGCTCAGAGAGGTGGTAGATGCCCCATCCCGGTAAACATTCAAGGTCAGGTTGGACAAGGCTCTGAGCAACCTGATCTGGTGGAAGATGTCCCTGCTCATTGGAGTGGGGTTGGACTAGATGACCTTTAAAGGTCCCTTCCAACCCAAAGCATTCTATGATCTATGTAAAGAAATCAGGAACATATTACACAACAGCTGCCTGACAGAGGAAAAGGACCCTTGATCAAGGGGACTTGGAGATACAGCTGAATAATAAATGAATGATTCTCATAGCCAGCTGGAGAAATGTTATCACCTTTCAAATCACACCACAGCTGAATGTGAAGCTGAGAATGTGCTTTCTTATCTAAGAGTCCCTGGGGACAATATATTCCAGGTGCCTGATAAAGAGTTTCCTCTGCTGGAGAACTGTTGAAAGGCTACACCACAAGACTGAATGAATTTTATCATTAAATAATAGCCTTGGTCTTTTTCATGTTTATTTTTGGAATAAGAGCATAGCTTTTCCCAGTAAAAGGTGTAGATCCACTTTTTTCATCAACACTAATGGCCACCCCATTTTAATGGTGCAATAAGAAAAGGGTTAGGGGAAGTTATTTGGACACCTACAGCTATTTGACCTTCTACTCTTTATTCTTTAACAACAAGACTGTTGGGGGGAGGAGGGAGAGAAATTGGTTTCAGGGGGTTGATCTGCCTCTTCTGATGTCAGCAGTGTTTTTGCCACAGAAATAAAAAGCTCTACAGGAGACATGTAACGAATGGAAACAACAGCTCATTAATTGCAAAACAGGATTCCAGGGACTCTTGATGTTTCAGTGTTTTGTTAGCATTTTGACTGATCCCATCGAATTTGATGCGTTATTAGTGTTTCACATACTTGCCCATGTTTCTAAAATTAATCAGCTCTTTAAGACAACTGCACCTGAATGCTGAAGCTGACAGTCCAGACACGTGGATATAGGCTGGTTCATGAGTGCTTACTCTGATTTCTGCCCTTTTCCTAGATAATTCACTTCGGGCAGAGAAGGTGGGACAAATTGCATTGCTGTAAACTTGTGTATTTCTTTCAAAGGCAATATATCAACTTATGCATCAAAAGGAAGATAAGCTTTATCTAAAAAATGCAGTTATTAACTGCAATATTCTACATTGATGTAAACTTACATATTCTAGTAGAGAAACTGGCTTCATCAAGAATTTTACATACAGGTGAAGCACTCAGGTGCAGATAGTCGCTTCTTTATACTTCTAGCAATTACAACTTACAAGACTAATAAAATATATAAACCTCTGAGATGATATGTATGCATCCCTTATTTAAAGCCAATGTTTCTTATTGATGAGACTTACTTCTGTGGCTTTAGGACATCTGTCTAAAAAAATTCTCACTGGTGCTAGAAATTATCAGACCTGGCCATAATCATGCCCACTATCTTCAACAAGATTTGCATCACTTCCTTGGTCCAGAGAAAGCTGCAAGTTCAACATCCATGAATTCAAACAGCCCACTCTTCTAAAATAAAAGTGTATGTCTTCCCAGTAACATTGCTGCTATTTCTCACTATAAATATCAACAGTTTTAAAAAAAAAGATGATTCAAGTCATGACCAGCTAGTGAAGAAATTTACTGACTACACTCCAAAAGCACAAATGAGATGTAAGGTAGATTCACTGCAGAAGGATGGCGGGCTGGATCATGGGCTTCAAAAAGACTTGCTTGTGCATTTCAAGTCAAATACATAGGTGTGCTTGCAGACCCAGTAACCTAAAGAAGGACCATCTAATGGCTTCTCTAGATTCTTGGTCATGCTGGAATAAATCCTCGTACACAGTACTAATGGTGTTGGAAAGGATAGAAAAATAAGTACAAACCTTCTGTGGTCAAGACGGTCCTAGGAAAGGATAGAGGTTGTATGAATTTTGCACTAATTTGATAGAATCCACATGGCACTCTCCAAAGAGGTTCCAAAGATGTAAGGAGGAAACAGCTTCTGAAAGCTGCATTGCCGCAAGTACTTGGCACCTTACTGCAAGCTTAAGTGTTTGCTTGTGACACCTGGACAGCCTGGGCATAGGTAAAGTCATGAAAGCTGCCAGCCAGGGATCCTTAAGCATTGTGCAGAAACTTTGAAGCCACAGAACAGCCCAGAAAATTCTATGGAAAGTACTTTGCTCATGAAACACAGCATGTTTAAGTCTCCTCTTTTTTTTTTGGAATGTAGCTACAGCCAAGGGTACATCTTAATTTGAGTCCCCAGTGGCTACCAATGCTACTTTATGCTTATCAAAGCTTTCAAATACAAGAGGAAAAGAATACCAGCATCTCTCCTCCTTCCCTATTTTCAATTCCAGTAGACAACCCCATGCAGCAAAGAGAGCTGCTTCTCCCTTGTTAGCAAATCTGTCCCCAAAAGTATTGCCAGTTATCCTAGCCCACACAAGCTTTCCCTATGTTTTAAAACCTTTACCTGAGAGTCATGCACAGCTCATTTACTTCCCCTGAAACCTATCTGGTGAATTTAGAGCAAACTGTGACTACAGTGTGTTGAAATATTGTGTGCTAAGACATGAGAAGAAAAAGAGAGATGGCATGTTCCTCTTGCATTGATCCTGTAGAAGCATTACTTTGAGTGATACCAAAGAGCAATAATCCGAGGAACATGAAAGCTTATAATGTACAAAAATCAATATTTATTCCAGGAGTCATAATGGGGCTTTCCACATGAGCAACTGCAGTATCTATAATGCTATCTGTGATGCAAAATTACTCAAGAAACTCTATTAAACTAGAGAAAATTTGCTAGAAAGGACTATAAAATTAAGGATGGCAATAAATTGGAGACGAGTGAGCTGAGGAAGTGGAAAAGACATTTTGCACAAATCAGCACCTGTAAAGGAAAGACATCAAAGACAAATGGGGCAATAAAAATAGCAGCTCTGAGGAATGCTTCTATATCCAGCTCTTTGCAAAAAAAGCCATTACACCAGAGACAATAGCACTCCAGATTTGAGCAAGGAAGTGGGAAATATTAATGCTGGACTAGTGGACCAAGATGATAGTCTGAGTGCAAGTGATGGTTGCTGCTGACAGTGAGTGGAAACAACTTAACCTCCATGAGGAATACATTGAAGTCATAATCATTATACATAGTGATTTTATTGTTGTCTTCAATTAACACCTCTAGGTTTCGGTGAAGTGCCCAAGAAATTCTGTAATTAATGACATTACTTTTTTTCTTACACTCAGTCTCCTGACTGCATTACCTATTCATTAGGGCTGGTGACATATTTTTCTTTATATTTTTATTATTATTATTAGGCAGAGCTTTGGTTTTCATCTAAGGAAACAGTCTTGCAGAAGATCTTTGTTGTCCAATGTGTCCTTAGGGGGTGGTGGTCGTGTATATATATATATATATATATATATATTTAATTCTTCTTCATTTTACACTACCACATTACAAAACTTTTTGGGTTGTAGAATTACACAGAAAAAAACCCAAGATAATCTTGTGGAAGATACTTTCTTTGCTTGCTTCTTCTGAAGATGGCATTCACTTGATTTTCTAGCCCTGTCCTTTCTATCCCTTCTGCTAGAGATCAAAAGAAACAAGAGAGATTCAGATTCCAGATAATACACAGTGATACACAGTGAATGGTAGGGCTGTCTTGCCTGAACATATTTCTCTGTAATTTTTTGGTTTTAATGTATGACTCCATAATAATATGGTCCTATACTCTCAATGTTTTGTTCTTCAGCTTCATCCTTGATCCTGTGTCTATAACACCTGCAGCATGGTTATTCCAGAACTGGGACTTTCTCATGTTTCAACACTGTAGGGTCATCAAAATTGTTCTCCTGTGGCTGCTTTTGTTTCCTGAAAGTAAGTGCTGGATCTTGGCTTGAAGTTCCTGCAAATACAAGAGGTACTCCAAGACACCCTTCTAGCTTCTGTAGTGAAAAGACAGTCCCTGCCCTAAAATACAATGATTATTATGGTAGGATGTTTTGATAATTCTCAACAGATATCTACCTTTCTATTCCTATCTCACAGTTCAGGAAGCTTGATAAGGCACTAAAAACATGGTACCTACAATGTCTATGGTATATGCTGCATATGCTTGGTGGATGGGAGCCTTGTGCCGACCAGTATTAATTGGAACAGCTCCATTGACTTTGGTTGAATTTCAACAAGAGGGAGCTTGATTCTTTTGATTTGCAGAGCTTTTAGTTACTCATGCTGAAGCTAGACTAATGTCCTGATTTCCGTGGAGGTGTGTTAATTTGCTGGCTGCATCTAATGACCCTGACAGCTCCTGAGCCCACACACAGAATCCTGAAAAAGGAATTCACACTGTCACTTTCTGAGGAGGTCTGTACCTCCTCTAATGACTATGTCCTAATTAACTCTTGCAATTATAACCAAAGTTTTGACACTCCTGTGATGTATAACAAGTTTTAGGCTGAGCCAAAAGTACATAGTGTTCTTTCCTTGAAATTGGGAGTGTCTGCAGATGCATTATTGATGAGGATTTCTATAACAGTCCAGGTTGATTCTCCTTAGGACAGTTTTCTATTTCTATGAAAAATGAAAGCTGGTCTTATGAATATGAACTTGCATTCTCTACGTAACTCAGAAATGTGCATATAATTTATTGACAGGACACTGGAATATCTGCCTTACGAGTGGCTGTGTTGTTAAAGGGTAATTCAAGACCTTCAGAGTTCCCTTTCAACCAGTTTTTCTTATTTAATAACATGAATATGGAAGTTGTGGAATGACTGTGTGTTTAGAAAAGCCCACAGCCACATTTTATCATTTGACCCATGCCACCAGAATGAGTCAAGGCTAACTCTATCTTTTGAGTCTTATGCATAATTAAAGTAGTGCCAAATCTTAGTCAGATAACACAAAAATACTCTATATATTCTATAAATATCCTCCTTGATACTTTAGTCAATATTATTTATTGATTTCTGAACTAAAACACAATGTAACATTTCTTTCTAATCTTGCGCAGCTGCTGTATTCTCCTGAGCACTGGCTGTTTCACAAAGGTGGGTAAAATATCTTTATTGCCAAGCTCAGCTTTGTTTTATGTAGATGCAATACCTGTGAAATCTTCACTGCTCATTCTAGGCCCATCATTTCATCCCATCCCATCTGTTTGCTTACTTTTGAAATGCTTTTAATCTCAGAAAAATATGTTGCCTTGGCAATCCATTCCTTCCTTGGTAATTACTGCCCTTCAGGTATTGTATGGCAATATCCAGATCCTCTAGGGTCTCTCACAAGTAAGTACTGTGTCAGAGAGTTACTCCGCTGTTGGAAGTGCTTTTGGGATGACAATGCTCCCTCTCATTCAGTGCT
This sequence comes from Ciconia boyciana, assembly GCF_034638445.1. Taxonomy (NCBI): domain Eukaryota; kingdom Metazoa; phylum Chordata; class Aves; order Ciconiiformes; family Ciconiidae; genus Ciconia; species Ciconia boyciana. The sequence goes on along the minus strand of NC_132938.1, from coordinate 3,969,183 downwards.
CTCTGTGGTTACTCCAGCTGCCCATAATGACAGCAAGCTGGAGCATCAGGCCCAGAGCCAGTCAATGGAGACACTACCAATCCTCCAGGAGCTTATTGTGATATTCATTTTATACACTGCTGCCAGAGAATAACCAGCAGGAGGAGATTATGGATCAGACGTGCTACTTATCTCATCATTAAAGGACAGACTGCACAAGGGTTTGGCAGTTTTCTTGTGAAGAGTTCAGTCTGCTTGGTATGCTCAGAAATCTCCACGCATAGAAAAGCAAAAGCATCTGACTACAAATGCGTGATCTGGATGAAACAATAACAAGGATGTTCTACGCTACCTTTAACAGAGGGAGGGCAGTCTTCATCGGATGCAATGTAAGGTGAAAAAATCAGCACCCTTGCACAGTTATGGCAATTCATCCTCACGTGGAGATTCAGGACTGAATTTCCTCTGGCACAAGAAAAAAATTCGATCTAAGAAAGTCCTTTCCTTTGCAAGTGACTGGATCTGCACAGCCTCTGATGCTGCCTCCCCTGGCCCCATGGAGCAGTCAGGAGAGATTTGAGGGATGGAAATCTCCTGGCTACATTGCTCAGCCCAGCTACCCTGTCTAAACCCAGTCAGCTGTCCTGACTGCATCTGGATTTTGTTGTTTGATCTCTTCTGGTCCTATTATTTGCACCACTTCAATTTCTAAAGAATTACATCCTTTTGTATTTAAGATAGTTAATAAATGTAGGATGTTCTACACTACTTTGTCAACCTTCCTGTCCCTGTGTGGATCTTGAGCTAGTTTATTTTTGGAAGACTTTGTATGTCTTGGAAGAGGTTCTGTCAGTCCATCACAGAACACAGTCCTGCATTGTGGAGCTTTACCATTCAACTATTGCAGGTGCTGTATCCACCTCCACAGCAAAAAAAGCAACTGTAGCTTACCAGATCTTACCTGAGCTTACCAGATCTAACTGGAGCTTACCAGATCTGCTTGAACAGGATTCCTAGAAGGAAGGGTTTCTCCCAGCATGAGCAAGGCTTTGAGGTAAACCCAACTGATGCAACATGAGCTCCTGAAATCTGAATATTCATGCCAGAACCATTTTCCCATCACACAGGATGTGCTTCAGGTTTGAGTATGGCTAGAACAGGTTTTAATTCTGCATATTTCTGACTTTTCACAGAAACTCTCAAAGACCAGTCACACTATCATATGAAGCAAACTAGAGCAAGACCTTAAAAAGAACAGCAATAAATTTACTGCTAGATTTCTGCAGACTTCCAGAACTGTAACCCATGCTAATACCTCATTGCTTTTGTAAATATAGGTGCATCGAAGACTCCTTGTGACAAGTGCTATAGAATGAGTTCCTATTGACTTTCACATTAGCAGTTCGAGGGAACAGATTCAGATCTCCCTTCATAACAGGCTGATTCTCTCCAACCAAGCTTCATTTTCCACCAGAAGGGCTGGAGGAAAGTTTTCTGTGACAGTTATTTGTCTGCTAGCTCAGTTACAGAACAGCGATGCTTTGCCTGTATGAGGCCTTTTCTCCTGAGCCACTGAGGTGCTCTGCAATATTCTTGCAACAAATCTCACTGGTTTTGTAATTCTTAAAGGTTGCTGTAAATGGTATTTCAGTTTACTTGTACCTCCTGCCAGCACAACTCTGTGTGTTAAAGACAGGACACAATATACCTCTCGACTGGAAAAGTTCTGCCAGCAGAAGACACTTCATGAAATGAAAACTATTTCAGCAAAACGGTACTACTATCAGAAAGGCTCACTTCACTAAAGCCCTGCATAGTATGATTTTTGCTGGGTTAATCACAGCCACATTTATGGGAGACTATCTCTGTCAGTTAAGCCAGCTGTCAAGATTATCCCTGAAATCAATAGAGAAATGCCTTTTAAGATATCGCTTCTATCCCAAAAGAGGTGCAGGGGAAAAGAACCTCCTTTTTCTGCAGACCACGGGGGGAGCTTAGAAATATTAAAGTTAAAATCTAGACTCATTTGATCCAAGATGATTCTGGGCCTGGACATGCTTTGACAGTGTAGCTGGCTGGTCATTGCTATATTAGTGAAAATTTCTCTGGATATATACGCTGCTAGAGTAAGATACTTTCAAGGCACAGAGTGAGGCAGGAGAAGGACATAGCAAAATCCACCTCTAAACCACAAACTCCTTCCAAAAACCACAAGAGAATTGGTTAGTTAAAGATTTCCTCAGGATTTTAGCAAGTTTAGCAAGGATAAGAACCCTTTCTTCTACCCACGAGAATACACAACTCAATGAGCTACTCTAAAGAGCAACGGGAGCCACTTTAGATGTTTTTGAGGATAGTTCTGCTATTATACCTGAAAAGAGGAACTATGCAAGAGTTCCAGGAGGGATGGTCCTGATATGGTTAAAAGATTGGAGCTGAATGGTAGGAGTAAATGAGTGGTTTTCACAATGGAGGGAAGTAACAAAAAGGATTCTGTAGGAAACTGTGCTGCTGAACACATTCATTAGTGACCTAGAAAAAATATTAACAGTGAGGCTGATAAAATTTGCTGCTGATATAAAGCTATTCCAGAACAATAAGGACAAAGACGAATTGTGAAGAATTGGAAAAACACTTTACAAGATTGAGTGAGAAATAAAATCACAGAATAAATTCACTGTGGATAAATGTGTAGTAAAGGGGGAAACGAATGTAAAGGTGGATGCCTGAAAACAAATCTGATGGGCTCTCATCAAACCATTACAACTCAAGTGAGAGCTTGATATTATGGCAACAGTTCTATGAAAACATCAGCTCAGAGCTCAACAGTAATCAAAAAATGCTAAATCAAATGTTAAGAATCATTCAGAAATAAATAGAAAACAAAATAGATCACTATGACACTGTATAAATTCATGATTCTCCCCGACTCTCAATACCAGGAACCATTCTGCCACTCAGTATGCAAAAGTGAGATATTATAAATAGAAAAGCTACCAAGAAGGGCAATGAGGCCAATCAAAGACATGGAGTGGCTTCCATACAATATGCAATTGCATTGACTGGATCTCTTCATCCTAGAAAAAAAGATGAATCCAGGGACTGGACAGAGGTCTACAGAATCATGAGTACCATGACGAAGAGGACCAGGGAATTACTTTTATTTTCTCATCCAATTCAAGGACCGATCTAGCAGATTCTATGGTAGGAAAGGCACTTCTACAGTATGTTGTAGACCCGGGAACTCATCACCAGAGGACGTCTCGGATGATAAAAGTTCAGACTCAATGGAGAAGACATCTATCGTGAATTATTAAATTAGTTCAGGGAGCCACTGCTTCCATGAAGATATGTATTGGGTGGCTAAGCTAGGAGATTTGTTTCCCTTCAACCTTTCTTTTGTGGCTCAAGTATCACTAGAGAGCTTCTAGGTCCTGAGGAGGTCCTAGCAAAAGACCAGCAGCTCATAATGCCCTCAGGGGAGACCTTTTGGGTCACTGGTTGAACTACTGTGCTCAGAAGCAGCAGCGAAAAGTACATACCCGAATACTCCTGATCTCTGTGACCCTGACAGGGCCCAGCAAACACCATATCCAGCACCCAGAGAGAGGACATCAGTGTAGAAAGAGCCCTTGTTCTTGCTTTCGTCTGCTTTGCATCTGAATCTACGAGCAGGTGGTGGATTTCTTGATACAATTTTTATGTATTAGGAATAGAAGAATCCCTTGCTGTGTTTCTGAAATTCACTGTGGAAGGATTTGTTGCCAAGCTGCATGCGAGGCACCTCTCCAGGGTCCCCCTTGTGTACTAACAGCTTCCAAAAAAACATATACTGGCCATACTGGAAATCATTTCTTATCGGAAATCTCTAATCCAGCCTCCAACCCAAGCGAGACTATTGGCAACACTGCATCAGCTCAGATGTGGCTTTTTCCGGCTGGGTGTTTCAAAGGACTACAAGGGTGTCTACTACACAGCTCTGGACATCCCATACCAAACAAAGGATTAGTTTTTTCTTGAGCTTAATGATGTTCTCTTCAGGCCATTTGTTCAGCCTGTTTAGGTCCCTCTGAATGGCAGCCCTGTCCTCCAGCATATCAGCTACTCACCCAGTTTTTGTATTGCTTGCAGACTCCATACCATCATCCAGGTTGTTCATAAAGCAATTACACAGCATTGGCCCCAGTATCTGTCCCTCACACACACTACTAGCAATCAGCTGCCAATTGGGTTTTGTACCACTGACCACCTGATGGTCCAGCCAGATTTCCACCACCTTATTGTCCCCTTACCCAGTCTCTATCTCACCAGTGTTGCTATAAAGGCGTTATGGGAGACTGTGCCAAAGGTCTTGCTCAATTCAAGGAATAAAACATTCACTGTTCTCCTTTTACCCATGCAGCTTCATCATAAAAGCCAACAGGCTGATCTGGCATGAATTTTATCTTATTAAACTCATACTGGCTGTTCCCAGTTACCTCTTTGCTGCTCAAGTGGCTGGAAACAGCTTAAAGGACAGTTTAGTCCATAACCTTCTCAGGAATGGGTGGTGGCAGAGGAGGTAGTGCTGGTGGTCCCTGTCCCACAGTACTTTCCAGAGGAGAAGAGTGAGCAGGAACAATGCCACCTCCTGCTGTCCTGCTGTGTTCACCACATCCTCGTTTTCTTCCCTTTTCTATTGCTGATGAAGAACAAGATCCTCAGAGAGGAACTTTTGGTCTGAATTGCCATGCCTGTTTTTGTGAGATGTTAAATTCGCATGGTTCAGCACAGAACAGGTATTGAATCCCCTGTGCATTGAATCTCCCAGAAATACCTCAACCATTATAACTTCTTGAAAAAAGGCATGATGAACTGCTGGGAATGAGCACAAGGCCTTCTCTGAGTGTTTGGTGGTGTCTTCCTGGAAAAGGTGGCACATGGGAAATGAAAACTCAAAGTTTGTGGGTCAGATTTGGTAAGAGGGGAAAGGAAGAAAGGAATGAGATGTTAAAGTAAATTTTCACAGCATACCTGTTTGAGGTTGCTCCACTAAATCATTCAGTATCTATCTCAGTCCAGTAGTCAGAAAACCAATTTCCTTCTTACAATGAAAAGATAGAGATAGCTCCTGGGAGTTTTACTGTTACCACATTAAACACTGAACAATAGCCATCACTGGGCACTTTCAGCCCAAATCCCCCCACAATGCCAGTTTACAGATACACACCCTGGGAAGTGCTGCAAAGGGCATGCTGACACCTGGAAGGACTTTCCACTTCTCCAGCCAAGCAATTAAATTCTCTCCTCATTCCTGGTCTGTCTCACAAATAGCATGGGGGACCATGACCTAGCCCTGGACACCTAATGCTCCCACTAGCTGCAAGACTCAAGAGACAACTCTTCACCACGAGTACAGAGGTTATCTAAATGCACTATGAAAAATAGCAAGGCTCTTCTCAGTATTGTATGAGACGATCAGCAAAGGAATGCTCTTTGTAAGCTGAGTGTTGCTCCAGCTACATGCGGCATGGGTCATTCAAGGTTTTAATGTAATGCCATTGGAGCAGGTCCCGGATGAAGGAATTTTATTGCAGCCTGCATTCCAGATCTTCACACCAAGTGGGAAATGCCACATATGCAGCAGAAACTTGAGCTCCACTCACTCATCACTCTAGCACATTCAGAAAAATTCCTAGGATCATTTGTGCCGAGCTGCTGTGTCTGCCCACTCGGCCATCTCGCTGGAGGGCAGGCTCTTCACATCTTTCCAAACTCTGGCTTTGACTGCTGCTCTCTCCAGTGATGGCTGCAGAGTTTTAAGATGCTCTGTCACATCATTTAATTGGTACCATCTTTCTGTTGATGGGTGACTCCATACAAAGCCAGCTCTCTGGTTTACGCTCATTGCTGTAAATTTAAGCTGATGTATTCAGCTGTGAGTGGGGGCAGCTCCTGCATAGGGTCCTGTTGTTTTCTGCAGGCTGAACAGACTCAGGAGCAACAGTTGTATTTAACTGTTCATTAACAATTGAGTCCCCTTCCAACAGTGACTGTTGGCAGACACTTAGAGAAATGTACAGAAAAGAGATAAACTTGGTTCTTCTTCCAGGAATCCTACCCCAGCATTTGGTGATTCATAAATTTCACACAAAATCTTTGTCTTTGTATTTAATAATCCTCAAGGACTTTCCCTTCCAGGGGTCTCATAGATTTTGGAATCCACAGACTTTTCACATTCAGCAAGCAATTTTGCAGGTCATCTACATGCTGGTGGACAGACCAGCATTCACCCTCCCGTTTCACTCCTGATTTAAAATTCTATATTTAATATTCAACATTTCCCTTGCTGTATTTTTTTTTAACCTGAAAGACAAACTTATCCAACTTAGTTGTTCCTTATACAGAAGCTGTTCTGCAGGCATGGCTTCTGTTTTTTGCTCCTGGAACATAGAGAAAATGAGGTTGTGAAAGGTGACTTACCTTTAGTGATAGAGAGCTTAAAGAACTAAATTTGTTGCATATCAGCTGATCTGTGGCATATGGCAGTGTGCCCACATTTGGCCTAAGGCAAGTGCAAGGAAAATTATCTCACATAACTAATTTAGCTTTGTTTTTTATTAATGTTCATGAAATAGTGGGTTTGGTTTTTTTTAAATTAGGGCTTGGAACTCCAGTCAATTTTGAAATTGGCTCCTAGACCTTACTTTCCAGCACTGTATGACAGTCCCCATTTTTCTCCTGGAATGCTCTTTCACCCTATCAGAGACTGAAAATTGGGTTGTAATTTTTTTTTCTTTTAATTCATTTAAGCAGCTTAACCATATTTCCAAGGTTTCCAATTTTACTGTCTGTGTACATAGTAATACTTCTTTGCATTGCAAAATTAACACAAGTTCATAAAGTTATAGTGGGAAGGAAGAGATAAACAGTTGAACCCTGTGACTACAAAAGCAGAAATCTCAAGTGCAGTAATTAGAACCATTTTAAATGGGGAAACTAATATCCATCTTGTCATAGAAATTGTCTATTAAATTATGATTCAGGATTTTTTAAGGCACATGTATGCAATAGTACTAAATGGACATTTCTTAGGTTCCTTTTAGCTCTCCACTTGCTTTTGTGCATGTCTGAGAAGAGTCTGGGAATGTTTGATTTTGGGGCTGCTAATTCTACACTAGTAATATACCTAATTAATGATGTGTTAGAGATTTTGACACTCTATTTTATCTCGTCTTTGCTGATCTAGCAGGAGATTGTCTTAACAACCTACATAAACATACATGCTTGGTGGGATAAAGTTTTTCACTGATTCTTGAGAAACCAAAAAGTCTAAAAGCAGAGAGCTTGGGCCTTACCTGTGTGCATATCTGCAGGACACAGTAGCTTTTATCTGAGCATCTGGAGGCACTGAAGAAGATCAGATCTCAAACTACACAGAGGAGAAAAAACCTTTTTCTAGAAGGACAACTGATGACAAGAGAGTCCTAGAAGTATCTCAAACTGAGCATCAGACTCAGTGGATATACAAGAAAATTTGTAGCCAGCAAGGCTGCCAAAACCTATGAAGAAAATGAACAACAAAATGGAGGATGAGTCTGGGGGACAGAATGAAATATGGAGACTGTGACATGAGCATTTGACATTTTCCTCTGGCCAGCCTACATGTAGCAACAGTTTTCATGCCCTTGGTGGAAAAGGGCACTCAAAAGATTTTCCTCCTCTTGAACCAGCTCTCCAGGGAGCAGGAAATGTGATTTAAGTGGTCTTGTCTAATCCATAACAGAACCTGCTCACGCTGCCCCTCTTGAACCTGTCCTTTGTATGGGCAGGACGCTCCGGCTGTGGCACTGGGAGTGAAAATAGAAGCAGTGTTTGAGTGTGGAGTGAGTTAGTAGCTGTGGGAGGCAACAGAGACAACTGTGGCCTGGCAGAGGGGTTTTTTAAATGTGAAAGGGCAGGGAGGTCACCTTAGGTTAGCTCAGAGGTAAGATTTGGCTTGTTTTCCTTAAAAAGTGTGTTTGTTTTTTTTTTTTCATTCTCTCAATATTACCACCATTTATTCACCTCAGACCTTTTCTTTTTTCTTTCTTGTGGGATTTAATCCAGTAGAAGAGAGGTGGCGTGGAGAAGAAAGATGGCATGGGGAGGTGAGGTACAGGTTCTGGCAGTCTTTAAGAAACACTGAAAAAATCCCTATTCAGAAAACCTTTTGTATCCTAAAAATTAAGTTCAAGCTCTGACATCACACCACATTCAAACAGACAGAGCAGATTAATTGAATCACTTGATTTTCATGTTCCATTAAAAAGAAAAAAAAAGAAAAGGAAAAAAAAGAAACTCAGCATCATCACAATGTTCACTGGTCACTTTGGTGGTGGTGTTCATTTCATGCGGAATAAACTCTGGTCAGCTACAACTCTAAGATGGCCACTAAAGAGGCTGGTTGCAGTTTTCTCCCAGGTTCAATAAAACATCTTTTATTGTTTCTGTGAGGTATGCAGACTCCTTATTGAGTGCCTAACTTTGTCCCTATAACTACTACGATGTCTCAGTTGAAGAGATCACTAACCATTTTAGGTCAGGACCCATCAAACTTTGTGATATGCCAGCTGCCTCTAAAATTGATGGCATGAATGTTAAACTAGGCATGCATTGTAGGTTGGCTAACAATGACACAATTTAAATCAAGCCTTATGTATAGGAATGATCGCACCGAATTTTCAGCCTAAAAAAGCTCCAACATACCTAATCTCAGAAATCTTGAAAACCAATGGGGAGAAAAAGACATCTCCAGAAAACAATTTAACTCTGAAATATCAGCCTTAGAGCAAAAAAGTTGGAGCCATCCCATGGAGACCCTTCCCCTTTCCCCTTTTTACAGAGGGACCCTGGATGACACACTTAGACTAGATGTTGAAGTTCTAGACATCTAAAATGATAGAAGATTAATCACACCTTTTTCATTTTCTTTCCTCCTTGCAAGAAAGGAGCATGCCCTTTCTGGAATATATCCTCAGAGCACACATGCTGCCTTGCCAACTCTCTGCTGTCAAGATCCTGTCTGCAAACATGCTTGGCTGCATTTCTTTGCAGGACAGCAGGACTAAAGGCAGAGGGCAGGTCTTCTCCAGTTTAACAGCAGTGTTGCACATCCGGGAGCAGCACACATCCCCCTTTCGCAGCAAGTTAATGCTAATTCATTCTGCAGATGGGAACTGCCTCTCAATCTAGCAAGAATACAATTATTTTTATTTTACCTACAAACATCTATTCTCCTCCTTTTTTCTGTCTTCCACCCCCCTCTGGCCTCTTTCCAGCACTCAACAAACAAGTGTGTTCTGTGCTTGTTTGGGTAGCTTTCAACAACTCTATTAGGTTTCTGAGCAAGCACACTTCCCAGGCTGCACTCATGATTTCTGTAAAGATGAAGAGATGGTGGTGACACTATCATCCCATGTTCAGTCTTCCAGGCTATCTGCTCTCATACTTAGGGAGAAGGACAAAATGACCTTAAAGAAGGTGTAAATAAATATGGTTTGAGATTTACCCTTTTCCAATTGTAAATTTTCCATTTTTTTCTTTTTCTCCTTTTACAGAATCCTCTGTTGGATCAAATACACAGAATATTCTGCGACCCCTGCTGCAAAGTACTGCCAGGAGCAACAAGAGGTAGATTTAAATAGTCAAGTGATGTTGACCTTTTAATGTTAACAGACATAACTCCAGGGTGAGTTTAATCCTCCCAAGATATCTGAGAAAAACCAGTGTTTCCCCCCATTCAAGAAGTACCTATATTAAATGTAGGTACAGTCAGGATATGCAGCCAAGGCAAGGGAGATTATCTAAATTTTAATTGAGACAACAATTTTGTATTATAGAGAACTAATTAAAATTTTGTAGCAGTTTTTCAGGATGTCCTGTGTGGGAAATTGAAGTCCTGAGAAGCTGAGTCTTTCCATAGCCAGATAATACCAATGTTAAGAGCTGTTATAAAAAACACTTCTTCAGCAGTAGTTTGCTCCCAATACCCAGCAATACGGCTTCTGTCAGCTTTATCCTATATAAACTTGTGTAAAACTTGCAATGAGTCATAGGAATTAATGAGAAAACCACAAAGGTCTTGCACAGACAGGGGCAGTTTTGTTATCCGAACGGTTTCCTGTTGTCATACAACTTTTATACCATCTCTATTGCTTCCAGTCCAGGTTTTCTCTCTTGTCTTTTCCCTTGCCAAGTGAAAACTTTCCCATTTGTTTGAAACAGTGGGAGTCTGGAGAAGAGGGACCATGGAAATGATGCATTCCCAATTTATGTGTTTCTGGCAGGCTTATTTTTTCAAGCACCTCTTCCTGATATTTCTCTGAAATTCATTGTTGAGATTTCCTACTTATTGCCAGTTATGGCTGCTGTTACTAAATGGGATGAGTATGATCCTTAGTTGATGGAAATCAGCACAGCCCACAAAACTTACAAAATGGACAGTGTTTTTGTCAGCTTCAAGGCCAGAGCATATACCAATTAGTCACTCCAGCTTCTAAGGCCTGAGTTACTCAGAAATCCCATCCAATAATCCTTGCAAGAAGCCAAATAGCCAATGGCTTTACAGAGGTTTATAGCCTTACCAACATGCTTTGCCATACAAGCATTCTATTTACCAACCAGGTAATTAGAGAGCTCATGACCAACTTTCAAATTTTGTGGTTCCTCCAAAGAGAAGAAGGAAGAGGAAGGATTATCCACATACTGGACCATTTTGCTTGTGGATCATGGAGTTACATAGTGCTTCCCATACCCTGCTAGGCGATAGGATATACTAACTTTTTATTTATCATAGTCATAATAAGGTAGCCTGCAGAAGATGGAACAAGGAACCCAGTCACTGGAAATCCCTTCCTGGCAATGGTCAGTCATTGCAAGCCCACACGTCCTCATCGGCAGCCTTTCATACCTTTTGTTCATATAGTTTGGCTGATTTATTCTCCAGGAAAAGTGATTGATTTGCACTTAAGTGACTCTTTTTCTCCTGAGAGGTGTCAGAGACCCATTATCAGTCAAACTCCTTGTCTTTGCTTTAGCATAACTTGGTTTGGCTCCCATCTTCCTTGCCACAGCTATGACAGAGGACGTCTGTCTGCAATACACAATTGATTCTGGTCTCTCTTTCTCTGGATTAGATAATGTAACTCCTCAGCTTTCCCGTTGCCTGAGTTGAGGGAATGTATTTAGGGCAAGTTGGCACAAACTCTGTCTTAGTGGAAAATCAAGTGCCAGCTCTTCCAAGTTTTGGACTGAACTTAACACTCTTCGCAATTTAGGAGACAACCCTAATAGTCCTCAGGGCAACCCAAGGGAAGACTTGTTCCTGCAGTCTCCTCAAGAATCCTTATTACCGTGATGAGAGGGAACAGCCCCATCCCACCCTCTGGGGTGATGCTACCTTATCAAGATGCCCCTATTCCTTCCCCACAAGCCCCTCCACATCCTCAAATGTAATGCAGACTAAGTTCTACCTTCAGTACTTATATGGTCCCTGCTGCCGAGAGATGGGTTCATCGTTCTGAATCTGATGGAAATTTTTAGCACTCCTAGAAACCAGTGCCAGCTGGAATATTCACTCTCTGTGTGTCCAGCAAGCAGCATTTTCCATTTCCTCAGTAAAATCCTCCTGGCTACAGCGAGTGCTGCAGAAACCCACACACTCATGCAAATGAGGAATGACACAGATTGGGATCTTGCAGATTGGAGTTGCAGATTTGAGGATGAAGAACAAAATTGGAGGCTTCAGAAGATGAGGTTCATCTCCCCAGGTGTCAGTCAGGTCACCATCTCTCAACTTGTTGATGTTATACAGCAATAATATGTGTGTTCTGTTCAGGCAGGCTTTGCAAGCAGCACTCTTCCCTTTATCAGTCAACTGCTTTTCTTGGTGCAGGCTCATGAATTTCCAATAGTATCTATGAAAACAATCTTGTTTTGGAAAAACTTTTGGATTAATAGGTTTGAGGCTTTCTGGATATAATACTCAGTGACTTCTCAGTTGTTGACAGAAAAAACTAATTACATCATTTGCATATATTTCTAATTCATGGCTTGTCATTTCCTGTTTCCTATTTTAGAAAATCAAAAGTCCCTGATTTAGGGCCAGATCCTCAGCCCTTTTGTTACTGAAGATACACTGATTTACACTAGTTAAGAACACGGCATGCAGATTTTCTTGGGTTTGGAGGGGTTTTTTATGCTTTTGGCTTCCTGGGTAAAATATATTTTGTCAAAGAACAACCTGGGAGTGAGATATATCCTTACTGATAGTCATACTTAGGCATAATATGCCATCCAGCATTCTGAGCTGTGCTCTTGCACATGAATGCGAAGAACCTGGAAAATGCCCAGTATGTTGAAGTTTGGTATTCACTGGTGGAGCTGATGACCCACATAGACAAAACTGGAATCCAGGGCAATGACGCTAACAACCAAGCTATCTTTTCAGCATAGTCTAGTTTTGACTGAGACACTATTCTGGTTCTGTGGAATAGATGACACTCTGAAGATCTAGGTCCCAGTTTTTCCCAAGCTGTGCAAGTTCCCCAAGATGCTGGACATCAGAGCCAGCTTGAGCAAGACACTGTAAACCCAGCTGGATGTCATGGAGATATGAAGTCTCTCAATCATCAGCTACTGATAGAGCTTTACACTTACAGCTCTGGAGTATCCAAGAATTTTGCCTACACGTCCTGGTGGGCTTGTGCCCTAAGTCTACCTCAGCTTCCCAGATGCAAACTCATAATATTAGCATACTCCTATTGTGCAAGGGTACTTTAAGGATCTGTTCAGTAATCCAGAGTGGTGTAAGATGCTGGAAAGAAGGGTGCAATGAAACTAACATCATCTCCCACAGACCAGCAAGGCTGAAGGAGATTTGCCACACAAAACCAGTGTGAGCAAGGAAACTCTGCTCAGGTACCCGCTTAGCCATGTCTGTTTCTCAGTGTGGGTAGCAGCCCAAAAAGTTACATGGGGGCTATAAAATTGTACTCCAATAACTTGAGAAAGCAACTCGATGAGCAGTCTTGTCTGTGTTAGCAGCGGTGACTATGCTCTGAACACCAGCAAGGACGTCTCTCCAGGGTAGTAATCTTCAGTAAAGGAGCACTTAAGAGTGTTACCCTGTCTCATTTTCTAGCAAAAGCTTCAAAACCACATTAGAGCAAAAAGTTTTTTAGAAAGGGTCTGGACCTGATTCCCACTTGGTGACAGCTGCTGCAGAGAGAGCTCTGCTCAGTTTACCCTGGCTAAGACTCTGCCTCATCTATTTTCCCCATCTCAGTCATAATCAGCTCCCGCAACAGTTTGCAAGGGATTATGTGACAAAGCTTCAGTGTTCTTGAGTGGGTTTTTTTAATATGAACATGAACATTACTATCTAATTGCAAACTGATGAAATGCAGCCCCAGTTGCAGATTATGGTCTGCCAAAAAGACGGACCTCTCCAACTGCTCTGCTTATCTCTCCAGAGCGCTGCAGGGAGCCCTGCATATATACAGAGAGTTTTGTGGGTGAAAAGCACTGGGGAAGCACAAGGCATTATTGTATTCTGTAGATGCATTTTGCCAGGCCTTGACCTTTCAGGTTCCTGCTGAATGTCTCCTCCTTGCAACCAAGAGAAAAGAGTTAACACTTCACTCCTGCTTTTCAGCCTCAGCAGAATAATTTTTAACAGGGCATGGAAAAAAATAAGCCTTGTTGCTTCCTTCCTTTAACCTTTAAAGGGAGTTTTGTCTTTCCATGAACTCTGCTTCTGCTTCGTAATTTGAACTTGCTATTAGGAAACTGGCATTTTAAAACTGATTCAGGTTTCTGATCAAAGATGCTGGTGGTTGAAAGGACCTATGTCATTAGGCCCTCTCCCTGGCTCAGCTGGTGTTATTTGCTGAGGTCTCAACAGATTGTTCCTTCTTGGTTTTCTCATTGATCTGTCTCATTCCTTATTTCAGCACCTTTCTCAGTCAAGGGTATATATATCTTCTCTCTCTTACTCCCACAGAAAAAATTCCTCTGAGTCCATGGGCTCTGTACTGATCTCAGAACATGGCATTCTTCACTATTTTCCACTCTGCACTCACAGCTAACTGTAAAGCAGTTAGGACAAGAGACGATGAATGCTCCCAGGAACATGGAAATGCTTATGTTGTTGAGCTCCATGTGTTTTTGTGATATTTAACAAATTGTTATTGCACGCGACCCCTTCCTTCTGTAGTACTGCGTGATTGAGGAGCTTGGAGACTTTTGAAAGACTTTTCTATTTGCAGTTCTAGGTACCTAAACACTCCAGAAAGCCTGATTTTTGCTTACATATGTCACATGCCAAGATACTGTGCTTTAATTTGATTGTAGAAATTTGCAGTCCCTAATTTTTTCTTTGATTTGACTCAGATTTCAAACTTATCCATTGAATACTGTAGTATTCCTCCTGATTTACAGTAATGGAAGTGAAACTTGGATTAGCTCCTAAAATGGTAGATTCTCCTTAGTAACTAGACTGAGTAGTCTAAACTCTTCTCTCAGCTATTTCCTTGAAAATGTGAGTTCACTCTCCAGATCCAAGTGGGGTTCATTTGAATTTGGGTTGGAGCAGTTCAGAGCCTACAGAGCCCCCCTATAGGAATCTGGACACCTATTGATGTGATCAGTAAAATTCCCCTTTACTTCAACAGACCCAAGATCTCACTGCTTATAACTCAATTAAATGTTTCAGAAAACAGCAGGGATCAGTCAGTGATCCTCAATGATTATAAATGGTAGCATGTCACAGATTTCAATACAGTTGCACTTATATATACCAAGCTGGATATCTGTGCTTATTAATGTCTTTAAAGGAAGTTGAAGACATCATCTATTTACTTACAGTTCTCTGCAACTACTTTCTTTGGTGCCAGAAGGCTAACACCGACATTGCATACCATGGTCTTTAAAGATGCTCCTTTGCCAGTTGTACACAATCCATAAGACGGTAGGAAGGCGATAACAACTTTCTTTTGCTGTTTGTCCACTATAGACAGGGATTAAGACCACATCTCTAACTAGTGGAACTTCTCAGCTCGTCCCTCCCCCCAGTCATCAGCCTTTCTACAACTGGCAGAACACCCAGTAAGAGGAGATGGTTGTTTGATTGTTAAATGTTCCCTCCAAAAGGATAACACTTCTGCTCCTCAGCAAATCCAGGAGATGGTGGAGGTGAACCAGGGGTGGAGTCAGCTCTCTTCTGTCTCCTGCTTAGACATTGTCCATGAAAGCACAATCTGAAGCGTGAACTCTTCAGTGCAAAGACCTTTGAAAAGACTGGAGGGTAGTAGCTCTCCTAAATGAGTGATAATATTTGAATGGAAGAAAGACAGAAGAATAATCCAATTAGGAGACAGTGGAGGTTTGGGTGATGAACTGAAATAGCTGGGAGAGATGCACTGAGGTGCTGAGGGAGTAAAGTCTGGCAGTGGCGGAGCAACCGTGATGTGACTCTCAGAGACAAGAAAAACACATAGTGACATAGTTCTCACCCTCCTGTTCTTTTCTAGAAGTTTATTATATTGAACAGGGCCCTTTCTCAGACCAAACTGCATTTGTATTCTTGGAAATTTGACAAAAATGTCTCCTGAGAACTAGCCTGTTTCCTCTCTTTCAAGTTGACCTTTTAACGAGGTCTCATTTTGCTTCCATAAGCTGAGAACAGAGTGTACGAGACCAGTAAAAGATGTGCATTGTCTTTCTAGGATTTCTCATCTGGTTCATTCTCCTGCACATTTCTACTTTCTAGGGGCCATATCCCAGAACAGTTGTCTTTACCTTCAATGAGAGGTGTTGTTCTTTGAGGAACCAACAGAATGGATCTACTTACCCTTAAAACCACTGCTATTCTCAGAGGTCCTAAAATAGCCACCTATTCACTGTATCTTCTTTCATTACTTAACACAAGTCTTTCACTTGGAATATTTGTTTGTTTGTGTTTATCAAACAAACATTTGTTTGTTTGTTTTTATCATTGATTGTGTTCCTGAAATAAGGGTTACAAAAATCTTTTGGTCTGATTATACAAACAGCAAAAAATAGAGTAGCAATGTCCCTGGCCCAAAAACTTGACATCATAAATGGACGAGACTGAATGGGATGGAAAGTTAGCCAGGCTCCTTGATGGAGGGATTTGGGAGTCTCTTTCCTTCTCTGAGGACTCTTCAATCCTGCCAGGAGACTATGAATAAGTAGTAATGGCACAGAGTAGCTTTCCTGTCCAAGGTCTGGATAGAGAAATGAAGGAATGTCACCTTATGATCAACCTGAGCTTCTGAGGAAGGGAGAGTACTGGATAAATCTATGCTCACTGTCTCATCTCCATCCTGAACAGGTTGTGGCAACTAAAAGCATGTGCCAGAGCTAGAAGCTTGGTAGCGGAAGGAAGCTTTTATATCCTCCGTCAAGCTCCTGAACAGAGACCATTATGCCAAGGGATTTGGAAAACCTGCTCTACCTTAGACACTTGCAAGCTGATGCAGTTACTCTTACTTGGCATGCTGTGCACAAGGGACATTACTACTCAGTTATCTCTTCTTCCATCTAAACTACCACAACAAGATCCAGTAGCTGGGATGGGGGAGAAGAAACAAGGTCACAAATTTCCATGATGGGAGTAGTTAAGGCAAAGAGCAGGTTCTTCCATTGCTGAAATGCTTAATTATACTATTACTTTATTCAAAATGAGATGTTATAGCTAAGCTGGAAGTTGATGCATGATTTACTGAGTGGCCTGTATTAGATTGGATGGTGATGGACTTAAAATTGATAGCATGGTCACAGGGAACTTATTCAGCAAATATAACCATGCTGGGGAGCCATGTAGCATACATCTAACAGAGGGTCACAACACAGTGCTGTGCGTTGCTGTGTTGTAGGTGCAAATTCAGTCTTTATGCTACTGGATGTTTAATCAAAAAGCTCAGAGCCAAAATGTATATATTTTCTAACAGTTCCTTGCAGCTTAACTCAAAAAGACAGGGAGTAGAAAATAATTGCTTGATGGGAGACAGGGATTCATGCTCCTGCTCCTCATGATAAGTGACAGAAAGCAAAGTGTTCATACTCCTGCTAATCATGATAAAGCAGAGCTGGGAGCTTGTAAGGTTTTGAAAAATTGAAGTGATAATATTTCATAGGTGTGCTCACACACCTATAATCCTTGTCATAGGACCGTTTCTTAAATTGTGTTTTGGCCTGTAGATCTCAACAACAACTTTAACTGAACAAAATACATTCACCTGTGGAAGAAAATAAATAGCTTGGCATAACAGGATGATATCCTGGGGTATTCCAGGCTGAGACAGCAGACAACTTATGATTTCTTCCTATAACTCCTCCCAGTCTCTGCCATTGCAAAAAGATGTGGATTCAGCCTGACAGGTCAAAGGAGATAGGACATGCTAACAGTAACTGCACTAGCCTGATGTGTTCCTAGGTTTCAAAGAGACCTTTACTATATAGATGTCACATTTGTAAGAGCAACCCAGCAAATGTTCAGTGGATGTCTTCAGACAGAACTGCAAGGACAGCTGGAAGTCATGAGACAGCCACTGAAGGCAGGATTTGCAGGGCTGCTCAGGCCAGAGACTGGGCTGCCTGAGGCTTTCCAAAGGCAGCTGGCACATCTTACTAGTTGGAAGAGAAAACAGTCCCCAGACAAACCAACAGCTCAGCTCTGGACAAATACAACTCCTGGGGAGCTTTGCAAACTGGATTCTAGTGTTGTCTCACGTCAACAGCTAATTATTGCTCTGTATAAAGTCCCTGAGATGGTAAAATATGAGGGACTGAGACTATTCATCTTCTGGTTGCTCCAGATAAGGATCACAGGCTTAATAGAGTTGGTACTGAGTTACTATATTTAGAGATGCAAAAGTTTACCCACTGAAGATATTTCTCGTGCATATATTTTATCACTTTTGTTATGCAGTTAAAATAGAAAGTTTATGATCAATGCTTTCCTGTGGAAGCAAGAATTAAATCACATTTATAATGACTTCCCTCCTTCTTCCATGAGCCTCTTATGTATTATTTGCCACAGGAGCAAGACAGACTCATTTGATTTTGTAAAGTATGTTCCTATAGGCTTTAATTTTACTCTTTTACTTTCTTCCTTCGCATTAATAAATGGGGCAATTTACATACATGAAAACACTACCTCTTCAGGCTCTTCTTCCTTTCTTCAGTTGAAGCTCATTGATTTTCTCTAGACAGCTCCTCTGGGAGCTGTGGAGAGATCAGTATTTGAAGAAAATGTGAGGTAGTTGTAACATCACTAAGTCTATCCAAAAGAAATAATTCAGTATTAACTCAGACAATTTTCGCACGTGGTTGACACAAATGGACATTTTAAAAAGGTAATGAACTATTAATATTTTCAAACATGGGTTAAAAATAAGAGGTAAACACACAAAAGTACACCATGTTAGCAAGATACACTCCAGCCAAAATGAATTAAAGCAATGGCCACTGGGCCAGACGTGTATCTGTGTAAAAGGAAAACTCTGTTAAATTCAATGCTCAAAAGTTCCGTTTCAATTAATTTTTTTTTAATTAAGAGCATGTCTGGGGAGGTTGCTGCTACAGCCATGGACATCATATTGCCTTCATTTTGGAAGCTTTGTGAGGTTATAGCCCCAAAATTCTCTGGAGTTCAACTGTGAGAAAAGACATATTGTGCTTTATTACAGTTGGGGTCAGGAACTGGAAGAGGAGGAAACAAAAACTTTTGACACTTGTTGGATATCCAAATTTACTGTGCCGTCTGAATGCAGGGTCACAGTAGCATGAGGCGGCTGATACTGCACTGACGACTTTTGTGTATGGATTAACTTCAGTAAGTGTAAAGAAAAGGACTGGAAAAACCAAAGAATGATAGAGACTAAGATGTGATCCATCCCCTGAAGCTCTGTTTCCCCCTTCTTTGATATGTTTAGAAATTGGGAATAAATATTTAGGACATGGACCAGGCACCTACAGATTTCTATTAATTACTAGCAGAAACAAATAGATGAACTGATTTAATCATCATTGCAAGGTCTCTTGTGATTCCACCTGTATCCCATCCTGGCTGTGAACTGTCTAACAGTCAGACCCATTGCCTAAATGGCATAAACACTCTTGCATTGGTGGCTGTGAGTTCATGCCCTGTTTCCCTACAGCCACTCTCCCACTTTAAATGTACAATTTTATTTCAAAAAGTATATCTGCTGTGAGTTTGACATAAAAATAGCTGGCAAAAGCTGCCTGGTACACTGTGACTCAACAA
Source organism: Ciconia boyciana (assembly GCF_034638445.1). Classification (NCBI taxonomy): domain Eukaryota; kingdom Metazoa; phylum Chordata; class Aves; order Ciconiiformes; family Ciconiidae; genus Ciconia; species Ciconia boyciana. The sequence continues at coordinate 3,949,892 of NC_132938.1, read as the reverse complement.
CAAGGAGTAGGAAAACTTATTTTAGTAGTACATTAACAACAAAACAAACTGCTATGTTTTCCAGGTTTGCCAATCAAGGCACTGGGCCAGTAAATATGATTTGACCAAGACATAGGACCACAGTTTCCCCTGCCCCCCAACACTCAACACAGGTGCTAGGACATTGATTTTTTAATAAATGGCACTAAAGACATAAGGAGAAGTTTTCTGTGAGAGGGCAGCAAAAAACCCCAGGATTTCCAAATAAAAAAAGTCAGAGGTTTATGGAGGAGAGGGTTTCCTCCTTACTTCTTTTGGGAGGGCAAAACTCACTGTACCTTTTTTTGTGATACACACAAGTACTGCTGAAGGGGATGCTGAGAGTTTGTTTAATGCCTCTTCCTGGAATGGCATCACTTCTACAAACACCCCAGCATACCTCATTCAATTTATACTTAGTGACCTCTAATGATAAACACTTTCCAAAGCCATCTAGACTTAATTTTGAAGTTAAGGATTTGGCTTCTAGAATCTGCTTTCTGGCACTCTTAGTTATGTCCTGGCATCCTCCAGTCCTTTCTTCTCCCATCAAATATTGAATATGTTGCCTTGAAATCTGATATTTAAAAAAAAATATATTTAAGCTGCTTAAACATATTTCAAAGGTTATCTTACCTTTTATGTAATTAGTGACATTTCATTCCACTATAACATTGATCCAAGATCACAAATTTACAATGGGAAGGGGTCAAGAAGAAGTTTAACCCAGCAGGATGCAAAAAACCAAATAACCAAAATGCAATAGTATCAATTATTTTAAACAGGGAATTTAATACCCAACCTGAAGAAGAAAGCCTCGACATTTTGCTGTCCAGCTAAAATTGATGTGTGCCCCAACAGAAATGCCAGCTCTGGGTTTTTAATGTAAAAGGCTTTGTCAAAGGGATATTTTTGGATACTTTTCCTTTCAATGAATGAATACATTCCCTCTTGACCTCTCTTCTTGCCTTCTCTGACATACTGCTATTGACTTAGTGCAAAAGGAAAGGCTAAGGCTGACTTGCATTTCTGAAAGCCCCGTGCTGATTAATGCACATAATGATGTATGCCTTGCCAAGAAGATATTTTAATTTCTTTTCTGAATCATGCAAAGGAAGTATATTCTAGTTTAGCCATATGACTCTTGCCCTGAAACATATGGGTTTTCTCCTCACCGCTTTCCACCTGTATGCTGTGGCTACTTCAACAAGATCCACTTTCCTAGCAGTTTACTGGGTCAAAACTCTTCCCTACAGATGGTCTGCTTGCAGCCAGTGCAGCTAAATTCTGTTTTGCCCAGCAGAAGAGAGGAATGCATAAATTATTGGCACCACCTATTGGCGAAAAAGGCAAATTATACAGGATTTGTAGGTTAGTTTAAATATATTAAGTAAATATGGATTCAAATGTGCCTCCTGTTATGATTTATTTTAACCATACAACCCAGCCAGGTCACTCAAGCTTTGCATTTCCCTGTGCCAGAGACAGCTTGGAGTTTGATCGTCTGACTGGGGATACCTCTGCTACATGGGTCACACAACAGAAGAGGAGACAAGGCATGAAGCTACAGGTGGAGCAGGTCTCACTAATCTGAGTTTCAGGTTCTTCTAGGTACTTTTCCTCTAAGGTGCAAGCACAGCTCTACAGGTTGTTTTCCACTCCATCACCACAAGCACCAGCCACAGATGGTCAATGAATCATAGATCAGAGTGGCCGTAGTTGCCTTTGGCTCTTGTGACCAGGAAAGAAGCTGTGTGATACAGGACTTGCTGAGGCAAGTGCACAAAGTGGTGGAAGGGATCTGAAAATGTTTCAGATGTTTTGAATAATTTCCTGTCAAGAAGTTCTGACTTGAATTATCTATATTAGGCTGGAAGAAAAGTGATGGAAAACCTCAGGGCCATGGGACATGCTGGTTCTTCGTGGTTACTGGTGAACAGACTTGTTTGAATGATTTGCATTTTCACTGAATAAAAGAGAGGGGAAAAGAGAGAATGGCATTTTGCTTCAGGCTACTTTTTCTCAAATCCCAAAGAGTTGTTTTGTGATGATATTAGCCCTAAGTTATCTACTGAGAAGAATTTTTAGCTCTTGGTGTGATAAACTACGCATTCAGACAAGAGCATTGGATTTTGGCTCAGTATGGACTAACTGAAATGTGGAAGGGGTCTGCTGGATATTTTAGTGCTATCGCAACTTAATCTCTGAAGTTTCCTTGAGTTTTATTTCTTTTTGTCTTCTTAGACTTGGAAAAACACTGGTATGGGTAAACTCCTCTACCTTCTCCCTCTCTCTAAAATCTTCCAGCTGGAGGATATCTGCATCAGCATTCTGGTTCTCTTGGTGTTGCACGTGAGTTGGTCGTCTCATATTAGCATGGACGAAAGTCATCCTTTGCTGTTACTAGCTTTCCCAGCAGGATGGGCTCCTGTGCTACACTTCTCGGAAATAGTAGGAATAAGTGAGGACACTTGATAGACACAGAAAGACTCAGACAGACTTTCTGAAATGTATAAAGCACTGCTTGATCTGTCTAAAGGTATATCTAGACACTACCATGACCTAACCATTACAATATGCGAGTATTTATACTCTGTGGAGAAGGACCGACTATGATACATACCAAATAGCTAAGCTCATATACCTTCATTTATTTTTAAAGAGAATATTGTTCTACAGGTTCTGAGATGAAAAGTGATTGTGGTAAATTTTAGCAAAACTAGCACATGCATGAGGCAGTGCTAATGGCAGAACAATTTTCATTTGCCGGTTGATTGTACTTACCTGGCAGAAAGAACATTAATAAATCACAGAATCACAGAATCGTATAGGTTGGAAAAGACCTTTAAGATCATCGAGTCCAACCGTAAACCTAACACTACCAAGTCCACCACTACACCATGTCCCTAAGCACCTCATCCAAACGTCTTTTAAATACCTCCAGGGATGGCGACTCCACCACTTCCCTGGGCAGCCTGTTCCAATGCTTGATAACCCTTTCAGTGAAGTAAAATGTCCTAATATCCAGTCTAAACCTCCCCTGGCGCAACTTGAGGCCATTTCCTCTCGTCCTATCACTTGTTACCTGGAAGAAGAGACCGACCCCCACCTCACTACAACCTCCTTTCAGGTAGTTGTAGAGAGTGATAAGGCCTCCCCCTCAGCCTCCTTTTCTCCAGGCTAAACAACCCCAGGTCCCTCAGCCGCTCCCCATCAGCCTTGTGCTCCAGACCCTTCCCCAGCTTCGTTGCCCTTCTCTGGACACGCTCCAGCCCCTCAATGTCTCTCTTGGAGTGAGGGGCCCAAAACTGAACACAGCATTCGAGGTGCGGCCTCACCAGTGCCCAGTACAGGGGCACAATCACTGCCCTACTCCTGCTGGCCACGCTATTTTTGATACAAGCCAGGATGCCATTGGCCTTCTTGGCCACCTGGGCACACTGCTGGCTCATATTCAGCGGCTGTCAACCAACACCCCCAGGTCCTTCTCTGCCTGGCAGCTTTCCAGCCACTCTTCCCCAAGCCTGTAGCGTTGCATGGGGTTGCTGTGGCCCAAGTGCAGGACCCAGCACTTGGCCTTGTTAAACCTCATACAATTGACCTCGGCCCATCGATCCAGCCTGTGCAGGTCCCTCTGCAGAGCCTTCCTTCCTACCCACACAACTTGGTGTCATCTGCAAACTTACTGAGGGTGCACTCGATCCCTTCGTCCAGATCATTGATAAAGATCTTAAACCAAACTGGCCCCAACACAGAGCCCTGGGGAACACCGCTTGTGACCGGCCGCCAACTGGAGTAAACTCCATTCACCATAAATCTTTGGGCCTGGCCATTCAGCCAGTTCTTTACCCAGCGAAGAGTACACCCGTCCAAGCCATGAGCAGACAGTTTCTCCAGGAGAATGCTGTGGGAAACCGTGTCAAAGGCTTTACTGAAGTCTAGATAGACAACATCCACAGCCTTTCCCTCATCTACTAGGCAGGTCACCTTGTCGTAGAAGGAGATCAGGTTGGTCAAGCAGGACCTGCCTTTCCTGAACCCATGCTGGCTGGGCTTGATCCCTTGGTTATCCTCTACATGCCATGTGATAGCACTCAGGATGATCTGCTCCATCAGCTTCCCTGGTACCGAGGTCAGGCTGACAGGCCTGTAGTTCCCCGGATCCTCCTTCCAACCCTTCTTGAAGATGGGCATCACATTTGCTAATCTCCAGTCAGCAGGGACCTCCCCAGTTAGCCAGGACTGCTGGTAAATGATGGAAAGGGGCTTGGTGAGCACTGCCTTGGTGAGCATCTGCCAGTTCCTTCAGTACTCTCGGGTGCATCTCATCAGGCCCCACAGACTTGTGAGTGTCTAAGTGGTGCAGCAGGTCACTAACCATTTCCCCTTGGATTATGGGGGCTTCATTCTGGTCCCCGTCCCTATCTTCCAACTTGGGGGCTGGGTACCCAGAGAACAATTGGCCCTGCTATTAAAGACTGAGGCAAAGAAGGCATTAAGTACCTCAGCCTTTTCCTCATCCTTGGTCACTGTGTTCCCTCCCCTGTCTACTAGGGGCTGGAGATTCTCCTTAGCTCTCCTTTTGCTGCTAATGTATTTGAAGAAGTATTTTTTGTTGTCTTTTACAGCAGCAGCCAGATTGAGCTCTAGCTCAGCTTTGGCCCTTCTAATTTTCTCCCTGCACAGCCTCGCTATACCTTTGTAGTCCTCCTGAGTTGCCTGCCCCTTCTTCCAGAGGTCATAGACTCTCCTCTTTTCCCTGAGTTTGAGCCAGAGCTCTCTAGTCAGCCAGGCCGGTCTTCTTCCCCGCTGGCTCGTCTTTCAGCACATGGGGACAGCCTGCTCTTGTGCCTTTAGGACTTCCTCCTTAAAGAATGTCCAGCCTTCCTGGACTCCTTTGCCCATTAGGGCTGCCTCCCAGGGGACTCTGTCAACCAGTCTCCTAAACAGGCCGAAGTCTGCCCTCCGGAAGTCTAAGGTGGCAGTTCTGCTGACCCCCCTCGCCGCTTCTCCACGTATCAAAAACTCTATCATTTTGTGATCACTCTGCCCAAGACGGCCTCCAACCATCACATGGCTCACAAGTCCTTCTCTGTTCGTGAACAGCGGGGTACCTTCCCTCGTTGGCTCACTCACCATCTGTGTCAGGAAGTTATCTGCCACACGCTCTAGGAACCTCCTAGACTGTTTCCTCTCTGCTGTATTGTATTTCCAGCAGACATCCGGTAGGTTGAAGTCCCCCACAAGAACAAGGGCTAGCGATCGTGAGGCTTCTCCCAGCTGCTTATAGAATAGTTCGTCAGTCTCCTCATCCTGGTTGGGTGGTCTGTAACAGACTCCCACCACAATATCTGCCTTGTTGGCCTTCCCCCTGATTCTTACCCATAGACACTCCACCCTATCATCACCATCATCAAGCTCTAAACTAACCAGACACTCCCTGACGTATAGGGCTACCCCACACCTCTCCTGCCTCGCCTGTCCCTCCTGAAGAGTTTATAGCCATCCATCGCCACACTCCAGTTGTGCAAGTCATCCCACCACGTTTCCATGATGGCAACCATATCATAGTTTTCCTGATGTACAATGGCTCCCAACTCCTCCTGCTTGTTGCCCATGCTGCGTGCATTGGTGTAGAGGCACTTCAGCTGAGCTGTCGTCCATGTCTCCTTCATAGAAGAGCACCCCTTGTGTGCTTTGAGGCATTTCACTGGCATTTCCCTCTTGGCTCCTATTGCCTCAGTATCCCCTAGCTCAATTCTGTTCGACTTCGGCTGTGCCCCAGCATACTCCGCACATCTCAGAGACACAGGCCAAGTGCCCTCGCTGGCACCCTCTCCCTTTAACTGTGGCACGTCGTCCCTCAGCTTCCCTTGGGCAAGCCTGATATTATCCCCCTCCCCCTTCAAGCCTAGTTTAAAGCTCTGTCGATGAGCCCCGCAAGTTCCTGAGCAAAGATTCTCTTTCCCCTTTGAGAAAGATAAATCCCATCACACGCCAGCAAACCCGGTGCTGGGTAGGCCATCCCGTTGTCAAAAAAAACAAATCCGTGGCGATGACACCAGCCACGGAGCCATGAGTTAATAGATTGGGTGTCTCTGTTCCTTCTAGTGTCGCTGCCCACAACTGGAAGGAGAGAGGAGAAAATAACCTGTGCTCTGGAGTCCCTTACTAGCTGTCCCAAGGCCCTGAAGTCTCTTTTGATTGCCCTAGGACTTCATGTTGCAGCTTCATTGCCCCCCACAAGGAAGAGCAGTAGGGGGTAATAGTCCAAGGGCCGTACCAGGCTAGGGAGTATCCTTGTGACATCCTTCACCCGGCCCCAGGGAGGCAGCAGACTTCCCTAAGAAGAGGGTCCGTCTGGCATATCGGACCCTTGGTTCCCTTCAGAAGGGAGTCACCCACAACTATAACCCGTCTTCTCTTCCTTGTGGAGGTGGTGTTAATACCAGAGGTACATTCTTCTGACCTGGGCGACACCTCTGGTGTAGATAGACTGTCGTCCCCATCCTCCATTGACTGGCCTTCCACCTCCTGGGCCTCATACCTGTTGTACAGAGGCACCTGGGGAGGCGAGGTGGACAGGGAGGGCCTTCGCCTGCCACCACGAGCATGGACTTGCCTCCGTTCACTCTCCTCCTTTGAGCTGCTGCCTTCAGCCCGGTGCGGGGGGGACAGAGGATCCCCTTGATTGTGGGTTCTTACTGATGGCTGCTGCTGCTCCTGTTCCTGTCTCAGGGGGGCAGAGCATGGCACCAGCAGTCGATCTCTTTCTCAGCCTCCCTGATGCTCCTTAACCTTTCTACCTCCTCCCGTAGCTCTGCCACCATGCAGAGCAAATCATCCACCTGGTCGCACCTCACACAGCTGTCCACACGGCTGCCATGTGTGAACAGCAAGAGGCCCAGGTACTCCCTGCAGCCTGAGACCTGGGTGGCCGCATGTTTTCGTGGGAGCTCCGTCTGGGTAGCCATATCCACTCTGGCGAGCACAGAGGGCATTGCTTTCTGATGAGTGAAGACCATAGCTGAGTTTCTTCTGGAAGGATGGGGACTACCGAATGAACTCACTTCTCACAGTACCTCTTGAGCTGCTAGGGTGCCTTCACCTTCCCTACACGCCCTGCCTGCATGAACTGCTGTGCAAACTGATGCGCCACGCCCTTCCGACATGACACGCCCTGTTTGCCCGTCCTGGTCGCCGCGCTCCTGGTCGCTCGCGCTCCCTGGGAGATGCTCTTGTACAGGAAGGGAATTGCCACCATCACTCTTGTCCCCGCCCATGCTGAGTCAGAGCCGGGCCCTCGTCAGGAGCTCCCTCCTTCCTGCTCAGGGGCCGGGGGGTGGCTGCGGTAGCCCTCTCTCTCCGTGCCCCCTTTTTTTTTTCCTTTTTCCTCCCTTCCCTAAAGATGCCCTATCATGTCTGATCTTCTGGCTTGAATAAGTGAGAGGGCAACTTCAGCTTTCAGATCAGTTTTCACTTGAAAATACACCTTTCTCTATGGGCTTCTGCTGCAAAACAGAACCAGATTATTTATTTACAGTGGGTGTCTATTGCCTTTAGACAAGTTGAAGATAAAATATAAATGTCTGGAGACTGAATTTAGAAAGTGCCAATTTTTATTATTATTATTTAGATTTATAAGCCAGCCAGTAATCTACAGATTACCACCACTGTGTGAATACTGTTTAAATGAAGTTAGAAGAAGAAAGCAGGAATTTAGCATTTCCTCAATCTAACAACTAGTAGGATACCAAGCCCTTTTCCTGACAGCCCCCATGCTTAGGGAGACTTAGGGCATCCTGCGTAGTTTGCACCCATGACATGCACCAAAGTACTAAGCATGTATTGACCAGTGAATGATCTGACCAAGCACATCATGTGATTAACGGTCCTCATAAAAAGAGATGACAGTATAGAGGTAAAATGCGAATGAAATCTGTTTCTCCAACTTGGGTCTGGTCTGCAATGTGGACATTTAGGGTTAGGTGTGGTATGGGTGATAGTCCGTCCACAGTCTGACGTCCTCCACGAGGAGAGAATGGATCTGCCATGCAGAAAGAAGCAATTATTTGGGAGCGTGTCTTATCTGGTCGGGACTGGCAGTGTCCATCTTAATTGATATTGACTGTGGGCAGCCAGTTCCGAATATTTCTGGTCAGATGGTGGCAGATGAGTTGTATGGATGGCCGTTCTCAGGAGTTCGCAGCTGTTTAAATAGCCACCCTGCGGGAGCCACAGCACCACAGCTATGTTTGATATTATTAAACCTCAGCAGGGACAGGGAGAGCCATGGGGACAAGGAGTCCTCCCCGCTTCCTGGCTTCCATAGATTACTTTAATTGGTAAAACTATGCTCCTGTCACTGGAGAGGACATGTCATAAAACAAAACATGAACAAAATCCTGAGCCTAACAATTCATTTGCCCTGAGGCTCAACAAAACCCTTCTGGGTAAAGCTGTGTCTACAGGGAGTCAGAGCACCAGCAGTGAGAGGAATCCCTTGGAAAGGGGACAGGCTTGTCACACCTCTCAAAGGGGGACATAGTAAACAATCTCTATGGCTTCCTGCCACCCTTTTTTTTTTCCCCCAGTGTTTTTTGGCTTTTCCATCTGAACAAGTATGTGCATCCTCAGTGCAGAGTCATCATCTTTTTAGGGTGAGAGAAAAATAAAACTGTTTCTCTGTGTGTGTGTGTGTGTATGCATACATATATGTGAAACTAAGGGACATTATTCTAATAAGGTGCCTTTTTACTCCTTTTGCATTGAATTCAGTTATGACAAGCGTGAATGCACTATTGAAAGTGGTACTTAGCAGCTCTCACACTTTCAAACACATCTTTTTTTTTCTAAAGTTAATTGATAAATTTTTTACAGGAACAAGTAATTCTGATTTGTGACTGAACTTTAACAAGTGCTATTAAACAGGCTCCTTTATTCTAAATCTATTTATGCAAGCCTGTTTTATTTGTGCTAAGGATGGACATGATAGACTACAATTTTAAGAACAGAGACAACTAGGATTTGAAGATAAACTCTACTCTCCATATAGTAAGCTAACAGTCCCCTAGATACTGGGTTTCATACAGCCAATATTAATCCCATAATAGATGTGAGATAAAAATCATCTTTAGGTGCTCAAAAGATAAAGTAATCCTAAATACAATCCTGATATTGCCTACAGTTCTAGAAATACAATTTAAGCTTACTCTCCAGCATCTCTGTGTTATGCTATTCTGTATAAAATCAGTAAAGAAATTCAGATCTTTTTGCCTTTAAATTTGCTGCTGAATGATAACTACTGTTCTCCTGAGCCTACCTGCCTGATTCCAAACCAGCTGATTTTCCTGTCAAAAGGGCCTTTGGCAGAGTGTGCTCAGGTCCCATTCTTCAAGCTTCAACACAGCCTGGGCAGGTCTTTGCTCTTCAAGCATCATACTGCATAGGGTGAGAGGGTTTCTTCCACCTCAGTTTTCCTCCACAGTGCCCAGCCATTCCCCTTTCCAAGCTCAAAGGGAAATAATTTGTTTTTCCAGTTTCTCCATGTGGCTCTGAGATCCTTTCCCAGTCTCCTAAAGGTCTCTACACAGGACAGTAAGACAGTACAGTAGAGCTGCCTTTCATATATACACACTGCTAATCTTGTGTGGAAGTTTCCAAGGACCTCAGGCAAGACCCTGTAACCTGAAATCAGAAAAAGTTTAGTAATTAATATGTTTTAAAGCCTAGCTTTGAGCTTGTTACTCACTGAACATTAGCAGGAAAGCACACGTGATCATGTGTGGCAAATATTTTATACCTGTGAAACTGTTAATAAAACTTTCCAGAAGTTGTTTTAGTTTGGTTTGTTTTTTCCCAACAAGCAGAGTCCCAGACATGAAGCAATGTCCATAATTTTTATTTCATTAATGTATTTTTTTTTTAGGTTAACTTTGCTTAAAGACTTTAGGTATCTTCTAGATTAGTTCATTGGAAGCAAGATTTGATCAACAGTTGTTTTGTTCAGTGTTGCTCTGATAAACTTGGTTGATGGGTATCTAACTTTCTCTCATTCATGTGATAAACAAAGGAGAAACAGAATGGTCTTTAACGTAAGGGGAAAATGGTGTATCTGACAGCCTTTAGACTGCAGATCCATGTCACAAAGGCATGGGAGATGTCATCCCAACAACTCCATGTCTCCCGCTCTATAAGAGTTCACTGTATAAGAAGTTCCCATGACCGGAAACCCAAGTTTCATTCCATAAGGGTTTACTTTGGAAAGAAACTTGTTCCTGCAGCTTGTGTCCATGTGATCTCTTCCAGCTTCTAAGTGAAACTTGGTTTTATTCCAGCAAATGTTGCGAGATTGAAAATCCAAGAGTGAGAGATTTCGTGCCCCTCTATCACATAATTACAGTCAGATGGAGGCAGAATTGGTGTTTGATCTCCAAACTGGCTCCAACTTTTGCCTCTCCAACATGGACCGGCTGATATCTTAGCTCCAGGCTTTCCAACCTATTTGTGGAGCATAGGAAGGACACCAGGTAATCATAATAAATCCTTTAAAAGTTACTAGATAAAAAGGTATAAATAGCACTTGGAACAGGAACTGGAAACCAGCCTCTGCATTTCAGGTGACGGCCCTATTGCTTTGGCTAGCAGATGGCCTTCCTGCTACCCCTTTTTGATCCAGAGGAGATTTTACCCCAGATCTGCTGTATAAAGGCTCGGTGTCAGCGTGATAGGCAAAGAATGCTCTCCCCTGTCTCCCCAACACGTAGGCTGTCTGCTGACAAAGCTATTAGTGGAGCCTCATGGGAGAGTTTGAACGTCCACAGATGATAAAGGCTGGGAGGCTTTCCACTTTCCAGAATATGCTTGAAAGGGGACAGCAATTACCTCCTCTTTCTGCAGCACCTGAAGAGAGTGGATAGAGGCTGTTTTGTTCTTTTAAAAGCAAAAATGTACACAGTTGTGCTAGAAGAGGTGGCCTAGTTAGTAAGGGTCTCCTTGTGTGTAAGAGCCACAACACCAAACCTATGGAAAGGGAAGAGTTTAAGACACTTTGGAGGTTATTCTGACATCTACTACTCTCAGTCAGTCAGACGTTGAATATCCCTTTTGGAGTCATCTCTTTTTCCCGAGCATATTAGGGCTCTGAGGCTGAAGGGACCAGCTCAGGAGTCAGGAAATTCCAAGTTAGATGTTGTGACTGTTTGGTGTTCATTTCACCTATTAATCTCCTTTTAAAGTAGGCCTTCTGTCGAAGACTGTCATTTAACCTAAGGTTTGTGTAGAAAGATGCTTTTCCAGGGTATGACTTGTCATATCCTAAGTTAGGTGAAGTACTGCTACTGTCTAGAGGTTTTCCTCCTCTCTACCCCCTCACTTGGCCTCTCAAAGACTATATCAGACCCAGTATCTTATGCCAACAAGTTTTACTTGGGTGAGATAAATCCTGTTGAGAGCACCTAACTTCTGCTGGATGTAACCCTTTAGCTTGTTGAGTGAGGCTTTTATGATGGCTGAGCTCACCCAGATTTTTGTCTTTTTTCTCTATTTAGATGGCAATTTTCCCATGGCAGGGTTGCTTTTTAGTAAGCGTGTGTCTAACTTGCTGGCACAACGATATCTGAATCTTAGAAATGTGAGAGGCTAGAGGTGTGCATTTGTCACTTATAACCTGTTTGTTTTTTAAAAAAGACATTTTGCTTTTAGCTTTCCCATAGCCTTCAGTTCGTCTCAAAAGTGATCTATCCACAGCCTTTTGCAATAGTCACTTTAATAACACAATTATACATTATCCAATGAATGATGATTATGACTTTTCCCAAGTCTCCTCCCTCTCCATGATTTGTTGATTTGCTTTTTTATTAAAGTTCCCGTACCAACTGAAAACCACAGAGTTCCTGTGGGTGAATTTTAAATGGGTGTGTCAGATAGAAAATATTGATTTCCAGTCAATTTAAAAAAAAAAAAAAAACACAGCACACATTTTACAATGGAAAAGTTCACACAGGACACAGGAAATAGAGAAAAATGTTTCCTTCCCACTTCAGCGCAGGAGCTACACAGCGTGTTCCAACTCAGAGAACATGCAAACAATGTTCAGTCTTCAGGCAAGGTCAGCAAAGCAGATGTGACTTTAAGTTTACCGCTTGTACAGCGTGAGAACAATCCCCGGATAATGGAAAGACCTTATGGGGAAACCATGGACTTTATTAAGCGTCTTGGCTAAACACACCATATGATTCAATGTGTGCCATTTCCACATTGCTCAATGCTCTTGGGGCTGCTGGAACAGCAATGATTAAAAAAAAGAATCACTTTGAGATAAATATCTTTAAAGATTGTGGGGGGAGGGGAGAAGAAAAATCAAGACTCCAGGGCTACCGTTGCAGTCCTCCATCTCCTATTGAGTATAGACCACTTTGAAGGATGCCTTGCTCTCCATGAACGAGTTGCATTACTAAAGATGTGTGAAGATCATCTTAGGGTAAGATACATCCTAGTCAGCTCCTAGATTTTCAGCCACTCTTGGCTCTTCCATTGGCAGCTGTGAGCTGAGACCTCTAGCATAAAAACTAAATGTACAAATGATCTTTGTGTTTGTTTAAGTGATTTCGGGTTCAACATTTAGTTTATTGGAGTCTTGATCCTTGACAGAGATTTCTGTATTGTATTTCAAAGAGGACAAGGAGATGAAAACATGAATTAATGTTAGAGCAAAAAAGCAGGGCATTTTCCTTGGAAACTTCTCACAGACATTTCAAAAAGTGAGACCTGTCCAAATAAATATGCAGTTCACTGACAGCTCAAGATTATCCATTTGTAGTTCATTAGTGTTTTATCATAATGAAAACATTAAGGAGATGCTATTCCCTTTCAAATTTTTTGGAGGGGGAAGAGCAATAACATTATCAAGTGATATATGTGACAGAGTAAGTTAACCTTTGTAACTCTGCGCAAGGTCAGGTGACTAAGGTTGGAAAATAAATTTTAATCCCTCTCTATCATGTGGGTGCTAGAATTTGCTGGATCTGGATCTCACTAGTACACAGATGTGAATCAAGCTCTAGTTTTCTGCTGATCTGCTATTCTGTAAAGTAGTAATGAATTGGAAGCTGAAGCTAGCAGAACTCCAACGTGACATTATATAGTTGGGGGTTTTTGTCTAAGCATACTTAATCACTAGCACAAACATCCACTAAATGCAGTTATATTCTCCTTCATGCAGGAGTCTCTGAACTGGTAGTCTGTGTTTTCCTGGAAAAAAAAATAAATTAGAATTGAAGAATCACTGGCTATCACTTGAGGTCTGCTTTTTATCAGCGGACAACCTAAGTGGTTTAACAGTATTTCTTCTGCAACTGAGGAAAGTAATGGATTTAAATTCATTTACACCCCTTAGTGAAATGCATGTCTGTGCAAATCAGTACAGAAAATTAACTAGCAATGACCCCTTATCCAAGATCTATGTCATACTTTGAAAATAATTTTACCCTAGTCCAGGTTCTGGAGCACTGATATCCACCTTATAAGAAAATAACCACATATAAAATTATGACAAATAACCTTTCTGATAACTCACCTGTTTTTCTTACCTGGTCTTCTAGCTGTACCTGGTCTTCTAGCCTTAGCTGATTTTCCCAAGATGGGATGCTGAAGCAAGCTGGTAAGGTAAGGTGGAAGCCTGTGCATTGCAGCCACCTATTCTGTGGAAAAATAGGCAATTTAAGCCTTATAGGACTGAAGACCTTTCAATTCATTTTCTTTCTTTACTCACACAAATTTTAACAGAGGTATTGGCACTCAGTTGCCTTGTTCCAGAACATGGGCCCACATTTGTAGTGACTGAAAACCTCTTGAGCATCTTTAAAAGTTTTGAAGTCAGAAATCTGATCTGTGATTAACTCATAGTCTTTCAGATGATTCCAATAAAATAGTTTTATTAAAAAGTAAAAATCTTTATTTTACCTTCACTCTGTGCTAGAACAGAGACAAATAGAAATCCAGAATTGTTAGCGTTTGGCATTTATTTAACTTTTGCACACCATTATGAGGTTTCTCTTGCATTTAGCAGTGAGGCGTGAGATTCACTTTGACTTTAAGTGCACCAACTCCTTCAAAGTCAAACTCCTGAAAAAATGCATCATCATTTTCTGCATCTTCCATTCCGGAGAAATCACAAGAGTAAATACGGAAAACACACAGCACTGAAAAGACCTTGAGTTGAAAGCAGTCAAGTGAGTTCAGAATTAGCTTTCCCTAGTATGTGCTCGACCAAAAAAGACGTACCACAGCAGCTGTTCCTCCTCCTGCTATTCTCCTATTTTGAAGGATATGGGGGGTGGGGGTGGATTTTGACATAAAGCAAAAGGTGTGCCCAGGTGGACGGCCTCCTGCAAAAGGTGTCTGAGCTGCAGGAGGTGGTGAGAAGGCTGTGTAACATCAGGGAGACTGAGGAGTTAGATAGCTGGTTCCAAGCGCAGTCTGCAGTGGGCTTACAGCCCATGGCCAAACAGCCAAAAACTCCCCCACCAGCACACACAGAAGGGAGAGGGGCCAGTAGTACAGAAGAATGGACAGTTGCAATGGCAAGGACCAACAGGAGGAAGAGACTTCCCCCGAAGCCTGAGGTGTCCTTGCAGAACCTCTTCACCGCTCTGCAGACTGAAGAGGAAAGACCCGTCATACCAGGAGAAACGCTGGAGCTGAGTAAGGCAGCCCGAGCTGCTCCCCATATAATAATCAGCACAACTAAGAAAAGGCGATGGGTGATAGCAGTAGGCGACTCTCTTCTGGGAGGTACGGAGGCACCTGTTTGCCGACCTGACACATTCTCTAGAAAGGTGTGCTGCTTACCGGGGGCTCGTATCAGGGATGTCACTGAGAGACTACCAAGCCTTGTACAGTCCACTGGCTATTATCCGCTGCTGCTGTTTCACATGGGCACCAGTGATACAGCCAGGAGCAGTCTGAGGAGTATCAAGAAGGATTACAGGGCCCTGCGAGCGGCGGTAAGGGACCCTGGAGCATGGGTAGTTTTTTCATCAATCCTCCCAATCAAAGGGAAGGGTTTGAAAGGGCCAGTCAAATCTGGCAAATCAACAAATGGCTACAGGACTGGTGGCACAGCGAGGGGATCAGCTACTTAGACCATGGGACTTGCTTTGAGAAACCTGGTCTACTAGGGGCTGATGGGGTCCATCTCTCAGAGAAGGGGAAGAACATCTTCGGTCATAGGCTTGCCAAGCTGCTAAAGAGGGATTTAAATTAAAGTTGCCGAGGGAGGGGAACCTCAATCCACCCCACTCCTACCAGTTTCATGCCAGTGCCAGCAATAGATGCCCAGAGCCTGGAGAAGGATCACAAGTCATCAGGAGAGCACCTGAAGAGCAGCACAAAGGAATTCCAGCCACTCCAGCCGGTAAGTCAGCTTCATCGGGGGCCCAACTTAAATGCTTCTATACAAATGCACGTACATGGGGAATAAACAAGAGGAGTTAGACACGTGCGCATGCCTGCAGGGCTATGATCTTATTGGTGTCATGGAAATGTGGTGGGATGGCTCCTATGACTGGAGTGTTGGAATGGAAGGATGAAGGCTCTTTAGGAAGGACAGGCAGGGGAGATGAGGAAGGGGTGTCACCCTCTATGTCAGTGACCAGCTGGAGTGCGTGGAGCTCCGCCTGGGGATGGATGAGGAGCTGACCAAGAGCTTATGGGTCAGGATTAAAGGGAGGACAGGGACAGGTGATATTATAGTGGGGGTCTGCTACAGGTCACCCAACCAGGAAGACCAAGCGGATGAGGCCCTCTATGGACAGATAGGAGCAGCCGCACATTCACAAGCCCTGGTCCTAGTGATAGAGGAGCCAACGAGAAGAGGTGTTATTCTGGACCTTGCTCTCACCAACAAGGAGGGGCTGGTGGGGAATGTGAAGTTCAAGGGCAGCCTTGGCTGCAGTGACCATGAAATGGTGGAGTTCAGGTTCCTTAGGGCACCGAGGAGGGTGCACAGCAAGCACCCTACCCTGGCCTTCAGGGATCTGCTTGGTACAGTACCATGGGATAAAGCCCTGGAGGGAAGAGGGGCCCAAGAAGGCTGGTTAATATTCAAGGATCACCTCCTCCAAGCTCAGGAGCGATGCATCCCAACAAAGAGGAAGTCAGGCAAAAACACCAGGAGGCCTGCATGGATGAACAAGGAGCTCCTGGACAAACTCAAACACAAAAAGGAAGCCTACAGAGGGTGGAAGCAAAGACAGGTAGCCTGGGAGGAATACAGAGAAATTGTCCGAGTAGCCAGGGATCAGGTTAGGAAAGCTAAAGCCCTGACAGAATTAAATCTGGCCAGGGACCTCAAGGGCAACAAGAAAAGCTTCTATAGGAACGTTGGTGATAAAAGGAAGACTAGGGAAAATGTGGGCCCTCTCTGGAAGGAAACAGGAGACCTGGTTACCTGGGATATGGAGAAGGCTGAGGTACTCAATGACTTTTTTGCCTCGGTCTTCACCAGTAAGTGCTCAAGCCACACCACCCAAGTGGCAGAAGGCAAAGGCAGAGACTGGGAGAATGAAGAACCACCCACTGTAGAAGATCAGGTTTTTAGACCATCTAAGGAACCTGAAGGTGTACAAGTCCATGGGACCTGATAAGATGCATCTGCGGGTCCTGAGGGAACTGGCAGATGAAGTTGCTAAGCCACCATCCATCATATTTGAGAAGTCGTGGCAGTCTGGTGAAGTTCCCACTGAGTGGAAAAGGGGAAACATAACCCCCATTTTTAAAAAGGGAAAAAAGGAAGACCCAGGGAACTACAGGCCAGTCAGTCTCACCTCTGTGCCTGGAAAGATCATGGAGCAGATTCTCCTGGAAACTATGCTAAGGCACATGGAAAATGAGGAGGTGACTGGTGACAGCCAACATGGCTTCACTAAGGGAAAATCATGCCTGACAACCTTTGTGGCCTTCTACAACAGTGTTACAGTGCTGGTGGACAAGGGAAGAGCAACTGACATCATCTACCTGGACTTGTGCAAAGTATTTGACACTGTCCCTCATGACATCCTTGTCTCTAAATTGGAGAGACATGGATTTGATGGATGGACCACTTGGCGGATGAGGAATCGGCTGGATGGTCGCACTCAAAGAGTTGCAGTCTATGGCTCAATGTCCAAGTGGAGACCAGTGACGCGTGGCATGCCTCAGGGATCCGTATTGGGACTGGTGCTGTTTAACATCTTTGTCGGCAACACGGACAGTGAGATTGAGTGCACCCTCAGCAAGTTTGCCAACAACACCAAGCTGTGTGGTGTGGTTGACATGCTGGAGGGAAGGGATGACATCCAGAGGGACCTTTATAGGCTTGAGAGGTGGGCCCATGCAAACCTCATGAAGTTCAACAAGGCCAAGTGCAAGGTCCTGCACATGGGTGGGGGCAATCCCAAGCACAAATACAGGCTGGGCAGAGAATGGATTGAGAGCAGCCTTGAGGAGAAGGACTTGGGGGTGTTGGTTGATGAGAAGCTCAACATGACCCAGCAATGTGTGCTTGAAGCCCAGAAAGCCAACCATATCTTGGGCTGCATCAAAAGAAGCATGGCCAGCAGGTCAAGGGAGGTGATTGTCCCCCCCTACTCCATTCTCATGAGACCCCGCCTGGAGTACTGCGTTCAGCTCTGGGGCTCCCAACATGAGAAGGACGTGGACCTGTTGGAGTGAGTCCAGAGGAGGCCCACCAAGTTGATCAGAGGGCTGGAGCACCTCTCCTATGAAGACACGCTGAGAGAGTTGGGCTTGTTCAGCCTGGAGGAGAGAAGGCTCCGGGGAAACCTTATAGCAGCCTTCCTGTACCTGAAGGGGGCCTACAAGAAAGCTGGAGAGGGATTTTTTACAAGGGCATGTAGTGATAGGCTTTAAAATGAAATAGGGTAGATTTAGATCAGATATAAGGAAGAAATTCTTTACTGTGAGGGGAGTGAGGCACTAGAACAGGTTGCTCAGAGAAGTTGTGGATGCCCCATCCCTGGAAGTGTTCAAGGCCAGGTTGGACAGGGCTTTGAGCAACTTGGTCTGGTGGAAGGTATTCCTGCCCATGGCAGGGGGGCTGGAACTAGATGATCTTTACGGTCCCTTCCAACCAAAACCATTCCATGATTTGTATAGCAGTAATATTAATGTCTGATTTTAGGACTCTATTTTCACTGTGGATTGCCAGATTGCTCTTTGCCCTAGCACAACCATGGCTATACCAGCAGCTCTGCATGGCAGCACTCTCCTTAGTGGCCTTAGGTCAGTTGGTGCTGAAGCTGTTGGTGAAAAATTACTTGTCTGCAAAGCAGATGAGACCATTGTATCAGTGGACATGGAATTGGAGAATATTTCAAAGTACAAGTCTGTGGTGGATGGATGATAAGGCAGGGGACATCTTGCATTTTGTTGGTCTATAGGGTCTTGACAGGCTAGGTTTTAACTTTCTAAAGATAGAGACGGGATGCAATCACATCTCAGTGCAAGGACTGAGAAAATAGGTTCATATTTTTCTTTAGATTTTCCTGCTTTTATGTGCAATCATAGCAAAGCTGCACAGCAGAATTGCTAAGACTCTATGCAACCTCATAGGGACTCTGTGTGTCTCATTTCAAGGGGTTTTAATGCTCAACTTGGAGATATGATTCCTTTATGCCTGCACTCTATGTAAAATTGCCAATAGCAGTGAAGATACAGTGACTGATCACTTTCACAGAATCACAGAATCGTATAGGTTGGAAAAGACCTTTAAGATTGTCAAGTCCAACCGTAAACCTAACACTACCAAGACCACCACTACACCATGTCCCTAATCACCTCATACAAACGTCTTTTAAATCCAAACATCTTTTCGGATGGTTAGGATGCTGGGGGAAAAATTGGAAAGAGCAACAATTTTGGGAAAATAGTTATGGTGAAAGTCATGGTCTAGATGAATTTTAATGTGCTGCAATAGCTATTCTTGTGTATTTTTGTCTGCATTTCTCTAAATGTTCAAATGTCATTCAAGTTCATGGATATGAGAGAGTATAGATGTTCAATTTAATTTATCCAGAAGAAAGTTGGAAGCCCTCCTGATACTAGGTCTTTGATCAGGCTGAGTAAAGATTTCTGATAAGACCGCACACTTTCATTTATCAGAAAGATACACAAGATCGAATATCTGCCAGGAAAGCTGAACAAATTCAGATGGAAGATCAAGACTCTCATTCTTGCCTTCCAAAGTAACTAAACATTATATTAGTTTACCACAGGACATAACAAAGTCACTTTTTCTTAAGTCTTTAAATCAAGACAGGTTAGTTTTCTAAAACAACGTGACGTAGCTCAACCATTTAGTTCTCTTAAAACTCAGTGAAATTCCCCCTTCTGCTTTTGTTCTGCAAGAGGTCAGTCAGTCCAGGTGACTCCTGACCTTAAATATAAAAATCTTTGAATGCTAAAGAGATTGAATGCAAAAGGGACAGAAGCATGACATTTAAAGCACACACATGTACTTGCTAAAAATACATATTCAGTAGTCATCTGCTTGGATGACTGCTTCTCTGCACATCATTCTGTTCCCAGATGAAGTGATCTTTCTGCCTTGTTTATAGATAAATGTATTGCATGCAATGATTATTTTCTTTAAAAAAACTAGCAAGACATGATCTTTAGGCAGTAATAAAAAAAACTTGCCCTTTTCTTCTGAAAACAATGTATGGGTTTTTACAGTTCAGTGTAGCAGTATTGCCCATTGGGATGATTTTCTCTATCACAGTGTCCTCACAAAGAAAGAATGATATTTTTACTGAAGCATCAAAAGTCTCATTGTTCGGATGATTAAAGAACACAAGAACTGAGACAGTGAGTCTGATGTCCACATTAACACATACTTTATCCTCCATGGTCATTCCTACCAAAAAGTCAACTCTTCCTCTACCTCAAAACTGGAAAGAGACAACTGTCCATGCAGGAAGAGAAATGTTGGTCCTGGAGGCAACTGTCTCACAGTCAGTCTCTCTCCTTGCAGACAATGTGGGCACCACACAGCCAGGACACTTTATGTCCACAGGTAAAAACACCTGGCAACAACTGTGGATGAAGTTTCTAAGGCTATCACAGGAACAGTCCTCACTTTACCAAAAGGGAGCTTTCCCTGTGATTGTGGACAGGGTGTGTCTTGGATGCTTACTTACACCATTCAAACAAGCTCAAGAGAAGGATTTTCCATCTCAGGCCCCAGAGACACATGATGACTACATTGTGAAGATGTAAAGAGGTGCTGGGGCACACAGGACGTGCCTTTCCTGCAAGCACCCATGTCTAGGGGGTGTGTCAGAGCAGGGAGTGATGGGCTGTCTTCCACACTGCACTGTCCTGCCTGTAGAGATGAGACCTGTTCCTCCTAGCTCTTAGACAGATACAAAAAATGAACAGATTATGATGGCAAGATAGTGGAAAGCTGGAAAGGCAGAGGGAAAAGCAAAGGTGAAAGTTCAAGAGAAGACATCCTAGCTTCCCCCTGCATCTCTTCTTTCCTGAATCTTCACTTCCCCCCCACACCTTTCAGCACTTCATTATCCACACATGAACCCTGTGCCACTTGCACCTTTATCATCCCTTGGTACCATTATCTTTGAAGAAGTGAGGAAAATTGATATCTGCAGGTCCACTGATGGCTCTTCATTTATGGTCAAAAGTGCTTCTTTACAAAGGTTTCTCTATTCACACATGAATAGAGAATGATCTGTATGCACACCCCCTTCCTTGCTTAAAATTCTCTTTGAGTCTATAATTACATAGGAAGTCTTTCAGACTCCCTTTCTCCTGCTGTGCTTCATAGCGAACACTTTATTGTTTTTGTTTTAATCTCGTCTATTTCTTCAGCAGATTGACGGCACATTTTTACAGTTTCAGCATTTACACAGGAATAATGATGTTCTCACACTATCGATTTCTGTAGATGACACTGCATCCTGATGATTTTACACCACAATGGGTTTTTCACAATGTTCTCCAGACAGTCATAGTAATGACTAATCATCAGTAGGGATGTTGGTATACCCAGATCCAACTCTGCCCCTGCCCAGATGTAGAAAGGCCTACCCAAAGCTTGAAAACCATGCTCTGAAAACCATGCACTGAAAACCATGCAACAGTCTTGGGAATATCTTTAAAACCTTTAACTCAAGCTGCCTGGGCACAAAAACTGGCTCATCCTTAGTTGAGTTGTTTGCCTAACTCAGAAGTATAACAGTGGTGTGAAACTTACGAAAATTAAGAGATAATGTTTCTTTTTCTTTTATATGTTGCTTAATGCAATATCAAACTAAGAAAAAGCTGTAGCTGTATTAGGGAAAACAAGTGTTTCAACTGATCCTGCAAGTTTGTGGAATAAATGCCTCAGAGCTGTCAATTCTTCAAGACTGGATTAGATACTGGAAAAAGACTTGTGGAAGCCCAATGTGTGGATGAAACTAACACTGAAAGACACTCTCCCTACCCTACAACTCTTGAACCTATAAGCCAACTTCAATAAAATGTTATGGACAGATAGCAGTCTCAGATATATCACAATTTCTTATGCTTTATAATTATGTGACTACACAGAAGAGGGAGATTCTGTTTAATGTCCTCTCTGAAAGAAGAACCCACTCAAGTGCTCACAAAAATCCACACATCAGCAAACCAGACTCCACTGTTCCTTTGCTCATGAACTGACCTCTGCATCTCACTGTAGTCTTTTCTTAGAGATACAGGTTTCCTGGCACTCAGCCATGGCTTGTGCTGGAGAAAGCTATCTCCAGTCCTGGAATTATGTTCTACTTCATGTACAGACTCTATTACATGTTTTAAGTTATTTACTTCTAAAAACAAAAATTTCATTAGCAGGCTAGAGGGAAAAATATGAGGCTAAGTCTCTCTCAGGAACAGAGCGCAACAAAGCTAGAGTCAAAACCAAAAATGATAGAGGTCTGACGTGATGCAGTGATGTTTTTGAATACTCATGATTTAGATGAAGCAGACTTGGAATCAGACCACAGGACTCTTAACAGTTTGTGGCAGGTGTAATGGTTAGAGGTGCCAGGCATGTAATTTTCTCCAATTAAAATAATTACTTGATTGGTGATCAATTACTGCACTTCTGAAAAATAACTGGGAATCCCTCATCCATGGATATTCTGAACGACTTTTTAAGACTTTCTGTCAAAGAGATATGATAATCACTGCTCTGTATGGAGTATCATATCCACAAGCTCTCTCATGCCCAGTTGTCTTTTGGCAGGTTGTTTCTAGCTGTATTAAAATGGCCTCACAAATGTGAACAAAATTCCCTTCTCGTGCGTTTTTCTAACTACTTCCAGAAAGCTGGTAAGATCATCAGATTTCTAAGATGTAGGAATGGTAAACTGGGATAAATCCTTCCTTCCCTATTTGTACATGCCTTTGAATATTTGATCTGCAACCCTGAGATCAAGCACCACAAAGTAGTCTGAACTTTATTGTATGCTAAGCCACAAGCAAGCCTCTTCTCTATCACTGTACAGCGACTTGTTGGAAAATTGTCCTGGTAGTCTTTTAAAAGTAAAAGAGATCAGATAAGGACCCTCATCATCTCAGAAGGGGGGAGAAACCTTGTAAGGGCTGGGGAAGGAAAAGCAGGTTGCCTCTGTGCCGGGATACCCCTGATTTGTTACAAACACAGCTCTTAGCCAAAGCAAAGCTGTCTGGATGCAAGAGCATCCTGTGATGGCGCAAAAACACAACCACTGTTGTTAAGTGGAAACATGAACTCCCGAGGAAACCATAAAGCACCAAAAGGGTGGGAATTCATCAAACAATTGCCTGGGCTGTATCCAGGGCTGCAAATGAGTCCACATTTCATGTTTCCGCAAAATAAGATGAATGCAAAACTGTTGTGGGGGTATAAAAATGGCTTCTCCAGCAGAATAACCCTTCTGGACATGCAACTGTGAGAGTTTCAGGAAAGGAGACTCTGGTAGAAGGAGAAGCAACTCCCAGAGGAACTCCATTCATCTCCAAATCCAACAACAAACATTCACAGGCAGGGGAGGAAGGGCAAGCAGATAGACACCAGAATGCTGCAAAAGGGGAGGAAAGTCAGGAAAGCACTGCCAGCCTATGGAAATAAGAAGGCATATTTATCACATGTCTTTATATAACACATAAACCATTTCAGAGGGTTGCAGAAACCTTGAAGACCTTCAGGGCCTTCTGGTGGAATAAGCATGGTAGGCATTCACTGAAAGGCTTCATCTTCAGGTGCAGCAAATGAACTAACATCTCGGTGCACACCCAATAGCAATGGACATGTTTCAGCAGCAGCCTCTGGTGTAATTCTCTCTGACAATCTCAGCTCCTGTACATCAATCTCAGCAAGAGCCTCAAGCCAGTGCAAAGCAATGGAGAAAACTCTGGGGTTTGTCTGAAGTCTTTATTGCCCCGAGACACCCACAGAATACCAGAGTTTAGGGCCTAACCTCAGACATTAAGACTTGAATGTGACAAAGCATAGCTAAAAGCAGTCTGAGCTCATGAGATGTGTAATACATCCTGTAGAAGTAGCTTTAAGTATAATGTTCTGAGTGGCAAGGCTGTTCTCCTCCAGATCACCGTGGAACTTGGATCATTGACCATAGGCATCCAACCCTTGTGTGAAATTTAGATTTATCAGAATACGGTTTCAAGACAATAGGAAGGATCTCACAGAACAAACAAGGTCAAACTTGGGCACTCCCTGGTTTACCTCAAGCTCAGTGCCTGGGCTGGCACACCTAACTGCTGTGCTTATCCCATTTTCAGTCATGAATAGCTCACAGCCAGGGCAGCTTTTTTTCAATGGTTTCTGTTAGGAAGGGGATCTCAAGGGTTAAATGTTCTGTTTATGAATCCTGCCAAGATTTTGCAGTGTTTCAAATACATGGAGGTATTTTTAGAGAGAGAATTCTAAAATTAAACTTTCGGCCTTCCTAAAAATACCCCGTCATACTTCAATAGTTCCTATTGATGAGACATGAATATAAAACACATTTTAATTTCCTACATCCAAACAGAAGAAAAGAAAAATGTTTCTCCCTCTAAACAGAGGGAGAGAAGTATTTGCTTGAAGTAGCAAGTCTCTAAAAGACCCTGCTTGGTGAATCATCAAGTTTATGGGGGAAGAAGAAATAATCCTGAATACCTCTGCACTTTAGATTTTGGGAAGAAGGCACATCTTTTCTGATTAAAACAGCGCCTCAAAATCAGACGTAAAAGGGGATGTATCTCATTGGTTTCGTAAAGTGTTTGCTACAGTTTTTAGCAATAAAATCCGTTTTTTTGCCTAGCATATCAGAGGTAAAATCCTGTCTCCATGGACTTCAGAATTTCTGAAGGATTTCTAAACCTTCAGAATGTCATCCATCATCTTGTCCTTTCTGTTTCTTCTCTAACCTTTAAATAAAGGGTGCTGTGTAATAACAAACAAAACCTTCAGCTCCCTCAAAAAACAGGCACAGATAACAAAAGCTTTTTTCAGATGCTCAGATGGGTTAAATCCATGTAATTCCTTCAATGCTGGTAGGCCTGTGATTATCCTTGGCTTGACTGAGGCTTTCAGCCTTCCTCTGACACCTTCAGAGCTTGATACTAATTGCAACCATAGTTCAAGCTCAGGCAGTGGGACTACTGTTGATGACACTTGGGCAGAAAAAGACCTATGGTCTTTGGAAGACAGCTCAAATACCTCCAATTATCAAGCACCTTCCCCACTCCAGATCACACTACAAATTACCACAACTGCTTTGGGAAACAGAGCTTTGCAGGACATTAAGACTATCCTTAGCCATTTCTATCAAACAGCTAAAGTCCCTGTATTGGTTTCAAAATCCCACATCTTTTTCTGTGTGAAATCAATTATAAAACTCTTATATGTTCGTTGGAGACACTATTCCAGCCGATTTTTGGAAACTTAAATTATTTCACTGGTAAGTTGTCATCTTGCTGAACAGAATAATAATCACAGTCCGCTTTGTTCAGATTCATTCCCATAACGGAGATTCCAGAATAATTTAAAAGCAGGCTTCATTTTTCTTGATGGAAAATTTCTTCTTGAATACCCAGAATCAGCTCGTCCCCCACACTAACCACTCGCTGATCTCCTACAATGTTATGACAATCAGGGATATGTAAACATGTCGCAGTAAACTATTTGATCTTTTTAAAAGTAACTATCATTTCAACGGCCAAATGGAGCAATGCTTACTGTGGTGGGGTATCCATCCCATGTCTCCTAATTACTTTATGCGTTCAAAACAATTTCACCATCAGGATAAAAACTTTCTGAATACATCACTTTTAGATGATGTTTGTTAGCCCACTTGCGTTTCTGAAGAGTTCCAGCGAGACCAGGTATAGAACTATTTTTACAATCTGGTTGAGCATACTTTAAATGGAAGTAAACTGACTTTTAAATCTCCATCTCAGGGATGTCTTCTGGGACTATCACTTGTTTGTGCATGCAGGATCCTACGCACTGGCTGATGAGTGAGTCATCCTGCCTGCCACCTTATCTGCACAATAACATGCAATCTGGAGAGTGTGGTCACATCAGAAAGTGATTATACTACTCCTGGCTGCCCAGGCTAAAAGCTGAAGCAGAAAAATGAGACTTTTTACTTTTTGTGTGTTATAAAAGTCCAATATACTTTTTTACATTTCTGATTTTGATTTGCAGTTAAAAACTGCCAGGAAATAAACCTTCCTTTTCTCTGTGGCTCTTTTGGTCTTTCTTGTCTTAGAACTGCATCTCTAATTTATTCTGGTAATCAGTGTTGTCTCCCCCCAAAAAAGAAAAATCTGTCTTTACATGTTTGAAAGGCAATGCAAACTTCGTTTCATATTCTTACCTATGCAAACAAAATCAAGGCCAGGTCCCACATGCAATCAAGGTTAGGCACAAATGAGCAAAGAACTCCTAACATCAGACAAGACCCATGCTAACATCTTTACTACTTTGCACATGACCACTCCTAGAGCACCCAGTGCAATTTCTGGCTTGTGCAATCCCCTCTGTTTTAAAAACCTGCATCTTTATCAAAGCCAACACCACCTAACCCATACCAGATAACGTAAGCAGGTGACAAAATACCTACAGTTTCCCTTTGAGTGAATGCATACCTTTTAGAAAAAAACCTTTCCCTTATGATTTAAAGAAAGTAGCTGATGAAGAATCGTGAAGTCTCTAGGGAAGTTGTTCCAGTGGTTAATTGCTCTTACTATTAAAATATCTCTTCTTTATTTCTAGTCTGAATTTCTCCAGCAGTTCACTCTAGCCTGACCTACACATATCACAGCATCCTTTTCGCCTAGATTAAAGAGCTGTATTCTCTCAGGAGGGATATTTCTGTAGAGATACTTGCCGAAATAAGACCAAGTCAACTCTAAACTCTCATGGTGAAGCTGAAGAGACAATGCTTTTAAATCTCTTGATTAAAGTTGTTATTTAAAGATCACTTGTTGCTGCTTTTTAAAAAAAACTTTAGTTTTTTTCAGTATTCTCATTGAAATATAAATATCAGGCTTGAGCAAATATATCTGTAATTGTCCAATTAAGGCTGTATTCAAGATAATACAACTTATCTGATAATCATCTATTAGTATGTCAAAGCATAGCATTGGCCATATATGCAACAGCTTCGTGCTGCTCAACTGTTTTTCCATCATGGCCTTGCTGTCACTCTCAGTAGATGTTATTGGCCCTTTTAGTGCTGCACTTTTAAATCCGCAGCGGGAAACGGTTCATACAACCAGGCAGATGCAGGAAAATGCTGCTGTTTATGCCCCCTTGTTGATTGGAAAATACTGTTTCCAAATACTGAAGTCACAAATGCAGAAAGTATCAGTTCTCCTTGGGAACAAGTGGAAGATAAATTGGAAGAAGGTGCAAGCCTGATGCTACTGCCTCTGAACTCTTGTTATATTTTAGGGTTCAATGACACCAAGTTTGTTGATGATGTTACTGTTCTTGTCTTTCCTTGTTTAGTTATGGGAAAGTGCCTGCCCTGAAACTGCCTGGAAAGGTGATCTGGCCTGGCCAAACAAAACCTAACTATATGGGAACGCCACATCCATCAGCCTGTTGATAGTTCACCTCTCACTTCAGCTGCCTAAAATCTGAAATGCTCTAATTTAAATCAGCAGAGACATTGCAGTGCTATTTCTTTGCTGTGCTTTTGGTGACATGGTTCTACACTGAGATGATGCCTGGCGTGGGGACCTGGGCACAGAAGCAGTCACCCAGCAGACTGTTTCCCTTTAGCTCTGCTATGGCACTAGTTTTGTGGGGCCCACTTTATTTTGGTGCTAATCCCCCAGTCTGTTTTAATTTAAGGAACGGAAACCTAACAGAGGAATGCATAATGAACCATTTCCACTTTCCCTTCTTGATAGCCTAGTTCAGTCTGGAAATGCCTCTGGATCAGTATATTAAATTCAGGAGCCTGGTACAGTTAAAACCTTTTATCTCATTTCTCTATTACATTGTCTGTCTAGACAGGATCTATTTATACTTGGTTGTAGCACCTAATTTAGACAAATAAGTTCATTTTGGTAGAAGTCAAGTCATAAATGGCACAGACATTGCTTTCTCTGATCTTTAAACCTGAGCCGTCTTAGTATGTACCTATCAAGGCTGCTGCAAATGAGGAATTTCCAAGCAAAGACAGATGGTACACTAATAGGAGAGGATTTAAAGTCACACAACACCTTCACTGCATGCAAGATCACAAAGAAAATCTGTTCTCAGTGTAATTAATCTGTGGAGGCTCTCAGACACCCCCCCTCTTTTCTCCACTCGAGACTCCTACCACTGTTATTAGGCTTCATTCTCTGATCAGTACCATCTCCTTCAAAGGAAGATAAAAACCTGTAATGAGTCACACCTACTTGTAGTGTCCTGTATTATGGGTTGAATTTATTTTCACACCCCTGTGATGGATTAGCAAAAGCCCAGGTTACATATGTCTTAGTAAACTGCTAATATTCTTTGTCCTGAAAAAAGACCAATGCTTTCTTAAGGGGAAACTGCTAAAGCTATTTCCTATTCTAATATCTTGCAATAGCGGCACCTCTCATCCCTTTGTGCTGGCCCCTCCAAAATGCCGATTAGCCCTCAAGGACCTGGGAAGAGCAAATGCTCAACTATTTCACTGTGGCACAGGATGCTTTCGGTAAATTTTATGATGTATTTATGAACAGAAATTAGGGAAGGGTGTGTTCCAGGACACATCACTAGCTCTAAGATGGACTTGCTGGTGGTATTCACATTGCACTGTTGAATTGGATCAGTCCACTTGGACCAGAAGCTATTTCCATTTGATTGCACAGAAAATGTTTGCACAGGGTCCCTTCCCACCCCAAGCATTCTGTGATGCCATGAACCATGGCAGATGAAGTCTGGAGGGGGCTGCAAAGCAGCTATTCTCCATGTTGCTATAAAATTCGTCTCAATAAATGTGGGCATGTAAAGGAGGCTTATTACTTAAAACTGTGCTAGGCCATGGGAGAAAGCTGCTGAAAACAAGGCTGATAACTCACAGGTAGGAACAGACTGAAAGAAACTCCTGCTCAGCATTTTCTATTCATAAATCCCGGATATATTAAAAAGGTTATGGGTTTTTTTTAATTTATTTTTCTGCTCCTGGCTGTTTTTCTCCTAAAGTGTCCCCATCCCTCCATCCTCACCAGAACTAGCTGTTGAGCAGGGTCTGTGACAATGTGCAGTTGTCAATGAAATGATGGAAAAATAAATTTGTTTTTTGTTGCTATCTCAGACAAAGGTTCTCAGGGCTCACTACACTGTGCTGGTAAAGCAGGAAGAGGCCTTGTTCCTGTAGCTTCTCTTTCTCTCCTCTTCAGTCTCCCATCGCTGGTGGCCCACTCTAATGGACAGAAAGGATCACAACTATGTTCCAGCCTATTGCTGTCCAGTGTTCTGGACACTGTTTTTGGAGATAGACATTAAAAGCTCAAGGTTAAGGAGGACATTCCCAGACAGGGGAGAGCTCCAGCACCTAAACCACTGCTTACAAAAGGGGACCAGTGCCTTTGCTCTTGGATACAGCTTGAAGGAGAGGGATTGTGGCTACTGGTCTTTGCTCCACTTGGTGCTGTCAGTCTGTATATCATGGGGGTGATATAATCACACCCATGGGGCAGCCTGGGCAGAAAGATCTACTCTGCGAATCCCAGGAGTAGGTAGGCTTGGTATAGTTTTGTGGAGTTCCTCAATCACATCTCCAGCTAGGCTGAGAAGCAGAATTTAAATTGTTGAAGGTTTACTGAGAAAAAAAATAAAGTCCCCTATGGCCTCTTAATTGCCTAAAAATGCAAAGGCAAAATTTAGGCATGTACCTTTGGGAGCCACGGGCTTTGTCCTTGGTTTCTATAGTGCTCAGTGATACCTCTGCTGCAGTTCTTGCTCTGCTCTACCTTACAGGAGTGTTGCAGGATAAATGACATTTGACTGCTGGTCATGCCCACCATTAAGAGGACCCTGTCAGTACCAAGGATGGGTGAATGGCTTTTGAAGCAAGCCCTGGGGACATGAAAGAACACCTTGCACACTGTATGTCTTCTGTTAAGTTTCTCTTTTGACAAAGTCTCCATTTTGGGAAGGCATAAGGACACCAAGTGAATTTCTTGTGTTAAGAAAGACCATGAAAATGATTCAACTTGAGGCATTTAAGCAACCGTACTGAAAGGTTCATATCCAGCTAGTTTCAGTCTCCAAAGTTCATCTTTCTCATTTTTACGGGAAAAAAAAGTGGCAGACAATATACCAAGCTCTAAGCCTTTGTTTGCAATACATAATGAAAATGCCTGAAGCTGGAAAAGGAAAAAAAAAAGGCAAATTGCTGAATACAGAGCTCCTGTCCCATCACATCCTTGCTTGCCTGCTTATGCCTTACTTGCTGTACAAAGTCATTCCACAAAAATGTGCATTTCCCCCTCTTCAGGTTGAAGCGTCATGATGGGACAGGGCCAGGAAGACCCACTAAGTGAGCAGAGGCTGTCAGGAGCTGTTTTTGTGTGTAGTGTGTGTGTGCTGGGGAGGCACTTCAATGGATGCCCAGCAGTCAAACCTTGTCCAGACTAAATTTCATTATAAACATACTGCAACTGGAAAGACATTTTTGCTTGATATTAGTATGAGATCTCTTTTGCTTTTTCTTGTCTTATGACTGTCCTGTGAGCTTTCAAAAATTGTATAGCAATCCTCATTCTGGGGTTGAATGAAGCAGCTGATTTCATCACTTCCCACAAATAGTAGGGAGGAGAATATGAGGAGAATAATGAGCTTGCAAAAGCACAAAACTTACTATGCACAGGAGTTCTATTTTTTTTAGTATCTTTTGCTAATAACCCTTTCTCTACAGCCTCTAATCATTACCCATACTGCAACTGCTTAGTTAGAGCAAGGGCCCTTCTAGCTAGATTTGAGGGACTGAGAGTAACTTTGCCCACGTGCTAAGGAGTTTGGGGATGAGGTTATAATCACAGTCACCACCATGGAAAGATGCATAACATGCAAAAAAGAGGGTATCATAGGACATCTGCTAAAGAGGCTTCCAGCTGCCCGAGAGGACAGTTACTGCAGTAAGGCTCCCACCTTTAAAACACTTTTGTTCTTTTCCATCTTTTTTTTCTTCCTAAATATTTCACTCAGTTTCTACATGCAACTTGTTCTTGTTAGCTGAAAAGTGTCACCTCTCAGAAGCATTCAGTAGTCCCACCCTGCAAATCTGGATACTGCCGGCAGGTTCCCAAGGCTGCATCTGAAGGGTACACTATGAGTGCCAGGAGAAGGCTCTCCAAACACCACTAGACCTCTTTAACCTGTTTTTGGGTGGGCTTGTGACTTGATCTGTTTGTTATCAAGCTTTGTGACTTGATCTGTTTGTAGCTTGATCCGTTTGGGGTGGATGTCCTAGGCAAAGTATATTCACAAGTCTGGCAAAGCATGAGAGAAGGAGGGTTGTGTTGCTGCACAGCCCCTTTCTGTCCACCCTCGCTATGACTCTTTGTAGCCCTTGCATTCATACAGAGCCTTTTCTGCACTGGAAGCTGGTTCGGTTTGTTTAGTGCCATCACGGCAAACATGATCAGTAATATCGTTATCCAAAGTGTGTTCCTGTGCAGCTTGTGCAGCCCCGTGCAATAGTTTGGAGACCCTCCAAGAGGACTTCCTCTGGGAGCTGGCTCTGCAGCCAAACAGCTTTCACTGCTATGAAACTTTTCCTGACATGCTGAGTGTTTGTCCCCGAGGGGACACCCTCACCATTTCCTTTCCCGCTGGTATCTGCCCCCTTCACATGCTTCGGATGGATCCCTAGGTATCCTCAGGCCTAGCCATTTGGTGACATGCTTATGCCATTCACAGTTTGGAAGGATGGGTCCCAAGTACATATTTAGGTCATTAAATAAACAACCTTTTGCTTAGTGCTGGTGCTGTGATGAAGGTTCCTGCTGACGGATGCAATCATGTGCCCTACCACCAAATTCTGCATTTCTGATATGTATATTTCTCTCCTCACAGAAACATA
This sequence comes from Ciconia boyciana, assembly GCF_034638445.1. NCBI lineage: Eukaryota > Metazoa > Chordata > Aves > Ciconiiformes > Ciconiidae > Ciconia > Ciconia boyciana. The sequence continues at coordinate 3,918,267 of NC_132938.1, read as the reverse complement.
TGAGTCTTGTTGCTGTGTTGCTGTGTTTTTCCTTCTGATGCAACACCATGAGAGGCAGAGAAGGGAGGCAGCATGAGCCTATAGGTTATCAAAAGACATTAGGGGTCATGAAATAAACTTCCTCATACATGCCCTGCAACTCCATGCAGTCTGCACTGTTGCTGAAGAGCAGGGTTTATTCTCAGTAACAACTAGGGGATGAAGTGTGAAAGCATGGTATCATGGGATATCATTTAAGGAGAAAGCTTTGCATGGCCAGACCATGATAAACCAGAGCAGCGATGTACCTGCCCTGACCGAGGGCTGAAATCCTGAATCCTGATGGTAGCAAGGCATTTCTCTGCTTTCCATTGGCAGACAGGGGGTAGCACAGTGGCAGACAAGTGGTAGCACAATCAGTGGCAGACAAGGGGTAGCACAAGTCCCAGTCCACAGCCCAACACACTATGTTGCCTCTGCTCGTGGAGTTCAGTGAGCTCTTCTCCTCAATGCACTAAGATTAGCAAGCTTTTTTTTTTTTTTTTGCTACATTGGTGGGGGTTTTTTTGTCTTTTTACTCCGTATTGTCAAATAAAACCAGAAAAACACTGGAAAATGATGAGAGGATGCGATATCATTTAAGCTAAGAAGTTTTCATTAATTAGCTTAATTCCTTTGAAAAGATGGGAGAGGGGGTAAGCATTCGAGACAATGTTAGTTCTTGAAGAAGAATAAGATATTTCAAGAAATAACAAAAACAAAACAAAAAGTGTGAAAGACCTGTTGCTATGGTAACAATGTGTATCAAACTGATGTCAAACATTCTGTGAAATAATCTCACCAAGTTGTAAGATGCGATGACGAAGCAGGCTACAAAAGTAGTCTGTCAGTGTTTTATTTATACTATTTTTTATATACCTATTTGCCTGCGTGGTATGCATATGTCACACCCACACTACCACCCGCAGCACACAGCTGTCCCTCTGAACTGTCTTAGCTCTACTCCAGAAATTCAGGGGACGATGGGGGAGGAAGGACAAGGAGAAGAAAAGAAAGGAAAATAGCATTCAGATTTGGAAAGAAAAAAATAACACTGCATCTTTTTAGTACCAGGTGGACATTAGTCGAATGGGCCAGATTCAGTTCTCACCTCAGTTATTTGCTGTACATGCTTCAGTAGTACAATGCCAGATTTGTGCCAGTGGAATTGAGATCAGAATAACCCTAGTATTTTCTATGTTAATATCTTATTATGTCATTTGTGTGCTCTGCGAACAATGTCAATGCACAGACATCAATCAGTCTGAAGAAACAAGGTTGGGGATGTTGTGTGAAACTAAGTCACGGAACCACAGAATGGTTGAGGCTGGAAGGGACCTCAGAGGACATCTGGTCCAACCCCCCTGCTCAAGTAGGGCCACTCAGAGCCAGTTGCCCAGGACCATGTCCAGATGGCTTTTGAAGATCTCCAAGGAGGGAGACTCCACAACCTCCCTGGGCAACCTGTGCCAGTGCTCGGTCACCCTCGCAGTCAAAAAGTGTTTCCTGATCTTCAGAGGGACCCTGCTGTGTCTCAGTTTGTGCCCATGGCCCCTTGTCCTGTCACCGGGCACCACTGGAAAGAGCCTGGCTCCGTCCGCTTTGCACCCTCCCCTCAGGTATTTGTCGACATTGATGAGACCCCCCTGAGCCTTCTCTTCTCCAGGCTGAACAGTCCCAGCTCTCTCAGCCTTTCCTCGTAGCAGAGGTGCTCCAGTCTCTTCACCAACTTTGTGGCCCTTTACTGGACTCTATCCAGTATGCCCACATCTTTCTTGTACTGGGGAGCCCAGAACTGGACACAGTACTCCAGAAAGGATCACCTCCCTTGACCTGCTGGCAATACTTTATCTAACGCAGCCCAGGACACCACTGGCCCTCTTTGCCACAATGGCATATTGCTGGCTCATGGTCAACTTGGTGTCACCAGGACCCCCAGGTCCTTTTCTGCCAAGCTGCTTTCCAGCTGGGTGGCCCCAAGCATGTACTGGTGCCTGGAGTGCATGAGGTTGATCCTCCCTAGCTGCAGGAGTCTTCAGTTAGGTGACTGAACAACTGACTTGTCGTCATGCCCTCCTGTTGTAAAGGAAAAACAAGAGCTAGTGATGCACTTTTGTGCTTGTAGACACAATGGGCCCAGTGAACTGCTCTGAGGACAAAGCTGAGGCTTGTAATTACTAGCATTAGTATTTCTGCAGTCGCCACAAGATGCATCTGGGCCTCCTGATGGGATCTTAGGAAGTCAAGAGGAGATACTATGACTTGCAGCAAAGCAAGCAGAAGAGAGAGAGCCATCATCCCTGGTGTCTGGAGTGGATCTGGAAGCAGGCAGTAGCTTTAGCAACCAGCAACTATTTTTCTGAACAAAAATGTTGGCCATTTGGCCCACGCTGACCTCTATGTATCTTGTACTTTTTGACCTTTTGTTCCTGCCCTTACCAGGTGTAGAGATGCAAGCACATACATCCATCTCTACACAGACTTTCTAAATCCCTCTGATATTCCCTTTCCATTTTTCTGAGGGCACTTCTTCGGTTCATTAATGCAAACCCTTGGCTCCAATGAGCAGTGGTCCCACTATCACAGGAGTGTTATCCTAATTCTGCCATGTCCTCTTGACTCGCCTTTGCTGTGCTCCCAGACATGTTCCTCCTTGTTCACATATCCTTTCTGCTGCCTTTTTCCCCTACCATCAGACCTCATCCCATGGAGCCTGGTACCTAACCAACTTCCTCAAGCTCGTTGTGGTCCTTCTTGTCCCACCCATGTCCTTTCATGGACCATTCCTCTTCCACAACCTATGCCAACCTCCATCCCACAAACTACTCCCTGACTGCCAGACAATACCCCAGTTCATCTCAAAACATGACCTACTAAAAGGCCTCTGCAAAGACCAGGCACCCAAATTATGCCACAAAACCATGTAAGAAAAACATAGATGGATGGTGTTGTAAATCCATAAAGATAAGAACAAAAATTATAGCTGCTGTAAATCTGAGTAGCCTCCTTATTCCAAGTGACATTTTGGTTCTTTACACATCTGCAGAGGAAGCACTGTGCTCCTTCAAAGTATATGACACCTCCTTGATGACCTCAACTAACTACCAATTTTAGGGGCATAAGAGCTGAACTAAAACATTGTACAAAATTATTCAAATTTGTCATTTATTCCTGAAGCAGGATTTTCTTCTACACAAAACTGAGTGGCTTTTTTTTTGACCCTTTATTCCATGTTTCATTTGATCAAACTTTGCCAAAGACAACAATCCCACTGGATAAAAGTAAGGCTATTGTGGATTTCTTTTCAGGAGTATGCCAATTTTGTGCAATCAAAACTCTTTACAGGAAACACCTGATTTCAGTGGATTGTCTGGTTTTTAAACAGAAAATTTATGAGAAAACAGAAGGAAAACTGTGTGATATTATGCATTGAATCTTCAACACTTCCACAAGAAAAACTAATGTTTTCTCTTATGGAGCAAACTTTCATGATAAAACAGCTGCTGCTTCATTCAAGCACCTACATTTAAAGGTTGAAACAAGGATAAACAGAGCCATCTTTCCTCTTTTTTTGCAGCTGGCCTGTGATTCGCAAAGTCAATTTACAGTTTTGAACTACGTGCAGAGGGTTGCACCAGTAAACCTCTAGCAGACCCATTCAACACCCACCTTTGCTAGCAACCTTACTCTGAAATGAAAATAAAACTCACTGTACTATGTAATATTTTGTTCTTCCATCCTAGATCTTAGGATTTAACTGGATTGGTTTTTTGCAATTTTCTTCTCTGGAGTTCCTAGCCCTGGGGCAGCTGCATTTCTGCGCAATACAGCTTGCAAAATACTTCGGGGTCCTTCAAGGTAAAAAGCATGATGCCCAACTCCTTAGTCTTTCCTGCCTGCCCTGTCTTGTGAGGCCCTTCATGCCATGCTCACCAGTGCAGTACAAGATGTTGCTCATGAAATGGTAATGCTAATCCAACAGTAAAGATGTGGGGTTACGCATGCAACACTCAGGAAGCACAGAGATAGGTTCTCTCAACCATGCAATGGGGCCATCTAATGCTCTGTCACTGAACCGTGGCCCTGTCACCCTGGGAGCTGAAATCCCTCGTACATGGTGGGCTCAGGTGCCAGGGCTGTATAAGTACCTGATCCCAGCTGACGGTCTGGAGCTCTGCAAGAGCCAGGGAGATGAGGAGCTAAGGGGAGTCTTAACCTTCTGATGAGGTGCTCCAATATGTAGAAAGGCAAGTGGTCTCGTTCCTTTCCAGACATCTAGGAGGTACCGGTTTTATGAGCTGAAAATGAACATTTTCCTGGAGCTGGGCTTAATGCTGTGGTTTTATTATCCACCTACTGAACTCCACATGACGCAAAAAGAAGAGAGAGCCCATTACACCTTCTTATGTTCAATGTAAAGTTACTGGGAAACATGGAAGAGCCAAGAGTATTGGTGTCCCCTCTGTATGTATCTATCTGCTGTGTTCTAATGTCTGCTAGAAAGTCTGGAGAAGAAGCCAGCCCTGAATATTTCAGTGCCTGGAATTACAGAGAGCATGGGTGGAGCTTTCTTGTTTTGTTTATTTTTGTTTTTTTTTTCTCTCTTTGGAAACAAGCTGAAGGATGAGCTATTATTTAGAGCTGGCCCTTTGCCAGGCTGCGATTTCAGAACTCCAAACAGCCTGGAGGTTAAGCTCAGGAGAGGGTAAATCTTGTACTTTCGCTCAAACAAATGAACGCTAGTGCTGTTGCCTGGCTTTCTGGCTTCCAGGAAAAAAAAAGGGGGGGGGGATCTAGTCTGGATTGCTCCACAGTTGCAGTGGAGTCAGCAAGATCATGTTTAAGTGAAGTCTCTCATTCCCTCCCCTGCCGCAGTTCATATGCCACTGCTTCAGAAGCAGGACAATCTCAAGGAATGAGATGGGTCTTCATGACTTAGAGCTTTAAAAATGAATTTTCAAGTGATCCCAAAAGGAAAATAGATGACTTTTAAAACTCAAACGATGTCATGGGCTATTTTTGGATATTAAAACCCCAAGCCAGTTTGGTGAAGAGCCCATGAATGGCAGTAAGATGGTCTAGGTGGAATTTAAGCCCTTTGAACATAGTCCTCTCATTTTATCCGGTGTCCATCTCCAAGCTCGAACCTGGCAACAGCAGTGGTAATAACATATGAGCAACTCTACTGCCTAACAGGAGTGTTTCTTGCCCTTCATTCTGGGATTCGATGAAGTCAGACCACGGGGGAAACTCCCTCTGTGTGTGAGGTGTAGCACTTGCCACACCTTATCCAGTGAATTTGCAGGTAGGAGTATGTTAAATTAATTGTGTGGATGTGGAAACACCAATTTGGGAAGGGGGGCATTACAAGCTCTACCACAGACATCATCTGTGGTTGTGGCCACATCACATAATGTCTGCTCTTCATCTCTTTATAAACATTTAGGTGTAGATTTACTGCAGAAGATTAAGCATACTTTAGCCCACTGGTCAACTGCTTTTTCTGATGTTCCTCCAGACATTCCTGCTCTGTTTCTGTGCACCCCCTCTGCTTCAGACCGAGGCAGACAGTTTTTCTCCCTCTTGCCTAACAGGACTCTGAGATTTGAGGAGCACAATGAAATATGATCACCTCTGTATCCTACAGGTCTTCACTTCAGCAAACTGAAGAGGATCTGGGTTGAAACACAGTCTGGAAAGCACCAAGTGGCATAACAAGCACCTCTTGCATCATAAATGCATCCTGAAAATACAGGATTTTTTGTTAGGCCGATATTGTGGCTCCTGTCTCTACTTCTCCTGCACACTTCCCTGGTCATCACAGATGGGAAGAGCTGTAGTGATCAAGGGTGGGAAGAGCTTTGGTTCCAGAAATGAAAGAGGGATGTGATGATTTTTTGTTAATTATTGAACTTTGATAATAAAATAAGGTAATAAAATCATGTCTGGATTCCCAGAGTGACATGTAAAACTGGCATTGCAAGGAGGTGACATGCTAGATGGAGTAAAGCCTACAGAAATTTCCTTGGGGTCTTCACTTTGACGAATGTATTTAATTAAACATTCTGGATATATAAAAAGATCACCAACTGGACTAAAAATACTCTGTGAACAAAGAGCCATAGAAAATAATGGGGTTTGGTGTCTCCCTTTGTTTACTCTGGGTGGAACTGGAAGTCTTCCATTTGTTTGGATTAGTGTCAGTGAAAGTAGAGAACCACTAGTCTTGATACATCAGTCATTTCCAGCTGCAGGCCACAGACCCCTCCAGTGGGTGTGGGAAAGATCCTTACCTATTGTAAGTCAGCTGAAATTCATAATACAGATGCCTCTAACTCCACTAATGTAATTTTACAGCTGCACAAGCTGGAGAAAGTTGGAAATCACAAGGTCCAGATGCTCAGCTGTTGCAAGCTGATAGTGCTCCATTTCAACGTCAGCAGACTTGGCTGTCTCTCTTTGGCTGTATCAGGAAAGATCGCATTTTTTGCCTTCGTGTAGTTCTTTGTACTCGTGGCTATTCAACACAACATGTGTAATCAAGAAACCACATCTGCCAGGCAGACGAGACTCTGCTGCAGAGCTACAGTGCATCTAGGGTCAATGTTACCCAAGAAATGGTCAATAAATCAGGTGATAAAGTTGGCAGGCCTGATTCTCCTAATACCAGTGAAGTCCATTTTGGACAAAAAGTGTGTGAGTGAGAGAGAGAAGCTGGAGGGTGTTTGAGAATTTCTCTGAAGCACAGACTGAACAAATGAACAACTTTGTTCTGAACCAGCCAGACTACAGTGCCTCTGACACATTGCATCATTGCTTCTGCCACAGGGGCTTCTACAAGGGAAAAATGTTTTTTAGTGAATTAATTTTCTGGTAGAACTTTATTTTTCCCCAGAAAATTTCTTTCTGGTCAAGAAACCTCTTTCTTGGGGATCCTGCTGTAAGCAGTTAACAAACACAGGTAAGTGGGTTCCTTGTTGTTTGTGGAAGAAAATTGTTCCTCAGAATGGGGAATTTGGGAGGATCATAGTCTGATTCATCTGCCCTGAATCACCACCTGCAGCCCTTTAACTCCCCTCCACTGACTGAAGAAAGTTAGTCTCCTAATTATGAACCTAGCATGAAGTGGCCCACAGGTATTGGGGTGGCACAAAACAAAAGATGATCTCCAGCCCTGTGTGCAACTGGCCTCATTCTCTAAAATACGAAAAGTACAAAAGAAAAATAGTCAAAGCACAAGTTGCTGAGGAGAGACAAGGTTGTACCCCATGTAGGTTGTAAATTGGCTGAGCAATGCTCATCTTACCCACCTTATATTGGGTGAGGCCATAGCTAATGGATCAGTTCCTGCACCAGCATCCACCTTAGTTCAGGATGCATCATCCCAGTACCAACTGACATTCAAATCCCCTTTCTCACGTCCTTTGGGCTTTGTGGGCAGGGCCACATACCTCCAAAATGGTCTCCTTGCACTGTAAAAAATACTGTAGTCTTCTTGGGCAAAAGCTTCACTAGATTTGCTGCACAGAAAGCTCAGGGACAGTCATCCTGGGGAGGAAATGGCTTGTGAAGAGGATGATATCAAATCAGGCAGCACACAGTTGTGTTTGGAAAGGAGATTGTGAGTACACCCCAGTCCTCCAACCTGATAGACCAGGGGCCCTGGGACCCACCCAAGCTGGCTACTGACCCCAGGAACATGTAGAAATGACATAGGATAACTGGAGCTTTGGGATCTAATTGAACCAAAAGTGTTGTCAAGCACTGAAACAGGCTGCCCAGGGAAGTGGTGGAGTTGCCATCCCTGGAGGTATTTAGAAAACATGTAGATCTGGTGCTTAGGGACATGGTTTAGTGGTGGACTTGAAAGTGCTAGGTTAACGGCTGGACTCAATGATCTTAAGGGTCTTTTCCAACCTAAATGATTCTATGATTCTATGATTCTGCGAAAAGGTCAATGAAGACCTCCCCTCTCGGAAACCTCCCCTCCTCACCAACTTGGGATTGTCCCACAAAGGAGATGGGACTCAGGCACCAAAGACTCCACCCCACCTCACAAACTGTTCTCAGCAGACTAGCTGGAGCCCAGCTTTTAGAGCAACTTCTCACCTTACCATTTGTCTGTCAATGGGAAAAGATATTTGACAAAGACTGTGCCTCTGGCTCATCTCTGAATTTCTGCATTACCTGTATGTGAAGTTGCTGCTCATGTTCTTATAGGTCAAACAGTGACTATTTGTCAATTATGCAGCTTGTCATTATCAGCACACCGTTCAGTTGTGTCAGAGAAAGCAACTGCACCACAAAAACTGGATCCGAGCCAGCACTTGGTGCTGGTTCCTCTGGAAGGGGACTGTCATATTTGTATCCAGACAGAGCAGAAAATACCATGCTGTCAAAAAACCAGCTCCAGATTGCAATTCCTTTTACATACCAAGCTTTGGTGGACACTAAACAAAAGCTACAATTTGTGGGTGGGCGAAGTTGGTTACAGTTGATTCTGATTTGGTTTTTGGCTTAAAAAATAACATAAAGCAGCAGAAATACGGAAGAGCCAGTACTAAAGAAAGGCAGGGTAAGCATCTCTGTGTCAAGGGAGAGAGTGGGTTACTGAAAGCTCCTTGTGGGAGTAAAAAAAGGAAAGCTCTGTGTCTCCCTCTCTCTGCCACAAAAACCCAGAGTCACCCAACACAGAACCATCATTGTGATGAGTTTTGCTCTGCTTTAAGGGGAAATAGGGGAAAAGGACATAAAGATGGGAGTGCACCGATTTCTCATCTCATCCCAGCTCCTCCTTCTTCCAGCTCTGAGAAGGTCTTCACTATCACACATTCAGCCTTCAGCTTCTTATAGTGCTTTGGTTCTTTCCTGAAGCCAAACTGATGCATGACACTACTGGAAAATGACCAAAACGGTACCAAGATCTCATCCCACAAGCCCCTAGAAGGGGCAGGAATGACAGGAAGGACTGTGCTCTAAAGACCTTGTACTCAGACAGAAGAGAGCAGGGAAGCCTGGGCATATGGCAAGTCAGCAGAACAAGCTTGATGATTTCCTCCCTGACTGATGCATCATGTCCTAGGGAGCTCGATATATAAAGCTGAGCTTCTCCTGTCAGGGTAGGACAACTCGTCTCTAGCTGGTGAGAACAGTTGCACCAACCAGATACAACAAGAATAGTCTCAGTCTTTGATTTTCATTCCAAGCTGGTGTCAGCATATTAACACTGAAATCTTCACTCAGCTTTAATTATTGCTAATCAAGTTAAACTCTATGCACTAACTATAAGTCTGTCTTGCCAGATCCTTATGTAAGAGCAGGGTTTGCATGCCCTGATGTAGGCCAGATGTTTCCTGCAGTGCATAAAAGAAAAAAATAATAAAATACTTCTCCATCTACTGAAAGTATGTTTTATCCACATCTGTTGAAAAGATTAATGAGTCCTCTTGAATTGGTTTACTTCAACTCATATTTGTAAATTACAAACATTCCCTTTTTCCCAAATATGTAAAAAATTTAAAAAAATACTGTTGAGTTTTTAGAAGTAGTAAAACTAATCAGCATAAAAGAGGAAACCTGGCTGAAAGTGAAATTTAACCTCAAAAGATAACTTCATAACAATCAAAAGTTTTATTCCAAGGCTCTCCAGGTTAATCTGTATTTTGATGTTTTCAGCATTGCCGTTTGAAAAATGCAAAAGTAGGGCAGGGCTAAAAACACTCCTCCAGCTGGGAAGATAGTAGGAAAACGTGCATATCAGTTCACTTTTCCAGGCACACTACTCGACCATTCAGCCAGGGCATCAGTCACCCATGCTTGGATTTCAGCACTTCTTTCACTTCAACTCTTTGTCACTGAACCCTTCCCAGCAAATAAAAATGTTTCTGCTGGGCTTGCTGATGTCCTAGGCCTGACCCAACCTTTAAGAGCATTACCTTTTGCTTTTAAATTGTCTTCAAGTTCCTCTTTGCAGTGACTCCCGGTAGACTTCACTTAGATGAAGGTGGAGTGATCTGGAACTATTGAGGAGGAGCAGATGTTAGTTACTTAAATTTTCACATCATTTGTCATCTTTGGACCATGCAACCGTTGCCCATTTAGATGTGTGGTCTCTGTGTCTTCGTTCACTCTGTCTACTCTTGTGCTGTTCTAACTGGAAAGAAGGTGCAAGGTGTCCATATCAAGGATTAAATTGTCTCTTTGTTTTCAAATGATCCAGGGCTAACAGCCAAGGCAGGGAGCAAGCAGGCACAGCAGTATGGACATCTCCCATCCCCGTGTATGGACACAGAGGGAGGCAAAGACTTCTGAAGTGAAGTCCAAGCTAGTGGAAGAGAAGGACCTGGTGAGAATCAGCAGTAACTTCAGGAAGACAGACCCAAAGCTGGAGGCAGGTTGTAAACAGTGAGGCTATTTAGAAACTGGCTGTGATTTTATGACCAAATCAGACAGAATCTGTCTCTCATTTCGCTACATCTGCCTGGCTGGACTTTTTCAAGGGCTTTTTCTTCTAAGATGCTCTTCTGAGATGCTTCTTCTAACTCTCTTCTAAGAAGGCACCCCTGAGATCACAGGCGTCATGCAGTCATCCAGTGGATCCTGGCACAGGTACAACTAAGCCCTATACTGGGGCGGAGGTGGAAGAGCTTCTGTGTCTGCATCTGTCAGGGCAACACATCCCACCAAGCAGAATACAGAAAACATAAAAAGGGAAGCATGTTCCCTGTTTCTCCTTCCACAGTGAGTAAATCCATGCTTCCCTGCAATGAGCCAAGTGAGTATTTTGTCAAAGCTAACAGTTCCTAGGTTTTGATTTAACACAAGAGGCTGTGTCAGATCTCCAAGTAAAGCAGAATAACTCCAATGTATCACCAATAAAGAAACCAGCACCAAAGCAGAGAGTGTTGGACTGACAGAGAGCATAACTGCTCAGCCGTGTAATAGCAGGTGCTCTCTGTTGAAATAGGTTCTGTTTGTTGCAGTTTGAGATAACACTTGAGATTACACACATCCTTATTCTCCATATTTCCAGTATTGTGTTCAGTTTAGTTTCTATTAACAAGACAAAAGACAGCCATTGACTTAAGTCAGCTAGGAGTAGAGCCTAAATGCCTGTCTCAGCATAAATCTTCAAGCATGCTGCTGAGTGCAGAGATGAAGCTTAGTAGTCCTGGAAAATAAGGATGAGGAACTGGGGAATCTTAGTTCTGTTCCACACTCAGCAGGTGAGCCTGGGTGAGAATCATCAGTTTGCATAATGCAAGTTAGTCACCCCTCAGATCTCTTTAGCATCCATGAAAAGCTATATAGACATAGTAGAGGGTGATGAATCTCCTCCTAAACCGGGTTATCATCAGTCAGTCAGATGAATTTTCCCCTGGCGGCACTGGTTTCTCCTTTTTCACTCTAATGGAAGGTCACAGTGACTGGCTTAGAGTGAGACATCTCATTTTAGATTTCTAAGAGTTAAGGGAGATGAATACCCCCACGTAACGTCTCCTTTCCTTGGTGCCATATCTGTAAAATGAGAATAATGATTCTGTGCGACTCAGGGAAGCTTCAGCAGTGAATGGTTGAAGGCACTAAGAAAGCCTCATGGGAGAAGGTGAAATTCTTGATAATGATGTATGTCACCCCAGCTTTCATAAAGCCAGATAAATCTTTGCTCACAAGATTTGATCTCATCAGTAGATTTGCAAAGCAAGATACCCAGGACTGCAGTGAGCAGGAGTGCTTGGCCAGGAAAGCAGCATTGCAGAGCAGCCATGCTGTAGTGCATCGTTCAGAGCCAGCCTGGAGGGACAGAAACTTAATGCAGATGAATTGGTGGGAGGTGGTGGGGAGCTTACAGAGCAGCTCTTCTCCAGCTAGTCCCTGCCCCTGCTGCCACTGCTCCCTGGAGCCTGCCTTGAGGCGAGTCTTCAAGTCCTCCTTTAATTATGACCCTGATTTAGGAGAACACCTAGCACTCACTTTGCCCCTGTTGGGACTTCATTCCTCCAATCTTGAACTGGGGGAGGAGAACCACAGGAGCCCATCTGCCCCTTCACCAGTCTGCTCACCCACACCCGTTGCTGCCAGGGGTTTCTGCCTCTCAGCTAGAGAGAAGTGTATTTGGAGTACTTGGTCCATCTTGCCTGGGAAGTGGAGTGGGGAGTGCAGCTGGCAGGACTGGTTGAAGGTGAGTCAGGTTGCAGTGGGACGAGGAGGCAGCCCTGCTCTTGGCCAGACATGCCTTGCTTCAGCTGCCTTCTGTCCACAACAACCTGCAAGGTGACTCCACTAACGTGTTCCCTTGGAGGATGCAGCTGCAAGTTTTCTGACTTTAGAGCCATTCTTGTTTACGCCGTTGTGAATGCAGAGAGGCAGGAATGGCGTGGATGAAGCCCAAGGGAAACCCTCTGCTCATATCCTACCCTGAAATGATGGGAAGGTCAGAGCTAGTTTCCCTGCATCTGCCAGAGTCACCCCCCTTTCCCATCCCTCCCCCCTGCTCTGGGGACATACAAACTACCCATGTCAGAGTCCCAGGGTTCATCAAAGTGTTTCTGAGGAACAAATCTTCTGCTGCAAGAAGCCAGATTGCACAAACAGGCAGATGTTTGCAAGCAAATGTCCCAAGGAAGATTAAAATCCCAAGACACATTTTTTTAGTAGCTCACATCTCAACTGCTGTCAGGATGCTCGGGTTGCTCACTGGAGACAAAATACATAGAAATGACCAGCAGAGACAATAAGAGGTGGAAATTTCTAAATGATGCCTTCCTCTATGATGAGACATGAGGTTTGTTTATATGGAACAACAAAAGAATGATCCTCATTCATCAGGAGTGCAGCAGTGCTCTGAAATCCCAGCAGAAACTGGGGCCTTGATATCTATAGGAGCAATGAAAGTCTGCTCCTAATCTGAGAACAGGTAGATAAAATATTGTCATCCAGAAGAGAAAAGGACCTTGCTGCACTCCTGTGCCTGATTTGTCAGACAGTGGGGACAACCCACCTGTTGCCATCCAAGATGGCTACAGCCAGTTGTGTCCCTTTTTGATAACCTTCTTTTACTTTTGTCATGCATCCTTGTTCAAGACAACAGCCCAGCTTTTCTTTGCTCAAAGGGAATTCTAGGACACACTTCAAAGCATTTATACTGAACCATCTCTTCCTTGTAATCTCACACCCAAAGAATTATCTGTCAATACATCTCTGCAACCCAACAGACTGAAACATCTTTAAAGTCTCCAAGGTTTACCTCCAGATTGGACTTTGCAGCATGTCCTGAAATCCAGGAAACCAAGGCTGGAATAAGTGGCTAAGGGCTTCTTCTAAACACCTGTAAGATCCTTGTAAAGTCATAGCTCTCCTCTCCCATCATCCACAAAAGCGGGATGACTTATACAGACCCTGGAGACAGATCAACAGATAGACAGATACAGATTTACCAGGGTGCTATGTTCATCCCTCCCCTTCTCCTGGGAAATCGTTCAGGTTTGTGTATACAACTAATACACAATCATCCTCACATCCTAACACATACTGTAAAACTAGCATTTTTGTTATTTGCACATACACATTTGCTGTGCAGTTATGTGACTTCCCCAGTTCCTCAGTCCCACAAGCCAAATAGAGTTGATTTTCTCACCAGCTGCATGGGCTGTCTGTGGAAGAGAAGTGCAGTAGTGTCATACAGATGTAGACCAATGGACCAACAGAGGATGTTCTTTTCCAACATGAACGTGAAAATACAGTCCCCTTTCGGCCCTCCTTTTCCCCAAGTGCATTTGGGACACAGACCCTTATTTGGGGCTGCTTTTGAGTTTTGGAGCTCCCTGGCTCTAAGTAGTGCCACCTTAGCTAGCACCTCTCATGCTGATGGATGTGAGTATCGAGAACTCCTGAACTTGGCACAGTTGCTTTTGATTCTTCTGTTCTGTGACAATCTCAATCTATCCCGGCAGACAAAGGCATACAGGTGTTAAAGCTAGAAATGATCCTCTCCGTATTTGCAGGTGCCACAAATCTTTCTTCTGCAGAAGTTCTCCACTTCTGTACTTTCCACAGGTTTTGGAGTTCTTCAGCTTCTGTGCATTTCTTTCTTGCACCTAATGCTCCCATCCCTCCAGAACTGCAAAGCTTTCCCATGGCTTCAGGCAGAAGAATTTGCAAACATATTTTATTCAGCCTCTGAGGAGACTGGCAAAAATTGTGTCCAACAAAGATGGCTTCATAAACAGGGTCAGAGAACAGTTGTACCCGATAAGCTGGCTTTGGCATAACTATTTATTTCAGCACATATGAGCCTGCGATTCTAGTTATGTAGTCATTACGCAAAGGACTGCGTGAGACCTTGATGACTCACGCTCAGTACTTTCAATCACCCCATGAGCTAATCTCTTGATACCATTGCTTAAATAAAACTAGTTTTCATTTTACTGCATATAATGCAATTCATTAATGTCACTAGACCACACATTGGCTAAGGAAACAGCTCCCTTGGATTTTGGAAGGGACTCTGGACTGCAGTCCTCAGCCTGTCTGTCTACCTGTTGTCTTTCCAAACAAGCTTGGGATAGACAACCCAGCCAAGCAACCAAGTGCCCAGTTACTGGGGCTAGACTGCCTGGAACCTTACATGAAATATGCCTGGGAGAAGTCCGAAGCTCGAAGCCAAGGCTGGTTAGGGAAAACAAAGGTCCTATTTTGGGTGCTCTTGCTGAACATTCCACTTGAAGGAATTTCCTCTTTTTAAGAAGGAACGTGAAATGGTCAGATACCATTAAACTGACAATTTTATGTTTTGATTTTGTGTGTGGTCTATTTATAACCACAAATCTGCATGGCAGGTCAAGTGGTGAGGACTGGCCTAGGGACAACTCTTAACCATATCATCCTTGTGCATTTTCTTACTTAAGAAAACAAGGTCTCACAACCTTGACAGGCAGGGATGGAGCTTTAGGTTCTTATTTTCTGTACCTATTATAAGAAATTCCTTAGAGGTTTTCAAATATAATCTCTAAAGAAGAAAGAAAGAAAGGAAAGAAAGGAAAGAAAGGAAAGAAAGGAAAGAAAGGAAAGAAAGGAAAGAAAGGAAAGAAAGGAAAGAAAGGAAAGAAAGGAAAGAAAGGAAAGAAAGGAAAGAAAGGAAAGAAAGGAAAGAAAGGAAAGAAAGGAAAGAAAGGAAAGAAAGGAAAGAAAGGAAAGAAAGGAAAGAAAGGAAAGAAAGGAAAGAAAGGAAGAAAGAAAACAAGGAGAAAAAAAAAATATTTCCAAGCCTCCAGGACAATAGCAGCTCCTACTGCTGCAGGTCATTATCTTCCTGGGATCATCAGTCTTTTCTGAAATGCTAAACTGTGTGTGGCTTAGATTTCACACTGCAGCTTTCAGCAGCATCACACCAGAATAGCTAAGTAACAAGACCTTTGCAAAGCCCTTGATATTTCGCCATTTTTAATAAATAAAATAAGGTAGGACTAGTCTGAGAACCTGCTGCCCCACAACAGGTCAGGTTTATGCTTTTCCCAGTTTTATATGGAAGACTCTTAGCTGGCATAGGCTGAAGATGTGTGAGGAAACGTATTAAAAATTAGACAGTTTGGTCAATCATAGGCTGTGTCTTGGCTCCATTTAGTTTATTAGTCGAGATGCAGCAATAGGATGATGTGAGAGTTTCTGATTTTCTCTGTGCACACTAAAAAAACCAGCTCTTTTGTTACTAAACTGACTTGCGGAGGGCAGTTTCAGTTACTGAGAATGGATAGTTTGCTTAATCCTCTGCCTTCCCAGTCCACACCAACAAAGTGAAGGCAATGGTACTTATCTTCTTTCCTTTGCCTCTGCATGTCTCAGGCTTTTAACACCTCAATGCAGTGCATATCATGTGAGGGCATCCCTCAGAGCATGGGGTAATTCTCTCTGCTAGTAATAGTCTTATCTTCTCCCTTCTTGCACCCTTTTTTTGGTTGTCTGTCTCCTGGGGGTTAGGAGTGCTCATTTTTCCCATGTCTGCACTGTGTAAACACAGGTGTCCCGATGTGACCATGCATTACTGGAACATCAATAACAACATCATTGTAGTGGCAGATGTTGGGGTATGACATTTAAAAGGGTTGCTGCATGGAAGGACTTGCTGCACTGGGAGAAGAGGTCAGGAAATGCTGCAGAGAGTGGCAGGACCAGAGTCAGGAGTAGCATGTCCTGCCAAATCTGCCCTACACTACTGAAGTTAGTATTGGGTTTATGGTACCTTTACCTTATGGTACCTTATATTTACCTTTTCATTTGCAGTTCACTGTGACAGTCCTTCCACATCTCTGGGATAATGATCATCTCTGATCATTTCAGAGAGCATCTCTGGAATGATCTCTTGGCGATAAGTAAAATCTCTGAGCTTTGCCTCTCTTTGGACTTTTTAATTCCCTTCCACCAGCCTGTTTCCTCCTTGTGCCTGTATTGGCCTTTGCTGAAACTTATAGCCATATCATTCACCAAGTGTTGTCAACCTTTGTGAAATCACCTTTTTTACCTCTCTTTCTTGGCTGCCCGGCTGCTCCATGACTTCACTCCTTTTCACATGTGGAGGCAAAGAAGCCTTTGTTCCTTGCTCCTGCATCCTCTGCAGGGTTTGATTCCCCTGACACCTGGTGCTACTCAACCCAGGATCCTGTGCCATTTGCTGAGCATCCAAGTTTCTATAGAAAAGGCTCAGAAAAACCACCAGACCTTGCCTTGCATGTCCATTTGCTTAGTTTGCTTTTAAGCAAACCAAGTGTTAACCATTTACTGCTCCATGAAGGCTGTGAAGAGCTAGACTTCCCCACTTAAACAGTCAGGGAGAACTTTTCCATGTCTTTTTATAACTACCTACTCTGCAATTCAGCGTCACTGCTTAATGTGTTCAAAATTACACCTTTTTTCTCTTATAGAAAAAAATGCCAAATGGTCAGATTCCCCACTTTGAATAGGAAATTTCTCCTTAAGCAACCTCCTCCAATAAATCAGGGCTGAAAATAAGAGGCACACTCCCTACAGGTCTATCCCATGTGGAGAAATGAAACTCCATGCAGGAATACCTGGCCTGTCTCACCAGTATTCGGGGAACAGGTTGATCTCTGGCAGCTGCACAAGGTTACCAAATGCTTGCAGAGGCAGAGAAGTGGCAATACAGCTTCAGAGGCTGTTTTCCTCTGGGAATCCAGTGCTAATGCCTCCCTGATGGAGCCAGATGGGTTGGTGATCACCCAAGCAACTTCACATCCCCTGTCCTGTGCTGTGTGCAGATATCCAAGGTTTTGGCCTTGGTTCCCATGGATGTTGTGCATACCTCCTTTAAATTGCTTGACATCCCGATGAAGAAGGATACTTACTCTGTAAATACTCTTATGGCAGTCCATATCTGCATGCCAAAGGGTGAAGGTTCTCCATAAACATGGATATCCTCAATGCTGGATTGAAGAAAGAGACCATCACTTTCTTAGAGTTGTTTCAGGGATGCTCTGTGGTTCAACAAGTCCTTTTTGTTGCAGCAGAACTGCTCTTACTACACCTGAAATGCACCCATTGGTGTTCAAACAGTGGCACTCCAATCCAGAGCCCAGTCCAAGGCTGGGCACAGAACCATTAATCCTGTCCCCAGGATCTTGGGTACTTCCTAACTGAACACACCCCAAACAGCAAGAGGTTTTCAGCACTGCCTTTCCATGATTTTTATTTTCTTGTGAAGATCAAGCACTGTGAAATTCACTGATGACATGAAAACAAAAGAAGTAGCAAAACATCAATAAAATACCCAATCTGTAAAATGACCAAGAGAATGTAACACAGACAACACAGAGAAGATTCAGCATGGGTAAAACAGAGGAATAGGAACCAACACAGACAAGATCTGTCTGGTTTCCCGGTAACTAATAGTACGTATAGACATGAAAATTAGCACAAAATTAAGTACTGTGTGATTAACAGTTATTCCTGAATATCACCACATGTATACATTTTCATTCCCAAGTAACAATATCTCACTTCTAACACACAGCTTTTGCAGACTGGTACCTATGTAGCCAAACATGCGATGCATCAGGGGTTCCTCCACAAGCAGTAGGTTTATAACTGCTATCATCGCAGTACTTCTTTGATCTACTGAAACATCCAAGAACTTATCCCATTTTTTCCTATGTGAACTACCATTTATGAATGCTTTCACAGTGTTATAACTTGTTTAGCACCACACTGCACTGTCATCTTCTCAACCTATAGCTCCTGAAAAACTTAGCTTACAAAAAACCCCAACAACTAAAAACAAACTAGTGATAACTCATTGTATGGGATGTGGGACTGATAACAGTGTGATGCTCTTTGCAGTTTCTTTGACTTTGTCGGTCATATTTGTTGAATCCCAGGCACTGTTTGTGAACAAGGAGAGTTCAAGGAACATCCACCAAAGAGATTAGGCTTCCACCCTAAGAAATAAGAGGTTTATCTAACAACAAACTTCACAATGCAAAAAGTAAATAAAATAATAATGCAATAAAACTAGGATTGTGCTAATACATACACTATGCTGGCACGAAATGTGCATGGGTACAAAATACAAGTGAAAATAAGATAGATCCTTAAAATCAAAAAGAAAAAGTATTTCTAAGGATACTTGTAGGTAATTCATATACCGAAGCAGAAAATCCTGCTTTTGGGGGTTTTTTGCAGTTATTTGTGTCAGAAGCAAAATATGTCCTGGATAGCCTATACAAACAGACAAGCAGGTCAAAAGCTCTGTACGCAAGTTTCTCATCTGCCGCAGGGTGTGCGCTGCTGTTGGGCACAGGTGGATTGTGGCAGCTTGTATTCTCAGCCACCCCCATGTCTCATATAGTTTCACTAGAGGAGATAGAGAATATTCAGGCACTAGCACGCCTTCAACAGAATTCACACTGCCTCACAGCATTGTTGTAAATCCCCATGGTCTGGAGATCTCCAGGAAAGTTCTATCCGTGGTGGAGATACCACCCTGTACACACTCAGCTCGTCTGCCTTTGTCAGGTATGCAATAATCCCCATTTCTCTCTCTGGAACCACCATAAAAGCAAAAACCCACCGCCATCCAACTTTTACAGCATAGATTAAAACTTCATGTCATCCCTTCAGTCTTATGTGCTTTCTCCAGGAACTGGCAATGCACCCTCAGCATTGATTCATGAGGCTTTGGACCAAATCCTCCCACTCGCTTGTTGGGTACCACTCTGTCTGTGTAGCCTGACCATCCTGTTCAGAGGAGTATCTCTGCTAACTAGCTCCCACCTGCAAGCTCCTGTTGTTGGCTGGATCGTGGCTTGCAAGAGCTGTATGTACCTGGGCCAGATGAGAGAATGAGTATTGCTGAGCAGAGGACTGGCTTCATGGGAAGGCTATTCTTCTCATCCTCTCTCACGTCCCCGTGATTTAGGGTGAGTTTTCTGACTGGCGTCGGAAGGGTGGAGGGGAAATCAGAACTATTCCTTATCCTCATGGGACAGCTGCTGCAGGTATTATAGTCTGGCCTTTTCCTTTAAATCCAGATGGCTTTAGGATTTAATTGCTACGTTGTTTGTGCTTTTTTTTTTTTTTCCTCCATCTGAAAACCAAATCTGCACCAATGATACAAGGAATGCATATAACATTTGATTTATACAGTTGTGGGATATAATCAGCAGCACAATGGAAGTGGTGACCAGGAGAACACTTCAAATAAAAACCAAAGCAAGTGGTGACAAAGTTTTCTTTGCGCAAAGAATGACAGCTGCCATTATCAGGATTACACTCAGATGAGCAAGGTTCATTGCAGCCTGTGTTTTAGGAAAGGGCTGCACAGAAACCCTTCTGGCTTAGGGAAAGGGAAGCAGCAAGTGAAAAATGTCTTTCAGCAGATAGAAGTGACATGTTCTTGTGATTAAATGCACTGTTAGGGAAATGCCAAGTTGTATACAAGCTAGATTTCAACTCTAGGTTGAGCCAACTCCTAATGATCACAAAAAAGATATCCTGTATAGAAAAATCTGACATGTTTTAGTAGGAAATAACTTTTTATTCTATGTTGGAACTTTTGGCAAACGCACCCAAGACTTGCATTTGAACACCTCTTATTAATATTATTCTCCATAGGCAAGGACTTCTGGTGGCCCTTTGCTTTCCAAAACATCCCTGTTTCTTTTCCTCCCCCTCCCAAAAGAGAAAGCTTTCTGCCTTTGAGGCTGTAGGACATCATGGGAGATGCAGTCTGATTGTGAGGGCCAGAAAACATCAAGGAATTGCTACAAGATGTACCTGAATAATGGCTCGTGGGAGGAACTGGAGCAGTTTGGGTGGACACAGAAGAGTGTGGAAGCCACCAAAACAAAATTATTTACTATGATGTAAACCAAAGTGCTTTGATTCAGAATAGCTCAAAGACTGTATGATCCCAGAAACAAGCAATCTCATGATGATACTCAGCTCCTCATTTCTATTTTGCATAAACAGAGAAAATACAGTGATAGGAGAGCAAGGAAAATGGCAACAATTTTAGCCCATGCACAAGCACTTCCCTTTGAAAAATAAAAGCTGCCTTGAAGTTTAATGCTCAGAGTTCAAAGGGTCCAGGCCAAATTCAGATCACCAAGGATAATTAAGGATTTCTTTGGAAACTGGAAACACCAGGCTGTTGACATTCTTGTGGTGATGTCCCTCTGCAGTGTGTATTCAAGACAAGCAGACGCAAGGATGGGGGAAGGTTACCTCTGGTGATATTTCTTCCCAGGTACAGCAAAAATATGACCCCAGAAAACATAACCCTGGCCTTGTTCTGGGAATTGCTACATATTTCTTTAAAAACGTGCAAGAAATTGAGTATTTCCCCCTCAGCCTGGGGGAGGACACGGTGAGCGGACAAAGTAGTTTTGAAACTGGTTCACTACGTCTGCCTGTAATTGCAGTAGGGTTTGGTGGTTGGGGGTTTGGGGTTTTTTTTTTTTAACTGTTGATTATAATATTGTGTGTTTGGGGACCTGTTAACTGCAAACAGATGTGGGCTTATCAATGCTCCAGCAATGCTTTCTATCATTTCAACACCCTTGAAAACCAAGGGCTTGTGCTCCTGCTTCATGAGTATAGACTGGTTTTCCTTTTCAGTTGGAAATCATACAAGTAGAAACTTATTCTAAGGTGACAGAGGAAGGTTTTGGGTCATAGACAGAGTCCCTGGGACTCCTACACTATTGGAAAACCAGGCTGAGATTTGCTCACCCTGAATGAAACTCAGCTCTCCCCACAACTGTCATCCCAAACGTGCATGGATGTGGTAACTATTGCGGAAAAACGAAGAGGAGTGAAATAGAAATGCTGCCACTCCAGCTGCAGGGAAGTGGTGAGACATCTCATTGAAAACCATCCCTGCACATTTTCTGATATACACCCAAAAGTTTGCCTACCTTGGCTTCCAGGAGACTCTTCAGATAGCCTTGCCTCCCATTCAGTACTAATGCTGGCTGTCAAAGGGGTTGGCTTAAAAGTGGGGAGGCAAAGAGGAGTTTTTCTGGAAATTTTTTTCAGAGTCTAAATGGCAGATGAACTCTTCTGAAAATCTTGCTTTGATGGTAGGTGACGAGCAGGTGAGCATTTGGCTGAGAGCTTTAGAAAAATCAAGCCTGTGATGCTGAATAATAGAATATATAGTTGGGAAAGAGCTGATCTCTTACTGATATTCCCCCCAGCACTGCAAAATTGCTCTCAGCAACACATTTTCCAGAATCCATTTCCATGTTAGAAAAAGGTTCGTGCTTTCAATCTGTGCAGTGAGAGAAAGACAAGAGAAGAAAAAGCATCCTGCCTCTTGGGCAACAGCCTTTTTAATGAGCACAGTCTGAAATACTACAAGGACAGGCAGTTGTTTTCCTTCTTGCACTTGCTTGCAAAGTCTAAGCTGTGAGATTCATAATGCTAGGCACTGCTTGGTGGTCCACCATAGGATGGTGGCAATGGTATATTTGGCAAAGTGATGGCAGAAGCGCAGGCAATGGCCACAGGGCATAGAGAAGGCAAGGTTTGTAAGTGTTGGCAGTGATCAGCTAAGCACAGCTGAAAAAGAAACAAAGCAAAACAAAAAACCACCATGTTTGTGGCCAATAGAAACTTTCAGGACCTGGAAAATGGACTTTCTCCTTAAACCATCCAGTAATAGCTGAGGCTGGGAAAAGATGCTCTCTCTTACACGAGCCACAACCTAAGGAGGTAAGATTCTTTGTTTAGGACTTGATAATCTGACATCCTTTCAACTACAATCCCCTGTACCCTTCACTTATTAAATTCTGTTATGAAACTTAATTGGGGCAGAAATCCCCAAGTATATACATTGTTTTGCAATTACTGAGACTGGCTGAAAATCTTCCCAGTAGAGGCACTGATCACTGAAATCCTAGGAGCCAGACTCACCGTGCTTGGTTCCTTAATGTACCTTCTGTAGTTGTTTATGCTTGTGCCAGAAAAGTGGGGAATGCTGCTATATCTCAAGGCTCTTGCTAGACCAGCTTCTGCTCAGAGCTTCCTTGATAAAAGGGCAGAGTAATATCAGCCCCACAAATGCAGCTGTTTTGCTGTGGTGTAAATGAGATTAGGATTTGCTCCAGGTGCAAAGCAGTGGAGAATCTGACACAGAGAGCAGAGCCAGGAACAACCCTAGCCTTTCTTCCTCCATGTGTGCTGCTCATTACTTTGACCCACTGAGGTCGGTGCTGCTTTATGCCATAAGACACAAAAAGAAAAGTGGAGGAGAAAAAGCAAGCATCAGGTGCTCCTGAGAGAACAGAGTTCCTTTGGGATAGAGCAAATCATTTGCTTCATGGCAGGGTCTGAGTAATTCACGCCCTGGATCTGAAAGTACTTCTTAATCTAAACGAAGATCAAAATGAGAACATTGAATATGTTCTTATGTTAGTAGAGAGAAGACACTGACCCTCTGACCCTATCCTTTAACTCTCTGACGATGCATAATTAGGTTCTGGAGTTAAAACGAGAGCTTTTGAATGAGAACTAAGGTTTGGTTTCTTTTTTATAATAGCAGGAGTTAAAGACAAGTTTTGAAGGGCTGTGGCAGATAGCCTCTTCATTCCTGAAGTCTCACTATCATGCCCGAATGGCGTGACCAAAAGTACTTGCTTAAGAAAACAAATGACTGGACTCAGTTCAAAAGTCAACAGAGGAATTCCTTTCTCTGCTGTTAGCTAGATGTTAATCTAGACCTGATGTTGCCCTTTGTGATTAAATACTGCAAAAGTGCCTGTATATTTGGGGTAAACAGTCACATGCTTGCTCTGTCACTAGTCCAGGCTGATGAGGCGTGAGTCACCTACCTTCCCAAAGCTGTTCAGCCATACTGGCATGAAACGATGCCCGTGCTGCAATACCCCATCCTCCAGAGACATACGAACAGCGTCAGAGTCCCACTAGCTTTATTGAAGAGTAGATGATGGGGGGGGCAATTTCCTCCCCCTAAGCACATATGCAGTATCATTAGGCTATTAATAGGAACTCCAGGGCTTCAAAGTAACAGCAGATACTTTAATAAACTTATCGGTTGCCTTCAGGCTGTTGTCTACAAATCCCAGGGGGAAATGTGGTCTCTGGACTGCCTCTGAGCCCATGAAAAGTAATTAAGAAATCAAAACTATTGTCAGCAAGCTTAAGTTTTCTCTTCAGGGACCTACTAGTCAGCAGAAAACACTGAGATACCTGCAAACCAAAAAAATGTTGAGAACTTCTGCATTAGGGAAAGTGCAGAAATTACAAAAATTAGCATTACCCTCTGTTGAACTGTTAATTCTAATATCTTCACTTAACCAGAATATTTCAGGGCATGGACATTTCTTCATCCTAGAGCACCACAACCCCTGCAGGATAGCTGTACGCCTGCAACTCTTGCCATCTATGGACAAGCTCTAGCTTTTACTTGCTATGACATTTTGTGAAAAACACCAAGCACTTTGTTTTTTTCCTTGGTGGTGTGAAAACTTCTCAGCAGAAATGATAGATCTGGGATTTGGATGTCTGTTGCTGTTGAGTGTTTTTCAATGTCATTTACAGCCTGTGCCGATTTTCATGTGCTACCTGCTATCAGATGTGTATTTGCTTCTTGCTCTCTCTGTTACTGTTTCCTCTTTACCTTGTAACTGAAATGTCATCCCTTTTCATGCAGAAGTGGTTTTCTTGCTCTCTTGTGCATCAGACATTTTGCTGCTGGAACAGTGAATTTCCCTCTACTGCCACCTCCCATAAGTTGCTTTCACTCATGTACACTTGGGGTGTCTGTAAGATATTAAAATAATCCCCATTCATAAAAGGTAGATAGAAACAATTTTTATTTGCGCTGCAGAGGAGGTACCACTACCCAGCACAGTCAAGGTGTGAGGCTGTACAGGACAGCCCCTGCTTTCAAAGTGTAAATGCACATTGCAAACTAAGCATGGGGAAAACGCTGCCTGCCTGGTTGCCCGTTGCCTGTGTCACAGCACCCCAAGAGTGGCAGAGCCCCCAGACAAGGAACCATCAGGGGACAGTAAAGTGAGAAACTTGTGAGGAGTACCAAATTGAGCATTCTGGAGTGATGAACCCAGGCAGCTGAGCCTTCATGGACCCAGTCTTTGCAGAGACAGCAAGGCAGAGGCAGATCCTGACTATTGGATGGGGTTGGCTGAAATGCAGCACACTCAAACCTTCTTGAAGGACAGGGGAACTGGAGGAGATGAAGTTGCTTCTGTCTAATGATGCCAACAGGCAAAGCATGGGTTGCAACAATTATTCTTCTCTTTTTCAGCAAGCAGAGGAGGATGCTGTCTAGCACAGCTCCCCTGTGTGCAGCTGAAATAAGAGGCCTTTCATCAACACTTGAATTCCTATGGAGGGTGAATTTTTGAGAACTAATAGTCGCTGCTCACCTCCATGTGCAGGAAAATTCCTGAAGTAATGAAGAAAGTGGGCTGCAGACACAGGTCAGAGAGGAGTAGACACACTGCCATACAAGTTGCATATTCTGCTTTTCATTCTACCCCTCTTTGCTGCTCCGCATCATTAACCTGAAAATAGTCAGATCCCTCCAAGTAAGGCACAGGGATACCTGGAATTCTTCTGCATCAAGAGTCTTCCCCACTGTAACTGATGTGGTGATCAAACCTTCACAGGTCACACTTGCTGCTTCATTTGATGTGATGATGCAGCTTTTCCCAACTGGGCTGTGCTTACCCAGTGTGCATAAGCTAGTTGTCTTCCGACACCAACAGTTGCAGATGCAACTGTCTTCAGACACCAACAGTTACCCAGTAAGTGGGGTTCACTGGGTAAGACAATAAATATAGTCACAATCCACATTTTCTTCCAATGGTAAGTTTTTTCTTTCTGTATCATACATTTCCCATGCAAGGTGTGAGGTTCCTCTAGCATGTAATTCTCTATCTATTTGGCAGCCCTGGTGTGATAAGTTTTATCAACATTGCTAAATAAATTCTGCCAAGGAGTGGACTTGAGGCCTGTTCCCCAGCTGCCTATTTTGATCCCTGGCTCTGTTTTGGATCACTCTAGCTCTCTGCAAGGTGAAGCCTGGTTTGGTGAGTAGTTCTCTGCAAGGGTCTCTCCCAGCAGGCAACATGAGTGAGACTAGATTTGGGGTTCATCTTCCTCCCTCTGTGCAGTTTTCCAAAAGCCTGGCTTTTCATCCTTAAATATCCCTGGGGACCCTCCCATGGCAATAACTCAGGATATGAAATGAAGACCCTCCACTTGGCATTATTAATAAAAAATTCCCCCAAGGGCTTTGTAGTATGGACATGGTCTGTTCAAGATGGGACTAACATAAAAAAATGCAGACATGAGGCAAGGTTGCATCATTCAGACTTAAGGTTCAAGACTGCTCCTTGGTCCTATTTTATTTACCAGCACAGACATACCCTTCAAGCTCCCTCTTTCTCCAGATGAATGTTAGAGAGAAGAGAATCAGACTCCTACATTTTTGTTCTGAGCATGTCTTTTTGATCACATGGACTAGTTTGTTTTCTCAGAAGAAGAATGGGGGATAAAAATGAGAGAAAATAACCCCAAATTTCCTTTTTTCTCTTTTTTGCTCAGTGAATTCAATATAAAAGGCTTAAGCATGTGTCATTTTGACTTACAGTTTGCATCTCCCTTTTTTTTACAAGGAGAAAGAAGGGTTCATTGTCTTTTTTACGGAAAAGTATGGAATCAGAACATTTTCCACCACTTCAGAATGAAAAGAGATATTTGGAAAAAGAAAAAATCATGGGTCGTTTCTCTTTTTCCCCACCTAATTTGTTTGAGGAAGAGGGTTAAAGTGCAATGTCAGGTTTTCTTTGTGTTGAACACGAGGGTTTCACCAGCACAAGTTTAAAACTCCTGCAGCCTGGGTTGCTGAGTTATGCTGCAACTCTTCTGGGCATGCTGGTCTCCAGGCTCTGTTTCCCTGGGTTCTCCAAACCCAACACAACCCATCCCTGCCCCAGATGCCTCTCTGCAGGCATCTTGCCTCCTCTCTGACCCTTGTTGCCCCATCAACCAGCTCTTTGATCCATTCATCTCTTCAAAAGCATGTGCTTTTCTCCTTTCCTTGATGCATCTCTTCAGGATGGAATTAGAGGACAAACTGCTGCTTGGACCTGTTGTCCTTTCTGCAACATGGGGAAGGACTCAAAACAGTACTAAGCCAGTCTGGCGTGGACTGCTGTGGCCTCCCCGTTGACTGAGGGTGGATGTACCCCAACAGCCCCAGAGTGCCAGTATCTAAAGCAACATGGGCTACCTTGGACCACTTTTAGGATGGTACCTGTCACCCCTGCCTCCTTTGGGCTGGGATGAGGTTAGGCCTCTCCTTCTTTTCTTCTCTTTCCTTGGATGAAGCAGCCAGACAGGACAGCTAAAGCCCTAGCTACGACCCAGTCAAGCAAGAGGAAGCTAGCTGGCCTTGTGGATAGCATTCATCACCACCTGTTTGAGCAGATTTTCCCTGTCTGCAGGCAGACATATGCAGGTTGGCATTCTCCAAGGGGCTGAGTTCAGTCCCTTCCCTACAGCTGGATCACCAGTGTAAAACACCATCTTCAATTTCTGCCTGTTCTAAAGACCAGATTTTTCTCTCTCCCTATCCCTGCTTTCTCGTCCATCATCCAGCTCTGAACATGATGGAGGATTTCTGTCCCCACCCAAGTCAAAAAGAGGTTTAGCAGCACAAAGGCAATTTGCTCTTCTAAGTGTTATACTTTCCAGGCTACCTCTGTTGTAATCTCCTGTTATTTGCCCTCATATGGGGCTCTGGTTTTGGAAACCTCTTTGAGAGTCTGAGTAGCTTCGCCTCCTTGCATTTCATCTCATTGAAACACAATTTGTTAATGTGCTCTCAGTTAATCTCCAAATTATCACTCCTCAGACCCAGCACAAAAACATGATCAGTGCATGCTAATAGCACCAATGCAGCTGTGAGGTCATTAGCATCAGACTGTCTCTGTTTCACACCATTTATAGAGCATCATTAATGGTCTAGATAGTGATTAATTGTTCATAT
The DNA here is from genome assembly GCF_034638445.1 of Ciconia boyciana. Lineage (NCBI taxonomy): Eukaryota > Metazoa > Chordata > Aves > Ciconiiformes > Ciconiidae > Ciconia > Ciconia boyciana. The sequence continues at coordinate 3,890,696 of NC_132938.1, read as the reverse complement.
TTGGAGGCAATTGAAGCTTCCCACATGACTGACAGCATGCAAGGGGCAGAGGACTTTCTGTAGAGGAAATTTAAAGAAAGACACAAGCACTTCCCAGCTACTGAGAAAACTGAGCATGTAAGACTTGTTGTGCTCATCACACCAGTGATCCATTCACTTACTATGATGACTCCAGAAATGGTAAGGACCAGAGCCTTAAAAGAAAGACTGACAAACAATGCTGAAGGTTAAACCAATGACATGCTTGAAGTGATTTCTTGGACCCTCAGACATTGTGACAAAACTTTTGTAGGGCTCTGTGAAATCCCCAGACCTGTGGAAGACCAGAAGTTCAGCAATTATAACAATGTCTCGCAGACATATGAATCAGAAGAGCTCCAGTGAGGGTATCACTCATTTGCCAAAAGAACAAATAAAATGAAGTCCATTTTAGTGGTATTGATTTGCAGTAACCAGGGAGTTCCTGTTCACTGCTCCAGAAAATAATGGAAATCTTATAGCATCCCTGTAGAGTAGGGAAACTGAGGAATAAAGTACTATGAGCCAGGTCTCTTGCTTTTTAGCCTACTTTCCCGATGAAATAATGCTGCACAGTCCCACTGTGTATGTTATCTGTTTTCCTGTGCCAACCCTAAAACAATTTTAGCCCTTTTTACATTGTTAACCAAATTTGACAAGCACAGTAAAGTCTGAAAGATATCATGTCATATTGAAGATAAAATTTTCATAAAAATACTAGATGGAAATGATCCCCAGTGCTTCTCTGATGTGACTGAGGGAGTCTGTAGCTTGTTTCATACCAGATATTCTTCACTCAGAAGAGTTGGGCAATATCTGGGCTCCCTCTTTGTATCTCTCTTCCATCTGAGCAAGATGCTCTCTATCCACATGACCAGTATTGCTCTTTAAGGAAAAAGAGCTTTTATTTTCTGCTGATCCTTTTTAGTCCAGAATGGCAAAATGCTACAGACAGTATACTGTGAGCTAAAGGCTAAGAAAAATTAAAGCGTAAGCAGGAGGAGAGTGTGGCTTTTATCTTTGCCTTGTTATTCATGCTGCTGTCTTTCTCAGCACTTCTCTCCCACTTGTCTGGCAAATTAAAAACATAAGGAGATAAAATAAAGGGTTTCATTTCCAAAAGTTCCTTTTTTATTGTAAATGGTTTTCAAGCCCTTTCTTTTCTGCTGTGGATGGGACTCCTACAGTCACGCTTTCTTCCAAGCATGAAAGGACTTCAAACGTTCAAGAGCTGCACTAAACATTTTCCACATGATGCAGAAAATCAGTAATACCATTTTGGAGAATCCCCAAAGCAGAATAATCCTGCTAATGGCCAGGTCAGCATGCACAGTCCTTGAACCCTGGGATTGTCTCTGTTTTGCTTCTGGGTAAACTGAGGTGCAGAAGCAGTCTGTGAATTTATTGCAGAATAAGTCAATACTCTTAAAATAGGAAGTGTAGCTGTAACTGCCCTAATGGATGGTCTGCCCTTTTTCAGAGCTGAACCGTAAGGCTTCTTGCCCTTCTTTTGCTCTGTCCTGCACATCTCTGCTTGGAGATGCCATGGGGCTGAACTGGGAGGCATCTGCCAATGAGGCATGCAGTCAAATAAACTCCCAACCCAAAGGTGATCAGCCAGTGCTGAGCACCCTGTTGCCCACAGGTGCCAATTGCTGCATCAGTAGTAAAGAAGGAAGAAACACAAATTGCACAAATTATTTCTATATTTTCAGCATATACAGTGGAGAGTAAAAGAAGCCAGAGTCTATTTTCTGGCTGCAAGGCACACATTGTTTTCATACTTTTTTCTCCCCAAACCAGATTACCTTGTCTGTCCTGCCTTTTGGGAATGGTCCTTGGCAGATGGCATCCCCTGAAATTGTGCCATCTAGGAAAGCACTAGCGCAGGGTAAAATCACACCAAGGTGTACAGGATGGTGAGCCAGGCCTGGAGGCTGTGCCCTGGGACTCTTTAGGGACTCAGATATGTATAAACCACTGGTGCATGATAGCAATCCTAAACCAGCTCTTTGCACAGTGCAGGGATGCACGGACAAGGATGAGCTGTGTCCTGGGGGTCTAAACAAGTCCTGGCTGTCTGCAGTGATACACAGCAGTCTTCAGCCTGTGCTGGTGATGGACTCTTCAACGAGGAGCTTTTCATTAACTCCAGCTTTGGCCCCAAGACCTCTGCCATAAAAAGGTGGCCAGCCCAAAATCACAAAGGTAGGATTTGTTACACTGGCAGAGAGCAGAACTTGCCCTGGGAATTTTATGCATCTCATTTCTACCTCTAGAGAAAACTGAAGTAAGGGAGAAAAAAGCAAATAAAAAACACATATTGTCTTTATTTTCTCGTCGTGTACAAGAAAGGGGGAATAACGCAAATCACCAGTAAGTCCAACGTCTCTTCTGGGAGAAAATTCTGTTGCATTTGTAAGAGGCTGTTGACAGATAGCTGGAAGCGTTGAAAGCTTTGTTTTGTGCGAGCTGCCCCTCTCTATTTATAACCATTGACAATTCCAGCGAGTTGGAGGCAGATTAAATGGGAGGCACAGAAGTGACAACTGGAGTTTTAAAGCAAACGGAAGTGTATTTAAGATGGGGATGGGTTGTTGCCCGTGCTCTGCTTTAACTGCCATGAACGCTTCTCTGAAGTGAAGCAAAGTGACCTTGTGTGCCAAATTTCGGCTTGATTTTCTTTACTGCTAAGTTGGGCAAGCACTGCCGCAGTGTGAAATAAGAAGAAAAGCCCCCCCTCAGATATCCGTCAGCAGTAGGCTGAAAATAAAATAAAGTAGGCCACTGTACTACTGTACCATACAGCCAAAAAGCAGTTAGCATCCAAATGCCAAAATTGTTCTTTGCCCTGTGTTGCAAAGGAACTCGTGAGAGAAATATGCAATGGCCCCTCACAATCTTTATGGTCCATGAGACATTTGTTGTGACTACTTTGGTGAGCGGTCCTCTCCCCCAGGGTCTGTGCATATGTGCAAAAGCAAGTTAATTTTCAAGCTCCCTTGCCCAAATTCTGCTGCAATTTCCAGGGCTGCAGCTCTCCTTGAGTCCCTGTTCATGGGCAGAACCTGGCAGGACACAGAGATCGTTGCACCTTGGGGCACTGTTGACACAAAGGTTTTTTGGATGTGGCTGTGGGACTGCTAATCACCAAGTGCCAGAAGGGCCTTATCCAGCATAGCAAATGACCATTTTTATGCCAATGTGTTATGAAGCATTTATTTATAAAGTATTCTGGGGGGATCAAAAGATATTTTTTGCTTTCTCAGACAGTGGAGCAGAGTGGGCAGTGCTTTGCACAAGAGACTCAGTTCCATTTCCAGCTCTGACAATGGCATAAAATACATGACCAGGGGCAATTCACTTTGCCTACTGTTAAATGAGGTAAGGAATCTTGCTTTACTTACTTAAAAAAATGTTTTGAGATCCACTAATTAAAAAATAAATAGATCAATGTAAAAAAAAAACAGTATTACTAAAGCAAGCTGCTTTAAAGTATTCTGCAGATGAATGTTCCTCAGAGGCAGAAAGAAAGAGCAAAAGAGGCAGTGACAGCTGTAAACAACACATAAATGCCCTCTCTAGATTTTCCCCTGCTTTCCTTACTCAGACCTCCCCTAAATTTCTCTTTTTCCCACAGAATACTCCCAAGGTGTGACTTTGCCCACAAGCAGACATATTTATTTGAAACTAGGGGCAAGAATTATTCTGACTTTTTGAAAAGAAAACACAAGACTTTTGCAGAGGATCAAACAAAAATTATGTGCAAAGTGATCTCTCTCCACTTTTCTACTGAAGGAGAGATGTGCTCAGGCAGAAGGTGAAGCACAGCCTAGCAAGAACCTTGGTGGAACATGTTTCTGCATGTTCAGGTGACAATAGACTCAGGCTGGGCTGAATTTTGGGCAATTCTGCCTATGCAGACTGTGATGGAGGGGGAAGGGGATGGTGGAGAAGAGGGAGAGGGAGGCCAGGATGTTCTCATAGGAACTCCAGGCAGGAAGGGACCTCTGGGGCCGTGGAGTCTTGCCCTGGGTCTCACATTCCACCACATCCTCTAGACCCCGTAGTCAACCCAGCAAGCTCTGCATCATCCTCAGCTGCCTTAGCCTAGGGGGTATCATCTGCAGACATCATGAGTAACGTGCTGTGATGCAGCCACTTTCCTGCAAAAGAGTAGATATGTAAGAGCTGTAGCAATTAAGCTCCTGGACTTGTTTGGGGTTTTTTTCTCTTTATTTTTCTGCTTTAGAAATCCACCCAGAAGGCTCTGCATTAATCAGTAGCAGCAAGGAGGCTCTCACCCACCAGTAAATGCTGAACTTGAACTTGCATGCAAACACTGAAACCTGGAAGTGTAGATCCCAACACGTGTACGCGTCCCAGCATGGACTTGCATGAGCTCATTACCTGCTCTTGCTGGAATGATGCAGCACAGCTTTCAAATTGGTTTCCTGCAGGTTTTGCCCTTATTTTTTTCCGTTTCAGAGTTTATCCAAATAGATAATAAAAGACTGTTATGACTGTGCTTAAATAAAATTTAATGTAACAACTTTCTGAGCCTGTGCTTGGTTCAGGGACTGTTTGGGGGGCATTTTTGTTGCCTGGCCATTTCCCTGTTTTGTTGTGAAAGGTTAAGCTGCTGAAGGGACAGTCGTGATTGTTAGGTTGGATGGCTGATGGAAGGGAAAAAGAGCTTTGGATACATGTCAAAGCTTTCACAGGACTGGATGATTGAAACTATTTCAGGGGTAATCATTATCAGCATATCTGAATAATTAGTCTCATTTTCCAGAGGATAACAGCTACTAACTGCAGCTCAGTGCTTTGTAGCACATAGCCACTTTTCTAGCTTTTTAATGTAACCAGTTATTGACCCTTCAGGGGTCTGCTCAGAGCTGTTCTGCAGCCCAGGCAATTGGATCGAATCTCACTGCTCTGGACTCCTCTGGAAGTGCTACATGGGTGAACCTCTCCAGAACAGATTTCAGTGTGAATACCATGTCCTGGTGCTCAGCTGCTCCATGATGTTGAATGTATAAACAGTTTAAAATAGCAAAGTGAATGCTGTATGCCATGCTGTCTTTTAAAGTGTACTTTTGCTGGGACAAAAGCATTTCGGTTGACAGGGCTGGAGCCTGAGATGTTTCATGTATCCTCCAAATGTGTAGAGCACAAAGGGGATGCTCTCCCATGCAATGTCTGAGCTTCAAGACTTGACCTAATGCAGTCATAATTCAGCCTCATTGTCTCAGACATCTCAAGGAGATTGTTGGTCCACAACCCAGGGAACCAAAGTCTTTATATAGTTCGTAGTCTGTCAGTGTGTCTCTGCCTCTGCTAGACGAAGTTGAGTTTTACCCATGTGCCTGAAGTGCCAAGGACTTGTAAAGAGCATGTGAAGTCTCAGGGACTTTCCAGGTTCCACTTTGCTCCCAGAAACACTCGGGTCACCTGCAGCCAGGTAATTAGGCAGCTGACACTCTTCACGTGTGGGTTTGGTCACCATCATTTATGCATTTATTGCCCTGTGTTGACTGCTGAAACACAGGCTTTGAGGGGTAAAAAATGGTGTACTCAAAAAGATATGTATATTTATAAATTAAAACTGGATTTGTGAACTGATCTTTTCATGCATCCATCCATCCATTGAAGAAATTTCCTTCCTGCCCAAAGTCAGGAGGCTCCAATATTGACTCTTGAGCTCCTCAGAGACCAGAACCTGTTTTATTCTGTCGTGGTTTAGCCCCAAACGGCAACTAAGCACCACGCAGCCGCTCACTCACTCCCCCCCACCCCCGCAGTGGGATGGGGAAGAGAATTGGAAGAGTAAAAGTGAGAACACTCGTGGGTTGAGATAAGGACAGTTTAATAGGTAAAGCAAAAGCCGCGCGCACAAGCAAAGCGAAGCAAGGAATTCATTCACTGCTTCCCATGGGCAGGCAGGCGTTCAGCCATCTCCAGGAAAGCAGGGCTCCCTCACGCGTAATGGTTGCTTGGGAAGACAAACACCATCACTCCAAATGTCCCCACCTTCCCTCTGCTTCCCCAGCTTTATATACTGAGCATGACGCCATATGGTGTGGAATAGCCCTTTGGTCAGTTTGGATCAACAATCCTGGCTGTGTCCCCTCCCAGCTTCTTGGGCACCTGGCAGAGCATGGGGAGCTGAAAAAAGCCCTTGACCAGTGTAAATACCGCTTAGCAACAGCCAAAACATCAGCGTGTTGTCAATATTATTCTCATACTAAAACCCAAAACACAGCACTACACCAGCCACTAGGAAGGAAATCAACTCTATCCCAGCCGAAACCAGGACATATTCAAAGCTCATCTTTGCGACAGCTAATTAAAATGGTTACTAGGCTTATTAGCAACAAGAAGACAACTTGCAAACAGACGAAAGCAAGTCTTACTCTTGGTACTCTCTTCCACGGGTTCCACTGTATGGAGAATATGAGACTACTTCTGCATGTCTTCCCAGCTGGAAGCCCAGCAAGAACCCTGCTTCTCCCTGTCCACTCTGCAATGATTAGGGGGACTCTCATTTTCAGATTAGCTCTCTCTTCATTATAAGAGCTCATGAGAGATTCTGCAACTCCTAGCTGTGTTTTAACCACATGCATGTAAACAAGATTTCTCCAAACAGGTTGCTACACCTTCCACTGAACTCTTTCTGTTGTGTGCCATTTAAAGAGCTGCTTGAAGAATTGCCTGAGACGGAGTTACAAGTCAACAACCCATCTCCTAGGCATGTGGCTTTTGCCACAAGCCCTTTAGGTCTTTCTAAACCTCATAGTCTTTCAAAGTCTTTAAGCAAAAGCCCTATTATAATGCTATTACTGTTATGCTGGCTGGCAGCTTGATGCAGCTCTGCATTGCTCATGTGCCCTTTTTCTTTCAGCTTTTCTATCTCAATCTGATTAATAGATGATGCTTTTTCAAAGGCATCTGAGCCTTGACATTGGGCTATCTAAGTGGCCAACACGTTCTCTAGCAACCTAACACTTTTCACAACTATCTTCAGCTTCACCTCCTAGGTGCTGAAACTCTTTATTATAGACAAGGTGGGGTTTTTTCTGCAAATTGCTCCCATGTATTTGGCTATTTAACAGTTATTGGTTGTACACTGAAGTGCTCTTCTAAGTCCTCTATTGTTCTCTGCTGGACTGTGACACTCTCTGCTCTCCAACTCATCAGCCACTGTGAAATGGCACTATTTCATATTATGTTAATAGCCATAAACGCATGGTTCAAAATTAACGACACTCCAAATTTCAGAGCTGCGCTCGGTCTATTAGATTATTAGTAAAAGGCACAGACAGTTTTGCAATGGATTAGACATAGTGCTCTCCAAGGAGAGCAGTCACGAGGCTTATCTCAAATCTGCTCAGGAAAGGATGCTCAAAAAAGAAACATGGTTATCCCTTTGGACTAATCTAAAGGGATAACCACAAGATTCCTAAAATACTTCAGATTATACCGTTATCTTATTTGCCTTTGGGGAAACTTTACATATCTCAAAGTCAGCAAATATATAGTTTACTTAGCTTAATTACTCATTAACATAACAAACCTTTTTCCAGTACTAGTAGAGTCATCCGCTGGATGTCACACTGAAGTCTGAGAAATGCTGAGATTTCAGACAAGTTTAACATAATTGAAAAACATTGCACGGCTGCGGTTCACTTGCTTAGCTTAAGTACACTCTGCTAAGTAGACACTGGCTATCATTTCTTCCCCTCCCAAACCTGTAACCTCAGTTACTTTATCACCTTGACATCTTTGCTAAATGGATAAAAATGACAAATGCTAATAAATTCCTGTGCCATTCACACAGGTCAAGAAAACAAGCAAACATTAGATTAATACAAGTTAATCAGATACTGTTTGCAGAATAATTAAAGTTTTGAAACACAACCTCTCTCTGTTTTTAATAATGAATATTTGTAAATCACTGTTGCCACATGAGATCATTCAGCATCTTTTCTGCCTTATAACTTTCAGCCTAATTTTAATAATGAGTGCCTTTTCAGTCTAACAATGTTCTTTAAAGTTAGCAGATTAATATGCACATAAAAAATAAGTACATAACCTCTAATATCTCCCCGATGGTCAGGTTTTACTTTGCGTGACTGACTCATTATGGATAATTAATATTGTCATGATTACAGTTTGGCAAATTAAACTATGTGTCCATGGAGTAAAATCAGAACCACAGAATAACTTCTTTGCAAGCAAGATGGCTATATAAAATCTCGGTGACTTGCTTCTACCTGCAACAGTGTGTCTGCTCTGGAAGTCTGTTCTCCCTCCGGGTCATATAATTTTGGTGAGGTTTAACAGATCAGTGGTGTTGACATCCCTCATGTTGATCTGTGCCAAAGCCACCAAATCAGCACAGGAATTAATCCCTCTCTGGCAAGCAGCAGGTTGCCAGCAGCACTCTTGGGCTGCCAGACGTTGGGTGAAACTTCACCACCTCTGGTAGATCCAGATGTTCTCTGCAGTGCTATTCTTCTAAAAAAACCCAAGTTAAATAAATTTAGTATTAAATTTTTAGTATTTAATTTTTATTTTTAATTTGTGAACATAATCTAGTGTGTTGGCCGTTCATAGAAACTTCTGCTATGTAGTCTTGCAGTTTCTGGTGGTCATGTTCATAAATCACAGCTCCAGTGCTCCAGACCATCTGCATCCTGATCATCACAGGTCCCATTCCTGCAGCTGTAAGGGATGATTCAAATGGTATGTCTTCCTTACCATCTCTCTTGGTTTTCAGTTACACATAATGATATCTACAAAGATGATCATTTTATTTATAGCTTATAAGGGACGCAACAATGTACAGCAGACTACACTAAAGGAAGAAGCTTGTTCTCAGTTTGTATTCTCCATCCTTTTGTTTGGTGCAGGATCAAACATGTTTTTACAGCTCTTTTGAATTTTCCAGATTGTTAACTGCCCACAACTGTATTTTCTGAGTGCGTCTTGTAACTTCTTTGTAAAAAACTCCACTATAAGTCCTTTTACATGTTCAAAGACTGTTTTTTTTCCTTGCAGAAAACATCCTAAATTGTGCAAAAATGGGAGGCCAGGTATGAGACACTCTGTGACTGCCCTCACCTTTTTCTTCACCAGCAAAGCAAGAAGTTGGTCTCATCTCCTCCCTCCTCCCATCTCTTTAGCTATAGCAATGCAACCACAGAATTAAGTTCTCTTGTGTTTGTTTTTCATACCCTCTGCCTTTCCCTGGCACTCTTTATCCCCACTATGGATTAAGAGACGCTAAGATTTCTTGATGCTTTCAGAGTGCTTTTTTTAACTCCTCATGTTCTTAAAAGCTTTATTGCCAGTACAGAAACGTAGACTGTCACCTTCTATTTTTTCCTTGGCTTCACCTTCTCCACCACCACCCCCCTTTGTTTTCAGCAAGCTACAAATACAATATCTTCTGCAACCAGCACTAAAAATGCCCCCCATGGCCAGCTATGGGGTAAAGCATAAAACCCTCAAGGGAGGTTGTGCTTCATTTTCTTGTTTGTTCTGACTTTAATGCTGTAAAGCATTTCAGCGTGACCCATGTCTGGAAGGCATTTTACCAAACAGAAGTGTTTTGCTGCAGTAACACAATCAGCTGGTTATTCCTGGTGCTATTGCAAGTTCTGTCAATGTCAGCGCAGTGTGGCTGGCATTGGGTGATTATGCAAATAAAATACAAAATTACCAAATTGTAATCACAGTGCAAACACTATTAACACCTGATTCATCAATCACTACCTTATTAACCACTCTGATTAGTATGAGCTGTGAGAAAACCCTCTGGGTACCAATGCATTGATCTACATCTAAATATAGTCATAATTTTGGCGGTCCAATATTGAAACCACCCAGTTCAAACGATTTCTTTGTAAGTAAAAGAAAAAGGCAGCATGCCATCTCCTGCAACATAGAATCATAGAATGCTTTGGACTGGAAGGGACCTTTAAAGGTCATCTAGTCCAAACCCCATGCAAGAGCAGGGACATCTTTAAATAGATCAGGTTGCTCAGAGCCCCGTCCAGCCTGACCTTGAATGTTTCCAGGGATGGGGCCTCCACTACCTCTCTGGGCAACCTGTGCCAGTGCCTCACCACCCCCATTGTAAAAAATTTATTGCTTAAATCCAGTCTAAATCTGCCCTCCCTTAGTTTAAAACCGTTGCTCCAGGTCCTGTCACAACAGGCCTTGCTAAAAAGTCTGTCCCCGTCTTTCCTATAGGCCCCCTTTAAGTACTGGAAGGCTGCTAGAAGGTCTCCCCGCAGCCTTCTCTTCTCCAGGCTGAACAAGCCCAATGCTCTCAGCCTGTCCTCGTAGGAGAGGTGCTCCAGCCCTCGGATCATTTTCGTGTCCCTCCTCTGGACCCGCTCCAACAGCTCCGTGTCCTTCTTGTGCTGAGGACCCCAGATCTGGACGCAGTACTGCAGGTGGGGTCTCACCAGAGCAGAGCAGAGGGGCAGAACCCCCTCCCTCACCCTGCTGGCCACGCTGCTTTGGATGCAGCCCAGGATACGGTTGGCTTTCTGGGCTGCAAGCGCACATTGTTGGCTCATGTCCAGCTTTTCATCCACCAGTACCCCCAAGTCCTTCTCCACAGGGCTGCTCTCGATCCCTTCATCCCCCAGCCTGTATTGATACCAGGGGTTGCCCTGACCCATGTGCAGGACCTTGCACTTGGCCTTGTTGAACCTCATGAGGTTCACACAGACCCACTTCTCCAGCTTGTCCAGGTCCCTCTGGATGACATCCCATCCTTCTGGCATGTCAACTGCACCACTCAGCTTGGTGTCATCTGCAGACTTGCTGAGGGTGCACTCGGTCTCGCTGTCAATGTCATTGATGAAAATCTTGAACAGCACTGGTCCCAGTATGGACCCCTGAGGGACACCACTCGTCACTGATCTCCATCTGGACATTGAGCCATTGACCGCTACCCTCTGGATGCAACCATCCAACCAATTCCTTATGCACTGAACAGTCCACCCATCAAATCCGTATCTCTCCAATTTAGAGAGAAGGATGTTGTGGGGGACTGTGTCAAAGGCTTTACAGAAGTCCAGATAGATGACATCCATTGCTTTTCCCTTGTCCACTGGTGTGGTAACTCCCTCATAGAAAGCCACTAGGTTGGTCAGGCAGGACTTGCTCTTGGTAAAGCCATGTTCGCTGTCTCGAATCACCTCCCTGTCATCCATGTGCTCTAGCATAGCTTCTAGGAGGATCTGTTCCATGATCTTCCCAGGCACAGAGGTGAGGCTGACAGGTCAGTAGTTCCCAGGGTCCTCCTTTCTACCCTTTGTAAAGATGGGCACAATGTTTCCCTTTTTCCAGTCACCAGGGACTTCACCTGACTGCCCTAACTTTTCAAATATCATGGAGAGTGGCTTGGCAGCTACATCAGCCAATTCCCTCAGGACTCTGGGATGCATCTCATCAGGTCCCATAGACTTATATATGTTCAGGTTCCTCAGGTGGTCACGAACCTGATCTTTCGTTACAGTGGGAGGGGCTTTACTCCCCTGGTGCCCAACATGTTGTCCATTGACTCAGGAGGAGAGAGGAGAGTGGTTGCCAGTGAAGACTGAGGCAAAGAAGTTGTTGAGTACCTCAGCCTTCTCCTCGTCTGTTGGTGCTAGGTCTCCATTCTCATTCATCAGTGGAGGTACACTTTCTTTAACTTTCCTTTTCTGGCTGACATACCTGTAGAAGCCCTTCTTGTTATTCTTTGCATCCCTTGCCAAGTTCAGCTCCAGCTGCGCCTTGGCCTTCCTGACCCTGTCCCTACACAAGCAGGCAGCGTCCCTATACTCTTCCCAGGTTACCTGTCCCTGCTGCCTGTGCAGTTCCCTCTTGCTCTTCAGTTTGACCAGCATGTCTTGACTCAGCCATGCTGGTCTCTTCCCTTCCTTGCCTGATTTCCTACATCTGGGGACTGAGAACTCTTGCACTTTATGGAAAGCATCCTTAAAGATCTGCCAGCTCTGTTCTGCTCCCCTGTCCCTAAGGACCATTTCCCAGGGGGTCCTACTGACTAACTCCTTGAAGAGCTGGAAGTTTGCTTTCCTAAAATTCAGGGTCCTGACTATACTCCTTGCCTGTCCTATATCCCTCAGGACTGTGAAATCCACCAATGCGTGATCACTGCAGCCTAGGCTTCCTCCAATCTTGACGTCACTGATGAGCTCACTTGCATTGGTGACCATCAAGTCCAGTATCACATCCCCTCAGGTAGGGGTGTCTATTACCGGGGTTAAGAAGTTATCCTGAATGCACTCCAGGAGTCTCCCGGATTGCCTCCAGCTTGCCGTGCTACTTTCCCAGAAGATGTCGGGGTGGTTGAAGTCCCTCAGTAGGACAAGAGCTTGTGAGCGTGAAGCCTCCTGTAGCTGGAGGAAGAAGGCTTCATCAGTAGGCTCCCCTTGATCGGGCGGCCAGTAGTAGACACCAACCACAAGGTTCCCTTTGTTGCCTCGGTCTCTGATTCTGACCCATAAGCTTTCAACCTGCTCATGGCTATTCTTCAGGGACAGCTCTTCACACTCTATCCATTTCTTGATATAGAGGGCAACACCTCCACCCCTCCTTCCATGCCTGTCCCTTCTGAATAGCCTTTAGCCATTGATAGCCACACTCCAGTCATGGGATTTGTCCCACCAGTTTTCAGTAATGGCAACTAGGTCGTAGCTTTCTATCAGCACGGTATCTTCCAGCTCCTCCTGTTTGTTGCCCATGCTGCGTGCATTCGTGTAGGCACTTCCTCCTTATGTGCTTTGCTGGGATTTTCAACACGGTCGTGGAGAGCAGGAATGATTCTTACTGAATTCAGGTTCTGCCAAGTTATTGTGATATTTTCTGGATTCCTGGATTAGAAGTGGATGTATGTATGCTGTTCTTGACAAACCCTCTCTGAATAGCTCTCATGTATTCCAGACACAAAGTTTTTGATAACCACGTAAAAACATGTACAAAAACAAGAAAAAATATGCTTTTCAAACATTTTTAAATTGTGGATCAAAAAATATTTCAGACAACTCAGGTTTCTTCCACTCTTTAAAAATCTGGAGAGTTTTTACTCAATTACACATAGCATTCCTTTTTCCTTGCTAGACAGCTGATGTATATGATCTGTGTATCTGGGGTAAGTTGGTTTATCTGAGAATTTTAGAGGGAATCAAAGGGCAAAATGTGTTCTGACGCTTAATTTTACAAGTACATTTGTTCTGCCAAATAATTAATTCTTTAAATTCTTCCAAATAGGAAATCATGCTTTCTGGCCCATAAGCAGACTTGTTATTCCTAACCATAGAGTATTAAAAATAACAGCCTATTTTGCAGATATCATTCCACGTGACACCTATAATTTACAGCATTTGTAAATACAAATGGAATTAATGCCAGGTAAGGTTTCCAAAGGGCCTGGGAATCGGATATGCTTTCAAAAGACTGTTGACCAAGGATCACAGACTAATCTGTTTAAGGGACACGCCTGGCACACTGTCTTGAAAACTTTTCTTCACCAAAGTAGCGATGTTGAACTCAGCAGTTTAACATGTCTGGGTAAGTGCTGGCAGGATTCACCCCTCCTTAAATTTGTACATTTTTACAGATCTGTCTGGACATGTAGGAACTATAACTATAGCTGACTTATTTACATTGTTCATGCCAATCAAAATATTAAAGAACTTGGGACATTAGCACCCCATTATGTCTTTGTCTGTACATATTGCAGTGCATACAAAAGAGGAATTAACTCTTTCCCCCCCTTCCCTCCCATCCTTTTTCTTTCTTTCCTTAAATTATTTTACACTTGCAATTCATTCTTTTCAGCATCTTTAGCTTGTAACATTTGAATTTTGGCTTTTGGGATTATCATAGGATTGAAACTACCTTCATTTTCACCCCTTCAGTCCCTCTAAGAAACACTGACAAACTAGAGGTACAGATAAAAGCAAAACTCTGTCCTTGGAAGTGTTCCAAAGCCAACCGGGCATGGCCCTGAGCACCCTGATCCAGTTAAACCTGTTTTGAGCAGGGTGTTGGACTAGATGATCTCTGGAGGCCCCTTCCAACCTAAAATTTGGTGCTATGGTTCTATGAAATCCCAACGGAACTACATTTCCTATGATGGCCATTATCAGTATACTGGCCACACACCATTCCCAGTAGAGTGACTGGGACCTAAGGAATGTAGTTGTATGAGTGTGGCACGGTGCCTAACTTTTAAATCTTTGTTCACCTTGAGCTATTTGTGGCCTCCTTTATAGAAGTGTGGCACTATCCAGAATCTGGGAGACCAGCTGACCAGCCAACGTTATTGAGCTAAAGATAGCCTGTATGTCACCCATTGCCATCAACAGTCCCATGTCATCTCCTTTCTGAATTAATAGTAGAGCTCATCACAATCCACAGACTATCTGTAGACCAAAGTTACCAGGATTTCTGTGCCAAAATCAGTCTAGCCATGACCATATTATTAGACAACCTTCCCATTGTCTCTGTTGGGTCCTTTTTTAGTTAGTATCCAAATTTAAAGTGTAATAAGAAGTAATAAGAATATCCCAAATCCTGAAAAATCATAGAATGGGAAAAATTATATTAATTTCCAATAGATTTATAGCAATACTATTCCACACACTGTAAGGGTGTTATGTCATATTAGTAGAGTTTAAGTGAGAAAAAGTATCTATGAACTTGATTGATTTTTACTTACAGCCTGGTGATCTCTGCAGGGCAGTTTCCTCTTCCACAGCAGTGTGAATTCCTGACAAATGTTCCTTGTGTGCCTGTCATGGCCCTAATTCTCCTCCACTGGTGGAAGCCACTCACCCACTCTCCTGTATTGCACAGATGATTATTCCTTCTGAGGGCTAGAATTTTAAATTTGGGCTTATTGAATTGGACTTTATTTTTTCCAGAATTTTTTCCAATCTGTCAGGACAATTTTGGATTTCAAGCTTGTCCTCCTGCTTGTTCACATGGATTGCAAATGCCATCAGTCCGCAGAATCTCAAAGTCATTAATAAAAAATGTTGACTGGTACCTGTCCTACAGCAGACTTATGCTTTTGTTTCTTAATACATCATTCTGGTCTGATACTTCTCAGAAAATAGTTATTAATGCTTTGATATTTTCCCGTCAAGTGCCAGTACAATAAATAGTAGCATTATCTAATCCTTGTTTCCCAAAATTGCTTAGGATACTATCTAGTGAAATAATGTTCAGACCTTAAGTCACAATATTTGACATCTATGGTTTCTTTCCTATCCTCCACGCCTATTGCTTTGTCAAAAAAAAAAAAAAAAAAAATTTCTTCAACACACGTTGTTCTTTAAAAAAAATAAAAATGTTTTGGCTGTTATTCATCCCTCTGTTTTCTTCTTCACACTTCCCGACTGATTATTTATTTCAACATTATTCTGACAACTGAAATGATGCTAACTCACTGTATCACCCCATCCTTCTTTCCAAAGATTGGCACTGTGTTAGTCTTTTCCTACCTCGCCCCCCACCCCGTGTTCTCAAAAGTCATTACCATATCTCTGTGGGTTTTTCCAGCTATCTCCCAGAATACACATAGGTGAATGTTGTCAAGTCCAGATCATTTGAAACACCTACCTGCTATATCTTTTTTTCTCCCATTATAACCTGACTTCTCATTTCTTTTCAGTAATGTTAATTGTGCCAAAAACTTAATCACTTTTGAGATAGCGTTATTTTTTACGTCTTTGGCTGACATCTTCCTCTCCCTTGAGATAAGGAACAACTGTGTCATGGACAATCGTCTCATTCTTTGTATACTTATCAGATGCTTTTTTGTTGTTCTTTGTCTACCTGATTTTTGTCCCTATGTATTTGTGCTTGTCTAATAAACTTGTCCGTAGTGCTTTGATGAAGTCTCTGGATCTTGTATATTTTCCATCTGTCTGAGATCCCTAAAGGTCTCTTTGGCCAAGTAAGTTTCTTACAACTTTCTTAAGCCATTTTTCATGTTGGGATAGTCTGTACGTCTTCCTTCAACAGAAATTTCTTAATGCACGCCAGTTCTCCACAATTTTTCCCCTTAAAATAGTTCCCTCCTGGGTCTTAACTACTTCCATTTGAGGAAATACATTTTCCTGAAGACCATTATCAATATCTTGTCTTCTTTTCCTAAGACCCATTCATACTGTTTCAGTCTCATCCAAGCTGTCTTCTATCTTCATGTTCTGAGTCCATTCCTACCTATTCTATTAAAAGTAATAACATCTTATAACATCTTCTTTTCTGTTTGCTTGGGATTTTTTTAGAATCATAGAATCATAGTTTTAGTTGCCTATTAAAAATTAATGCTTATTAACATTCAGAGTTTTCTGGGTTCCTTGCTATACTCTTCTTTCCAGACATGTCTGAGTCAAGGAATTCCTTTCTCACATCCCCCAGTTGCTACCAATAGGTATCGCTGTGACTAATTCTGTTAATTTTCCAGAAATGGATTCAAAGTTGTAAAGTGAATCATTCATACTGAGAGCTGGAAGACGGTTGTGGCACATGACCAAGATATAATCCGTGTTTAGCAAAGGAGTGAATTGTTGCTACACAAGAGACTTTCTATAAGCATATCAGTTCTGGCATCTCTCTTAAACACTAAAACCAAATCAAACATCAAATAAAGCCAGCTGGTGCACACAGCAGGAGAGGCTGCTTTCCACAGCAGTGGGCCATTGCTGGAGTGTTTGTTGGGGTCATTCTCATCCTAGCTTTATAGGAAACCCAAAGACTGTTCCAACTCCAGGCATCAACTCTGATTGCGGTTCTTGGATACACAGTTTTACATAGACTGTGGCCAAGCTCCATGGAGAGGAGCTTTTTCCCAGTTTATTGGCTGGATTGTTTATATTCCTTATGGTTTATTTGTCTGCTTAATTAGTGCTTGAATCTCTTTGCATTGTATTTCCTCTAGAATCTGATTCTAGGGTATTTTAATATCCTCTAGGAAATTTCTTGTAGTGCTTCAATTAGAAGCTTTCTCACCCTTAGCTTTTTTTAATTTAGGGCTCTGCGTTCAACTGACAGAGGAACAATAAAAGGAAAATTGGTTGGATCCTGCTATTTTGATAGGTTTAAAAGGTGAACATTACTGATTGCATGGGCTATCTTTTCAGTTTCTTTTTCTATTCTGTATGCTCACCTATGTCATGATCTTCGCCATTGTGTCTGAGTACTTCTCGGTAATGTATTAAGCTACGTGACTTACATTATTTACATGGTCATTACTGTTCTCGTCTTTTGCCTTTCACTGTGTGCATGGAGTCTTCTCCTGTTTTTTTAACTTATTTACTAAATACACCATTTGTATCAGACATATTGCTATGCACTGATGTTTTAAGAGTCAGGATCAAGGAAAAGAAAGGTGGTGGTCCTTAGCTCAACAATCTCACTGACAGCTTTTTGCTGTGAACAAGAGGAACTTTATCCAGTTCAAGGAAAGTTCATTGCATCAAAAGAGTGAAAGCATTCGCCAGAATTTTCATTTGATGGATATTGTTGATCTTCTACATATTTCAGCCCAAACTCTTCTTCATCTCAGAATCCAATCACTAATTACCCTTTTCTATGATATAATTAACCATAAATGTAAACCTCCTTTTAAAGCTTCCAGTTTACTTTCTGTTAGGCAAAATGTTGCTGCTCGTGAACTTAGTCAAAATCTCGCAATTTTACGAGTTTGCTCATCTCTTCTTGATTTGAAGGCATCAAGGTGAAAAAAGTAGTTTGAGTGGGGTATCTACGATGATTCATGGCTGTGATTGCCAAGAGTTAGAGGCAAGCATGCAATGCAAATGTACAAAATAAATCAGCAAGCATTAGGCTGGTCAGCTTGTTCAACATCATTTGGATGAATGTCCCAGAAACCTGAATATGTGTCATGCCCTGTACAGGCCTTGCCTGGCATGCCCTGCTTTGGCTACGCATCTCAAATGACCATCACTGTGATTTGCTACTCTGGAGCTGACCTAGTTTCTGGAGAGAAGCTCCAATTAAGCAAATATCGCAGCTGTGTAGTTTTTCTTAATAGGAACATGTTGCTTTGAGTACATTGTTTTGAAGGATATAGCATTGCTCTGGGAAAGTCAGCACTGCAAAGAATCCACTCAAGCTGTCCAGCAGATACTTAGGAATTAAGTATATCATATGAGAAGGAAACAACAGATTTTCTAATCTTTGCCAACCACATAGAGATTCATCTCTCTTATGTTTCATGTCCTGAGATGATGACCGCGATAAGAATTGACTTAAATCCCACAGACCTTGTTTTTGCTTGCAAATTGTCTTAAGCTCATCTTCTAATCAGGTAGTTGAACCATTTATGTTTCTTGGCTGAATTCCAGTTCGGGTTCATCTCTTATGAAATTGTTCCAGTTCATTAACCAGTCTGGTGATCCTGAACCAGTCATTATGGGAAAATACAACACTTACAGCCAGAAAAGGGAAGATGACCAAGGCAGATTTCAGATAAGAGCTTTAGACCCTTTGTCTTAGTCTTGTGACAGATCTTGAAGGCTGCTTCCCAGCAGAGTGTCCCAGATCCTCCTCACCTCCTTCAGCTTGGCACATAGAGCTGAGCACCCACTGAGCCTGTCATGGGGTCATGAGTGGTACCAGTACGATGGCAGGTCCACCTCCCTTCCTGCTGATGCTGGCACCCACAGCCTCGGAGCACTGAGCTCATCAGTCTTGCCCTAGACTATTCTTTGAGGTAGATCAGGAGATGGATGGGGCAGCACAGGTTAGTGAAGCACATCAGCCCTAACAGGGCACTGCTGAGGGTAACAAAATGGTTCTCCAATGTGACAGAGAGGCATCAAAGGTGGGCCTTTAGTTGAGAAGAACTCTCTGTTGGTGATGATCCTGCAGCTGGCTTTAAAATTGTCAGCCTTGTACGGAGTCAGGGAGAGTCAGAACATGGCACGAAAACATGACATTTTCCTTGTGCATTCCTGCTGTCTACCATTACTTTCAGCTCAGCAGATTTTCTGAATCTGATGCAATTTTCTCATTTAGTAATCTATTTCTTCCAATACTCGTGCAAACTCTTCCAGGAGCCACATAAACTTCCTGTACCACAACATCTTCTGGCAAGGAAGCCTGTTGTATTTTTTTAATCTGATATGTACTAGTTTCATTCAATGCCCCCTAGTTCTTACTTTGGAAGAGACAAGGAACAGTTGGTTCTTCTCTACCACCCCCATTCCCCTTGATTTTTTATCCTCATCTTTAAGCATCTCTTTTCCAGACTGAGGAGTCCTAACCTACTTAACCAGACTTCATAGAAAAACTGTTGCTAACAGCTGCATGGATTTGTTCCCCTCCTCTGTAGTTCTCCTATATCTCCTTTGAGATAAGGGTGCCAAATTTACACATAGTATTTCAGATGTAGGAAAATACAAATATTAAGGTTTTATGCAGTGTCATAATGTTCTGTATTTTCTTTTCCACTGCTAACTTTTGTGGTACTTTTTGGTTTACTCTATTGAGCTTTGGGTTGTTTCATAGAAATCCTAGGTATTTGTGGAAGTATGTATAATGACCCCAAGAGCTCACTGCATTTTTAGGTATCTAGGGTGAAAGAAGGTAATTCCTGCAGTCCCTGCAGCTGATAACTGAAGGCATTGCTTCAGCTGAGTGCATCACACTGTTCTCACCACTTTCAGCTTCAGCTCTTCCAGCATGCTGTAACCCCCCCCAAAAATTAGTTTTGCTTCCATGAAGCCAAAGAGGTTTTCTTAATCTGAATCCAGCTAGTTACTTTTAAACAATTAGACGATGCCCATGGAAGTATTCAAAAAACCATTACATGGACTATGAACACAAAGGGTTTTTTTACACCAAATTGTGGAATCAGCTCCCTTCTTTATCAGTTTCATATGTTTTAAGTTTCATTGCATCAATACAATGAAAAGAAGATGAAGCCTGTGGAAACTCAGGAGACCAGAAGTCTGTTCTAAGTGTTACCAGAGTCCTGCTGCCTGGCTTGTGGCAAGTTGTTTTATCTCTGGTTTCTCTCCAATTATTTCTTGATTCTATTTTCACAGGAAATCCTGGGGGGAAGAGGTTAGCATATGTTCTCATGCAGTGGCCTCACTCCTCCTCTTTCCCCAGTACAAACATGAAGAGTGGCCTTGCTGGGACAACAAAAAGGTCTAGAGTTTTTTCTCTGACAGTAGCAAGCTGCCTAAGAGCATAACAGCAGAGCAGGTAGGTAGTAATACACCTATATACTCTGGCACGTATATACCACCTATACTCTCACCAGAGTGTATAGGTGTATTATGCCTCCTCCAACCAGAGGCAGAGGTGATATCTCTGTGTTTGATATCCTTACCAGCCCTTTTTCCCTCCTTTAGTTCTTTTCTTGGCAATTTTGTCTGCATTTTGCTTCAACAGCTAATCTGAAGCCAAAAGGATATCCATCCGCAGATACTCGTAATGTGGCAGTTGTGCCACAGCCATCACTGTCAAGCTGTAGTCATTGTGTAGGAAAATCCAGAATTTCTCACTAGTATGGTACTGCACTCAGCTATTTCATAAAATAACAAGTGATCAGAGGTGGGTCACTGATGTATAAAGGGGTTTTCATACATTGTCATGCTGAAAATAGAGGAATGGGTGCTAAGAGCTCTCCTAAACAAATTATTTTCCTAGCATTCAACAAGCTATTAGCATTCATGCTAATTTTGTTCACGTTCACCCTCTCTCCTGACCCCTCACTGCTGTGCTAAGGTACTCCTATTACATGGAATTATTTGGATTTAGGAGACACCCCTGGATGGTAAGGACCTGAGTTCTGGTCTTTGTTGGCTCTAGCAATTGGCTGTTATATTCTTCATAAACAAATATAACCTAAGGCAAGCGTTTGCTTTTCACACTTTCTCCAGCACATATGGCTTTAAACCTGTGGGAAAAACAAACTCTAAGACCACCTCTCAGCTTTCAATAACTTTTGTGTTCATTTTTCATGTTTTATTTTCCCTCATCCTGGAAGGAAAGTGGAGCAGTAGAAAGCATTAATCTCTAACCACAGTAATTTCCTGAATGCCAGAGAACTGCTGTCAAAACCAAGGATTCACTGATTGCTGAAACATCTGTATTAGATTACTGCACTTTCCTTTTTGCTCCTGCATCATGGCCTGCAATCAGCCACCGCTCCAAACCAGAAGCTGGAAGCAGCTGCAGACTTCAAAACCATTCCAGGCTTCCCCTATCGAACAGTGTTGCAATGTAACTTTCACAGCAAAGACATCTTTTTGGATTTTATGGATGCTTCTTTATCCAAACACTGCACAGCAAACAGTAAATCCTGTTTCCTTCCTGAAACAGAGCTGGAAAAAAACTGCATTGGGTTCCTACCATTTTTTAACGTGGCCTTACTAATTTCTCTCTCCCTCGCTTTCCAGATTGCTGCCTCTAACCTGTACCATTTTCTCCCACTGACTGTCAAGCTGCTCATAACACACACTTTTCTGGAAGTGTATTTTTCTTCTTTTCCTCTCTGTATATTCTTATATTCTAGTCCCTACTAAAAGTAATGATGATAGTTTCAATAATGACTGATCTTTCTTGACCTGATTTAGCTCTTTAGCTAGCTGACGCAGGAAGATTATTCATTGTCTTCTCCAAAGTAATTTCCATGAGTCTTTGGGAGTCATGTCTTCTGTCTGATTGACTCATTAGATTTCAAGATCCCTAATAGCCAAGATCAGAAAGATTGATTTGGATAGTACATTCTGGGAGTTTGCTCCTGACTTGCATGTCAGACCTAGATTTCTCTTGAGAGGTAGAAATGCATACAGACCCCGCGGATTTATCACCAGAAGAAAGCATGACCCTACCAAGTACCCTGAGATATTTATTTTGACACCTGGCATGTTGCTGGCATGTAGCGTGACGGCCACCCTCTCCCAGTGTCCCCACAACAAGGACTCTCTGACTTCCAAGGGAATGTTCAAAAAAGAAAAAGTGGGAAGGTATGTGGGATAGCCCCAAGCAAAAACAGTCTCTGTAAAATGGTGGCTGTTTGTACATTGAACATTGCCAAGATATCCTCAGACTGAAGTTCAGCTCTCCCAGCCTTTGCAACCTGCAGCCTTGTGGGGCAACTGAGCCCAGCTTACTAGGGACCATGGTGATCCACGAAATCTAACAGTGGAGACAGAAAATTTGGCTCCTTTCCCTGAAGAATCCTGGTTAATACCTTTATTTCTTTGTCTGTAATTGGGGGATAATATGTAAAATATTTTTTAAATTTATCTCTAACCTCTTCCTTCCAATTGAGATGTATGATTTGAAAGACACACTCTGTAAATGAGGCTAGCTCTTCACCAGTGGGAACAGAGATATGATCCCACATGTGGGGTCTGGATCTCCCACCCTCCTCCCTGGGACATCAGAAAATAGGGTATATGCTACAGTGACCACGTGGTTTCTTGAAAAGTTTCAGCATCAGAAATATGCTGGTAAAAAGTTCACCCAACAGCATTGTCTAAAGCACCCTGGAGCAGCACAGAAGAAGAGATAAGATGAGTACCTCCCCTTCTCTACAGCATCCAGGTGTCACAGCCACTGGTAAAGTTGCTGAACTTCCATGGGGTTTGGAAACCACATGGAAGATTTTCAAACCCCATGGAAGTTCATTTGTAGAAACAGGATTTACACCCAGACACAAAGCCACCAGTGAAGAAATTTGGGAACTGTAGCTCTGTACCGTTTCCCATCTGAAGAGACATCCTTACAGTGGACACCAGGGAAGTCTGATTCAAGGCATCTCGTTTAAACCTTGCAAGGGCATCTCGTTTAAGCCTAGCAAGGGCATCATATGTGTTACATCCTTGGATGGGCATTCACCTGGTAAATACATCTAGATATGGTCACTGGCTGCAGAAGCAGTTGCTATTTCAAGCTCTGGAGTCACAGGTGTATGTTTATCTATCGCTGCCCGTTCTCCTCCCTTGCTCTGCCTGCTAACAGAAAGCCCTACCCTGGAAGGCCGAGTTCACTGACTGCAATGACAAAGCAGTACAGAATCACTTGGGAACAGCTAATAAGAAACTGATGCTGCCTTCCAAATAGCCTAGCCGTTGCACTAAGGTCATTCCTTTAGCAAAACCTATCTTAATGGGGCTACTCTGACCTAGTTCACCTCCGAACTAGAGAGCTATCAGCAATGTTTTCTTGCTTTTACTAGCCAAGATGAAACTGATGTTCCCTTCTGGCCTCTAAATCAGAATGCAGTCATGCAGTCACTTTAGAGCCAGGGGGAAGAGAACAAGCTTACCCTACATGTGTCATGATAAAAACAAACATCTGGCTAACGCTTTTACATGCCCATTGCTACGCTTGTTGCTAAATTCATTACCATTTTTAACTCTGTAGGTTGCATCAGGTTGCAATACTTGGACCAACAGCTAGAGATATTATTCTCCTCTTCTTTTAGTAACTTTGGATATTTGTACATGTGTGACCTCTTTATGAGAAATAATATTGCAAGACTAGGAAACTGTCGGGTTAGCATCACTCATGGGGACAGTCTTTGTTGGTTTACGGTGGAATTGGCAGGAGCCGAGCTGAACCACATGAGGGTTCAAGCAAAAAGACCCAGAGATGCATTTCTGACCTTTCATGGGGAGGTCAGAGAAGGCTGAGCTGATCAACAAGGTGTTGAAACAGGGATAAGGAGATGTCGTCCTCCTGCTCTCAGTGCTGCCATAGGCTTCCCCTTTGTCATGGATTACATTTTAACAGAAGGAAATAGTCAGGCATACAGAAGAGATGTAACGTCTCAGCTCCTAATTACCCATGCTATTGACTCAAATATATCTTTAAGATTTTGAAACACAGAGGTGGCCGAGCTCAATCCAGCCTTTGCACACTCCCAGGTAGCACACGGGTTCCCGAAACAGCCACATTTGGAGCACAAGCACTGAGTAAGCAAGCAAAGCCCGGGCTGGCTGGTGTTGCATGTCATCAGAACTGGCAAGAAAAACCTCTGCCAGGAAGGATTTTGTTTGAGCTGGATGAAGAAGAAAGCCAGCTGGACAGCATCTTGGTATATCGGGCCAAATTTCTCAGAAGATGTAAAACACGATGGTGCATTATTTCTGTGGGGGAAAAGGTGTCCGAATTTGTTCCCAGAGGGCTGGTAAATGCCCTTATTTGTACTGAGAGAGTACAGGAACAAGCCTCCATTAGACATTGCCACTCGCTGTTGGCATTAAAAGGAAGAAAAAGAATGATGCATTGTTTTTTTTTTCCCCACACGCCCTTTGCTTTGCAAACATTTCATGGAGACAAGACACTAGTGTGCTTTTATCTAAGTATAAGCTCAACTTCCACTGTTTAAAATTTGGTCTCTGTAATATGCAAGGCATTAAATTGAAAAGGAAACAGAAAAAACGCCACCAGCAAGTAGGAGACAAACAAAGCTGGTGACTGAAGATAGTAATGCAGGAGAGATTTTCTTCCAGGTGAGGTTTTCACAGTGAGCCACCCCCAGGTCATGGCTGTACCTATGCCATGTGTCCTTGCCCACAGGTAGCTGGCATCAAGCACGCATTTTGTTGACTCCTACCTTGAGGTGGACATGAGGTGAAGAAGCCAGTCAGGGGGTGAACTTGCTTAACGCCACAGAAATAAATGAGCCCAACATTTATTCCTCATCCTTTAATATTTTAAGTGACTTATTAAAAACCTCCAAAACCTCACACACATTGAACCCAGATCTTTTTAATCTGTCATGAGGTAGCTGCTAAAGTAACTCCAGTTATTTCTAACTGAAGGCGAAGTTGAGGAACAGCACCCAGTTTGCAGTGTTTAATTTTAGTCTGAGCCTATGCCATTCATTTCCATGCCATGTATTTATATTTGTTTGTATTTACTTGTGCTAAATTAGAGGATGGAAGCCTGGGAGGTCCCTGTGTTCATTTAAGAAAGCAAACAAGTTACTGGGAGAAATGGCAATATAATTTGAATTTATAGAAATAGTATATATTTATATATCATACAAACTGAATTACCAAAAAGTTTTAGACTGTTGGGCTTTATTGGACTCAAGATCATTAATTTGCTTCCAAAGCGCACTCCTAGGCTGGACTAACATGCATAGGTCAACTCACTCTTTTGCCCAAGCTCTGCCAAGAGAGCAACCCCATGGCCACCCAGTGTCACCCTCTGCCCTGTGTGCTTCTCTCCTTGTGGCCACACCACTTCCCCCTCCTCCTTCCCTACCATCCCCTTTGCCCACATCCATGCCCTTTATCCAGAATAACACATGGACAGGTCTATAGCAGGACCAAGCTCAGAGGTGCCTTCACATGCATGCACCATGCCGGACCCCATGTGGTCTCCAAGCTCAAGGACCCTCATGCCCTGCAAGTGTCTCCCGCTCCTGATTGCCAAAGGGAAGTCCTCGAGCCAAACACCCAGGATCCTCTTTGCTAACCCTCCCTGTTTATTTAAAAAGCAGCTGTTGGGACAACAACTTTCTCAAGTTTTGTGGTTATCTTATGGTTGCCGGGATGGAATGACATCATGACAACTTATCTTTGTGGGCCAAGTCCTAGTTTGGTATCCTTTTCCAAAAGCTGCTTCTCAGGACCTTTATTTATGAGCAAGAGAGTCAACCATGAGAGGCAGACTTTTGCAAATCAGAGGGGCTTTGGTTCAGGGCTCTAACCGTACCTGCCATTTGAGGCAGCTGATGGTCTGAATTTCGAACTGGTAGGAAAAAATACAGTAATGGCAAATAAATGCTGACATTTGGGGGAAGTGAAATTTCTCAGAGAAGCAAAACTGCCAACAAAAATATTTTCCTGTGATAATGGAGAAACCCTTCGTTGCAATTTTGACCTTTTGTAGCATTTTTATTTATATATTTAGTTCTGCTGTGATTTATCTTTTATGCTATTATTTATTTTACTCTATACATCGGTGACTGCTCTTTTTACATCATCATTAGCAATTGGTCTGCTAATTGCTAATTCTGCTAGTAATTCCTGAAGTAATTGGCCTTACGTTTTGCTCATCCCCCTCCAAAAAAAAAAAAAAAGGATTTTGAGATGAGAATCTAACATGTTCTGCTTGGTATTTAAGTATTTTATTATATGGCTCTTAACAGAGCAAAAGACAAAAAAAGAACATCCCTCAGGAATGTTTCATTTTGAACACATCAACATTCCCACTGAAATAACAAACATGTCCAACCAGTCCTATAAACCACACTTATCTGCTTGTTCTATCTACCCATCCCACCTGCCTTGGCTGCCCAGATATCAGCATGGCACTCAGAGCTGTTCTTCTTGCACACAAAAAAACTGGCCTCTTTCCTTGGCTCCTGTCCGCTGCATTAGGCTCCATCTGAGATCTGGGGTAGAGGTTTGCTCCTCCTGAAATGCCTGTAGCCCATGCATGCCGATAGACACTGATTGCCAAAGGCCTGCAAGATGCTTTGCCACCTCGTTTTCTTCCACCTCTTGTTTCAAGTTCAGAGTGGCTCCTGTTAGCTTCTGCCTTGCTCCCCCACCTGCTTTGTCAGCTCTTGTACCCAGGAAGCCAAAATAATTTCTGCTTCTGAGAGTCTTCACTGTTAATCACAGCCAGGCTCTGTAAAAGCACCTTCATTGCAGTTAGACAGTCAGAAAGAAGGAGTTAATGTGCTTGGTAACCCTTTTTCTTTCCTTTATTTTTTTCTTTTTCCCTTTATTTTGCCTTTTTCCATTCAGCTGCCCCAAAATTAAATTAAAACCCGTAAGAGGAAGGTAATAAATTACTCTCTGCATCAGTGGGCAACGAGCCATGAAATAACAGCAAAGAAAGTTTAGGCTAGACCAGAGAAGACTTTCTAACCGAGAGGATAGGGAGGCATTGGAGTCCACTGCAGGAGGAGAAAGCCACCATGAAGGGTGGGTTTGGAAGAGGCAACTCCCTCTTCAGTAAAGGGGCTTGGGCCAGATCACCACTGTCCCTCCCACGTGTGGTCTGGGGACCACTGATGGCCACCAGAACTGCAGTAAGGTAGCAAACAGTTGAAAACCAAACGAAACCCAAAGCAGACGCATTCACACACAAAGGAGAAAACTGGCAAACGTAGTAAATGTAGTAACGGTGTTGGTGTGATAGTGGCTGGCATGGTTCAGGGGGCTGGGAAGGCAAGGGGGAAGGGAAGGTATAATATGTCTGGGAATTTTAGGTAGGCGTCACAAGAGGATTGTCTGATTTTCTTTTCCCCCACCGTTATCAGTCAGCTAATAAAAGCTATTTTGTCTCTATATCCTTCTCGCCTCATTAATTAAGACATAAACATTCAAAGTGTAGCTTGATTTTTCCTAGACTTCAAATAAAATTGCAACAATACAATATCATTAAAACATACATTCATCACACAATCTTCACAAACTTCACATACATCAACAAAAAAAGAATTCCCCACACCAAAGTCAAAATAACGTCATCACAACACGAACAAAGTTGGACCATTTATGCACGCTCCACCCTTCGTCCCTTAACCACAATTAAAAGAAAAATTCCCCACAATTGTAATGCTCTCTGGCGATGTCCAGTCCATGTTTTGCCCGTTACCTCTGCCAATTACTGTTCTTATCTAGAATTTCTCAAGAGCCCCATGTTGGGCACTGCAAAGGACAGGTTAGAATCATCTCTTGCAATCACTTCTAGCCCATTTTTAATATGCTTGAAGACCGGGGCTCAGCTGGACATATGAGCCAGCAGAGCTAACTGACCTCCAGCTGGACACGGTCTCAGAGGGACATGCAGCAAAGACCAAACCCATCTTCCCAGATGATTGTTGAGTCACCTGCCCACACCAGGCAAGCCCATCTTTACAATCACGTAAATATTTTCATTTCAGCACTATTCTGCATTGAATGTGAGCAGGATGCATCTGTCCCAGCTCTGGACCCGGGAGATGCTGTAGGCAGCTGCACCGCAGCTTTGCAGAGCAAGGGTGCACCCAGGGCATGACTCTCCTTGGTGTGCCTTGTATAAACCTGGAGTACATGCAAATGTTGATCAAAATCCTTTAAGCTGTGGTCTTTTGCACCAAAAAATTGCCTTCCCTTTCCAAGACTCAGGTGTAACATGTAATTACAGTGTAACAAACACTGTTCATCAGGTGTATGTGTCTTTCTTTAAAAAGCCCCATTCACATCACTACATGGCACTACCAAAGTCCTAGGATAAACTGCCCCAAAATCTGCCAAAAGAATAAAAAAGAGGGAGGAAAGAGATGTAAATGTCAAGAGGGGAAGGAGCTGTACCTCCTTCCAGCTTAAGCCCAACAGATTGGCAAGGTCCCAGGTGCTCACAGATCTCTGTGTGTGTTTACTTCAAGCCCTTCAGTTCCTCCATGCAGACCTACCCGAACACTTTTATTTGGGTTTAAGTGCATTAGTATAAACCTGTTCCTCATTAGTTTTAATCAGCTGTAATAGCCCTGGTTTAGACTGAAACAAGGAGACAGATGGAAAGCAATGAGGTAACTCGATCTTAACGAGTTGATGTTCATTAGCTGAGCTGCAGTGATGGCACGGGACGTGCTCTCTCCCTGCCCTGGATGGGAGGGAAAAGGCATCAGTGCAACCCCAAAGGTTTTGTACATGTTTGGAGCAAGTCCATCAGTCCTGAGCAGCACACGAGGTGGCAGCCCCAGCCTTGCACCCACCAAAAGCTGTAGCTTCAGCTCAGCTATCCCTGCGTCCCATTCAAACCCTGCAGTCCAAGCCAGCTCCAGCCTCTCAGCAACGGGGCAAGTTGTCTTCAGAGAGGTCAGGAGAGGAGGAGAGCTCACCCAGGGAGGGAAATATGCAGGGCAGATGCAACCTTCACCCTAACGACATTAGCTATCATGTCATTTGGGGGAAACCTTTCTTTTCTGACCAAAAAGGTGGTTAAAATCCTGTTGTACATGAGAAGCTCAGTCCAGCCTTAACTTTGGAGAAAGGCACATGTTTTCTTTATCTCTATATGTCACTGGATAGATTAGATGAGATATATTTATCTAGACAGCAATCTGTGTAGCTGCAAAGATACAGCTACAAAATTCCATGGGCTGAGATCATCCCATGCTGAGTTTAGCATCCCAGTAAGAAACAATACTTCATTTTGGTGGTTGAAGTGTTTTCATCAAAACACAAGGAAAATGAGTAATTTGACCTTAAGTGTTGGGTGTTTGGGCTTTTTTTTTTTTTTTTAATTCACATTTAAAAAATTTAAAGGTTTTTTGGGGCATTTTTTTTTAAGCAAAACCATCCTTTCGAACAATTTCCTTGTACAGTATTTGTTTCTGTTTTCTTGTGTTTTCCAGTTGCTCTACTTTGCTTGTTCCCAGCAGGGTCAAAAACCCTAGGAAGGAGGGTGAAATCTTAAGGAAGAGAAAAATGCATGAAAGAAATAAGGAAGATCAAAAATGCATCATTTCCTGCAATGATTGTCAAGGAAAATAAGGGAATAAATATACTATTATATTTTTTGTCTACTCACATATCCAGTGAATCAACAGATCTCCTGTGCTCCAACAGAGCAGCAGCTAAATCACCTCACTGTCCACTTGGACTGCCCTTTAAAGTCATTTTTTAAGAAAGAAAAGTTGAAAAATCATGGATAAACACACTCCAAGGAAATATTTCCTGTGTACAGTAGAAAGGAGCTGAGGGAGAGCTCTTCTTCAACACTGGGGTCAGTCCCCATCGCAATGTATGGAGGCAGGAGAGTAGGGTCACTGGGAGGAAAACAGTGTAAACAGGATCTGCTTTTATCAGTGGGAAAAAAAAACAGCCTTGTTTAAATTAGCCAGAAATATGCGCCTATATGTTTTAATCACAAGCTGCCATTTCCAAGTCTTGCAGCAGGGTTAAGTCACAGAGGAGGAGCTGCCGATCACATCCTGTCCCTGAATGCAACATGTTGATTGTCCCTTCTGCTTTTGGAAGGAACTAGCGAGGGGCAGCCCATGCTTGCAGCCCGAGCGGGATGCCTGGGCTGGAGAAGCAGGATGGGAGGATAGAAAGGAGACCTGCCTGCCTTGCAGAGCATCCCTCATGGTGGGATGCTGGGGCTGGGGCAGACCTGCCAGCCTTGTAGAGCATCCCTCATGGTGGGCTGCTGGGGCTGGCGGGGACGCACCAGCCTTGCAGAGCAACCCTCTGGGTGGGATGCTGCATCTGGGGCAGACCTGCCAGCCTTGCAGAGCATCCCTCCTGGTGGGCTGCTGGGGCTGGCGGGGACCCACCAGCCTTGCAGAACATCCCCCGGGTGGGATGCTGGGGCTGGGGTAGACCTGTCAGCCTTGCAGAGCAGCCCTCCTGGCGGGACGCTGGGGCTGGGGGGGACCCGCCAGCCTTGCAGAGCATGCCTCCGGGGGGGACGCTGGGCCGGGGGCCAGGGCACGGGTGGTCTCCAGGGCGAGGGTGCCGCCCCGAGCCGCGCAGCACCGGGACCCGGGGGGGTCGGGACCCGCAGGGCCGCCCGCGCCGCCGGGCAAACCCTGCGCTCTGCTGCCCCCTGGCGGCGGCGGGCGGCGCGGCGGGGGGACGGCTGCACCCCCGGGGTACCTGCCCCCCCCGAGGGGGTCTGCACCCCACTGCTGCGTGCCCCCCCACGAGTGGGTGCCTGTCCGTCCCTGGGGGTGCCTGCTCCCCCCCGAGTGGGTGCCTGCCCCCCAAGTGCGTGCCTGCCCCCTCCGTCGGTTCCTGGGCCCCCCGGTGGTGCCTGCCTCACCCCGAGTGGGTGCCTGCCCCCAAGTGAGTGCCTGCCCCCCACATCGTCTCGCCTCCCCCGCCGGCTCTGCAAGGGCCCGGCGCTGCTGCCGGCTTCACCCTGCCCCGGGCTCGCCTCGTCCCGCGAAGCAGCGCTGCTGCCGCCGCCTCCTCACCCTCCTCCTCCTCCTCCTCCTCCTCCTCCTCCGGCGGCACCTGACGCGCGGGGCTCCCGACACCCCCCGGCCCGGCCCACCCCTCCCTCCCTCCCTCCCTCCCCTCGCCCCTCCCGGAGCTCTCCCGTAGGAGCGGGAAGGCGAGCGGAGCCGCCGGGCGCTGCCGGCCGCTGCCCAGCGCAGCCCCCCGGAGCATGCGAGGGCAGCGGGGGGGCACCGACCTCGCTGCCCCCCCGGGCGGGCCGGCGGCGGGGCTGAGCGGCGGCGAGAGCCGGTGGCGGGGAGGGGGGCAGCGCGGCCGGCCGGCGTGAAGCGGGCTGGGGGGGCGAGGAGCAGCGCATCCTGCCTGCCCTCCGTCCCTCCGTCCCGGCTGGGGGGAGCGAGCCTTGCCCCGGGGCGGGAGCGAGGTGCTGAGCGAGTCTCGGAGGGGGCTGCGGGGATCATGCCGCGGGGGCTGCGCCTCGGCATCGCTTTCTCCTCGCCCTCCATGGAGCCCGGACCTTTTCTACAATGACTTTCCCTGAGCTGAGCAATGGCAGCTTGAGTGGGAACCGGACGGGACAGGGCAGCCAGAGCGGTGCCAACCGGTCCTGGGGGCTGCAAGGTGAGGAGACCCCCGAGGGCAATGGCACCACGCTGACTTTCGCCTTGGACGTGCAGGCGGTGGGCGTCGGGGTCTTCCTGGCCGTCTTCATCCTCTCAGCCATCGTGGGGAACATCCTTGTCATCCTCTCGGTGGCTTGCAACCGGCACCTGCAGACAGTCACCAACTACTTCATCGTCAACCTGGCCATCGCCGACCTGCTGCTCAGCACCACCGTGCTGCCCTTCTCGGCCACTTTGGAGGTGCTGGGCTTCTGGGTGTTTGGGCGCATCTTCTGCAACATCTGGGCAGCAGTGGATGTGCTGTGCTGCTCCGCCTCCATCATGAGCCTGTGTATCATCTCCGTGGACAGGTATATTGGCGTCAAGTACTCCCTCAAGTACCCCACAATCATGACCGAGAGGAAGGCGGGGGTCATCCTTGTGGTGGTCTGGCTGTCGTCCATGGTCATCTCCATCGGGCCACTGCTGGGATGGAAGGAGCCGCCACCGCCAGATGAAAGCATCTGTAGCATCACAGAGGAGCCGGGCTATGCCCTGTTCTCCTCCCTCTTCTCCTTCTACCTGCCCCTCATGGTCATCCTGGTGATGTACTTCAGGATCTACGTGGTGGCCAGGCGCACCACCCGGAGCTTGGAGGCAGGGGTCAAGAAGGAGAGGAATAAATCCATGGAAGTGGTACTGCGCATCCACTGCCGCAGTGTGCTGGAGGAGCCTCTCTCCAGCACCCGGAGCAAGGGGCACAACTTCAGGAGCTCCCTCTCCGTGCGGCTCCTCAAGTTCTCCCGTGAGAAAAAAGCAGCCAAGACTCTTGCCATTGTCGTGGGTGTTTTCATCCTCTGCTGGTTCCCCTTCTTCTTCGTCCTGCCTTTTGGTAAGTGACCCCGTCCCCCATCCCAGCCCCGCTGCCCGTTGCTGAACCCCTGGGGACCTGCTCCTTGGGACAAAGTTCCAGGACAAAACTCATGCATGGAAGTGAGGGATAGGTAACTGATAGGTGAATAAACCAGCAATGAATTAATTCAATTAATTAACACTTATTCAATATTTATTAATCAGAGTCATATAATCAAAGTAAATAGCAAATGAATAAAATAGCAGCATAATAGTTGGTTTAATTAATTCATTCTGCATTCAGCACTTTAATTAATGAAGTTCAGGCTGAGGAGGAAGCAGCTCTGTTTCGAACAGGCTGTAATTATGGCACAGTGGTCTCCAAACAGCTTTTCTCTCCCTGCCCCCAGCCTCCCTTCCCCCTAGTTTGAGGGAGGGCACCTGGTTCTGCCTCTGTGTGCTCAGGGCTCCCACCCCTGCTGTGAACTGGTGATGATGCTGGAGATGAGTGAGGTTTGATCCCTCCAAGGAGCGTGTCAGAGTCTGAAACCTAAGTCCCACCAACTTCCTGGGATGCCAAAGTTGTGCAGGGACCTGGAGCTTACCTACAGGGTAAGGACCAGGTCTTACCTACAAGGGTGATGGTCCTGGGTGATTTCCCAGGACTGATCCACCTCCCGCGGGAGTTGTGCCCTCAGCTCCTGGCCCTGCTATGGTGCCCATGTCACTGGGTGCTCATTTGGAGTTGTCTGATGGGTTGTGCTCTAAAGTTTTGGCAAGTTGTTTGCCCGAGTGAAAAGGATGCAGTCCCCTGTGTGCAGAGGAGGCTCAGTGGGCACAGAGCCCACCGGGCAGGGGTCCATGTGATGTCCAAGGCAACGTCCCCCACCAGCACCAGTGCTACCCACAGCCCATAAAGTGCAGGAAAGCCAGAGCTCTTCATCTCCACCTCATCTAACCACAGGCACCCAGTTCAGGGCACCAGATTAACCCTCTGGAGTAGTGCAGCTAAACGGGGGGGGGGAGGGGGAAGGAATATTAAAATAACTTCTGAATATTGATGAAGGCCTTTGTGCAGAGCTCAGCAAAGCAGAGCGGTCTGTCACTCCACCTGCTGGGTGGGACCCGCGTGTCCTACAGCCCACCGGGGACTTGTGTCCAAGTAACCCTGCCGCCAGAGAAATGTTATAGCTAGTTCTGCACTTTTTCTCAGGATTTTTTCAAATCCTCTTGCTCAAGGCTGCCTCTCAAGTCAATAGAAACAGAGCATTGTGACCACAGGACTCATTTTGACCTGCTGAGGTTTTGGTCTCCCTCCAGCATTGCGGCTGTCCCCCTGGGGACTGCTGGAGCCCAAGACACTTAATTGAGGCCACTCAATCCTCACTTGCCCTCCAGTGGGATAATTCACCAGGACCAATGGTGCCTTGGCTGCTGAGGTGTCCCTAGGGTGGTGGATCAGGGTTGTGGGTGTCTGGTCTTACCATGCTGCTGTCTTGTACCTCTTTGCTTCAGTTTCTCTCTCTGGGTGAGGGTGGTATTTGGTGAGTTTATCTCAGCTCTCCATAAGGGTGAAATTGCTTCAGTGAAGAGTTTTCACCCTATGTGAGCATGGGAGTTCATGGTATAACTCAGGCAGGGAGCAGCAAGGCGGCAGTGAACTTCTCTCACTACAAGACCCAAGATGATTATCCCGTCTGACCGTGCCTCAGTTTCCCTTTCATCGATCAGGTGTATTTGGGGATTTTTGTAGCCTGCAAATAAATAGTTTGGGGATTCTGGGGCTCAGGGAGATGCCAGTACCCAAAGGCTGAGCTCTCTGGGCAGCCCCAGTCTGATACTCTCCTCCTTGGCCGATCAGCAGGGAAGGAACCAGCTCCAAACCTCATTCACACCTTTACACCTTACAGCTAATGAAGGTGGGAATCAGGATCTTGTTCCTCTGAGGTATTCCGAGTACTTGGAAATAGAGAACAAACATCAGGCAAATACTTTTCAGTAGAAAAAAATATTTTATTTTGGTTTGCCATATTTGTTCTCCCTTGAAACCCTTGAACCAGCTTCTCTGCTGATGTAAATCACTACCCTTGCACTGAAGTCAAAGGAGATACACTGATTTACACCAGCTAAAAATCCAAACTTCATTCTTTAAGTAACTCCCGTGAACCCATTCGCTTCCTCCAAGTACACAACTTGCCAAGTTCTTTATAAACATGGCTTTGATCTTTACTTCCTGCTGTATTATATGTATAATATAAACACAGCAAAAGTTAATTTATTTTATGACTACAAAATATGCTGCCTTTGATTTCACCCCCCTTTTACTAATTGCAATTTCCTATTCAAATCTGAGAACCAGTCAATGCTATCTAGAAGGAGAACAGAAACTTCTGCAAGGTCTAATCTCTGATTTTACAGCTCAGGAGACAGGTCTGAAACTCAGAGAAATCCGCAAAGTTCACTGTTAATCCACAAACTGAAACATGCTGGGGCAAATTCTCCTTGAAAAGAAGATTGTAAATGGTTAAGTAGAATGGCTTGTTTATTTGCTTGTTAGACAAACTTATGTGAAAT
Source organism: Ciconia boyciana (assembly GCF_034638445.1). Taxonomy (NCBI): domain Eukaryota; kingdom Metazoa; phylum Chordata; class Aves; order Ciconiiformes; family Ciconiidae; genus Ciconia; species Ciconia boyciana. The sequence goes on along the minus strand of NC_132938.1, from coordinate 3,855,709 downwards.
AATTTGGGGCCAACTGGAAATTATATTGATACACATTTTAAATGAAAATGAAACACTGGTGAGAAACAAAAATCACTTTCAATCAAAATGAAACGTGTTGTTTCAATTTAAGAAAAGAGTGAATGGAAGTTTATTAAAAAATGAGACGCATTTCATTGTGTGAGATGATACCCAGATACACTTCAAAATGAACTGTCACATTAAAATGGAATGAATAAGTGATCTATTTTCTTCTGAAAATATTGAAATGTTTTGACTTCTTTTTTCTATTTGACATGAATTTGCAAGAAGTTGTCATTGACTTACACTGTTGACTGACTGTTGTCTGATTATACTTTTTAGGGATAAGTAAATTTGTCAACTGAAAAAAAGACTTCCAGCTCTACTTAACATTGACTTAGCAATCAGAAACTTCTGTACTGGCTCTGTCACCAGTGTCTGTGTGAGTCTGCACACATCTTTGCAACTCTCTGCAGAATAGTTTCCGTGTTAGTTACGCAGGAGTAATATTTATCACATCAGTGTTGAGAAGCTGAAATAACGAATAATTTTAAATAACAGGACCTGTGTATGTGCCAAATGTTGTCAGCCATTTCTCCATGCTTGAATAATCTACAAAGATTCTTCTTTAAATCAGCTCAAACTCCCCAATACCTCTACAGTCTATTTATCAGCTGAGTAATTTAGCTCACTCTTGGGTTTGTGATACATGTCCCCAGGCACGGGATGCCATCACCAGGAGTTTTACCACAATTAACAGTTTCTGTGGCTAATGAGACTCTTTAAGCAGCTGGTTGTTCAACAAGAGATGAAATCCTAATTACCCACATAACTCTTGTGTGGGTTGTATCTTTTGTCGGGTGTGCAGTAGAGCTCTACCAAGCTGCTTTGTCTGGGGATCCTGGGTGGCGGTTGTGTGGTTTATGCCAGGGTGCCTCTTCCCTTAGCAAAGACCTGTCAAGAGAACATAACTGGAGGCTTCTCAGAGATGTGGGCCAGGAGTTTAAGGGTGTTTTGTAGGGTAGGATTCATCTGCCTTTGGTTGTCTCAGACATCTGTGCCTTCATCTCAGCTAGTCGTAGCATCATGGAGATGCTAACTGGAAGGGACCTCTGAAGGTGCAACTCCCTCTCTGAGCAACACCAATACCAGGTCAATCAGTCGTATTCACCCAAAGCTCCCTTTATCTTTTCGAGGGGAACACCTGAAGGTGTGACTTGACCTATCTTGGACATCCTCCTTAGGATGAGATGAACTGTGGTGTCAGTCTGCCTCTTCCTCTCCCTTGACTACAGAAGCAGCCAGGGGCAACTAACAAGCTGATGGTGTCTGCACTGCAGGTATTTGCAGAGAGGTGGGATGTATCCTAGTCTGGATTTTTTTAAGTCTAATGGAAGCAAGATGCCCAGGTGACAGAAAGCTCAATCCTGGGTCAGCTCAAGCCTTTATTAGAGAGAGATAATAGACAGAGAAACTCTCTCTTAAGTCACACAACCATAGGGACTTCACTGGCTCTTCTGCTAATGGAAAACCCTGCTAAAAGTTAGGTGCTGGATTTGTCCTTGCAGTAGGACATCTATGCAATCAGCCAAGGAACCAGAACCTATCTATACAACACCTATAGACAGATAGTCACCTGCTTTCTCAAACCTGATCCAGGAGGAAGTAAGTAAGAATAGGAGGAGGGATGGAGCCCTGCTCCCCATCTACTCTTTAGTGGCTGGGGAGCATGCAAAGATGATGTGGGACCCCAAATGGGACCTTCTCAGGCGTGGAGGCAAAGACCTTCTCCATCACCACCCCAGAAGCATCTAAGAGGAAACAACCATCCCTTGGGATCAAGGGTGCACTAGCCAGTACCCAGGATGGCGATTTACACTCCTCAATGGCCCTTGTTTTTTAAGAAGCATAGTTTAGTCTGGGTGGTAAGCTCCCATGTTTGTTATTCTTTGGATTTGGTTAGAAATCGACTGGTGTGAGAAAGGCACAGCAGCACCCATAGCTAGTGCCACACAAGGGTGAAGGCCACAACCCAAGGCTCCCTTCACTCTGTCCCTCCACAAGCAGCAGGTTGCCCAGACAAGGAGTGACTTAAGAGATCCCTCAGCATGAGCAAAACCATCCATATTTATGGTCTTCTCTTTGCCTTGGGGTGGTGACTTGCCTGTGTTTGCAGTGGAAGCTGGTACTCGTTTCCAGCTACGATTCAGAAAAACAGTGTATTGGCTTTTTTACCTGCATCCAGAAGGAAAGGCAGATGATACACAAACCAGGCTCAGAAAGGTCTCCTTCAAGTCAAAACAAAAATATTTTTGTAGCTGCTGTTTTTCACAGGGCAGAAGTCCTTTCACAAAACATTTTGCAGAAGTCGGGCTTACAGAGGCATAGCAGTGCTCAAGCTTCAGTAACTGTCACTTGTAAAATAAATGATGGGGAAGACAATGTAGGTAGAAGCACATTTCAAATGAGACCACGTCTCTTCTGGTAGAAGTGGAGAATCTAATTCTATTCTCGTAGAAGAACATTTAGCATGGTTTCCTAAGAAAAAAAAGGGCTTATGTCATCGCTCGGTGCCTGTGTGCATGTAAGCATTTCCCCACCACCTGATGAACTCTTTCATCAGTCTCAATCACATTTGAGAAAGTGCTAAATGTCCTCAGTATACCAAGTTCCCATAAAAATGGGCAGATGCGTAAAGGAGTGGGAACTTTTATACTCTCCCTCATAGAAGATAGGTTGCAGAGCGAGCTCAGCCCCTGGTTAGACATCAGAAAATACTCACTAAAAATCCACCACAAGACACAATTCCACAGAAAACCAACCTTCTTTAGTTTTGTTGTGCACAGGAGGACCTGATAAAAAGTGTGATTTAAAAGGAGGAGGATGAAAGATAGGCGATTCAATTACTTTGATTGTCAGGGCAGTCTCTTTCATCTCCTGAAATTTTCTGAGTCATGGTGCAAGTGGCAGAATTGGCATGGAAAAAGGAATGGGCAACTGCTTTGGAATAATTAGCTATGGCCCAGAGCATCAAATCAAACTGGAACAAGAGTAATTGCAATAAACTATTCCATCTGCCACATGTCCCCCATTGATCCTGGTCCACAAGACCCACACATTCATTAAAAATGCCAGCAAAGACACAGACACAGAGTCTCAAAAGCTGCTAGGTACCAGGCTCCAGTTTGATTTATTGGACATCATCCAGGCAAGAGACAAGATTCTTCTCATCTGCTTTGTACCACAGGATGTTTCCATCAAATGGGCTCATGCCAAATTGGCATAAATTCATTAGATCATAGGGGATGGATGGGTCTTCCAGCTCATCTCCCTTTCTGAGGGAAAGATTACTCGGCCCCAAACCATTCCTGACCTATTTTTTCAAGACTATTCTTAAAGCATTGCAGTGAGGGCAAATCTATTGCTTTCCCAGGCAAATTATACTATTGCTTAAACTGCCCTCAAATGTGATTTCTGCTTCTCTTTTTCCAGTTCAGAGTGTCTGCAATAACATTAGGGCTGCGTTGCAGCCTAGCAGAATGTCATTCCTAGGGTGTGATAGCAGGGATGCATGTGGTGGGCATGGCACAGGGACACATGGGGGTGTACAGCCCGCTGGGACAGCACTGGAGGAATAGTCCAGGCACAGGGGACCTGGCTGGGAGTCATCTGCATTGATTGTGTCTGTCTAGAGATAACACTGTGGAAAAGCAACCTGTGAGCTGGGTTTCTCTCCAGGGAGAACATGTTGACATCCTACAGAAGGGCACAAGAGAGAATTACAAGTAGGCACATGGATAATAAGCCTGTGAGTAAATTATGTAGCTAAAGCATTTGACTGTGTTGATTCACTCCTTGTGCCCTAGTGCAGAAGCCACCAGAGTGCAGAACAGGGAAACAGTCTAGGTGTGTTTGGAAATAGCCAGCAAAAAATGATTATTTGGAGCCCAAATGAGTGCGTGTGGTTCCCTTCTTACCCATTATCCTGTGTAGAAGGCCAGAGACAGACGGAGAGGTTTAGCACAGTTTTTGCTGTTACAAGAGATGCAGTATTCTGGGCCTCAGATAATGATTTGGGCACCCAAGTCTGAACACTTGCTTTGCCTCTGCCTGGCCAAAGTAATGCAGTGATTCACTGAAGTGACTGGGAATAGGACCCAGATCTCCCATGACCTATGCACGGGATTACTCTGCTTCCAGTCCACCCACCACACCACCAAGTAAAACTATTTAAAGCCAAATGTCTGTGTTTATATTGCAGTGTCTTGACGCATCTGGAGGCAGTTGCTATAATGGATGTACCACAAACGGGAAAAAATAGACCTTGAAAAATTTAAAACTACTGTGATTCAGTGGGCAAAATGTTATAAAATCTCTCAACAGGAGTTTTGGAACCAATACCGAAATACACCATATAACATTAAATGCATCTATATTAAGCAGGGTCTGACAGTTTTATTATATTTGCACACAGAAAACTTTGTCCTGGATATTCTGGGAAGGAGCTTTTAATTAGCCTGATCTATCTTCATTAATTCATATGTAGATAAATATTTGCTCATTAATTCTGATTATCTGGTTAATGAGATGTAAGGAAGATTGAGCGGAAGGGTGGGGATGCTCTTTGGTATGGTCATGCAAGGTGGTTCTTTGATCTCTTGCTACCAGCTTGTTTTTAATTGGGTTTGCCACAACACGCAGCATGCACTAGGTACTAGCAACTGTGTCATGTTAGCAAGTAACAGTGTAAAAGCTTCATGGTACCTGTAGGGTTTTAATGAGAAGTGTGCTCATTTTAGTGAGTATATACAGCACTTTTGCTCAAGGCTCTTCAGAAAATGAGTATTTTTCCTTGAGAAAGCAACCTGAATTATCTTCTGATCAATCAGTCAGGACTTTTACTTGATATGATTACTGTGCTGTATTCTAGGTAGGGCTGATAGTACCTATTAAAATTACGGGACCCTTCTGGAATAAAGTCCCAGTTTCTGGTGCCAAACATTATCTGTTAGGTAAAGTTTTCCATTCCATGTCTTTGTAACAGGCTGAATTTGTTCTGCCAAATCTGAGACAAAATGAGATAGCCATATCTGAGAAAGATGACAGGAAAAAAACACAGCGTCCAGTTCCTATAAGAAGTGTTATGGGGACAGCCTTGAGTTTAAAAAGCTCTGGCAGTACCAGATGTCAGAGCAGAAACTGGACATTTTACTCCATCGAGGTTGGGAGGGTGCTTTATGTCAGGACAGGGCAGGAATTAGACAATGCTGGCCCAATATGGCCAGCTTCTGTGAAGAAAGCGTGTTTCTGGGGTGTTGGCAAGGATGGGCAGTTTGGCAAGACTGGAGCTTGCTGAGGAAGGGCTTTTAAGAGCAATGACCTGATGGTGTCTGATGGGCATTTCTGCTCCTCTGCGGTCCCCTGTACTCCGCATTTCCACGCTGTTTCCATCTTCTCCAATGTCAAGACAGTCCGTGGCATCGGAAGCCAACAGTATACAGTCTTCAGCTAATTGCTTATCAGCTTTCTACAGAACCAACAATGAAAAATAGGTATTTCGAGGCTGCAGTTCATCTCATCCTAATATTGCTATCTAAACCAGTTGGATGAGTCACACCCCAAAAGCACCAGTGTCTCCTCAGTGCCTCTGAGGGAGGCCAGAGACCCCTAGCTCCACGGTGCACAGTGCACATCTAAACTAGGTGAGATGAATCTTGCTGTGAAGCCAAATATGGGACCAGTTTTGCCAAAGTCTGACACACTTTCAGCTGGAGCTGGAGCTGATAGGACTTAAGCTTTAAGGATGTGAAGTGCTCCGTAACATCAAGGGCTCAGGAATCCACACTCAACATACAGACATATTTTGGCACTGCTTTGTAGATGGGATGGTAAAACAGCTCTAAAGCACCTCTTTCTCCTTGGAGAGCTGTGAAAAGAAAAATATATATATTTGCAAAATGTTTGGCCATGAGTGAGCTAAGTACTTTCAGATATCCATTAGGAAACAAATAGTTTTGTCATCAGAGTGGAGCTGAGCAGGGTGAGTTTGTAGTCTGTGGAGCCACATACTGACCGGTGAGGAGATACTGAATAGCTCAACCAAGCTGTCACTTAATTGAGCATCCACCTTTCCTTGCAACTGGTGTGGCAAGAACACTGCAGAGACAATAGAGTATGATCCTGAAATTAAACTCTTTAAATGTAAGAAACCAAAGTTTTGCCAATGAGATTTTCACTTCGACCTTGTCAATCTTTTGAGTCCTTAACTTTGCAATTTCCTTAGTGCTCATTTAGCAATTTTATTATATAAGATACAGTATAACTTGTCTGGAAGTTATTGTTTTGTGTGTTCAGTAGAAACCAGTGTTCACCATAGTGGTAGAGTTAAAAAAGACAATTTTTAACACATAAACCAATTACAAAACAAAGAATGTGAAAATCTGTTGAAATATTTGTTCTCTGTATGAGAAAATACATCTTTACAACAGCTGAAGCCCAGAATCAGTAATTGCAAAAGCTGTGGTTTACGCACCCCATTTTTAGCAATTATCTTTCCATGGACACTGGTGGAATTTTGAGTGGTGCCTGCAGCAACGTCTACCTTTTAATATAAACTCCCAAATTCAAGTGGCTGATGAGGACAGGAGCTGTCTGAGAAAACACAGGTTTTCTTTGAAATTTCTCTTTCCACATAAATTGAATTCAGGAAAATACAGTTCTAACCCTGGATATCTCTATATGGTGCATGGCATCATTGGGTACATATTTCGTATGTCTCTTACCCTTATTGCCCTTCACATGGTGATCCTCCTAATTGGTCTACATTTCCTGGTATATCCCACTGCCTCCCACTTAGCCAAGATACAAGTGTTAGCCTAGGTTGCGTTATGGGTTATACCATTCTCCAGACAAGTAGTAATAGGAAAGCAACTGAACTGCAACTCTCAGAAGAATGACATTGTCATTGACAACAGAAAATATTTCAGAGTTTGTTTGCTTGGTGTTTGGGCAAAACAAGGCTGTAAAGAGCTTCTGGCATGAAATGTACTTAGTGAAAAATCCAGTTTTCCAATTAATAGACATTTAGACTTTTTTGACCAATGCAAGTTGTTCCATCTCCTTATTCTTTTTACACACAAAATTTCAAAGTCCTCCTAAGGTATCTAGCTTTGAGAGTACAAAGAGGGTTTCTTTATCCATCATTCCTTACAGGATAACTTGACCCTTCTTGTGTTGAGTGGATTCTCTGGAGGTTGCGAATCAGCTTTGTTCTCTGAGCAGACATTTTCCCAGGAAAGCCTGGGACTAACTACACTTTGTAAATGTGGTTTTCTGTTCTACGTTGTGAACTAATTACCTCCTTTCCTTGTCATGTGATAATGAGGCAAGGCTAAGTGTGGTCTCATAACCCTGAGATTGTCATTCGCTTTCTCTTGGGTTGTCATCAAGGCAGATCTGTTGCATGCATCAACCCACAAGAGCTCTTCTGAGGATAGCCAGTGTTTTATTCTTCTGTGCATTGGCTGTTAAATGGTGGTGCAGGCATCGGTGACTTTTGCTGATGGGCCAGGCCCTAGAGGAGGATGGCTGCTGTAAAGTTCAGGGTGTTGTTTTTTCATTCTTCACAGCAGGTGTTACATCAGGGTTATCACTATGGCTATATACACCAGATAAATGCACCCGTTCCAGGAAGCAAACCCTACACTTCCAGCAAACCAGCACAGAGTGACTCACATCCACATAACTCAGGGCTAGTCCTCTCTGGAGGAGACTTGCATTTTCACATTGACACAGGGTCTTCTCCAGACATCACCAGGTGTCCCAATGGCTTTAAGACTTAATTACTATTTTGAGTCATTTTTAATGCAAAAGGGTCTACAATAACATACCATTTGTTGGCAACATGTCTAAGAAGGATTTAGGTAATCCAAGTGCCCTATGCTTCAGGAGGACCCTGCATACGGGGCCCATCCAACCCTCTGTTCCACCAGGTTCCCATATAGCACCAATGGGTAGTAACTCCCTGTGGGCAAGGTCTTCTCTATGGAGTACATGACAGCACTCACCTTCTCCCTCACAAGGCATCTCTTGAATGTGGCCATGGGGTTGGAGATAGCCAACCCCCTGTAGCTATGGTGGACCCCCTCATTCATTGTAGCTTGTTTCTATGCACGATTTGTGATGGGGGGCAAGGAAAGGAGTTGGAGATGTGGAAGACACAGTAGGAGATGAGGAGGAAGAGAAAGAGGCTTGGGGTGCAGTGAGGCTAGCAAAGTACTGGGAAGGCTGGACTGGGAGCCCTTCTTGTCTCTAGTAGCCCTGAGGTGGCAGGGCTTCGAGGTTCCCTGAGGTGACCCTCAACAGAGGGTTTGCTGAGCCCCAAAACAGAACTGTCCCCTCTCTCTTCTAATGCTCAAACTCACAAGAGGGTTTCCAAGGGCGAAATGTGTTTTATGGTCTTGTTTTTGTTTACCCACCTGCTCTTAATTTGGTTGTGGCTGAAAGGGTTTGGGGATTTGGGAGCGAGGGTAGTTCATGAGGAATAGCTTCAGTATTAAAGTTCAGCAGCTGGCTGCTTTCACAGGAGAGCTGCTTTCCGATTTGGCAGTTAATTGCCTTTTTTATTTGCTGTAAATATTTCCTTTAAAATGCCATTAGGAATACTGAGTGATGAGCTCTTCCTTCTGCAGGCTTTGCCTTTATGAGCACTTTCCATCCAGAGATCTCTCAGCCCTTTGCACCTCTACCTGAACACACAGCCCCAACTATCCTCATCCTCCTCCTTCCTCCAAAGCAAATTCCAGCCCTCCAATGCAAAAATGAAGTCTCTGGTCAGTATTGATTTGTTGCATCAACTATCTGCTGTCCGGGCTGGTGAGGAAACCTGCCTGAGTGGCAGAGGTAACGTTCACATCTTCCCACGCAATGTGTACTGGGGACAAACTTATCCCAGTGCTGCCAGCTCCATAGTTCAAAGGACTAAATAAGAAGAAGGGGAACACACACAAATGTCATCAGGGAGGGAGACAACCCATCTGTTTTAACACTGTTCATTGTCATTTTTGGCTACGGAAACTGAGGCACCACTCACATACCTGTGGTCACTTGGTAGCTCTCCAGTATTGCTAACACACCAGCTACTTCTGCCTGTCCTGCTTTCTCTGTTTAGGTGCTGTATAAAACTGTCACATGGAAACAGAAGACTGTACTTCTCCCTGCACTGTAATTTATGGCTGCGATTAGCCGAAGGATGGATTTACTGGAGTGGCTGGAACAGGATATGGCTTTTTAGCTACTCCTAATGAATAGCCTTTCTCTAAGAGGGCTCCTTAGCTAATGCATTTGGAGCCGAGCCAGAGAACCACCAGGTCTGGTGGCAGAAAACCAACTGCCAGCTCGCTGAAGAGAGGGCATTTCCTCCTCCCGGGAAGTTTCCAACTCGAGGCAATTCCTAGCTCAGTCACTAAGGCACCTGAAATGCAACATTTATTTTTGCCCCTTCCAGTAGCTGGAAAAAGACCCAAACATTTGCAAGGGATTCCTGCTGGGAGAAATCCCTACCCCAGACAAGTCCAAGCCACATTTCCCATTGCTCACAGTGGGTGCTTTGATGGCACTCAGTAAAGAAAGACCGGCAGGAGATAGCAAGTACTGGGCTGGCCCCAGCCAGCTCTCTCCAACACAAATCTGCCCAAGAAGCGTGCCTGGAGCAGTATGAACATGAGGTGGTTGGTGCCACTTGGGTTCAGGACCTGGAATCAGACCTGCCTCTCTTCTGTTCAGCAGTTTGTTTATTTATCAGTTAATGGGATCTGCATTTCCTGCAGTGAGATAAAGGCTAGAACAAATCACAGGGGTTATCTCACCTGATCTCCTGAGTTAAAGAACTCCTGGCTACATTCCCCTGTAAGACTTTTGCAAGTGCTGAGAAAGCACAAGACAAGAACCAGGCTGCAAATCCTCCAAAAGATGTCCGTAACAGAGAAAAAAAATACATATGGAAGCCCTGTAACAGATCTTCCATGCAAGGATCAATTATGCAAACACTGAGCAGGGGACAGCCCCTGCTATGAAAGAAGGCTGCCCCAGCCTTTGCTGGAGGGTCTACGCTGGAGCTGGGTCTAGCTCTTCTGCCATGGACAAGACCTTTGTCATTTAGATGGGGGAAAGCTAACAAAGAAAGAAATTTTAGAGGGAAATTCATATCCTAACCTAAAACAGATGATTTCTAGTATAGAGACAGTGGGGATATCTTCAGAGCATGGTGCTCTTTTCTTGTGGCAATGAGCCAAGAGTGGGTTAGGGTAACATGACCAGGAAAGGGACAGGAACCCTCTCTGCAGCAGGAGGATGGTCCGGAGATGGGCATTGCCAGCCCAGGATGGGCTGAGGGGAGGAGGCGATGAGCACAGCCGGCTCATGACACATCTCATCCCTGGCTGTTTTCCAGCTGCAGATTTCCTCAGACCAGTCTCACAGATCGCTGAGAAACAGCCCACGGGTAACTAGAGGGATCGTGGAGGGCACTGCCCTAAAATCCAGGGACTCAGAGCTGCTTTCAAGCCCCTAGGTCCCCAGGTGAAGCTGGCAATGGTGCTATTTCTTGCCCTAGGTGAGAGCTCTCTCACCTGTGTCCCAGGCAGGGTACCTGACATGTATTTCCACCCCACAAGTGATTTCAGAAATACAATTTGGAAGTACATGGGGCACACATACATGCACAACACAACAGTGAAGACACCATCAGCTGCTCACCGACCTAGTTTGAGCACAGAGAGCAGAAGCCTTGGGTTCAGAGCAGCTGCCAGCTCTTGAACCTCTGCCTTTAAAGCCAAGTTCTTTAGGAGAGACTTGTCAAACTGCACCAGAAAAGTTTTTCAGCCATGGGCTATTTCTGTTCCCAGGGTCCCTTCCATAGGAATTATCTGGAAAGCTGTGAGGATGCATTGTGAAGTCGAGCTGGCAGCCAGCCACGGGCTTGTCTGCCTCCCTCAATATTGCACTCAGGCTGGGGATTTGGGGAAACAAAACAGAATGACTTCACGTCACAGGGTTTACTTTCTGTATATTTCTCACTCAGAGACGAGCATGCAGAGACAGAGGAAGAAGGAGCAAAGTGCAGAGTTTTCCAAATACTGCATCTCTCCCTTTCTTCCACCTTGCAAAAGCAAGTTATTTGGATTAATAAAAGTTATTTGGGATTAGTCACATTGTGCTTCACTTCCAGTGACACCGCATGGTTACAGCACTTCAGGGCTCTCTGCACACTGGTCTATCTGAGATCCCTAACGATGCACAAGCCCGTTAGCCATAGGCTTCAGCCCTTCTTGTGTCAGGTGCTGTACAAACAGTAATGCTATTTCTAGCCCAGAGGAGCTCAAAGTGGTGGATCCAGATGGATGTGGGAGGCAGGAGAGCACCCAGTGGTATCTGCATGCAGGTAGACTGCAGTTTTCCTGGCATCTAGGCAAAGGAGTAGGAAATAGTGGTCTAAGTATGGGCAGGTAGCTTCTGCTAGCTTAGAAAAGCAACCAAGGAGAAGGGCCCTATTCCCATTGCATCTGGTCACCTCCGTGGCCATTAACCTCCCTCCCTGAGTTCCCTTCCCTGAATACCTCCTTACCAGTGCTTCCCTTCTCATCCATGTCTCTCTGATAAATGAGGCGTGTCATTATTCCTGGTTTGCAGGTAGGCAAAGAGGTTAGGGGTAGGATGGGACTCACAAGTGAAAACTTCTACGTATAGTTGTCTATGGGTAGGTGTCTGCATGTGAGCTGGATGTCTCAGCTCCCATTATTGTCCATGTTTAGAGAGCTAGATTGCTAACCAGATTTGGAGTGCAATTTACTTCCCTAAGAGATGACCAGTGCTGTCCATATTCCCTAAGGTAGATGAGGCAATCATGTGGGGCTTTTGGTTGCAAGACAGGACCTAAAGAAGCCCTGCGCTCTTCTAGAGGGACATCCAGAGAACATGAGGGACATCCCAGGGCGTTTATCTCCAGTGGTACAAGACACGTAGGCAATCTTCGTGTCTACTTTAGAATGACCTGGATTGTACCCTGGATTACTTTCCCAAGTAATTCAAAAGAAAACCAGACACCCTCATGGAAAATACTTCTGGTAACCTGCCCACACAAACATTTCTTTCTCTTTCCCATAAACTGGGATGTAGGTTGTGCCCTGAAGCTTGGTATCTTGGTGTGTCAATACCTTCCCCTCAGATGCACGCTTCCACAGGCTAATTCTGAAGCTGTGTCCTGAAAATAAAAATAAAGGGGTCACTGCTGCTTTCTCAGGTGGCCTATGAGGAGTCAATGTGGCTTCCTTGACATTGCTGCCGAGCATTAAAAATCACACCTAATGTTTCAATGCAGGAGTAGTAGGAAATATACAGAAAACTCTTTGAAGGAAGGGCTTAATCTTTGTTGAATGGCAGAGACAGAGGAGCGAAGCCAACTAAGTGACTTTACTCGTCTGACCTGTCTGTTTCTCCTGTAGGCTCCATCACTTGGCACGTTCATCTGGGCAAGTAGGACCCAGCTGGCCAAACAGATGGAAAACATGGAGTTACCTGCCAGCAGCGGGTTTGCCCTCTCCATTTAGGACATGTAGTGATAGCAAGGCTGTTGGATAGGGAGGTGGTGTGCACGAAGCTTGTCCCATCACAGCTTTAGGTCTTTGCCCATCTGCTAATGCTAAGATGTGAGAACCAGCTCAGAAACACACAGCAGGACACATGTGATGCACAGGCTCTTCCTGGGCTTCGTTAGCATCCCTTGATGACCCCAGTGGGCAGCATGGTTACTGCTGTCCTACAGGATGGATCCATGAACTTCTCCCAAGGTCAGGGGAATCAGGATGTGGACGCTTTCATTTTCCTGCTGCAATGACAGGGGAAGGGAAAGTATTTGCATTCAAAACAGAAATTTCCCGGTGTCTGAGGCTGAGTCAAAGGCAGCGAGGGTAGGGGGCTGAGTGGAGATTGTTTACACTGAATGTAGCCGTCAGCCTGTCAGGATTTATTCCACACGTTCAGCTGGAAAAGGTCTGTTCCTTCTCTCTCTGTACTCTCAGTGCACACCCATCAGCATGCACTTAGAGAAACTGCAGGTGATTAAATTATCAGTCTAATGTATGGAACAAAAATAATTTTCTCCAAAAACAGGCATTTACCGCTCAAAGCGGAACTGGGTGACTCACAGCAGAATTCAGACAAGCCATTGGAGAGCAACATAGCCAGAAATGTGATCATGTCTGCCATCCCACCAAGTGCATTGGCAATCCCTCAAGTGCCTTCTTCCTTCATAGCTCTTCATCTTCTTCTTCCTCTCCCTATTTCTCCTTCTATCTATACCCCTCTGTGGCTCTGGTGTGCAAGTCCCACAGGCAGCTGTCACCATTTCGAGAAAGGAGTGACTGCCACTGCAGATTACCGTGTTGCATGATCCCGTTCAAAATCACTTGAGCTTCATGTGTGTCCCAGTCCCTGACCCTCTGCTGCCTGTGCCTTTGGGGAGGCCATTCTGGATCTTATTGCATCCAACTCTTGGAAGCTTTGCTTGCAGTGGGAACATATCCGTGCCTTGTTTGCAAACATTGAGTTTTGTATCTGTATCACCTTCTTCCTTAAGTAGTTATATGCTCTATTTGGCTTTCACCCTTCTGGCAGACAGGTGGTCAGATGTCTTCTTCCCCTGTAGCCTCTTTTTGCTGCATCGAGCAAGCAAAAATTCATCCCACCTAATGAATTCCCTTTTGCTTTTATCATTCATATTCCTCTACTGGTCCATCTGGATTTACTCCCTTTTAGGAGAAGATCACTTATGGTTTGGATGCTTTGGGAGACCAACCTTGTACTTTACATTCAAACCCTCGAAGGTGCACCAGACAAATGGGTGCCTGGGCAAGCAGTCCTTTGTGGTAATCCTGATGTCCCTGTTAGCAATGGTAGTGGCAGATAACACCTCCCACCTAGAGAAGAGACAGAGAAAGCAACCACCTGCACTGTGTTGGTGGATGTCCCCTGTGATTGCCACCATGCAACCTATGCAGCTTGGTGCTCTGGCTGTTAAGTCAGCGTTGGGTTTGGACTCTTCTGAGTCATGTCACAGAGATCTCCAAGGAAGAGTGTCTAGAAACTTAAATGGATGCCACCTGCCATGTCCGAGTGTGTGCTCAGGATTGTACCAGAGAGTTTATTTCATGCACCGGTCTCGTCTGCTGCTGTTTCGCTCCATAAGGGACTCTCCAAAGGACCCTCCTTCCAAACTTAGCTGGAAACAGCTCCCCAGGTCACTGGAGGGGGCACACCTCGAAGCCGCGAGGTCCCCATCAGCCAGTGCTGAAATGTGGATTAAGAAATGCTGCTCCACTGCCAGATATGAGTCATCCTGCCTCTGGAACACTCGTTTATAGTCACCATGGTGACTGGGTCAAGCGCCTCAGAAAAATGATCTGGGAAAGTCCATTTTTCTTTCTCCCTATTTATTTCTTGTCAATTCCAAATGCCTGCTTCTCACCCTTCTCCTTCTCTAGCCCAGGAGTAACCTGTATTTCAAGGATAAAGCAGCTTGCAGAGGACCAAGGAGTATTTATTTTATTCCAAACTGCAATCATCAAGGAGGCAATTCCACCACACGCATTTGAAAAAGGTGTCACAATCCATGAGAAATCATTTTGCTTGTGAAGAGAGAGACACAGGGACAGGGCCAGCCATAGGTGGTATCAGGACCTGTTTTCCCTACTCCTTTTTCCCATCAAATACTCCATCAGTAAGGTTCTCAGGTGGACAGGCATTGGAAGTTAGCCTGGGCTGCAATAAAACAGGCTCTCTTAAATACCTCCATCATACCTCCACCAGCTCTCAGCACCCAAGCAAAAGGCAACACATTTGCAGCAGTCACAGGAGCAAAGGATCTCAAGGTTCGAACCCCTTGGATGAAAAATTTAGGAACCTCTTTCCTTAGCTAGCCCTTTGTTTATGCTTAGCCATGCTGTCCCATCTTCTCCCATCTATGCTGCCCAAAATGTCCCCTGGAACCCACCTTTCTCTGCAAGCACCTCCCAGCCCCTCAGGCAGGCAGCTCTGCTTTTCTCCCTCCTCCCCTCCTCATAGCAATGGACACCTCTATCTGTTGATGTTAGAAAAAATCCTGTTCAGGAGTTTGTCAGGTACCCAGGCAACGGTGCGGGCATTTTTAATGGCCCTGCAAAGTAAGACACTGAATTTGGTTGTCTGCCTTGGGGTCACCACTGGAGTCACCACTGTTGTCACCCAGATACCTGCACAGATCCTTGTACCCAGAGCTTGCTTCCTTCCTTCACAAGGTTGAAAACTTCCTCTTTAGTGGCTGTTGATCTCCATCCCACTCTGAGTGCCTCTTTCAACTGACTCTGCTGGTGCTAGGCTGGTCACTCAGAAAAGTTTCAGCACTAGCAAGTTTTCACTTGATTTCGTCCTCTCCAAGGTTATCGTTATTGCATGTTGCTCTGTTTCATTCTCTATACAAAACAGAAACACTATGGCAGGTTTTGACAGGTAAACTGGAGTTTGCTTCCTGCAGATTTCAGCAGAAACCATGAAGGCTGACATCAGTGCTAAGCAGTAGCTTGCCTCTATTACCCCTGATACTGGTAAGAAGCAAAAAGCATCCCACTAGACAGATGTTTCTATTAAATTTGGGAATGCCTGCAAAACCACGCAGAAAAGGCCTACAAATTAAAAGCAAACTGAGCTGTTTATTGCCATTTAGCAAACAGGAAAACAAACAAACAAACAAAAAACACAAAAACCTACCAAACAACAGAGAATGCAAGAATGTGATCATTTGGGAACAATTCACTATTTGTTATTCCTACTAATAAAATCTATTTGTACTGCAGTTACATCCAGGAGCATGCGTGTAGGAGCTGGAAGTCCCATAGCAAAATGGTAACTCCTCACTCTAAAGACTTTATTGCCTTGGTTTTGTGAGCTTAACTGTGCAAATTGTTGACCTCTGGCCACCATTAAGTTGTGGGACTACCACAAATGCTCCACAGCAGATGCACAGACGAATATCAAGCATTAAAATGTGTACGTTTTTAGTGAAAAGTTGGATAATGAGGTTGTTGAATCACCCAAGGGAGATCCAGAAGGCTGATAATGGTCTTTTATCAGCAGGTTTAGGATCTAGTGACAGAAGAGAGAGAATTGTTGGGTCAACAAAAGAAAATTAAACTCTGTTTTTCAAACTGCCCCATAATGTTCTGTTTCTCTGTGTGCTTTGATTGGGTTTGGTTTGTAAACTTAAATGTAAGCAAATTTCAACACAAAGTACTTTGGCGTATCTGTTCCTCCCTACCCCAAAAGAAAAGTTTTGTTTAGAAAAGTTTCAAGATTGAAACTTTGCTTGTTTTTCAAATACTCTCTTTCTCTCTCATCTGCTTTGGCCAAAACAATTTGACGAGTTTGCCCTACATGAAAATTTGTGTTTGTCTCCTCCAATCTGCATGCTTTGCAGTGAATGAAATAGCCATCCAATATATTTTTGACCTGATATCATCAGATGTCTTTTTTTCTGGCAGGCTGCGTAAGAGTGGTGTCAGGAGAGGTATCCTGGTAGAGCCTGGAAAGCTCTTGGGAATCTCTGTGTGTAAAATGATTAAGAAGGTTGGATAATAAAGCAGATATGTAATTGCTATGAACAACCATGACATTTCTTGGTTGTACCCATTTTTTGGTTTTCCTTTACAGAACAAGTCCCAGACTGAAATGCACCTTTGTTGCTCTATATATCCCAAAAGCCATTTTAGGGGACCAAGTGGCTTCTTTCAAAGGAGAGTCACAGACGGTTAGTAGTGGCAGAGAGTGAGAAAGGATGTCACCCCTCCCTTAAAAAAATAATCACCCTTAAGGTATCCCAAAATCCAGGCAGGAGGGGTCAGTTTGACATTCTTCACCTGCAAGTTGTCAGTGCACCTGGCAGTGGAAGCAGCATTGAGGGCCAGGCACCAGGTCAGGCTCAGCCATGGAGCCAAATTCTTCCCAGTGTTACCTCGAAATCCCTCCTGGGGCTCTGTGCATAGACGGTATCGCCCACACCTCCTCATATTGGCCACAGCTTGGACACCTGTGCTACAGATGAGGAACAAGGGCAGAGTCGTGACCATGGAGGTTCCCAGGCTAAGTACCAAGTCTGCAGAGCCAGCCCATAAATTGGACCATTTCCTCTCTCTCAAACAGAGCATCCAGGGATTTTTCTCCATGCCAGGACATCAAAGAGGAGATTATAATCAGCTGTCTCATGCAGTTAATTGATACCAGGCCTCTTTATTCCTCAGGGAGGTCTCTGGGGGAACCAAGCCAAGGGATGTCAAAAGGAATGGACAAAGGAGCACAGATGTCCCAGAGTGTGAGGAGGGCAGAGACCACCTTCACCCTGGGGTCTCCTAGGGGGAGCAATCTCCCAGCTGGTCCAACGCTTCCCTCCCTTCCCCAAGGACAGAGTCCATAAGTGGAATCTGGACTGATTTGTCACACAGCATCTGGGGGAATATCTCATGTCACCCAACTTCTTCCTTTTCTTGTTTAAATAGCCTAGTGCAAGGGCAGGACAGAATGTCAGTACAGGCTGGGGGATGAATGGATTAAGAGCAGCCCTACAGAGAAGAACTTGGGGGTACTGGTGGATAAAAAATTGGACATGAGCTGGCAATGTGTGCTCGCAGCCCAGAAAGCCAACCATATCCTGGGCTGCATCCAAAGCAGCGTGGCCAACAGGGCGAGAGAGGTGATTCTGCCCCTCTGCTCTGCTCTGGTGAGACCCCCCTGCAGTGCTGCGTCCAGATCTGGGGTCCTCAGCACAGGAAAGACATGGAGCTGTTGGAGCGGGTCCAGAGGAGGTCCATGAAAATGGCCAGAGGGCTGGAACACCTCTGCTATGGAGAGGGACTGAGATAGTTGGGGTTGTTCAGCCTGGGGAAGAGAAGTTTCCAGGAGACCTTATTGCAGCCTTTTGATATATAAAGGGGGCTTTTAAGAAAGATGGAGAGAGTCTTTTTACCAGGGCCTGTAATGACAGGACAAGGGGCAACAGTTTTAAACTAAAAGAGGGTAGATTGAGATTGGACATCAGGACAAAGCTTTTTATTATGAGGATGATAAGACATTGGACCAGGTTGCCCAGAGAAGTTGTGGATGCCCCCTCCCTGTAAGTGTTCCAGGCCAGGTTGGACAGGGCTTTGAGCTGTCTGATCTAGTGAAAGATGTCCCTGCCCATGGCAGAGGGGCTGGACTAGATGATCTTTGAAAGTCCCTTCCAACCCAAACCATGCTATGATTCTGTGATGCTATGTCATCCCAGTGACTGGGAGTCATCTGGAAACTGTGGCTTAGAGGGGCAGCCATGCTCCGTTCCCTGTCTCCTCCACAGGGTCAGTGTAGGATATTCTGCAACTCAGCAGAATGCCTCTGCTTTGATTTTGCAGAGAAGCAAAAGTTACCTTTTTAGAGAGTTCAAATGGGAAATCCTCCCCAGGACAATCTGAAAGTCAGCATCCATTTGTCAAGGCATGTTTTGATCTTCTCCAATAACTGGAAGGACTTTCTTCAAACAGAAAGTGAAATTGTCTGAGCAGAAGCATTTTGTCCTCCCTTCTCATCAGCGATCAAAAGAATAAGAGACCTCTGTTTCCCATTGCTTGCATCACTTCTGTACTTCCAAATCAGCAGCTTAACTTTGTGCCCAATCCAGCATGGCTGGGAATGGAAGTGTTGGCTTCTACAGCAGTCAGGGGTGCAGGACTGAAATGTCTGATGGCATCCATGCTGCTGCAAAGCACAAGCATTGCCGTGCCGACCTGTATGTATTTGCATTTGCAAACCTGAAAATGGCTATTCTAGATAGAAAATTGACAGTTTGCCTGCCTGCAGGTGATTGATTGGCATCTTTTGCATTAAATTGCTGGGAAATGGTGTGTTACATAAGTGAAGAAGGAGGAGTGAGAAACAAGAAAAGAAAACCACTAAGCAGAGGTTAAAATGGGGATGGAGAAAAGATCCATCTGTGCAACTTCTCCCCTTCTCCTTTATTTATGCAGTCATGCCAGAAGGCCCTGGGCTCTCCACTGTCAATCCAGAATCAGCAGCAAATGCAAATCAGTCACGTTTGACCTTGTTGTAATATTTGGGGCATGGTTTCAGCCTCCTACACATCTGCAAAGCACTTGCCATTCTCCTGGGTGCAGTGGCCCAAAGTAAGTGAAGCATTTAAGCAGATGCTGAACTCACGAGATTCCCAAGTAGCAGGTCTGGATGCTGGCCAGCAAAGGAGGCACCATTGGAAAACACCAGTTGGAAAACCAAGCGGAAATCTCCCAGGTTTAACAACCTCTACTTCAGTCACTACTCATAGCTCCAGGGCAGCCCATTCATGCCAAGTTTCCATGGCTTTCTTACCATGCAACCAGCAGAGTGAAAAGCTTGGCAGCTCTGCGCTAACCCGGGGTTGACTCCTGGATCTAACACAAGTAACCTGGAAGCCCTGAGCACCCTGGCTCCAGAAAGGGTTTTCTCATGCTCCAAGGCTTCCCGCTACAAGTATGTTAATTTGGGGGACTTTAAGACACTCCAGATTCCCAGATTCATAAATTCCAAGGGCCTCAGGACTTCTGTTGCCTGATCTCCTATGTTGCTCAGCCCAGGGAAACCTCAGGGAACATAGCTGGCCAAGGACTTTGCATCTTCTGTACCCTGTGGCTGGGGAGGCTTGAGAAAGGGGACAGGGGGACACTGCTCCATGGTGCAGATCCGTCTAGTGGTGTTTGACTGTTGGCATGGTTGTCTGCATGCATTACCAAGTGTTTCCATGTCAGCTGGTAGCTGTCAGGTTTCCAGGGATACATACATCCCTTTTACACAACAGTGTGCACTGGAGGTTCCTAGAATTCATTTTTTTTTTAATTTATAGTTCATCAGAAATTTTCATTAATTTTTTTATTGCATTCTGTTTTTTGAAAGAAAACAAATATCAGACACTGAAATTTCCCACAAACCAGGCATCTGGATTTACAGATAGCTCTGTTCCCAAGCATGGATTGACACACTCTGCAAAAACTGAGTCTTAATAATTCTATCTTGTCACATTAAAATCATGGGGATTTGCTCCACTGGCTTTGTAGAAATATAGATGATTGGGGCTGCAAATTGTCTTAAGAGATGATCTAGTCCCTCCCTTGACCTCAGGTCAGAGAAAATGGATCTGGCCTATATAATGAGTACATAGTAGAGTATTTCCATTACACGGGAATTTCTGGTTGCCCTGGTGCTATGAAACTGGTTCCAGTGTGCAAGTCTGCTTTTGCTGCTTCATGTAATTCAGGCAGTATCTGCATCACTACAGGTCTGTTCTGTATGGGTTATCATTGAGGAAAAAGCTCTACCATCCAGCAGTGCAAGTATAAACTGTGTGACATAAATTGACCCTAAATCCAACTCTTGATTAATAGCTTCAGCCTTTGCAAAGCTTTCCTCCTCCTTCCCAGTAGCTCCATTGCCCCAGTCTTGTAACTGGCTTTCTTTATCCTAGGACTCCCTTACACACAACATACACATAGGCACCCTTCCCCTGAAGTTGAGCTGATTGCCTTATGGTGTGAGCTGGCTGAGTATGGTTTGCCAGCAGATGTGTCCAAGCAGCATAACTTTCAAAGGAGTACAGATTATCTCATGTGTAGGTTAAATGCATGAAACCATGGTATCTGTTATTCAGAAGTAATTATTTATCTCTAAAAAAGGTTAAATACAAAGCCTGATTTGATTCTATTTTTTTGGTACAGCTGGTGAATATTGTCACTTGTTAAAAAAATAGCGTCATTCATGTGATGCTGGAATTTTGCCACCCTCAACCACGGCATGCTTTACCGTGCCTTGCTTGATTTAGTGACTTAGAAAAATCTCCAAATTTCTGACCAGACACTTGGAACCCAATGGGAGAGATGGGCACCAATGCCATGCTCTTTGCTGTTTGTACAGAAAACCTGGTTGGCCATGTTTTTAGTAGTGGTTGGGCCAGATACCTCCAGAGATCCCTTCCAAACTCACTTATTCTGTGTCTCTAATATCAGATCCAACTGGAGATCCATATAAGTCAGTAAAGTTATAATTGACCTAGTTTGTCATACTTCAATTATTCCACTCTCAGCCTTTTGTTCCAGTATGTTAGGCCCATATCATTAGATAGTTGATGCCCACCTATGTCTCAAAATTTCAGAGAAGTAAGCTGCATCTGTACCAGCCTGGGAAGCTCCCAGATGCTGAAGCCAGCTGGCAGATGACAGCCTTTATCTCGGCTAGTGAACTCTCTTAGCCTTCAAAACAGGGTGACTGTATGCAAGCCGCCTGTTGGGAATGGACCTTGGGAGGTTCCTCTCACACACCATGCCTTGTGCTGGTTGCACAGGCCAAGTCGTTCCTTTTTACTTTCATGGAAGTGTCTGTTCCAGTGGTGAGGATGTTCACAGGCAAACTTTGAATTGACAATGAATATGCAACTGGGGCAAAGTGGCTGGCATAGTAATGCTCCAGAAGATAGGTGCACATGTCCAGGCATTCACATGGGAGGTAGGTACCTAAACTCTCATTACCATGCAGGGTGGTATGGGGCGTCATGCTGTTTCCCTTAAAGATGTACTAGGATGTCCCAGCTACCCTCCAATTTCTACTCCAGAAAGCAGCAGATCTCCTGTAGGTCCTGTGTCACAGTTACCTGTCCTGTGTGAAAGTTTTGGATGTCCTGTGTCATGCCAAACAGCACGAGGCACCTGCACGGGCATCGGAATTGAGCCTTTCACTCGCATGCAGACAACTAAATTTAGGTGTCAATTTGTGAGATGAAATGTGAGATGAATATCACTGCAGGAGGGTTGGACTAGATGATATTTAAAGGTCCCTTCCAACCAAAACCATTCTATGATTCTATGATTCTATGAATCGTACCCTTTGAAGACCCCTGATAATCTGGGCCCCAGCTGTTCTGGCTCATTGAAATCATCTCTCTTACGCTTCCTCTCCGTCATTTGGTGGATCTCCTTCTTTTTAAACAGTTTGTTTCAGTCCAACCATGAAGATTAACAAAGTCTAGTATTGTGCAAATATTTTGTCCACTCCCTCCATGTCATTGCCTGTATTTATTCCAACAACTCCACCTTCAAGTGAGCCTTGACTTCATGTGTGTACCCAGGTAAACACTGTGCAGGTCTCTTGCTTCTCCTGCTCTTTGCTATAGGATCCACCATCTCCAGAGGTAACTGGGATCCACAGAGCCTATCCTTGTTTTAAATGGATGTGCCACTATCAAGGAAGGACTCTGAGCTGACATTCCCATTTCTCTACTGAAGCAGGACTCAGACGTGTCAGTCTTTTCATTTGTCCATGTTTTTCCTTAAGCACGGAGTAAGGGCACGTCTGCTGAAAAGCTTGCTGCTTCACTTTCCATAAGACAATTGAATACAGCACCTCCCCATGCATTTCCAACTGGGGAATTACACAGACTTCATGGGGCTGTGAAAAATAGGTTGCAGAGGAGTGGTGCAAATTCTGATCTTTGGCTCCTTCATGTTTGCTTTGCTGTCACAAAGGGGATGAAATCAGGAATGATTTCACTCCAGCTGAACTCAGGAGTCCGTGCCAGTCTCCTTCCCTGTTAGCAAGCAGCTGGGAGAATGACCTGACTGCCTTAATGAGGCAACCTTCCTGGTTGCCTGAGGCAGGCCTGGTGAGCCTGCAATGAAACTTGTGGTTCCTCTGAGATGCCATCCAGGTCTATGAGAGAGCTTCATAGGAGAAGAAGTTTGGGGAAACAGCAAAGTTTTGGGGACTGCACTTCTTCAGAAACAACCTGAGCAATATAACAGCTTGAAATGTCTATTACAAGCTGACCTTTTCTCTTCAAGGTAGTTATGGAGGTACACGGGAGCCTCTAACTCACTTTCTGCAATCTAATTGTCTTTGCTGTTGCTATTGTATCTTCTACTACCAATGCACCTCAGCCCAGTCCTGGTTATCTATTCCTTCATTGAAATAGCATCTGTCACAAGATGTGTGCAGGGACCTGTCAGCAAATTTGAAATGGGTTTGCTTGGATCCAGGATCAGTCCAGGCTCAACTCCACACCTGGCAAGGAGCTCCTTCTTTTCTGCTCAGACATAGACTTAATGGTATTAGTAATGGCATTGTACTGATGTTTTGTAGTTACTTCTAAGAGGTATTAAAGAGGTTATCAGATAAGGGCAAGCACAGATGAGCTAGTCTGAGCTTTCAAGCTTGGAGGACAGTAGAAAAAAAAAATACACCCGAAAAGACTCAACCCTAGAAATTAGACATTGGGTAGCCACATGGCTGTGTGCAGTTTTGGAACCAAATAAGCCCTACATTAATGGAAAATTCATCTGTGGAGTGGAGTGATTTGGGCCTTCCAAGTATAATGGGAGGATCCAAAAATGCTCAGGGGTGCTGGGGAAGGCCTCACCTCCAGATATCTAAGGCTGAAGACAGAAGTGCCAAGCCTCATATACTATCTGTGTTTTGGGCCCCTTATACAGGAACAGCAGCCCAAACACCTTTTTCTTCATGCACGCACCCCAACACATACACACACACACACACGTACATCAAGATTTTAAGTAAGAGCTTGGTTCAGTTAGAAAAGCAATTTTTTTAAAACAGCAAAGGAGTTGTCTGGCTGAAAGCAGTAATTACTGCCCCATTTCCTGCTAGCTTGGGTCATGCACTCTTGATGTCGGATGCATATGCTGAAAAGACCAAGGTATCTGAATGATGCTACGTGGCCTGATGCATAATTGGGAGATAGCATCCATCGGCATATACAGTGTTGGAAGAACTGGAACCAGGGTATTTATCTGCTTTCCTCTAGAGACAAATGCCAGGAGGTCACTCTGAGTGTCATCAGGCTTAGCCCAACAGAGATCTCAGCATCCAAGGTACACTTGGAATAAAGTATATCTATTAAGGCACTCATCAGCAGTGATTCCTTGGCAGGCAGTAGAGACACAAGGCCAGACCAGGCTCTGGCGTAACTCTGCAAAGCCTCTTAGAGCTGCAGCTGGCTTCTCAGCATAATAGTCTGCTCCTCCCAAAAAAGGGGGACAGCAGTGAGAGAGAGATCCGAAGTGCCGGGTAGACCCACAGATCTGACTCCTAGAAATGAAGAGTGTTGAGACACAGGTGCAATTTTTCATAGCCTCGTGTACTCCCCTTTCCAGCCATCCGGGACAAGTCCAGCCCTGCAGCTCCAGCTGGAGATCTAGCACCGAGGAAAATGTGTTTGTTGGCCTGCAGTGCTTTTCAAGATATTTGCTGAAAAAGAGCCATCCCCTTCTCTCATAGTCTTTCTTATGCTGACATGCTTCCCAGGGACATAAGAGTCTCAGGTCCCAGCCACTGTTCTTCCACGTTCACATGCTTTCAGCCTGCCTCTTCTATACCCCAAAAAGCATCCTGGCCAATTCACCAGAGATTTTAAAATTATTATTATTTTCTTAATATTCATTTCATTTTGCAAAGTGGACCAGCTCTAGCTGCCCAGTCTGACCCAGAAGAGCAGTCAGGTTTTGAAAGTACCATCTTTCAAGGATTTCCCTCAGCATCTTGCAGAGAGAGGCCCAGGTGACATTCACCCCAACTGAGTCACTGAGGAGAGCAGTCCCATCTCCTCTGGGCCAGCAGGAGGTAAAGGGACCTCTCAAAGACAGAAGCAAGGTGGTGATTACTGAAGACTCAGACCTCACAGCTGCAGGGAGGAGAAAATAATATCCCAGATGCTTCTGTGCTACAGTCATGGGATTTAAGATCTTTTTAGGGGAAAGCCTGTACCTCCTACAAGGTATCTGACACCTGCGGAAAAAGCACTCGGCTAAGGTGAAAAAAGCCACAGTAACAACCGCCTTTTGCATGGATCTACATGAGCAGGCATGCAAGGGACAGATGCACTCACCCTGAGAGACATTTGAGGACAGCTTCCTTGCTTTCTCCCTGTGACCTACCTTCATGGGGCTGAGACAGCCTCATTGAGAGAAACTAGTGTATTCCTGGAAAAATATGAAAGCAGCTGTGATGCCACCCCATCACTTGCTTTTGTCCCTGTGGTTTACCTTGAAGACAGGCTGGTTTCTGGCATGGCCAACTCCATTTCTGAGGTTCTCAGCAGATGTCTACCTCACTCCTTATGGGTTGCAGGGGCACGGTAAAGGAAAAGGCCACAGGTAGCCGATATTGAACAGGATAACCAAGGAAATAAGGTGGAAACCTTAGCAAAAAGCCAAGGAAATAAGGTGGAAACACCTTAGGGAGAGGAATCAGGTAGAGGGAATGGAGAAACAAGGCAGTCACCTACCCACTGCCAAGCGGAGAAGCAATGCAGGGTGATGGGAACACCGGGATGCAAAGCCTCCCAACTCTGAGTGCTGATGCTGTGCAGGATGCCAGCACCACTGAGCAACCGGCAGGGTTTGCCAAGTGCTTGCAGGCAGGGCTGCCCTGGGTTTGATTTTCCTCATTTGGGCATGGCCAGGAACGAGCCTGTGTCCTTTGGCACCTGTCCCTGCGAGAGTGAGATGTAACCGCAGAGAGGAAGGCACAGGACAGAGTCACTCGCAGAGACCATTTGCTTGCCCCAACAGGGAACAGGGGATATTTTCATGGGGGCCTAGGACAGTCTCCACAGAGAAAGCACTAGGTGTAGGAAGAAGAAGGGAGATATATTTTTCATAAGCCGTTTTGGTTGTTTGAGGGGCTTTTTGTTCTCTTGATCTTGGTTATACATTTTTGTGCTGGACTGAGAGGGGAAAGCTCACAGGTCAGGAGAAAGGAGTGTTATTTACAAAGCTCTTTTTCATGGAGTTTTACATCAACACATCTGCTCTTCCAGCAACATTAGGGGTCCTTAGAATCACTCCCAGCTGGGTTGTGGGCCCCACAAATACCAGGTAGGGCAGGCAGTCAAGCACCAAACAGCACAGCACAAGAACACCCAAGGCTGCTCCCACCAGCTGTCCCCAGAGCTGAAAAGCAGTATTAGCATGTCACGCACTGGTTTCTTCAGCAGCACAAAAAATGCAGCTTTAACGCTGCTGGGACCTGAACGACTGTCCAAAGCTGGCTCAGGTCTCTGCTCATGGCATCCACAGCTTGCTTTGAGAGGAAGGACCCAGAAAGCACTCTGTGGTACTTAGTTCTTCCCAGCTTTGTTTGCTCTGGGTAATTACTAGCACACCAAAGGATATTAGCTCTGGATGTGAGAGTGCGGAGAGACTAACTGGTCTCAAATACCAATATTATAGCTCATTGTAATTAATTAAATGTTGACATGATCCCCAACAAGCAAAACCTTCATTATACTCTATTAAACCCCTTGACACAGATGCTTGACTCATTGTCAGTCCTTCTAATTAAGAACAAATGCATAGAAATGTAGACATCACAGCATACGTGTGTCAAACCCTGGGAAAGATCTTGCAGCAGGCAACAAATGTCCACTGCTATTCCCAATTAAAGCTGTTTCTAGAACAGACCAACTGTTTCCCAAACAGTTCTTGCACTTACCATGTCTGAAGACCCTCTGTGACATGATGATTTTTACAGCTCTTCTATATTCAAGACATACTGCATTTTGGAATGGAGCTTGCCAATCATAGTCGTAGTTTGCAAGGCTAGAAGGGAATGCTCCAACTATCTACTGTGAAGTACAGATGACTGCAACCCTAAGCACCTCGTTCAATAATTTCTTCAATTCTCTCATTACTCAAAAACAGTTTTCTCCTTACAGCTACACTCAGCATGAACTCAGGACTGCAAATAATGGAGAACCCATGTTTCTAGTTATGCTTTTTCCAGTTGCTTTATATCCTTGCTATTAAAAATGACTGCTTTCTTTCCAGGGTAAATTTATCTAGCAATAACTTCAAGCCATTAAATTTTTCTACCATTCTTGCCTAGATTAAAGATACGTTTGCTATCAGAAACAGCTTCCCCTGTATTTCACTGCAATGCATGAGCAACTCGCTTCAATTTCTCCTGGATAAAGCCAATAGATCAAGATCCTTTAATCTCATTCTCTAAGTCAAGTTTTCCAGACCTTTGCGTTGTCTTGTAGAGCTCCTCAGAACATTTTCTGTCTCCTTGGCTTCTTTCTGCACTGTGGGCACCGAAATGGAACATGATTTTCCATATGAACAACCTCCATTTTTCAGTCTTCCTTTGTCTGGTTCATCTGTCCATGTTCTTGGCTTTTTTATGATCTGAGCTTGTGTTGTTTTTATTAACGCTGTGTGAAACGCTACTCCTAGGTGGCTCACACATGCCTTTTTGCCAACAGCCTTGACAGCCTTTCTGTGAGGGAGGTAGCTGTAAGAACAAGTCATCAGCTGTCACTGGAAGGAAAGATATTCCTCTAATGAACCATTTCACCAAAATGTTCCCACGTGCTACTTTTCAGGGTGGGCATGAATACTGATCCAGAACTGACAGTATTGCTAATGTATGCAATACTGGGATTGATACTGGGAACCCTCATGTTCAGAAGATATTTTCATGCTTAACGCCCATGAGTTTAATGAGAGTTCAATGTGTAACTACCTTTAAAATCTGTGCAATGACATTTATGTTAGGGATCATCAGATGGCTAAGCTTCACCCAGTATTACAAGATATTTGTCTCTAGGTACAAGCAAGTTGATAGTCTTGAAGAAGCATATTACTCGTGTTGTCTGAGACAGATGGTTTCAGTTGCCAGGGAAATTGCCCTTTTCAGTGTTTTGAATATCTGGAGGTAATTTGTAGGGGATCTGCATTGTAGGGAAGCTGGGTCCTGTCTCACAGCAAATGCAGAGTCTCTTTACCCAGCCATAGATTCATTGCACAAGACAAGACTGAACACCTCTGCTTGAAGACCTACTGATCAAGACATCCTGGGGACCCACTGGGAGCTCCCCATTGGACCCCCAGCTTTGCTGCATTTAGACAACACTGCTGATGGAAGCGCAGAAGCAAAGCGAATTATATATGGCATGGGTTTTTTTTCCTTTGACATATGGACCCATCAAAGTCTCCTAAAGAGGGAGGTGGCAAGTCAGAAACTAGTTGGTGATGATGGAAGAAGAGGAGATAATAATCACCTGGGATGATATCTGTCTTGACAGGGACTGTCCACAAAAGCAGCACTTTCCTAAGGAGGGGTGGAAAGTCCACTTAGGGTCACTTCCCTGGAATGAGAAGTGAATATGCAAAATTAGCATATCCAAAAGTTAATTAGCAGTCAAAGCCACAACAAGACAGGGAGTGCACCCCAAATCCCATGTCTGTGACTTCTGAGTAGTGAGTGAAGAGCACAGGAGGCAAAAAGGCTTGTTTATCTAATGAAAAGGCGAGAGAGAGGCAGACAGATCTCTCATGGGATGTACTTAAATTGCCATGAAAATTGAATGCAAATTTCAATCCTTTCCCTTCAGGATCAGAGATTAAAAAAGAAATAGAGATAGGGCAGAGATGGAGCAGGAAGCATGTCAGTGGAGAATGAGCCTCATCACCGTAATGAGGCACTTTGAGACACTCATCTCTTCTCAGCAGAGATCCCATTGCCCTGTGCAGGCATTTAAACCAGGCAATGCAGCAAGTTTCTTGCGTTCTCTCTCCTGAAATGTCTCCTTAAAATTCCATTTGGCTGTAAAGCTTAAACAAAACCACCATGATATGATGGTTGGTCTGCTGCTACATTTCTTGGTCCTTCCCAGCATTGTCATCGTGCTTGTCCCATGCTCAGCTCTATGGCTAAGACAACCAGGCAGCCAGTTTTTGCCTCTTGTGTCATTTTACTTTCTATTCAGCCACGACATCCAGGTGGATTGCTCAGGTAGCAAAAAGTATCGATAGTCTGGGTTTTCTGGGCTTATCACCCCTTCCCACTGACAGGTCTTGACACCATTGTACATGGTTATATCACAACACCGGCTCTGCTGGAGACAGCTCTAGTCCAGGCATCGCAAGCTCTCTCCTCTCCTAACGTGGTGCAACCCATGCAGTCTCTCCCATCCATGCTGCCAGGCGTATCGCTGTGGATCACAAATCCTGGGGTACAAACCTTGTGTGTGCTGCAGGTGTGCAGGAAACCCCTGCTCAGCATTACATAGCAAACTCCTCCTTTGGGGACTGGTTTTCCCACCACTCTGTGTTTCTACAGCACCAAGCACAAAGTGTGGGCCCCCCCATCACATCAGTGCTAGCAAATAAAAGGGATCAGGGTCAATTTGTTAGCCATGCGCCTGGCATTGCCACAGCCAAACCCTCCCAAACAGGGATCTGCATGCAGGTACATGCCTCGGCTCTGCTACCCACTGCACTGTGCCCAGGCCAAAGTTATGCCCCTTGGTCAAAGTTATGCTAAGCCCCTTGGTCAAAATCTGGTCCCTTATCCTGTCCCTGTGCACTGTACCCGCAGAGATAATGGCTTAAGTGCATCACTGCCGAATAACCAGATAAGACATGTACAGGTGGTCATATCAGACGGATGACATGACCCTCTCTGTGGAGACGGGGGAAAGGACCAAGTCAGAGGGATCCTTCACAAGCAACCAATGCAGCATTAAACAGGAGACTTTATCCCTTCGAGCTAAGAGCTTCAGGAACTGTC
Organism: Ciconia boyciana; assembly: GCF_034638445.1. NCBI lineage: Eukaryota > Metazoa > Chordata > Aves > Ciconiiformes > Ciconiidae > Ciconia > Ciconia boyciana. The sequence goes on along the minus strand of NC_132938.1, from coordinate 3,826,027 downwards.
GGGAGTGATGAGGATGTTGTTATCTCACCATTCCTGTTATATTTTTGGAGCCCTGTTATACACTGACCCATTGTTTTCTGAGAGGGGGAAAAAGTCTCTTTTTGAAGTGCAATGTTTTTAGAGTTTGGTATCAGCTGAAAGCTGCCTTTCAGGGCCGGGGAGAGACAGAGAAACTCTTTCCTATCTCCCCTGAATAATTTCAGGTTGGGGGAGAAGAAGGAAATACGATTATTTTTTTAATTTTCCCTTCTTGTTGAGGAACAAAAACAGAAAGAAAGAGAAAGCGAGCGATGAGAAACTCTGCAGATTTTTCCGTGCAATCTAACACAACAAGGGCTGTGCCTTGGAGCTGGGTGCGGAAACAGGGCAGGCGTTGGAGGATTTTCCCTTCCAAGCCTGAGAAGAAACAAGAAGTTGGCTGGCTGGTCTTGAATAACCCCTCCTGAACTTGCAAAGCCGGTCCCAATTTTTCATCAGAGCTGAAAATACCAACCTCCCCCAGCCTTTCTTCCCCACCCTTTCCTCCACGTCACAGCACCCGGGTCTGGCGGTGCGGCTCTCTGGAGGATGCTGTTCAGCATCCTTCACAGCCAGTGACACCGGGAGGGGGCACAGGCTGCGAGTGCTGCGGTGCCAGGCTCCACGGCCGGTGACGTGCTGTCTGCCCAATTCTGATATAAACAGAATGTCCTTGGGACCGGCATGGTGGAAACACACTGAGGAAGCTCCCACACCTCCCCTGATAGCATGTTTTCCAAATGCTGGCGTCCCGCCACTAGCGAGTTCTCCAGACTCGGGGCCACCAGTTTTGCCAGCAATCAGCTTAAGTAAACCTTCCACTGTAGCATCCTTCTAGATCATTGGTCTTATCTCTGTTTGGGTCCTGGTGATGCTCACCCATCCAAGGTGAGTTCTGCTCACCCCACGCTGTAAATTAAAGTCAGGGCTCACGCATCTTGCTCTGGGGGAAGAACTTTTTCCCGGGTTGGGTTGGGCCCAGTGAAAAATTGCCTTTTTCCTTTGTGCAGCTCGGATCTGGCCTCAGTGTACATAAAATGCCATGTGTTCCCAGCAGGATTCAGCCCTTCCAAGGCCTACCCCGCAGCCAAATCTGATCTACATATTTACGAGCTTGTAAACAGGACGGGGCGGGTGAGTTCACATTCTTAGAAAACCAAGTGCAGAGAAAAGAACTTCTGAGTTGGAAAAACAAAGAGTAGTCTTGGGTCCGACCCAGCAAACACAGTGGTTTTTCCAAGACTTGGATAACTTGCTTGAGAATCATTCCCTTCCACTCCTTTTCTACAGGATTTCCCAAGCTTGCTCTTTAGTTGGAAAAAATACACATTCTCAACGTTTCTGACCAAAGTGGAGGATACAGCTTGATAGAAAGGGACATTTTATCTTGGAGGTGAGTTGAAGCCAGGCTTCTGTTTGCAGTAGCCACAGAGGAACAGCAGTTACTTGCAAAGGGAAGTTTAAGGAAGGTGTTAAAAGGAGCTGCACAGAAGAAGTCAGTTGGAGTGCTCAGCACAAAGTGCCATTGTGTCTGCCAATAAATGCAAGAACTAGTAGTCTAGAACAGTGGTTCCCAAATTGTGGTCTCCAGACTTTGGTGATCCATGAAGGCTTGGTAAATGGTTCACGGAAAACCAGTTTATAAGGCAGCCAGCCAGTCTGCAAAAAATGATAAGGATTAACAGTTTTTGGTTCAGAAAAGTTGGAGAACCACTGGTCAAAAACCCTGTACTATGTCTATTCACTATTTATAGATTTGGAAGCAGAGAGCTCTTTATGGCAAGGGCTGAAGAACATTTTTGCAATTTTCTTGCAAAAAAAGTTTTGATGACATTCTATGAAATGTGTGTCAAAGGAGTTATCACAGGGCTAAGTCACAGCAGTGCCTCTACTAACTTGCCCATCTTGCTGGGCAGTTTGTCATTGCTTCTCTTGTCATAATACCTAGGGTTTCCTCAAGTAGATTATTGTAGTGAATCTTCAGCTGACTCCCCAGAATCCTTTCTGGCGCCTCTCTTCCTTGGTTATTGGTGATTATTCTTAGTTCAGTATGTATTTCATTAAGTTCTTTGCCCTCTATGTACAATATTTTGATTTCTCTAAATAACAAAGCTGAAGATCATGAAGTTCTTGTTGATTTTTTAGAGCAGTCTGTGAAAGGAACATTGTCTTAACAAAGAAGGTCATGCAATATTTCCTAATATTGAGTAGATGTTACATTTGTGGGAGGTCTGTTGCGAACCTCTCACAACACTTGTCCCTTCCACAGTCTGCAACCTCCACCCAGCTGAGAGCATCAATTCTTCCCTCTGTTTATCTCAGGCTTTGAAAGCTAAACCCTGTAAGATGGTTTGAGGGTATATCAGGATAGTGTCTCAGATGGTTGGTCAGCCATTGAGGTGTCCGGGCAAAGGACTGAAAAACAGGTTCACTGGATTGCCAATGGAAGCTGGTTGGGACCCCAAAAGAAGTAGAAATTCCCCCATAACCCCCACACCTCCTTTTACAGGGGGCTTTGGACAGACAGGAATGTGAAGGCTACAGTCCTAACCAACCCCACATTGAACTTTGCCTCCACTCTTGAGAAATCCCATGTGAGAATTTATGTTCCTGACTAATCCTGCAGCCCATCATGAAGGGAACAGAAACCCGCAGCAGGCACTGATGCTAGTGATGTCCTGTGTTGCTCAGTAGCTTCTGCTTGTGTCTCCTAAAAAGGGATCACTTGAGGCAATTCTTCATGTCACAGAGTGAGGAGAAGACGACTTTTGGGTTGTGGTGGGGGTGACCTACTGCACTCCCAAACCATCTGCCACAAGACTCCAAAGCAAGGATTTAATGGTAGCCAACCTCCCTTGCTTCTCCATGCATAAAAGCAGTGGATTCAAGGTCTTTGTGGCCCAGACACTGACTTGGCATAGCACAGGTTTGCCTGGGAGATGGATAGGTCAAAGCCCAAGGTAGTTTGTCACCAGTCATATGAGATTCATTTTGCTGAGCTGGATTTGGTGCCAGATTAAAAACCAGACATCCAGGGCTCAATTCAGTAGCCTAAACACCAGTCTCTAGTGCCACCTGAACCACCCCAGGGTCTCTGAGGCACCTGCACAGATCTGGCTGATATGAGACAATTTACAGAGTACCCACACCATTTTGAAACATTAGCAGTTGACCAAGATACATTGGGGTGTTTAAAATGGCACTAGCCTCCTATGTTTAATGAACCAAGTCACACCACTGAGACAGCAATGCAAGCATCAGGAAGCTAAGGACATAGCCTCCTACTGCAAAGAGTTATGGTCCACCAAAAGAGAGCATTATGCAAGCCACTAGTTAGGACAAAGTTATCCATGGCCAAGAACTTATGCGGTTTGCCATCATACCGTTTGAGTCACAGGGCTTGAATAAGTAGCATCTTTGCTTATTATTATTTGCAACTTATGCCTATGGTTGGATATTTGCCCATGACACATTCTACCTATGACTTACTCCTGCTGCAGATGGTAGCCAGTCAGCTTGTCCATAAATGCTTCCCTTCCCCAAGGGCTGGTCATACTGGCTGTGTTACCCAGAAGTGTGCCCAAGATGCCATCATGCAGAGAAACCCAGGCACAGATGCAGCAAGACCTTCACGCTCAAGACACTCCGGAGTTTGCTTAATGGAGAGCCACGGGAGTGCTCCTCTCTTGAATGACATGCTGATTTTTGCATTGCCCTGGAGGGAACCTAGCAACCCCACACGGCCATTGTGTTCATTCAGATCCTGAGCCAGATGGAAATTTTCTTTTCAAAGACTGCCCCAAGCGTGTTTCCTCTGTTTAACCACCCAGACAAGAATCTCACTGTGGTCTCTGCTGTGCTCACTCTAACATCAGCACGTGGATTCCAGTCTTCTTCCTGCTCAGACAGCAAGACAAGAGCTCTTGACATGCAGCTCAGTTACTCTGACTTTTTCCTTCTCTCAGGAGACTTTTTTTTTCTTCAGTTGCATCTGGCAAATAAGAGCCTTCCTGATATCTCCCTTTGGATTTGCCAGATTGGCCAATCTTCCAGACTTTTTTTTTCCCCTAATTTTATTTATGTCCTTTTGCTGAGTCTCATTATTTTAAGATTTGTTTTAACGTCCCTTTTGGGGCTGGAGTCAGGCTATTATCTGTGAATCGTTATGGAATGGGAAGTTAGATACACATATATCTTTCCCAAGCATAAGAAACCCTGCAAAAATATTGCCTTTAAGGGACTCTGTACTAGAAGCCAGATGAAAAAAGCCTACATCTTTGTCTTCTTTCTAAGTTTGTGACTTATTTTCAAAGCCCATCTTCCTACCGACCCTGCTGTGTTCAGCATTGTCTGTGGCCCTGACTCTGCTGCCCGGCCCTTCTTCTTGGAGGATGAACCAAGCAGCTAAAAAAGCTACTCGAGCAGGGCAGTGTTGAGGTGAGTTAATGGACAGCTTGGTTTGAGGGCATGAAGAGGACAATGTCTAATACCAAGCTTGGGGCGACCAGGCCCTCTACATAGTCCCCTTTCAATGCTGAACCAGCCATGCTCTTCACCACAGAGCAAGCAAAGAACTAATGATGATGAGCTCATCAGGTGGCCCAGGATTAATGGTCAGCAGCAGTCCTCAGACAGAGCCCCAGTCCTGGCTTCATCACAGGCATGAGAAAGCTGATGGGCCAACATTGCCTTCCACGACATGCAAAGGAGATACTTGGTCCTGCTCTTCATTCCCTCGTGAAAGCATTGCCTTAACCATTTTAAAAGCTTTGTTATATAATGAGCTTGGTTTGCAGTATCCAAGCCCAGGTGTGGTTTCAATATCTCTCTCCCTTTCCTCTGCCTGGTCCTGCCTGAGTAGGATCCACAGAGCTCCTGTTAAAATTTAAGCAGGGAAAAACTCTCAATCCTCATCCTGCTGACATATATACTTCAAAAAGATGGTTTTGTCATCATGCCACAGGGCTACAGAGTTGGAAAACAAGGGAATCTCTTCTTGGCCCTTCTACAGGGCTCTACATATCTATCCATCAATGCCCGTGCAGTGGCAGACCACAATCTCTTAATTATTCCCTTATTATCTTGAGCACGACTTTCTTCTTTACAGATCCCGAATGAAAGATGGAAAACAGTATATTCAGTTCAGGGCAATGAAACTTTGTGCATGGTGCTAGCATGGCACATCTGATCCTTGGAAGGAGAATGCAATGAATATGATGACTTTCTGGGGATTTTCTGCTGCTGCTTTCATCTGTGTGTCCCTAGATGAAGGGTCCGTGCCCTCCCAAGAAACTTGGCATATTGAACCTTCTTTGGGTCCCCTCGCCTGTCTAGTATCACATAAGCACTTTCCCAATGGTATCTAGCAAATGACAAGTTTAGCTACAACTTTCTCAGGAACCAAGCTAACTACTAAGGGTCACCTATACTGCTAAAAAAAAAAAGCCAGATTATGGTATCAAACCCCCTGAGCAAGGGCTGCAGAGCAGATTAAGTACTTTATAGCACCTGGCTCAAAGCTTCTCTTGGGTCCCATGCAGTGCCCCAGTGGTCCTACAACATAATTACTCTCTTGTGGGAGTTGTGAATCTCTGGAAGGGCAGGGGGTATTGTGTGGCAGCCCACCAGAGTGGATCTTCAGTCTGAAACAGCTGCTTTGCATTGCACGCCCTGTGATGTGTCATGAGGGCATATGGAGGTAATTAAGGGTGCAGAGCCTGATGGGACAATGTTAGAGGACTGCATAGTCGAGTCCTTATGACCTTTTGGGAATGGGCTCTGGAGTGAACTGTTCTCTGGACCACATTTATCTGGAGAGGTCTAGCTGGACCATGCTAAGCAAATTAGCACTGCGCACAATCCAAGACTTGAAATTACTCATTAGCTTTCTGTTAGGTAACAGTGTAGAGGTACCTGTGTGGCTCTTCACTTTGCCACCCTTCACCTCTATGGGATGCTCACTGGTGAAATTCTTCCAGTGATGAAAGTCCTATCCTGCACAGGAGAGAAACTGATGCATGGGAGGTTTTGGAGACTCCTCCTAAGAGAGAAGACCACCAGATGCCAATGACATTAAGGGTGAAATCCATCAGAAGTAACCTTGGAAACCCATGATGTGGATGCCCATGAGCCAGGAGTCTGGGTCCATATCTGAGACCTTGTGTGATCCACCTGCCCAATACAGGCTCATGCTTTAGGATGAGATGTATCATGGCCTCCACTCCACAGTGTCTACTGACTAAACCATTGACTGTAAGAGGAGCCCAGGGACCTGCTCAGATACCTAAATTCAGTTAGGTGACTCACAGAAGATACCCACAATTTTCAGGAAATTTAATGCCTTGGAAACATCCTCATGGCAATGACTCCCATTAGTGGCCCGGACTGATGGGATCGCTTTGAGAAAAGCTCCAGTGTGAGCTTTGAGGGGAATGAAGGGCAATTTCAGCCGAAGTCATACAGATGTGCTGCAACTTAGAGAAAAGCTTTGGAGACATCACTAGGACGATACTGCCTAGAGGTTAGGGGACAGGTTTGGGCACTGTGAATTAGACCAGTGAATTATCAGAACAAGGTTCTGCTGCATTATCCTTTTCTTGCTGACAGTCAAACCGCAGTCAATCCTCAAATTTGAGATCCTGCTTGAGAGTGTCGGTGTTTTCCAGAGCCCTCAAACCCCCCAGGCTGGCCTCTCCTGCCTTTACAACCTCCCCACCACCCCCAGCCTAAACCATACCTCCCTGTGCCCCACCACACCGCAGGCTGCCCTCCCTCCCCATGGGGACCCCGCACATCAGATATGCACACCCCACTGTGGGCTTTGGCATTGCCAGGGGCTCTCCAGGAGGGCCTCTCCAACCATCAACTTGGGACAAGGCAACACTGCTGAGAAGATCAGCAATGGGCAGGGGAGGAGTGGCTTCTCCCTGCTTTTCTTCCTGGTCAGATCAGGGTGCAGAAGTTGGAGCAAGCAGTCATGCCTATGCGCAGAGGCATGCAGGCAGCTCGTCGGGGCTTTCATTGGCGTGATGGAAGCTGTCACTTATCTGTGACATTGTTTATGGGGTCAGCTGGAAGGCTCACAGGCCTGCAGAATTCCACCCAATATCCCAACACCATCGTCCTCCAGGGAAAACGCCGGCGTCACTGCAAACATGCTGTCCTCCTCCCTACGCCAAGCAGCTCTTGGATCCATCCTAGGAGGGCAGTGAACTCCCCCATCACTCCAAGACACACCACCAGCTGCAAGGAGGTGTTAACCCTCTAGGGATCCTGAAACGCCTACAGATGCCCAGTGGAACTGGTCAATAGTGGATGGAGGAGAAGGTTGAGAAAGACTGGTCAGAAGCTGAGGCTCCCAGTCCCACATATAAGCAGAAATCCTTGCTGATATCCAGCCCATTCTCCCATAGCTTGGCAGCTGCATCAGGGAGGTTGTCCCTCATGGGGGCCCAGGTAGGAGCTGGCAAGGAGGAATGCAAGCTGGGTAATGAGCAGAAAATGGCAGCTCATTAATACTTTGGACCAGATTTAATTAATTTACTTTGTGAGAGCCAGAAAAAAAGAAGGATGAGGCTGACTGTTTCTTTGGCCAGGAGAGCCCACAAGGAGCTTTGGCAGCTATGGTACCTCCTGCATCAGGGTTTTTCCTATACCAGCTGCAATTCTCTTGACTTGCTGCTCTGACACATCCCGAGGGAGTCCTCAGACCCCTCCTGACCTGTGAGGCCACATTCAGGAGAAGCTCAGGTGATGGGGCACATGTCCCCACCATGGGCCTAATCCTACACATGGATTTCTGGAGCTTCCTAACTCAGGAACAGAGTGGTTTGCACCTTGGTAGATTTTTTCTTTTCCGTGAGCTTGGCCAATAATTTTTTAGCATCCACAGCCTCCTGCTGCAGGGACATCCACAGCTGAGCAACATGCTGTGAGATGAACCATCTTCTTTGCTTTTAACCTACAACCCACTAGTCTCCATCTCCTGTGATGCCCCTTGTAGTGGAAAAGGCAGTGAATAATAGCTCCCTATTTACCTTCTCCATGGCATTCTGCCAACACCTGCAAGGTCCAACTGTCCATAAGCTCTTTTTGCCCAGGGCCATTCCTCATACAAAGCCCACACCAAGCAACAGCGAGGCCCCCTGTCAGCATGAGCAGTCCTGCTGGTCTTTACATTTCCCATTCATGGTGGGACGGCACTGGGGCATGACTTTGGCACTCTGTTTTTCCCACCTGCTATCACGTCTGCAGCATTTTTGTGCCATGGGCTGTTCACGACATGCTGTAAAGCAGGGACCTTTTAAAACAAAGATGCCCCTGCCAACTGCAGCAGAAAGCAAGCCTGCTCACTGATTCTGGCTGCATACTGGGAGCCAGGGCCAGAATTTAGATTGGACTGGGTCCATTTTCATTTGTCCATTTGTCTTTTTTCTTGTTTTGCTTTAATTTTTTGAGCAGTGGACACTGGGACCGGCAACTCTCCAAACAATCCAGTGATATCACCTTCAACTGAGTCATGGGGAAGGCAGGGTGGAGAAGTGCAGGCAAGGAAGGATCATGACATTGTGCTCACTCAAACAACCTAAAAAAATGGGATATGTGTTTGGATGTGTGGAGGGGAGATTGCATCTGCTAGCCACCCAACACAGGGTGTCACAGCTTTGGGGAGCATGCCCATGGCTTCAGAGATTTGTAGCTGGCTGGGTTTTTTTCCCAGGTATGAGCAGGGTGATTTCACCTAGGGCAAAAAAAATATGTAGGTGCATGCACAGCATACAAACACATATGCACATCCTGCACGCACACACATACACACACACTGTAAGAACACCAAATAAATTACTCTTTTGCTTTACTTCAGAGCACATACCTTATTGTCTCAACTTTTGCACCACCAAAAAAAAAGAAATTCAATCTTCAGATCATGTTTAGAATGAGTCCAGTCACCTCGCATGGTGGGGGCAGCTTTTCCTGAGCTCACCTGCAGCTTTCCTAATTTCTTAATGATCCTCAAGATAATTATGTAGGGTTACAACAGGACCTGCAGTCCTTGCTCAGACCCAGCTCTATCACTAGGATTCAGACTCTGAAAGATGTGGAATGACCTTTTATAAAAGGCTGAAAGGAATAAAGCCCCAAAAGGACTTTCAAGCCCACCAGCAGTATTATTATAAAATTTTCATTTATTAGGAGAAGACAAAGTCCTCAGCAGGATCTCCACAAGCCAACATGGAGCCTTCCCAACAAGGCAGTGGAAATATGAAGGATGAGAATCTGCATCCCACCCTACCTGGGGGCATCCTACACTGAGATACAACCGGGACCCTCCATCCACCATGATAGTGAGCATCACTGGGTAGGCAGTCAGGGTGGAGAGGGGGCACCTCCGAGGTCTGTCCCTACTCCCCAGGCTGTCTCTGTGTTTCACATGTGGATTTGGTTAGGTTGAATGGAGACTTCCCTGCTGAGTGCACTACCTGCAAAAGCAGCAGTGTGGTTCAAGCAGAGCAAGGGCAAGAGAAGTCTCCAAGTCTCTTGTCCTCTCCCTGTGAGGGCTCTGGGGCCCCAGATGCTCCAGCATGACAGGGGGTTGCTGGATCCCAGCACACATACTGCACACAACGTCATTGCTCACCACACCAAGACCACCCCAAGGGTGGATGTCCCCAAGGTGGGTGTCAGCACCTCCTCCTCTGGAAAATATACCAAGCTTTGCCAGGAAGTGTTGAGCTGGATGCCCAAGACAGCTGTCCAGAGGGCTGAATTTGAGTGAGTAGGAAGAGCTCCTCTTTGAAACAAGACCAGGTTTCACAAACTTGTACTGACACAGGTCTTACAATATTTGAGCTTCCTGTTCTTTGATATTGCCCTGTTCTGGCTTTGATGCTTTTGGGGCCAGATCATCAAAAAGTGCTCTTACACTGAGATATCAGGCTAAAGAGCTGGTGCACCACTCTGTGTTGCTATACCTGATGTTTTACTCCCATTTTCTATTTCTGGACCTTGGAAGCATCCGACTGTGTTTCCTGAGCTCTTCAAGTGTCCATTACTCAGTACTTCTTCCACACGTCCTAACATCCATGCTTCTATATAGTAACCACTACAAAGTTCAAAACCTCCCCACTCTCCAAATGTTGTTGCATACTTGTGTGCATGAAAGCAAGAGCTAATTCCTTCCATACTTTACTCATTCCCAAGTAAGACCCCGCAACTCTTCCTTACACGCAGCCTCCCAGTGCCTATCAAGAGAGTCTGATGCTCCAGCACGTACAAAGTTACCAGCCAAGGACCTGTTCTGGGGACTCCCTGCGTAGTTCTGTTCATCCCAGTGTGATCAAATGAGGAAACTATGGATGCACTCAGTACACGTCTCTTCCAAGGGGCACGCTTATTTGCATGGTAATGAGGATGGTAATGAGTCTCTTGTCTTCAGATGTACACAAGGTTCTAGCGGATGAAAAACAGCCAAAGTTGAAATTCAGGGAATTCATAGCTTTTTTTTCTTTTCAATTTGTTGTGTGTTTTTTTTTTTTAATCTGGATGCAAAAGACAAAGCATGAAGTACAGAAACTGCATTGTGCAACGAACCACTAAACACTAGAGATAAGTTATTACATTAACAGCCATCAGGCTGTTTAAGCAAGCACCAGTCTCTTAAGCAGCCTGGCTCAAGCAGTAATTACTAGTCTCTTTTCTAAAGAGACCCTTCTCTTATGTGCTTTGTTACCATAGCTTTTTGTTTTCTTTTCCTCTCTCTTAAAAAACGCTACATAATGCTTGCAGCTCCTCTGAGAACCCGGTGCACACTGCAAACAGGGTTCATAACACCACTGTGAAAGAGATTATGGTAATTAGCCCCACTCTGCAGTGGGGAAACTGAGGCATGGAACCTCTCTCCAGAAAAAGCATGAGCAAGATTACATGCTTAATGAAGTCCTTCACCTGTCTTGGCCCCAAACGTTCACACTAAGCAACAGCAGGGTCAAGCTAGGACAACACAATGTCTTAGGGCTGAGAGCCAGGGAACCCCTTGAAAAGAGAACAGGGCTCTGGGCAGAATCTGATCCCTGGGTAGGGTGGAGAGAAGGTGAGTCCAGGCAGGAAAATAGACCCATCCACTATTGTCAAGACTTGAGATTGAGGAGAGGAATTGATGCCAGGCTTGGAAACTCAGCACTGGTCCACATTGCCCAAAGCATCGGATGGTGCCTGTAGGTCCAGGGTGGGTTGGGGCCAGTGCGAGAACGGGGGAAGGCTCAAAGCCATGGCCGGATGGAGAATAGAGGAGATGCTACATGCAGTGCAAAGGGGGATTGTCCCCAGCATCACTGGGGTGTTTAAAAGCTCCTGGCTAAACACTCGGGGTGTTTCTGCTGTGGTTAGAATTGGATGTGGTGATTCAAGCAGCCTAGTGCCAACCTATAAAGCTCACCACTGTCCCAGAAGGAATAAACCCCTTTAATCAAAAACAACCAAGGTGGGAGCACTGCCTCTGAAAACCCCTAACCCCAGTGCTATTGCTCTGTTCAAAACCACGGACTACAACACCAGCAGCTGCTCATTAAACTGCAAATGCTATTCATTTCCATGAAGGCCCCAGGTCTTTCCGGCACAGAGATGTCAGTCCTGCTTACTGTCCCTATTCAATGCCTCCTTCAGCACATATTGACAAACAGCGTGTACTCCAGCCCTACGACTTGGGTTGGCCTTCGGCAGATATTTAGGCTGCATGGCTGCATCTGCGCTTTCCCTGCCTAACCAGCAGAAAATGCTGAGATCTGTCTGTCTTCTCCCACGTCCCCGTGATGGAGTAGCCCACGTACCTAATGCTGAGTCTGGCTGTAATTTCTGCACTTTTTAGGGATGGGTGTAAGAACGCTTTGCTGGAAGCAGTGCTCTGAGTTTCCTGGATGATGGTTTTTCTCCAGCAAACAGCTTGGGGAGCTTTTATGTAGTGTCAGTCCCGAATTTCTGGCTCCTGGCACCTGTTTTACTGTTTTGACACCAGGCTTTTTAGCACAGGGAAAATAATAATGATATCCAGAGCTAATGTTATTTACTAAAATACAAATTAACGCTCAGTCACATGGCAGCACGATTTGTCATCCAGAGCTAAAATTAAAAGAAATTAAGGCTGAGTCAGAAAGTTATTTCAGATCTGAGTGGGGAATGCTAAGTGACGGGGCCATGTGGGAGCAACACTGACATCTTCTGGCTGAAAAAAAAAAAACCCTCTAGCTTTTTCACCAAGAAAACCACCAGGAGCCTCCAGCACAAAAGCGTAAATAGGGGTTGGGGGTGGACAAAAGAGCTTTTTCAAGCAGCAGGTACAAGCTTGGGGGCGGTGGATATTATCTGAGCCCACTTTAAGTGTCCATCTTAACATCACTGCAAAATTTGAACAGAGGGCGTGTGATATTGATGACCCAAAATACGTGAGTGCAGGAGGTGAAGGGGTGTTGCTCTTCCACCAGTGCAGGTGACAGGGCTGTATCCATCCTTTTACATTGCAGTGGTGAACTGAGCAGGACACATGTAGGAAGAAGCAGGCACCAAGAACTAATCCATGCAAACCAGCTGAGCAACCATTTTCTCTGTCTGATCTGGAATGGGACAGGGCCTTGTGCTGATAAACCAGGAAGGCATGGGGACCATTGAACCTGTTCCCCAAAATTATGCCCTCAGCCCCTGCTATAGGGTCTCAGAAAGTAGCCTGGCCCCAGGTATGGAAGATACCTCTTGGGTGCAAGTCTCCTGCATCAATTCAGAGCAGGACGGCTGAACTCACAGTGAGGTAAACGTGTTTGGCCATGGGGCTGTGGTGTTCCTGCACCAGGACTTTCCCTTCAAAACACAGTGCATGCTGGATTTGGCAGGGGAGGGGGGAGGGTGTCAGCTGGATGGTTATCTGGTGAGAGGTGTGAGAAAAATCCTCCATCCCCACCACCCCTTGTGTAGCTCCTGCAACAATTCACAGCCTCCCTCCAAGCTGTATAGGCTTGCCACGATGGCTCACAGCTGCGTTTGAGGGTGCTGGGTCCATTGCTAGGAGCCCTCTTGCAGTGGGGGCTAGGAGGCTCCTGCCAAAGACACAGTATTATCCATCATTATCACTTTAGGGTCGATGCCTTGCAGTCCTGCAGTGGCCAGATCTTCACTCTGGTGGCAATGGCATTGCTAGCCAAGGACCTAATAGCAGAATCACACCTTCAGGCTTTTCTGCAGATCTTGCCTCTTCCAGAGTGGGCTGATCACCACCCTTGCTACCCTGCGCTGCCATACCCTTCCCCTTCCTCTAACCATATTTCTTTTAATCCCTTCCAAGGTTCTTTCTTCCCATCCCTGAAGCCCTCCGAAATGGTCTTCAAGGTCATCTTCTGGCTGGGATACTTCAACAGCTGCGTGAACCCCATCATCTACCCATGCTCCAGCAAAGAGTTCAAGCGAGCTTTCATCAGGCTGCTCAAGTGCCAATGCCACCGGAGAAGACGGCCCATCTGGCGCATCTACGACCACCACTGGCGAGGGGCCTCCGTGAACAGCTCAGTGCAAGACTCTGAGACGGACCTGAGGCCCAGGATTAACACCCTGAACAGCTCGTTCATATTTAACTCCTCCTTGCAGGAGAGAGCCAGTAAGAGGCGAACACTCAGCTTCAAGAGCTGGAAAATGCTCACTCCTTTCCAGAAACCAGCATCCACCCAGCTGAAGGAGAAGATGAACAGCCTTTCTAATAAAATCCGGGGTGGCTCCAGCAAAGGGGGGGTGACAGCCACGTACAAAACAGAGGTGGAGTCTGTCTCTATCGGGATCCCTCATGACTTCGCAGAAACCATTGACTATCAAACCTATGACTTAACAGACTGCTGCGGGCTGCGAGAAACAGATATTTGAAGCCACTGGGACAACTGTTGATGGTTTCTTTCGAGGTATCTAGCAGAAATGTGAAGGGATACCATCTGTGCGTCTCTCAGGCAGACTGGAAGCAGCAATCAGGTATAAAATGCAGTTGCCCAAAGGTTATACAAGCATCCCCCACGTGGAGGTCAGCCCCTTCTCTGGGATTATGGGTTCCTCAAATAAGAGCCAATGGCATATCCCATTTTAATGAGCTATGGCAGGAGGGGAAGATGTGGGGTGGATATGGCCTTAGTACAAGAGCTGTTTCCTCCATTGGATCTTTGACTTTGGAAGAACCTGTGCAATTAAGGGAAACCAGAATGTCTCCTTTGCCTTAAAAACACCACCACGAAATCTAATGGAAAGATCAAACCCCAAAAGATGCCAACCCTGCCTTAGTACATGTGATCATGTTTCCATCCAGAGGCAGCACCCAGAAAGGATGCTGCCGAGCAGTAGCTGGTAGCTGATCCTTTAGATAATGGGTTGGGAGCTTGTAGGTCTACAGGGCTGGGCAGGACCTCCAGCTGAGGCCTTTGCTTTGGAGGGTGAGCAGAATGTGGTATTCCCAAGCAGGATGGGGGGATCCTGGCTCTCAGCCATCACATCTGCAGTGACCACAGCTTTGCCCCTTCCACATAACCTGGTTTTAGGCCAGAGGAGCGTCCAGATGTGTACGCTGATGCCAATGGGTGTGCAGGTCTCTCTTCTTAAAGTCCAACCTGTGATGCATTTCGCATTTCACTTTCCAGTGAAACACTTTCAACCCACCTTGCTCTAGTGCACATACCTCTGTGATACAGAGAGAAAGCAACTCCTTTTGGTGTCGGCCATCCCCAGCCTTTTTCTCTCCCCTTCTTGCCCTTACTTGTTGTCTCTCTCTCAAACAACACGGAATAAAGATGCACCCAAGGGACTTCACTCAGGTCCATACTCAACCTGCTCTGTGGCTCAGGAAAGGTGGGATGGCTGAGCTTGGGGCCCGTTTCTACTACCCATAGAGTCAAAGTTAAAACAGAACTGACATGCAGTTGGAGCTCCCTCGTGTAGATGCATCTTCTCGCCAGTCAGGGTCACGCTCATGACTCTTCTCCCAA
The DNA here is from genome assembly GCF_034638445.1 of Ciconia boyciana. Lineage (NCBI taxonomy): Eukaryota > Metazoa > Chordata > Aves > Ciconiiformes > Ciconiidae > Ciconia > Ciconia boyciana. The sequence continues at coordinate 3,811,010 of NC_132938.1, read as the reverse complement.
TGGCTTCCAACATGGCTGATACATCAAAGCCTTTGGTGGCTATCAGCAGTTGCCCTTGGTTATGTCCGCTAGCATGGTAAAGCAATGTTGATAAGGGGGTTTTTTGCTCTTCTCACAGCCCCAGAGTGTGAGATCCCCTCAGGAGGGCACTGTGGCCTCCTCCGGGGACTGCAGGGAGGGTGGAGCCATGACAGGCCCACCTCAGCCAGGCTCACACACCCTGTGCTTTGCAACTCAGAAAAATGGTCGCCCAAACTCTACTTGGCCATGTATTTCAGGCACTGGTTTTATCTAATTTCAGACAGGCAATGAGCCACAAAGAGACATCATTAGATTAAGCTGTGGGCAGAGGCACGAGACATGTATGGATCTGAGGTGCAGTGTCTCAAGCCAGGTGAGTAAAGAGCAGGAACATGAAGTTGAGGCGTGGAAACATGACACTGAATGTGTCCTGGATGGAAACTCATCCACATCAGCACTGTCCCCCAAACCCATTAGGAGTCTTTCATGAATGTGCCTACAGCACATCTAGCTAATCCTCTTAAAGATGGCTATCAAAGGAGATGAAAGGGTCCTAGGCATAGCAAAGAGAATGTCACCTTTCTTTCTGCTGTTCATTTGCTTTAAAGGAAATCAAAAGAGAGGGAAACAGAGGAAAAGTTGGACTTCTTTTATTTTTTACTCTTTTGTACAGTGCATACTGAGACATATCTGGAGTTGGCCCTATCTCAACACCCTTAATACCCTTCTGCCTTTTACTCAATGCAAGATTCTGAACTGGATGAATTACTGCACAAAGACCTGCAGATTTTGTCCAAATGTTTTCGTCCCAGCAGCAAATCCCACCAAGGCACATAGGCAACATTGCACTTACACTGACCCCAGACTCATTGCTGTCTGCATGTTTGCCAGTGTCTGCAAAATCAGCCAGAGGTTTCCAGCTTGAGAGGTTCATCCCTACCAAAGCAAGGGCCCAATACCCCACGGGAACCCCTGTGGGGAAATGCATCTTTTTTTTCCCCATTTCTTTGGCCTTCAAGGGAAGTGTGTCCCTACGGTGATGATGGGGTGACACAGAAAGTAATTTTGCAATGTAAGGACCGCAGCTGCCACTGGTTTCCTGGGTGTTTTGGGGATCCTGACAGGAGAGCACACCGCTGGCACTGGGGAGGTAGCAGAGAAGGCATCAGGGAGAGGGCAGTTGCTGAAGAGCAGAGATGCCTGGAAGGTCAAGGTGAAAGCATTACTCCTCCCGCCTTCCACTCACCTCTTGGGATGCATGTGCACACATGCCACTGTTGGAGGGAGTAAACGCGCCCAGACCTGCATTTTTGGCTGCTGGTGACACTGCTTTGCAGGTCTAACACATGCAAGTGCATAATGTAAGCAATTTGAGGGCACAGTTTAGGATGAGCTGATATACAGATCATCAGAAGTGAAAGTCTAGTCAAGGGGGAAGATGGACATTTGCCATTTAATGCTCTCTGATGCTCAGGAGCAGATTTTTCTGGTGTCTCTCCACAGCCAGACACTCAGAGCACATGGTAACGTGTGCATCCATGACCATACCGATACGCATGCACACTTTACTACATTTATATATATAAATGTAATCTCCAAAATGGCAGACATTCTCCTATAAATGGACACTTTGCAGGGGCTTTTAGCAATTGCTGGCAAGCAGTTCAATCCCAAGAATGAGTTGAAATTATTGCTTACACTTCTCCCTGATCTTTTAAATATACTTCTTTCTTTTTTTTTTTCAATTTTAAAATATTTACATTTACAGCCTCCAGCCTCTTGAAAGCATCCTGAAGGGAAAGAGAGATTAGTCTGGGAGTTTACTGCCTCTCCATCCCAATTCTTTACAGACCTACAGGGGAGAAAATGAGGATAAAGCCTGTTTAAGCACGCATATGCATACACACATGTAAATGTCCGAACTCTGGCTCATTTATTTTCCTCCAATGCAGCTGTGCCTGCATTTGATCAGGCCCTGAGACATACCCTAGAAGGTGCTGTAGGAAAGTCTTGAGCTCTGTTGTGCTGCATTCAGGCAAAGTACTTGTTTCTCACCTAAGCCAGGGCCCCCGGTTCATTTAGCAGCTTGCATCAGAAGAGACAATGCCAGGACTGGACTCTGAGGCTCTGCATGTAGACCTTCATTTAGAGTAGGCAGGGCTGCCTTTGCTGGCAGGGGAGGAAGGATGATGTTGTATGAAATATGGCCTGAGTGTCTGAAACCATGCATTTCTCTTTGATTCCCTTAATTTCCAAGCTCTCCCAAGTTTGCAAAACTGGGCTCAGATCTTCAGGAGGTAAATTTGCTCTGATCCCACTGACTTCTCTGGACCCACAAGGGTGTGACCAGCCGAGGGTATGGTCCCGTTTCTCCAAGTTTGCCAAGCAGACCATTTCCCAAAATACCTATACCTTGGTTATCCAGCAGCTCTCACCTCATCACGCTGGCTTCGTGTCACTATTGCATCATCAGACCTTGCTGCTTCGACAAACCGAGTGTGCAGGATGGTGAACAGCAGCTTTTACATCAGTAGACTCTCATGAGTCCTATTTAAGGGGGAAGGAAGTTCCCTGTCAGCCTGAGCTGGACTGCAGTTGGGTTGCATTACTATTGTTTACAGTGTGTATATAAGTGTACATTTTCTTTAGCAGACATTGGAAATTTTTATGTATAGATTTTTATTTTTCATCCCCAGATGTATTTATTAGCCGGAGTATTTCTGTTTTGTGATTCAAGTTCTGTCAGATTGATGTAAGCTCTATGAAACAGAATGCACATATTTTTGTTTGTTTGTACCAAATACATGCACAAAACTGTCTAAAACGTTGCTGAATTGATGCTGTGTTTGATTTTTAAAACAGGGGCTGTAGGGGATGTAGGGGATAAGGGAGGGAGGAAGAAAAACCTGCAAATTATCTGCCGTTGTTTTTTTCTCAAAGACTTTTTTGTAATTTCACAAGGATAATTGCTCCCACATGCAAGAATTTACGATAAAAACAAGTTAGAAGAGGACTGTCTCAGCTTTGTGCCACACAGGGATGAAGGGGTCACACCATCCATGTCTTCTCCGAGATGCTCCCTGGAGCAGGAGGAGTCTGGATGCAGCCATGACCCATGGGAGTGGAGGAGCGCAGGAGGAGGGAAGGCTGTTGTGTAGTTGGTGGTCAGGAACAAGCTCTGGTGAAAGAATTTCCATCAGAGTAGGGTTTTTTAATGAAAACTGAAATTTCAGCTCACTGAAGATTTCTCTGGAAAATTTTCATTTTTCTTCTAAAGCTAAAATTCCAGCATCACTCACAAAACCACTACCTGTGGTGAAACAGAAATAGCGTTTCTTATGCTCCCATCTCACTCCAGGTACTCCATTCACAAAATGCAGCCTGATGGCACCTCTAGATACTGGGCAGTGGTGTCTCAGGGCTGGATACCATGGGAAAGACTCTGAGCTGGAAAGGGGAGAACAGCAAAAGAAGCAAAGGGGAGAACAGCAAAAGAAGACAAAACACCTGCCTCACCTCTAGGACACTAGAGCAATATCATATAGCAGAGTCTGAAACGCAGTGAAGGGAGAAACAGAGCTCTGAAAACATCCAACAACAAGTATCCCGGAATTATTTCTTTGCAAAACAAATGATCAAACATGGCCCAAGGCTGGCTGTCCTTCAGGGGTGGCTCCAGGCAGAGGCAAAGCAAGCAGCCACCAAATGCAACCCAACAGCGCCACGGAAAGATTGTCATGACTTCACTGTGCATTTTGCTAATGCTCGTGTGTGGTTGAGTCAGACTGATGCTGGGGAAGGGGGATGGATGCTGTGCTCCTTGGTGAGCCTGCAGCAAAGGATGCTCTTGATTGATGCTGCTCACATTTTTTAAAGGGTTTTCTTTCCCTTCTGTATGACTGTCAAGCCAGGCTGCTGCCCTGCTTGGATGCCAGGAAGAAAGTGTTAGGTGCTTTGCTGTTGACTTCTCCAACGGTATGATAAGAAAGACCCATGCCATGGCCATGAGGACTGAATGAGCCTTCGGAGCCACAAAGCTGGGCTGGGCATGTTGCTTTTGGCATCCTTCCTCGTCCCAAGTTTAATCCATTGAGAACATTGTGTGGCCTGAGCTATGCAGACAGGGTCAGGGGCCAGGGCTGCGCAGTCCTGGTGTCTGTCAGAGCCCAGGCTGGTGCTCATCTGGCTCATCTCACAGCAGCCCATAAAAGACCGTGCATCTATTAATGCAGCGTTGCAGGGATTGTATGTGACCTATGCAACTCCCAGTGCCTTCTTCTCTTCCTTGCCCATTGCATCCCAAAATCTGCTCCTCATGCCCACCAAAATCCACTCTATGACTCCTCACACTTTCCATGTGCTGGTTGGTCATTGCCCGGGCAGACGAGCGGATAGACTTGGAGGGGGAAGAGTGCTGGGGCATCTTGATCCTGGGAGGAGTTCAGTTCCCTTGTCTCTCCCGAGGCCTTGGTGTCCCTTCTCCATGGCATGGCCCTTATAGACAACCTCCAGCTGCAGAAGAGGCTTTCTTCTGCTCTGGTGGGCAACCAGTGGGCAGGTGATTTGCAAAGCACCTTCCTACTGCTGGCTATGATCCGAAGCGCAGTCAGTTATGAGGAGCATGTGCTCTTTGACTGCCAGTGAGACAAGGTGCACCCCTAAAAGCCTGGTGATAACTGTCCAACTAAGTTCATTACTATTTTTATTTTATTTTTTTCATTTTTATTGAGGTTTGAGGGAAGCCACCACTTGGTATTTCGGTTGCTCTTGGCTCCGTGATGCTCTTGTCAGCATTTGAGACTCAGCATTTCCTGAGCTGCTGTATTTGGGTCCCAGTGCGCTGGAGATAAACCTAGGCAGAGCCTGGACACTGCCTTGGAGGTGGGAGCACCAGCATACTTTTGGGGATGGCTTCTTCATTTAGCACCCTTTCTGAGGCCAGAGTGGTATTCCCAAATGAGTAAATACCCAATTGGGCACACTGGGCCCTGTGATCTGTGCCTGATCACCCAGGTTCCCCAAAAAGTTAAGTATACTCTCTTCCAGATCCCACTCCAGCCTAACGAATAGCCTGGGTATTGCCTTACCAGTGACACATGGTAGCTGAAGAAGATAGCCCAGAGACACTGCAAAAAGCCAACCACTCCTTTAGAAAGCAAAGGACATTGGTAGCACCTGGATGTATTTGGCTATTCTGTTTCTGCATCCTCCATGAGGCAGCTTCTGCTTTCTCATCTATCTCATCTCATCTCATCTCATCATCTCATCTCATCTCATCTCATCTCATCTCATCTCATCTCATCTCATCTCATCTCATCTCCTCCTCTCTTTTCTTCCTCCAGTAGTTGTCTTTGGACCTGGCTAGCCTCACAGCCAACATATCTCACCCTACAAAGTCTGTGCTTCCTTTCCTCTATCCTGCCCAGCTGTTTTGCCTATTTAAGTCCCACAGATCTGTTGCCCTGACCCCATCTAGGAAGCTTGCACCCCAGGGTTGCCACGCCGCTGGTCAAACCCATGTGGCCCTGCCCCAACACCCTCCTATGGGGTTTTCTGCACACCCTGAGCCTGGCACATCACAAGACAGGAATCTCACCAGGAAAACCTGCCAGGGACAGCACAGCACTTGCAAGAGCTTACCGAAAATGCTGGTGAGGCTTTGTGGAGGATGACCTTTTCGGATATATGAGACATATATATATAAATATATACATATATGTTGTATATCCGAGACAGGAAAGGGAAGGGGAAAAGGGAAAATCAAAAGGGGATATAATATGAAAATATTGGACCAATATTTGATAGCAGTCACCGGGGAAAACTGCATGTTAGGGAATTTTGGGAAAGAGATGGAGAATGGAAGAGATGGAGAATAACTTTGAAAATATCTTTGCACCTCTGAATAAATCTATGATGTACCTGTAATTTGACTACGGTTTGCTTTTCTGATTAGCCAGCTCAAAAAGGATAGAATGGACTTAGAAAGGGTTCAGAAAAGGCTGACAAAGATGACCAAAGATATGGGATAGTTTCCATCCAAAGAACAATTAAATCAAAGGGCACTTTCCTGGAAAAGAGAGATGACTGAGAAGGAACACAATGGAGATCTATAAAATCAGGACTGTCAGGGAGAAGACGAATAGTGGATGATTGTTCACTGTTTCTCATAATACAAGAACTAAATGACATCAAACCCAATTATTAAAATGAACAAAGTGAGGTAATTCTTCACATGGTGCATATTTAAATGGTGGAACTCATCACCATGAGATATTGCATCTGCCAAAAGTCTATAGGGGTTAGAACAGCAATTAGGTGCCTTCATGACAGAAAAGTCCATCAAGGGCTTTTGGAAACTTATATATAATGTCTGAGCTGAGAAGTCCCTGAGGCAGCAATTGTTGTCAGCTGGGAGAATATTTCAAGGGATATTTCACTGTAGGCTTTTCCTTTCCCTCTACCCCTCCCAAAGTTTCCATCGTCAGAGAGCGGGGCTCAGCTAGAAGGACCCAGTCTCCAAACCGGTACAGCCATTTTTATGTCCCCTTCATCTGGATGTTGGGTAGCCCATCAGTGCCACAGTTACATCATTAATTTCTCTGCTCATAGGCTAAAATTAGAATATATATATAGAAAACTCAATGTTAGTCTCCAATGCACATTAGATGAACAAGGTCATACCATTTTGCCATTGCCGTGTACCAGTTCCCACAGGGAAATTTCTGCTACTGAACACCTCTCAGAAATTGAAAACCATCTCCTGAAGAGACTGACTTAAGATCTTTCCACAGAGGACAGGCTTGTAGCTGGAGCCAGGAGATGCCCAGAGATTTCCCAAGAAACTTCAGTCATCTTGTGCAAAGGTTTCAATTTCTTTTCCACGTTCAGACCTCTGAATATCCCTCCATGGAGACACAGATCATGCATGGTGACGTTAAAGCCACTGACAAGTAGGTTTGCTTTTCCTAGGTACCTTCAGTGGGATTCAGCTGACAGATTAAGACTTCTCCACTCCAATAAGGTGCCCACGTATGAGCCAGATGTTTAAACACCATTATGGAGATATAGGCCAAAAAAAATGTTGCCTGAATATAGGTGTTTCACACCATTTGAGCCATCCTAGGCTATCCAAGACATTTGTACATGGCCAGGAAGTAGGACATAAAACCTGTTGTGCAAAATTGACTCAGGAATATGGCAGAAGGACCTGATCTGTAAGTTGGGAGGAGAAGTAAATGTTGGGCAAAGAACAGGCAGAAATTGAAGTTCTGATCCCCACTTTTTCCCCAGGGGAACAGAATATTTACTGTGGATTAACACATCATCAAAAGTCAGATCAACGCTTGACTTGCAGGATGGGTCACACCACCCAGTCCCTGTGGCATCCTGGGAGACAGAGTCCTGCCAAGTGGGTGGGAAGGACAAGTCAGAGATAGTAACCTATCTTGAAGTCCCACGAGGCCAGAAAAAAAGGGTTTAGAGCAAAATGTTCAGTTCTGTTCAGTTCAATAAACCAAATTTATCTAACTTTAAAGATCTCCTGTGTGCAATGCTGGTGGATAATAGATGTCTTGGGGTTTGGAGGGTAGGGTGTAGACATCAAAAATAATTTTTATGCACTTTCTGGAAACATTATCTTCCTTTTATTATGCCCAGCTCTCCAATTTCATTTTCACAACACAGCCTCAAGCAGGACATTTCACACAGTTTGGAAATTCTGCATTTCTTTCCTTTACCTTCAAAAAGACTGAAGCAAGGCAGGGACTCTGCCCATGATAGGTCCAGCTGACCAATACTAAAAAAAATCTCACTAAGACCTTAAAGAAAGCATTTGGGTATTTAAAAAAAAAAAACAAGGCCCAATCCAGCTCCAGGGATGAATATGTACTATTCCTTCCTCCACAGCTGCTACTTTCTGGATGGAAAAAAAGATTCCCTAAGAGCTATAGTTGATTCTGAAATCTCATTGAAATCTGGCCATAATAAGTAGCAGCATCACTGCTCAGAGACACAGCATTGCCTGTTCAAACCCCACTGCTGCCTCCAAGGACATCTGTGGTTGCTGTCAACCCTGATAGAAAAACACATGGATGAGAAATTTGAGCTCTGTTCTGGCAGGAGCGTGTTTTTGGAAAGAGAAGGTCCCAAAGCCTAGCCCTGTCCTTGGCCAGGAGGCTTCAGGTGGCATGGTCAGAAGAGGAATACCATTGCAAGGGCCTTTCTCCTTGTGAAATTGAGAGTTTCCATTTCCAGAGTCTCACAGAAGTTGTTTGAAATACAGAAACCTGACAAGAACACGAGAAAAGACCCCAAAAAGCCCAAAGCCCAGCATGCATCGATTAGAACATGCAAGGTAAAACTATACTTACATTGAGTTATCCCAAAAGCTCTTTGTCATTTACAAGTTGCCTTGACACAGATTGGAATTTCTCAACAAATTATTGGAAAAAGGGAATGCCCTTGAGTAACCCTGTTTTTATTACAGCAAGGTAGTTTTATGGGTTTAAAAGGCTTGCTACCTTGACAGCACTAATGTTAATCTGTGAGTAAATTGCCATTGTTTTATGCATGTTTATTACTAGAGTCTTCAACCAATGATTCACAGTACAAATCCAATTTAACTTTGATTGCTGTGGCGCTTTTCTTTCTAACCTGTTTTAGGCTTGCAAGTTTAAATGTTGCTTCTCAAAGCTTTAGGATATGGGGGGTTTGACAGTGTATAAATATGTTTTTATATAGGCATATATTCATATATTTGTATAAATTGATATGTCTTCATAGATAAACAGAGATACGCATATAAATATGTATAGATTTTATCCTTCAAATACTTTTTTGTGCTTTCTGGGCAAAAGCACTCTTCTGTCTGTGGCTAACTTCATACCCAGGCTGTGTCCTATGTCCTCCTGAGGCAGAAGCTACTACCCAAAAGTCAGCATGTTGAGTGCAGCTGCTGAATCACCACGTGGGTGATGCAGAAATCAATAATGAGTTTTCTGATATTCCATTACTGAAATCGGTTGCCCAGAAAGGATGTGGATTCTCCATCACTGGAGTTCAGGCAAATATTTGTCTTAGGTAGCATTTTAGATAGGACGGATCCTATTGCAGATGGTGGGGCAATTTAAGCCTTCTGAGGTTCCTATGAGCCATATCATTCCCTATTCTATATTGTTCCATATGTTCTCTTCCCTACCCTACCCCCAAGGAATTAGAAAAATTTTTTTTCAAGATTTGTGAATTGGCCACCTATTGACGATTGCACTATGGGTATTATCCCCACCTCCAGCTTTTAAAACTGAGCAAGGATGAACGACTGTGCTATCAAACTGCCTGTAAAAAAGAATAAACATTCCCCCACTGATTAATTTACTAGTAGACATGGTTTAGCTTTTCTTTCCAGTCTCCAGTTTCTCCTGTTAGCCTCTAAATGATCATCCTTCCTCTGGCACAGTCCTACTCCTGAGAGTCAGACATGCTTCAGCTGAGCTCCTCTCTCTGCAGACCACATCTACAGCAGTGACCTCTTGGGATCTGGGTAAGCAGGATGCTTTCATTCGACAGGCAAAGGGCTAGTAAATCCACTGGCAGGCAGCTGAGGTTAGGCAAATTAAAATTAAAAACAAAGTGATCACAGGGAGTAAGTAACAACTGGAACATATTTCCTCAAAAATGTGAGAGGTTCTTGAAATGCAAAACTTAGGAGAGAAGAAAAGAGAGAACTATTTTATAATGCATGCTCTGTCTCAGGGAGAAGTAATGGGCTTGATGTAAAAATTTGCTCTCCTGCCCTGCTTATACAGGAGGTCAGGCTAAATTATCAAAATATGCTGTCTGGCCTTAAAAATAAATGTTTTTCTGCCTGACTTGGCAAGTCCTGCTGAGCTCAAAATATTGCCCAAAGATTGCACCTGTTTTGCTGTAAGGAGAAAATACTGTGCTGAGGCTGACACAAAGGAACCTGGATGGAAAGGTCTCCTCTCCTCTCCCCTCCCCTCCCCTCCCCTCCCCTCCTCTCCTCTCCTCTCCCCTCCCCTCCCCTCCTCTCCTCTCCTCTCCCCTCCCCTCCCCTCCTCTCCTCTCCTCTCCTCTCCTCTCCTCTCCTCTCCTCTCCTCTCCTCTCCTCTCCTCTCCTCTCCTCTGTCTGGCTAATTTGTTTATTTCTTACTTTATTTTTAGTGTCCATTTTCTTTGCATTACATTTTTCTATCAAGGGCCCCTGAGCAATTTTTAGCTGGTGGAAATTGGCCAGACAAGTTATTTTTTTACTCTTTTCATTTAGGTATTTATTTTGGAGGGATTTATTAGCAGAGAAAGGAACCTAACTGACAGCCTGAGAGGTCTCTCTCTCTATCTGTCCTCTCTTTAAGCCAAGGAATTAGATTTTGACACTAAGAGCATGTAAAGAATTGGTCACCAATGGGCCTCAGATCGGTGAATTTTTCTAATCCGCTTTTTATTCCACCTCTATGTTCAGTGTCTAAGTTACCCTGTGGCAATAACTTCTGTTCATTGTAGACAGGCTGCCCAGTTGCTTCCCCATTTCGAACTCTGACATGAGATGAATAACTGCTCCCTATCTGCTCTCTGTAGAGGGGTGTAATTAATTCATGGTTTATAGACCATCATGTCCATCTTCACCACCTCTTTTCCAATGAAGAAGTCTTATCCTATTTAACATATCTGAATATGAAGTTTCTCCAGACCTCTTAATGCTCTTCTTCCCTTGACCTTTTCTAGGTCTATTATATCCTTTTTCAGAGCGTGTGGCCAAAGTTAACCTGACTATTTCAGTTGTAGCTCCACCAGGGATATCATTAAGTTCATAATATCGTCATGCACATGGCATAACAATATTTTTCTTTATTCTCAATTCTATTCCTAGTAATTCCTACATTTTACTGGCCTTTTTGACCACTGCTGAGCACAGAGCTGAGGTTCCCATTTCACCATTTCAGCTATTCACAAAGATTCAGCATCTCTTTCCTGAACGCTAATGACTATTTTTGAGTGCATGACCACCTATGCATAGATTTTTCCTCATCTGCATTACTTTGCATTCATCAGTATTAAATTCACCACCTGCTAATCCAATATCATGACATCTCTTCCCCAAATATTCACATTTAGCATTAGCTTTGACTACCGTGAATAATGAAGGATTGTCAGCAAACTGTCACCACCCTGTTTACACCTTTTCCCAGATCTTTTTGGAATACAGTGACTATTATGGGACCCAGCACTACCTTAAGAAAATTTCTAATAGCCTTCCTCCACTGTGAGAAAAGACTGTTTAATCATACTTTTTTTTTGCTTCGTCTCTGTTTATTCCACCAGTTATTAAAGCAGAAGACCTTTTACCTTATCCCATGACAGTTTAGAGAGATAGGAATTTTTTCAGGATGGACTGCTGAATATCAGACACAAGACTGTAAACATTATGAAACCTTCATAAAAGAAGGCAATATTGACTATATGGGAAAGAGAAGAGGAAGACTAATGGATGATATCACTGGAGAGGAATTTGCAAAGGCCATTAGTGTATGGATACTGTGTACAGTATACGTCACATGCCAGCTTCACTAGATCAAATACTTTTTTCCATGGGAGCAATGGACAGCCTAATAGCAAAAGTCCATGTGACAGGCAACTGCAAAGTAAAAGGATCATGTATTTATTTTAAACAAGAAAATGGTGTTTGTGCCAATGTATTCCTAAAAATACTGCTAGCAACACAGGAAAAAGAAGTCATGGGCAGTGAACAGATACAACTCGGGCTTTGCATGAATTAGCTTATTCCTATTAATAATTTAGGTAAATATGAAAAAACAAAATCCATAATTGCACTAGGTTAGAAATACCTAATGTAGCTCAAAAATATTCCAACCCTTAGGTCTCTTCAAGAAGTAATATCTAATGGAGAAATCAGGTACCAAAATAACTGAAAAAGGATTTGGAAACATCTTCAAATGAAATTGGAATCTCTCAGCTGAGTGCAGAACAAAGGAGAAAAAGGCTTCCTGCTCTGCAGCTCACTATGAGAGAGGTTGAAAGAGGAGCTAGATGAACCTCTTGCTTTGAGAGTCTTAGATCAAACACAGCAGCCAGAATATCATCACTATTTGAAAAGAAAAGGAAAAAAAAAGTAAAAAGAAAAAAAATTGACCTTTGCATTTGCATAGGCCATAAATAATTCATCAAGGAAAAGAAAAGTTAAACACGTATTCTGCTTCCCCATCCAGGGGAGACATCTGGGCATTGAACCTGATGCATCTGCAGATCTCTAGATGTCCCTGGGTTCCACCAGTTTGGGGAGGGTTGTCGATTCGCTACAAGGCCGGGTTGCCGTGCAAAGGGACCTGGACAAGTGAGTCCAGAGGAGGCCATGGTAGTGGTCACGAGTTTGGAGCATGCACACAAGGAGATGCTGAGGGAGCTGGGTTCATCCAGCCTAGAGAAAAGAAGGTTTTAGGTGGGCATCTGCTTGCACTGCTGTAATGGGGTTGCAGAGAAGACAGAGCCAGGCTCCCCTTGGAGGTGATGGGCTTAATGTTCAACAAGGGAAATTCCCATTAGATACAAAGAAAAAATAATTTCCTCTGAGTACAGTGCAGATCTGGACCAGGGGTCCAGAAAGGCTGTGCAGCCTCCATCCTTGGAGATATTTGAAACTAGACTGAACAAGACCCTGAGCGACCTTGAGGTTGGCCCAATGTTGAGCAAGGGGCTGAAATAGAGACCTCCAACCTCGTTATTCCTCAAGGCTACAATTCTGTGGAAAATAGATCACGTGTAAGGCTTCCAGCTCTCCTCTTTAGGAGATGCTTTTTTTGTAGGCTACCATTTGTGTCGGGCTAAATTCCTCTGAGGCTCCAGTGAGAAATGCCATCCTTTTTTCCATGACATGCAGAGCACAGAGCTTTACAGTGATCATTTTGTTCTGGAGAGAAGCAACAGGAGGGTGTGATTAGAGGCTCTGAATAGCCTTAGAAGAAACAGCTCTTATCAGGCTGCAGAGCAGCCATACGTACACCCCTCAAACAGCCTCAGAGCTGGCTGGGCACATTTTTTAAAGACATTTCATTGAGAAACATTGGCTGCTGTCCAAAATATTAAAAACATAATAAAAAAGTAAAAATACTCCTCTTCCCTGCTGGTTTTGATTTGTTTACATCAAGGGGAAAACACAGTCCCTGTTGTTTCATTTCAGATGTGCTCTGAAGGTCGGCACACCCTGCACCCCAACGTTGGCCGTAAATCATTAATGACCTAAGTTTTCATCACCCGACTTTGTTCTGGCTGGTTATAGCTCTTCATTACATCTGTCCTGTCATCAGAACGGCCAGCAACAAAAAGGGCACCGAGGTCATTCCAAGGCACTTCCAACGTACTTCCAACGTACCTTCCCACCCTGACACCCCAGTATTTACTGTCTGAGTCTCATCAAGGCGGGTAGCAGGAGAGAGGAGAGGAGTCAGCAGTGCACAGCAGGAGCTGGTTGCAATCCCTTTCTCCAGGACACCCCACATGGGTGACAGCCGACATCTCCCAGAGCTCGTGTTTCTGAGCTCAGCAGGGTCTGGGAGTCATTTGGAGGGCTCAAACAGCATTTGCACAGATAATGGAGAAAGTTAACCCAAAATGCCAGTCTCGTTTGGATTTTTCTCAACTCACTCCAAAACAAAAGGCATGTAAATATCATCAGCTAGAAACAAATTGCTGATGACTGAAAGTGAAATTTGTCATTAAAAGTGGAAAATAAATGGGGTGTACTCAGAAGAATCTAGACATAGACTGAGTCACTTTTCTGCTAATACATCATCATCAGACCTCCCCAGCGAATACGTAAAATGGTCTTATTTATTGTAATTGAAGTTTATGATAAAAGTGCTTTCATATTTCTATGTATGTACACAGCTATTCAGAAAAAAACTATTTTTCTCTCCCTTTTTGTTCTCCATAACTTCTCCCCATTCTTTTCTCTTTGGAAACTGTTGCTTTCAAGCAAAGCAAGCAGAGATATCTGATCAGCTGTATAAAGGCAGAGGTTGGCTTACGTGAGTACCGCACCTCCATCTTCTTTGTCCCTTGTCACCTGTGATCAGTATGACACTGATTGCCTCTTGCTGCTGAGGTGCACAACTTCATTTCTCATGGCCTTCTCCTTCTCTTTATCCTCCTCCTTAATGACTCTAAGCTAAGAAGAAGAAAATTGTTGCGATTTCTGAAAGGCTGTTGCTCTGATCTAAAATAGTTGTAGTTCAATAAAGGCACAAAATGCAGCACTTAACTGGAAAGCGCCCTGATCTAGGGTGGTTAAATCAACTCCAAAGGAAATAAATACAAATCTTAAAGTTGTTCTGATCTGCTGGGAGGGTTGCCTGTAAGTATTCCCATATTAAAGTCTACTGATCCTGCAGCTGATCTCTCCTAATGCTTTGCATCTCTCAGTTGTGTCTGGCTCAGACCTCTTTCTAAACAGGAGTGTTATGAACCACATCAGCATCTCTCTTCCTCTCTCTACCCACTTTAAAAATCTTGATCGTGGTCAGAATACCCTTCATTCATGCAGGGATTTGGAAAACCTCCCCACTCCCAAACCCCCTTCCCCAGCATGCAATTTAACCCTCAACTCCACCATAGCAAGGACATCTGCTCCAGGCCACTATCCCTCCACCACACCCACACTAATGACCTGGAATTCATTAACCTTTGCAAGATGTACAGTCTCCTTGCACCATAGCCCAAGCAACACATGGGAAACTAGGGTGAGCAAGCATGGAGACAACCACCCTACCAAATCCCAAGAGGGGTGTGTGACCCCCTGGCTGGGATGGTCACACTGGGACTAGTGGGGCCAGTGAGCTCTCCTGCCTAATCGGGGCCTTTCATAACATGGGCATTGCCCTTGGTGATGCACTCCCCAGTCCTTTCTCCCCATCATCTCCCATGCTATGTATCTCTCCAGCTCAAGAGCAAAGGTGACAGAGCACCTCTGGTCTTGCCCTGGCACACAGATCTCTACTGGAGATCTCTACTGGAGGGAGATCCACTTGTGTCTCTACTGGACAGACATGGCACTCAAGGACCTGCCGAAGACCTAATGTGACATGGACATCACAAAAGCCCACCAGATTAAGCCAGAGACACCCCAGTGGGTTGAGTTCCCTGCCAAGTACATGAGAGGGATTTCAACATTTTGATCGCACCCACACGGAATCATAGAGTATCTCAAGTTGGAAGTGACCCATAAGGATCATCGAGTCCAACTCCCTGTCCAAACTCATCAGTGAAGAAAGTTAAATAATCATACATGAAGGGAGAAAATTGAGAGCAGATCCACCAGTAAGTGCCTACAACAGAAAAAATAAGAGCCCGCAAAGCCTATCTTTGCCCCTCCGTGAATGACTCAAAATACGCAGAGAAGCTGTCGAACTTTTCATATGGCCGTTGCTACCAGTGGTTTTGACTTTCTGGAAAAGGGCCGGTGCTTATGATCAAGCATCTAAAAATTGCATTTGGTCAGAGCAGCAGCACTTCTGTGGCTTTACAGCTCTCAGAAGCAAACAGCCTGTACCAGGGAGACGCAGAGCTCCAGAGGGGTTGCCACCGTCAATGTCCATCTGGCATTTTTAGATGACAGGCACTGAGACGAAGGGATCTGTGCTAAAAAAACCCGCCTCTTTTTGACAGTGGGAGCAGGTCCTGCCATGCCATGGCCCGCTGAGATGCTATATTGATGGTAGTGCGGGAAGGCAATGCAGGCTCACCGCTGTGCTCGTTAGCCTCCTCTGGAAGGAGAGCTGGCCAGGTAACCTAATCCCAGGAGCTGTTTTCATTTGGAATCTGCAGGACAGCAAGTCCCAGCACACCTGCAGTCTCCTGCATCCTGTGACATCAAACAGTCTGTATTATTTCATATGCTTTTGCAAAATACCCCCCTTATTTGTGTTATAAATAATGCAAATGTTTTTTAGTCTCTCCCAGTGAACTCAGCTGTCTCTAGGTTCTGGATCCCAGTTACCACCATCTGAGTGACTTTGCCAATATTTTTTTGAGGACTACACATTGATTTTTATGTGAAGGCGCCATCAGTATTAGTCAGCATCCCAGTATTTGTAAAACATACTGTTTTGTTTGCTTTCTTGACTGCAATTATAGAGTGAAAAGAGGTTTGTATTGAACTGTCTGTCCTGATACAGAGGTATCACTCTCAACCAGGCACAGGTTATCTGAGAATCCTGTCCAGATCAGGATTTGCTTTATTTCTCCTCTCTTCTGTGTTAGTTTGCATTGTATCAGTGCTTAATTTCTTCTGCTATGGTGATGCTAATTCCCTTGGGTTGTTTAGGTGTCTCTGAAGTTCCTCCTCGCTTTTGACTACCTAAATTAGTTCTGTGTCATCAGCAGATTCATCTGCCTCTATTTCCAAGCCATGCATCAGCACATTAACCAGCACAGCACCCCTGGGACTAAGCACTGAGCTGTGATCTTCTGCCATAATTGACCATTTAATCTTTCTCTTTGCTTTCTCCTAGGACAGCTGTAGAGGCACGACAATAGTTTCCTACTCATCCCATGACTCCTTAGCTCCCTCAGGAGGCTCTTTAGTGTGACCTTGTTAAAGACCTTCTGGGTATCCAAATGCACCATGTCTACCAAGTCTTCTTCATCCATCATTTTCCTGACACGGTCATTGAGTCGCAATCCCTCTGTGAGACCTTTCTTCTCCACAAGCTGCTGGGCCCATGCTCTCCTGTTGTGAGCTATCTATCTCCCTGAAACTTCATTATTCTGCTTTTAAATATAATTTCAAACTAATTTCCCCAGGACACATGTAAGGAGGGATGACCTGTAATTCCCCCAATCTCACCTGAAGGCTTTTTGAATATTAATGTAACCTTCCCTATACCACAGTCCTTGCTTCTTTCCCTTAGTAAGTCAGTCAAGTCCTATTTAAATTGCTTAAAATGCCTGCCCAGATGATCCAGGCCCCTGGGAAAGGCCTCCTGAGGCAAGCTGTGGACGTTTGATGTTCATGGCTGGGTTTTCTCTGATGGTCTGCAAGCAGGTCTACAGGGCAGATACCTGACATGCCCGCTCCATCCACATTTAACCCCAAAACTAAAACTGCAATGTCTATCAAGCAGAGAGACTCAAGCGTGAGCCAGCTCATCTCTGGAAACCATGCTGAAATAATAGCATGGGGCGATACTTCAGCTAATAAAGCCCCAAGGGGGGGCAATCAAAAAGGGACTGCAAGCACCATTTTGAGAGCTGTCTTCCTTCTCAGCCTCCTCCCTTTACATTGAAGCCCAAGGAGGGTCAGAGGAGTCACAGTTTTATACCCCCTCCACCTCCAGCACACACCCCACTCACACATTTATTTCAATTTAAGACATGCAGGTTCTCCAGTTATTCTTCTCAGTTTCCACAGAGGGACCCCCAGCATCAGAGGAACCTCTCAGTTTATATACAGTCCACATGTTCCACCTTCCATACAGAAACAGGATCAGGTGCTTTACTGTGAGATTCTGTGATGAACCAATTCCTGTATCTGGGACTTGGCTTTAAAAACTGCTATAAATAATTCCTGTTCTACGTCTTTAGGTGAATAGGGTTTCTGCCCAGCAAACATGAAGGGCTGGGTAAACCAGAAAGAACAGGTAATATAAGGGAAGTATGGGAAGTATGTAAGAAAATCAGAATTGGCTGGACAGAGATGGAAATAGTGCCGTATTACAGAAGGCAGATAATCACTGGATTAGCTCCTAAGTGTCTATATGATGCGGAGCCATTGGCACCCAGCTACCTCCAACATCCTGAAGTCATCCTGAGTCTTTCCCTTATCATTAATAGGCTTTGGATGAGACTCCAGATTCTTGACTTGCATCCCAGTGTAAAATACCAAGTTTTGCCTGCTTTTCTTTTTGTTTTTTTTTTTTTTTTGAAAGCTATCAAACCTGAGTGCTTTACCCATTGTCAGCCACTTCGTGTTAGGTTAGAGAGTCATTGAAAGCATCCCTATAAGTATGCTCACAACACAGGGGCAGTTTGGCACTGGGCAGAGAGCAGCCTTCAGAGGAGGGAGCTGGTGGAAACCTCCTAAAACCCATCTGCTCTCCAAAAAAAATAATTCCAGCAGATCTCCTTGCAGAGGTTTTCCACCTAATGCTGGGCACTTGTCCTCACCTCTCTCTTCTCTCCTCCTGCATCCTGGTCAGAGTTTCTCCTCTCTCCAGATGGGCCAAAGCAACCCACACCTAACCGAGGGGCAAGAGTGCAGCGGTACATGGCATGGGGAGAAGGGAGCAGGGGAAGCAGTCTTTTCTGCCCTGTTGTTGTGCAGGTCAGCTACCTGCTGTGCCACAAGGTCCTGATCCCAAAGGAAAAAATCCCTGAATCCAGCTACTGTTTCAATGCATTTAGCAACCCTAATGGATTTCTCTCTTCCCTGTGACTGCCACACTTGTAGACCTGATATCTTCCCGCTCAGATAAATATTCCTATGCGTTTCGAGTATGGTTAGGCTCTGCCTTAGTCACAGCCCAGGAGACAAAAGCCACATGGATATTCGTTCACAGTAACTCCATGCCATCCCCTGCTCCTAGGAGGGCTGCCTGATACTCAGGTCAGCTCTGCTCCCAGCACCCTGATAGAAAGGGAACACGGGACTGAAGGCAATGAAGGCATCCCATCTGCATAGCCCTACGCCCAGGGTGCAGCCCTCCACAGCATTTGCCTGATCCAGTTCCCCTTCCAATGACTGGAGGCTGTGTACCTGGCAAGGTACATTGGGATGCAGCAGCAGGACAAAGAGGGACATGCACGCATATTTTTTTACCAAAATCACAAGGCAGCTTTGGGTACCTCCCACCATCCCACTTTTTGATAAACAACTTCCCTCACGGGCTGATCTTCCTAAGCTAAAGGGCTAATCCACATCCAACGCTGGGTCGGGAACATGCCACAAAAGAAACATCTTCAGAAGATGTGGCCATCTACCTTCAGGTCAAGGGAAGTGGTTGAAAATTTCTCACTGAAATGCAGTGCAAAAACATCTGCTCTTATATCAAATACTTTCAGGGTGATGAAAAACTGCATTTCTTCCTGGTGTTATTTACATCCAGCAACTAGCATGCTTGGGACTGTCTTCAGAGCACCTGTCTCTTGGAGATCTCTCTTCCAAAATCACGTCCTTTCTCTCTACATTATCTCGTTATTTGCTCTCTCTTTCTCCTTACCCACAGAGGAACTCCTTTCTGTGTCCCTTGGAAAGACTGGTCAGTGGATTGGCCGCATCCATCCCGACCCAAATCCTCCAGCAAAAGGGAACCTACCCCAACCCAGGATGAATTGAGGTGGGTTGGTTTAGGTCCAGAAGAATGTGTCTCAGCTGTCCTCAGAGCAGGGCTGAGCGGCAATGAGCCTCGCTTGGCTCAGCAAAGCTTCTTCTCTCCCACTCTTGCATTTCCCAGTGGAAGTATTTGTCCTGGAGCAACAGGCGCGGCCGCAGTGACGCTACCGCATAGCAAGGACATTACACTGTGCACAGGCTGAAGGGAATAGGAAGGAGGGTGGGGAGTGCAGGGCTAGAGCTAGCTTTGGGAAGGGATCCTGCTGGAAAATGAGTTCAGAGCTAGTCTGATGAGTTCAAGGTCATGCAGCTACTTTACAAAGTCCACTGCATGGGCAGCCTCTGCTTAGGAGAGCCCTGGGAGTGAGTGTCATTGCTATTGTATATATATTAAAAATATATAAATATATTAATAAAAAATATATGGGGGTTATATATATTTTTTATATATGTACTTACCAAGAGTTTTCAGTTCAAGCAAATAAAACTGTGACTCAGATGCAGTGACAACTGCATACAGGTCATGATAATTTAAGGGGCATTTTATCCAAATCCACCCTTTCCACCACCTCTGCCCTGTGGGTATCTATTCTGGCTCTCTCCCTACCCTGCTGCTTCTTATTTGTGTGCAGATTATCTGAGAGGACAAGTTATCTGAAACTGGGGATACCTTAGCACTTCTTTTGAAGAAGTGGGGCTTTGTGCAGTATTTCAAATACAGCTTTTCCACCTGAAAATGTGGTCCTGTGAGGTGCAGGACAGAAGTGGGTTTGACCAGAAGAGCCGTCCCTTGCTAAGAGGGCCACACACAATACACCGACTGCATCGTCTCCAGACGTGATTCAGGCAGCAGAGACGGTTGGCCTAAAATTAATCCTTGTCTGAAAAGGTATTATAGGAAAAAGCTGTCGTTCCTCTATCCTGATTGTGCTGAAAGCCTGGCCCATTTAGAGCCGATTGTGTCAGCAGGCAGCTTGATATTCCTATTCTTTGGGGATGGGAAAGTTTTTTGCTGTTTGAAAGTCATAGCAGAATGGTTTCCTTGGGCTCAGCATCATGAAATGGCTGTGGAGAATCACCTAGCCCTTCCCAGCAGTCCCATCAGAAGGCTACTACATGGGAATTAAATTGGTGTTTTTGTTGAAAGGGCAACAGAAATTAGAGGATCAACCTTAGTTTGTTTGTTGGGGGGGGCATTTTTAAGATCCAAAAGGGATGCTCTGCTTGGGAGGGGGGAGATGGTCCACCAAATGTTCCTGTTCGTGTACAGATGAGTCCCAGAGCCCTCCCGTAATGACGACGATGGACAAACACACCATCAGCAGAGGAGCTGTTGAGGTTTTCAGATGAAATGAGACAAAAAGGGGTGCAGTGGTAGGTTTCTTTTCAAAGCAAAACAGAGCTGAACCTTTTCAGCAGGTTGTCCCTAAGCCTAGGCAAAGAAGGAAGGTATTAGGGCCTGACAGAGACCCAATGTGTGATGGAAGAGCAGGATGGAGTGCAACCAGCCCCATGCACAGGGACCAACGTAGCATGGGCATGTGCCTAGCATGTGACAATGGCAGCCACATGTCACGTGCAGATGGGTGATGGGACATTTCTAAAAGACAGAACCTGAGTACAACTTATGTAGGCTACATCTTACGTAGGCTACATCCCCTTCCCTCTCTTACTGGAGGGTCCTCAGGAGAGATGGTGCCAGGGAATGAGGTGTGCACCGGGTAATTGCTCTGACAGGCCACGTTCAGCCTCTGGGCTGGTCACCTCAAAATAGACATCCTCAAAATGGGGACCTGGGTCTATCCTTACACCAACAGGTCCAGTTCAGACTGTGCCTCTGCTTGCAGAGAGATCCAAGGGTCTGTGGACCATCTCAGGGGCACATCAACAGAAATCCACTGCCAAGCCAAGGACCACCCCCAGACCATGACACCTCAGAAGAAACTTCATTGAGAGCAGAAAGTGATCCAGGAGCAAAGATCCCGTGATGAGATGGATTCTCCTGCTCAGCCGTGAGTAGTGGCACCCAACAAAGGGTTGCAAACTGATGATAAAGAAGGAGGACACCCCAAAACAAGGTCCTTGCTCAAGGTCCTTTTTCTGACTGCAAATTGCACGGAGATACAGTGCAGCCATATCTCTGCAGAGAGGCCAAAATACCCCTTGTACAATCCTACATGACAGCTGTAAGGCTCAACTGCTGTCTTCCCCATGAGCACTGCAGCGTCCAGAAACATGAGCAAGGTAGCACAGGGCCACTGACTCAAGTAGCAGACACCCCTCTATGACTGCTGGAGGTTCATATATCCTCAGGTTGGCAAGGAGCAGGCAGGTATGGTCCAGATCAGAGAGGGTGGTAGTGTGGGACTGGACAGAAGCACAGCTCCTGGCTTGTGCAAGTCTCTTCTCTTCCTACCACGCAGGAGCACAACAGTTGTCATCACAAAAGCGGGTAAAAAATTCAGCCCATTCACCTGGGAGACAGCAGTGTGATCAGGAATAAGCAAAGATTGCTGCGCATATTTATGAGCACAAGCAAGTCCAGGTGCTATCAAGATGGTCTGAACATCCCCAGGTCAGGGAGAAAGCACCTGTTTGGACTCTGAAGCGTGCTTATCTGTAAGCAGGTAAATTTAGGGTTTCCAGCTTTGTTTTAAATGAAGTGAGACGGGGGGGGGGGAAGGAGAGGTTTTGCACTGATGTCCCTATTCCGAAGTTTCCTGGAAATTTAAGGCCCTCAGCTGGTGAGTCTTAGCACAGCACTGCTGCAGACACGGGCACAGCCACGTTCCTGTCGGCAGGAGGGTTGCGTGCCCTCTCTCCCCTCGCTAAGCTGTCATCTCCTGCACCCAACCACACCACCGTGACAGCCACAAATCCTCCCCTGAGCATCGGCCAACTCCTCCCGCGTTCCTGGCGTCCCACCAGCTCAGCCCTCACCCGCCGCCCAGCCAAACGTGACATATTTAGCTCTGCTAATTTATATTTTTTTAAGCTCTCCCCTTATAAATCACCTTCTCCAGCCCCTGAATCGCTGCCTGTGCTGTTGCTTTTCCATGAGGCAATGCTCATTTGCCAAATGCCTTACAAATTGCCCTCTGGCAGCCACCCTGGCCAGGGCCACACTGCCCGTGAGAAAACCGATGCTGTTCCTTCTCCTCCAAACATAATTGCTTGTTTTATTGCTGCTCTCACACTCACATCACTTATCTTACAGATATCCAAAGCAAACCACGCTCCTGTGAAGCCACCAGGCTAACCGGGGTTAGGAAATCACTCCCCATGCTTCATGAAGGATTTATTTATTTATTTATTTATTTATTTATTTATTTTGCATTGGACAAAGCTGGTATTGCTGGGATCGGAGTCCTTTGCTTGGACCAGTTTCACACCAGTTGCTCATCCCTTGTGCTTTGTCCCTCTAATGAGATGACACCAGTACCTACCCATGAGAAGGGAGGCCAGTCCACATGGTCACCAGCCCATGACCACGTGTGACCAACTTTTCTTGTAGGCCAGCGAGGGACTATAGTTGGGGAAGAGAGTGGGAGGAGATCCTGGAAGGTGCTGAGCTCTCACACGTCCCTGCAACTCCTGGAAATTCTCCATATTCAGCACATCACTGTTGGACCCTCACGCAGGACCTGCTTAATCACTATTTCTACAAGGGGACACCCAAACCCCCTGGGGGGTGGAGGCTCATGTGCCACCTGGGTGCCAGCTGCTACAGGCATGCAATGATGCTGACCTGGAAGCTCGTGTGGGCCAAGCACAGAATCACAGAATTGTATAGGTTGGAAAGACCTTTAAGATCATCAAGTCCAACTGTAAACCTAACACTGCCAAGTCCACCACTACACCATGTCCCTAAGCACCTCATCCAAACGTCTTTTAAATACCTCCAGGGATGGGGACTCAACCACTCCCCTGGGCAGCCTGTTCCAATGCTTGATAACCCTTTCAGTGAAGTAAAATTTTTCCTCATATCCAATCTAAACCTCCCCTGGCACAACTTGAGGCCATTTCCTCTCGTCCTATGGCTTGTTACTTGGGAGAAGAGACTGACCCCCACCTCTCTACACCCTCCTTTCAGGCAGTTGTAGAGAGCGATGAGGTCTCCCCTCAGCCTCCTTTTCTCCAGGCTGAACAACCCCAGGTCCCTCAGCCGCTCCCCATCAGCCTTGTGCTCCAGACCCTTCCCCAGCTTCGTTGCCCTTCTCTGGACACGCTCCAGCCCCTCAATGTCTCTCTTGGAGTGAGGGGCCCAAAACTGAACACGGTATTTGAGATGTGGCCTCACCAGTGCCCAGTACAGAGATACAGCACTGCATCTCAGCACACACGTATCTCAAGAAGATACGGAGCAGGTTGACTGCCATTGCCCGAGACACCAAGTAATTTAAACTAGGTCTCCCAAGGAGCCTGCAGCATGGCCAAAATCTCACGCACATATGCACACACATGGGCTCTGATAGATGGGAGCTCATCCAGCTTCTTCTGTCTACCTCCCACAGCTCCCGCCAGCCCCCCGGGGATGTCTCAGACACCCCACGGTATCTCAGGTTATTAAGCTCTTCAACCCCGTTGACTGGAAACAAAAAGTCACCGATAAACGACCTGCTCCCTGGACCGTGTCTGTGCTCACCCCTCTGCGCTCCCACCTGTTTTACTTCATTCACATCTATGTGTGTATGTATGCATGTATTTCTTATAGCATAAAAATTTTTATATTTCTAGATAAGATTTTTAATGCCACAAGATGGCAGCATTAAATCACCTTTCCCTGGTTTGTGGTCAGTTTACAGAAGGATGCCGTGCCATGGAGAAGCCAGTGGTCTCACCCTGGGAACGGCCGCAGGAGGAGAAAATATCCAACCCCACCAAGTGCAGAGCCGGGACCCACTTTTTTTCATCACTTAACCATCTGCAATTTCAGCATCCACTCATTGCAAGCACTTCTGTTTTGCTGAGTTTGTCCATCTTTCAGACACGCGGGTAATCACGCTGAGGTGACAGCTAAGCATGGTTTGGACACCCGGAGTCTCTCTTCTTTACCCCACAGCACTGAGGTGCTGGAGAAGCTAGTTTGATGTGCTCAGGGGTGTTAGTCACTGCAGACGAGGCAAACAAAGCCCACGGGCATTAATGTGCTGAACTTTGGGCACATCAGTCCTGAGGGCACCCAGCAGAAAGCTGCAACTCTTACGTTGTGTGTGTGCTTGGGCTGCTTCTTTTTTTCCAGCTTTGCATCTCCATGCAGGAAAAAGCCTCTGGAAGTGGGGATGTTTGGGCTGCGAAAGAGGAGGTGAAGGCTGCAGCAACCCCTAAGCACCAGCAAAAGCACAAGCCGAGGTAGTGACATAGACATAGACGTGCATGTACCCCTACATCCCAAGCTGTTGCCGTTCCTTCCTGTCTTCTCCCCCAGTTCCAGCTACGTGTCCTCGGTATCTCCCAGGGGGTCACGGTCTCCTTTTCCACTTTGGATCTGTGTTTACTCGTGTAAATAAATCAGCACCAGGGAAATGTCCTGGGCACCAAACTCCATCGTTTGCACTATTGTATAATTAGCATCTCCTGATACAGCCTGGCTTGTACCTACTTGCACAGTTTGGAGACCAGCATGGTCCAGGGTCCTGGACCATTCCCGCAAGGCAAGAGGGAAAGGGGTAAATACTGCAAACATAGAGTCATAGAATTGTTTAGGATGAAAAAGACCTTTAAGATCATCGAGTCCAACCGTAAACCTAACACTGCCAAGGCCACCACTACACCATGTGCTTAAGCACCACATCTACAGGTCTTTTAAATACCTCCAGGGATGGGGACTCAACCACTTCCCTGGGCAGCCGGTTCCAATGCTTGACAGCCCTTTCAGTGAAGAAATTGTTCCTAATATCCAGTCTAAACCTCCCCTGGTGCAACTTGAGGCCATTTCCTCTCGTCCTATCACTTGTTACTTGGGAGAAGAGACCGACCCCCACCTCGCTACACCCTCCTTCCAGGCAGTTGCAAAGAGTGATAAGGTCTCCCCTCAGCCTCCTTTTCTCCAGGCTAAACAACCCCAGGTCCCTCAGCCGCTCCCCATCAGCCTTGTGCTCCAGACCCTTCACCAGCTTCGTTGCCCTTCTCTGGACACGCTCCAGCACCTCAATGTCTCTCTTGGAGTGAGGGGCCCAAAACTGAACACAGCATTCGAGGTGCGGCCTCACCAGTGCCCAGTACAGGGGCACGATCACTGCCCCAGTCCTGCTGGCCACCCTATTTCTGATACAAGCCAGGATGCTGTTGGCCTTCTTGGCCACCTGGGCACACTGCTGGCTCATATTCAGCCGGCTGTCGACCAACAACCCCAGGTCCTTCTCTGCTGGGCAGATTCCCAGCCACTCTTCCCCAAGCCTGTAGTGTTGCATGGGGTTGTTGTGACCCAAGTGCAGGACCCAGCACTGAGCCTGTTGAACCCCATACAATTGACCTCAGCCCATCGATCCAGCCTGTCCAGATCCCTCTGCAGAGCCTTCCTACCCTCCAGCAGATCAACACTCCCGCCCAACTTGGTGTCATCTGCAAACTTACTGAGGGTGCACTCGATCCCTTCATCCAGATCATTGATAAAGATCTTAAACAGAACTGGCCCAAATACTGAGCCCTGGGGAACACCACTTGCGACCAGCGGCCAACTGGATTTAACTCCATTCACCACCACTCTTTGGGCCCGGCCATCCAGCCAGTTTTTTACCCAGCAAAAGAGTACGCCTGTCCAAGCCATGATCAGCCAGTTTCTCCAGGAGAATGCTGTGGGAAACGGTGTCAAAGGTTTAACTGAAGTCTAAGTAGACAACATCCACAGCCTTTCCCTCATCTACTAAGTGGGTCACCTTGTCATAGACGATCAGGTTAGTCAAGCCTTTCATAAACCCATGCTGACTGGACCTGATCTCCTGGTTGTCATCCACAGCCCTGTACCAGAAAATCATGCTGGGAGCCTTAAACGCGCTGGTGCAGATGCAGTCCGGACGGTCCCCGCTCTGCGTGGCAGCATGAACAACTACAGTGTCCACTTAGTGCCACTGACTCAGGCTTAACCACACGGTGACACTAGAGGGCTTCTCTTCTCACCGCGGATTGGTAAAGATTTGTGCAAGGAGGGATGTTAAGCCAAAAGCCAGGACCTGGCCCATAGTACCACCACCCTCCTAGTGCAAGAGAAGCTCTGAGCACTCACTTCAACTTTTCAAACAACCCCATTTCTAAAGCATTTCTTGCCGCTGAGTTCAAGGTCAGCCATGAAATGGACAGCCGGGGATAGACATGCACGTTCCCCCATGGCACCATCACCCATGGGGCTTCGGAGACTCACCTCTGCCAGCACCCTGCCTTTCCCACCTATGGCTTTCCCATGAGCCATAGTCATGAGGAGCTCTCTGTAATTAATTCTGGGTAATTAGGTGCCTCTTACTGTCACAGCACCCATGTCTGCTTTCTACCAACCTTCATCCTACCAATGAGTTCTTGGTGGACACAGCTGGAGAGAGGATGCTGCAGGTTGTGGAGAAGGGAGAGCTGGAGGCGGGGAGCGGTCACACAAGCGGTCACAGAGCCCCGTGGTGATGCCACCTCTCCTTGTCACATGCTCAGGGTGGCCTTCAGTGCTAATTTTAAGTACCTCTTAGTAAACAATTGCTAAATTTAGTGCCTCTGAGAGAAACACGAGCCTCATTTTAAAGGCTGGATTGCTGGTGACGGAGACAGAGGAGTGAAGGGGCAAAGTGGGATTGCCCTGCAAGGTTTTTCTGGTGAGGAAGGGAGACATTAACTTGAAGCCCCCATGTAAAGGGAGCATGAAAACCACCACCAGGCCAGGAGGCATGAAGCTTCAGTCCAGCCTTCAGCACTGTCCCTCACCTCTTCTCCTTCAGTGACCTGCCCATGCACAGGTTTCCATTTCTTGGGCAGAGCAAAACCCCAGGAAAGTGGGGAATCATGCCCTGACCTGCAGCAGGACCAGCCCTCCCATCCCCTTGAGGGCTCCCAAACCGCTGCCTGCACGCCCCTTTTCATCAGGAGCTGTCTGTTTGCGCATCCAGCTGTTCGTGTTCAGCAGTTGTTGGCACTGCAAGTTCTGCTGGGTTGCACAAGGGATAGCAACACCACAGCATGTTGCACAGGCAGGAGGAACACTTTGGGTTTCATTGAGAAATGTTCAACCTCTCCAGGCAAAGGCAGGTCCATGGAACTGGGTGATAAGAGCAGGACAGCACCTCTCGCTCGTGGGGTGTACACCAGGACCCATGGCTGAAGGGCACACAGAGAAACAAGCCATGCAGAGAAGACCCTTTATTAAAAGCCAAGGTCCTGGGACATTCAATTACTTATCGATGGAGTGAGCACTGACATAGATTCCTATTTAGCAAAACCAGACACCATCATCATTATCGTCTACACACAGGAGAAAAAGGAGCTTTGAAACCCGGATTACCAGCATAGCAGCTTTTCTTCGATATCCCATGATAAAGGAGCCACAGGAGAAAGCAACCCTTTGGCTTTTCCTGGGTCATAGCCTCATATGCCAAAGGATCTGGTTTTCTCCTCTCCTTCCACTTTGCAATAGATCTGGCTGCTGGGACATCAAATCCTTGAAGTTAAGCTCTGGGAAAAGCTGAGCGATTGAAGCTGGATAGATTTTTCATCTTTTGTTCTCTTCAACTCAAGCGCGCTGCGCTCTCTTCCTGCAGCACAACGCTCTCGCAACTCAGTAACATTATGAAAAGGGGTTTGCTTCTGAGATAAAATGGGAGAAAAACATCATAAAGTCAACATACTGCAGTCCTTTCCAGCTTTCCAGCAGCCAGGAAGGCATCCCACCTCCACATAACAGCAGAGAATCAGCACAACTTAGCTGAGGTTGGAGAAAGTCAGTCAAAGACGGTGCCTCCTCTCCAGACATCTATCTTGGGATGCACTGACTCACCCTCTGGAGAGGTTTTTTTTCCCCTCTCTGTCCCTTTCCCTCTCTTTATTGTCTCTAGAAGGACCCTCTGGAACCCATTTATCAACGGGACATCCTACTTCTAAATACCTGCAGTGAAGCAACGTGACTCCCACCCTGGATGCTTCGTAGAAAAGCACAAAGAGAGTACGCGCACGTCACATGGGATAGCAGATGCCAAAACAGACACATTCCTCACCCCTTGCATGAACCCTTGGCCAGCAGCCAGGCAGATGGATTAATGAAATGCAGAGATAAGGCAGCAGCTAAACACGTGTCTTCTTCATCCTGAAAACTTTTTTATTTTTGGAAAAACACTGTTTAGACATTTTAAAACTATGCTGATGGCTACATTTTCTTCACTTGACTTTAAAAAAGAACAGGATTTATATCTCTAAGGAAAAAAATGTTTCTTCTCGTTCCAGAAGGCACCTTTCACAAGGTCAAGACAAAACCTTGCTAGTTACTAACATCTGTGCCTACTGACACACATCTGCACAGTTCAGGGGCTGCTTGGACTGGGGGAAGAGTGCTCCTGCTGAGCTGGAGGACATGCAATTAAAGCATAAGTCAACAAATGGACTCATTAACAAGGGTGCACACTGTATACAAGTCCTCATGGAAGCTGTTAACCCAGGGGAAGAGCAGAGCCAAGCATTACTCGGGTTCAACACCTACCCCTGCAGCGAGGACAGCTATTTGCCTCCAAAAGCAAAAAGCTGAGCTTCAAACCCTCCTTCTACAAAGCCTCCTAGCAAGAAAGTGTCCTCTGAGGATTCAAGTGTCAGCCCCGGTGACACCAAAGCATGAAGTGCCACTCTCAGAAGTGAGCTGTTGGCCTCGATGCACCACGGCTCATAACGTCCCTGCCCGACTGCGCAGAAGACACACGGACATACACGTTCTGCATTTGCTGTAGCGGCACCCAAGCACTGCTAAACTGGGTAAACGCTCAAAGCCAGAACGAGTTATCCAAAGCCTTCTCTCTAAATCCACGCAGTTCAGGGGATCCCAAACCCTGATGATGTGTGAAGCCCGAATGTTTTGCGACTCTGCACCCAACTCCTCTTCAGGACATAGTGGAATTTGGCATGGCTGCCACCGGCCTTATGGTTTACCAAAGAAACATATGTCCTAGCAAATACTTGCCTACACGATCAGAGAACTCTGAGGGAAGCAAACCATGCACACAAACACACACACACATATATGCTTCAGTGACTAAAACTAGAACCCATTTTAAAAATAAACAAGTTTCTTTTCAGGAGGCCTGTTGGGGTCAATGGAGAATTCTCTCACTAAACTGAGGGGCAGCTTGAATACAGCACACAGACGGTTTCTCACTTATCACACGCCTGTTTGCTTTGCACTAACCTGATCTCTTTGGTCCAGATTACATTGCTGGAATAGAAAAACCCCAGTTCTGAGAGATTCTTCCATACAAAGCACCATTTATGTGACGTATTTCTGACACTGTGTAATCAGAATTCATTTCCATATGGACCGCTATAGGCGATTCCCTTAAGGCTCCTCTGAGAACCAGTTTGTCTCTCCATCCCGAATGAAAGTTTTATCTTGGATGCCTTCCCAAAGGTTTAAGTGGTGCACATTAGGACAGGCTTATTGCATTATCTTTATTCATTCACCCCAAGTTAATTTTCAAAGGTTTTTCTTGTTAAATTCCCCTTTTTCATCAGTTTCATTTGTAGCCATTTTTTCAAGCACATTTGAATGAATTTTAAAGCAGTTCTACTCGGTCATTGCAAGAGGTGTCACTGCCAGAGGTGCTTTTCAGATGAAGATGTGCTCTCCAGATCACACAGAGAGGAGCTGGCAGGCTCATGAACAAACCTTGCCAGGCATTCGTTATCCTTGGCACTGGTGTTTAGTCTTCCTGTGGCTCAGCGGCACTGGCCTCTGTGCCCAAAACATGGAGGAGAAACTCTTTCCACTCAAGCAAAGGAAGGAAAGACATCTGTTCAGTCAGCCTTCAGACCCTGGCTGGTCTGGCAGTCCCCTAAAACAGTGTCTCCCAGCCTTCTGCTTTATTGCAGATATAGTTTAACATAAGAATGAATCTTGTTGATAAACCAAGCACATTTATACACAACTGGGCCCGGTCTGAACATAAAGGAAGGGACATGGGGATACTCACTGCATATCAGAGGTTCTGGGGTGCCACCTCCTCTCAGACAAAGTAAAAATCATCTTAGTGTGAGATGCAGCATCCCCACAGGGAAAATTAAGCTTTCCACACCGAATCCTAAGGTCTCAGCTCCTCAGAGATAACCCAGGGCTGCCCAGCTTGTATTTGGACTAAGCATAGATCTGACATTTAAGAAGTTTTAATTGAAGCCCGTGTCAACTACTACATGTAGGCTTCACGGAAAATACATTTTTAATCCAGATGTAACATGACTGAGCCAAGCTTT
This sequence comes from Ciconia boyciana, assembly GCF_034638445.1. Classification (NCBI taxonomy): domain Eukaryota; kingdom Metazoa; phylum Chordata; class Aves; order Ciconiiformes; family Ciconiidae; genus Ciconia; species Ciconia boyciana. The sequence continues at coordinate 3,780,211 of NC_132938.1, read as the reverse complement.
TACATTCCTTCAAAATCCCTTATTAGTGGGAATGGCCTTGACCCCCCTGAGAAAACTCTTCAACATCAATGCTGTCACTCAGACTTTTGGACCTTCTTTTCTAGGGGCGGGGGGTGAAAACCTCACCTGTTTTGGGTATTGCTGTCCAACAAAAGATGGAGTTTCATTGCAGAGGTAGTTCAAGAATGCCGCTTCTCATCATTCCCCTTCTTGCCCACACTCCCACATAAGTTTGCATGGTGCTTTCCACTTGGATTAGTTGCCCCAATTACAGCTGTAGACTACACTCCAGCTGTATCTGCATTAACAAGGTAATTTGGGGGTTTTACTTTGCATTTTAGTCTGGTGCACAGGTATGAACGCTCCTTCCACAACGTGGTTCAAGAATTTTTGACGGACAAGTGATAGGTTAGACTTTAATGTTCTCTTTACAGGCTGCACCAAACCTGGGGAGTTCCTGGAGAAATGCTTCTGGGTTAGTTTCCTTAGAGAGAAGCCTAACTTGTACACCTCAAAACCATTTTGTGAACCAAATCAATTTTTGAAGAGTGGGAATGTCTAGGGCACTCCCGTCAAAACCAATTCCAGACCAAATGTGGACACAGTCTCCAACGTTGCTTTCGTCAAGGCTGTTTGTCTCTCTGCTTTGGGCCACAGCAACCCCATGCAACGCTACAGGCTTGGGGAAGAGTGGCTGGAAAGCTGCCCAGCAGAAAAAGACCTGGGAGTGCTGGTCGACAGCCGGCTGAATATGAGCCAGCAGTGTGCCCAGGTGGCCAAGAAGGCCAATGGCATCCTGGCTTGTATCAGAAATAGCGTGGCCAGCAGGACTGGGGCAGTGATCGTGCCCCTGTACTGGGCACTGGTGAGGCCACACCTCGAATGCTGTGTTCAGTGTTGGGCCCCTCACTCCAAGAGAGACATGGAGGGGCTGGAGCGTGTCCAGAGAAGGGCAACGGAGCTGGGGAAGGGTCTGGAGCACAAGGCTGATGGGGAGCGGCTGAGGGACCTGGGGTTGTTCAGCCTGGAGAACAGGAGGCTGAGGGGAGACCTTATCACTCTTTGCAACTGCCTGAAAGGAGGTTGTAGCGAGGTGGGGGTCGGTCTCTTCTCCCAGGTAACAAGTGATAGGACGAGAGGAAATGGCCTCAAGTTGCGCCAGGGGAGGTTTAGACTGGATATTAGGAAATTTTACTTCACCGAAAGGGTTGTCAAGCATTGGAACAGGCTGCCCAGGGAAGTGGTTGAGTCCCCATCTGTGGAGGTATTTAAAAGACGTTTGGATGAGGTGCTTAGGGACATGGTGTAGTGGTGGTCTTGGTAGTGTTAGGTTTACGGTTGGACTTGATGATCTTAAAGGTCTTTTCCAACCTATACGATTCTGTGATTCTGTGATTCTGCTTTGCAGCACTGCAATTCCTTTGATAACTTCCCACAGACAGGCTGAGTGAACCCAGAGGGAAGACAAATTCCCCCACAAAATTGTAGGCAGGTTTCCTGAAGCACAAAGGCCCGCACAAGCTGATAGACAGATGACACATGGAGTTAAATATGTAGTGATAGAGAGTGATTTCTGTGCTAATCTGTACAAGGCAATGACTGTGTCTCTAAGGCGCAAATCTTTGAACAAACAGTAAGATCAACCAGTACGTTGAGTATCCAGATCTATCTCAAGATCCTCCTACTCCAAATTTTGTAGGAAGAAAGAAAAACCCTATTTTTATAATGTTGAATAAAAGAGTTGCAAGTTACTGAGTGAAGTGTCCAGGAAGTACCAAAGCACCCAGTCTTTTTATTACAACATTTATTTTAGTATAGAAGGCACTTACAATACAGAAAGAAAAAAAAAATATGATAGGCACCAAAAGTAAAGTTAGAATTAAAATGACAAAGAAACAATTTACCAGACAAAAGGAGCACCCTTCCCTGTTAACAATACAGCACACTGAAATGAAGCTACTGGTGACTAACTTTTTAAACAGTTAGGGCTTTTTTTTTTAATAGAAAAAGATAAAGGCTGTTCTATTGTGAACTGAAATTAAAAAAGAACCCCTCCACACACCTGTACAAAGATTTGGGAGTTGGTGGTGTTCACAAACACGGGGCCTTTCAGCTCTGGCACTGTAGGAGGTCCTGGTACATCTCAATGAGGTGAGCGGCCTCTCTCTGCCCAGAAAGCACAGCACCGTGGGTAGTGGAATAATACTTCCTGTGAGTGGCCTCCCCTGAAAACATCACCTGCATCGGCTGGAGAGGATAAGAAAAGAGGAAAAGCTCAGCAGTGCTTACTGGAAAGCAGACGCGAGGCTAAAAGGAGACAAAACTTTCTGTGCCCTCCCACATCCCCATGAGCTGACACCAGTGTTTTTAGAGTGCTGGTTCTCAAAATCCCAATGTGGTGCACCACGGGGAAGGCACAGCACGTCTGCCAATGTCAAGGCTCGTCCTTGTTGCTATGCTTGCACGGAACCGTTTGCAGGTCTGAGGCACCATCACAGAACCAGATACTAGCTCCACAACCTCAAACAAACCTGCACGAGCCACAGAGCACCTTACCTCTCTACCGACTCCTCCCTTTGCTCCCCTAAATTATACTTTAGCCTTTTAGGCATCAAGGACTTTTTGTTTCTGGACAGCAATTTCAGAAGGAAAAATAGTCATGTCTGAAAACCCACAGGGTGAGACACAGTGTCTTGTCTCTTACATCAATAGTTAGGTGCTTGCTAAAATTGCTGCCAACTCAGTTCTCAGGCAGGAATTGCAAGGTACCTCTCTTTCCCGGGAACTACAGAGAAAGATTCCTAAAGCTCCTGCTATCTTTTTTAATAGATTTCTGTGCTGAACAAAATTGCATGGTGGGATCAGGCTCTGGGTGGAGGAAATGGACTGGGCAGATGCTTGGAGGCCGCATATTCATCAGCCATTGTCTTTGGACACAAAACCCTGAATGACAGGGTGAGTTTGGCTTAATATGTTACTGCTCATCAGCTGAGCTGTGGCAACTATCTCCATGTGCACTCTTGCTCTCCATGCCATAGTCAGAAAGCAAAGGCGCTGTCTGAGGAGCAAATGCATTGTCCCCTGTCAATGTGTGAGTCCCCCAGCCAAGGACTGGGCCTCCCTCACCCTCTACTGCCAACACAGGAAGATTTCCTAATACGCACCTCTGACACATACAGACCTAGCCATTAGCAGGGGTTGTGCATTTAATGCTCCGTATTCAGACTACGCTTTAAAACAGAAGAATGTGCTTTCCTAGGGAATTCTGAACTGGCCAATGAGGCTAACGGTCTTTAAATGCAGAGATCAGAATTCCAAAAGCCATGCAGATGCCCAGCTCTTGATAATTTCAGAGAGAGATGTGGGAATCCCTGAGATTTTGTGATTCCAAACATTAGAGGTAAAATCCTACATACGTTATTTGTCCAGAGGGGTATATATAAAAAAAATGGAAAACACACTACCGGAGGCCTAACCTGGCTCTTTCAACCACCCCCCAGAAAAACCACTGCCCAGCGTCATGTTAGTCTTCTTGCCACAGAACCGATTTGGGCCATACTTACAGCAGTTTTGGAGCTTTCAGCATAAGGCAGTGGTTTAGCGAGTTTCTCTACATCAGCCCCACTAGACCCAACTTGGGTGTAAGAGTAGGATCCACGGAAGTTGGGATTGCTGCCCCAGGAGGACCGCAGGATCCGGCGAGGTTTTGGAATGTTTGGATTCCCTGGGTGGAAAGCAGGACAAGACAAAAAGTAAGACCGTGTCTGACAGAAAGCATGACAACGCCTGTGCAAGGTGTGGAGCGGCATGTATTCAGTCTGATTTATTGAAAATACATCCTAGCAGAGCCTGAAGGCCACAGGGAAGAGGTCCTAAAACAGATCTCTTTTCTATTACTGAGTTGTAAGTATCTATATAACAGAAATATCATCCATTTTAATCACAGAATCACAGAATGGTTTGGGTCGGAAGGGACCTTAAAGATCATCTAGTCCAACCCCCTGCCATGGGCAGGGACACCTTCCACTAGACCAGCTTGCTCAAAGCACCATCCAACCTGGCCTTGAACACTTCCAGGGAAGGGGTATCCACAACTTCTCTGGGCAACCTCGTCCAGTGCCTCACCACCCTCAAAGTGAAGAATTTCTTCCTTATAGCTAATCTAAATCTTGCAGTTTAGCTAATCTACCCTCTTGCAGTTTAAAGCCATTCCCCCTTGTCCTATCACTACACACCCTTGTAGAAAGTCCCTCTCCAGCTTTCTTGTAGGCTGCCTTTAGGTACTGGAAGGCTGCTATAAGGTCTCCCCGGAGCCTTCTCCAGGCTGAACAATTAATCTGAGCTGCAGTCTTCCATTTTGGGAAAGATCATTAAAATGCTTATGTTCCTAAGAGACTGAGAAGCTTCAGGGAACCCTGGACACAGTTTATTTGAAAATACAGAGCATTTCCTGGTCATTTTCCATGGTGGTGATCAAGCATAGGAGTCATCTCACCTAGGTATTTAATTGGGTGCCCAGTCTAAACTGGATGTTTAGGTAGTCTTATGAGAGACGTATGCCTCCAAAGAGGAACGGAGAGAATGATGATGTTAGAAGGCAAATCCTCGTTATGCGGGGGCATAGGAAAACCTGCCAGAAAGTTTTCAAAACCTGTGTTACTCACTCCAACTGCTACTCAGTTGCTCCCCATAATTAACCTAAAATCCAACAGATCCATGTTGTGGGATGCACGTGGTATGGAAAGAAGGCTTTTGAGGCTGGAAGTAGGATTTCCACTGCTAAGAGGATGTAGGACCTAGAGGTGAGGGGCACTTGAGTGAACCAATGACAGGTCCATCATCAGCCACTGTCCCCATCCCAAAGAGTACAGGAGCACATGGGATCCAGGACTGTAGCCAAGGCAGCCCACCAGCTGGTGCCACAAGAGCCTCAGGTAGAACTGAAACAGGGAGGGTCATACGTTGGAAAGCCTCTTGCTAGGCTGGTTAGAGACCATCTCAGTGTCATTGGCTGAGGTTTTGTTGGCATCCCGTGACCATATCTGGCTTGGCAGGAGAGGAATGGGGAGATGGGACGTGAAGAATTGCAATGAAGATAAATTCTCTCTGCAGGAGAGCTGAGACCTACCCTTGAGGCTACCCTTGGGGCAACCTCACGTACCCAGGCAAGGTTCACCTACTGGAGTCTGGGAGATTGTCAGCGCGAGAAGCAAGAGTAATTGAGACATGTTTGCATCCTGCGCAGTTCCTGCGCCTGCTTCAGACCCCAACTCTGTAACACTTCAGCATGCTTAGCCTGCTATGAAGCCGATCCAAATTCCCCCACTTCCTTCATCGCAGCTTAGAAACGGATACGTCCAACTGTAAAGACTAGTTAGGCACTACATTATTTAATTCTACTAAACAATTACTTAGTCGCACCTTCATTTCCTTAAAATCAGGAGCAGGTTACTTCCCTGGTTCAGCTACTGCTTTTAGGATTATTGTGCGTCAACCAGAACTATGAAATACAAGGCTGAAACAGAGTAAAAGGCACCTGGATGGCTTGCCAGAGTACACTGTGAACACTTTCTAACCACTAACCCCCAGATCAAAATATGGCAGAGACTAGCAAATAAATATACCCTACAAACAAAATACATCCTACAACTGAATGTTGTTTCAGGAGTAACAACTTAGCACAACAAAGCCTCTAAAATATACTACTCCAAGAATCTTCAAAGCAGGAATGCCTCGGATGGAAGTGAAAAGCCCGAGGGAGTCTGAGCTCTCAGATGCGTCAAGGAAATAAGTTATCACATTTTATTTTTAAGGGCTGTGGGAAAGCCCAGGAGAACACACCATGAAAGCTGTTAGACAACACAATACGAAACAGGGCCAAAGGAGTCATCCATCACATTGCATTACTCAAAAACAATCACATAATGTATTTTCAAATGAAAGGAGTCTCTGCAGTGGGCTGGTGATGCCTCTTCTGTAGCTGGTGCACGTTCTCATGTTCCACTGTCAAGGTACCCAGAAGATTTTCAATACAGGAGTCAACAAGTGAGATGTTGATAAAAAGATGATTAACATTAGAAACATACGGTGTTACAAGCAATGAGATGAGGGCTTGTCAGCCTGCAGATAAGGCCACAGATCTGCTAAAAGACTGAAATTTGTTAACAAAAGGGTTTGTAGAGTCATAAGCCCAATCAACAATTGTATAAATCCAGCAATATTTAATAGAGCAATCATTCAGATTGCTGAAAGCAACAGCTTTGTCTCTCTCTAGTGTTTCCCATGGATGACCTTGTACTGTGTATACAAGCAGGTAAACAGCAGCCTTCCCACCGGGGAATTATTCTTCACGTAGCAACTTCATCACAAGGGAAACTGCAGCACAGCAACACGAAACATGTGGCACTGGGCAGATGGCAGAGCTTCATGCAGAGATGCCTGAGCCAGCTGCCAGCGTGGAGCAGGGCTAAGGAGCCTTGGTACATTAAAACACAGCTGTACAGCTCCCAGAACCAAAGCCAGTCTGCTTCCCCAGCACCATGCTGTGTGGTGCAGATGTACCGGCTTTCATGAGCTCCTTTAAGGTTCCTCAACACTTCAGACAGCATGAGCGTGATGCAAGCGTCCACTGTGCAACTACTGTGCCCCTGCGCTTCTGTATTTATGCACCTTTTAATGTGAGGAGCTGTTTCTAAGAGAAAAATCAGGAGACCTTCATTTCTGCTGCACACAGAGAGGAGGAGCTTGGTTGAAGGTCACACGGGAACACGTATGCTCTGATCCTGAACTGTTGTTTGCAAGACAGAAACTACAAAGACTTGGCAGCGCCACATTTGTTCAAGGAACATATTTAATTGGACTTTCTCAATCTGCTCTTAAATAGATGGGTAAAGATGTGCCTTTGCCTACAGATAAAAGTAACAATTAATACAGATATGGAAACTTGTAAGTGTCCAAAAAGAGATAAAATGCCTAAAAAAGGTCTTTAGTATTCACTAAAATAGGAGGGCACATATCTTTATGCCAGATTCTCACTTGTGAAGCTATGGAAGATAACTCCATGTGCCTCAAACAATCCCATCTTTATTCAGCTACTGGGAGGTGTGGCTACATAGATTTATTGGTTATGGGGCTGATTATGAGACACAGGATTATCATAAAATCAACTCGCAGATCTAAATTAAGACACCCAAATTTAGGTGCCTACCTGAGAGCAGGGTATCTAAGATCCCATCAAGGCCAACAGAGATCTGTGGTACTGCCCACATGTTAGTGACTACAGCCACCAGAGAGACATTAGGGTATCCCGGGCACCCACGTGGGGCTGGCAGATAGGATGCAGAGCCTAAAAGAGATCCATTCCCGTCTAGAGAAATAGCTGGAGGACAGGGAGAACAGCTCAGGGCATCTCCAGCCGCAGCCTGACAAATCAGTGAGTCCTTCAGAAGGCAGCAGGCTTGCAATTACCACCTTCTGGCTTCTAACTTTCGGAGCTTAGCCAACAAAGAAACCAGAGCAAGACTTCTAATTGTTCGAAGGTATCCAATTTAATCAGATTTAGAGGACACTGCTTTTCAGCCATCCAGTTGTGAAAAGCAGTAATTGTCAATGGTTCTTAGGTTAGAACAATCCTCAGAGCTTTTCACAGCAAAGCCAGATAATCCACAATACTAACCTACACGTGAAATTTAAGGTCACAGAGGCAGATCATCTCCTCTCAGAGAGAAATTCTCAGTGTGAAATAACACCGAGTCTAAAAGAATGGATTTAACATAGGACTGGTCTAACACCCTTTGAAGCCAAAGCAAAGGCCTCCATGAGCAACGGACTGGGAAAACACAGCTGAAGATGGGAACCCACCTGGCTAATGCATTAATTCTTTAATAGAAGAATAAGAAATAAGAACTTGGGGGATTTTATACCCAGAACATGAAAGCTACAAAAGGCAAAGTGAACATTAGAAGGCTCATACTACCTACTTTCATTACTGAATATAAGGTGCTCTCCATACTCAGTAGAGAAAAGCTTCTTGGGAAGATGTCACAGAGCACCAAGTGAGGTGTGGAAGATCTAAACTGCCTTACGGAAGAGTCTTTCTTTCCACTCAGCTTAGGATCCTAGGAAGACTAGTTTTCCAGCTCAGTTAGCTCACGTACACGAAGCTGGGTGGTGGGAAACCCTTTAAAAGCTGGGTTTGGTGGTGCTAACTGGACCAGAGGAGACCAGTCATTTTCAGAAATGACTACAGTTAGGTCACAGACAGAACGCTGCTTTGTACCCCCGCAACCACCTCCTAGCTGGTCTAACCCACTCTCACACACCCAATGAAACAGATTAGTGAAGAATATGGTAGGTGCATGGAGAGCTGTGCACACTTCTGTTATTTCAGCCTGCCTGGCACCTGGTCCAGACCAGCCTTGAGATAGTGCTTCTTGTGTGAAGCCACTAGGGAAAACGTGAGCAAGGATAACAGGATAAACGCAGCTACCTTAGCAAGGCCATCCTGGAAGATCTGTGAAAAGGTTTTCTACAAACTAACAAGTTTTTTGGGCAGAAAGTGGAACAGGTCGTGTTGTGTAATGGGTACTCCAAGGACAGGTTTTCTTCTCGCAGTTTCGAGCAGCTGAGAGGTGACCTCTCAGTTTATGCACAAAATGTTCATTGCAGGGCAAGGCGCTGGTAAATTCAGTCTGAAATTCTCCAGGGTTAGATAACGCAGGATTAGCAGAAGGCTGAGATAGAGCTCACACTACTGAAGAGCCTGATGGACAGTGACCAGGTGCAGTATCAGCTGGAACAGCAACTGCAGCACATACCGATCACCCAGTGCCAACATATTTCCATCCTGGGAGGAAGAGAGGAACATCCAACACATGCAAACAATAATAACAGTGAAGGAGCCCAAGAAGGAAGAGGGAGAGTATACTCCCACCTGCCAAACTAAGAAAGACCCGAAGAGCCAAATTCCCGCTGATGAATGAAGGTGTTTTAGAAAAAAAAAAGATATCTTAAGCAAGAGGACCTGCAACAAACGAGGTTGTTCATATGCTCTAGGAGACGTCAGCACTGGAACAACTTGGCCTTAAAGAGAAGAGCCTCCTGCTACACCTGCGTAGGCTGCGGTCAGGAGGAAAGAAGGCATGTATGTACTGACATTGCAACGTAACGTACTGAAAACAAACAGCTCAGGAGGCAGAAGCTTCCCAGAGTCCAGCATTCACTGATTCATCCTAATTCTCTGCAGTAGCCAGTTATGCAGGTAGTCTTCAGGTTCCAGGACCCTTTCTCTAGATCTCTGCGTTATTGATAGCAAATGGTCTGTAAGCACAGGGGAAAGCTACACTTGTGAAGGCAAATTTCTTCAGTTAACTGGAGGTCCACAGACAAGAGGTAAGGCTGGAAACCCACTGGGTGTTGAGGTTTGGCTAACAGGAGCTAGCAGGCAGATATAAATAGCTCAAACACGGGACCCGTCTCTAGAATAGCATAAAATACATCTAATCTTGGAGGACACTGCTCTTACAATTGCTTATAATTATGTATAAATCCAAAATCCTTGTTTCAAGACTGCCAATAAGTCAATCACTATTTCTTTCAGCGTTACTACCTTACACTTGAACTTATACAGTGTTTCCCATCAGAGGATCTCAAATAACTCCATAGACACAAAAAGCCCTTTCCTTGGGAAGGTGTGCAAGCTCTAGAAAAGTGACTGCAGACAAACTAAGGCCCAGCTTGTTCAAATATTACTACTTTTAGTCATTTTGTCTTGGATTTTCTCAGCATAATACACATAAGATCTGTCTTGCTCCAACTGCTGCCTTTAACGTGATGTGTGCTCAGTACACATGAAACCTGTGAAGTCCAGGAAGGTTTAGGTGAGCCACCCAGAAATGGAAACTCTCAACATCAATGGATACTTGGAAATTTAGGCCAATGAGATTTCCACATAGACGCATGTTGAATGGAAGTCAGGGATGTGATTCAACCACCACATCTTAGCTGACCTAAACAGGTTCAACTCCACCAGCTCTAAAAGAGCTATGCTGCTTTACACAGCAGAGATCAGTCCCCAGGAGCTCCGAGTCTGACAGTTCCAGCTGCTAAAGAGTTATTTGTGATTCAATAAAGCAGAGGATGTGGAATCCTCAAGCACTTCTACCCACCACTTCCTGAGCTGGTTATCAGCCCCTCTGTATAAATAGCTTTCAGGCACACCCAAGCAGGAGGTATGCTGGAAGCCCACACACAACCCATTCAAAGGGACATAAAATGCCAAAGAACTAAAAAATACTTTAGTGCATTTCCTTCCTAGCGGTTATTCAACACCCCAGCCCCACTCCCCCTCTCTTCTCCACTCACCAAAGGAACCAGAGCATGGCTGACCTGTAAATTTACGTAGCATTTCGGTGCAGGTTTCTGCCACAGTTTCATCATCACACTTCTCCATAATCAAAGCCTCTTCTCCACAGATCCAGCCACTCAGGACATGGCCATACCTCTCTGGTGGGTACAGTACGTCAAAACTGCAGATCTTCTTGTACCACAGCTCCTCAGGATAAGTCAAGCTCTCACTCTCTGCCTCATCTTCCCAGACAAATTGGATGCTGTTGCATTCAGAGCTCCAGAAAGGCTCTTCAAACTCCAGGAAAATCTTGTCAGTCGTATTGATTCCTAGTTTCTCAATGGCCATCACCTTCTCCTCAGGCAAGCGTGGATGAAAGAGGCTCTCGTGGCGTTTCTTCAAGACTCCCAGGGACACAGTCACAATGACATGGTCAGCTGGGATGAACTCACAGTCCTCGCACTCTACGAAGACATCGGAGCCCTTGTCCTCCTCAGGGAGGTCACTGTTGTGGTCAGCCACCGTCTCAATCTCCTTGCTGACCGACTGGTTCCAGTGGATGCACTTGACCGGCTTGCGGAGCTGAATGACAGACTCGGGAATGGAGCGGGCCAAAATCTCCACAATTTTAATGAAACCGCAAGGTATGATGTGATGAGCCCCAGGGATTTCGGTCCATTCCCCAAATTCACTGAGCGAGACTTCATCCATGCTGTGGGAGCTGCTCTCACAACTCTCTACCTAAGGAAAAGCAACACAAAAGCAACATTGCCACAAAGCAACTCATTTTGCCACAGCACAACATTGCAAGGGCACAGAGGAGCTGCACAAGCTGGGAGTCCTGAATCCCACTCTTACACCACATTATTTTTGCTAGTAAAGAAGTGTTTGGCCATAGGGTCTGACAAAATAAATCCTTAGCCTTCCTTCCAACCAGAGAAACCATTTTGTCATGGTAACAAGCTGCATCAGCTTTGGTTGCATCAGCCACAGTTGCATCATCCCGAGTTCAGAGATTATGTCTTTGCTTCTGCATGATTCTGGGTTATAGTTCTGACTGTTTTCTATCATTTAAAACCCACTTCACTGGCCAGGGACTGGCTGCTTGATGCTCCTACAACAGAAGCTGGAGCTATGTTAATCAGATGCTCTTTCCAATGTTAATAAACGTTCCCATGAGGAGCCATGAAAAACTTCTGGCAGCTATTTCTGCTGTCTGTAGCTTTCAACATGCTGTCAAACAGTCAGCAATCAGCAAGCTAACAATCTGCTGGTGAGAGGACCCAACACAGAAGGAACTGAAGGAGACAGAAAAGGGAAATGCCAAGATGTGAGACACTTGTGTTTGATTCACTTGATGTAATTATCAAAGCTTCAGATTCGGGACCTGTTGGTTAATGTTTGCAGGAGTATTAGGCATAGCTGTAGCTTCCAACAATCCCTGGAACAAAGGCAGGATGTTTGGCCTGTCTTGTGATAAGTTGCTAATGATAATACTGATGCATGGGACATAGTGATCTTAAAATCTTCAAATCACTGGAGTCACAATGATTTGCACACTAATTCTTTAAGCATTTTAGGCAAAGGGAACATTACAATTCCATGCCTCACCCTTCGTCCAGTTTTCCAGGCCTTTCCACACTTTAATGACCATGTTTGGAAGCCTGGCCAGCCCACCCAGGCTCTCTCCCTGTGGAGCATCCTGGTGCAGGGCAGGAATCTCTGTGCTGGGCTAAGATATCATGCAAACAAGTCAAAGTTGTACTAAGTAGTTCACAGACTGCTCCGGTGACTGTATTGATAAACAGGTTGTTGCCCCTTCCTGGTCATTGCCCAGTGACTCCAGTGAAGACTGAGCAGGCACAACTGCTGGGCCAGGTCACCAGCAGCCGGGTCTTGAAGAAGACCTATCCTCTGAGTCTGCTGCGGTTCCACCCCATCTGATGGCTGAGCGAGCACTCTCCAACACCCACCCCGGGTCGGTTCTGCTGGCCCACAGCACAGACCTTGCACCCTGGGTCAGACAACAGGCCACTCATCCTGCCTGGATGCTCCAACAGGACACTCCACATTATGAAGACAACAAACAGTGATGGCTATTTGATTCTTTCAACCATGAAGTAAAAATGCCAAGGAGAAAAACAGGCAACTACCAAGACTATTCTTTGCCTGAGACACCTGTTAATCCCCACTCTCTCAGCAACCACTCTGATCTGATAGCCTTAAGTATCAGAAGCTTTGATGTTCTCAGGTATTTACACATGAGAAGGGATTTGCAAGACTTGCAGAAAAGTATCTGGCTGTGGCAACTGAAGCAACCACAGAAGTAACCCTCCAGGAAAACCAGAGCTATATCAAATGACTAACATTGTCTGCATGGGTGATGTTACACGGATAACACAATGAATAACTAGTCTTTACGTGGCAGCTGTGGAGACACCCTGTGATACAAGCTCCTGGGTTAGGACAGTGAGATATCAGAACAGCGCTCAGGATGCCTGGGTTCAAATCTCAGCTTTATCACAGATCTCCTGTGGGACTCTTTAGGTCTTTATTTCTCTTTGTTTCAGCTTCCCACCTGTAAATAGTGAATACCATACACTTAGCTACATCACAGAGTGCTGCTTGCCTCCCCTGCCTCATTTCATAAGCCTTTAAGTCATTATAATTGAAATAGGAACGGCTGTTACGCTTTAATTGTGGAGTGCTTGATACAGCATTAAGTCCTCATCCCACAGAGATCTCATTTAGGCTGAGGCATCAAGGAGATAAAAAGAACTAGGGAAGCCGTGAGGAAAGATGATTAGGACATGGGTTTATAAAATCTACCTTTGATTTTATTGCTTTACCTTCAAAATGCTTTCCAGGGATTTCTTCAGCAAATTATTAGTATCAAAGTTACATTTCTTCTGGTCTCTGAATGTGGACAGAGACAGAGTGGGGTAAAAGCCGCTCAGGTGGGACCATGGGGTCCCAGGTGTAAGGCACACAACTAGACATAACTAAAAGAATCTGACAATACAGTAGCTTCAGGTGGTAAGAAAATGTTAAATTGCAGCAGAAATTTAACAGGGCCTAGGAAATCCCCTTCTAATTAGAAAGCTGGAAGTTTAAGGTAAGGAAAAAAAAAAAAGAGTAAAGGCACTATTTTTTGCAGCCCACTGTCTTCAGATATGCCTCACAAGGAAAAGTTGTCAATATGAACACAAATGGCTCCAGCTGCCAGAGACCACAGAAAGCAATTTCCCAGTGATGGGCAAGGCTTAGCCAGGTCTCTGAGGTTCAAGATTTGTCTGCCCTTAGTTAAAACAAACAAACAAACAAACAATGATGTGCACACACACCTTAAGGTACTGCTGGATCATGGCTAGTTTCAGCCTCTTGACAGCCTCTGTGTCATCCGGATCGGCCTTGACACGTTTGCGCACTACGTCCCGTGTAAAGACGCCCACACTGTTCTGGCTCTCAGCATTGACTGGTTTACCTCGTTGGAAGAACTCCTGAGTCAGGTTATAGACCTGCCAGAGACAGGACAGAAAGACAGACAATGTGATTCGCAGCAGAATCCAAGCCCCAAGCAGGATGCTTTTTCCCCCATCCAAACCCAGCACATTCAGATCACCTTCTCTTGCCAACTTTAGAGATCAGCTTTGGCAGTTTATTGTGCACTCTGCTCCAACGCCATGTCAACTTGCACCCACAGCTATGCTGGTCAGAAGGCAGGAAGCAACACTTCCCTCCCGGCAAAGATAACCACCCTTACTCACCTGCAACAGTCTAGTTACTATTAAGTCATTAACTTGCTATTAACTTACTATTAAGTTATTTTTTAATTCGAGCATGTCCGTTCTGTCACTTGCAGAACACCAACTGAAGCGGTCCTGCCATTTGCAGTAGCTAAAGCCTGTTGTTCAACCAGCTCTTGAGATGCTGCAGCTGGATCAGTAAGCCAAGTAAGCGCAGACTGCAGAGCAGCTCTGCAGAACAGGTTTGGGGTTGCTATGTGTAATTTCTTGCTCTGCTGAGCAGTGTCACAGCCTGACTCGGCCCCAGTCTCCATCCAAAGTCTACTGGGAGGAAACTCAAGCAGCAGGACCCGCGCGCTTCCTCACATCTGACAATAAAGCACCAGCTCTTCTCCCACCTCAGCGTCTCAGGTGCAATCCCAGGTTGCAGGGGCCATACATTTGACTGCTCTAACCCGGAACCAGCCCTTCCACCCTCTCCATTATTTAGCAATAATGCCCAGGAATCCACTAGGGTGGGAGAATTCAGTTTCATAGTTACTTTTCTGTTGTCTCCTGAAAAATAGGAAGCAACCAACACAGGCTTAGCAAAGGAATTTTGTATGCACACACATTTTACTCATTGAGTGCAAGACAGGTACAGATCCATGGAAAACAGTGACATCTCTAGTAGCCCCCCACCAGGAGCCAGCCCGAGGAGGACCCACAAGAAAAATCCCCTTCTAACAAATCGTTCTTCTTTGAAGGAGATCTTCCTGACATTTTTTTTAATGCCAGTTTTCCACTGTACAAGCTACTTAAAAGCAAGAAAACAACCATCCACCTTGGCCATCTGCTTGTGGCTGTCTGGAGGAATCAGTACTTCTGTCTGCAAGGTTGCCAGAAGAGCCTGCAGTTGAATCATGGCCCCTCTTTTCCATGGAAAAACTCCCAGGAATCTTTTAACACAGGAAAGCTTTTAGAAGATGCCTCCCAGAAGGGCAACTCATCCCATTAATGACTTGTTTGTCCATAATGAGTCACCTTCTCATTTATATCATGCCACAGAGGTACAAAGTACGCTTACAAGTAGAGACGCAAGATCCTTGCTTGGTGAGTTTTTCCTGTCAAAGATGGTTTGATTACAACTTATGATCCTTTTTTTGAGACAGATTATTCAGACATACTGAGGAGTTTAACTCAAAAGTAAATGCCTGGTAGGAAGATGGCAGAACTATGGCAGCCTCTCCTTCAAAGGCTCCTACAGCTTCTCATTCTCTGCTGATACGGCTAGTTCACCATGTTTTCATTTCTTCCCACCTTGATGCTTCCCGGAAACTTGACTGTCTCTTGGGTTTTAGGAATAAAGTGAATTTGAGGAGGCAAAATAGAGGGATGATGAGGAAGGGCAGGTAGTGATGGAAAATGTATGGCAGTGATAGGAGTAAGAGAGAGCAGGTCTGTGAGTGAATGCAGGAAGCAGAGTAGATAAGGACAAGTAAGGGACAAGGAGGAAACTGAATTAAAAAAATAAGTGAAAGAGGGAAAAAAGGGGAAAATAAACTACAAAAACAGAGAAGTAGTCACAAGAAAAATGAGTGAACTGCTGAATACAAAAGAGAACTGCAGACACTGACTGGGACACAGTCTTTCCAAGGACATTTCAGACAAGAAATGTGGAGACCAATGCCCTATATGAAATGAAGGCTTCCAGCAAAGGAAAGGAAACAGTGTCTTCTCTGTTCCCCAATGCCAAAAGCTCTTTGGCAGTTTCAACATCCCACGGGTCTCAGGTCCACTGATTTCTGAGGCCCAAACCACTTCCAGTAAGTACAAGCTGCATAGACCTTGCATCAGCATAATGCAGCTCAGCTTTCATAAGCCGATTGCACACTGTAAGCAGATAACACATTCACAAGACAAGCAAAGCTGTGTTAAAACCCAGCTACCATTTGGCCAAAAGGATAAGTGAGCCATGGGTATGTTTTTATTAACCATTGTATTCTTCATTGCCCAACAGAGAAAAGAGCAGAAATGTACAGTTCTCTCTGCTGTAATCGTCACGTAAAGTCTTTCCTATATATGTCATCCCATCAATCAGACAGCAGGTAAGTATAATCACCATCAGGATTTATTATTTTTTCTCAGAATCCCTGTTACTTCTTTGCTTTTCTCTTCTTGGGAACCATTTGATGAAGAACAGAAGGCAAAGCTGTTGTAGGAAAGAAGCAAGAGGAGAAACAACAGCAAGTCCTACATTAAAAGATATGTTGTCATAATAAAAGAATCAAAAAGATGCTCAACATGTATTCTTTAATGTACACATGCAGCAAACACATCCTGTATAAGAAACTATGGAAAAGGTTCACTGGAAGGCATTTAAGGCAGGTTTCTAATGAAGTAGGAGCAGAATTGTACTGTCTGGAGTTGGAGTTACTTGGGCTTTGCTTCCTCAGGTGGGAAACTGCTCATAGTAACAGAAAGCATCATCAAGCCTATGGGTCCCCCTCTGAAGTCACGGGGAATAGGCATTCGTGAGGTTGGAAGATATATTCTCCTTCAATCATTTCTTCATGATGTGATGAAAGAAGGATTCCTGAGAGAGTTCAAGTGGGCTTTATTTCAAAGAGCCTGCTGAAAGGTAGCATCAAGAACCACCTGAAAGATTCTGCTGATTTTCTAGTTAACCCTACTAAATATCCATGCATCCAAACTGAGAGCACCGTGCCCATCAGCAAGGAGAGTTACACCATACACAGTTCAGACTGATCTCCCTTTTCTATTTTCACAGATCCGATACAAACAGGAAGAAAAAAATAAGGACAGACTGCATCATCTCCCAGCCCCTACCACTGGCAAACTCGCATCTCAGCACAACCACCTAATCATTTCTCTCTCTAAAGCTCCTCTGGGTTTGGGCAGAATAACTGGCCCTAGAAGCCTGTCTGCAAGAACCATCAGCAGAAGCAAAAGACGCAGAACATCTCAAGTGACTATTCGTTCTGTGCAGGTTTCCATCCCTAATTCTGAGGGTTTACATACAATCCCATGGGGAAATGGGGCTGAAGGTCAGAAATTAAAATTGAATGGCCATAACCCTAAAATGGCTCCACTTCAGCTTAGATCTTCTGTCTTCTTTCTGACCAGCTTTGGGGCATGCCACAACTGGGGTCTCTGAAGAGAACGTGAGTTCCACCAGGGATGTCCTCTCTGTTACCTACAGGCTTCCACCTACACGTGTTTACTACATACGTGCTCCTCCACCACAGGAAGAGGCAGTCTCTTAGGAAGAACAAATCTAAATAAAGAAGTTTCTCAGCACCGAAGGAGGTCAGGAAAGCACATCCCAATCCACGCTCCTTCCTGTTAGCACCGGTGACGATCCGTACCATTGTCTTTTTCTTACTTGGCTTAAAAACTGCCGTGACTTAATCCCCGGTCAGTAAAAAAACCCCGATGGAGATAGGTCCATGCTGTTACCAGGCCAGACATCTGTCAGTGCAATAGAGGGGCAGGGAGGGAACG
The DNA here is from genome assembly GCF_034638445.1 of Ciconia boyciana. Lineage (NCBI taxonomy): Eukaryota > Metazoa > Chordata > Aves > Ciconiiformes > Ciconiidae > Ciconia > Ciconia boyciana. The sequence continues at coordinate 3,762,616 of NC_132938.1, read as the reverse complement.
GTGACTCTCGGTGGCCCTTTGGTCCTGCTTTCTACGATAATGCAAGGCAAGGCACTGGAGCTTAATTGGGGATGGCACGAAGCCCAGCACAGGGTGGGGGTGAGAAGGCTGGAAAACTTTGTCATTCTTTGGCCGCATCCCTCCCCCAGAAGCTGCGCAGCACACAGGAGAAAGCTGACAGATAACAAGGCCATTAATTAGCTGATTGTTAAAGGGAGGGTTCCTGTGAAGCAGGTCTTTAGGGACCACATCCTTACTGAAAAGCCTAAGTAAAAATAGGCACTTTTTCTAAATCAGGCTGGCTGATGGACTGTGAAATTCTTGGGCAGGCAAAGCAGTGTGATTTTTCACCTGCATTTAACTTGTCAAGCTCACCACCTCCCTCCCACCCTTCACAAATACCTGGGAGTTGGCCTTAAATGCCTCCTTGGAGAGGGAAATGAAGATTTAGCAGGGACAGAAGAGCAACTCTGAGATGGGTTGTCCCTAATTCACACTTTCCCAGCAGTTATAGGCACACACAGACACTGAAGCTGCAGACATTACCCTCAAAGGTCACACTCCTGTCACTTTTCTTTGAGGGTCATGCAGATGTGGTACAAGCAGGCAGAGGCCAAAATCCTCCCCCAGCCCCAGGATTCCTCCAATTATCCTAGCAGGAGTGGAGAGGAAGGTGGGAAGATTATGAATACACGGCACGGACATCACACCCTGGGGAACCTTCCAATGCTGGTACCCCCTTCCTTTAAGGGACTGACGATCACCCTGAGCAGTGCCAGCCCCACACAGTAGGATAGTCTTAAAACAACAGTGGCTGGAGAGCTGTCCTGCCAACGGCAGGCTCAATGCCCTTTCTCATGGTGCATTGCTTGGCAACGCGTGGTTGGAAATTCAGGTAGCTGCTCTGCAGGACTGGAGACCCTCCTTACAGGCACTGCTCAGTTTGCTAGTGCTCTCATGGAGGAGGATTTGGGGCACCTCAGTCACAAGCTCATGATAGACCTTGACTGACTTCAATGCAGTGCAACAGCCCCTCAGTTAAGACAGCCTCTCATAGGGAACTTTCTGCTACAGAAGCAAAACTTGCATTGAAGTAGAAGCAGCCAGCCAAAAAAGATTGGATAAGTGCCTGGGAAAAGCATAAGGACTTTCCAAATGAAGTAGCAAGGCAAAGCTCTGGAGGTACTGGGGTGCTTTGCCTTTCACACCAGGAAAATTCAGCACACAGAGGAGAGACCTTGCCTTGCTAGGCTCCAGCTTCAGTGACTCCACATACCAAGTGAAAACGCAAGGGAGACCCTCTGCACTTTGCATTCACGAGAATCTGGTTTCCAGATTACAAGATAACTGGGGCTACAGAGAGATACAGATGGAGAAGCAGAGCTGAAGGCATATGCTCGAGCCCAAGCACATGGCAGCAGCTGCAGCGAAAGAAGGGCAGTGTGTGAGTGCATGGGAAGTGAGCCGGCTGTGCAGGGGGGGCAGGCATTTGAAACTGTGACAAATTTAGCGCCATTCATTCAGGACTACATTTTCCACTGTTAATGCCAGTGCTCCATCCCTGATTAGGCTTTGCATCCATCATGTGGTTGCTGGTTGTTTTTTTTTTTTTTTCTTTTCAAGTCAGGACAGCGTGTGTCACAGGCTTTGCTATCTCAGCCTCCTCTAAAGGGGGAGATGCAGCCTGAGAGATGAGATGACATGATGGCAGGATTGCTAACAGCAGGCTGCCCCAGGACTGAGAAGGGTCTGGGAGCTCCTACAAGGCAAGAGAGGAGCCTGACCTCAGGATCTGGTGATCTGTAAGACGGCTTTTTATCCTGGGCAACTTCAAGATGTTTTAACAAAACTTCTCAAAAAACCTGCCTTCTCTAAAAAACAGATGCAAAACTGAAGACCAAATTCCTACTGTTCCTCCCTAGCACCCTTTTCATCACCAGTTAAAGCAAGAGAGTATTGGCCAGCCAGGATGAAAAAAAAAAAAAAAAAAAAAAGATGGAATGGACTCTAGTGAAAATTCAAAAAAAAAAAAAAATGCTGGGGGAGTGGGGGACTCAAAACACAAATGCACCAGGCGGACTCAGCATGTGTAAACAGAAACATTCTCTGCACTTTATGCCAGAGGAAAAGGTCCCCAAAGCCACACGCCTGCTGCACATGCTCCTGACTGCCCACCCACCGGGGCACTTTGTATGAAATACAGTCTTTTTGTCTTTTTTAACTGGAGATTTTCAGGAGATCGCGTAGCTCACCTCAATTCCCACTTTTCCTACGCAGTGCAAGGAAGAAACCAGTCAGCCTGTCTTAAATCACTAAAGATCGTCCCACCTGACACCCCAAAGAGGCTGGGACAAGAAGCTCAACAAAACCGTGAGCTGCCCCTGCAAGAAATTCCAGCACACTTTGAAGCAAGACAGAGAAAGCACCTCCCCAGCAACAGCAATTAAGAGGTTGGCTGACGTCCTCTTCTTGGCTTAAGCTGTCCCTTACATATTTTTTAATCGCAGAGAGTAGCTGTAGACATTTTTACAATCCATAAATGTGAAAGCCTTTTCTGTCTCCTAGCGATAAAGATATCCTGTGGCAACGATAAGCTAATTATGTGTTGCGTAAAGAAGATTAACTTTTAATGTGTTGTTCTCTCATGTCACTGGCTGGCCCCTTTCTCTTGCTTTAAAAAAAAAAAAAAGAGTAGATTTACCAAGTTAAGCATTTCTAAAACACTGGCACCTTGTTATAGCCTTTATCTTAAATGCTGTATCTCAAAGCTAAGTAGCTCTCACCTTTGTAGTCTCTTCTCATTTCAGAGTCTGCCTGCCTCTGACACCCTCCCTTTGCTGGAGATTTTCCTATCATCTTTGAGACAGGATGATCACCAAGCACTGCATGCAGTTTGGCAGTGTTCCATTTACATACATAATGCTGCTCACTGCAGTATTTTCACTTACTCCCTCTCTCTTTTCTAGTCTTAGTTGCTGTTAATCTGGCTCCACACACATCCCACCTGTCTTTTTTCCTGGCTGGCTCTCGTTCTGTTTCCAGTCCAGTAAGATGAAAAAAGTTGTTCAGATGAATTATCTCCACCTGCAGTTATCCAAGAATTCCCTCCCTGCCACAGGTTGCAAAATTCCTTCCATAATGAGGTTTCTTTGAAATTCCTACTACCCTCCTCTAAAACTGAAATGATTTTGTGCCATCCCATCATAGATTTCAGTTCAGAGACCCAGGACAGTGTCAAAAGTCTTTGCAAACAAAAAAAATCCCCATTTCTGCTCCCCATTCAATTCTAGATAATTCTTTACAGGCTACAGTGACTTTTCTCTTGGTGGCTTTCTAAATGCTCATGGACATATTTTTAAACATAAAGTATGCAAGAGTAACCTGAATCTAGTGTGTGTTTAGCCAAGCATCAAATACTGGTGAAGCTGTCAGATGAAAATCTGAAGGTTTTAGGTGTGGCTACAGCCTGAAGAAAATAATAATGGTTTGCTCCATTTTATATAACCCACTGAGAGATCACATTACCTGGAGGACTATACATTCTGCATTGACCCCCCTAAATGTACTTCATAAGTGACATTAAAAAATGTGGGGAATAATTATAATTAACTTTGGCAAGCCTCCTTCTTTCACTTCACTCTACCTAAGGCCAAATCTTCCTACTGAAAGCAGACAGAACTAATACCAATCTTTCATGTGTGTTCAACACACAAATCAGTAAGAAACCCCACTTTCCCTCTGAAAGAAATAGTAGGATGACAGCAGCAGTGCCAAGTTACATGAAAGTAAATTTGTCCTTTTTTGTCTGAGTCTAACATTGGCTCATTGCTTGTTTAGCAGAGGTTAATCTTTCCACTAAACAAGCATTTTCATTTCCATCTTGCAGGCTTCTATTTAGTATTTTTAGGTTCTGTGTCTGTAGTTTGGGTTTTTTTTCTAATTTGGCTCTTCTGTCACATACTGACACCCTCATCTACACTGAACGGAAGACGACGTCACTGAACATTGATCAAAATAAGTTAAAATAACCTTAAACTGAAGTCCACACTGGTCTGAATCTACCAGAAAAGATGTTCCTTTCCTTCTGATGCAAGAAAACTTGCAATTCCTACGATACTGCACTGACTTTGGCATACTACACAGCACACTATGGTATTTATAACATCAATAAAATGTCACAGGGCTACAATATTTAGCTGGTTGTTGCTAAGGTTTTGCATTCTACTTTGTTTAGTAATTTGATCCCTCCCCTACTCTTTTAATTAAGTAGCAACTTTCTAGAGCAAATGACTATCTCCCCAGCAATAGTTGCTGGAAATGATTAAATTGATGACAAATGTGGAAAGATTGTTCTTCCTAACAACAGTGAGTTGATCCCACATCAGGGACAAATGGCGTACGGTTAAGCAGATGAGAGCAAACTAAGTGTTGATTTTTTGCAAAGAAAGTAAAGACATTACTGGTTTTCTACCTTTATCCAGTACCCGGAACGTTATAACTGTCAAGGGGTCTCACTGTTTCAGGCAAATCTACAACCTGACAAAGCAGCTGAATACCAACCTCGTTGTATAAATCACTGAATTCTTCAACCACATCTTTCGGGATCCTTTGCCCACTGTTGGTAAGATGATAAGCCACCCCATTCTTGGAGTAAAGACTGATCCGTCCAACACTTCTCTCATCATCAGTAGTCTCTTCAAGTAAACCATTGTCTTCTGCTAGATGATAGACTGGGTTTCCATGTGAACCATGAATCCACGTAGCTCCCAGTTCAAAAGTGGCGTGCCCTGCAGGAGAGTAAACCAAGCAGACTATTTATAGAAGCCCATTTTTCTGAAAGCGTGTCACACTCAACCCTAAATAAAATGTACATGTGCAAAAACAGAACAGTTGCTCAAGGACACCACATGTTTGAACATCACTTAAGCGAGCTTTCTCTGTTAGACAAGGGCAATGCCAGTGTTCTTCAAACCAGTCCTTCAGGATACAAGTTTAGATAGTGCTAGAAGGATGGGATGTTTCCAATAAAGATATATCACAGTGACACACCTCTGATACCTAAGGCGAAATTCAGGATCTTCTAGGTTCCCAGTTCTTATCATGGTTGTTGCTAGCTGTTCTATCCTTGTTACTTGGCCCTTCTAAATCATCTTCTCTAAACCTGCACTTAAGAACATGACCAGAAAGCAGAGAACGTACTGCTCGTGCTGCAGCACAAGCCATGTACTAGTGAAGGGGGTGTGGGAGGGAAAAGAGCTGTAAGAAGCCACACTGCACTATTGCAAAAAGGACATATAAGGATACTTACATAAATATTATAGTTGTAGGGAAAGAATAGAGTACCTAAAGACTTCAAGTATCCACTGTATTCAAGAGGAGGGGATGGATACCCAGACACAGAAAGGAAAGCATCTACAGCAGGGAGATGTAGGAAAATTTGGATTGCCCTGGGATAGCAACATTGGCCTGCATACTGAACCTTGTGCTGTGATCAAAAATGCATGTTATTTACAAATATACCTCAGATTAACTGCAATACAAAAATGCATTTCCATTCCCCAAATGAGTAAATAGGTTATATTTTATTATTTATGCCTTTGAAAATTTAAATCAGGTTCTTCAAAAAGATGCACTGTCAGGTTAAACACCAAACGCATTTAGTCTTCATCTGCCTGCAAAACACAAAGAGTTTGGTCAGCCCCACTCTCTCCCTTCCTTATAACTGATAGGGTTTGCACCAGGGCTCTGAGCCCCACTAAGCCAGCACTGCCAGGGAGATGTTCAGCACAGGGAGATGTTCAGCAGCTGAAAGGAGGTGCTAAAAATAAGCTTGGGTCATGTCCTCCACCCACATTTTTACAGATTCTCAGAAGTCCAAAGCTAACTGTTTTAAAGTCTGACAAAGCTGTGTTCTCCCAGCATCCCAGCCAACACCACACTGTGCAGCTCGCTCTGCAGAGGTGTGTGAATGCCTGATTAAGTGGGATAGTTAATAGGATCCTGCCTGATGAAGAAAGGATCGTGCAGTTACCAGTCATCATATACTGTTTAACATGTAAATATATGCTCAGACAGACAGACACTGCAGCACTATGCTATAATGCAGTCAAGTTTAACGGGCGAAAGCTCCAAGAAATGCTGCTCTCCAGCTGAGACATCGCCTCCCAGGGAAGCTCCATGGATCTTGTTTTTCAAGCAGACAACCACCTCGTCATTAAGGAGCATGCTGATTGCCCTTCAAAATATGTATTACAGGACTCAAGAGCACAAGATTTCTACGTGCACCTACAACAAAGCATGTGCTTCAGAGCGTGCAGCATCAAGTCACAAACGTGCGCATATTTAAGGTGCCGCAAACTCCAATACGCTCCCAGAGCACCCAGCCTAGCGGAAATGACTGCTGTACATTGGCAGCCAAAGGTACAAAGCTCATAAATATTGCATGTGGCAGTCACCTTGTTAATGCAATCCTCCTGCGAGTCATCACATGCCAGATCAGCAGCAGGAATACTGCCTGCTGCTTTATGTCAGGAGCTTGCTCTCTGCTACAATAACAATCCTCCTGTATATAGCTCTTATTTATGGGGCACCTGATCTTTGAAAGAAAAAACCACGCCAGCAGGTCCCACTGTATTGGTGCTCGGGAACAACTATGATGTGTTCCAAGTTCTCCTGTTTTCAGTAGCTGTGTGGAATATAATCAAATACCAACAAACTAAAAATAGTCATTCTTGCCTGTAATACTTAGAAACTCACTATCATCACCACCAAGCAGATAAGCCAGTTGTTACCTAGTGTAAGTTACATGATCAATTATTTAAAAGTGTAAAATTAAATAACACCTTTTTAAACAGAGTTAGTGAAGTTACTTTCAGGGCCTGAAAAGATTTTAGTCTCAACATTCATCTACTGCAAATGAATCATCCAATACAACAAAAAATAGAAAAAAAATCTGCTTCCTATTCTGTGAATATAATTACTGAGACACGAGCAGCAGTCAAAACAGGCCTATACACAACAATATACCATACCAGCAATTTTCCAAAGGAACGCACAGATTGCGTATCAAGCCTTCTGAATACACACGGGAACTTCCACATTTCCCTTTGCAGCCCTGACTATTTCTTGGGCATCCTGTGGTGAAATATCTGCAGTGGATACAGATGTTATAGATCATGTACAAGAAACACACCTACAATCCACAAACACACAAACCCTCTGCCTCACCTGCACTAGAAATGATGAACCAAACCTCTGAAAATCCAAATTATTCCCCTGTGCCTAGTAGCAACATACTCTATGCAGTTGAGGGAAAATACTGTCCCCTGCAAGACACAGCATGGCTCAGTGAGAGTGGAACTATCAGGATATAACCCTGAGAAGGTGCCACCGTAGCCCTGTTGAAGATTTAAATTAGATCTTTAGTGAAGTGTGCAGGCATGGGAGTGGCCAGAGAAGTTTAACATTTGAATGCCATTTAGACAAGCAGATCAAAGTGGTCGTATGTTGAAGAGCTGGAAGAACCGCTTCAGTAACAGTTTTTTGTAAGCTTTAGCCGGTTCTGAGAAATGAGCAGGTCTTGCATGCCCCAGGTGCAATCTTGCTGCTCCAGGCAGTACAGAAGAAGAAAATACAGCCCAGGACCATGCTGCCCTTTTGCCCTCGTACCAGGGAATAAGGAGATTCTGAGTACGTGCTGCTGCTGAAGATTTCACCACCCAACAGAGCTCCAAAATTGTTCGGCTAAAGGGCAGGTGAATCTGCAAAGCGCCAGAACATGGACCCACCTTGGGAGAGAACTGCAGTCCATACCCAAGCAGTGTAACTTTGATAGTTTGTGGAAGATAAGAAAACACGGACAGTTTGTAGCTTTAAGAAAGGTATTAAAAGATCAAGACTTTGGATTCCGGTCCTCTGCTCTGCAAATAACAGTTACATCTACAAACTGCAAGATCTCCACCAGACTGAAAAGCCTGCTCTTGTCTCATGTTAGTTAGGAAGTGCTAATGAACAGGAGGTAGATTCCCAGCAAAAGCAAAGACATGAGTAACCAGTGAAGGTGTCCAAAGGTGAGAGAATTGGTCTCAATACTAGTACAATAAAACTATTTCACAGGTGCACTGACAAAATGATATATTGCTCCCTGAAGATTTCAGGTCTTTAACACTTCCCTCCTCTCACAGACATGATACAGGATATTTTTAATACAGTGTATTGTGAGTAAAGGACACACTTCCCATTCTAACCTCTATGCCAAGTCTCAGCAGAATGCAAAGTGCCCTACTCAAACCCTGGAGATTAGATTTGTCCGACTGCCTTTTCATTCATCTCCCTTCTGAAAGTTCATAGGACACTGCTGTTTATTTACTGTGGTGAGTTTATCGAGTAAAATATAGTAAGTGATGTAAGCACCTGACAAATAAAAAGAAAGGAGGGCAGCAAGAGGCCAAAGTTAATAAATACAGAGAGTGGGATCAGAAACAGAACTAGTTAATTGAAATCAGGAAGACAATTCAGTAAAAGTGAAGAGCTTTTTGCCTCCTGTGGAGAAGAGACAGGCAATGCCCTTCTAGATACCACGGAAAGTTTCATTGACTACTGTGCTGCAAAGGGTAACGTTTGTTCTAGTAGTTTTGTATTTAGAGATTTTACAAGCCCTTCCAACTGACACGGGATTAAAATATCCAGTGCCTGCACCTTTATTACACACTGAGAAAGGAAGCCACAGAGGTAGGAAAGCTGCAAATCAGGATGAAAGGATACATTGAAGAGGTTTTTCCAGCAGCCTGATTCACAGTGGGTAGTGCCCTACACAGTAAATTAGTTCTAGGGAAATGAATGGGGCTATTTGTGAAACAGAATAGCTTGGAGCTTGCCCCTTCACAAGTGATGTAAGTCACTGAGAAACGGCCGTTCACTAGCCAGGAGATTTACTGACTGCTCCTAGTCAAGAATCAAGCTTGAAAACGTTGGTGGAAACTGTCTCAATACAGTTATTTAATCACAGAACGCTTCTCACAGACCTGTTACACAGGGCTCTTCCTGAACGAATGAAAACGATCACCGAGGTCTTTATTTTATAGAAACATGGTTTTGGAGCAGCCCTTCCTTGGAAAAGATGCATGAGATAGCTCAGATTCACCCACCCACCCTGAAAAGAGCCCAAGGATTTATGTTCCTAACAACATCACACCTCAAATAACCTTTTGCACGTGCACGTTGGCTGAAAAAGCACATTTTCAAGGTCAAATTAACCTAGTGACAACACAAAGCCTTGCTAGCAGAATAAAGCAAGCCCAACGCATTACTCCCAAAATGCTGCTCTTACCAAGTTTCACACTTTGCACGCGGCCTCCAATTCGGTCAGTCGCCTCAAGGATAGTTACATCCGTGAAACCGCTTTCCAAGAGCGCTTTCGCTGCTGACAGGCCTGCAAGCCCAGCACCGATAACTACTATTCGAGGCTGTCGTTTTCTCTGTAGGCCACTACTAAGAGGATCATCCGTGCTGTCTGCAGATATTTCACAACTTTGCATGCCGTCCAAGCTCTCTTTCTAAGGAACCTATGGAAAAAGCAAACAAGCTTGTTCAGGGAACTCGGCTCAAACTTACCCTCTGCAGTTAAAAATCCCAAGGAAGTCTATTAAAAAAAAAAAAAGAAAAAAGAAAAAGCCCACCAGAGAAGAAAGAAAACTTGTGAACTAGACCCAGCCTTCAAAATGGGATGCATGGTAAGGATAACTGAGGTCAAATTGGGATGCAACAACTTTTTGGCCTGGAGCACCAGTACTGGAAACTCCAGAAATCTCCACCCTCTTGTACCATGTAGACTATTTCCAGAGAAGTCAAAGGATTTTCAAACTCCCATTTCTTTATATAACCTCCAAAAGTGGCAATTTTGTGGTAAAAACTTAAAAAAAAAAAAGAAAAGGAAAACCACATCCCCAGTGCCGACAAGGCCCACAACACAGCGATGAAGCTTCACTTTGCCTCTGTGGCAACCACAAAACATAAGCTTCAGATCATATAACTACGGGACTAGGTAAAGAGGATTTAGCTCAAAGCATGGAGATCAGATATCAAACCAATCATTACAGAAATGGTACAGACGGAAAAACGTTTTAACTGATGAAAGCCAACAAGGGCCAGTTCAAAAATTCACAGCACATGATGCAGCCCCTGGAGCCAACACTGTCCTGCCACATCAGGATCAGCCTCAGTCTTTGATGAAGAGAGGTTCAAACCCATAACCCGTCCTGACTAGTCCAATTCTACCTCCACCTACCCAATGCATCCAACTGCTCCTCCAACGGGTATCCTATTTTTCTTTGCAAACTCCTAGAAGCCATCTTTTTAACTGTGTATACCCTTAGTTCTCGGGTCCTATCCCCTTATTTTAGTACACAGCCTGAGTCCATGGTTAAGGTTAAACCTTAATCAGGGATCACCAGTGTAGGATGTCTTTATACATGAATGTCAATCTCTAGTCATCTGGTTCTGGGTAGGTTCAACACCTGCCCTCAAGAGCACAAAGGAACAGGGTACAGAGACCCATGCTCCACCAGGCCCAAGAAGACATCAGTCCTGACTTGCAAAGGACAAACATGCAGCCCAGGATTCATCAGCCCTTGAATCAGCTGGTGCCCCGTGATTTGGATAAAGCACACGCACGATTCCTAGCCTTACCGTCCTCCCTACCCAATGCTTACTGAACGCAGAGAAATCCAAGGAGCTAGTATGCTGCCGCTACCTGCTGCCAAGCTGCTGGATACACTACTTGAGTTCTTCCCCAACTCACCCAACACCTGGCCAGTGCCAAAGATTCCTGTTTCTCTCTTGCATCACCAGGAGAAGACTCAAACCTTTGTGCTTAAGATACCACTGGACTATTGCAGTATATGATCATGTGTGCTAATGAAGTACAAAGCAATAGCGGTTTCATTTGGAGAGTCCCTTTTTCTATGGGTTCTTAAAGCATTTATCTGTTGACCAAACATCTCCTGCTCCCTGTGACAGAGGTGACACCAGACTGCAGTCAGTAGTGATTTAAGCAGTGGTATAAACAGCAAAGTGGTCCTACTGGAGCTCTTGACAATTATTTTGCAAATATTTAGTTTCAGCTGGAACAACTTCAGCTCAATCCCCCCTATCTGGGCTCACCTGCAAGAGAGATTAGCACAGTGCCTGTAACAAACTCTGCTTCTGCCAATACAGCTTGTTCCAACTGCCACTGAACAACAGAACGGATGACATTGAGCCAGCTCTGGCTGCAGCCATGCTAAAAACTTCTACCTGCGATTACATCAATCATCTCACTGTTTTCATCTCCTGACCAACAGATCTGAGCTAGCAAATGTTTGTCATAGGGAGACAGACATTGGTGTTGGGAGTGTTATTTCCAAGCTGAAGTCAAACATGTCAAGCATCCAATGCTATTTAGTCCATGGTGAAAGGGTCACGAATGACGGTCATTTGACAAGCGGAAAAGCTGTGAGCAGCCAAAACCAGGCACTGGACTTACTTCTGAGCAAGCTGGATTCAAAAGCAGTACAACAGCTTGAAGAAGTAGCAGTGAATGAGTTCTTCCCTGTTCCAGAAGAAACAGTAAAGATCTGGAGCAGGCAGGGGGAAGGAGGATGCAAAGCTCCTTCCTACAGCAGCTGGTGAGATGGGTCAAGTTTCCAGTTGTAGACACCTTAGGACTTGTCTCTACTTGGCTTTGATGCCGATTCATTCCTCTTGTGGACTTTCCTCATGTGGGACAGGATTGTTTTGTTCTTTTTTATCTTAATCCACTCTGAAAGTGGATTTTCAGAATGGGTTAAAATAAACAGGAACATGGCACTCCAGGTATGGAGGGCCCCTCTCGGGAGTTAGTTGGGAACTGCTCCATGATGTGTAGGTTAAATCCTCACCAGTCAGAGGCTGATATGAAAGACGAGACCACTGCTCAACAGACTGACACAAACACACGCCACAAACAGAGATGAAGGACAACATTCTAGTTGAAAAACCAAGCAAAAAAAGGAAGCATCACTTTTCTCTATTTACCAGTGCAGGACAATGGGAAGGAGCTGGGCTTCCTACCAAGAAATGTTTTTTCCGCCATCTTCTCTTGAGGTTGAGTGAAGCCACTACATTTCTCAGGCCCTGTCAATCACTGGTCCTTTACCTCCCCTCCCAAGCATGCCAATTTATTGACTTTTAATCTAACAAGATAAGAAGTGAAACTTCTCTGGGTTCTTTTAAGACCTTTAAGATGGGCCCCGGACATTGGGATCTCTGTATTCAGAGCTTCAAGGAAGTCCACCACTGGGATACGAAGGACAAAGCAGTACGGTTATTAAAGGGTACATAAGAACTGCAAGAACACAGCAAGTCATATTGAAGAGTCTGGGGTTGGTATGAAGAGGAATGACCTTCTTCTGGCAGTACCCAGCTGCCAGCAGTAAGTCCAATAAGGACATCGTAAGGTTGAGCTAATGTCCAGACCTCTGAGCTTAACCACCCCAGGGACTTCTTCCCCTTGCATTTGCCAACTTCTTCTTGAATCCCTCTATACTTCTGGCCTTCGCAACAATTTTGTGATGAGGAGCTCCACAGTCCATTAATCTTACACAAATATTAATGTCCTTTTGGTGGTTTCAAATGAATGAAATTCATGTCCCCAATGAAAATTGAGGACATCCCCCAAAACCATGTTATAAGAAACACTGACGAGTCATTCCTTGTTCACATTCTCCTCGGTGCTAAGGACCTTCATATATGATCCTAGTCATCTCTCCTTCAAGAAGAAATAAATCTTAATCGAGCTAGTCCTTCCTCATTTGTGAGCTATTATAAACCCACAGCTGAAATAACTCTTACTAGAAATGTCTTCAGGATTTATTACAACCCATAGACATTCTGTAACACTCTCCACTTCTCATCCAGTCTCCAGATAACACTTTGATCCGTGTATTTTAATCGCCACAGTAAAGAAACATCTTTTCTGCCATCTACATCCTATAGAAATGGAAGCGTTTTAGCTCAGTCCTTTAAGTACAGCTTTCCTAATCCTGGCTTCAGCGAACTCATGTGAATTCTTCACATGAAAGCTTCAAGAAAATGTTTTCCCCTCCTGTTTCACCATTTTAATACTGGATTAGGTGACCTGTCTAGACAGATGAGAAAATAACAGGCTATTTTGTGTGTACAGAATCCTGATTTAGAAACCACCCTTAATTAGCCAACAACCTTTACCGTATGATCAGCAGGGGAAGGCAATTAAAATTTAGCAAGAGCTTGGGGCTTTCCAACCAGGATACATGCTCCATTGTGAAATGAACAGACGATATAAATATATGAATCCCCACTACACTTTCAGTATCAATTATACACTCCGTTAGGCTCCTAAGTAAGACAAGCACATAAAACACAGTCTATTATGTGCAATGCTCTACCTTCAGTATTTGCCAAGCCACCAGCCAGGGCTTGAGCCAGTGAATATTACTAGGTCCTCTGACACAAAGATGGTTTGGCTTTTTACTTTTTCTTGATTGCCAAAAAGGGTTGTTTCTTTTTTATTTTCTTTTTTTTTTTTTTTTTAAATCACAGGGTAAGAAGCGTGTTAGCTGTCCTACTGTGAATCTCTCCAAGGCTGCAATTTTACTTTGTGTCCATCTAACAACACGGGTAGTACTAAATCATAGCTTGACTAACAGTAAAATTCCCCCTGCTTTGTCTTGCTTATAGCTTTCCTGTCAGACAGCTAACAGGCACCAGCTATCCACAATAAAATAAAATAATAATAATAAAAAAATCCAAATACACATCTTCCTTCTGTCTTAAAAATATAGCTTTGGTCCTCTTACCTCTTGTGTATCTAAGTGTCCCACTCATGATATTTAATCACTCCTTCTTCCAGACCTGCTCCCTTTTCTCAGACTCTATCGCCATTCTGCCCTTGCCTCCCTAGGTGCCACTACCTTCCATTCATCCCTTCTCACTACTGTCCATTTCTTTCATTTAAAAAAAACAAAAAAAAAACCCACAAAAACAACTTAAATTCCTTAAAAACAATCCCTCCCCAAAAAAACCCTGAGCGCAACTGCTGTTTCCCAGCAGGCAAATCTTTACAGAAATCTGTTTTCCAAGATGGGCATCATTCTAGCAACCCAGAATCATGGGTTTCCATTCCTGGCATTTGTACCCTTCAATCCTATGAACTCCCCATCCCTTCATCTCTGCTGATCTTAGTTATGCACCCAGCCCACTGACTGCTCCCAGGGAAATGACTCTTTTCATCTACAGAGAGGAACCTTGTCAGCTTTCAGCAGGACTTCACACCAGAGCTATCCTAGCAATAACTTAGAAATAATTTTGAACAGATTCTTGTGTTTCATCCTTTTAATAAAGATATATTCAGGATATATTCCCTTTAACACAGAGTGCCTTCTACTTATTTAAGTTACAGTGGCCCCACAGACAATAAATAGCATGAATGCAAATGTCACACTAGCCTTCTCTACCTTTAATCCAGTAGCAATAGCAATAAAGTTCAGAGGTATGTCCGCTTCATGATTTTTTTCTCATTTTTCCAGTAAAACCTTGCAGGTCACAAGGAAGACGACAGAGAATTAAGGCAGTTCACAACTGCCCTCCTTATTACAACAATACTCTCTGATCAGGCTATTCTTCTAGGACCCTTAAGAAAAAGGTCACCAAGGCTCCGACAATTTAAAAATACAAAAACAAAATAAACAAAAACATTTCTCAAGGAAATCTGCTATTCTTAGCTCACCCAAATACTCTTGTGGTAGCACTGTCCTAGCTGTGATGACACAAAGACTTAGGCAAGGCAACGTACTGAAAACAAGGCTTGTGTGCTTAAAGGCTTAAAAGCTTAAAGGCTTAAAGGTGGTTGGTTGGGTTTTTTTGGTTTGTTTTTTCCACCAGGAATGGTTAGTCTTAAAAAAAGTGACCTTCCTCTCCCTGCAGAATTTGTATCACACAGCAGGTTGTCTTATACCCACGAGCCATAGCTGTGAGCTCCTGGCATACCATAGACTACAATCATGGTCATCCCAGGTGGGACTTTTCTCACCCCATTTCATTACTTGGGTGTCCAACTTGCATCTGCTGTCTGCAGCCTTTCAGGTGATGGAGAGGAGGAGTAATCCATCCTGCTGATCTTTGGCATACCTATCTTAGGACGGACAAGCTGAAAGGAAGCTTACAGACCAGTTTAAAACAATCGCCTAACCTTTCTGACTCCTCTTACATTAGCAGTTTAGCTAGGATCAGGAGTTTGCTTTGGAGTGACCTCAACACCTCCACTTCCCATGCTTTCATTCCTGCTGTGCGGTGGTATCGAAGCAGCCAAACGGCTTCACTCCTTATGGACGAAACTAAACTGGAAGATGTACTCCAGGAGAGCCAAAATGCACCCCAGCCACTAAGGGGCATTCATGGGGCCAGAGTACAGCAAGTCCAACCTGAAGCCTCCAGCGACACACACTCGCAGACATGGGGACCTCAGCACTGACTCTTGGGCTCAACATATCACCTTATCATTACCATGACATACTTACTGATCTAGAAACAGCTTTTGACAGCTAAAATGAGGCTGAGAGGAACTGCACCTCCAGAAGAGGCAGCCAGTGGCTACACATCCACATGGTGTTCCGAGACTCCAGCACGAGGACCTGGTTTTCTTTCCTAATCACACTATTTGCCTGAATTTTTTAGTCCTTCTGCAGAGTGTCAAATTGACAGTCTTCACGTTAACAAGTGTAACAGCCAGTCTAGAGGGTGAGAAATGCATCATCAACACAAACAAATTCCCTGCTGACCGCACAGACAAAGCAGCTCCAGCATAAACCAACCACAATTTACCAGAATCACTTTATTCCCTCTAGGTTTTTAATTGATGGGAATTAAGCATCATCCTTAATCAGAAACCTAAACAACAATATTGTGTGTGTGTTTGAAAGGAACTCAGATAAAAACAACATGGCTTCATTTCAGTTGAAAGACTAAATGGAAGCACAAGAAATAAACACACTACTATTTTATTATTATTTTAAGTGCAACTATTCAAGATACTATCAACACATGAAGGAGCACTACATACACATGTGTTTATAATGCAGGTTTGTCATCACAGTCTGAAAGTGTTTACAAACAGAGAACACTTGACACCAAAGGATTAATTCAATCTAAGCAGAGACAAAGCGAGATTGAGCAACCAAGAGCAGAAGCTAGAAAAATTCAGAACAGAAATAAGATGTCTATTTTTAACAGTGACACTAATCAGCTGTTGAAACACTTTTCACCAAAGACAGAGAGGATATTGTTTGACGCTTTTAAATCAGGATCCAATCTCTCAGAGACTTTTACACTCCAGTCCCACCAGAAGACAGGCTTGTGGTGGGACTGCTCCTGGGAATGCTCCTGCCTATATGATGGAGATGGCCAGGACAGATGTTCGAGACAAAACTTTCTGGCCTTTGCACCTCTGGAATCTACCATGGTGCAGAACTGTCCATCTGTGAGCGCATGCATTATTAGCATAGCGTTGTAGAGATGGAGCGCACATGCAGGTGGTTTCCTAACGAATGGAAATCAGTCGCACAGACCACCCAGTGCAGGGCATCTCCTGGGCCCCAGAAAACAACAACAAGAGCAGCAGCAAACTTTTTGATACAGAGTTTCAAAAGCCTTTTTTCAATAGATGTAATAATCTCCATTATTTCATCAACTGCATACAGAAGAGTGGTTATCTGAAAGCACTATTAGCAGAGCCCCCATGCAAAAGCTCCACAACAGAAACAGAAAGGCAACTTATTTAGCAGATGTAAAGACACTCCAGCATTTAGGCCATTAACTCATTACGCAGTCTAGCACTACTTGTACTGAGCAACTGCATGGCTGTAATGAGTAACCTTTACCTAAGTAACTGCTGTAACAAAATTTCAATTATCATCTCTAATGCACC
Organism: Ciconia boyciana; assembly: GCF_034638445.1. Taxonomy (NCBI): domain Eukaryota; kingdom Metazoa; phylum Chordata; class Aves; order Ciconiiformes; family Ciconiidae; genus Ciconia; species Ciconia boyciana. Next base: position 3,745,638 of record NC_132938.1, on the reverse strand, counting down.
TTTTTTTCTAAGCTGAGGGAGAAGTGCTTGGAAGGATTACTCTAGTTAGAGCAATTTCATCTCCCTTAACACGTTTCCAGGCTTCAGACTCAGGCTGTCCGCTGAGCATAGGTCAGGATAGAGCAGATCATATCTCCAAGTAGACACAAAAATGAAGCAGAAGGAGATTTCTGTGCTGTCCCCAGCACTGCCTGTCGCCAGTGCCTCCCGTCGCTGTTAGCTGTGGTTCTCCCTGCGGCTCCTGGCACAACAAACAAGCATTTTGTAACTTCTCCTTCTCTTCCGCTTTCATCAGCCTTCTCAGAAGCAAGCACATTAATCCTTACTGCCTGTTATTTCAAGATGCTCTTTCCAAGCTCTCCAGGCTGTAAACATGTCAAACTGGAAGACATGTCTCTTTTCTCCCTCTCCACATACCCCCCCCTCCTTTTTAATCTAGCAGGTTGCACGCCAAACTCGCTCACAATCCTTTTCAGAATCACCATTTATACCAGCACGGGTTAAGTACGGACACCCTTTCAACAGAAGGCAGGAGCATTATTAATTGAACTTAAGTACTCCACATCAGTCAGATACGTGACTGAAACAAGCCTGCTGTTATAAACTACTTTTGTACGGTAGTTGCGCAAACACCACCCTGGCAAGGTTGCGTCTGCAACGCAATGGGAAGTTTATTGCATGGGAAGCAGACACACCTTGTTTACTCAGCTACCTGGAGAGCTGCAGGAGCAGGATAATGGTCCGCAGCCATCTACGTACATACCAAGGCCCTTCCCAAGCTCATAAACCTGTTCACTGACAGCATACGCACCACTGAGATCAAGGTTAACTCCTGTTACACCTGCACACGCCACCAGGGCTGAAACCACCTGGAGAGTGGTGTTTCATTGTCATCCTCATGTTCAGGCTTTACTGAATTCGGTATTTTAGTCTCAACAGGTTTGCCAGCTGGATACGGGCAGCTGGAACAAGCCACTCAACCCCAGACCAGTCCTGCTGCCCTCTTTTGCAGGCAGCTACCAGGCACGGGCAGGCAGCAGGTCTTGGCAGAGGAGACCTGTTCTGACAGCTCACAGAAACTGGAAGTGTTGGTCAGAAGCAGCCCCTGGAAGGTTCTACTCCAGCCTCCTGCTCCAGGTAGGACCATCACCAGCATGGTCTCCTTGAATGCAGTGTTTTCCCAAGCAAGACAGACCCAAGATCCCCTGTTTTTTCCCATCAGTGCGACTTCAGCCCCTTGCTCCTCATCACCTCTTCATGTCTGACCAGAGCCTTGCAGATGCTGCACGGGGACACGTGAGTGAGTGAGCAATTCTCCCTGGACCCAAGTGTATTTTGAGGGGAGCACCTCCATCGTCTCTGCAGCACCCTCCCCACTGCATCCCACACCATCAATACAACCCATTTATCCTGTGCGCCTCACCTTTGCCCACCCGCCCTGGTGATGGAGAGCTGACTATACTCATCTTTCTCACCACGGTGGTACAAGGAAGCCAGACAGCTTTTCAAAAAAACAAGGCAGCACTCCTGGTGCAGACGAGCAACCCATGCCCTGCCTTATGTTTCTGCAGGCAGAAGCAGAAACAAAGTGGTTCGATTTCCAGAGAGTTGCTGAAATTTATAGGGGTGGCTGTGAGAGAAAAACAAGTTTGAACTGAGGACAAATACTACCATCTGCTAAAATTTGCCCACGTAAAAGCCTAAGCCATCAAATGTGGCTTGAGGCACTGAAAAGGCTGCAGTTCAGTAGCGTTGATCTTACATTAGCATCTACAAGCCCCATTTACAAATTACTGACCCACCCCAATGACTGACACACAGTGAATGCAGAGCTGGATCAGACATCAAGGAAGGAGACACATTAATAACACACCACCTGTACTCTTAGACAGCAGCGTGAACAAAATGCTTCCCGTTTTACCCATATGCCAAACCTGCAGCCTTGTGCCCAAAACCTCTTTGGCATCATTTTTTTTGAAGGCAGCAGAGACCTACAGGCTGACTCTGCACTCTTCTTCCTCTGGATGCGTCCCAAAAGAGACAGAGGGAAATCACAGCATTAACCTTCGCCTGTCCAAACTCAGGTCTCCTCCAGCCTGAGAAGATGACCTTAGCCAGGCTACCTAGCCCCTACTCTTGTAACAAAACACTGCAAGCCTTATCTTCATTTCCCCCCTCATTTCCAGAAATATCACCTCCCCACGTCTCAGGAGAGACAGATGGGGCCATATTAAATTGTTTCCTTTTCCCAACCTGGGAAGAAGTTGTGCTTCTTCGATACACACATAACAAAGAATGGACTCCTACTCCTAGTGTGATCACTGATGATCTGTGGGACCTTGGGCAAGCCTTTTCACCTATCCATGTCTTATAAGGACGACCACCCGGAGCCCCCTCTGTAAAACTACTCCGTTAATTATGAATGAGAAGCAGCCAAAAGCTGCTAGACCTTAGAGTTGGAACCATTAGACCTTATGCAGGCTACAGGCTTCAACCACAGCACCACTCTGTGGTCCTACACTGCTGGCCTAGAAAAGGGAGCAGAAATGTTTAAGTTCTTCAACAACAACAACAAAATGTTCTGAGAAACAGTATTTTTTTGTAAGTATGATCCAAGACAGCTGTCCCCTTTGCCTCTTCCCACAGCACCACCATTCAGGAAAAATGCAGGGGAGGCAGAGAGAATAAACTGTCAAATCTGACATTTTATAATTATGTCTGAATCAGCAAAGATGGTGGAAAAGGCTCCATGAGAAGATCACCTGCTAGCTTAGAGGCACTGGGCACCTCCTTTGCCACCTGATTTTCTGCGCAGCTTATCCGAAGCTGTGTTGCAAGAAAAGACACAGCTAGCCAGCGTCCAAATCTCTGAGTGATCAGACCAGCAGCCCACGGAGAGTGGGAAATGTGGACAAAACAGCATCCGTGATAATTCAGTCTTCAAGACAAGGAGGGCCAGGAAGCATTGCAATGAGCCACCAGCTCCCATACCCATCACAGGCAGACTAGCCTCCCGCCCGAGAGACGATTTGTGGAGCTGGCAGGGGAGCGGGCCAGGCAGACGATTTCAGACAACAAGCCAGCAAAGATGGAGCAGGCAGGGAGCAGAGCGCACTTTGTAAATGGGTGCCACAGTTCTGACTTTACAAAGGAACCTGTTGAGGAACACACAAACGTCACACGTGATTTATACACTAGTGAGGGATCCACTGCTGCAGCCGGTGAACCCCATTGAGTAATACTGACTTCAAGCAAAGAAGAAGCGTCAGGATGTTTTGCCTTGTTACACTCACACCCCTGCACACCGGCGTTCAGTTTGCATTGACTGCAGCAAGTGTTCCAGTAGCACACCGAGTGGCTCCCAGAAACACTTGCCCCAGCAAGCCTCCCCCACTCAAAGTCACCAAAAATTTGCTAACTGGGAAAATCTCTGTACTCTTGAATGCTTAGAGGAGATTAAAACAAAAAAAAAAGGGTCACTGGATGGTGCTTTTGATCACGAAACCACTGCACATTTTTACCACTGTGATCCAACTTGTTTTAATGCCTGCAAATATCCCTCGAGTCAAATGAACTTGTTCAAAGCTGATTCACACCAAGGCTACTTTTTAAATTGGGTAGTTGTTGACAAGTAGAATATATTTAACAAGCCCCAAGCATCTTGGCATGCAGTATAAAGACTTCCTATTATGAGTTGGTTTTTTTTTTTAAAGCTAACATATGGGCAGAGCAGGTTGTCTGCCACAGGGCACTTCCATACAGTGCTTGGCACTACCAGAACTGCAAGGATATCCAAAAAATAAACCAAAGAACGTCACGCCAACAACATAGGGGCTGAATCATGCCATTTAAAACTCACTGATAAAATGCACCATTATGTGTTTTTCAAACCCTTTTCATCCGAGGGAAAAGAAAATAAATCAAAATAATTGGCTGGCCTGTGGCCGATTCTCAAGCGTGTTCCTCTGGCTGAAGGGCACCGTGAGAAGACAGCAGGCTCAGCCAGCTCCAAGATGCTGGGAAGGGAGCAGGCTATCTTGAACTACTCTTCAAAGGCCCCTTTGACAGCCTGCTGGAATACACCTTGGCCAGTGGGTCGGCATCTTGATTTACAGTATGTGGATAAAATTAAGGACTAGATTATTTCCTCCACCATCGGAAGCTCCCATGGAAATGCGAGGAGGCAGTTATCATCCCCAAGTGATTCCCAGAGAAACGGGCTGAGAATGAAGTCAAAGGCCTTTCAGGAACACACAGCAAGGGCACCCTGTGATGGTAAGATGGGTCAGCTATGGTCAGACTGGCTGAGGTTTTGGGACAGTCTTGGAGGCGTAAGTCTCTTCCTTCCCCTTTTTATTGCCGCTTCTCTGGTCACACAAAGCTGGTTAGTTCATCTGCAGCTGAGACAATGACTTCCCTGCGCCACGCGGTCTGGGCTACAGAACTTCTCCTGCCCACGCAGCTAGTAAGATCAGAACACTGTAATGCTGTGGTTCATGTGCCAGAGGCTACAGCAGTACACAGGACACAGTTAAAAGGAGTTTCACAGCAGCGAATAAAAGCAAAGCTTCGGCATGTTCCTTGCACAACAGAGGACCAAATCCAGTAAATTCTCTGCTCTACAAATCCCCCGAAGACAGAACAAGTATATGCTGTAGCTCGCACATCAGCATCCCCTCTATTTTGGGAGGCTGCAGAGATAGGTACAAGGGCCCACCTACCTAGAAGGCATCTCACAACATCTGCTCCATCACCAGGGACAGCTTACACTGCCAGAACACTCTTCTACTGCATCAGGAGGAACTGGAGAGAATAGGGACACCAGAGTGGTATTCAACCTGCAGCAGTGAATGGGATATTCCCATCTTAACCCTGGCGATAGAAATCGTGATCTAGCCACAAATTCTAACGTCCGTGGTAGAAATCACTATGTTTCCACATCCCATAGACCATCAGGGACCTATCAACACCGTGAGCTGGCCAGAATCTAAACCAGTACAGCAAGATGCAGTTTGGCTATGTTAACTTCTGTCGTGTCTGAGGCTAACAGCTCAGGAACAGAGCTGTTGAGCTAGCCAGGACAAGCAACAACCAGCCCCAAACTGGCCTGCCTTTTCCCGTGTTTCTGCAAGCTTGCCAAGCTCTGGTTGACCCCATGGTGGGAATCTTCCCCTTATTTGCAGCTCCTTGATCACGTTCATTATTAGGAAGTATCTGCCACTGCTAAGCTTCTCATGAAAGCAAAGCTTGGTGTTTCAGGACTATAAAAGGAAGGAGAGACAGACAGTAAACTACAGAAAAAAAGAGGTTACAAACTAAAAACATTGGTATAATGGATCAGAACAATGCTGCAAACAAGTTTCCTGCAGAACTTGTATTCCGACTGCCAAAAAGAACTGTACTCTATGCCATCTGCATAACCGTGCGATCTTATCTTCACTACCCTCCTTCTCTCTCCAATTGTTTGGGAGTCTTAATTGATAAAACCAGCCTTAATTAAATAGGAAACTTGCCCGTGTTTGCACAACTCAGAACACAATGGGGTCTCAGTCAAATAAACACTGGTGTCCATATTACACTTGGGAATTCTCTGTGGTTTGGGGTTTTAAATTCATTGCAGCAAGCTTGGGAGTAAAGTTGCAACAGGAATCTTTTCTTCTCCTCCCATCCTGTGTAATAGGAGGATGAGACAGGGAATGAATCTGCAGGCAGAGAGGCTCAGTACTGGTTCCAACTCAATGTGTACATGAGGATCATTTCAGGACACACCATATGAGACATGCTAGCCCAAAAGCAATTATTTTTTCTCACCACTTCTCAGAACCCAGACCTAACAAACTGCCCTGAAATAGCAGCACAACTCTCTAAATAGCATCATTTCTTCTCTATTTGAAAGCAACACCCACACTGAATCTTTGATTTTAAGCCATCCCCAAGTAGTTACCACATCTTTACCATTCAAGCCACAGGGAAAATCATTAAATGAAACAGCAACACTAGGGGATAAGAACCCAAATTAGAAAAGCCGAACACCGCACAGATTTACTCCCACAGTAACTGGATTGACTTCAGCCTGGAACAGACTAGACATGACTCCAGGAAAAGTACGTCTCTCCAGGTGGAGCTGTATTGAGGGGACTTCTGGGCCCGTGCTTTGCTGGAATGTTAAATGCAAACCACATGCTCCAGCTTTAAGATGGCAGACACACAACCAGGGCTGCCTTTAGCACACAGCTTTCTCCATCCTGCTGTCCGCACAAACATGCTCACGTATCACACAAGAGCCCAAGGCAGGGAAATTCAGGTTGGGAAGCTCGTCCTTAGATCTCGATGAAGTCTGGGTCATGGCTGGCAGACTGGCTTTCTGAGATTTTTACCCACTAGAGGTTTTCCTTGAAGAAGATAGGTGTTTTCCCCATGCTGCTTGAGGTGTGTGGTTTTGCATACGACTGCAAGAAATGTTTCAATACAAAAGCACAGACTTTCTCCTAACCAAACACTGTCTGCATTCAGGTCATCTACAGATAGCCAGAGGAAATCGGTGACTGCGACAAAAGACATCTTATACAGGAATGCATCCCTGCTGTAACGCAACAGACGCAATTCACCCTGCTGAGTGATTTTCCTCCTGAGTGCTAGGCACACCAAAACAGAGCAGAGAGCAGAAACAGTTCATGAAAGACAAGGAAAAGAAGGGTGGGAGAGGAAAGAGATGAAAACACAACAGTGGCACCTTCGGCTTTGTTTCCACCTTCTTGCAAACTTCAAAACAAAGCCCAAGGATCAAATTTTGTCTGGAGACTCCAACAGAAAACCTCCTCCAGTCGATTTCTTGTGCTTTGAGGTTAAGTGCCCTGCAAGCAACTGCAGCCTGGAGTGCCATGGGACGCACGCTAATGATGGATTATCACTTCTGCAAGGTGCCTTTCCTTCCTCCCAACACACCTGAACTCAAAAACATTTCTTCTCTGTGATAATCAAGACATTTTACTGAAACAAAGGGAAGTTTACTTGGCATTGCTCCTCTACAGTAAACTGTGTCTCAAACAGCTTCACAGAATTAAGATAAAACATTGCTCAGAAAGAGAAAAAGTAAATAGTACAGGCTGAGGAAAAAAAAGAGATATTTTAGATCTAAGAGATTTTTCACAGAGCAGGAAGACTTGTCTTGTGATAAACAGTAGAAACCAGGAGCTGGGACACTTGTGATTTATCTGTTCTTCCACAGCCTTCCCATGTGACTGGGGGTAAAAGAATGACAATCCTATCCATAAGTTGCTAAAAATATAGCACAATTTCAATGTGTTTAGATGGGAGCTCATTTTATTCAGCACATCACGCTTTATCCTTTCAATACTTCAGCTTCACCATATGTAAAACAGCATTAGCACCTATCTGTGCCAAAAAAGCATTTCAATTAATGCCCTCAAATGAAAAGGAATCACTGTAAAGTATTAGATAGCCACCAGGACTGAGCTATGTGGAAGTCAGAAGAGATAACAAGCCAGTAAATTTCAAATCACTGTGTGCATCCACCCCATCACTACATGCCGAAATCCATACAGCCTACAGATAGGCTGGCATGTTGGCAAGAAAAATTTGTCATTTCTAAATTTAGCAGACACTTCAATTATTGTGCAATGCTTCAAAAGCAACAGAGATATAAAGTGGAGTTTGTAGGACGACCATTTGAACTTAAATGAGAGCTCCGCTCACCAAGCAAAGTCTTTTCTTAATTCCCTTCCTGTTTGGACAATTTGATCCACTTCCTTTTTTCCACTGCAACCGCGAGGGTCTGTCCTGCAGTGAATGGATGGGCTTTTTTCTGGGATAACTTCCAGGTTAAAGAGAAAGGATTTACACTTGAATGAAACATAGGCTCTGTATTTGGAAAATTTGTTTTGAAAACTTGGGAAGGAAGCAAAGCCTCCTTCATTTAAAAAGGGACTCAATTAACATTCTCCAACAAGTCTTCCTATCGAAAGAACAGTACTTGCTGGGGGACATGTGATTTGAAACTTGTTCTGCTCGCTCACAATGTCCCTTTCTGAAATACAGGCCACTGTTTTCGAGAGACACGAGGATCTTTGCACAGCTTTCCAAAGGACTGCCCGTCACAGTCAAGGCCCTGACTCCGGACATAAGATGTTCTATGACTTAGGCTCAGGAAACTTAAAATAGTGCCTAAAGACCCTAATGAAGACCTAGAGTGACACATTCACTCTGTGAGCACTGTGGATCCCTCTACGTGGACAGCTCATCCGCGTTCAGCCACAACCGCAAGATGAATCCTCCCCAAGACCTAAGCAGCACCACAGATCTCACCGCCTTCTCTTCTTGAAAACATACAGCATTGCACATCTGGTTTTGGTTTTAAGATGTTTTGTAAAGAAGACACTAATGACCAACCAAGCAGGTGTTCTGCTTTTGATTCACAAGTTACTGGGTGTGGGTTTGATCTGTGACAGGCAGTGGCCCGACAGGACCACCATAACTTGGTTTTGGTGGTCCTGTCTGGTTATCTTGGTTTTGAAAAACAAACCTGAAAGTGCCGGGCATGTCTAGATATTGCCCACGCAGGATGAGAAAACAACCTATGCCATTATTTTTTTCCAGCTAAAGCTAAAGGGAAAAGAAGGTCACTGACAATTTAATATCTACTTTTATTTCTGAATTCCCTTATCAACTGCATATGACAGAGCATTCTTCACCCTTTAATAAGTAGAGGTTGAAGTCTAGCCCAACTCAAAGTTGATGATGGATTGAGTATGGGAGTTTACTTCAATACACAGCAGACTGGGATGGGAGATAAAGGTATCGCTAGGGTATATTGTTACAGAAAGCATGCACCCTTCACCTCATTTAACACTTTCGGGAGACTATCTATAACAGACCACTCTCATCGTTTCTTGCGGACGCCTCAAATTGAAATGTGACCCAGGCCCACAGCAACAGAAGGGAACAGTTACCTGTAGCTACCCACCGGCAGTGCCTCAGCTAGGAGAGTAGGCTTTCTACGTAGTGAAAATAAGGATGTAGACTCTCTCCAGAGCCTGTTCCAGTAATTTAGATGCTGAGATGTGAAACACCCTTAGGAAAAAATACAATTTTCCCCACTGACCACACTTTTAGCCCAGGCACTGAATCAGGTGTGGATAACTATAAAAACTCTTCTGCATTCAACAGCTACTCTCTAGTTGATCCAAAATAAACTGGTGGTTTGGGAGTTTGTCTACACTGAAATGGACCAAAACAGTTACCCTGCAATCTTTTCCCTTCACCCAAAATAAAAGTCATTTAAGGGTTTTGTTATTTAATAAGATTTTCCATGGGAAAGCTAGCATGCTTTAAATTCACACCCCACTTTACAGTGGAATAGTTTTCTCACATGGACAAGTGCCTAACTCTTAACCCTTGCTGGTCACAAAAGCACAGATGTCAAGACAGAAAGCATCAGAGAATCCTCCAAACTTCCCATATAAATGAACGACAAGGTACTTTGCACAGCTGGTAAATGAGCTGCTCGGTGATAAACACACTTAACAGAGTTTACATTTGCTTAAGACACCTAAAGAGGAAGGGGTCTACTTCTGTCTTTTCTTCCTACTACAGACAGATGTTGGACAGCATGACAAGTTGAAGATACTTTTTAGATGAGGTAAGCAGGCTATAAATGAAAAGCTCTAGGCACCTCACCCAACATACAGGGCCAAAAGTTGGGCTCAACTTGAGCCTTCTGTCAAAACCCTCCATTGATCCCAGGGGAATCCACAAAACATTTGGACAGGACATGTTTCACATAGTCACTTTCCCACCACCTTGAGCTAAAGATCCCCTTGGCAGATGCATCTTTTGTACCCAGAAACGTCCCTTGCAGATACTTTCTCCTAAGAATATAACGGGTGGTGACAACTAGTGAAATGTGCTCATATCCACATGTCTTTCAATAAGCTAGCTGCTGGGAAAATATAAACACACATCTTCTACAAGTCTGACTTTGTTTTCATTATGCCTTTGAAAAGAGTCGATCCACTCCAAAAGCTTTAAACTGGGTAAATGCAGTAACTGCGTCTTCTCAGGAAAAAAATAGGGAAGAGTATTTCCATAACCAAATAGCCTCTCTCTTCCATGTATGGAAGTGGTCATGCCAACCCCCATGCAAGCTTTCTGATCCTGTCCACTCTGCATCTTCTTCACATGCTTTAGGACCAAGAACCTGCTGCAAAATCCAGCTGTCCCACACATGCATAAGATGCACCTCTCTGTTATATCACATCGGATTTAAAACCGGGGATGAAGTTATCCTGCATGTTTTATTAAAAGACACCTCTGAAAGGTATTTAACCGGTAGAAGAACTGTGCTTTTAAAAGTGAAATTGCCCAGCTAACATGGGCAAAGTCTGAAATTGTTGCAACTCTCTGCTCTGCGACTCAAATATTAATGTCAATGCTACAGACATACAGAGCCTCCGATGCAGAAAGTTCCTGGAAATGAAGTGATGGGGACACAGGACCATATCTACACCGCTGCTCCACCGTGCAGCTTCTTGTGTCCATTTGTCACCAAGCACATCTTCCCCTCCCTGCTCCAAAGCAGATTAAGCTTAATATACTTATGTAGTTGTGAAGTGTACTGCCTATTATCCAATTAGACAGCTAACGAGATCTGAGTAACAGCACGTAGGCACAGATAACCGTTGGCTGATATCTGGTACAGATTAGACACGTTCTTTATTTTTCCAGCCCTTGCAGAAAAAGGGTTGGGATTCATTCAAAGGCTGCTCTGAAGACTGGATTCAGGTAATTGTTTAATTTTGTTTGGGACCCATAAACACATCACGTTTGTTTCCTCTTGATCTCCTGGAGCTGTCATATGGCAACTGTCCCGTTACAAAAGTCCTGATAAATCTGGCGTGGCTTGCACTTTTAAACTTTCAGTGTGGACAGGGGCAGATCTCATCACCTTTAAGGTCCCTTCTAGCTTCAAATAAATCTATGGAACAATAAAGGTTCTATGCACCAGCAGGAAAAAAATGTATGTCTGTGCAGAAGTGATAAGGATATTCAGAAATGCAATCTTTATTAGCTCTGACACTGTTCCACATGACATTCCCGTAAGATCCAGCTAAGAAAACAAGAACTAGATGTAATCACCACAAAATGGCTGCTTGACAACATAGTTCTCGGAGCATAATTATCAAGGGTTTGCTATCTAATTGGGAGGGCACTGGAAAGCGGGTCCAGCCAGGCATAAGAGCTGTGCAATATTTTCATTACCAATTTGGATGATAGACTGGAATGTATGGCCATAAACCCAACAAATGATTCAGCTGGGAGGATTTGCAGGCATGATGGTGTACAGGTTTAGATTTCCAAATGATCTTGACACACTGGTCCAACATCAACAAGAGGAAATACTTAAGAAAGAGAAGTCACAGGTACAAATGCAAAAAGGAGGAGCAACTTCCTATACAGCAAGACTCCAGAAAAGGCTCTGGCATTTTAGAGGGTCATGGTACAACTGTGAGGTTCAACAATGTCCCACAGCTGCATATAGGCAAACCTCAGCCTGCAGCAATGATCCATGGAAAGCATTTAGCTATACCTTGCAAAGTTTTGCCCTTAGCTGCTCACTGCTGTGCAGCTAATACGCTTTTTAAAAAAGCAGACTGGAGACAATCTTGTGGAGAACAAGAAAATTAAAAAACACCAGGTATGAGATTAAGCTGGATCGATTTAAGCCAGACATGTTCCTAAGAACAGACTGGCCCAGGCAAGCAGGCAGGCCACAGCCTGAAGGAAGCCTCCTTCTTCCTACATCGAGCAGGAAAAATCCAGAGTTTAGCTCTTCTGAGTTTAACACTCTGGCTTTAATCACTGTTTAAAAACAAGCTAATGGCCATCCATGTGGATAGAAAGAACAAGAGTCCATGGGCTTATCAACATAGAAAAAGAAACCAGAAACTACTTCTATAGTTTCCCATGTGCTTTTACTTCACAACCCTCTTCTTCCAGCATACTTCCCCCACAGAAAAGCCCCACGTAGGTCAGTCTGAACACAACTTTTTCACTGTTTTGAATCAACTCCCTCATTCGCAGGTCTTGAAAAGAGCATCCACCCTACAGACACTTAACCTGACGCTACAAACGGGGAGATACAGATTGGATGGGTGGAACACAAGGTGGTTAAAATTTGGTTGGATCGTTGAGCTGAAACGGTAGCAGCCAACAGACTGAAGTCTTAACTGGCAGCCCTATATGAACAGTGTTCCTCAAGGAACAGCCAGTACTGATGCTGATAGTGTCCAACATCTTAATTAATGCCCTGGATGATGGGATGGAGAGCTCCCTCAGCAAGTTCAGAGACAACACCATACTGGGGTGAGCAGCTGATACACTGGAAGGCAGGACTGCCCAGCAAGCTGTAAGAATCGGCTGAAGAAAACCTCATGAAGTTGAGAAATACAAATAAGAGTCCTGCACCTAAGACAAAAAATACCCATTGTCAGCACAAACTGGGGCCTCACTGGCTAGGGAGAAGCTCTTCAGAAAAGCACCTGGGGGTCCTGGTGAATAGGGCAATAAGGGGGCAATAAGGTGAACAGGAATGAGCAGTGTGCCCCTGCAGCAATGAAAGCCAGCCACATACCGGGCTGTATTAGAAAGGACAATAGCCAAGAGCTCCGGGGAAATGGCTCTTCTTCTCCTCTTGGCACCAAGGAGGCTGCATCTGGAGCACCACCTAATTTAGCTGCACTCCCCAGAAAGGACATTGTCAAACTTGAGAGAGTTCAGTGGAGCACCACTAAGATGGTCTGCTCACTGGAATACATGATGGAAGAGAAGAGAATGAGGGAAGAGGGTTTGTTTAACTTGGAGAAGAAATGGCGTTTAGTGGGAGATCTAATTTCTATCTTCAACTACCTAACTGGGGGGTTACAGAGAAGATGGAACCAAAATCTTCTCAATGAGTAGGAACAAAAGGACAAGAAACAAGAGGCATAACTTGCAGCAAGTGAAATTCTGATCAGACAAGAGGAAAATATTCCTCACCATGAGAGCGCTAAGCATGGCATCAACCTGCCACGCTTGACTGGAAAAGGTCCGAAACTTGATCAGAAAAGTTCACAAGAAACCTACCTTTGATTCTGCCCCTGCTTGGAGCAGGACATTGCACGGGAGAGCTCCAGATGTCCTATGCAACCTAAATTACCCTTCAGTTCTAAGAAATCATTATGAAGGAACACTGAGCAAGGGACTTCGCCCAGTAGCCTACAGCGCTCTACACTTGTTCAGTGATAACAAGTACTTTAAACTCAAAAGCTGTCAATAAAATACCTTCCACATGACTAAATATCCCTGTATCTGTAATTAGGGGAGAAAAAGAGTAAGAAAGAAAACACTAGAGCTTTCACTGTGATTTGAAACAGAACAAGAGAAACTGGAGACTCACGTTATGCATGTTATCATACAAAAGCTCTGCAAGAAAACTGTGAGGAATTCAAAGAAGATACGTACTGATAGTTCAAACAAACAAAATCAAGACTGCTCCTCCCTACCTGCTCTTCCCACTGCAATAAACACGAGTCGATGCCAAGAGGTGTTTCAGACCTGTCCAGACCAGCCTTCATTTTGGTGTTAGCTTCTTCAGTTGTCTCAGGACAAAGGCTCTCTGTATGTAGACATACCTTTCATACATACTTCCTATTCTCTCCCACTGAAAGGCATAAGAGGTGATATTAAATCTAGAGAAAATGCCTGCAACAATATGCACAGACAAGATTTTTTCTTTTTTTTTTCCCCAAAAATAAAGTGAAGCACTCCACAAAGTGAAGCACTTAGATACAGTTAAAATGAAACTGCCACCCTCCTCTGAGTATCCTGTAAAATGAACCCCCTAAAACCTGACAAAATAGATACAACTATGGTGTACAAGAAGGTCAATGAATGCAAACTACAGTGTTTTGTGTAATGTGGACATCTGTCCACCTGGAAGCAGCAGGACCCCAATTCACTTCACCCCCATGGACAAGCAGCCCTCAGATATCTGTTTCTGTCACACAACAGTCATTTGGAATAATTTTCCTAAAATTATAACAATCAAACAACAATCACCTTCAAGCAAATAGCTAATTGTTCCTTAATGTGCTGGCTGGCACGTTACCCAGTTTACCTTTGTAAGTAATGTTTCTAATGCTTATCCACTGCATTTTCTGTCATGCTTTATGTTGAGCACCACTCTCTTCTAGGAATAATCTTCACAGCCACATTTTACCAGCTTTGGAAATGCATGAATAACTGTATCCTTCATAGAAATGAAGGGATAGTACGTACAAAATCAGATGCACGGAGCATAACCACTGCAGGGAGGGAGAACAGAAGGTCACTCACAAACTACAGCTGGGAGGTCAGATCAGGAAAGCACAACTGCCCAAGCTGCAATCGAGCTAGTCATGGGGAAAGCCTTGGTGAGACCAGCTGGCAAGGACCTTCACCTTACAACGGAGAGACACTATCCTGGAACAGTCGGTGAAGATCAATAGTACATTCCTGTGGAGAAGATGGCACTTGAGGTAGAAGAGCACGTGCCCTGTTTTTCTAGCGGGTAAAGAGACAAAGCCATAATGAAACCTTCCATGACAAAACACTTTATCTGTGCTGCTGTCAGAAAAAAAAAGAAATGCATCCATCATACCCCAAAGTCTACATACGAGAGTCACTAAATTGCGTCCATCGGCTCAGTACAGGTAGGTGCCAGACGGAGCACTGCAGGCGAGTTTTGGGCCCTGCAGCTCGAGAAAGACACAGCCCAGACATTCCCAAAGTCTGCTGCAGAGGACTGAACAGCTCTCTCTGCACAGTAACAAAAGGGCAAGAGGTCAGCAATTTTCAACTGCAGCACAAGGAATTGAAGTCAGAAACTAGGAAAATCTTGGTAGTGGTAAGAACAATGAAGGACTTTAAAGGATCACCCAGGGAGGATGGGGAAAGTCCATCACTGGAGGCTTTTAACAAGTGTGTTGGACAAACATCTGCTGGGAAAGTTTAGATAGATCTGACCCAGCCTTGGGGCAGGAGGTCAGATTAGACAACTTATTAAGGTCCCTTCCGGCCCTGCTGTTCTTTGCTTATAACAGAAATATGACAACTGAACATAGCAGCAGCAGCCCCACAGCACACAAGCTTCCCTAATATTGCCATAATATGGCAGAGAAATGCTGTGAGATCCTGCGTGCAGCAGTTGCCCATTCCCACCTGGTAACTTCTCCCTCTGTTTCTGAAGGAGCAATACAGAGATAACACAATCGGTCTTACAGAACAGGCGTGTGAACAGGAGCTCCCCAGCACAGCCTTCCCAATGAGACAGTCCCCACACAGCACGGGGATGGTTGTTAACAGGAGCCCACCTGCACTTTTTCTCCCATTTTGTCTCCTTCACATCTCACCCTGCAGTCAGAGGAGCTCTCTCTCTCTCTTCCCCCCCCCCCCCCCTCCTTAGGCCATTCTTCTGTTCCTCCCTGGAATATTTTCATGTGTAAGATCTTCAGGACTCGATCCCTTTCATGTTTTGGGGAAGCCCTGAGCAAAATGTCTGTGCTTCTAACAACAAAAAAAGCTTGCAGATTGTCTGCTTAGCATTACAGACTCTCATCTCCCCTCCAGCACTGCCTGTCCCTCTGCTTGGCTGGGAGCCTAGCATGAGAAATCCCACCTGCATAAACTCTTCATGCAGAAACGCCTGGTTAGTGCTGACCTTTCGGTCATCCCCAAGATCTGCAACCTTCAGTGCTTCCTACCAGCTTGCCCATGGCTGCCAGCTATTGAGAGCAAAGCTGACTTTATGTAGCACTCTCATCAAAACTTTGGATCCCCTCCTCACGCTCTGCTGTGCCGCTCAGGGAGCCCACCACACAGTCCTGGATCCCACCCCAAGGGAATCGGGGGACAAAAAGGGTAATGACCCAGTGCTTAACTCTAAAGCTCGTGGTCACATTCAGCCCTTTGTCAAGTTCTCTTCAAAGTCCAAATAGAGGCACCAGATGCTATTGTACAACTGGAGCAACGGTGTGAGCTCCCCATGACTATAAAGGGGCCATTTAATTTAGTCTACTACATTACTGGAAGCACTGTGCTTCTGCAAGCATTACTTAATGGCACACAGTGTTCTGTAAGATCAGACCATCCAAGCAGCAGAGTGTAAACTGCAAGCCCCAAGGTACTAACCTTTATCTCAGGGTTAAAGCTTGACCTATCGATTTCAGCAGCACAAGGGTTTTAGGAGTTTTTGCTTCTTTGCGTGCCCCCCACAACTCCTCCTGGCTCATTCTTGTAAATGCAAAGCCCATCTCCAAGCTGTTAGTCGTGTCTATCCATGGAAGCACACGGCGAGTGAGACAACAGAAGTGGTCCAAGACAGAAATACCCACTCGTGTGTGCATGTGTGTGTTTGTGAGTACATCCCAGCACATCTCAGGGCATGGTTTTGCAATCCCAGGAAACTTAGATCTAAGTTTGCACTGTCCTTAAGAAGGACAGTCCTGACTGCACAGTGCTGACAGCAGCAGTCATGGGACAGGCCAGGGATTGGCTCCAACTGAAAAATAACCCTATAAAAATAAGTAATAATCTGCTGCCAGGTGTTTGGGCTCCCTGGTCAAGATCTCTTGCCCACAGTCACACCAGAACATACACAAGAATAGGACCAACTCTTTCACTAGAAGTAATGCCTTAAATTTGTATGTGTCACCCGTTAGACTATGCCCTGACGGGGGTGGAGAACAGTTATGCAAGAGAGGAAACAAGCAGTCGGAGATAGGACAGCACAGTGAAAATATCTTGATGCAGTTTCACTGCTGAAGCCAGTGTCTTGCAAAACGACGCTCCGTCCAGCAACCCAGACTTCCCGAAAGGGTCCATGATTTTTAGGCGTTCAACCAAAGGATTACCAGACATGCTAATGATGCACGTCTTCCTGGCAGAGTCCTCTGGGATCATGACTGTGACCAATTCCAAAAAAGAAAATCCTGTTAGAAAAAGACTGGAGATCAAAGCAGGACGTTACACCTACATCCTGGAACATGCGTGCCCATGGGACAGAAGAATTTTAATTCAGTTTCAGACTAAATGTCTGTCCATCCAACGGAATCATTAGGTTAGCATACTTGAATGTTACACCTGTACAATCTCTTCGGGAGAAAAAACATTCCCCACCTGCCCTACAAAACGAATTAAACTGAACAGAGCTCTTAGAAAGGAAAAGAAACTGCTCCTTTCCTCTGCAATTCCCAGCTTAGGTGTAGGCCAGGACTACCTGCTTAGCTTAGCACAAGGCATCTTCTGGATACATTAGCTACAAGGTAGCTTGGGTAGGTATTTCACAAAGGAAATGATCCAAACCAAAGTGCTTTATTTTTTTTTTTATTCCTCTCCTGAAAGCGTGCAAACATCATCATATGCTGTCCAATATTTCAGTCATTCCAAGCATGCCAACAACCTACGCTGTTAAATGCCATTCAGCCAAATCTAGAGGACACACTTAAGGAAAAATCGGGCATTATGCAAAATAATGAAAGATGAAGAAATGAATAACTAACTCTCCATTCTTCAGAAATTATCCACCTCCATTTAGTTCTCTACTTTGTCAGCCAGGAAAACAAATATTTTCTTATTTCTTAAAAGGTAGTTCCTGCCTTTGAACTCAGTAGGTACAAAAAAAAAAAAAAAAAGACATTTTCAAGCCATTATAAAGATTCTGCAGTCCTTTAAAGACCTATTGGATAAAAGAAATGCAAGGGACCAAAACCAAAGATTCGCCACAAGATGAAATCATCTTTATTTACATCAGTTCAGCTCTCTGGGCTCCCCATAGCTGAGAATCTGCCTCACTTACTGTGACCTCCGTTCTGTCACTGATCTGCTCCGCGACCTCCAGCTTTCTCCCTCCATCCTCCTATTCTCAGGAGCGAGATAAATGTGGTCTCAGAGGATGATGTGGAAAATGGCTCCGAAGAAGGAATGTGCAACAACCAAAGCTCTGTGTAAATCACTACTCTGGGGCTGCAAAATCTGTTTCCCTCAGACCCAGCAAGCTCCCAGCCGCCATCATTTTGAGTTATCTGAGAGCACTAACAATAGCCGTCTTGTTTTACCGAGACTTGCAGAAAACCTTAAAGGATGGCCTGGTAGCAGAGAACTACCCTGAAATAGCTCAGGGATCAAGATCCAGTGAACAGCAGGGAGAAGCTTTGTGAACCCTCTCGCGTTACAGTCCTGCTGATAAGCTTATCTCACTACCTTCAGAGCAACCCAGGACTTCCTCAGTGCCAAAACACTCCCTGCTGCATCCATCTTTACAACCTCACATCCCTGGCCCCAAGATGTCACAAAAAAACCCCTCCAGTGGCCACAAAAAAAAAAAATAAAAAATTGCACTTAAAACCAAGGGCATGATTAAAATTCTCCAAAGAAGCACTTTTTACAAATCCACTGCATTTAAAGATCTCCAGAGGAAAAGGTCACCAATATATACAGTGCATTTCCCAAAGCAAAGGTCTGTGTCATGCTGCTGTCAGGTTCAGCCTGCAAACAGATTGTTATAAAAACTCTCTGTGCTGCGTTATCCGCAGCCGGGGTGGGCAGCGTAGGGCTGCCGGTTGAATCCCCACCACCTGCACTGTTCCTCCAGCCTGCAGTCCAACCCCTGCCCCAGGGTCCCTCAAGGGTGCTGGCTCAGGTATCCACAGCCTTTTCTTCCCATACGATGAATAAAGAACATGTCCAAACCACGGTGGCACAGCTGTATATTTTGGTGATGTGATGGACACCCTCTGGTCAGGTGAAGGTAAAGGACAGTGCCATCGACTCCGTAAAAATCACGTGTCCTGCGCAG
Organism: Ciconia boyciana; assembly: GCF_034638445.1. NCBI lineage: Eukaryota > Metazoa > Chordata > Aves > Ciconiiformes > Ciconiidae > Ciconia > Ciconia boyciana. The sequence goes on along the minus strand of NC_132938.1, from coordinate 3,726,749 downwards.
CCGAAGAGCACAACCACTAAAACACCATCTGATGATATCCTACTTAAGAAAAGATAGTTGCATGTGTCAAGTTCAACCTCAAGAGGCTTTACCCAGGTTGCAATGGACTCTCAGAAGGTACAGGGAGGAGCTGAACCCCACAGGCTCCCCAAAATACGTTCACAACTGTACACAGACACAAACACAGAACCTCAAACTCAGGTTCTCACACAGCCACTTTCCAGAGCAGACACACATCACATGAAACAGCCGCACCCCATCAGCATGCTCTTCCCGGTGCCACGATGCGCATGGTGCTAACTGGAGTCGCCATGAAGTTTCATTTTCCAAGTAGTTCATATTCCCACCCACAGTATTTCTGGAATTTATTCTTAAAATAAAAAGAAACCACAGAAACATTAGATTTCAAAAAAAAGCAAAGATTTGTAACTAATTTCCATGGTGACTACTATAAACTCAAGTGATATTACTGTGCATACACCCACGTGCCCTCCACGCGGAGCATGGAACACCTGGACACATCAAAGCCAACACATCAACAAGAGCTGATGAAAACGGGACACATCATCAAGGTGGCTGAAAATTTTCATGTTCCCTCAACAAGAACACAATAAGGATGACAACACCTGACATTCTGGAAATGACATTCTGGAAACACCACAATGTTTTGTGATGCCATTTGTTGAACAGTTGATTTCACGAGGAATCGGTTGCATTTGTTGTTTTACATTTATGCTTCTATCCCCTTGTCACAGACCTGCTAGCACACTTGGTGTGCAAGAGGATTTGAACCCCAGCTCCCACCAGCCAGGAGAGAGCACCTTGCTCACCAGCCATGGTGGTTACTATCACTCTCCCACACTACTGCTGTGCTACAGGTTAATTTTTGCACCCAAGCAGAGCAGGACAGATCCTTAAGCCAGACGGTTTAGACACTCCTGAGAAGGAAGAGTTCAAATCCATTCTTCACCCACTTCGTTTTCAAGAGGTAACCTTTACACCTCTTTAATTTATTATTTACCACTCTGACACAACATTTTAGCTCACCAACAGAGCTAAAAAAAAAAAACCCAGTTATTTAATTTCCATAGACTTGACTTCATTAACTTCTGGAGAGGACTAATGTTTGTGGCCACTGGGAAAGGATATTTCTACATTTTTCCATTTTCTGGCTTGTTAATTACAGTTACTGAGAGGAGACAGCAGTTAGATTTGTGAAATACAACAGGCTATATTTTAATATTTGTCAAAGGCACAGAGAAAATAATTTCTTTTTCTTTTTTTATATAACCCAATCACACAAAGTAAGCAAATCCATGTACTTCAGAAGTCAGCATCACCATTCTCCCTAGACCCTCATTTAGGCCAGCAGGAAATTAGCTGGAGAATCTTAGATGTCATTAGAAGGGATTATTTTTCTGTGGGATGACAGGCACAGAAAAGATGAAGCGATATAACTGGGGTTGAGAGGACAGGCAGCTACACTTTTGTAGCAGGCAGTAGGAATACACTATAGGCAGGAGCACCCCTCCAAGCTTCTGAGGCAGAGATGGGGAGAGTCCACTACCTTTTGCAGATGGAAGACTGTGAAAAACCCAAATCATACCACTTGGCTAAGGAGGAGACCAGTCAAAGAGCACCATCACACCTTTTAGACCAAAGGGTCATGTAGGGAGCCCATAAACCATATGTGTCCTTCTGCTTGTGAGGAATGTTAGCAATTTCACAGAGCTTTCCAAACTCTACCTCAACCTCTCCATCCCCACCAAGTCAATTAGGCTTCCCCCATCCCAGGAAAAGACTGTGTTTCAGAGACATCGCAGTTAACTTGTGACAGCACTCGGACACATTTTGGTGGAAAAGACACAACAGAGAGAAAGCCCTTCAGGTGAAAACCAGAGAGAGCTATCCAAGAGTGCTTTCAGCAACAGCAGAGATGGGGACAGGGACTCCCAGGACATGTGCGGTGGGTTCGTGGCGGTCCAGCCACGCACTCTGCCATTTCAAGAAAGTGTGGCACAAAACAGTACAGCTCAAGAGCAGCTGCTCTGCTGAGCCAAAGGATTGAGAGGGAGAAATGACCACAGCACCCAACATCAGCTAGTATCTTCAAGACTTAAAGACCCAGCCCTCCACGCCTATTTCCACCTACAGTTTGGCCATAATACCAGCTAGTTCCTCCTCTAAACCTAAAGATGCCCAGGTAAATATTTAAGCAGCTACGCGATGATGTGGATCCAGGCACTGAGTCAGACCTAAGACCATTGGTTTTTTGCCAGCTCAGTAGTCATCCAAATCTGTTTCCCAGTCCAGCTCCCCACTCCACAACGGGGGTACGAGGGAAAGACAGTACTGTCTTTTTTTAGAGGCAAAGCCAGCTGAAACTACAGACCTTGCTACTCACTGAAAAACACCGTACATCTGTCCAACAGCAGTGCCATAAAACATTAGTAAGTGCTGGGCTAACAATCTGGAAAGGGAAAAGGACCTAGGAGAGCAAAATGTTATCACTAAGTCAATAAAACAACATTTGTAAAAGACTGAAAACATACAGCATTCATGCACAACACACAGAAGTGCTCCTAGGCTGTTTTCTCGTCCTCCACTAAACCTGTCTGGTAACTCCGGGAACAGGACTGCATCGTACAGGCTAAGGGAAAAGTGGATCAACAGGGTGAGCTAAGGACAGAGCTCTGGACTCGACTCTACTTGTGCAGGATCACAGAGTGGACGCGCATTAGCCGATACATATGGTTTCACTTTTACGTAAAGCTTGTGTTTACATCTAATATATCAGGGCAATTACAGCTGGCCCCAGCACTGGATTTGAGACAGCGTGCCTATACACCACGCAAAGGATTTTTAGGAGCGATCAGAGAGCGAGGATCAAGTGGAGCGGCTGTATTTCTGGGGCTGAGGTAAATTGCTAAAAAGCTTTGTTTTGAGGTCAGGTTCGGTAACTGACAATGGGCTTTGTGCATTTCGCTACTGCGCGTCCGGGACTAATCCCTCATCCACCGCAGCGATTTAAAAGACGGAGCAATTCTGCAGAAGTCAATGGATTTGACTGAAAACATGAGATCGGTAGGAACTGCCAAGCCCCCAGTTATTGTAACAGCTTTGTGTAAACAAGAAACACCAAAACGCAAATGAACTGCAAGTCTTCACAGCTCGTAATTTACATCCTGCCTCGCACCTCGGATTATGGTGACTTTCCTACTTAACCTTTATTCTTCATGTCATCGCCTGAAACGCTGAGGCAGGGAAAGCGGAGGCGCGTGCGGACGCACATCGCGTGCTGGCGATACGCTGACACAAACACATGGAGGAAAAAAAACCCCACAAAACCCAAAACACCTCAAAACCCCAACACGGCGGCCCACATCAGCGGGTGCTCTGCCCTCGGCCGAGCCCCGCGCATCCCCAGCGAGGCGGTGGTCCTTTCCCCCACCCCTCCCCAAAACCACAGGTAGGGACAGAACCACCACCGCAGCCTCCCGCTCTCCACCCGGGCTCGGCGTGGCACCGACCGGGGATTCTCGGGGCTGAGGAACGAGGGCTTAGCACGTTTACGAGGCGATTTCGTGCAGTTGGTGGCACGGGATGGACGGGACGCCGGGGCAGGCCCCCTGCTCTGCCCCACGGCAGCCACCCTCTCCCACCGCCGGCTGGAAATCCTCCTCGGCGCGGTACGAGGAGGAGAGAGCCGGGTTGGCCGCCCCTGAGGTGGGCGCTGCCCTTCCCGCCAGCCCCTCGACGCCGGCGGCGCTGACAGCCGCAGGTGAGCGAGGGGCAAGGCCGGGGCACGGCAGGTGCCTGCCGAGGGGACGACGCGGGGGCCGGGGAGCTGAGGGGGCCCCTCGCCCGCCGTGCCCTCTGAGGGTGGGGGGGAAGCCCCGGCAGGCGGGGAGGGGGCCGCCGCCGCCTCTCCCTCCCCCCCGCCCCCCGCCTCGTACCTCTCTCTGCGGTGGCCGGAGGGGACGGGGTCTCGCCGCCCGCCCGGCTCGCCTCAGCGCCTCGCTCCCCTCCCCGCGGCTGGCGGCTCCCGGCGCGGCTGCGGCGGCGGCGGCGGCTGCTGGCACTGCGAGGCGAGAACCAGCGCCGGCCTGTTTTCCAGCCGCCTCCCCTTCGGCACGCCCCGGCTCCGCCTCAAGGATCCCCCCGCCTCCTCCTCCTCCGCCGCCGCCTCCTCCTCCTCCTCCTCCTCGCCGCCCGCTTCCCCCTGCGAGCACCGGCCCGGCGCGGCCTGCGGGGCCTGCGGGGCAGCGGGGTGCCTTCCCCCGCGGGCAGCCGGCAGCCTGCCCGGGACAAGGAAACCTCAGACCCAACTCACCGAAACAGTAAAGCCTCGGGGTTAATAAATAAATCCTCGTCTCCTCCTTTAGGACAGGCCTGGGAGAGGATGGCGCCGGGGATCCCAGCGTTAGCCGGCAGTGCCCCTCAGGCACACCACCCAGGCTGGCATGGGATATATACTCTTAAATACCTCTGGGCATAAAGCGCAGCTCTCCCGAGGGTAGCGGAAGGCAAAAAATCTCATTACGGTGTAACAAGGCGGGAGACGGCGTCCAGAGCCCTAAAGCAGAGGGGACAGGGCTCTCAAGGCTTCTGAATTTGGTGCCTTTCATGCAGCTGAAGGGTAAAAGTCTTGCCTCCAAGCAGCAGCCCTGTAAACAGCACATTTTATTAAATTACAGTCTCTTTCCAAAAAAAAGTTTGCAACCAGGAATGAGCAATGTGCAAGGCACAGGATGAGGATCCACCAGTGGGGCTGAAACACTCAGACGACCCTCAGCCTTACCATTAAACACTGTCTGAAATTGCTTTTGGATGTCTGGATAAAAAGTCTGGAGAAAAGACTGTGCCTTGGATGAACCTAGTCGTGTCTGCAAATTGCCTTCAAGCGTTTTAAGGTTTTATAAAACATGTTCAGCTGCCTGCCGGCAGTTTGCACCTGCACAACCGGGGTGCTTAGCCAGCCGAAACACCTGGAGAAAACAGCAAGAATAATGTGGGGCTCGGGTTTCCCAGGTTCAACCAGATATTAAGTAATAACTGTGCAAACTTTCCATTTCATATATACAGTGTTTGCAGGCCATTTTCTTCCAGACCTTGCGCTCTTCTGACTGCCCTTTACTGCTGCTGTCACCACTGCTATCGATTCCTTCAAAGCACCTCAAAGTACCCAGATGCTGTAGTATTTGACAACCAGTATAGGACAACGGGCATCTCATGGCCACACGCTGTGTTTGAAACGCAGTTTCTGAGCCTGCGAGCCATAAGGATGGCTGTCCCTATCCAGCACACCACAGGAGCCAGCCAGCGCTGCTGGGCCAGGCTGGGCATGGTGGGGTGCTAACGGAGAAGAGGCAGCAGCTCTGCCCTCACACACATGCCCCACAGCCTCAGCACAGGGTCTCTACCAAGCCTACAGATGGAAGCAGAGCTTTGCGAATTAAAGGACTTCAGGGAAACGAGCCATATCCCTGTTTTAACCAGCTATATCTGGAAAGAGGAATTGGCAATGAGGTTGGTTATGTTGGCTGGAAAGAGCAGCCTTTCCCACCGGACTGGACAGAGTCCAAGATGATGAGGAAACAGGGTCAGTTTGATGGTCCAGCTTGGAGCTACCTATCTGGAGGAGACGGAGAGGAAGCCGGGATTTCCTGCCCATAGGCTTCGGCATCTCACAGAGCAATACCTGCCCCCGGGGCTGCCTCTAATCGAGGCCACATCTGTTCGTAGCCAAAGAGGAGCCACGGTGAAGAACAGGCTGGTGCTCCCTGTTCCCACAGAGAAGCTGACCCATGAGAGATGCTGGTCATCCAGCAGCTGCGAAAGCTGGTGAGCCAATTCCTACTGAATGGCACTTCTATTTCCTCCATAGCAAATAAATAACTGTTCTCCAGGACTGCACTAGCTCTCAGCTCACTTGGCTGCAATTTGAAGGATTTGAACTAAATCTAGAAAGCTCTCAGTAGCTGGGGTCCCCTGGGCTCTACCCTCTTTCTCCAGTTTAAATTTGGCAACAGAGCCCAGCCAGCTCAAAAGCCCTAGGCATGCTTGCAAGACATTTTGAGGGTACATAGAAATGCAATTACCTGTGGGAAAATAAAGCTAAAATGCATTGCAAGCACATGTTTAATACAGTGTTCGATGCATTAAGAAAGAGGAATTGACAGATATGGCTGAAGTTGGTGCCATACTCAGACAGTAGTTCCAAAGAAGTTTGATGAAATCCTAAAATAAGCACTTTTTGTGCCTCTGACATCTGTTTTCTTAGCTTGTGGTCTGTGAACAGCTGGCCTTCAAGGTAAATAGAGCATCTTTCCCGGGAAGAACCCATGAACCACAGGTTTATGAATGAAATGCAAAGTGAACGATAAAAGTCCAGAGAGTGTAACCCACAAGCTAGGAAGAAAGACTTCCTTGTGCAACACACCTTAGAAGCCTGCCAAGAGCTACAAGCTAGAGACATAATTGGCATGAAGAAAGAAAAGGGTGTTATTGCCTGGAAGGTCTCTTTCTGGGAGGGTAGTTGGGTCTTTTTGTACTACAGCAAGATCTCCCAGGGACGGACAGAAATAGCTCAGGTCTCATGTCCTTCAACACACACGCATTCAAATGGGGAAGGGAGTCTAGCAAACTAATCCGGAGAGCTCATGGTGGGCACGAGGTGGGTGGAAGGGTGCCTGGACACTACATTAAGCTGTACTTCTGGGTTTGGGGGTGTTTGAAGTCTTGTCAAGGGGATCTATTGGATGGATTGATCCTTTTTTTTTCTGCCAAGCAAAATAATGATTTAAAGCCATTAAGCAATTGTCCTCTAGGTTCCTATTGACCAACATAATGCCCCATTCCTAGAACTGTCAGGCAAGACAAGGATCAAGCCTGGCATGAAGCTTTTTTTAGGAAAATAAAGATCCAGCTGCCTGGAAAAGAGAGCAGGAGTGGAGATGAAAAATAGGCAGCATTCAGTACCCCTCCATGCTCCAAAACACCGCATTCCTGACATTCAATATAAAAAGGCTTTGCCTCTTACCATCCTCACACAGCATTTTTCATTCTCAGATTTAAAAATATTGGTAAAAGTGTCATTATCCACTTGAAGTCAGCGATCCTTCAATGCAAAGCCGTCTGATACAAGCCACAGGACGTGCTATGCTTTAAAGATTGCCCACTCTTGCTAAGATTCGGAGTTGGCATTAAGAGCATGTCTGCAGCCAAAAGGCCTCATTGCATGTCCGAAGTTTGCTACATGCTCAAATCTTTGGGGGATCCACTCGCACACTGACATCTAGCAGGACCCTAGTCGAGTTAAAATATAACTCGAAACCAAACACAAAATAGGTAGCTTAGACCAGGGGTTTTCTGATTTTCTAACCCAGGAATCATTATCATAAGGGCACCTGGGCGCTGATTTTGGCTCCTGCTCTGGGCTGGGCGATGCGCGACGGCAGAGCCGCTTGTGTTCCCCCAAGCAGTACACTAAGTACAGTTTGGAAATACCTGTGTTAAATAATTACATTACAACAGCTCCAAACAGCCCAGCTGACTTTTCCATCCTCTACACTGTTTGTTTACTAGAGACAGACTAATCCATTTTACCTGCAAAGCAGACAAAGCAAACTTACCATGACGGCTCAGATATAATGCTTTATTATCTTTCCATTCGTACTTAATACAGAATTTCCATGATTCATTCACCCACTTGAGGAACACTTGAATAGTTAAACAAAAACATACATTCCCAGGAGAAAAAGCAAAACCACGTCCGGTGCAGGAGAGAGAAACATTCTAACATAAATACAAAATTCCACTAGAAGTTTTATCTGAAGCAAGACTACTGATCATAAACACAACGGGGAAGGGCAAAGATCAAACGGTATCGCTTCTTGTGAATGTTTTTCCCCTTTTCCTCACAATCCCCTGACAATAAGTCAATAAAAGGTTTTACCAAGACTACAAAGGGAAACTGAATGCTCAGCAGCCTCCCTTTGAAAGTATACTCAGGCTACAGGCAGTTTCAAAAGTAACTTCAGAGAGTCTGCCCTTTGCTAAAAAGCCTTGTGACCTTGCAGTCCTTCCAGAGTAGCTGCAGTAATTCATAGGAATGAGTAATAAATGGCGTCTGCTATTCAGTCATCATTTGACAAGCTAAGTGACAGGGAGATCTATCATTAATATTTCCCTGTGATGATAAACGATCTAGACACAGAACAACCATCGAGCTCACCTTTATGGTTAGAAACAAAACAAGCCCAGGTGAGGAAGAGATCTCCTGAAACTCCCCTCACAGGTTTTTTCTTTCATATTCCCTTCTAGGAAGGTGATTTCCAGAATGATACAGCTCAAACAATAATTTCTTCTAATATCCTGAGAGCTACAGGCTTTAACACTTTCCTACATGGATTCCTGGAAGGATATAGCTGCTGAGAAAAGTATCCAATCTCAACAACAGAAAAAAAAGTCTACGTGTGGGAGATCCACAGCAATCCTCGATAAATTGTTGCAGCGAGCATGCACCCTGAATTCTTGAAATGTGTCACTATTTCTAGCTTGTATCTGTCAAGCTTCAAGTCCCAAATACTTATTCTTACCGCAACCTTCTCTCTGCTAAATTTAAAAATCCTTCATGACTCCATTTCTGCGAGTTCTTGTAGCTAAAGTCCCCCTTTGGTTTCATTTGGATTAGGAAACTTGGAAATACTTTCCCTGGAGCACAGGCAGAAAGCAGGTTGAAAGATGGCACTGTCTCGCACAAACACACATCTGCGTGCTGACCGGGGGCTGCGCTGTCCCTACAGCCGGGATATCTCTCAGTGCCTCGTTGTACACAACATCTGGCTCATTCGGGAAGGAGCTTGGACAACTGCTATGCCTTACGTGGGCTGCATAAGTGCTGCAAGACTCTCTGGGATATGTGGAGGCAACAACCTGAGTCGGTACAGCCAAGGCCATTGTCTGTCCGTTCTGGAGAGAGAAAACACATACAAGACAAATCCTTCCTGGACCTTCAGTCCCCACCATCATCAGGTGAGCAAGGCTATTAGTGCATAGATCCTGTCTTTGGCATTTCATGCTTTTATTACACACTCTTTTCCCTTGCACCTTGCTATGTCTCTCAAAAATCCTGGAGAAAGTCATCTTCAGGAGACAACAGGAAGGACAGCAGTACCCCAGCCACACCACAAAGTAGATGCCTTTGAAAAAAGGCAAAAAAAAAAAAGAGGCAGAAAAATGGGCCTGGCAAAGAACAGCAGAACAACTGTCCCAGGTGAGAACAAAGGTCTGTCTAGGCCAGAATGCTGCCTCCACAAGTGGAAGAACAAGACTGACCCCTCTCAGCTCCCAGTTATTTTCTGCTCAGGGGCTTCGTGAGATAGAGATGGTTTCTCTGTATTTAGTAACCTTCCTTGGATTTTGTTTTCATGAGCTTGCCTGCTCTCCCCATGTAAATATTGACAACCCCAACACCCTGCAGCAAGGAGTTCCACCAAGGAACCGAATCAATGACACATCCTTTGATTTGCTTGGAGCTTTCTATCTTCATTTGATGCCCCCATGTTCTTATATTGGAAGAGACAGTGAACAGCTGACTTCTCTGCAAGCCTCTCACTATTTTGTACACCTCTAGCATATCCTGCTTAAGTTATCTCCAGGAAAGTCCTAGCTCACCTAGTCTGCCTTCTTATGAAAGCAGTTATGGACCTTTACTCCACTTTGTCGCCAGTTCAGCATAGGTTGCATGAAATTGCAATCACTTAAACTGTTCTGAACACAAAGAATCCAGGAAATGAAAATTTGGCAAGTACAAAGGAACAGGGCTGAATGTGGAAATCTGGGAGGAGGCTTTGCCGATGATAGCAGTGCGGCTCCTGCCTTATCTCACAGCAGGTAATGGAGGAAAGCGCAAGCAGTGGCAACTGCAGCGAGAACAGTGGAAAAATGCAAACTAGTCCTACGAGTCTCATTTTCGATCTCTAGCACTGGCCAGGTGACAGCAGTACTTCCAGCCAATATATCTCTTTTCCAGCCAATCTCTCACTGTTTCGGATGTTCCCCATTAAAGGCCAAGGGCTGATAGCTCCAAAGGTCAGTGAACGATCCCGAGACTCCTCCTGCCCCCACCACTGTTTCCATTGCGGTCTCAGCAGCCCCTGCCTCCCCTTCTCTGCCTTCACTCTGGGCACTGCGATGGCCGCAGATGCCTGCTCGCAGACTGCAGCCATTCTCGCTGACCAAAACAGCCCTGTTGTTTCACTGTGCCCCGCTGTCTGCCTGTGCCTGTCTCTCAGTTCCTGACGATGCCGAGTTCGCAAGCCATCTAGTACAGAGGCTGCCTTTGTGTTCTGCACGTGTACGCTGCCAAGTGCTATGAGCCATCCTGGTACTGCGTTTACTAAAAATAGCTTGCCCCACAGATAACCTGCAGTCTTTAAAAGTCGCAGGTCTTGAAGATAAGCCCTCATATAACCTACACAAAATGAGAAGCAAAGGCACTCCTGGGGTGAAGAGAAAAGCTCTGAAGAAATAGGCTAAGAAGTCTAATAGAGGACACAGCCTTGGTACACCCACAAGCAGCAGAGGAAACTAGTGCCAAGGGGCCCAGGGAGCAACTATTATGTATAACCTGCACACAGACATAATGCGACAACTGCTGAGCCACAAGATTTTTTTTACAGCCAGCCTCCAAGTTCCGTGCATGCAGATACAACACTGCTAGCAAAAGTAATCCAAAAGAATAGCGATCCGTCTAAATTATCTGAAAAAGCAATCGAATTTAGCTCCTTCTTTACATAAGGGTACGTATTTTGGATACGAAATATATCCAGATAGCATTTTACCCTTCCACAACTTGCAACATATCCATTTACTCTTTCACATTTTATTTTAATAACAGGGGAGTCAAGCAAGCTCGATTGACGGGTTGGTTCCCAGGGAAACACAAGCAACTTATTTCTCTTAAATAGCAAGCACAAATGTTTCCTGTGTTAAACCATGCAGCCTGCTGTGACATTCAGATCTCTAGGATATAATCGCAAAAGTACAGAATGTGTTTGCCTGGCTCTGAGGTGGGGAAGGAGAAAGGTAGCAGCACACTTCAGCTGGTGACAGACACTAGCATGGATCTGGCACCCAAATCACTTTTGTGGAAACAGGTCCCTTGTCCTAATCCCCAAAGGAAGGGCAAAACAAGACTTTAACAAAAACTGGTAAAATTACCCAGTGTTGCTGGGAGAGAAATGGAAGAAGGGAATTGGTAATAGCAAGCCATCAAAATCTAAGTCAAAATGCTAGGCTGGCTACCCAGTGTTGTTGGGACACATGAAGAACGTGAAAACAGCCACACTGCTCTGGCCCAGGGTCTATCCAGCTTGGGAAGCTGCTTTGGTGGGTACAGATAAAGGTGGGAAGGGACTTGGGAAAGAAAATGGAAGACAAAGCCAAGCATCCTCATATGGTACTCTCTGGTAGCATTCAGGGCATCTCAAAACCTGAGATTACCTGTGGAAAACACGTTCCTGCTGCATGTGACCAAGGATGCTGTTCCCAACTCCAATCACACACCGCAAGGTGCAGTGGCTTTGGTGGCTAAGCTCTTTTTGCTTCCTGCTGTTTCAAGTTAACAAGACGAAAAAAAATATATAAAACCAGTGGCCATGAGCAGGCACTCAAGGATGGGTCAAACACATACAATACTTCTCCCCAAAACTCTCCCTGCCTCCTTTATATTCAGCTCAGGGGATCTCTTGAGCCTGATGGGGTTTGTACGCTTAGGAAATCCCAGCAGATCTCTCACCATTTACTTGCCCATTCACCTCTTGAACCTTCTTGTATCCACAATATCCTTCAGCAAGAAGTTTACAGCTCAGCTACCCATTGCATGAGGACCCATCTCCATTGGTCTGCTTGGAGCCCATGTCCCACTAACTTAATTTGGTGGCCCCTAGTTCTTGTTCTGGCCGAGACACCGGACAGCCGTTCCCTCACCACCCTGTCCCTGGCACACAGGATTTTCCAGACCTCCCTCATGTGCTCCTTCAGTATTTCGGGCCACATTCTGCTTTCACTTATCTCCTCTGAGCCAATATTGAAGTGGTTTTTAAGTGAGCAGGTGATAATTTGGCCTTGGGACAATTTTTTTTCACCCTCACACAATTTGCTTTTTTGTTAAAAAGAAAAAAAAAAGATAAAAAATTCCTTCTTTTTTTTTTTTTTTCCCCTGAGTTGCTTTAGGATTCAGAAGAAAAGAAAAAAGATAGTGAAATACAAGTTCTGTGTGCCAAAGTTTCCAGGTGCCCAATGTCCTGTTACCGGGACACTGAACAAACAGCCTGCAAACACGATCCCGTGCCTTTGTTCTGCCAGCTGGAAACCACAGGTCACTCTGCACCCGGACACCACCACGGACCAGAGCCTCAGAAGGAGGTGATATTCGACTGAGCAAAACGCTCCTTTCGTCTGACAAAGGATACTGAAAAGGGACCTGGAATTTTTACTGAATTGGTGGTTTTTTTCATTCACTGAGGAACATATTCTCTGAAAAGGTCTCCGTCCATGCAAGTGACTCAGCTCAACCAACAGCATCAGTGATTCATTACTCCTGAGTGCACCAGCAGCGGCTGGTGACCTGTGTGGTGCTGAGTCTCTTCCTCACCAGGAAACAGCCTTAATAAATGCCATCAACAGCGTGATTCACTCGGTAGGACCAAGCCTCCCGCTCAGGTGCTTGCTCCTGCTTTCCCTTCCCCAGCTAGCTTTTTCTCTCCTGTTTCCTTCAGCTGTTAGCTCCCCATGCAAGGACTGACTCTTGCTGCACATAAACGGTGCCCAGCATGGTGGAAACTCTAAGCTGAGCTGTAATGCAAAAACCGAAGTGACTGCACGGTGAATTCACTCAAACGACAGAATTCAAACCATTTCCCTGAACTTTCCATGAATACACACACAAAAAAAAGGTTACCGAAAGGAAGTGAAATGGGCCAACCATCAAAGGTAAAAGATGATCCTTCATGGAATTACTTGCTCACAGATACACATCCCAGGTCATACATCCCAGTCCAGCTCCAATTGGAAACTTCTTACCAGGTCATTAAACCAAATCAAAATAGGAGATGAGGCAGATTTCTAATGCGGTCTGAGAAACGGTGACAGTGCATTAAAAAAGTCATTCTTCTTCTCTGCATTCAGGCCAAATATCCGAATACCCAGCAGCTCTCCAAGTCCTGATGTTTCAGGTTTGTTCGAGTCTTGCAGATAATTTCCGCACAGACAGAGAGAAGTTGTCTCAAATAAAATAACTGTGATCCTACGCAACTTAAACATAAATCTTAAAAAATAAGAATGTCTGTTTGATGAAACAAGCACATTAAGCCCAGTTGTCTTCCTAAATGTGAAGGGTCTTTTTCACCTTTTTGCGATTGTGCCTATACTTCAAGGCTGCTGTGATATTCCTGCTACCGAGGCATTGTACAAACCACAGAACAGTCCCAACGTGGAAAGGCGCTTAATTCATGTACAATTTTTTCCTATTCCTGTCCAGATAATGAAATTAATCTCATTAGAGTCTATCTCACAACTAAAGCCCAGCCTATGGACCAGAAGACCACAGCCCACTACAGTCCTATCCAAACACTGTCAGGTTTTCTTATCTCCCAGCATCCGTTTTCCCCCTCTGCCGCTCAGTCATATCAGTGTTTGTGCAGTTGCACAAGGCAGTGTGATATACAGAAGAAAAATGCTATATAAATGCAAAAATTGGCGTCGCTTTAAACTTTTTTCATCTTGAAGACCCCTAAAAGCTAGTGGAGGATCAGCTCAGTCTTGTGCATAGCTCAGCCTACAGACCACGGTCCTACTTGTCTTTCTTAGTTACCTTCTGCTGAAACTTGCTGGTCGTGTAGGTGGATCGAAGCAGGTCCCTTTAAATCCTTTGTTGTGCTTGCACAAGTGGAAAACAGCTCCTATAAAAAAAAAAAATCCCTTCTGTTTGCCAAGCCATGTGTAGAGATTATGAATCACTAAATGGCAGCCACGTGTCAGCAAAAGTAGCAGGAAGTGTCTTGCATTTGACCTTTATAGTAGCAAGAGCACTTCGCAGCATATAGTTACCACGATCTAATTATCCTTGCTCACCAAGAAACATCGGATGATTGCCTGCATAATATGTTTTTTCCATTAAAAAAAAGAATAATATCTGGCTAATAGTTATCCGTCCGGAGGAACTCTGAGAAAGCCCTTTCAGTCTGTTGCCGTTGTATGTTTGGAAGGCAGAGGACTTCTTCAGAGGTTTACCTCTGGGATCCTAATGGATTGGGGGACTAGAAATAAAGACCGCTTGACAAGCCTGTTGACCAATCTTTTGGCACACCTCTCTTGTTCAATATACACCCTTGTTTCATAGAATCAAGCTGCGAGTTCGGGAAGCAATAAAGTGCTGAACCCTCTCCTTGTTGTACACAGGTAATTTGAAACATATGCTTATTTTTTAGTAAATCCCACACATCAGAGAGCGTTACTAAATCAAGACAAAGTACCTCTGGGCTGCTATCCAGTGGGGAGCCTATGCAAGGGTGTAAGTGGCATGCCTGGTTCTTCCTCGTATGCAAGAGAGCATTTTGGTACCTTTTCAGATTAAGGGCCAAGTCTAGCAGACGTGGTGAGTTACATTAACAGCTCCCTGCATTAGAAGGGGATTCTTTATTTCCCCCGTCCTCTTTGCCCTTGGACGGTGGGATAGCGTTCTGCCAGATTAGGGAGTTAAATCTGCTCTCAGAAGGGTCTGCTGCAGTGGAGGGAGGAGACCTGCAGGGCCATGGGTAGGGGTGAAGGTGAGAAACAAGGCTGAGATGATCTGCATGTAAGGTCAACACAGCCTAAGCAATGGCCATTTTTTATACTGTGGGCATCTGAGAGGCACACACTGGGTCACACAATGAGGTAGGTGAGAAGTGCATGTCGGGACACATGAGGAGCAGCCCAGCACGTCCAGCCATGTGACAGAAAAGGGATCTGTTGCCCAGAAAGGATCCCACGAGCATAGATCCCTGCTAATAACGGGGCCACGGTGCCACTGCCTCCCTCCCACTTTGGGTCTAGCGATCAAGGCAACCTGCTGTGTCTGGCATATGGGAAGAGAGCAGAAAGGCAACCAGGGCGATGTATGAGAAAAGAGAGTGAGATGAGGGCCTGAAGCATAAAGATTAGTCCTTTGGACTTCCCAGACTCCTGCCCTGATGAGGAAGTGCAGTGATCACCCTCTAACCGCTAGCCTGAGCCAACACAGAGCCAAGACTGAGACAGGCTTTGTCCTGTATGACCGACTAACCTGCAACCAGGTCCCCACAAGTCCCAACTAGCAGCACTTAGAAGAACCAAAACCAAGCCAAGTGGCCCTCGTGAGCTCTGTCAGCCACGGCAATACAACACACTGCCTTTCTGCAGACCTATTGCTGAGGAATCTGGCAAGGAGATCACAGAGGATGTAACCATGCTATCGATCACCATGTGCTGGCTTCCCCATGCCCACCACACTCTACACCTGGAAGTTCAAACCTGCTGGGAGAAGAGAGTGCCCGTCTCTGCTGCTCCATGGTCTCTCTCTGCCCTCCCCGCAGGGATCCTCTCCATTAGCCCCAAGACAGAGATAAGCCAGCATCCCTCACCTGTTTGGAGCCTAGGGTCCATCCTGTGGCAAGCACTGCTGCAACCCCACTAACCAGCTCAGTGACATCATGCTGGGCAACCCTGCTTCTCCTTCAACTTTTTTTAATTAAAGCTCTTCTAATCAGATAGACATCTCCATTCTGCTTTGGACCATGGGTCAGGGATGCAAGAGCAGCCTGTTGCCTTCCCTCCACCATTGGGTCTCCCTGTCTGGTCAAACCAACTCAGCAAGAAACGGAATGCTTGATGGTCAAATGCCACTGACACCTAGGTTAGTTGGTGGCCACTCCCAGAGGTGGCACGTATCAGCAGGACCAGGCCTTTAATCATACTGTCCTTCATGGGTTCCCATTGTCCCCCTCAAATTCCTTTGTGGCTCTTTCCTACACTTCTCCTCTCCTGCTTTGTCTGGTTTAAAATTGTGCTGATCCCCATGTTTCGTTCTCCAGGACAAGGCTGGGCCGTTGCAGAGACCCAGCACACTCAGCTCTTCTCTGGAAATCCTTTCCCCGTGTCCACAGCAGTGCACCGGAGGGAGTCACCTCAGTGACTGTCTCCAAACAGCCCCAGCGCCGTCTGGTTCTCACCCAGCTCGTCCGAGGACTCCAGCTGTGACTCCATGTCAGGTCTACACCACAACCGCATTCTTGGAAAGGGTGCACACACCCTGACGTTGGGTTGCTGCAGCAACCACGCTTGACATCATCACCTTTCCCCACGTCCATCGCTGTCATGCAAGAGGTTGTGAAAGCCTCTTTGTCACTGTCAGGCAGCTGCATATTTTGATGTTGGGGAGGGGACTCCTATTCAAAACCAGGAGTGTGAAGAACAGATGTGTCGTGTCTGCAGAAGAGCAGGGTCAGAGGGCAGTACAGTCTGCCTAGTACAGCATCCAACATGGAGCCGCAAAGCAAAACAAACAAGCAAACGAAAGCCCATGGTCGCACAAGGCTGGAGTTTGCTGCCTCCAGCAGCAAAAAGGAGCAGGTGCAGAGCTGGCTTGGCAGCACCAGGATATTCTCCAAAGATATCCCTGGCTGTCTGCACAGGGGCTTGCTACTCCTTTACAAAATCCTTCTTTCCTGCAGGACTGCAGGGACGCAGCTGGGAGCAGAGTCACTGTTCAGCCCACATACACCAGAAGAGTGGAGCCACCCTATGGACTCCATCTTCAAATGACTTTGGCATCCTTGAAGGAGGTGAGTCCTGGAGCTTGTTCCAGACCTCCTGCGCAGGGGCAGACAACACATGGCTCTTACTTTTGGTGGTAACTGGCCATTTTACAAGCAGGGCAGAGTCTGGATGCCAGGATTCAAAGGTTTTTATCAGATGCCAGAAAACATGTCATTTCTGTGTTGATGCCTTTTATCCACCTGAGATGCTTCTAGGACAAGGGACATTGCCAGCTCACACCTTGTCATCAGGAGTGTCCTGATTTTCGGCGTCCTTCCTAAAGCCCATCCTTGCAGTTGCTCAGTTAGAGAAACCCAGGTTTTATGATGTCACATACACACTAGAATCCCTTGAATCTTCTAGCCTCCAGTTTGGTGCTTTATGTGGAAGAGGCAGATAAGCCTAAAACTTCAGTTAAATGCCATGTTTGTGGGGAAGAGAAGGAGGAAGGACTGACTTATGACTTTCAAATTTGTGAGCTGGTTACTCCTGGAGCATCCCTGCAATTCCTTGAGGAGCACGTGAATTTTCAGGCAGGAATGTTTGTTGTTTCCACAGCACAGGCTTCTGGCTAGCTAAGCCAGGCATGCTTCATTAACATGAAACATTAACATCTCCTCCTTTTGTAAAGCTGCAGAACCTCAGAGGGCTTTGGAGGCCAACACAGGATCTGGAGGGCAGCTTCATGGGCAGTTATCACCAGGTCTCTTCTCTGCTCCACTGAGCAACATCCAGAGGGGAAAGAGAAAGGACTCAGCCTCTCAGTCGGAGAGAGCTCCTATGGACCCCACACAGGAGGCAAAAGAGAGACAACCCTGGAGTTTCCTTCTTCCAGCCGTGGATGAAGACTGTGGATCTTCCCTAGCCCCTTCAGACTCACCCTGCAGGGACAGAAAGAGAAGGGGAGCAAGAACAAGTAGTTTGATATGCAACAGAGCTGATAATGCCCAGTGACTCCATGTGGATTTGTGCCTTGTGGTCCCACTGTGGTACAAGTTGACTGCAAACATGTAAAAGCTTTATATCTATGACTCTTCTGCCATGAAATCTGGTGGAAGTCGGTCACAGGTTGGTCAAATGCTTCAAGAGAATTTGAAGTAGAGGAGGTCACGGATGAAGCCAGTCCTCTCTTCCATACATATGCAAAATGTGCTCACAGAAATTATGTTTCCTTAGGAGACCAAGATAAAGCTATCTCCATGGCAGACATCTGTGGAAACAAGCTCAGCAGAGACAGGGGAGCCAGGAGCAGGGGCAGAGCCTTTAGCCAAGAGCAACAGGTTAGTCATGTCTGGGATGAGGTTACACCCAAGAGACAGGATGGACAGCATGACGCAGTCATGTTTCTCAACACCACCCCACTCCCAGGCCTGCTTCACACCACACAGACCCCGTCAAGCTGCTTGGGAATTTTCTAGACAAACATTTTTTCCCATCAGAACATGCAGATTTGTGGAACGCTGAACATTTCACAGAAAACATGTTGCATTCAGTGTACCTCTGGTGGAGCACAGGCAGGGAGATGTTTCCACTGGACAAATTTCCATTGGGAACCTGCCTGCCAGATCATGTGATGGTGTGAGGAACTCCTTACAAACCAACTTGTCCGTACTTCCAGGGAGCCAGACTTGTAGATTTTCAGTCAGGATCCCAGGTTATCCAGGCAGAGGACTTGATGAGCTCAAGGCTTCTACGGAAGTGTCTCTGATAGCTCCTAGTCAAATACAGGGATAAGCCTGGCAGTTCCTGGCTCTGGAGCAGCTCATTACAGGTGCAATCCCGATTCGCATTATCTCCAGGCTGTTGGACTGTCCTTTGGTGAGCTTCACGGCCCCATCAGCCAGGCAGCCCAAGGAGCCATCCAACCAAATGGCCTAGGTAGACCTAAATCTGGTTGGACTGCCTGAGGTCATTGCTCCTTCTTTTACACCTAGAAATCCCTGCAGACACCATCTGAAACCAGCACAGTTCTTGTCAGCTTGGAATAGCAGCTTTAAAACTGGCAAGAATCACACCAGCTCCAGTCCGCAGTGCTGGGTGCTGGGGTCCACGTTTGAGTCTGGAAGCACTCAGATTTGGCATGGCCTCAGACGAAAATGTTATGAGGTTTCCATTTGGAAGGGAAAATACATATTTTTGTAGCCAGTGAGGACATCAATGAAATTTACCCTTCCAAGAAATTTCTAGTGCTGACTACACTCATGCTCTGACAGCCCAGAACCCTCCAAACTCATCTGCTAGACATGCCTTTCTATGAGATATATGGCCCTACCAAGCTACATTTCTAACATGTTAGGAGAAGTCCACTTTTTTCTGATCTCAGGGCCAAGTATTAACAAGTCCAGCCAACAATTTCATGGATACAGATGAAGCAGAGGTGAGAGGACAGTGACCCACAGCGATCAGCTGTATGAAGCCTGGGAAGTAACACATTCAAGGTTGTCCATGCACAGTCTTTCTCTCCTGCAGAACTCCTGCACCATTTATTGGCCTTGATAGCCCTGACGTGCGCAATGGAAAAATTTTTACTCTAGAACCTCACCTCATTTGTTGCAGGTGTTGGCAGATGTAGTGACCAATGCAGAAAAAGACAGGTTATTCTCACAGTTAGAAGTGTTTAATGACATTTATCGGTGATATAATAATAGTGACATTCCTGAGAAGTCTACAATGTCAGCTTGCCATTTTTCTTATGCTTATTATTTCTTTTGCATTGGGGAAAGCGTTCAATAGCACTGTCCTGCAGCATTTTGACTGCAGACCCCACAAGGAAGCTGAGCCAGACATATCAAGAAACCCAACAGAACAATTATGGACAGACACCTCAGTTATGTCCGATAACCCCATGAACCATCCCACGGCCGGAGCCAGGCTCTGGCAAAGGAGCAGAACATGAGTCCAGGAGAGCCAGGCTTGTTCCTCCTGCTGCTGCTGCTGGAGGGGACAGAGGAGCGGAGGGAGATGGTAGTCCCTTCCCTTCTCACCCCACCTCCAAATCCCTTAGCCTTGATGCCAGATAAGAACTCATGCTTGAATAGGCTGGTGACCCAATTAAAGGGGCCCAGGAGGGACACGACAACATTTCAGATTTTAGGTTAGTCAGAACAAGGGAATAATGAAAAACTGTAAAGGAGCATTAAGGGAGCAGTGATACAAGAAGTGAAATTCACTGTTGGTTTTGGGATGCCATCCCAGAAGCCATTACTACAGTGGGTTACTCACTCCTTCATACCTTGCATTCGCTAACGGATCAGGGAACACTGCACAGTGATGGTGTTATGGATAACTCCAGGAGGCATCTCAGATCACATAGTAATCACTTCTGAGGTGTCTATCTACACATACCATCTATATACAGATATATTCACATCTTAGAATCATTGAACATTTTAGGTTGGAAGGTACTTCTGGAGGTCTCTGGTCCAACCTCCTGCTCAAAGCAGGTCTAGTTAGCTCAGGTTGCTGACGGCCTTCTCCAGTTGAGTTTTGAATATCTCCAGGGATGGAGATTCCCCCACCTCTTGGTGCCCTGGTTCTGTGTTTGACCATCCTCGTGGGGAAGAATTTTTTCCTTGTATGTGATTGGAATTTCCCATGTTGCAGCTTGTGCGCATTGCATGTTGCCCTTCCACTGTCCACTTCCAAGACAAGTCTTCTCTGTCTTCTCTACACCCTCCCATTAGGTAGCTCTAAACACCAAAAAGCTACCATCTTGCCCTACCTTTCTGCCAGCTGAACAAACCCTGCTCTCTCAGCCTCTGCTTGTATCTCATGTACTCGAACCCCCTGACCATCTCAATAGCCTCCACTGGGCTTGTTCCACTATGTCAATGTCTGTCCTTTACCACGGAGACCAAATAGGACACAGTAGCTGGATGTGTCTCACAAGTGTTGAACAGAAGGAAATAATCACTTCCCTCAACCTGCACTCTTGTTAATACAGTGTTATCTGTGGCTCATCACTGCAAGAGCACACTGCTGGCTAATATCCAACTTGCTGTCCACCAAGATCCCCAGGACCTTTTATGCAAGGCTTGGGATTTTTTTTTTATCCAGGAGACTCATGGCCAGCTGTACATTTATATCCACATATACTGTCTATATCCACATCTAAATCAAAAAGCCAGGGTCGTTGTGGCTGCTCCCTGGAGAGGGAGTCAGGGACCCTTCCCATTCTCCTGCTGGGAAATGCCCTTCCCACTGTCACTGCTCCCACTGCTCCCATTGCAAGACAACACACAGAAACCCTCCAACAAAACAGGCCAAGACAGCCAATTACCCTGTTTCAACCTCTCTTTGCAAACAAGGGCCTTACAGGTCAACTATCCATATGGCCAGTCACATTTGTTGAGCGTAACTACTTTCTCAAGGGCTTAGACCTTCCCATTTTACTGTATAAAACAAGGCTGTGGGCTTTCTCATTACAAAAGGTCAAATAGCTCCTTCATTCCTCTTGAACAAGCTACAAATGACCTAATTAACTTGGACTATCTCCATACTGCAAAAGTCACCCTCTCCAGGAAGCAGTTTCTGGTCTCCAGGCTAAATGCTGTGGGCTTTTGTTTATACTGTTTGCCTGGAATAGACTAACCATGTCCACTCTGAACTGTGCTTGCTGCAAGTCTCTTCTGGGTGCCCCGGTGCCTTTCTGCACGAAATGAAATTATTCTTCTTTTTCAGTTCAAAGACCTTGTGAGGGCTGTGTCACAACCCACCAGAGTGGTGTCCAGGGTATGTGTTGAGTGCCCTCGGACAAAACTGTGGGCATATGGGCATGGCAGATGGTGCAAGACATGCTGGGATAGTGCTGGAGACCATATAGGTTGGCCGGATCCAATCTACAACTTGAAGACTTTAAGCCATGATGCCCTACCGAGGCAGCAAGGCATATGAAATGAAGTCACAGTCTGCCTGCAGCCCCCAACCACAGGTTCCTCAGCCCCAGCATGAGCCCAGCACTGCCAAACATGGGCCAGGACAGCACTTCCCCATGATCAGGTTATTTCATCGGTGCCCAATATAAGCTGCAGCTCACAGTCATCACCATGCTAGGTGGGCTGCTGGTCTCACCTACCCCCAGGTCAGCCTCAGTAGCTACATCTACTGCTGGGAGATCAGGCCCCAGTCTGGCTGTCCCAGAGGTCCTGGCAATGCACTCATGGGGCACATACATGCTCTACAGGGCACCTACATGCCATTACTTGTCCTGTCACCATGTGGAGTGGAGGTACACCTGGTCTCCTAGGCAGCTGGGCATCTGCCCCTCACCTCTTCTGCAAGCCAAACCATTCCCTCCCGCAATTGCCTTCCTACCCCCAAACATGGCATTTACCTTTTTCTTAAATTTGGCAAGCCCGTGTTACTCAAGGTCAGCCTATTTAAACACCAGCCGCAGTGTTTGTCTTGCTTTTTTGTCAAGGAGACAGTTTCAGCATGTACAGCACTTCCTCTTCTGAGACATTTGAGGACTGAGACTGTGACCTCTGGCTGCTGTTTGGGTTCTGCAGCACAGGCAGCAATCCCAGGGGTGAGCAGGTTGAAAGAGAAAAGCCCTCTTCCTCCCCCTCCATCCTTTTATGGACAAATTCAGACCAAAGCGAGCAGCCAGCTGTGGGTGAAACACATGGCTTGGACACTGCAAGGAAGACCTTCTCCATGCAGCCCATGGCTAAAGCAGTAAAGTGGCCCAGCACTGGCTCAAGCACTGGGGTCAAGCCTCAGCCCATCCTCTGAGCCTGGGCAATATTTAGATTCAACACTTGACTTTCATATGGCTAAAAGTAAGGGAAATTAAATCCCAATGGAAAGTCTTTGCACTTAAGTATGAAATAGTACCTACCACAATGTACCATTTCTCCTAAAGTTTTTATGCATATTCATCTGTTGCTGAAGCCTTTCTGCTGCCTTCTATAGTAGGAGTTGTTAAGCTTTATATCCGGGCAGCATAAGCCCCAAGGTTCAGGAAAAGGCTGGAAAGATCAGGAGGGGACTGATTGGACTGACTGTGGCTAGTTGGATCAGTAGCTGGGGAGGCTGAACGCTCCCAAAGACCTTCTTGTCAGACAGCCTGACAAGACTCATCCCCTTCCTGCAGCAGAGCCCACCATGGACAAGAGAGCAGTCATGTAATGTAATACTGTCTCTGGGAGGCTTTTCCTGGCAGGTGTCATAAAATGAAGCATGGTTATGTCCTTTTGCCCAAAGACGTTTATAAAGCTGCTGATGAAAATGGAAGTGACTGCAGAAGGCCAGATAGCACCATCTGCCTTGGCAGAGCCTGGCAGGATTTGGGGTGGTGCAGTCTGACTTCTGGCTAGGGTGCAAAAACAAATCCTTCTCTGGTCTTCTGAAGGAAAACAAGAGGAAATGACCATCTTGAGAGGCATGACTGTCTTTTAGATCCACCTCACTTCAGCTGAATTTGTGAGGACTCAACATTTTTGCAACCCTGGCCAGACACATGCGCCCACACACACAATCACACACAGATGTCCACATCGTCCAGAGAGTTCAGATCTCACTTAGGCACCAAAGCAAAGCACAAATTTTGAGCACAGTGTGTAGCAAAGGTGAGAACTGCAAACCACGACAGCCTTTGGACCACGTTTTCAGAGCATATCAGAGTCCTTTCCACGCTACACAGACCTCTGTTGACAATCTGGCTACTTATTTTGATACCTAATAAGAAAATGTGGCCTCAGCAGAGGAAGTGGAATTTTTTCAAACACTCAGGCCAAGAAAGTCCTGCCTAAGCACTGACCGAGCAGCACATCTAAAATGAAGTGAACTCCAGGGATGGTTTAACTCATTATAAGCAAATGCGTTAAACCAGCCTCAGGTGCCTCCTTAGTGCAACTTGGGAGGACACGTTATACATGCTCAAGAGAAGAGAAGCCAAGTTATGACCAGAGTGCTCCCAAGTCCTCTGTTCACGGTGGCCCTCTCCTGATAAAGCAGAAAAACCTCCAATGTAAGAATATTTTATGCTACCTGGTGAAACTTGCACTTGGGCACATAGAAACCCACAGCTCTGCACACTGGGTCAGCCCTCCTCCTACAAAGGCTCCTGATATCTCAACTTTAAAATACATTACACGCAGCACCATTTGTTGCAGTCTGCAGCTATTCCAAATTTCCATCTGTTATTAGACAGCTCAGTATGTGGCCTATGAACTTCATGCCTGTCAATCCCAATAATGTCCTTTAGCTCATAACAAGCTAATTGACACCGCATTTGCAGCGAGCAGTTCCCACGCTAGCCCTGCCTCAAAGGTTAATGGGTTGGAAACTTGCAGGGGTTTCTGATCTGAGCAGTGCAAGACAGATCTTAGAGTTTTGGGTAGAAATGTTTCCTTTTAGCTCTTGGGAAGGTAACCACTGAATCAAAGTGTTTCATTGTCAGCCCAAGGGACAGGAGGTCTCCACTGATCTGAAGCTGGTGTGTTGCAGTGCAGTACTTGGGACTGGCCTCTAGAAGCACCACCTTCAGTGCTGCTCAGTTGTAGCTTTCTTGGTGATGCTCAGAGGCAGCACAGAGACTCACTGCCCTGATGGGATGATGTTGCCCAGACTGTGGGCACCAAGGACTGAGAAAAATGCTTCGTCCCTTCCAAACTTCAGCCTGTGTACCCTCACCTCCAGCTTTCAGACCCTCCAGCTGCAAATCAGCAAGAGCTGTCACAAGGAGAACTAACCAGCCTCATGTCTTACCTTGTGGACAAAGTCACCTCTCACTTCTGGCTCTGAACGGGGCAGAAGTTGTCAGCCAAGCACATGCCTCAGCTTGTCCCAGGCTACCTCTGGCACGAAATGTCCTCCTTGGCCCTGCGGAGAGAAGCCAGATGGGGAAGCTGATTTTAATTTGCAGCTGCAGCAAAGCAAAGACTCGTAGCCGTCAAAACAGTGAGTGCCGGCATCGTGACTTCCCTCTTCCCTTGTGATCTGTGGGAAATGGGAGGAGAGCCAGGCTCTGCATGGGGAGGCTCAACAGTGTGGAACTTCCCAGGCACAAGCACCTCTTTCTTTGCCTTGATAGGTGGCTGGTAGCTGAAGGGAACGTGCTAAGCCTTTAAAGGTCACCAAGTTGAGCTGGGCTAGCATGGACCACAGACAGCACAGTTCATGGCCCAGCCTGCTTTGGTCACATCCTTAAATTAGGGTGGGAAGTCAGTTTTACAAGGAAATGAAAACCTACCTCAAGACCCCGTTCTTTTTGACTGAAGCACAAGTCCTATTTAAAGACACCTGAAGCCAGAGATCACAACAACCTGTCTTAAAAACCAGCGTGCTTGCTAATGGCATTGTGCAAACGCCAACATGCATTGAGTCTGTGGCTTCACAGCACCAAGTCTTTGCAGAAAAACCTGCTGAAGGTATTGCTGCCTGCTTCATCCTTCCCCACCCATCATCGCATACTGCAACTGCCTTGTCCTCTCAGGTGCAACCAGCCCAGCTTTCAAAACAACCACACTTGCTGTTGTTGTTGTTGTTTACCTATTCTTCAGGTGGATCAGCTCCCGTAACTGCATGTCTGCCTGACTGTACAGTCAATAGACAGAGATGAGACAGCATGGATTAAACTGTGGATGGGCACTGGGAAGGCGATGCATATTTATGTTTTACTAGTACTGAGGCACTCAGGCTAAGTGGACACAAGGGCAGGCAAGTGCCTTCAGGTCCCAAAGGTGCTGCATGGTCCGGCCGGTGCTTCTGATCCACACAAGGCTGCGGAAGAAGGCAACAGCATCTTCTCTTATGTGCCTCAGCTGTAAAACAAGTACTTGCTCAAAACTGCAAACAAAGAAATAACAAAGCTAGGTCTAAGCCTTGCTGAGATTATTTTTGTGGATTAGGATCAAGAAAACAATTAGATGTTCATCACAACCAGCCTTGTTGCAGGTCTCTAAACTCTAATATAGATGCAGTTAGACCTACCTACCCTGTGCCAGTTCCCATTGAATCCAGAGAGTCCCACGGTAAAGGATCCACAGCTGATCTGCAGATGGAGGTTAAACAAGCACTTTGACTTGGTATTAGAGGGTTTGGAGAGCATGGTGAGCATGGAATATTAAGCACACAGGGATGGCACAAACAGTTTCTAAGCCATTTTAGGTATGGTCTCTGTGGAGGTGACTTACCCCCTACCCTCACAAAGCCTCTGGCTAGTAATTAATCTTAGCATCATATCCACCAGAAGACAGGAGAAACCCCCACAGCATACCACCAAAACTCCCACAGCATCCTCACAAGTCCTGAGACTTAAAAAGTAATGGGGGCCCTAACCTACCATCAGGTATTCAGGTGGAAAAATGTGGGACCATCAGAACAGCCATCAAGGTCCATTCATCCCGGTGACTTGTCTTTGGCTACGGCCAAGAGTGGATGTCTAGAGAAGAGTGTCAGAATACAGCAAATAGTTTGAGATACTTCCCCAAAATATCCAGTCAGCTTCCAATAATTTGTGGCTTCCTGTGCCACAGAGTGTTTTCATATTTAATTACCTGTAGTGAATTTTTCTTCCATGAAGTTACCTAGTTGCTTTATGAACCCCCATCGATCTTCTACATCTGCAACATCCTGTTGCAAGGAGTTCCACAGCTTAATTATACAGTGGGAGACAAACCACCTCCTCTTGTTTGTTTTGGACTTGCAATTTCTGGTTTCATCTGATGTCCTGTACTTCTTGTACAGATAGAGAAGGTGAACCCCTGTCCACCCTTCCCATAGCACTCAGTGATTTATAGTCCTCTGTCATAACCTTTCTCATATGTCTCCCTTCCAGCCTGATGAGTCCTCATCTACTTAGTGATATGGCAGCCACCACAGAGTTTTGAGCATCTTGGTGTCCTGAGTCTTTTCCAACTTCACTTTGCGTTCACTTGCCTTTTGAGGCCAGGGAACCATCTTTCAGATGCTCCCTAAGAGAGACCACGAGCAGCTGAGGCCCCTTCCCATGAGGATGTGTGTATCGCATACAGGCTCAAAACAAAGGGGCTGCCAAACACATGAACATGGAAGTCCATCAGGCCAAAGAAGCTCTAACAACTCTAGTAACGCATTCCTTCTTGCTTCACTGAGAAGACAGGAGTCAACTCTTAGTGTTTGAAGATGGTCTTGGAGGGCTGCATTTTTTGAAAGGGGAGAAAGATGCCAATATTTTTATATTAGACTCCAGGGATACTGGAGGGGAGAAAAATAGAGGAGATTTGAGTTTCTCCAGGGTGACTTCCCTGAATGAAAGCCTGGAGGATAGCTGACATGACAGTGCAGAGATCCCTGACTAGTGGTATCCTCCATGAACCTCTCCCTATTCCCTTTCCATCTATGTTAGCACAGGTGCTGGGCAAACCATCTCCAGCACCCACGTTGCTGAGGAAGCAATGTCTTCACTGCTCAGAGCAGGGCAGAGCAGATCTCACACGTGCTTCGCTGGGCAAACATCCGTGTCTGCCTGATGTTTGCAAAGTCAACAGAGATAGGAACCAGCCCCAGAGGGCCAGGCTCATTTTACAAACACTGACAGACGAGGAACCTCTAACAGCCAAGGCAGGAGGCCCCTGGGAAGCACTGCTGAGAGTGTTGATCCCAATCCACAGCCTGGGAAGGTAGCAGGTGTAAGAGGACTTGTGGAGTATTTTCTGCCTCTGATCACAGACATCACAAACTTGCAGAGCTGGTGTGAGACCATTTCGCCCCTCTCCCTGCTTCTTTGTTATTATCAGAGCATCTAAAGAGGTGATCAGAGCACAGAACTGCAATGTGTTCAGGGGTGTACAAACATGGAGAGTCCTTCCTATGAGCACAGCTAAGCCTTTAAGAGGCTCAAACTGAACTGAACTACAAAATCACCAGCAGATCCTGTTTGAGACCAGCTGGTGTTGGCTGGCAATAACAGCCTGCCTGCCATGCAAACATCCATCTGTCTCCCCAGCACCTACGTGTCCTTTCTAGGCAGCATCCCACAGCTTTGTCTGTCTGGGACACCCCAGGGAACCAGACTCATTTCTGTTGATATCACAACTCCAGCAAAAGAGATTCTTTAATTAGAGACACTTCATAATTCCAGGTTCATTCAAATTCCTGTTCATTCAAAACCCCATAAGCCCAGGACTCAAGTACATATGGTCAGAGACCATCAGTAGACACCAACATGAATGAAAATGAGAACAAAGAAGAAAAAAAGACAATGCTGGGTCTTCCCAAACCTTCCATTTTGTAGCCATCACAGCACTGTGGTGTTTTAAGAAGATACGTGAAGGAGAACAAGGTTGTTTAAAAGAAATTCTCCCCACCTGTGCTTGAAGGGACATTGCAGGAGAGAGCATAGAGGCACATGTCTGAAAACAGAGCAAGAAGGCTGCAGACACCATGGACACCACAGCAGAAGCAGGGGTCAGCCATCCGGTACAGAAAGGCAGCCGTCAGCCACAGAGCATCCACGTAGTGATGAAGGTACTGGATGCCAAGGGCCATGGATGAGACCCGCAGATGTGCAGAGGGGTAGGAAGGACACAGCACAGAAAGCGTCAGCAAGATTTTGACACAACACAATTTTCAGGGGCTGGGATAAGATGTGTGTAAGCAAGAGGGGACAAATTCACTGTGTCAGTAGACACAGTGGTATCCTCAGGCTTCAAGAAAAGACACCAAGACAGCACAGGAGGAACAAATTAACTATGCTGGGCACAACCCAAAATCCATGAGGTCTTGTTAAACATGGGCCAAGGTTTTAGTGAAGACATGAGCTGGGTCTTGGCATAGTGTGTGCACAGAAGCGGCAATCAGATTGAGCTGGAGAGGAAATCAGAGCCGAGGGAGAGTTGTTTCAGATGGGAAAGATTAAAATGTGTTTGGGCTGTAAGGAGGCGAACCAGAAGCCAGTGGAAGAGTAAGCAGAAAGAGAGCCAAAGCAGAAGGGAGCATCAGGTGATGGAGCAAGGAGGATGGTGGGGACAGGTCTGGGGCAGGAAAGGGGCTGCTAAAGGGAAAGGAAGAAATGTGCTCTTTTGCCAAGGTCTCCTTGGAAGCGAACAGAGAGCTCCTGTTCAGAGCCAAAACAGGGGGGAGGATGAACGAGGAAATCAGCTTTGTCACAAGATATCCCGCAGCAGGAGAGCACAGGAGGGGAAGTGGATGCTGGAAGGCGGCCACAGCTGGCGGCATGGCCTGGGAGACCTGGGGTGAGCTGCAGAAAGCCAGGCACTGAGGAGAGAATTTATTTTGTCCCTTTTCAGCAATAGTCCATACCATACCTTAGCCTAGGGCCACTTCCAGCCAAGGAACTCTGTCCTTCAGGTTATGCAATATATTAGCAAGAAGCAGCCATACAAGTCCTACCACCAGTACCTGCAATAATGTGAGGGGCGGAGGACTCATTATTTTCTCTGACAGCATTGTGGCTTTCAAGCAATAACCCAGAAAGCAGTGTTTGCACTGGCTTGAATGTGAAGTCAGGTCATGATGCAAGCACATAAAAACTGGAGCTTAGAAAACTGGCACTGCAGTTTTAAGCCAATGGAAATGTTGCATTAGTACCCCTAACTTGAGAGGATCAGGAGACTCATGGCAAGTAGCCAAGATGTTACTCATGGTCCTGCCTGGACAACTACCCAACTCTCACACTTTGCCTTTTCTTCCTTCCCAGATGTCCAAACACCTCTGCTCCTTCTCTGACACATGATGTGAAAACTACTTGCCTGTCCATCAGCCATCAGAGCATACAGATCAGAACCTCGTTCAGATCAGAAATGTTGTACCTGGGCAGGTCACGTACCCAAAGCCAGAAGTCATTTTACCCTGATGAGGTTCCTGATGTGGAGAGCTGCCCCAAGAAGGCACTTGTCCCCAGGGCCAGCACCAGCTATGACATGGCCACCCTCTAGTGGCCACCACTCCTCTCACAGGGACTCCCCATCTTCTACATGAACATCCATTGCTTACTCCTCCTTGGTAAGAGGTTAACTCAGGCGCACAAAGAAACCATTGTGGAAAATCTTGTTCCCCCTTGCCAAATGTTTGCAGCAGCACTGCGTAGGCTCACAGTGCAAGAGCTCACCAACAGTGCATTAAAAATGTAGAGGAAACCATAGAAATTAAGGTGCCCACAACCATCACATCAGTTCCTCCTGATTGCAGTCCAACAGAATATTTAGCCTAGTCAGCCCATATAGCACCAGAATCAAAAAGAGAACAGGTAGAGATCAAATGCTATTAGTAGGGGAAAAAAATACAAGTTTTGTTTGGGCGCACTTTCTTTCCATTTGTTTGGATTTTTTTTTTAAATGGAATATTCTGATACTCCAACATTTTTTTTTCTGTTCTCTACATAGGCCAACCCATCTATGTCTATATGGTGATGTGTCAAATTAGGTGGGCATGAACACCCAGGGGAGAGTTTGCTGGGGTGGAAGGCACAATGCAGCTACTCAGGGACAAGAGCTCGTGTCCTTCCCTTCCTCAAGGTAATGACCAGATGAAACATTACATGGCTGAGAACAACATTTCTTCCCCTAGGGTCTGTGAGGGCACCGTGGGCAGCCCATGAAACCATACCCATGGTCACTGTGTCCACTTAAAAGCTTCCCCCCGCAATGCATGTTGTTCCCTAGGACACTGTGAATGTTGCCCAGTGGGGTGCAATTTGAGAATGGCTTGGTTGGGACCAAAACTAAAGCTGTCCCAAATCAACCAGGAAAAGAAGTGTAAATGTTTTTAAACAAAATATTCTGCGGTTATGCTAAAAAACAAACACATGCTGCTTCTGTCCAAGCAGGCAAAGGAGAACTGGAACCAAACCGGAAGGTGAAAAGGAAGTCAGCAACCCAACAAGTGACAAGTCACTCAGATTTCTTGCATCACGCAGGATCCAGTCCTGTTGCAAACCCCAGTTTGATCCTTCCCTCACCAGAAGTCTCATCAGCCATGAGTCATTTCAGAGGACTCACTGAGCCCCACTCCAAGCTCGTGCCAGGGGACGCAACAGAGGAGTGACCTGTGGCAGTGTATGCACTGACAACCGAGTCCTCCCCAGCCATCCCCGAGAGCAGCATTAAAGCTACATTTGCCACTGGGAAGGGCACTTCCACACCAGCTGGACGTTGTAGGGGATGCCTGTCGACCATCTCACTTACTCTAACAGCTAACAAGTAACTGAAACACAACCAAAGCAAGCAAGGTGAAGGAATCATCTCTGGGATGTCCTGAGATTGAAACCATTTGTCCTGGCAGCTTCATTTGATGACCCCTAGTTCTTGAGCTATATGAGACAGAGACTAGCTAGTCCTTGTTCACACTCTCCGGACCACTCCTGAGTTTCTAGACCGCTCTTGTGTCCTCCCACAGTCATCCCTTCAAGGCCAAGAAGTACCTACCTGGCTATTCCTCATGGGAATATTGCCCCATGCCTCTGCACCCCTCGCTGCCCTTCTCTGGACTTTTCCTAGCTCCAGCTCCTCTGGGACGGTGGACGCCGTATCCATGGCACAGCGCAGAGCTGTTGTGATGTTTCCTCTGTGTTCTTAATTCCTACGTGAGAGTTCCTGGCACCTCACCTGTGCTGGAGACAGCTTCACTCAAGAGTTAACGTATCTGAGCAGGAAAGGCACAGAGAAAGGGACTCAGCGGCAGGGAACGTGCCTCTGATGAGGATGGGGATGGAGAGGCTTGAGCTATCCCCCCTCCTGCCCCCATAACCTGCACGGTAAGGAGTCAATGAGCACGGTTACATCTCTGTTGCAATGAGACAGGCCTAAAGCAAGATCTCAAGAACATGTCAGGAGCTTGGAGAGCTACTGACAGTGCAGGGGAGGGCGGGAAAGTGCTTGGGCTCGCAAAGAGGTGCTCGGGGACACGTGCGTGCCCCCTGGTGCTCTCCCTGCTACAAGAGCTGTGGTGAGCATCCCGTGTGAGCTTACAGCAATGGGGAGAGGTGGCTTACTTATGCCAGAGGAACAGAAAAGCAAGAGAGGTCAGTTCCTGTGTTATTCTTCCTTCGGAAGACCCCTCTGGATATCAGCTAGCCCGGCGCTGACATTGTTGTGCCTGTGGCTTTTGCAGACTGTCTGTCTCTCTCCCCAAGCCAACGCCACATTTATGGAGGCTCACGGGCCAGAGATGATAACACCAGAGCTCGAGCCAGCGAGGAGGACAGGGGCCAGCACTGCCCACGGCAGGGGATCGCTCAGGACCGGTCAGCGTGGAGGCCAGCCCTGCACTTCCCTGTGATGCTAGACTTGGGAGAAACACAACCACAGCCAGTCCTTGGCTCTGCCCTCGTTCCCCCGATGGGGGCATGGGGATGGGCTTGTCCCCAGGGTGACTGGGGCTGTTTCTGTCCTCCATCCCCTTACAAGGTGTTTTCTTACAGATTCCTTTTGTCCCTTACAGATCCCTTTTGTCTTTTCCTCCCCACAGGGCTGGGCTGGTGAAGCTGATTCGGGATCACGTGTTGCTTAGCAACATTTATTATCCCTGACAACATCCAAGTTTACTCCGGCTGCCAAAGGGAACCGGAATGAAACAAGCCTCCCCCACCTCTGGCATAGAGAGCTTTTAACTAAATTTGCATTTATTGCTACCCTTTCTGCATGCAGACATTACAAGGGCACCGGCAGTGCTTGTCTTTCCCCTCCCTCACTGTCCAAAGTCCATTTGTGGGAGCATGTCTCTACCAGGGTAGGTCCCAAATCTCTACTGTGGTTCAGCAAAACTAACAGAGATGTAACCAACACCAAGCTCACCCGGTGGCCTTGGGCCGGAGAGCAGCATCTTCCTTCTGGGCTGTTTCCATCTTACATATGGCTGTGGGATGTTTACAGCCGCTGATTCCAGCAACACATCATACACGAACCCATCCCACAGGGAGGACATTACCTGACATACCTTCTGTTGCCAGTTGTTGCACCATAGAGAGCCAAAATTGCATTCAGGTATTGGCATCTCCTGGGAGGACACAGGTTACCAAAGGGATGCAGCTTGTGAATGAGCTGGAAGATCCTCTGCAAGGCAATGACAGTATGGATGTGTCACCTGCACCATGACAGGGAGGAAAGAGCCTCTTGCTGATGTGTCAGCATGCCATGTGAAACGCTTCCTCTCTTTAAGGTCTTGGAGTGGTCAACGTCCTTTTGAGTCAGCAGGAATGGGGTTCAGTTCACAGATGAAAAGCCCACTAGCATTAGGTGTCTACTTGGAATCTAGGGGCACAACTCAGCTACCTAAATGTAGACATCCATTTCCACTGGGGACATCCTCGGGTATCCCACCCACCTCTCTGGAAATGCATGGGTGTCCTGTGCATCCTGTGCCGTACCTGCCAACCCTTGCAGATGTCCTGGGCATGGTACAGCATATCTCAAAAGGCCTGAAGCATCTACATTGAGGCAACTGAATTTAGCCAGAGGTGTCCAAGGGCTTGTTACGGATCACAGAGATTTAATCAAGGGACTCTAGGGAGCTATCCACCTCTACAGAAAGTACCTGTGTGTGGTCAGATGAATTACCCTCCAGATATTATTACCTGTACTTGCAAGAGACTCAATGTGGTTGCCAAAACATAGATGTGTACTGTTATCTGAGACCTGCTGTGGCGTCTGGGACATTCTCTTGGGGATGTGGCACAGGCTCTACAAGGATAGAGATATAGCCACTGAACCAGCGGATGGAGGGAGGGATGTGCCAGGCAGGAGACCCTGGGTATCTAAAACAGCACTGGAAACCTGTATTTAGGCAACTGAATCATTGCCCAAGTGTATCTTCCCAGTCCAGAGCTGCGTTCATCCCATAGAGAGCACAAAACAACTGGACGATGAGAAGCTTGGGCTGTGCTAGCTCTGGGCCAAGAGAGCATTGGCATCCAGGATGCCAATTCAGCAGGTTTCTGAAAATGCCAGCTTCCCTTCCAAAATAACAAGCTTCACCCACGAAGAAAAGGAACGATGATAGCTCTGTTCTCCAGCAGCTGCAACAAACAAAAGCTGTGTCAGAGCCCATTCCAGCAAGGAGGCAGAGTAACAAATTGCCCAAGAAAATGCAAGGAATTTCCTGGCATAGCCATCCCTCCTAGTATGATCCATGCTCACAAGCTAGAAATTCGAATCCTTGCATTGTTAGCTAAGATGGGATTTAAAATCACATATAAGTGGGACTAGCACCAATTAGCCATGATAATAAGCAGTGCTGTAAGGTGGTGATGCCTGAAGAGGCAGCAGATCAAACAGAAATGCATTCAGAGGGCAGGAGGGGTTTTCTGAGGGAATTTCCTTGGGATGAGCAGGGGCGATGGAGAAGGGAAGATACCGAAGTGGTGACTGTGGGCTACAAGGAGCTTGCTTTGTAGTAGAGAATGGAGTAAAAGCCACAGTGCTGGGAGAAACGCTGCTTTGGATGATATGATTTCTACATGTAGACATGCCTCTGAGAACATCACAGGCTTTCAAGAAGGTAAAATGAGTGTTGTAACCTCCATTTCGTAACAGAAGGGAAAGCGTAGAGACTTCAGGGACAAGCAAGAGGAGAAGCACGGATTACAACCTGACACTTTCTCCTTGACCTAACCATGAGGACAAGCTGTTTCTCTTGCTGATGTTCTTTGGGCTAAAAATCAAAGCATTCAAGGAGGATTTCTGGAGGTGCATTCAGACTAGCTGAAGGTGGCCACAAAACATGGAGAAGGGCCAAAATCTTCTCCTTCTGAGCAGAAAAGAAAATGCAGGCAATGCCTAAAATCCCTTTCCTTTGTCTCTTGTGGCCCCAGATGTCCCAGGGGACATCACCCCATGGCTTCATCCCTGTGGCAGACCCGGGCAGCACAACCTCCCCAGGGCATGGAGATGAGCTGAAAACCTCATGTGGTTTTGGAGCACATCAGCACAGGGCTGGTGAGCCTTTGCCATCCTTCCGGCCCCTTGGGACTGCTGTGTCCTGCATCCGAGCTACACCAGCTAACATCTGCCTCCTGGTCCTAATGGTTTGCTGACCTGATTTTACTGTTGGTTGCAGTCTGGCACAGATAAGCAGCCTGGGGTGGGTTTGCTGGATTCACTTAAGGAAGGGCACATGGTCTCCTGGGTGCACTGAGCTCCCTGGCACTCAGCAGCTCCCTGGACTAGGATTTGCTTCACGGAGAGGGAAAGGACCTAAAATATGTTCATGAAATATGCAGCACCCCAGTGAGGTGGCAATAAGGTTGAAAGGAAACTGAGGCACAGCTAAGCTATGCACCCCAAAGACAGGATCCCAGTTCCATGCCTTCCTCGAAAGCAGCCGTGCTCCCTGGCAGACAAAGACAGCACATATAGCAGTGGGTAGTTTCCAAACCAATGGTTGGGCTCTGGGTCCATTTTGGCCGAGCACCCCACCCATGTCTGATGGCTCAGATGAAAGGTTTCTGTGCTGGCCCCACTCTTGCTTGAACCGAACGAGGATGAACAGCTTGGCTTCGACTTGCAAACTGAGCCAAAGCCCTAATAGAAATTACAGGAGGAAGCTGAGCAGACTCCAGGATGTCCTCTCATCCACTTCTCCCCATTTACCGCAGCAAAAAAAGGGATGAGAGGGTTGGGACGTGCCCTCAGTACCCTGCTCTGGAAAACACTTTGCTCCACCGCTGTTGTTTCCTGCCCACCTACAACCAGTGGCCTTAGTGTTTGTGCTCTTGGCACAGCCTGATGAACCCGGGAGCTAAGAAAACATTCAGAGGGCTCGAATGAGTAGCAGCCCTGTGTTTGGGCTGAATAGCAAAAGGAACTTGTGTGGGTTTCCTTTTCAAAGCCGGCTCAGAAAAGGTTTTGTTGCGACTCTCTGTCAGGCCAGAAGCGCCGGGGAGTCTTGAATTCTGATCTCTGTGCTTGTTTGTGCCTATTTAATTTCATTATTTACTCTTTAACTGCTATAAGGGCTGAAGCAGCTCAGAGCTCTTGCAGAGAGGACTCCCGCTGGTCCCAGCCAGGCGAGGTTGGGGTCTGTCATTTGGCTCGGAGTCCCAAGGAGCCCCCTCTGAGACCCAAACACCTTCCCACGCAGGACATCATTGCTATGGGAATAGCCCTGTGATGCAGCCTCTGTCCTGGCCCAGACCCTCCACTTGGCAGGGTGCTAAGAGGGTCCTCTTGCACTCAAAGGTTTTTCCAGCCCAAACACAGCGAGAGGAAGAGAGGCAGAGACAGGAGCGTGGAAGGAGCTGTAGCCGCTGGAGATCTTCCCCTTGTCCAAGACCTCTGCCCTCAGACCACCACGTCATCCCACAGCTTCTGTGTCCTCTTCAATTCCCCCAAGCATCCCAGCAGCCGTGATGGGAAAGACATGCTCCCTCCCAGCTAGCCCTGACCTTAATCTGGCACCTCATCATCTCATCCTTGGACCTGGCTGCAGTTTCCCACAGATCAGAGATCTCCAGGCTTGATGGCTGTAACTTGCTCTGCCTTGGAAGGAAGATACAACACATGGCCTGGAAACACTCTCGTGCCATCAAAATTCATCTCCTCGGGAGACCAGCGCCATGGGAAGCCATGGCTTCAGTGGCCCGGTGCTGGCTCTGTCAGACATCCCTTGGTGCCTTCTGAGTGCAGGTCAGTACCTCTACGGCCACCACTCAGTGGCATGAGGCACACATGAAAGGGGGACCACCCTCAGCCATGCATGCTCTTCTGCCACCTCAAGGTATCAGCCATAAGCTGAACCTGCAAGGTGGCCATCCTGGCTTGGAGTTTGCAGTAGTCGTGGTCCCCATGGAGGGCATGTGATTCTGGCTGAGCCACCTCTTGCGCCCGTTCTTGGTACGCACGCTCCAGACCATGCATTCCTCCCCCCAGCCAGAAACCAACTGGGAGAGCACCTTGCTTTCTGCTATTAAAGCATATCAAGTGCTTTGAAGTATACATATCGACTTATTCCAGGTAAGCTGCAAAGCAGGGAGCTCCAGGAAGGTTTTGGGTGATGCTGATGGGATGATCTCATCCTGAGTTACTGAAGGAGGAACAGCATAAAGGAAGAAGGGGAGTGGAATGGAAGAGGATAAGGATAAATATTTAATGAGTATTAATATTTAGTAGCCAGAACCTGTCCTTGGTTAGTCTATGAATTTAGATATGAAGCTCCTGGAAGGGCTTGGAGGGATTTTTGTGCCTCATATTCTCATAGGTGCCAATTAATTAGATGAGCCAGCCTGAGATGCAAGACATTCGAGATGAAGCAGGATAACCAAAACCAGTCTGTATGAAAAAAAAATTATTTATGAATAATTCAGAACAAACACAGGAGTCCCAATTAAGGCCAAAGCTCACAGAAGGAAATGCGGATCTAAGATTTTTTTTGGACTGAATTTGGAGTTCAAGTTCAACTTTGGAGTTGCAGTCATGTGAATTGTAACTGCTGGGCATCTTCCCTCGCTGCCTTGTGCCTATATTGCATGTGCTGCACCTAAGGGCTGTGTTTTATAAACAGAGAAGCATTGATTCGGCCATGTAGATATGAAGCCATGCATCTGCCGGCAGCCGTCACTGCACACACAGTGCATCCGCTGTCTCTGGGGACATTATTCTTCCTGTCCTGGCCCTCGCTCTGCGGTCACCCGAGCTGACATCAGGATAACCCCGTCAGTGTCCAGGGAGAGCCTCCCGCTCTGCACGTGCGTAACCAGGAGGGAGATGACCCCGCCGTGCTCCCAGCCCTGGAAGTCTCCTCGGAGAGGGCTCGGCGTCTCGCAGTGCCGCGCTGACGACGTGCTCCCTGCAATGCCTCACGTCGGCTCGTCTTGCTGAGCCGTGCACCCCCCAGAAAGACGTGGAGGGAGATGTTCCTGCCCTGGCAGCGAGAGGTGGTGGCCTTTTCTGCACGTAGACCAGTTAACGCGTCGCATTTTGTCACCTACTGAGCCCCATTCGACATGGCACTTCAGCCCAGGTGTCCCACCGAGTCATTTCTCTGCTGCAGGAAAAGCCCCTTCCCTCGCTATCTCTTGTAGAACACTCAGGATTCCTCCAGCTGGAGGCACTGGAGTATTTCCCACCCATCAGGAGAGCTCTTCACCTGCTCTCAAGCCAAGGTCTGGCATTACCCCAAGGGATGTCTCTGACTGGGCTCGGGCTCTCCCAGCTCTCTCTGAAGCTCACGTACGCCCCGGTGAAGCATCGATGCCTCAGACAACATGGATGAAAGGATGGGGGCCACCAGGCTCATTGCAGGGAGCCCCGTTTCCCAGCCCACTCCTCTCCTCGCTGTGCAGTGCACCTCTCCTCGGGACGCAGAGCATCCTCCTTTCCAGGGAAGGGGGAACTTGGCACCACCGGGGAAGGCTCAGCGACCTGCTGGGTGAAGCCCAGAATGGGGAAGCTTTCACCGTGCCTCGGAGAGGTCCCTTTCCCACCTGCCCTATAATCGCAATTTGCAATGATAACCAGTGTCAAATCCCATTTGAACGCCGAGTGCTTCAAAAAGAGCCATCGCTACAGCAAGGGGAGGATGCTCCTGCCTCCCTTTCCCCTCCACGCAGCCCCCGTCAGGCAAAATCTCCAGCTTCCCAGGAGCCTTCTACTTCTGCCTTTAGAAACAAGGAGAAGGGGGAAGGGAAGCAAATCTCAGCCCCAGGCTCATGCGTTTTCACCCATCAGAAAGCAATTTTACATGATTACAGAGCTTTCTATTCTGGTCTGCAATTGCAAGTTTATTAGTTAAGAGCACACCAGTACCTTTGAATTGTGACTGCATTAGGACAAGCACTCAAGCCTCATCATCTTCTGAATAAGACACTTAAGGAAATATCCACAGCAGTTATAACCTTTGATGGATCTCTGCCCATGGCATGACTTAATGTGCTCGTGGTGGGAATAAGGAGAGGAGAGGGGGAAGCAGGTGATAAAGCTTCCAGCACAGAAAACCACAGTATAGCAGCAAATCACACCCATCTTTACAGAGGAGGTTCACGAGATATTGATCTGCTTTCACTGTTTAAAGCCCAAAAAGGGAATCAAGTTTAAGCACCAAAAGCCCTCTCTGAAAGTGCAGAAATTGCGAAAGAAGATGTGCGGGAAATACAGCACGGGCAGGAGCTGGCCAGAGAGTTCCATAAGTCTTCACAGCAAAGCAAAATCCATCCTGGGAACCTCTTTGCCAAACCACACGTCTCCTCTCCTGGGAGGTGGGGCAGCTGGGGTACATCATGGGACGGGGCGTAACAGCCACACCAGGGGATGTGACCAAGGGGATGCCCTTCACACATGGCCTTGCTGCCCAAGGGAGCTCCAGCAACCCCTGAGCATCTCCAGCAGACATGGACGAAGGCTCCCAAGAGCCCCCTGGGAGATGGAGTAGTTATCCTCATTTCACAGCAACAGGGAATTACTACAAGCAAAGGCAAGGCAAGGACAGATTTAGACCCAAATCCTAAAGTACCTAAAGCCCCTTGACCAAATGGCTCTTCACTCAAAGGACATTAACCTTAATAGATTATCAGTGGTTGATGTATTAAAAATTTACTGAGATCACTCAGATTTACAGCAGAATCAGGGGACTGAATTTTTGTTTTTTCTGAGCCACACACATCTTCCTAAATTGTGGAGCCTTCCTTCCACTCTGTAATTTAAAATAAGTGATTAAAAAAACAGAATAAAAATAAAATCAAAGCAAATTTCAATGACGTGAAATTAAGATTACTGCCAACGTCTGCTTCCTGAAAAGGAGAGAGATAATCTTGAAAAGATTTTGCTTGCAAAGGAGAGAGGCATCTTTACCTTGAATGCTTTTTCAAATGAAGTAGAAAAAAGCCCAATCTAGAGGAGCTTGGGCAACCCTCTCCTTCAGCAGACACAAAATGCCACTTTCTGGGAAACCCAGCAAATTTGGACCGGTGTTGCTGGAGGATGCCCTCCCTGCAGGATCACGCCCCTCCCAGGGGGATCCGAAACGCTACTTCACCCAGACATGCCAAGCTAAATCAGGCAGAAATAAAATCACCTCCCATGTCCAATGTTCCTTTCCCTCTAACGGGCCCCGGTGAGGTTTAGCCCTAACGCTGGTAGCGTAGCTCCAAGGTTGCCCTTCAGTGGGACCGACGCAGGATGGGGTTTATTTACCGAGTACAGCCTGTGCTGACGGACTTCTTGTACTCGTGGAGTACAGCCCGGCATTTGCTGCCTTCAAGCAGCTCCTGGGTCAGACTCTGCAATCCCGCCACTGCCTCCCGCATTTATTTGCAAGGACAGAAGGTCATTTTCTCAGTCACCACGCAGGATCCAGCCCAGCGACAGCGGCAGGGTGCAATATTTCCAGGGCAACTCCTGCTCAGCCCCCGAAGTGCTGCTCAGTGAAATAAGAACACCTTTTAAGTAGTAATTTTCGACCATCCACCAGCCGACCAGCTCCCTCTGCTGCTGCTTCTTCCAACTTGACCCAAACTACATTTTCAGAGATGAGAAGCCACCAGAAGCAGCTGATGAATTTAGCCCAGCAGTTGGCTGGCAGAGCACAATCTTTGGGATTTAGGGGTCAGCTGGCTCCCTGCAAGATGCCTGGTGATACACAAAATGCTCTATGATACCTTAAACATCTGCACGTGTCCCAGGTCTTGTGGGAGACCCATCACAGCTGGAGGCCAGCAGATCCCAGGGCATCTCCAAAGCCTATGGCTGCTGAACTGGACTGAGCCCCACCATCCATGTGAACAGACTTCACACTGACTTCAAGGTTCTTGGTTTATTAGACAGATTTCTTTTCAATCCTTTGGGTTTTTCATAAAAAATGCCAGGGTTGTACCAAGACCAAATAAGTGCCTTCACCACATCATCGAGTGCAGGAAGAGCATCTGGCATCTCCCTCACTGATGCTCCCTCGCTGTCTCTATGTTCACACCTCTCAGTGGGACCGTACCCAGATCACATGAGCAGAAATCCTGGGCAGGGGGTATCACAGCAGCCTTTTCCTGGTTCATTTTGAAGATGTTACTGTAACCACTGCACGCTGTGCCTTCAACCTCTATTGCAGTGTAAATCTCAATGGCTTCTCTTGAACCAAGGCGTTTTATCAGCCCGGCATTTACATTGTTGGCCCTTGGAGATGTGGGGATGCCAGACACCTTCTGAGCTGGCAAAGATGGGGATTGGCAGCAGAAAGGTGAGAAAAACGATGTTCTGGCTTGCTGAACAACATCACCCATGCCCATTGCAGGAGGAGCTACCATCTGCCATAGTGATGATAATCTGATGGCCACCACTTGTCCTCAGGAGACCCAAGCCTCCCAACACGCTCAGCAGTGTGAGTGACATAGCAGGAAACAGCCCATCTTGGGCTGAAGAGCATAGGGGTGAAATAGCCTCCACCTCCCATACACACCTGGGGAAACTGAGGCACGCAGTGGCTGGGACAGGTCTGTGGTTTCGTAGAAAGTTAGTGGTAAACTGGAAATGTGTCCCCCAGGCTCTTCTGTGAGGATGAAGCTCCCACGGAGGGGTGTGAGGGTGGCTGGGTTTGATGTATGTCTAGAAGTGAGTGAGGTGATGCCAGGAGGCTCCAGCTGTGGCAGGAACAGCCTGGAGTGAAGGCAAGGAGGTCATGTAAGCTGCTACCGAGTCTGCCCTTAATTCTTCTGCAGGGACTGGCACCAGTGACACCAACATCCTGGCAGTCCTGCCAGCAGGGTAGAGATGCAAGGGAGGTGTCCATCCACCAGGCACATGGAGGAACCACCAGTTCACTTCACCCCCAGCCACCCAACAGGTGCCGGATGTGACCGCGTTCAGCTCCTCTACCAACCTTGGCCAGGTTGGACCTGATAACCTCAGGCTGTTTGAAGCGGTGACCCAGGGGTGAATGGCAGCAAGGTTTATCTCAGAAGGTTTATTTTGACAAAGGTGCCCACCCTGAAAAGAAAACAGCTGGCATCCTGTTTTAGAGCTGTACCGTGCTGCTGCAGGCGAGCAGCTCCCGGTGGGAGTGGGACAGCAAAGCCTGGGCTAACGGGTGGTGGAGAAGAGTGGTACTCAACAGGGCCTTGAATGCATCGCCCCACGCCTCTGCATGGGCCCCAATGTCTTGCTTCAGCATCTTCTCCTGCCTGCAGTCTGTGACTGCTAAGGAACAGGGAGTGGGTAGGACTTATCCCCCAGAAAAGGAGGAATGGTCAATCTGGAAGCACAGGAGCTGCTCTGATTGGAGACGCCGGCTCAGAGCAAGGCCACAGCTTGTTTGATGCAGGACCACCAGGATATGGCACAAACCCTGGATCAGGCTGCTTTCAGAGGGAGCAGGATGAAGGCAGGAGGCTGGGCTGTGGG
This sequence comes from Ciconia boyciana, assembly GCF_034638445.1. Classification (NCBI taxonomy): domain Eukaryota; kingdom Metazoa; phylum Chordata; class Aves; order Ciconiiformes; family Ciconiidae; genus Ciconia; species Ciconia boyciana. The sequence goes on along the minus strand of NC_132938.1, from coordinate 3,684,645 downwards.
AGGAGGGTGCGGTGGGGGAGGAACGTAAACCCTCCTTAGGTCTGGGCTGCAGAGGTGGGAGAGCGATGTGTGCCCACAGCTGCAGAGATGGCTTTGGTCCATGAAGTGTCCCAGCAGTGCAGGACTCCAATGGAGCACCTCAGGAGGTGGCACTACCCACGGCCATCTCCAGGACCTGTTTGGTCTGTCTCCTCCGGACCAAGTATTCCCAGCCTGGGGGAGGAGGCTACATTTTGGGCTGTGTTTGAAGACACTTCTGTTTGGGTGAGAGAAGAGTGGGAGGAGATGGGTAAAGAGACAACGCAGCAGAAACTGTGCAGCCTCCCTGAATAAGGAGTGAAGCACTGCAGGAGAGCAGCCCAGGGAAGGAAGGAGGATGCACCCCCTTTGCAGAGCAACGTCCTCCTGCTTGCTTTCCCTCTTGGCAAGCCGAGAAAACAGACTGTGATGACAGGGGGCCATGTCTCTGCTGGAACCCCAGATGGATGAACATTTGTTGTGCAGCTCACAGAGCAACGAGAGCCTCAGACCCTGCCTGTCCAGGTCTGCCAGACCTGGCCCCCATCCATTTAAAGACCAGAAGGAGGATTCATACGGCAAATGCAGGTGACTCCACCGGCTGCATGCTGCAGGCACTGCAGACATCTTGGCTTGTATGGATGAGCTTCCAGCTCAGCCATGACCTGTTCCCACCAGGACACCAGAGGGGAGAGAATCTGCAGAAGGGAGAGGATAAGGAGAGCAAGGAGAGTGCGGAATGAGATGCAATGACCAGATGGATATTGCCGAGAGCTTGTCCAGCCCTGATCTTGCCAGGGACCGTCTGCAGCCTCCATCTCCTCCTCTCTGCCCCCGACTGGAGAAGCACTCAGATCAGTGACAGTGACACAGAGACTTGCTTCAGAGGATATTCAAGCTGCAGGAGGAAGCATTTTTGCAGAGGACATGAAATGGGAAAGGAAGAATGCTTGAAGCAAGGGCAAAAACACCAGAGACCTGCCTACAAGATAGCTTCATGGTCCCGGATGGGGCAGAAGACCCAGAGGAGCAGAGAGAATCAGGATGGTGAAACAAAAGCAAAATCTGCTCTGCACAGCAACTAGAGAGGTCCCTCACCAGGGGTGCCAGGAGGAGCCAATTTTAGGATGCTCCTCCTTTTGCTCATAGCCTGAGGGCTGTCAGCTGCAGGATGCATCTAATCTTATTGGCAGCATGTCACTACTGGTTTCTTGTCTTTACCTTTGCTTCCACTGGAAACCACTGATGGAGCTTCATGATTGTGAAGCACAAGTTCACGCTCCAACACCAGAGCTTGGACCATCACCGCAGGAAGAGGAAGGCATGGGTGAGAAAACTCAACCTCTGCATTTCACACCATTGATATTACAGCAAATCCTGCCTGGAACAGTAGCAACTAGTCAGGATCACTTATCTGCTGGCTCTGCCTGCTCTTAAGTGGAGCAATTTGATGATGTCAGTCCAATAACCCTGGCAATAGCTTAAGAGGAGTCATAAATCATTGACAATAAGTTAATCACTTCAGCTAATAGCTAAGACAAGGAATACATTGTTCTAAAATGAAGCGAAATTTGCCAGTCACAAAAAAAATTTATTCCTCCTCATTGCTTTCTGCTGCTGCTGTTGACAGGACAGCAATCCTAAAAGAGATGTGCTATGAAATCACTGTTCCCCTCCCAGTCAGGCAGGGGGAAGACTAAAGCAGCTTTTAAGGTAATTAAAAATTTAAGGTCTTATGTCACCAGGTCATTCAGGAGAAAGACTTTATAAAAGAAGAACAAAATAAAAAAAATTCCTCCTCCTTTATCACATCACTTGGCAGCCTTGTGTCTGCTTTCACCCGAGGATGTGAAAATGTTGTAAATGCAGCAGGATGCTGAACCTCTCGCTGCCCCTTCTCTCCAGGAGGAGCATGGAGTTACCCCTCTTCCGAAGAAATACAATAGGATGCTTCTTTTCCAAGCACATACTTGTACGAAAAAAATACATTTAATTAGCTGTGCCCTCCTCCTTCCGCTTTGAAGCTTGACTGGGCTGACACAGAGTTTACTGCCTGGAAATGTATTTGAGGGTGTTTTTGGAAATCACCAGATTTCATGATGGAAAGATGAACCAGGGGATTGCTTTGCTCTTGCACCAGCACATGTAATCCTCTCCAGCAATGCAAAATGCATGGCCGCAGCTCTGGTGTAGGTGTCCGAGAATCCCTCCCCCAACTTTGGCCAGAAATTCCTCCAAGAAATCGCTTCTCAATGAGCAACGAGTCATTCCCTCCCACCTCTCCATGTCACACTGCATTTGATGGATCTGCTGTATTTCCTCTCTTCTTTCCCAACCTAAGGAGTCCCAGCCTGCCTAACCGCTCCTCTTACAGAAGTCCTGCCAGACCTTCGCCATCTTTACGGGGTCACGGGGATCTGAGATACCTGACTGAGAACCTACAAGAGACCCATGTCCTTCTGGCCAGCAACCAGAGGACAAACGGGATATCCCAGGTCACATCAAATAGCACTTGGCACTTCCACTTTGGCAGCTGAAATGAGCTGGGTGGAACTCGAATCATCAAGAGAAACCAGAGGGCAGAGGCAGGGTGGGAGGATTGGTGGGGCACCCGGTCATTTTGCAGATGATGTGATTGTCCTCCATAGGAGCTCAGAGCACTGGAGTATTTCCTTACGGATTTGTTCCGAAATATGGATGAATTCCTCACCATAGCTCTCACCCTCTCCTGCAAATAATCATTATTTCAAAGCAAAATAAAAGCAGGGACCACCTAACTTGGCATTTCAGGGCAACTCTACCTCTCTGAAGGCAGCAAGCTTGTAAATAGGATATCAGAAGGAAGACAAACTGAGAGGACCTTGTCACTCCCACCTGACTCCATAGCTGTTTGTACACTGACCAAACACCAGGTTGCATAAAGCCAAAGAAAATCCATCACCGGGAGGGGTGGGAGGACGTTTCTCCTCACCTTGAGCTGTTTGTGAGTTTTTTCCATGTTTTTTCACTGTGGAGCCCTAATTAACGACAGATGCACAGACCTCCCAGGCTAAGCGTGCCTGAAGTCAGTACAGGAGTGGGACCAGCATTCCCCATTCCCAGCCCTTGGCCGGAACCATGGTCAAGGGGGCCAGTCTAAAATAAAAGGTTTCATCGTGTGAACTTTCCAGAGGAAGCAAGTTTTCTCCTGGAAAGAACAGAAAGTGTGTGTGGCAGGAGCAGGCAGCTCCTTGGGGGCTGCCTGAGCAGGAAGGAAGCTGTTTTGATTTATTCTAGGTGTGAAACTTGGCCAGGGAAACTTGCCAGGTGTTTGTGTTGGCTCCCCTTTGTCACCAGGCTGTGCTTCGAGCGGGAACTTTGCTTCTCAAAGCTGGCCTCTTAATATCCATAATCAGGAGAAGAGGGGACAGCCAGCAGCAAAGTCTGGCTTATCCAGGGGCAGGGTTGGTGGAAGGGCTCAGGTTAGACTGAACTCAACCTCCACCAGCATCTGCCAGGGATCGCAGATGCACATGGGCTTCCCCCAGGGTCAGCCTCGCCACCATCTCCATCCCTGCCACCTCCTCGGTGCTGCAGAGAAAACCAAGAACCCAGCTAATCATCAGCACTTCGGGGGAATTTTCCCAGCGAAGCAGATCAAAGCAAATACCTACAACCAGGGCGTGAGAAGCCAGACCTGCGGCAGCTCAAGCCATCGGGGTGGCTGGCCTTTGGTCAGCCACAATGCAACAACTTCCCGCAGATGGGGCCAATTCAAATCAAGACTTTGTACTTCTGGACGGCACAAAATTGGGCCAGAGGACAGCCGACAGCCTTCCCACTCTGCAGGAACTGGAAGGTCCCAAGGTAGCCTGGCAGCAGGTTTAAAGCAAACAAAAGGAAATGCTATTTCACACCACTCGCAGAGACGGTGCAACTCCTTGCCAACAAATCTAGCCACCTTAGATCCACTGTAGGCGATGGGAAATCAAGCAGATTGTGTTCTGGCCCCCATCTAGCTCAATGCTCATGCTTCCCTGAATGCAAGGGGTTTCCTTCCCCTCCCAGGGTGTGAAGGCACAACTTTTGCTCTTTTAACCCTTTCCCTTCCCCATATCTTTTTGCATGGGTCTCACAGAGGTGGGTGACCCACTAGCATCATCTCCTCCCTCTACTTGTGTTGCTTTCTCCCTATGTCTTCTCATATCTGGGATAAAGGAAAGGGTGGAGAGAGTTGTTCCTCCTCTGCTTTCCTCTAATCTCCTTGGCACCTCATTTCTTTCTTTATGCCTTTCTCCCCTCCAGTTTTTTCCCCTTCCTAGTGCTTGTATTTATTCTGCTGAAGGCAACCATGCTGGAGAGTGAGAATTGATGCCAGGTCCCAGCAGTGCAGAGCAGCTCACATTTTCATAGCTAGACCACGCTTGTGCACATCCCCACTGCATCTCCGGGGGCTGGTTCTCCTCTGCACCTCCTGTGGCTTTCCTGGGGCCAGGAAATATCACAGTCGTTTCTTATTCACAGTCCCATTCACAGTGCCTGGAGTAACGTCCCTGTGGTGTCGCAGCCCATAAAGATGTGTGGCAGCACAGTAGAGTGTTGCAAAGGGGCACGTGCCTGTATGGGGAAACTAAGCTTGTGACTGGGGATTTGGATGGCTAGAGGACTGCACAGGGTGCAAAGGGCCAGGTCTAGACCAATTTCATCCATGCAACCTGAAATGGATGAGAGGAGTGGGTTTCTGGTGCAAACTATGCCCAGAATCATGCTCAGGTTCCTCTCAGAGGGGACATTAATTTACTCCAAAAGCAATAGAGACTTCTGCATGTCTCCTGCTGCTTGTCCTCCTGTCACTCTAGCATCTCCTTCACCAGGGATCCCCTTCACCATTCGGGGTGAGGACCAAGAACAGTCCCCCCTTAGACCCACCCCTAGACGCTGAAGGTGTTCAAGTTCTCCTTCCTGCCTCCCTCGCCACGTTAGGCACGGTCACCCCCTGCACATCACTTCAGCCTTCACAGCTACAAGAGGTGACCCAGGTTGACAGAGAAAACAGCTCTCGACTTTGCTCCAGACCAAGCACACCCCTTTTCTCGGGATGAGACCAAGCGTGCTGAGCATACACAAAACATCCTGTATTTCCCTGACACCTGCATCTAGCAAGGCCCTCGAGTGGCGATTTAAGGACAGTCTTCAGCTATGAATGTTCTTGGTTTCATCACTCCAAGTCAGACCTTTATTGTCATGAAAAGGATATTGTGGTGAGCACTGTCACTTCCCCACTCACTATTGGGAAATGGACCTTGCCATGAACTAGCTCTCACATTCCCTGGAGTATTAACCCATGTATTGCTTTCAGGACATTTATGAACAGTCCTGCCTCTAAGTCACTACCTAATGGAGCACTAGGAAGAGAGACCTGCTTTAACAGAGACCCAGGCCACCAAATCCCACCTGCTTGGGTCCTGATGCCTGCTTCCAAGGCACACAAGAAATTGCATGAGCAAAATGAACTCCATGGCAGAGATCCACATGCAGCTGAGCCAACGTGGCTGCAGAGGGGAAGAGCCTCAGCTATTCATCCCTCCCTGCCTCTCCCCAGCTGGGTGGTCCTACCCCTTCCCAGCACCTGCTCAGGCCCTGACACAGTACCAAGCACAAAGACAAGCCAGTTCTCATCCGTGTCATTACAGATCCCATCTCTCGGGGATGTGGGAGGATGTTGTATAAGGGCACGTGATATTATGGCTTATTGCAGAAAGTCTTTCCCTTCACAGGGAGCTCACATGCTGAAGCATTCAGCTGCGTTGCCAGACCCCAGCACGACTCCCTTGCGTGCTCATGCAAAGCCTGCAGAACGCCAGGATTGCCACTTCTTCCAGGAGGACACAACCCCAGCTTTCATCCTGTTGAACATCCCTCTTGTGCAAGCAGGCTGCTTTGCATTTCTGAAGAGCTTTTGTTGTTTTCCTAATTCTAGAAAAAAAAAAATTCTAATTTCTAACCAAATTCCTGGATCCTCCTGAGTACATGGTGGCTTCAGCGTGCTTGAAATGGGACCTACAGCTTGGGTCCAGGCACTGGTCGCAGCCTTATATCAGGGGACTGCTGGCAGGATGGGGCAAACCACACAGGAGGAGAGCTGCTGAAGAACCCATCCCAAAGGGCTCGTCATCAGGACAGGCAGCGACAAAACCCCAGCTCCACGGGAAAGCACCTGGCAGCCCTCTTCCAGGAGAGTGGGGAGATGAAAGCACCCAGGTGCACAAGCAGGCAGCTGCAAGGGGCCCCAGAGCCTGTCCTCGTGCAGCATGCCATGTTCTTGGAGTGGGATCAGGGTGGTGTGACCTACTCTGAAAGCAGCCAGGTAATTGCATACCTGCTTGGCTCATCAGTTGGGTCACCTCTTGGATGTCTGCTGGGCTCCCGTGAATCCTTACTGCTCTGACCTGTAGAAGTGGGTATCTATCTACACCAAGGAAGGTAGAGAAGCAGGAGGAGCTGGCTTTGGAAAGCCCTCAGGTGGCACCTCCCTTCGAATAGAGAGGCTACCTTCTCCTCAGGAGCTCTCATTGCTATGATTTTGCAATATGACATTCCCCAGCAGACCTTCTCATGGGGGTCCCGTTGGAGACGGCTGGATCTGCCCCATCCACCCCCACATCACCCACTGGAGCCAGAGCTGCTCCCTTGCCACCGGGTACATCTCCAGGTCAGGAGCTGCCTGTCTACCTGGCTCTGCATCCCACCTCATCCCCAGACCCGAGCTCCTGACCGAGCACTTGAGCGCTGCTTCCAATGGGACCTGTCTGAGCACGCTATTGTACGTGGCTCGGGGTGACGGCTGGTGTTTTGTAGGAATTAACCTCAAACACAGGCACAAAGTTTGAAAGAAAACAAAATGAAAGATTAAATATCAAAGCTAAACCTGCTAAAAACAGAACCCTGAAGGGACAAAATCCCCGGCCTCAAAGCAGCTTGCACATCTCAAGTTTCTAGCGGTTTTTTGACCAACCTTAGCGCAATCCTGCCCAGCTTTCCTCCCAGACACAGTGTTTCCAAACATGTTGCTTCCTCACTGTGAAAGCCTTGCTCTCACTGCTCCACCCTGCTAATCCTTTGCTTTCCTGCTGCACGCCACAGATCTACCAAATGTGCTTTTCCCACAGGACCACCCTCTCCAACAGCCCGCTCTAACTACATCCCCGTGGTGCATCTCCACCATCTTCCCTGCCCTTGGTCCCAAATGGTCTGAACTCCCCAGGGTCTCCTCTGTCTGAAAGGTGCATCCCCACCTCAGATCCAGTGGGCTCCTCTTCAGCTACCCAAAGCCCTGGGACAATCACCAGCTTAACCAAGCGTCTCCAGGAATGCCAGCCCCAAAGGAGTTTCCAAAATCATCACTTTATCCAGCACATGCACAAATCTAGATGAAAGTGAGACATCTTTGTGCATTTCTCCAGCTCACCATATGTTGAGCGTCTTGTGGCTTTAGGGCAGAGCTTCCCATAAGGTATCCGGGACCTTCCTTCCCTACACACAGCTCCTCCACCCTGACGTGGGCTGGGCGAGCCTTGCTCTCCCCTCAGCCCCTGGCCTCTGCATTTGCCATCCTGCAATCTCCTTATCAGAGGTGGGATTCAGCTGGCAGATTAAGACACCTAAACATGTGCGTCTTGATGTTGGACATTGATAGGCGACAATGGAGGAGTCTCGGATGTCACCAGGTGCCTGTTTTCAGGCCACCAAAGCAAACCTGGGTGCCAACTTTTGGAGGAGCCTCTCCAGTCACACCCAGCAGGTTCTCCACCTGATCTGCAGCTCCAGGTCTGGTGCCAGTGCTGGGTACAAGCCACATTTTGTGTTTAACCGAACTGTCTGGATAACCACTTATCCAAGATCAACACTCCCCATAAACAGCCCCTGCACCAGGTGCAGGAACATCTCCCATCACATCCAGGTGACTTCCCCATGTTGGCTTTGCGGAGAACGCAAACACCCCGTGTTTAAAATTGAGTTTGCAGACTGATGGGGGTAGGCAATGAATCCTCGGTACAGGACAGACCTCAGATGCCGTACACAGATCCCCCAGATCATGCCAGGGCTCAGACAGTCGATGAAGAGGCCACCATGCAGAAACCATTCCTGTCTATACTCCCTTTAGACTTTACTACGGCATGAACCACGTTTCCTCTGCAAAGAACAGGTCCCATCCCAAACATGCCTGTGGAGGCAGATGGGGGCTGTTTATCCTATGAAATTTTGTTTTTTAACTGATGTGCACTACCTTACACAACAGCCCATTTCAGTCCCCCGCTACAACGCTGTCATGGGTACCTGAGAAAATGGCCACATCCCTCAGAAAAGAGGACAAAAATATTTCAATAGAAAAAATAGAGGACAGGCAACATGCACAGAAGAGCACGGATTGAGGACACGAGCTTTTCTTCCTGGGATCCCTCGCTCAGGACACACAGGGACAGATCCAGACCCAACACTCCGCACCAAAATCTACTGTGGCCTATAATGATTTTATAGTCCCTCTCCATTGTGCCTAAGAAGAAACCCACAACCAGGAGAGAAAAATTACAACTACCAAATGCCTCCACTTGCCTAAAAAAGGAGGAGTTAGGTAAAGATAGAAGAGGAAAGATGCTGGTGTAGCATCCCCTGGCTTTCTACTCCACTTCCAGTACAGGAGAGGAGCCCATCCAGGAGGGCAGCAGTTAAATCCAAGTCTGTATCCCCGAGAAAGGTGATTTTTGCAGTGTCTGCTCAGGCCAGAAGGATGTTCTGGAATTAAAGCCCCACGTGCAGGTGTTGGCACCATTTGGCACAGTCTTGCTCCATACCCAATATAAAACATCTGTGCAAGTGCTGCCAGCACACCTCATCCAGAGGAAATAATTTTGGGATTAAATGTGTACATGCATAGCAGAGACATGATCAAACAAGCACAGGAAAAGCCACTGCCAGCAAGGAGAGCCCTGCAGACTCCTCCAGCCTAGCAAGGAAATACAAAGTTCACAAAGAGAATCAATAAGGAAAAAAAATCAATTGTATTTTAGGAGCCCTAAAGTAAAAACCCCAGCAGGAGTCACATTCCAAAACCCAATATTGCTTTTCGTGGCCCGCAGGAGCAGAGAACCAGTTTCTCTCCTAAGGGCAAGGAACGTGGCTCTGCCAGAGGCAGCAGAGCTGCCATGAGAAATACAGTGACCCTGACTTCCACCTGGTGACTTTTTGCAGTACAGGGAATTTCCAGAGATGAAAAGATCTGTACGCTTTGATAATTATCCTCTGCTAGTGACTTCCCTTTATCTCCGGTTTTATTTTGACACATTTATTGTGCTCTTTTGATCTCCACCTTCACCATGACACCGCAGATAATAATTTCCAACAAAGGATTAAATATTTTGATATCTCCACAAGTAGCGTCTGCTGTCGCTCCAGCTCGGAGGCAGCTGCAGCACCTCACAGCCCTTATGCTTCAGGGCAGAGAAAGCCGATCACCGGCTGAGATCATGAAAACATTTCCTCCTGCAGCAAAGGGCACGTACAGCTACGCGAGGAGAATTTGCATCCCGTCCTTTGCAGCTCCTGGACCATGCAAATCCTCACCACAGCACTATCCCTGATCCTCGCAGGCGGCACACATGTGCAGTGGGGTTTGTCCTGTGGAGGTCCAGCCTGCAAGACCAGCATGGATCTCCTTCACCCCAGGAGACCCCTTGTTTTAGAGCCAAAGGGTAAATGTTCAAGCTGAACTCATCCCCTCTGCCTGGGGGTCGCCGGAGGCTGCCTGGCACGCACTCGAGGGAAGGAGCTGTATTATTTTCTGTTGCAAGGGGGGGTGCAGCTCTCTTGGGAGGTGCGGGTTTGGCAAGGGAGGAGGAATGACCTCACCTGTAGGTGAGGTCTCTCATGGCTTCCAGCAGTGGGACAGCCTGATCAAGTGGAGCCGTCGCTACCCGTAGCTCTGAACTGCACTTCACACAATAGTCAGAAGTAAGGAGGCAGCAGCACATCCATGCTGACAGTTATCCTATTGCCCTCAAGCCCCAGGGTTTGCTAACTGCCCCGCTGCAAACATCTGACTTCTCCGTGCTCATAACCAACAGCTACGGTTCGAGCTATGTGCCACTTTCAGGAACTTAATCCCAAAGCAGGCAAAATGCAGCTGGGCTGCCTTACATTACAAACCCTGAACTGAAACCATCCTCCTGGAAAACCCCAGGGGCACCTGCAAGCTGTGCCAGGGCCGGCTGGTGACAGGAGCATGTCCCCAGTTCAGCTTTGGGTGGCAACCTGCCAAGTCGCAGTGCTTCTGATCCCACCCTGCAGAGCAAGGAGCAGGTCTTCTGGCCAGCCTCCCTTGGCTTCTCTCTCATTTCGGAACCCTGTGGGCCACTTTGCTGTTGGTCACAGAGCAGAGCAAGCAGCTGGATTTTACAACACTTGGGATGCTGGAGCAGAAAAAAGACCTTAGTAGGATCTTAAGAAGATGCAAGATCTAGGCATGACCAGGCCAGAGGGGTTGGTGGACTGAATCTGAGCCACAAGGAGCAAGACACGATGGATCCATCTCTCCCACTGTAGCTTCACCTTGCAACACAGCCAGCCCAAACCAGTATCTGCCAACCTTCTTCAGTCAGGGAGTGGGGTCCACAAGGAAGAGGAGGAAAGGATAACGTGCCACCAAGCAAAGTCCCAGCGGGCTGCTGACAGCATCACCCCCATAGATACAGTGAGCAAGATAATGGCAACACAGTGAAGGCCAGTAGTTGTGAGGTGAGAGTGGAAGAGAAAAGATGCTGAGGATATGCTGGTCTGGAGGACACACACACCCCCATCCCACTGGGACCAGTTTGAAGCTCCAGCTGGAACAACATCATTCAGTTGCTCAGACACCTAGTGCCCTTGGAGATGCTTTAGGCCTGCCTCCCCACTATGCTGGTCAAGAAGGGAAAAGGTCTGCCTTGTCCCAGCCAGCACCCTGTGGAAGCTTGGGATACTCTCAGGCATCTCAAACAGCAACACACCTACCTTGGGACATCCAAACCCAGCAAGCTGCTACCTCTACCCATAGGCATCTCAGTCCATGAGCCAAATCCCACACTTGGCTTCTAGTTCCTGCACACACATGCTCAGAGATGCTAGCACAGAGATGGTTGTGACCAGTAAACAGGGACCAGGAGATACTGCAGGCTCTTATGCTTCACTCAAGGCTTGCATAAATTCAAGAGACACAAAAAACAAGTCTCAACACAGCTAAAAAAGAAGTTGATGGGCAAGCCAGAGACCACCACTCTTCCAAAATGCCTCAAATAGAGACTGAAGGCCCACGGTTGAGCTTAAATAGAGCTCCAGGGCCCATGGGTGGGGGTGGAGGCCACAGGTGAGGCTGGTCATGGCCATTAAGGCTTATTAGTGCCCTCAGAGCCCTGGCACCAAGGACGTCTCAGATGGCAGAAGACACCTGTGTGTGGGCAGCTGAACGGAGCTTTGTTCCTGGGGGATTACAACTATTCATGCAGTGGCATGAGCTGAACGTTTCAGCAAAGGCGATTCAGCCATAAAGGTGACACAAACAGCAAAAGGGCCAGCAGAAACACTTCACCTCAGAAATGCTCAAATACCTTGTTTTCACATATTGTAAACACCCTCCTTCATCTCTCCTGCTGATCTCACTTATTTTAGGGGTGGTTCCCTTCAGCATTGCCCCCTTCCAACTCCAGGGCTTGCATAGTGTCCACTCAGTGAAGCGTTCAAGACCCTCGAGCAAGTGGTGCCATGTTAGTCCAGAAGACATCTGCAGACCACAAGCCTGCATCATCTTTCTATCACCCTTTGAAGTGTGGAAATCATCTAATTAGTGGGTAATGCAACTGGAAGTTAAGGAGCTTAGAAATCCTGACATTTTATGTTCAAAAGTGCCTGTTTTCACTGCAGCCCAGCAGGGTAACTATTCTGCTCTGACGCCAACCGATGGCTTTGGGGATATTATCTCTTCTGAACATTAATACCCATGAGCAAACAAAGGCATGTGGCTGAAGGGGAAAGAGTCCCACCCAAGGAAGGAAGGCAGTCTTCTTTTTATGCATTTACACTAAAACCTGATTCTAAATTCAGCTTTAGGAAAGGTCAGTTCCCATGCAAGCAACAACACGAAGCATCCGCGTGCACAGGAAGGTTCGTGGGTTGTGACATTACCACCAAGGGGCTGGTCAGTCCTTCAGAAGACCTTGGCCGTACGAGACAGCAATGGAGACCTTACAGTGCGCAAAACTCTCTTACTGATTCACAAAGCAAACGCCGTGGCAGTGTGAGCTGTCCCAGAAATCTTCGTGGCATGGAGATGAGTTGTGAATTCACACTCCAAGGACACAAGCACTAGCAAGGGGCAGAACCAGGCCCCAGTTCTCCATGACCTAACCCAAGCCCTCTTTTGACCTGTAAGGTGGCAAACTTCGTGACACAGCTGGCGAGTGAGCCAAGGAGGGAAGGTGCCCACTGGACCTGTTGTGTGTGAACAGAGAAGGACTTGTGGGTGATGTGGTGGTTGGAGGCTGTCTTGGGCATAGTGATCACAAAATGATAGAGTTTTTGATTCTTGGAGCAGTAAGGAGGGGGGTCAGCAGAACTGCTACCTTGGACTTCTGGAGGGCAGCCTTTGGCCTGTTTAGGAGCCTGGTTGACAGAGTCCCTTGGGAGGCAGTCCTGAAGGGCAAGGGAGTCCAGGAAGGCTGGACATTCTTCAAGAAGGAAATCTTAAAGGCGCAGGAGCAGGCTGTCCCCATGTGCCAAAAGACGAGCCGGTGGGGAAGAAGACCAGCCTGGCTGAACAGAGAGCTTTGGCTGGAACTCAGGAAAAAAAGGAGTTTATGACCTTTGGAAGAAGGGCAGGCAACTCAGGACGACTACAAGGATGTCATGAGATTATGCAGGGAGAAAATTAGAAGGCCCAAAGCCCAACTAGAACTTAATCTGGCTACTGCCATAAAAGACAACAAAAAATGTTTCTATAAATACATTAGCAACAAAAGGAGGGCTAAGGAGAATCTCCATCCTTTATTGGATGCGGGGGGAAACATAGTGACAAAGGGTGAGGAAAAGGCTGAGGTGCTTAATGCCTTCTTTGCCTCAGTCTTTAACAGTAAGACCAGTTGTTCTCCAGGTACCCAGCCCCCTGAGCTGGCAGACAGGGACGGGGAGCAGAATGAAGCCCCCATAATCCCAGGGGAAATGGTTAGAGACCTGCTACACCACTTAGACACACACACGCCTATGGGGCTGGATGGGATCCACCCAAGGGTACTGAGGGAGCTGATGGAAGTGCTCACCAAGCCACTTTCAATCCTTTATCAGCAGTCCTGGCTAACCAGGGAGGTCCCAGTTGACTGGAGGTTAGCAAATGTGATGCCCATCTACAAGAAGGGCCAGAAGGAGGATCCGGGGAAATACAGGCCTGTCAATCTGACCTCGGTGCCAGGGAAGGTTATGGAGCAGATCATCTTCAGTGCCATCACACGGCACGTACAGGACAACCAGGTGGTCAGGCCCAGCCAGCATGGGTTTATGAAAGGCAGGTCCTGCTTGACAAACCTAATCTCCTTCTGTGACAAGGTGACCTGCTTCGTGGATGAGGGAAAGGCTGTGGATGTTGTCTACCTAGACTTTAGTAAAGCCTTTGACACTGTTTCCCACAGCATTCTCCTGGAGAAACTGGCTGCTCATGGCTTGGACAGGCGTACTCTTTTGCTGGGTAAAAAACTGGCTGGATGGCCGGGCCCAAAGAGTGGTGGTGAATGGAGTTAAATCCAGTTGGCAGCCGGTCACAAGTGGTGTTCCCCAGGGCTCTGTGTTGGGGCCAGTTCTGTTTAAGATCTTTATCAATGATCTGGATGAGGGGATGGAGAGCACCCTCAGTAAGTTTGCAGATGACACCAAGTTGGGCGGGAGTGTTGATCTGCTTGAGGGTAGGAAGGCTCTACAGAGGGACCTGGACAGGCTGGATCGATGGGCTGAGGTCAATTGTATGAGGTTTAACAAGGCCAAGTGCTGGGTCCTGCACTTGGGTCACAACAACCCCATGCAACGCTACAGGCTCGGGGAAGAGTGGCTGGAAAGCTGCCCAGCAGAAAAAGACCTGGGAGTGTTGGTTGACAGCCGCTGAATATGAGCCAGCAGTGTGCCCAGGTGGCCAAAAAGGCCAATAGCATCCTGGCTTGTATCAGAAATAGCATGGCCAGCAGGAGTAGGGCAGTGATTGTGCCCCTGTACTGGGCACTGGTGAGGCCGCACCTCGAATGCTGTGTTCAGTTTTGGGCCCCTCACTCCAAGAGAGACATGGAGGGGCTGGAGCGTGTCCAGAGAAGGGCAACGGAGCTGGGGAAGGGTCTGGAGCACAAGGCTGATGGGGAGCGGCTGAGGGACCTGGGGTTGTTTAGCCTGGAGAAAAGGGGGCTGAGGGGAGACCTCATCGCTCTCTGCAACTGCCTGAAAGGAGGTTGTAGAGAGGTGGGGTCGGTCTCTTCTCCCAGGTAACAAGTGATAGGACGAGAGGAAATGGCCTCAAGTTGCGCCAGGGGAGGTTTAGACTGGATATTAGGACATTTTACTTCACTGAAAGGGTTGTCAAGCATTGGAACAGGCTGCCCAGGGAAGTGGTTGAGTCGCCATCCCTGGAAGCATTTAAAAGACATTTGGATGAGGTGCTTAGGGACATGGTGTAGTGGTGGACTTGGCAGTGCTGGGTTAACAGTTGGACTCGATGATCTTAAGGGTCTTTTCCAACCTAAATGATTCTATGATAAACAACTATCTTAGGGACCCCATGTGGCTTTGAAAACCAGTGAAAGACTGCAAGGAAAAAAGCAGCGTGCGACCTCTGGTCCCAGCTCACCTCTGGCCAGGCTGACTTCTGCCACCCTGCCTTGGCCTTCACTGATAAGATGAGGTAATTCAAGAATCAGCATGACACAAGCAGTAGGCTGCTCCCCTTGCGTGGAGCAATCCTTTACTTCTCATTCTTGCAGACCCACATGGAGTCATCACCAGATGTGCAGACCTGGCCTGAAGCCCACTGGAGCACATGGTGCCTCTGGTTTCCATGGACAAAGGATGGGATATAGAGGGAAGGAGGAACCAGACCCCTTTTGAGGACATTGGTGGAGAAGATGGTACTCCAGGTCTTGTCTGCCAGCACATGGGAAGGGTGGGAGCGGTGCCCACCCCCCATGGACATAAACAGCCCATCTGAGCCAGCCTGTAGGCATCTCCCACTATCCTGCAGACTGCACCCGTCTGACTGGCAGCGACACAAACGAACCCCCCTTCCCCCCAGGTGTAGCTAACAGTAATCCACAGGGGGAACCCCTCTCCTTTCAGATCCCCTGCCCGCCATCACAAGCCCTGGGCGAAGCTGGCTCATTGCAGGTTGCAGAGAGTCTGCCAGCAGCCAAAGCAAGCAGAAACACCAGCACCAAGGACCCCAGCAGTCAGGGTTACCCTTGGCAAGTTCAGGCTCTGCAGATCAGGCTGTAAGCCCTGGCTTGTGCAGGACCTGCTGAAGAAGAGGGGGCAGGTGGAGCTGCAGGGCTCCTCCTTGAAGGGCTTTATTTGTGGTGTGGGCTTGGGGCTGACCTGGCTGTCCATCACCCTCCAGAACCCCAAATCTCTGCTTTGCCCCAGCCAGAGATCAGCAACACCCAAAAGGTAATGAGAAACTGTCTGCCCTAGGATCCTCCTCTTTTCTCCATGAGGATCTCCAGACCTTCTCCGAGGGGCTGCCTCCTGCTGCCCCAAACTAGTGAAGCCTAAACAATCGCAGAATCACAGAATGGTTGAGGTTGGAAGGGACCTCTGGAGACCATCTGCTCCAACCTCCTGCTCAAGCAGGGCCACCCAGAGCTGGTTGCCCAGGACCACGTCCAGATGGCTTTTGAAGATCTCCAAGGAGGGAGACTCCACAACCTCCCTGGGCAACCTGTGCCAGCTCTCGGTCACCCTCGCAGTCAAAAAGCGTTTCCTGATCTTCAGAGGGACCCTGCTGTGTCTCAGTTTGTGCCCATGGCCCCTTGTCCTGTCACCGGGCACCACTGGAAAGAGCCTGGCTCCGTCCGCTTTGCACCCTCCCCTCAGGTATTTGTCGACATTGATGAGACCCCCCTGAGCCTTCTCTTCTCCAGGCTGAACAGTCCCAGCTCTCTCAGCCTTTCCTCACAGCAGAGATGCTCCCGTCCCTTCGTCATCTTCGTGGCCCTTCGCTGGACTCTCTCCACTGTGTCCGTGTCTCTCTTGTCCTGGGGAGCCCAGCACTGGACACAGCACTCCAGGGGTGGCCTCCCCAGTGCTGAGCAGAGGGGAAGGATCACCTCCCTCCACCTGCCGGCAATGCTTTGTCTAATGCAGCCCAGGACACCACCGGCCCTCTTTGCCGCAAGGGCCCATTGCTGGCTCATGGTCAAACCCAGGGTGAAGCTAATCCTGGAAGGGCAAGAAAGTATGAGCTGGTCAGGGTAGGGGGGAACTGGTCACTTTGGAGGGAGGGAGAGGAAACCTTCACAAAGAGAAGACATAGCCAAGAAGATGCCAAAGCTTCCCCTCCTGTGAAGCCTCACCACCCCTCCACCCATCGCTCATTTCTTCTGATAACATCCTCAACCTGGGCCTGGAAATTCAGGGGTAGGAAGGCTACTTAGCGGCAATCTTTCCCCTCTTGACTCCCCCAGGTCCAACTCCAAGGTGGGCACACAAGGCCAGGCAAGGCTCGGACTCCATCTGGCAAAGCCCTCTGGGGCTCAGGGCTGGTGCGTTCGTAGAGGCTCATTTTCCCTTTGACCTGGGGTGCCCAGGCATCAGACACTGCAGGTGGGACGTGAAAGCAGGTATGTCGATGTGGTGGACATTGCCAGACCTCACAGATGCTGGCCAAGGGTATGCACGTCCACTCTTAGCCCACTCCAGCCAGCTCGCGCAATACGATGTGTTAAACCACCTTCACCACCAACTTAGGAGATGTCACTAGGCTTTGCTCTGAAGTGGCCGAGAAGTAGGAACATGTCTTCTCCATCCCCCTCAAGTAAGAGGCAGCTATGGAGAGGCAGTGACTGCTGGGAGGGAGGTCATCTTAAATAGCCCCAGCAAGACTCGAGAGCACCCGGAGGTACCCTCTGGATGGGGATGCTCTGGAGGTGATGCACACAGGGCTCTTCAAGGTAACTCACGTATACCCATCAGCACCCATACTGTACCTCAGCACTGGACTGGCCCGCAAGCGGCAAACACTTGTGTGGCCCCTGTGCTTTAGGAAGACAAAGGAATGGGTTCAAATGATGGTGATGTTTGGGCTCAGGCCTGCCCATATGCTGGGGAAAAATGAACTCAGTTCTTGGGTGCTCTAGGACCTTGCTGAAAGGAAGGGACGTTATTGGAAAGAGGACAAGCAAAACTGAAGTAAAACAGGTAATGTTGAGTACCTTGCGGTATGAACTGCTCCTGGTCCTGCTAACAACTGCATCTTGGGCAGCAGCAACGTCCTGGCTTTTCAGTAAGGGCCTCCATAGCAGACAGACTCTGGACTTGGTCCCCTGCTGGCAGGAGACTCCATAGACTCCCCTGCTTTTCTTGCTTGAGTTGCAAATCCCAGGGTGAAAGCCACTATCTCAGATTAGGGTCACCACCCCACTGAGACCTACTTATTTATCCCAGACTTTTACACTTCATCACAGTCACAAGCTTCCTTCCACCTCCCTCCCCTTTTTCACAGGTATCACTTTGAGCTGAGACCCTTCACCCTCCTCTCTGGTTGCAGCCACCGGTGGTGTGGGCCTTACCACATATAGGAATGCTGCAAGATGCTTGGCCATCAAATACATAAGGCATTTGGCCATCAGGAGATAACTACCCAAAGTGGACTGCACACAGTAACACCTCTCTTGTTTTCAGAAGGACACAGTGATGACGGTGAGACACCAGATTTTACCTGAAGCAGCTCAGGGTGTGGTTGTAGCTGGTGTTTCCCCAGATTTTCACCTCTGAGAGGGATGGAAGACCCACCAGGGCACAAACTTCTGCTGGCAATGCAAGAGTGGGAAGATCAGGTTTGCCCACAGCTACGTGCGGCTGGGTCACTCGCTGCAGTGCTTCAAAGCCTCTCTGCACACTCTCCTTCAGAGACCTCCTGGTCAACACAGCCTGAACCTCCAAAAATTTGGCTGCTGCTTCTCCCCCACAGCTCCTGAGCCCAGCTCAAGTTTCTTGGCTGGCTGGCTGGGAGCTGACGGGTGGCTGCCGGGTCCTGGATGCTTTTTTAGTGCCAGTGGCTCCAGCTGGTCTGCCTGTGCTGGGGAGAGTTGGTAGGGGAGAGAGCAGGAAAATAGCATAGGAAAAAGATGTGACTGAGGCTCTGTTTTGTAATCCAAGGGGGTTCTGGTTTTAATCTAGCTTGAGAAAACCCTGAGGGATGTCTCTGCAAGGAAAATAGAGAGAGAGCACTGAGTTGTCAAGGTCAACTGGCTCCTCGTGTTTCGAGAAAGGGCAGGACTTGAGGCAGGGCTGAGCCACAGACAAGGCTCTGCCCAAGCTGCCAGGCGAAAGCAAGCCTGAGGCAGACTCCTGCAGACCGAAAGCACAACCCATGCTATTTCCATCATGCTGCGGGTGAACCAAAGCCAGGACAGCCCCTATGGACAGGCTGCATCAGTCACTCACCCCGGCTTCAACCTCTGTCCTCCAGCCTGGATGAGCAAGACCTTGGACACCACTAATTCAGCAAGGTCTGGATGACCCAGAGTTTGGCTGAAGTTTGGCCCAACGGCACATTTACATGCCAGCAAGGGGGAAGATGGCAGAGCATGGGCTTGAGCAAGACCTTCTTCACTACCAGCACAGGCAGGCTGAGAGTTGCATTAATTTTACATAATTTAGCACTATGGTTCCCCTCGTGAAGATGTTGCTGCCCAGGAGGAAATGTGCTTACGCCAGTGCAGCACATGCCTACTCAGGCAAGACACATCATTGTGCTTATAGCAATCCCACAAGGAGAAGTCATGTAAGGAGCAGGTCTGAGGGCAGTAAATCCTTTGAAACCCAATCTCCCTACAGAAGCTGGGGGACCTCAGAGCCCACTCAAGGTCCCAGCTTCCCCACTCCACATCCAGGCAAGATCCTGGCTTGCATCAGCCCCTTCCCCACCATGCCGTGCTTGTCGTGCAAGTAAAGCCCTACAAGGCTTAAAACCAATCAGCCTCCACTCGGTCTCGTGTCAAAGGTTGGGACACTTCTTCCTGGCTCAAAGGGAGGTTTTGGGCCACCCAGGAGCTTTCATCCTGCTTGGTTTTGTCCCTTCCCCACCCTAGTCTAGCCACAAGCCAAGGACAGAACTGGGAAGCCGTGTGCACGTACCATGCCTCTGCAACCCTTCGCAGCACAGGGCTCTGCCCACTGCCTCCAGGCTTCAGCCAGTCAGGAATATTTGGACAGACCTGTCTTCCTTCCCCCAAAAAATTACAGAATGTATAGATATGCATCTCGGCAGGATACACTGCCTTTCCCAGCTCAGGGGAGTTGGGGAAGGTTTGCTGTTCTGCAAACATCCTGTTTTGCATCCTCCTAAAATGCAACATTTTGGGGGGAAGGATTTTTTTGGTTCAGTTTTGCTGTTTTATTTCAGATTTAATGATTCTTGTTGCATTTGCAGTAGTCATTGTACCAACAGTTTGGTGTGTTTTACCTCCCTGGGAGAAGGATTCAAAGCTCAACCTTTCCGTTAGGACACACTTCCCAGTTTCCTTCCCAGATCAGGGGTATTTGCAGGGCCCCTTGTTCCCACCATCCCTGTATCCCCATATAAATCCTTGGCAATGGGTGGGCAGGTCTCCTCTGTCCCACAAGCATCCACCTTCTCTCCAGAAACAGCAGAGGCTAGAGGCAGCTCATCACATGGCAGAGATGCTCTCCAGAGGGAGCCCACCCTCTCAGAAATCATGTCCCAAGCCATCTTTTTTCCTGTGCCAATCTGCAAGTGTATGTTCCCCACCTCATGGGTTCAAATGGAGACGAGGAGGAAGGCAAAGTGTTAAAGAGGTGAAGCAGGAGACCTCTGGGACCTCCCACCTGCAGCTTGGAAGGAGAAGGAAAGAGGGGGCTGAAATCAGACACTGGATCTTTCCATAACGAAATGGCCCAACACTGCCAAGAGGGTTTTTTCCACTGTACAGCTACTATAGGGCTGATGACAGGAAAGCTAATTATATCAACATCCTGTTTACCCGGCAGCGTGGAATAAGAGCCCAGATATACTTGGGCTGTGAGGGCATACTCTGATCCGGTTGCATGAAAGAAAAATCTCAGCCATGCATCTGGGTCATTTTCTTCTGCAGGTGAAGTGCTACCTGCTCCCACTGCCCCAAACCTTTGTTGGTTTGCCCAAAGAGAGATCCTGGAAAGCAAATCATGCAATGTCTACCTTGTTCAGTTCCCGCTGAGGATGGCTCACAGAGCTGGGAAATTGCTTACCCTGCTCTTGTTGGAGCACATGGGGTTTATTTAAATCCCTGTGGGTTCCTGCTAACCCTGCAGCAGGCCCCAGCCCGAAGCCTGGGAGGGAGCTCTCCCTGGGAACACCCTGACCAAGCAATACTTTGCAGAAGAAGCAAAACACCCAGCAAAAACCACCCAGCAAGTCAGGGCACCTTGCCTCAGTTTCCCTCCCTGTCAGAGCTATATCCAACAGACCGGTGCCCTTTTCCCATCCCCTCCTTGCTCCACACCTTACATTTCTGGCTGGCAGGCAGCTGGATGTGCTGGCAGGGTCCTCTCCAGACTTGGTTTTGGTTTCAGCCTTTCCACCAGATTGCTTCACATCAACCACGGCCCCTCTGCTCATCTGCTGCCGTCCTTCTCTTTTTTGACATTTCCCATCACTTCACTTTTCCTGTTAAGTCTGAAACATCATAGGACGGCCCAAGGACAGCAGGGCTGGAGGAAGGAGGAGGCCACAAGCAACGAGCCTTCTGCATCTCCCTCCACTCCCTGGCATGTTGCCACCATACCCTGCACCTAAAGACCTTGAGCTGGTTATTATGGGTTATGGGTTATGGTGAGAACTCACTGGCAGCAGAGCGAGTGCCATTCTGCTGGCTTTTCCCCGTTCAATATCAGCATTTCAGGGCACCTGTTAAATGCAAACCCAAAGAACTCAAAGAATTTGTACAAGCCTGGAGAAACCATCCAAGACCAGAAAGTGTCCATTTATTCTGTCCCTTCTGCTGGCTCAGAAAACAGCAGGAGAAAGCATCTTCTCCTACCCTCTCCTGGCCAACAGAGCCGGTGGTGTGACGTGGTGCAGAGAAAGAGCTGGGAGGAACAAATTCCTGAGGTAGGGCTAGAGCTGCCAGCAGGCAGGGGATCTGGCACCTGGATGTGGTCCAAGGACAGTGCTCAGACCTGCCTCCAGATGTCATAAGCTGCCAGCACATTTCTTCCCGAGTATCAGAAATTAATAGAATAGAATATTCCAGTTGGAAGGGACCTACAATGATCATCTAGTCCAACTGCTATAGCGTATGGATGAAGCCAAGAGAGAAAGAGATGGAGATCCACATCCAGATCTGAATTTACTCAAAGCTCCAGAGGGCTCAGCAGAGTGTGGGGTTGGGCCCACCCTGATGAGAGCCCATAGGATGGGCAATGGCTGTTGTAGCTGCCCTTTAACACCTTCAGCCTTTCCTTACAGGTGATGTGCTCTGGACCTTAACCATCCTGGGGTAGCAAAACAAAGTTGCTGGACTGCTGGAGATCCTGCCTTCCATGGCAAATCAAGCCAAGGTCCCATCACCTCTTCGTTATTAGTGACCCTCCAGCATTTTTGGTGAGGGCTATGTCATGAACCATGAGCCCCTGGTACCTTTCCAAAGTACAGTTACCTCCAGCCTCCTTCAGATCCTGCTACAATTTCCAAGGGCTGTGCAACAGCCGAAATATGGCACAGTGGTGTGGGGCACAGCTGCATGGTCAGATGTCCCCTCTCAGATGGGCTGCCTTTCAGCAGCCAGGGTGCAATAATCACCTTTGCATTAACATCTAGATATTATGAAGCTTAATGACTCAGCTCTCACAAGGTACTCTGAAAAGAGACGGTGAAGAAGGACAAATAGGCAAAGAACAAGGAGAACCTGAAGGACCAGTATCAGAAATAGCGTGGCCAGCAGGAGTAGGGCAGTGATCGTGCCCCTGTACTGGGCACTGGTGAGGCCGCACCTCGAATGCTGTGTTCAGTGTTGGGCCCCTCACTCCAAGAGAGACATTGAGGGGCTGGAGCGTGTCCAGAGAAGGGCAACGGAGCTGGGGAAGGGTCTGGAGCACAAGGCTGATGGGGAGCGGCTGAGGGACCTGGGGTTGTTTAGCCTGGAGAACAGAAGGCTGAGGGGAGACCTTATCGCTCTCTACAACTACCTGAAAGGAGGGTGCAGAGAGGTGGGGGTCGGTCTCTTCTCCCAAGTAACAAGTGATAGGACGAGAGGAAATGGCCTCAAGTTGCGCCAGGGGAGGTTTAGGTTGGATATTAGGAACCGAAAGTGTTGTCAAGCATTGGAACAGGCTGCCCAGGGAAGTGGTGGAGTCACCATCCCTGGAGGTATTTAAAAGACGTGTAGATGTGGCACTTAGGGACATGGTTTAGTGGTGGGCTTGGCAGTGCTAGGTTAATGGTTGGACTCAATTATCTTAAAGGTCTTTTCCAACCTAAATGATTCTATGATTCTGTGACCCTCACAATCATTTATTGCCAAAAAAACAAGACCCAGGATCCACATCTCAGCCAAGTCTTAGTCAAGTCAAGTCTGTTTTAAGGATTTTGTTCCTCTTGTCAAAGGAAGAACCAGTCCTAATTAATATTAGGCCAAATGCCATGGCCAAGACTTCAGGAGACCACTCCTGTTGCCAAATCCTCTTCCTTCCTTCCTTCCTTCACGTCAGCTGCAAAACTGAAATGACCATGTTTTTTACAGACCTTATTATAAATTAGCAAGGTTACCCAGGCGTATTTATTATCCTGCAACACAGAAATGTCATTGTAAAACACCATGGACCACCATTTCAATCTTCTCTCAAGCCCTCTTTCATCAAGGCCATGTGAAGAGAAGGGGGAGGTCGCTCCTCCGGCCCTGTGACATGTGTCACCTCATGGGGTACTAAAATAGGTTGAATCAAGAACATGAATTGCAAAGCCTGGCAGTCTCAGCAGGCTCTGGGGTGGGATGCAGCTGCCCACTAGGGACACCTGGGCCCTGGAGAAGCTCAGGCCACCATCTACAAAGGGCTGGCTGATATAACAGAGGACCAAAGGGACATACACACCCTTCCAGAGCAGAATCTGGAGACCAAGAGCTAAGATAGTGCTGTGAGTCTGTGCCTGCACCAGTGTCCTACGTGAGCCACTGCACCCTAATGTAACGGGGTCCAGCTCAGACTGCCTTTTCCAATGAAAAATGTGGATTTAAGTGGCCAGAAGAACTCATGAATTTGGCAAATTGCTCTGGCCAGATGAAAAAAAGGAAAAAAAAATACACAAAAGTGGGGGGGGTGTTCAGAAAAGTCAACATCTGCCACAGCTTATTCACACCAGCAGTACTAAATCAAAACAGAGTTAAGGCTAGAAACAAAAACAAAGCAACTCTTTTGTTTTGGGTCAGATTTCCTTGTTTTTTTCCAGTCTCTGTTTTCAGTGGAGGGGGTTCTTCTGTTTATTTACTTCATTTGACTCAGCCCCAAAATTCCCTTTGACTTTTCAGTGCAAGCTGAAGGTGAAACTCGGTTATTTGCACAGCTGTCTGCATGCCCCGCCGCAGAGCACGAGCCCCTCGTGATGGAGGGCGTAGGGACAACCACTTCGGGCCAACCCAAAAGTGCCACACAAGAGGTCCTGTGACAGAGGAGCAGGAGGGATGGCCACAGCGCATCTCAGCCTTTCCCTTGTCCTCCAGCGTCCCCCACGTGCAACTCGCAGCGCCGTGCAAAGACAGGAGCATGGTGAATTCATAGAATCATAGAATCATGACATGGTTTGGGTTGGAAGGGAGCTTTAAAGGTCATCTAGTCCAACCCCCCTGCAATGAGCAGGGACATCTCCAACTAGATCAGGTTGCCCAGAGCCCCGTCCAACCTGACCTTGAATGTTTCCAGGAATGGGGCATCTACAACCTCTCTGGGCAACCTGTTCTCATGCTCTCTGCACCCTCTCCTACGTGCCATGAAAGCCACCAGAAACAATGGCTGTTCAGCTAAAAGAAAAGGCAAGGTTCACATCTGCAGAAATAATTATGGAGCAAATTTAATTAAAAGTTTTGTGAGCAGCGTAGCAGCAGGATCCTGGTTCCCTCTGGCCAAGGTCTGGGATGGCACAAGCCCCATCTAAGCATATTGGTAGAGAATTAGCATGGACAGCCCCAAACCTCACATCTGAGAGTGAAGAGGCTGGAACAATTCCAGCTTTTCCTCTTCCAACTCTCTGTACAAACACAGGCCCGTCCTGTGGGAGAGAGCATGGTAAAGAAGAGCCATTGTCCTATGGCAAAGCAATGTCAAAGTCAAGTTTAACACAGACCCAGACTCTTTAGGAGCCCCACCTGCCTCTCAGCTCAGGGTGAAGGAAGAGAAGGGGATGGAGGGTTTCTCAGTGACATCTCTGGTGGACAGCCTCTGCCCCATTTCCCCAAAGGTAGTGGCGGGGGATTTTAAGGGTTCATATTTTGGGGGTCGGTTCCAGCAAAGGAAGGTCATGGCTCATTAATATCTTAAAATGAGCTGGATGAGTTGATGCATCTCTTGGGAAAAGCAAGCTGGGCAATCACATTGAGACTTTCCATATGTACCTGAGGTGCAGTCCCAGAATGAGAAGCAAAATGTTTTCATAGAGAAAAAGAGGAGATAAAATGAAGAACCAGATTCTCTAGTGAGGCCACAGGCTCTGTACTCAACCTGGCATAGCATTACAGTCCCATCCTACCACTACCAGAGATGGATTAGGACACTAGGGCTTGGCTGAATTGTGTAGGTGCCCAGTGGATCCCACTTGGGATTGGGGGATCCCACCTGCCTCCAGCTGCTGTTCCAGAAGAGCCCCAGTCTCTTGGAGGTCCTCTGCTAAATCTACCAGCCCCATGGAGATGTCCCAGGTGCCCCAGCGCATTGCCCCAGAGGGCAATGTTGCCTCTACTGGATGGAGCCTTAGGGAGGGAGGGAGCACTGGATCCATAAAATGCACGTATTACAAACTTCTCTGGGCCCGAAAAGGAATTTCAGGAAGATGTAAAGAGCATCAGGGCAGCTGGATACAGCCCTTTCTCCCTTTTCCCTGATGGAGCACTGCAGGAAGGAGCAGCCTTGCTATGCCAGGAGGAGGTTGCAACGGGCACGTGGCCAACGGAGGCGAGTTTGCTGCCAGCCAAGGACGAGATCTGCTCAAGGACAGAACCCCATCCTTGGCAAGTACTGATGGTACAGTGAATGCAAGGACCTTCCCCCCCTCCGACTTTCAGGGCCCCCTCTGATGCACGAGGAACGAAACGGCTGCAGAAAACAGCTGGAAGCTTCCCTCCCCACCCAACAGGGGCAAAACATTTTTTTTTCTCCTAATCTCAATCTTGCAAAATGCTGAACTATTTTGGCTGAAACTTTCCAAAAACATTTCAGCCTGGAGGCAGCCAGCCAGCCTGAAGAAGACGTAGAGTCTGGCAGAGTTATCAGTAATTAAAGGCAAAGTTTTATAATCATAGGAAACAAGGAGCATGCTAATGATAGATACCAGCTCTCTCTTTAGACAGGCAGCACCTCACCGGCCACAGAAGTAGAGCTGCCCTGGGGCACCGAAAGGGAGTGAGATATGGATGGATGGATGGATAGATGGATGGAGCAAAGCGCTAAAAAAACAGAAAGCCCGTCCCCACTCAAGACAAAGGGCAGGATACTCTTCATGTCCTCCAGATAAAGCCCTACGAGCACAACCAAAGTCAGAGGAGGTCCTCTCAGCCCCTTCTCCACAGGCATCAGACACACTTCAGGCTGCCCTTCCCAGCTGCCCCGTGGCCTGTGGTACTGGTGTCATTGGTTGTCATCTCCCTGAGAGAAGGGCTGGGGATGCAAACTAATTCATTTCAGAGTTTTCCACTGATATCTGGAGGAGTCCTTGGTCTTCTCCAGACCATGAGCAGCTCCTGGAGCACCAGACTGCCCAGGCGTGATGCCTTCTCTGAGCTGCACCTAGAACCACAGGGAAATAACACATGGCCTTTCCACACTTGGACCATGGAAGATGGCATCTTCAGCAGAAGACAAGCCTCTTCCTGAAATAAGAGTGATGCTTTGGGATCTAGCAAGGGGACACTACTACCAAATTAATTCAACACTGCACAAACAAAGCTCTGCATGGGTAGCTTGCTCCAAAAGCACAAAGCAGTCCTCTTTGCCCTGGGAAAAGCAGGCTCATGACCCACAAGCCCCCAGTATTTAAGACCACCAAAAGCCTCACCAGGATACAGTCCCAAATTGCACAGACTGACCTGGGGTTTCCAGCCAGCTCAGGCACTGAACACACGTGGAAACATCATTGCAGAGCTCTGGGCTTGCTCACGCCAGAGCTGGTGCTCCAGCAAGAGATGCAGCTAGAGACTGTAATCCAGCAACAGACAGCTGGAGGGTAGCAGATTTCCATCGTAACCACAAAACGTCAGAATTGCAGATACAGCAAAAGCTGTGAACAATCTGAAAATCTGCTTTGGCCAAGAACATTTACATCTCATTTGGGATCAGCAGGACGGACAGACCAACACGTTCAGACCTCAGGGATATTGACTCAGGAATTCTTGGACAGTTAATGTATCTCATTTGGGCTTTTTTTGGTCTGTCTTCTTGCTTTTGAACCATTAGGTCCTATCTTTTCAGCCTCCTCTGTGCAGCTGAACGGACCAGACATTTTTCTTGCGTGAAGAGGTATTCACACAGTATTCTTGTGAACACTCATACAAGTCAGGGCAGTAAGAAAAGCACCAGAGATCCCAGTCAACAGCCAATGTCGTCTGTATCCCTGGTGTATTGTTCTTAATTAATTTATATTATAATTTTTCTATTAATTGCTTTTATTGCTTTGGTTCCTAAGCTATCCTTTCACGGACCAAGATCACTTTGTGCAAGATGCAATGCAATGCAAAACAGTTTCTGGTGCAAAGAGATAAGATTTCCACTACATCTTCAAGCTATATTTCAAGTTTGCACCAAACTTCAAGAATTGGGTGGGATTTCAAACCTTTGTACTCTTGGACAGGGGAGTGACAGAGAAGTAGGGTCAGCATCCCAAAAGGCACATCTGAAGTATATACAGCAACATGCATCTCCCACTAAGGAGCCAAAGATGCAACGACAGCTCTGGGCACAATCATTGCCTGCAGGGACGCATGGTCAATCCTCCATCCCTTCTTCCCCCGATTCCCGTATCCCTCTCCATCGGTGCCCGAGCGGAGGGGAGTTCTGTTGTAGCTGGGACAGCTGCGTCCATCGCTGCAGGAAATCCTGCAGCGAGAAGGGACCACGTCTGGGAGAGGAAGGAAGGCAGGGGAAATGGGGCTGTCAGGATTCAAAGCAAATATCCTGTGCCAGCCACGTCGCGGACCCTGTGACGCTCATGTCTCCACCAGGGCTGATGAGATTTGGCTCAGGGCCTAGCCCCATTTTGGGTCCTTTTTAAAAAAAAAAAAAAAAGTATTTGCTTTAAAGCTCCCTTCTGTGGAAATCTCTTTTCCGTCCCCTTGGTCCCACCACTCTCCCTCCCATTGCTGCACTGAGTTGCCTGGTCTCCTCTGCAGAGTGTGGCTCGACTGCTGAACCCCAACAGCCACCAGCTCCGCTCCCCCAAGGTGTGACCTTCCAGAGACGCTTCCCACCGCGTGCTCCCTCCGCAACAAAGCAGTGCCTCCAGCCTGGCACAAGGCGTGGGAAGGGGGCAAGACCCAGCGCTCTGATGGATCTGGGAGACCTGGTAAAACCCTGGCTTTGACAAAAAAACAAAGCTGGACTTCAGGTTGCAATGGTCACTGGTCCGTCAATCCTGCTAATCCCATGGTTTCCCCAGCTTGCCCATTATCTGTTTCTGCAGCAGAAGGGGACTCAGGCATGTGATCCTTCAAGAGCCAGATGCTGGCTTGCAGCCCTCCAACTGGTTTCTCAGGCTACCTGGTCAATGGAGGCAGTGGGGTCTCCTTCCACCATCCCTGAAGGTCCAACATGGGGTCCTTCAAGCACGACACATGCATCCACACAGGGATGCCAAAGTCACCCCTTTTACCTCCCCATCTCCCCCTCCTCCGTCTCCCACATAAACTGGCTCCCTGTGCCTTGGCCAGATGCTAACCTCACCCACTGCTCAGGCAGCATCATGGATACATCCCTCCTGCAATGACCCTGTCATTGCCCACAGGACCTGGGCAATGGGACCTCCTGGCCCACAGGACCTCCAGCCTGGGACCTCCTCTCTGGTCCTATAGCCCTCACTAAGCAACTCCTTGTCCCTGGAGCAGCTCCCAACACACTTTCTCCTGCTGGGAAAGAGGAAACAAGGGTCTTTTCTGTCCTTCACAACAATACACAACCTCCACACAGTTGTAGGTCCAAGTAGTAGGTTCAAGTCAAGAACACTTTGAAGATGGGGCTGAAGTAAGGGAGGGAGGCACCAAGACCACAACCTACAAATGGCAAAAAATTCCCCAAGACAGGGATCTCACATTCATATCTAACACAGCTCCTCATTCCAGATAGTCCACAGGAATTTATCTGGATGAATGGAGTTAGTAGCTGGCCCCCAAATCCACCCCTCCTTGGAGAGCCAGACCCAAGACATGTAGCCCATGGAGGAGCTTTGTGTCGGCTGCAGACGTCAGTCTGGACGTGAGGACTTGTACATGGACCAGCCTGCAGTGAAGCCTGGGTTTGGGTCTCTCTCCAGAGTCTGTGCAGATGATGATGGGGTAAATATACTGAAAAACTCAGCAGGGCAGTGCTGTTGTCTTCACACTTAGCAGGTAATGCAACAGCCCTGTTTGTCCTATCGACACAGACCAGGGCAAAGCATCAGTCCCTGCGCAAAGCATCGCTGGCAAAGCAGAGTTTTAAATACAGATTTCCAAAGCCTAGAGGTAGTGGACAACGAGCCCTTTTCAGGCAAGAAAAGCTGCCCCTGGCCTTCGCTGCTGATGGAGAAAGGGGAAAGGGGAGCATCCATGGAGGTCCTCCCAACCCCACGCTCCCACCTCCCCAGAGAAGAGCCACATGCCCTGCATGGTGCTTGCGGCTCCGGAGACATCTCCGCCCCACCAGCACTGCTGTGCTTCTGGATATAGCCACTAGAGGATGGCAATGTCCTAGGCCACCCGCCGCACGCTGGAAATCACCGAGATCCAGCTTTGGAAACTGGCTGTACGGGCGATCCCATCAGCGCCGAGGCCACCCAGAACACCCATCCTGTGTCACCCAAGTCCAAATCACAAGCTGAAAATCGCCAGCCCGCAGCTCCGCTTCACACCCCAAGCAAAGGCAGCCCCTTCGGAGACTGGTAATTGAGATTTTACAGGGGATCAGCCCACACGTGCTCCCTGGTCCCCTCGGGACACGGGTGGGTGGGTGCTTTGCTGAGTTACCTGGTGCATTTCCAGATGTTACTGTCGTCGTTG
Source organism: Ciconia boyciana (assembly GCF_034638445.1). Classification (NCBI taxonomy): domain Eukaryota; kingdom Metazoa; phylum Chordata; class Aves; order Ciconiiformes; family Ciconiidae; genus Ciconia; species Ciconia boyciana. The sequence goes on along the minus strand of NC_132938.1, from coordinate 3,654,928 downwards.
TCCCCATTTTTGTGACCACAGGATGGTCAGAGCCCCATCATCAGAGAGTCCCTGCCACCTCCATGGTTTTCTTGCGTCTACCATCAGATGGTTTGACCAGAGCAATGTCCCTCTGGGCTCTCCGTGGGGCCGCGATTTCCAGCAGAAAGTGGGGAGTCTGACGAGCCGAGGAGATGGAGGCAGCCCAGCACCTTGACCCCAGCATCCCCCCAGCACGCTTTGCAGGGGACTTTCAAGGAAAATAAATGTCTGGGAATGACAAATGCTGCAGTAAAAGCCTGGCTGTGCCAAAACCCGTCCTGTCTGAGGCACAGCTCGAAGAAATATTCCTCCTCACGAGGAAGCATAAAAACCGAGCTGAGCTGCAGAATGAGATGAGCTGTGTCACCCTTGAACGAGGACCCGTTGGGGAATAAAACATCATCAGCTGTTTCAAAATAAGATCACAGTTATGAGTGTGATCAAACTTGGGGCTGTGTGTGCCTTATTCATGGGCGTGCATCGTCCTGCTGCGGCCACGGAGCCGGTGATGCTGAACGATTCACTGGGAACCAACCTCTCCTCTCCCCTGGGGTTGAATTCTGCCCAGTGTTGCAATTGTTTTGCTCCAAGCAGAGTAGAAAATGTTCAGTTCTTGGTGGGTTTGAGCAAAACAACCAGGATAGCCCTCCTAAGACATTGGGAAGAATTAATTATCTCAATATTCAAATAGATCTCAGTATGCAAATAGATAAAATTCGCACATGCCTGCCTTAAAGTGAATATTGGCAGCGATGGTGACTTCTTCCCCCAGCTGGGGGACAGCTGTGGTTTCCCCTTCCCTCCCACCGAGAAGATCGAGCCAGCTGCACCGCCCGTGTCCCGGTCAGCCTCGTGGATCTGCTGGGCTTGCCCCAGTACACCAAGATCTCTCTTGGACTGGGGAGGCCAAAATGGGACATGGTCTCCAGATGTGGTCTTGTGGTGGTCCCAGATCCTGCTCTGCAGGCATCAAGCCTGTCCCGGGATGTGGCACTTGCCTTTGCTGAACTTCAGGAGGGTCCTGTTGGCCCCGTTCTCCATCCTGATGAATGTGGTGTCACCTATGAAATGCAAAGGCCCACCACTGGCTCTGGAAATCCCTGAGACAAGACTCAGGAGGCTGGAAAAAAACAAGGAATAAAGCTCCTCGAGTCCCCCAGGATGGCCCACACATGTCGGGGACACGTTGCTTTGGCCACCTGCACCAGCCGTTGGGTGCTTTCGGGGGCCGGAGGGGCAGGGTGATACCTCAACACTCCCAGGCCATATCCCAGCCCTGGAGAGGGGGACCCGGTGGCACAGCATTCACCCACGGCGTCCCTGAAACGCTTTCCCACTGCTAATTAAAACCTCTGATGTCAGTGTTTTGATGTCGAGTGGTTACATAACACCGGGAGGTGTCCAGGGCTCCACGCTGCGTCAAGGGCAGAGATGGAAATAGATCCCCCAAATCCCGGCTCCCCGCTCCCCTCCTCCCTTCTCGCAGCCATGCCAGTGGCCTCTGGCCTGGCACGGGCACAGGAGGGATGGAGGGAGCTGCTGGCCCCGGGGAAGAGGTTGTCCTCCTCCAAAAAAAGGGGTAAGTGGTAGCAGAAGCAGTATGGATCGGCACTGATCTCCCACCCTGTGGTGCCTTCAGAGGGGGACCTCAGCTCCATGTCCCCTGCCACCCTCATATGCACCATCTAACCGAACATCCGGACTCCTTTTCTCTCCGGGGGGGATTTTCACGTGGTGGTTCAGCTTTCTCCACCCAAACAGAGTCATAAAAAGATACAGCGAGACCTGAGGTTCATCCAGCAAATTCCTTCCAGCAAGAAGAGTAGGTTTTCACAAGGGATCGGGTTGAAGTTTCAGAGCTGGAGCCAAGTCCAACTGAGTCAAAGCTCCCTACCGGCTTGCCAGCTGGATGTGATGCACCCCAGTTTTACGGGAAAGGCATCCAGCCAAGAGGCGTATGAAGCATTGCCCAGGTCAAGTGCACCTCACCCATGCACAAAACAGGGCACCGGCTACGTGAATGAAGGCAGGTGCCTCCTCTGTGGGACTGGTCTTCTCCATCAATCATAAATAATGTCAAAGATGTTCAGTTTAAAAACTCCTGCTACCCCACAGCAAAGCCCTTGGCTGGAAGGGCACCATGAGCTCTCCTGGCTCTCCCTGGGGCTGGTGAGACGGCCAGTGAAGAGCAGCTTCTGGAGCCCTCCGAGGAGGGTGGCTCTGCTGCAGCACCCAGGTTCAAGATGGACTTTGGCCAAGTGCTGAGCGAGGTTACCCAACGTGACTGCCCAACACCGGCCTCAAAAGGAGACACGTCCTGAGATTTCTGGATCAACCCAGCCAGACGGGCCTCTCCCAAGGCCTCGGGACAACTTTGTGTTGAGCTGCAGGTCTCCTAGCCCTGCTCTGCAGAGGTAATATCACTCTCCAGTTCAAGCCAAAGCTCTCACCTTGAATTCTCCAATTTTTGGGGAGCTGCAATATGTTTTCCAGGGCCTCCTGCTCTCTCCTCTCCATGTGATGGTGTCCCCCACATTTCCCATGGGAGCTGCTGGTCTTTTCCCCCTCTATTCCCAAGGGCAACGTGAAAGACCGTCACTTGGTGCCCTGAGAAGGACAACATTACGAAGCCGGATGTCTCTGGGGAGAACAGGTCACCCCAGTGGGCCGTGCCTCAGTTTCCCCAGCTATCAAAAGAGGATTAGTTCGTTTCCAGGATGTCGTGAGGCTCAGAAATAAACATCGCTGGGGCTGGACCAAGCGTCACACAGGCAACAGCTTATCTGGGCTGCTCCCAGCACTGCCCAGGAAGAGGAGACCTGGTGAAGCCTTGCCTCCCCAGTTAGCCCCGTGACAGGGAGGGACATCAGGGGGGGACACACGTGGCATGCTGGGTTTCCCTACACCCAGAAATTAATCCAATTACTGAGCCCCGGTTCTTCCAGTCTCCCCATTTATCCGGAGGGTAAACACAGAGGGGGTTTATGGGGAGAGTCCCGGTGCCACGCCTGTCCTACAAGACCTGCCACCCGCGTGTAAGGTGGGAGGAGAGGTGAAGCCCTTTCCTGGCATGACTTCCACTTTGCAAAGGTGCTTCTGGGCTGGGATTTCTCCTGATGGAGAGGTATTTGCAGGAGGATTTCATAGCAGAGCAGAGAAAAACACCATAAGCATGCCCCCCATCACCCTATCTATGAAGCCCTGAGCCCACCCAAGTGCAAGGAAATCCCCTTCAAGGGCTTTCATCCACATTTTACACCTGGGGAAACTGAGGCACAGAGATGCAGCTCAGTCAGAGAGAGCCCAGCTGGCATTTCTCTGCGAGCGTTGGAGGATTTTGGGGTGCAGTCGGGCTCTTGCATTTTCTCTTGCTTTCTTGGCCCAGCTGGTGCAGGGTGAGGGATGCCGACCTCCCCATCTACTCCTTGCGCAACCGCCTTAATTACGGCTTCGGCAGAGGATCCCACCTCTCCCTCCTCACCCACTGCCGTTTCTATCTGGATCATTGCACGCTGATTTACCGCCATGCGAGCAGCTTTAATCCCCGGCAAGGAGCTAACCTTCTCCTGTTACAGGGCCGGGATGGCTCAGGGGAAATTGCTTGGGATTGTTTCCCACAGCACGGGGTAACGAGATGTCTGCGTTTCTCTCCCCAGGCTCACGTTGCAAACCCAGCTCTGCTGCTTCCCACCGGCTCAATCACAAAGATTTCCGAGTCACTGTGTGACACTGATGCCAACCTCCCGAAAAGCCATCTGCTCCCCTCCATGGCTGGCCAGGGCCAGGGAAGCTTTGCAGGAGCATCGTAGCTGTTGTCCACAGGTGACATGGGAAGTCCCTTCTCACCCTGCTTTGGTGCAAGGGGGTGACGACGGTGCTGGGAGCTGCAAACTCCCATCGGGGCATAAAGGCAGACCCAGAAGCTCCGCTCAGATGGTCAGGATGACCATCTCATCACGCTGCTGCCAGTGTAACACCATGTTTGCAGGCTACTTTGGTGTCTAGGTCCAACGAGGAGGTTCAGCAACAGAAAAACCTGTTAGAAATGTCCCGTGGGCAGGATTCGCTGACCCAGCAAGTCCTCGGCTCCCTCCTCGCACGCCGGGTAGGGGAAGAGCTGGAGCGGGAAGGTGCTCAGGGCAGGGACTGCATCTTCCTATAAACAGAGGCAAAATTTCCCGTAACCACAAGGCAAACAGCTCTGAGAAAGGCCAAGACCCACAAGCCCCAAAAAACACTTCAGAGGGGTGAGCGTTGGAGGAAGGATTAGAGAAGAGCCATTCCGGGTGGCCTCCGCTGCTGATGCATTCAGCATTTCCTTCTCCCCGCTCTCCCGACCAGGCTCGGCCGGCTCCACGGGAAGGCTCTGCCGGCTCCCTGTGTTTACTGGCGTGCGATGCTATCAGGAGTCATGGCTCTGCCCGTACTTGCAGGAGGTAAACCTGCATTCGGTATGAAGGGTGGGGACTTTCCTCGCTCCCGACTTAAAGACAACTTCAGAGGAGCAGCATCTGCCTCTCATCAGCGCACAACAAGAGTGGGCGTTTGATGACCACTTCGCCACATTTTTTCAGACGTGGAAGAGGCAAGTTAATTGCCCCCCCCCAGCTTGGGGCCAGTGGTAGCCATGAGAACAGGGCTGGAGATGTCATTTCTTGCAGAGGCTGCAGGGGATTTATTTTCCTCTCTTTTTTTTTTTAATTTAATTCAGGATAGAAATGCTGATTTGCTCTGCACACGCGTTTGCTACCTAAAGCTCACTCCGTGCAGGACCCGCTCTTCACGTGGGGCAGGAGGGTCACCAAAAGAGTGTGCTTTTGAGAGAAGCAGAAATTCAGTGTCCTCAGCTCCAAAAGCGTTAAGCGATTGCAAGAGCTCTGGTCATCCCATCTGCTGGATGTTGCAGTGGCGGCCCTGCACACCCAGAGACCCTTGATGTTGTCCATTGCATGAGCTGCCCTCTGATTCCTCCCAAATGCTGCCGTCTCTTGCACATGGCAGCATCCCCATCTCCTCTTGACCTGCCATGGGACAGGGGACATCCCACACCCCTGCCCGCCTGCGTCCTGACCTATTTCCGACACCACAAGTCGGGTAGCATCCCACCACCTCCATGCACAAGTGCATCTCCTCAGATTTTCACCTGCTGGGAAATTGTCCACCATGTAAAAGTTGTCCCCGGCTTTACCCAGGGGCCTCTCTCCCTGCGGGTGTTCCTGCAAGGTTTTTCCAATCCTAATATTAAAGCAATCCTAACTGATCAAGTGTGGTCCCAAATTGAAGCATCACCGCAAGGATCTGAGGAAGGGACACGATTTAATAAAGGTGCTCTGGGCTTTCTGCTCCTCTCCTCCTGCTTTGATTGCAAGATCCCTATTTCCACCAAAAAAAAATTTCCAAAAAGCAAATTTCCCTCCAAACCCCCGGGGCGGTGATGACTTTTGGTCCATCACTCCACCTTAGAGCTAAATTAATGTGTTAGAGGGAAGCAGCCACTCCTGGTAAGGTGGGAATTATCTTCTCTTTCCAACACAGCTGCTCAGAGGGCTGTAAAATCCCTGAAACTGCCGAGTCTCGGGGGGCTGCCGGCGAGACAGAGCAGGCGGCAGATCACAGGAGTTGCAAACTCCAGCTCTTGCATAGACTCGCGACCGAGCGCGCCCCAAAAATCTGCCTAGGATGGATCCCATCTGCAAACCCCAAACACTCCTGGATGGATTGCACCTATTGCAAAATCCCGACCGAAGCCCTGGCAGAGCTTCGGGGTGAGACGGGGGGGGGGGGGGGGGGGACTGTCTGGGTCTGGGAAGGGCAGTTTGGACCTGTTCCTAGTTTGGAGCATTCCTGTCTCTTTATGGCTGATGTTCTCCAGATGTTTTGTATTGCAGCCTCATGTGGAAACCCACTGGCCCAGGGCTAAATCCTGCTCAGCCCTCCACGTTACACCCAGCAGAGAAGAGGAGGAGGAGGGTAATTACATCACTGTATGCATGGTATTTATTATATTTAAAGCACATTTAAAGCAACCCCGGGGCTGAACCACGGCTGCACAAAACTGCCTACGCCAGTGCTCGCTCTTACTTTTGAACTCTTTTTCCCAAGGAAACACCGTGCGTGTGATCACCTCCTCTCCACGAGTCCGTCAGTGCTGTTAAACAGAAAGATACGGATACAACCTCTGGCTCAGGAAGTTCCGAAGCAGCAAATTGCCGGAAACTGAGAGAATATAATATGGAAAGCATTATCCTGGCTTGGCCCTCGCCTTGCATTCCTCCCGAGCAGCTCCCCTTGGTCCCGGCCAGTGGACAGATACTAGCAGGGACAGACTGTGGCTCTGAGCCAGGAGGAGGTCTCGTCCCACCTTGCGTGCGTGTCCCTTGCCCGTATTGTCCTCTTTCGGTGGATTTTGTTGAACGAGCGGATGTTGTAACCAAAGACCCAGATGTTTTTGTTCCCTGCCTGTGTCTTCTAAGAGTAGGATGATGTGCTTGGTGCACTCCTAAGGGATAAGGGGAAATTTGGTTCGCCTCCTTCAGCTCTTGGCTCTGGTTTGGTCCCTGTAGGCAACGAGCGTGGCGGTTCTCGGCTTTGTCCCTGCTGGCAAACACCCCATCCCCGACAGGGACATGGTGGGTCCCCAGCCATGGGACACGGCCGTGGTGGCCCTGGCAGCATCGATGCAGTGGGGCATCACATTTTCCATGCATTAGTCACCATGCAGCCCAAGCACACACCGTCTCGGACAAACCGCTTCAACCTCTGTTTGGGGAACTTTCTCATTTACTATTTATAGATTTTTTTCTTTTCTTTCCAAAGACATCCCTCCCCCCCATCCTTCCCAATCTTCATCCCTCTGCAGTCCATGCATCACCAAGGGCGAGGAGCTGCCCTGGACACGCAGCCCTGGAGAGATGCAATCGTGGAGGCTTTGCTTTCCTGTTCGTCCTTGCGCCGGTGCCAGATCCTGCACAGGACAAGGGCACTCAGACTCGATGAGGGTCTTTTTCCCAGAGCAGGAGGGTGCGGGCAGAGCCCGCCGGTGTTAATGGGGAGAGGGAGGGTCTGGCTGCCTGACGGGAATTCCCCAGCGCTTCCTCACATCTCAGGAAACCACCTGCATCCACCAGCAAACGGTCCCTGCTCCAGAAGAAGGCACTTGGAAAGTTTTCCTGACCTCAGCGGTAGGAAAACACCCGTGGCAATTGGCTCTCTACCCTGACCAGGCTGAGGCCAGCTCCAGGCCGTGGCGGACATCCCAAACTGCCAGGGACTGGGTGCTCCAGGCAGGATCAGTCCCTGCCTGTAGCTCCGAGCCCCACAGCCACGACTCCCCCAGCTAAAGCTTTCAGCATTGCCCAGCAATGCAGTCCAGGTTGTTTATTTTTCCCTGGCACGTTTTTGGCGTGGTCTGGGGCAGAGCAAGAGGATGAGGATGAGGCTTCATCATGCCACCTCCAAGCACCTGAAAACAGGCACCAACACCATTCCCAGCATGGATGTGAGCGGTGATTACCCAAATTCCCCTTTCCTATTTGGACTGGCAGGGTCCTGCGCCGCAGCTGAGCCCCACGGCACGTCGACGGAGAGGAAGAGCTGCGGGGTTCAGGTTGCCACCCAGGAGCAATACCTGCTCCGCTCGTTAAGCTGGACATAATGCTCAGAGTGAGATCGCCCTGGGTGGGTGCAAGGACCGAGGAGATGGGTCACGAGGAGGTAGGTCACCCTTGGGCAAGCCCTGCAAAAACAGCGTTGTTCCTTGACTCACGAAGTCATTCGTGAGTCAAAGCTCCCAGGTAATCATGCCCTGCTACAAGGAAGAGGAAGAGTCTGCTCTGCTCCACCCCGCTCCACATCAGTCTGGCAAGGGGGAAAATCAAAGTTCTTCTGACGCTGTGAAAGGGGTGGAGAAGAGGTCTGAGAAAGCAATCCTGCACCCCAAGCGTGGAGCAACGCCTGTGCTACCGGCTGAACAAAGCCGCCGCAGCAGGGATGGAGGGAGGGACGTTCCCCGCATCCTGCTTTGGAGGAAGAGGTGGGATGGGCACTCTCTGCACTCGTCTGATGTTCACCAACAAGTGTCCCTTGTTGGCCATGCTCCCTCTCAGATCAGCCAGCAAGGCCATCCCATAGACCTCGAGTGAAAGGAGGGAGAAGGGCAGGCAAGGAATGGGGAGACCAAACAGTCATGGTGGATGAAGAAGGAAAAAAGGGGCAGTGAGGGGGATTGTTTCCAGCAAAGGAGCTGGAGGAGGACGCTTGGACTGTGAAGGTGTCCAGGACCTGACGGCAATATGCCACGGGTGCTGGGACCAGAGAAGGGGATGGTCTGCAGGAGCCCATCTCCTCCGCTGCCCACCAGGTCTCCCATCCACAACATCTGTACGATCGGCTTGGCCAGGCTGGTGACGTTGAAGGTCCCCTTGACCAGCAGAGACAAGATATGGGGATAGATGGTCCAGGTAGGCTGTTTTTATGTCCTCTCTATCACTGACACATGCTAAGATGACCAAAGCCCACTTCTGCTGGCAGAGTTGAGCCCACACCACATCTTCTGCCACCAGCAGATGGGCTGAGGGCTGAGATTTCAGCAGCGTAGACCTCACCCAGTAACATGCTTCAGGAAAAAGCCTGAGGGAAACAACCAGAATGTGAATCTCAGTGATGAGAAGGGAACATCAAACAGAAACCCTCCTGTGAGACCCACTAACACCTTCTTCTGCCTCATTTCATTGGGGCTTCAGCCAAGGATCAGCCCTTGACGAGCCCTGTGAAATCCCTGCTGCGGCCGGGGAGGGCTCTGGGGGCCAAGTCACCAGGCAGCGATAACACTATCGACCTACACCTCCCACCATCTCCTCCGCGCCGACAATCAGAGGGTGTCTCTCCCCACAGCCACCTCATTAGTTTTCACCCCAAAAGGGAAAATTACACCCAAGCCCTGCTGAGGTTGGTGTTCTCCTGTCTGCCAGATAAATTCTGGGTTTTCTGCTCAAATGAGGTCCCTTGGGCAGCGACAAGTTGGGTATCAGCATTTGCTTTCAGAGGGCTTGAGAGCACCAAAAGTGCAGGTACCTCACTGGGTTCACCCAGCTCATTTCTCTATTGGGATCACACTGGGTCCACCAGGCCCCTGGAGCAGACCATGGCTTTCCTTGGGCTGCATGGGTGGATTTAAGTCTAACTCACAATGGGGAACCCAAAACTCTACCACCACCTGCAAGCAAGGCTGAAATGCCACCGGAAAAGAGCTTGTCCCTGTCCCACAGCCCAGTCATGATCCACCCAAGACAACCTCAGAGGACCAGGAGATCCTGGCAGGCTGCAGGAGCTGGTGAGTCAGGGAGGCTCCCCAGCTGCTGCCACCACTCCAGCCTCTGCCCGCTTCACAGGGACACACAGGTCCCATCCCTGGGCTTGTCACCTCATTTGTCTTGGGATGACAACAGATCTGCCGTGGTCCAGCACCACCTGAACTCAGGAGCAGGCTAGGAGGAGAGCTTTGCAGCCGGCTTGGTTCATGTGCCATGAGAAGAGCTTCCCAAAGACAAGCTGCTCAACCCCCTCTGCTTCCTCCCCAAAATCAGGATAAAGACTTTGGGGTATCTCTACAGGCTGGGTCAGTGCAGAGGAGCATCACGTGCATCATAAGAGGAGCAGGAGATCCCTTGCCCAGGAGAAGGCAGCCTCTGCTCCATCTGCTTTGTGCATTTTGCCAGCGAGGGCTATGCCTGTGCAGTGCAGAAGCAGCTTTGCAATGGGTGGAGGTCCACCAGCTGGCCTGCGAGCCCTCCTTCAGCTAAGGAGAGGTGATTATCACAAAGCAAAAACATCCCAGAGAGGAATGAGAGGAGAGAGGAGGCATCTTCCACCTTCCCAACGAGACAGGCCCACCCTCCCTTATCACCCCATCTCTCTGCCTTAAGGTCCGGGCATGCAGCCGTGCTGGATCTCAGCTACCTTCGCTCATTGAGTAGGAAAAACTGGATCTTCTCATACATAACGTGGGGTGTTATTAGCAGGAGCGCACGGAGCAGGGAGAAAGTGAGCGGCGTGGTTTCCTCCGCAGTCGGGGTGGTGAATCAGAGCTCGGAGACGCGTCCCCGCTCCCCCAGATGAGCCGGTTTTGTGTGCCGCCGTCCCGCAAGCCTCACACCGCCAGCCTGCGGGCAGGACACTGCTCATCCGATCCTTCCCCGTCCACCAAGGGGACTTTCTCGGACACGTCCCCACAGAGGCAGCAGCGCTTCCCAAAGGGGAAACTGAGGCAGGGAGGGCGGTGCATCACAGGGAGCCGTTTGCTATAACCAGCAGCAGAGCCTGGGCATAGTGCAGTGTCCGGGAGCCCTGTGCCAGCACTGGAGGTCCCAACGGCCACCCCACCGTCCTGGCCACCCTTCCTTGCAGGCAGCTGATGTCCAGACGCAGAAGGTCCCTGCCTGCGGGGCCAGTTTGGGTTTTTTTCCTCTCTTCCAGGGAATTTCTCCCTCTGGTGAAATGTCACAGCCTGGTTTCCACCTGCATCCCGAACTTCATCATGCCTGTGTTTGTCACCTCCTCGGGGTGGATGTCATCTCCCCCCAGGTCCCAGCAGCTCGGGAAAGCTGGAGGAGGTGGTATGTAAGGAGCCATGCCAGTCCTCAGCTCCCTCTGGTCCCTGACGGGCAGACAGACCGAGATGAAGTCCTACTCTCCCGTATGCAGCCCCCTCCCCAGTGCAGCCCCCAACCCCTCAGCCATCAATCCCTGCAGACCTCCCAGAAGAGCAGCCTGCGGGAACACCCTGCCCCTTGGACTGGGGTGACAGCGAGCGGGACCGTGCCACGGGGCTGGGCCAGATCCGTGGAAAGCCCGTGCTCACGCACCATCCAGCTGGCAGCATCCTCCGCCCGAACCCCGCTGGCAAATTTGGGCTGGACCATTTTTCCCTCTCCAGCCCTTCCCGCGAAGCCCGGCGAGGCATTGGAGCCAGCAGACCTCACTGCAGCTCTGCGCTGACTCCACGGACCAGCTCAAGAATAACGATTTATTAATAAGGGCCAAACTCTCTCTTCCTTGAATACAGATAACAGAGGAGGCGGCGTGATCAGATGCAGCACATCGCTCGCCTTCATGCATTATCACAGCCTGCTGTGTCCTAACACCCTAGCCATCGCTCGGGCTACGAAAGGGAGAGGTTTCCATCCATTTATGTGCCCTACAAGATGAGTTTCCTTCCAGGATGTGCCAAGGACGAAGGCTGTGTGTGCAGCCAGCGGCGCTCCTCTCCGCCAGCCCTGGCTCCGGGCTTCACCCCGGGGTGCCGGGGGCTGGCCAGCGTGGGAGGAACAGCAGAACCTGATCTCCGAGTGCATTTGCTTCCCAAATTCATCCTGTCAGCTGCTGGCGGTAGGTCCCCGCGGGGCCCTGGCTCCGCAGTCTCTTTGTCGACACCAGGAGTCCCAGCTAAAGGCAGCTCCAGCGTGTTCAGGCAAATCCCTCCCATGCAAAGTGGGGATTCCCACAGTGGGAATAGGGCTTCACTCAGTGAAAACATCCAGCAAACCAGCTCCCCGTCTCATCATTCAGGCATCCTGAGGTCAGGGCCAGCATCGTCTTCAAAGATGCTGCAGGTCCTCCCACGACACCTCGTTAGGGCATCCGGCACTCACGCCGCTGCCTTCCTCCGCTGGCGAGGGAGACAAGGTCATAACTGGGATTAGTTTATGCTCTCACAGTGCCTGGGGATCCTCGCGTCTCAGTCCTCTGCAGAGCCTGGAGAGAGGCGAGGCAGGAAAGCAGCGTCGGTCCCCACTGCAGGAGGAGTTTCCCACCGTCACGTCACCGGCAAAGGCCATCCGATTTCACCGGGATGCAGCTGCTGCCACGGTGCAGCCCGCTGTGTGGGGCCGAGGGATGGAAACACCACAGATGAAGCCTATTCATGGGCTTCTCATTACAGGCTCGCAGCTAATTTTAGCCCTGCCTCCTCTCCCTGGCTTGCCCACCGCTGGATCTGGCCTTGCTGGGCTTCACCCTCCCGGCTGGGAAAGGAGAAGGAAGATAAGACTTTCCTTGCACATTAATAACATCCTCCAGATGAGCTCCAGCGCCTCAGACCTTGCGAGGAGCTCTGATAAGGCTGAGATGAGTCACTGATGTACCAGAGATCCTGAGCTCAGTAAATCTCCGTGGCTCGTGACGCACGTGCAGACGGGCAGCGCGCACGCGGCCACCGTGCCAGACGTTACTCGGTCCCTGCTGCGCTGGGGTGCAGAGCCCCCGCTGCGTAGGTGCAAGGTGGTCTCTCTCCTCCTGCCTGCCCAGTTTGTCTTCGAAGGGTGGGAAGAGAAAACGCGTTGTCCTCCGGACAACGAGAGCTCATCCTGATGAGGTGATGCCAGCCAGCTGACATCCCGGTGCCAGGGGGTGATGTCATGTCTCTTGCAAGTGATGTCGAGTCCCTCGGAATGGGGACAGGGACGGATCCTTCTCCCCCAGTGCAGCCGGCTGGGTGTGGATGCTGGCAGAGGCAACCAGAGCCGGACGGTGCCCGCTCGCACGTCCCCCCCAGTGCCACCTCCTGTCCCCTCTGCGCCACCCCTCTTAGCGCCACTGCCACCCCATCATCTTCCTTGCCACCACCATCACCTCCTCCCCACAGCCCTGCCCTGTCCCCACTGCCATCCCCACTGCCCACCTCATGTCTCCAACGTCACCTCATGTCCCCACAGCCCCTGTCCCCACAGCCCTTGTCCCCAGTGTCACCTCACGTCCCCACTACATCATCCCCCTGGCCTCAGTGCCACCTTGTCCCCAGTGTCACCTCATGTCCCCACATCACCCCCGTACCCACAGCCACCTCACGTCCCCACTACATCATCCCCTCCCCAGTGCCACCTTGTCCCCAGTGTCACCTCATGTCCCCACACCACCTCCCTGTCCCCACAGCCACCTCACGTCCCCACTACACCTCCCCGCCACCTCCCCGGTGCCCCCCGGCCCCGTGTCACCCCCTCTCCCCACCCCACCCCACCCAGTCCCAGCGCCACCCGCAATGGCGCCCCACCCCCACCCCGGCCCCTCCACCCCGCCCTGACGTCACTCCGCCGCTCCGCCCCGGGGCGCGGCATCGCGCAGGCGCAGTACGGGCGGCGAAGCGGCGCGGCGGTGCCCGGCGCCGGGCGGGGGCGGGGCGGGGCGGGGCGGGGCCGCCTCCATCCGGGTCCCTCCCCGCCGCCGGGCAGTGCGGGCGGCGCGAGCCTCGGCGGGACAGCGGCGGGTGAGTGCGGGGCGGCCGCGGGGCGGCGGGGGCCCCCTGGGGGGCCGGAGGACCGGGCAGCCCCTGCCCGTGCAGCGCTCTGTGGGGCAGGGCCCCCCCTCCGGCCCCGCCGTGGGGCAGGGCCCCCTCCCTGTGCGTCGTTCTGTGGGGCAGGGCCCTTCCTCCAGCACCCCCGTGGGGCAGGACCCCCTCCCTGTGCACCGCTCTGCGGAGCAGGGTCCGTCCTCCAGCCCCCCTGTGGGGCGGGACCCCCTCCCTGTGCCTTGTTCTATGGGGCAGGGCCCCTCCTTCAGCACCCCTGTGGGGCAGGGCCCTTCCTTGTGCGCTGCTCTGTGGGGCAGGGGCTCCCCTCCCTGCGCACTGCTCCCCTTCTTCACCAACCCTGTGGGGCAGGGCCCTTCTCCCTGTGCACCGCTCTGTGGGGCAGGGGCCCTCCCCTGGCACCCCTGTGGGGCAGGGCCGCTCCTTGTGCACTGCTCTATGGGGCAGGACCCCTCCTCCGGCGTCCCTGTGGGGCAGGGGCACCCCCTCCTCAGCAGCCCCCGTGGGGGGCAGGTTGCCCTCCTTCTCAGCTCCATAGGCCCCTATGGGGCAGGGATCTCCAAAGGGAAACGGGGCTGCCCCTGACTGTGCCGTGCAGGGCAGGACCTGTCCCTGCTGCCCCCCACATAGACCCCTACAGGGCAGGCTCTCCTCAGGGTGACCGGGGTGTGCCTTTGGGGTGGCTTGTAGCCCCGTGGGGCTGCCACTGGGGACCCATAAGGTCTCCACTTGGAGGGCAGAGGGGACAGCCTGGAGGAGGGGACAGCAGAGGCTGGACCGTGATCTGGGACCTCGTCGTCCAGGAGTGACAGAGGAGGGGGCTGGGGCAGTGCAGAGGGACAGGGAACGTGTCCCCACCCAGCGCCCATCGCACCCGGACCTCTTTTACGAGGGGGAGCTCCTGGGGGTCCCACCCCACGCTCCACTCGGGGTCCCTGGGTCACCCCATTCACGGTAGCCACCAGTTTGGATGCAGGCATGTCCTTGCTTTCCTGGGGCCGAGACAGGACGCTGCGGGTTTCTTTGGCTTAAAAAAAACCACCCAGAAATGGGCAAAGCTGCTTTTTGGAGTTGAACGGGGCAGCTGTTCCTGCCGTACAGGCACGTACGGAGCCCTCCCAGCATCCGCTGCTTCGCCCGCTTTGGCAGGGGATGCGCGCGGGTCCCACAGGACTGAAAACTGATGGGTAAAAATGCACCTCCTGGAGTGTTTGGGTTGGTTTTTTTTTTGTTTAGTTTAGCCTGTCTTTGTTTTAGCCCGGGTGTGCGGAGAGGAGCGTCTCGGAGGGTCCCCCCACCCCACACACCTACGAGCAGTGCCGGATCCTTCGGATGTGCCAGCGTGTGTGTCTGGGGGTTATTTCCCCCCTCCCTTGCGCACCTTTGGCAGGAGGTTTGGATGACATCTTGCTCTGGCACGCTCCTCTCCTTTGATCTCGAGTTTCCTGCCATGTATAACGTGTTCAGCAACACGCGAACCCGGCTCCGCGGCTGCTGGGGAGGGCGATGTGGGTGCCTCCTCACCCCGGTTTTCCCCGTCCGACTCCTGCCGACAGCTCCTGGCTTTCCTTTGTCTCGACTGCCGCCAGGACGGGCTCTCGCAGCCCGAGGATGCTCTGAACGGAGCAAAGACAAGCACAAACCCCCCCCGTGCCTTTGTTTCCAGACGTTTGCAGGCTCAGCTGACTTTATGTGGCATTTCGTGTGCCCAGGCAGATAAACCGACTACTCACTTCTCTTTTTTCTTTTTTTTTTTTTTTTTAATTTTTCTGGGTTATTTTGGGTGATGTAGTTTGCAGGGAACATATCCCAGCTGCAGGCTGTGCCGGAGGGATGCGGCAGCTTCCTAGAAACAGGGTGAATTAGCCAGAAATGTAACTGGAGCATCTCATGGTTGTCCTCTCACGTCCTCCTTGGGTGAGCAGGGCCGTAAGCTCTCAGCACCGCACACTAAAATCCGGGTTCACCAGCCCTTCTCCTTGTTCATAGGAGGGAAGTTCGACCCTGGTTTGCACGACTCACTGCCGACAGCGGCTTTGGGGCCAGCGAGGATGGAGGAAGGGGAACGAAACCCAGGTCCAGGCTCAGACCTGACTGCCCTGACGGCTGAAACAAGCCTTTCTTTATGCTTGACTTGCGAGGAAGCAAAATACAAGTTTTAATATTATTTTTTAGATTCCCATTATTGTTTCAGTTCCCATGGGTGTTTGGTTTGATAGCGAGACCATAGCCTGAATTCATATTAACGCTTCTTTTATATGACAGGTGTAAACAGAGCTGCCTTGAGCTTGTCATACAGCCCCTGAGTAAATCAGTTTATTTGCTCTATTACTTTATTCATACAGGTTAGATGCTCCAGCTGATGCATCTAGAGTGCTGTGCCATCTGGAGCAAAAATTAAATACAAATTTGGCCCTGAGCCCAGAAAAATAACAAGCCTTTGCCTCCAATAACTGGCAGTGGAAGACTATAGCCCCTGACAGAAGAAATGCTTGGGGGCAACGTGGAAGGAACCCAAAATGCACTAATTGAGGTATTTAAAAAAGAAAAAAAAAAAAAAAAAGAAATCCTTCCAGCCCTGCCCTGCATGCCAAAAGCAGCCAGGAGGGATGGTGTGATCCAGTTACCTAGTTGTGGGGCTGATGCCCACAGGTGAAGGTCCTGGTCCTGAGTGGGTGATGGAGCTGCTGGAGGTGAGGGTGGTGATGACCTACGAGATCTCCTGGTCTTGCTGTTGAAGGGAATCCCCTCCACAACCTCCCAAAGCTCCACCTGACCACCCACTCAGCTTAAGTTTTCTTTTTTTGTCCCTACTCGGCCTGGTAAAAGTTTATGCCAAGGCTTGCCCACTGGCTAGGACCTTCCTTCTCATCTCCAGCTGGGTTTGGACACTCGAGGTCTGCTTCTTGGGTCACTGGTGGTGGTGTTTAGTCCGAGGCTGTCTCAGATCTGGGGGGACAAGCCATGGAGGTGGGTAAGCCCTGATGGCACCTCTTGCTTGTACAGCCTGGGCTCTCGTCCACTTGCCTCCAAGCTCAACTGGAGATACCTGTTGTGATGGACCAGCTGTAAAGGACACCTTGGTCAATGTGCTCTGGATGGTGTGGGATGTACTCAGCTTTCAAATAAGCAAGGGCACATGTGCAAATGGGAAATGAGATGATGACCGCTGGTTGCTACCACCATTCTTGGCTGGAGGGTGGTCCTGGCCGTGCTCTGGGGAGGAGAAGGTTGAGGGTTACGTGGCGAGGATGCAGCAGAGCTGCTCGTGGGTTGTCTCCAGACTGCGAGACTGAAGCGAGCCTGGAGGTTTTACCCAAGAAGGACTGATTTCCAGGTGATCTCCCAGAGGCCTAAATGATGTGTGGGATGATACGAGGACACCCAGCTTTTGCTAGGAGGGCTTTCATGCTCACGGACCACCTCTCCACGTGTTCCCTCTTGGGTCATCCCTCCCAACGGCCCAGCCATTGCCTCCACGTCGGCCATATGGCAGAAGATGTGTTGCAAGTGATTAGCTCGTAGCCATAAAACACCACCTGGATGTTGAAGAGGTGGAGGGAGGCACGGCTGGGCACGCTCATCTCCTCCTGTTCCCACCACCGCAACCTGAAACGCTTCTGCGATGGGGTGGCAGGGCTTGGCACGGCTGAGACAAGGTCCTCTCCCACTGGCTCAGACTCTTGCTGTCTCACCTGGGTACGCAGTAAACCCAGGCAACCCCATCCCTTGGGCCAGTGTGAGAGGTGCAGATGCTTCTGGTGGTCTTCAACCACCTTGGAACCATCAGTGTCAAAGCCTGGAGGGTGTTCCTTGGGGTTTGAAGCTTCCCCTGGTCTTCAGACGTCTCGGTCTTGGCTGTGGTTGGTGTTGCTGAGCTGGGTTTCTGTTTATTTTTGTTTCCTGCGATCATTCATCGTAAAGCTGAGTGGTGTTGACATAAGATAACGTCTACCTTGCGCAGACTTCCCTCCCCTGTCCCTTCGTAGCGATGTTGCCCTGAAGCCGCTCAGACTTTGTGTTGGGAGCAGCCGCCCTGCCCGCGTCCCCACCCTGACTCACTGACAGCGCTTTAAAGTGACATCAGCGATGATGCGAAGCGGGGCTTATCTGCAAGAGAGCTCAGCCGTTGCCTGACCCCGGCGGTGCCTCTTGCTTGGTTGAGAAATGCAGGCAATCCCATCGAAAACGCGTTTGAGGAGAGGATGCAAACCCCCGCGGTTTCACCGTAGCGATGGGCAGAGGTAATTTGCTCCCTGACCCGAGGAACGGGAAAACCTCGGCATCTTCTCCGCGGGGCACAGTGGGTTGGAGCGGCACCTGGTTCCCCCCATCCTGGGATGCAGCGGTACCCGAGTGCTCACTGGGGATGGAGCTGCATCGTTTTCAGATGCTTTTCTCTCCCTGGCGCGATGACAGGAGCCATCCGTGTCTTTTTTCTACCTGTATGGCACTTTTAATTTCCATCAAAGAAAAAAAGAAACCTAAACAGTTCCAACCACGTGCCGAGGGCTCCTGTGTCCTGTTACTGAGCTGATTACAGTGCCAGGGGGATGTCGATGGGAGGAAAGAGCAGCCATCCAAAGCACCTCAAAAGGATGCCAGCAATAGCATCGGCGGTGAGGACGGAGCGGCCATGAAGCCTCCGAGGTGGGGATGAGCAGTGGCAGGAGAGAAGACCCATTTGGGGAGGATGGACAACCTCGCTGCTCCGAGAGAAGGAAAAAGCCTCAACGTTGATGCATGGAAGGGCGGCAGGAGCCGGGTGTCAGAGCGCACGGACCAAATTAGCTGCGAGCAGCTGCCTTGGCGTAGCCAAAGGCTGCGAGGTCTCGGGTTGCTCTGACGCCGGAGCTAAAACTGGATCGGCCTTCGGAAAAAACGGGCGAGACGCCGAGAAGCAGGAGGAGGAGCGAGGGCCGGGCTGCGGGAAGCCCGGGCAGGGAAGTCCTTCGGCCGCTTGCTTTTTCTGCTCCAGCTCCGGGGCTGCGAATGTGAGAAGCAAGCAGGAATAACTTCTCCCGGTTTATTTTTTTATCCCCGTGGAGGATTAGCCTGGCTGCTAATACAGCTTTTAACTCGCAAAGCGCCTTAGAGGGAGCGACGCCAGGAGTGTGTTTGCAAGAGGGAAACTGAAAGTGCTGAGTGGGAGAGGGGCTGCCCCCCTGATTTCAGCCGTCGGGCGGCTCGGGCTGTTATCGCTCTCCCTGTCTGCAAATAGCAGGGCGTTTCCTGACTTCTTGGCTTGGAGGAGTATTTAGGGGAAAATATAAGAGCTCCGGGGCCGTGCAGTTTCCCGTCCTGGGAACCCACAGGCGCGGAGGCAGGAGGTTTCGGCTCTTCAGTCGGACTGCGTGAAGCCAGGAGGAGTAGCCTGGCAGGTAAGACGATGGGTGAAGCCACATTACCCATCAAAATCGGGAGGGAGGGAGCACAGTCTCCCATGTGACAGCTTCCAACTAAAATAAATTCATCTGAGCGTCGTGCCTCCGCCCCGGCCAGGCTCTTCGTGCTTGCAGCCTGCATGAAATTAAATTGCCAGCGTACCGTAAGGATTGAATTAAACTCTCCGTGCAGAGCTTTGTCGCGAGCAGGCAAATATTTTTGTGGTGCTTTAAAGGCTCTCGCTTGTCTATTGTTCTGTATAAAAACCCGTCGCCAGGCTGGGCTTCCCCCACAGCGATTTCCTGGCTCGTTGCTTATTAACGCAGCTGTGGGGTTGGTTTTTTCTTTTGCTTTTTAGCTGAGAAGTGCTGGATTAAGACTCAGCATCTCGCTCTCTTGGCATCTGAAATAAAAGATGAGGCTTTTGGAGACTCTGTGACGGTGGTGGCCATCTAAAGCGGGGCTGGATTGCGCAGCATTGGGTGTTTTTGTGGCTGAATAAATAGTGATAATCTCGCCCGAGAGCTGGCTGGAGCCCGTCCGCTGGCACTTGCGCAGGTCGACTGTCTGTCAGCTGAGCCCTCCGCCCCCGCCTTGCTTTGCATCCACACCAAAAAACCCCCACGTTGCACTGAGCATTGTTCGGGGGCGGCGCTTTGGGTGTAAAACCAGGAAAAATGGATCGTTTCCTCGTCTGCGGCTTTGCCTGGGAGATGCTGAGTTATCGTGTGCTCCAGACCGCCCTCAGGGCTTTCCGCTTGCATCTTCCCCCCCTCGCATCTCCTGCAGCATCTTCCCCCCCTCGCATCTCCTGCAGCATCTTCCCCCCCTCGCATCTGCGGTTGATGCAGCAGGAGGAACGGGTCAGGGTGGTGACGGTGAAGGGGTGGGATGTGTCGCAGCTGGGTGAGAGGGATGGGGCTGGAGACGAGCCCGGCGTCGGATGGTTTATTCCAGTCCGGAGGAGCCTCGGATGCTAAAGCTGGGAGCGGGAGCGTTGCAGGCCGTTAGGAGTTGGGCTGCGTGGGGATGGCGAGTGTTTTCCCAAAGCCAAGAGAATGTTTTTCTGTGTCTAAGGAGAAAAAAAAAATATGGCACCCTGTTAAAATGGGCTGGAGAAGAGGGATTCTGCTGCCGTCCCATCAAGCATCTCCGAAAGGAGGGTTTTTAAGACAAGCCCTGATGCGATTGAGTTCTGGTTTAAACTGAGGTTGAAACTTCAATCTCTTTAGGTTTCTTTTTTGGATGGCATTTAAAAGAAGTAAGCACTAGTAAAAGTTTGCTTTCTTTTGTTTTGTAACAAAAGTGGCTTTTCCTCACCAAAGGATCACCTGAATCCTTTCTACCAGAAGCCTCCTTTAGGTTTTGATTTATTTTGGCTATTAACATTTCTCTTAAGAGCCAGAGCTTCAAACTTAGGAGCAAACCTTTCTGAAGGGGGTGGCTGTGCTTGGTGTCAAAAACCAGGTTGCACATTGCCTGCTTCATCTTTTAAATGAAATAATTTTTTCTTTAATATTACGAATTATTCATTGCAAGCGTAGCAGCAGGTGTCGGACCGTTTACACAAGGATGCTGTGTTATATTTTTCCACCTTAATAATGTGGGTCCTTGCTGCAAAGCTGTGCGGACGAAAGTTGCTGCGAAGCTGGGCAAAACTCAGGTTTTGTGTGAAATATCCAATTTGCTGCTTAGAAGTTTGCCCTCTTTTTTTCTTACTATTAAAATAATGTTTTCCTTAGCCAGTGCAGAACAAGTCGGGGGGGTTGGGGCGGTATTTTTTTTAGCTGGAGCATCATTCCCCTAAGAGTGGGACCCCAAAAATGGGTTGTGATGCCCCAGCGGGATACTTGCCCAGGACAGGATCCCACCTTTCAGCTGCAGCTGGGCGAGCTGACTGGACTCGCCTTGGACGCTGGCATTGCTCCAGATGACCCTCCACAGCACTGGGATGGAAATTCCCCTTTTCCACCCCAAAACTAGCCCTGATGAGGATTTCTCATCGAGGACTCCCTGTGTGGCAGCCATCTCCGTGGGCTGCTCCCCGCTTTTGTTTACATCTGGTCAAAAACTTCTTAAATTTACTGGCGAGGGAGTAATTCTAATCCTTTTCAATGAGATCAACGGATTAGTGTCTCAGATGCTTATAAAATTGCGAGGATTAGCTGAGCCTTCCCCCCCCTTTTCTCTCTATGCCGTGTAACGTCATCGCCGCGTTTGAAAAGAGCATCTCTGTGCTGTTACTAAGAGCTGAACCAATTTATAGGAGTCTTTGCGAATCAAAGCGTTAAAAAACGATATCTTCATCCTCTCCCTCGCTCGCTCTGGCTTTTTGTGCAATATTAGGGTTTTTTTTTTTCTTTTTTTCCAGCGTCCCTGACACCAAACCACGGTAGCTGTTCAGCAGATACGTTGGGTTTGCGTGGCTTGGCTGCGTTGCGGCACCCGTGCGGGTAAGTAGGGAGCTGACCCAAAAGCTGTCCCTGATAGAGACTTGCAAAATCACATATTGAGATGAGCAGATCCTGAAAATGATGTTATTTCACGAGGTTGCCCCTTATTGCAAAGGATTCGGGCTTTCGTGGTCCATCCCCAGAGGGGAACGTTGCTTTTGGGTCGACGGGATGCTCTTGCCCCGGCTGTTGGAGATGGGAGCGGGATGAAACTCCACGCAGCCCACATTCCTGCATCCTCTTAATTATAACCTGTGCTTTCATTAGGACATGATCACTAACTGGCTCGCAAGGAGCTAATGTGGAGGAGGGTTTAGTTCAAACCCCGTTGCTCTGCCTCCTCTTACAGCATTGCCCCGCGCCTTTCCCTGCAGGGTACTTTTTAAATGCCTTTTCTCCCGGGTCGACGGCTGCGTGGTCGCTTGACCTGCATGAGCGAGGCAATCCTGAACTGTCGAGTGGTAGGAGCTCCAAGCCAGGAATTTCTGGCCCTGACCCAATATACTTTCAGAGGCAAGCTTTTAAATATATACAAAGACAAGCTCATAATTTCCACTATACTAATGAGGCCGTGGTGTTTTCATTGAAATGTGCCAATAGCCGCCGCGGTGGTATTTTAGCAGTCTTGTACTGTGAATCCAAATGTGATTTAACATGGCAGCCCCCGCAGAGCGGAGGAAAACTGGCTTCTCCCGCTGAATTTCAATGATGCTTCTCGGCAGCGCTACCCGAAAATCCCCGTGGCGGTGGGACCTTTCCTTGCGTTTCATCTCAATGCGGGCTTTCCCTTCAAATGCCACTGTTTTGGTGAAGATGGGGAAGGGTAGGAATGGGTTGAAAGAGGGATAATGCCTCTTGAGGAGGGGAAAGTCTTGATTTTAAAGACTGGTTTTAAAAGATGTGTGGCTGGCTGGTGCGAGGCAGCAATTTAATAACCAGACTCGCTGAAAGTATCTTTAACTCGTAGTAAAAATCGAACGCAAGGGCTCCCAGGCATCATGTGCTCTCTTGACCTTTAAGAAGACATTCGAGGCAGCCTGCCTGCTCGTTGCTAAGCCAACTCGTTAGTGCCACTCATATATTTTGCCTTCTAGTAGGCAATTCAGCGCCTGGGAATTTGTAAAGATCCGACAGCAAACTATGACACGCCTGAAAGTCGCGTTGGTGTTTTTTAGCTTCGCTGCCCGAGGAGGCCCCCGTAGCCTTGAAGCGGTCGGAAAGTATTTAGCAGGTTTTGTTCAGTCGACTGCAAGAAAAATGCAAACTTTAAGTAACCCTCTCAAAAGTTGGTTTATTTTTTTTTTTTCAAATGAGTCCTGCATCAGCAGGACTGATCCTGCATCCTGCACACCCGTAACTTGGGGTTTTACTTATTTAGGGCTCAGTTTATGAGAAACCCATATAAGAAGCAACATCCTTGGGCAAAGGAGGGGTGTGGGTAGGTAATACTGAAAATTCACGTGTGGCTATCCATCACTTCCCAGTTGCAGACCCCCAGGGTGCGGGTACCCCTGGATTTTAAGGTCCCTTGACTTTCTCCATCCCACTAAGGTCAGGCCATGATGCTGGGGAGAACAGGGGAGAAGGACAGTATCCCGCGGCATTGCCTTCGGCGCTGAGACTGCACCACAGAGGAGGAGATGTGTATGTTGGGTTTGTGCATATTTATCTCCATCAAGCACCTCACTTGGCCACGTAAGCCCAGGAGTGAAAAAGTTCAATTTGCCGTTCCAGCTAAATGTTGAGGTTTTTGTGAACCTTGCAGCCACCTTTGTTTGTCCCGATCACGTGGGAGTGAAGCAGTTTGTGTCCCCTATCCGAATGGCTCCGGGGAGGGGTTTTTTGCCAGACTCTAAAGCGTTGCAAAATCCCCCCCGTCTCTGTTAGCAGAGCAGAAGGAACGATAAAAAAAAATACTCCCCCCAAACCCGGCACTTCTGTTAAAACCAGAGGAAGGGCGGTCTGACTGCGCAGCTCATTTTTCTGTAAGTATTAGGAAAAATAGCAAACAGCAGTGACGTGGCATTAGTGCAAATTCCCAGCAGGCTGGGGTTTGGGTTTGTTTGGGTTTTCCTGAAAGCTTTTTAATGCTGTCAGCATCTTAAAATACAAACCTTGCAGAATCAACGTGGGCTTTGGGGGACGGCTTCTCCGTAGGATTTGTTTTAGTGATTTTTTTTCCGGTATCCAGACACCAGCTTTTTCGCTCTTCTGCATCCAGCTACCTCTTCTCCTTAATTTTTACCACAAATATAAACAGTGCAATTAAAAGGGTCTGCAGAGAGCATTCCTGAGGACTGAAATCCAGGATCCGGGAGCAGACGGCAGCAGCATAAAGAGGAATTCTTCCCTCTCTGGCCTCATGCTGCTTTTCCACCACAAGGCTTTACAGCCATCTGGATCCCTTTTCAGATTACGCCCCCCCCCCCCCCCCCCAAATCCATAACCTAGCAACCTTATTTAGTGTAAACGAGAGCATTATGCCTTCCTGCATCCCAAATTGTGCTTGGCTCCTTCTACTGCCTTTATAGGATAGCTGCTAGCAGCTGTGATTCCCGGCGCCGGCGCAGGGTGCCTACCTCCAGCAGGATTTTGTAGGGATTATTGATCCCTGGATGTTGCACTGATTTCCCCCTCACCCCCCCATTAAAGGAGCTTAGGAAATAAGGGGAAAAGGGTTTCAGGAGGTCATTTAGTCCATCTGCTTCTCAATATAAAAGAGCGGGGAAGGCTGGTTGCTCTTCTGCTCCGCAGAAAGCGATTTGCTTTTGTTCAGCCTGAAGATGACTTGATCAAAGCGAGATTTTCTTCCAGATGTGATATTTCGGGAGCCCTCCCGTTGCTTCCCTTGGCTCTCGGTGTCATCACCCAGGAATTTGCAAATTCCCTGGAGCGTTTAACACCAACTTCTCTGGTCTGGCCCTTCAACGGCATAGGCTGAGCATTTCTCGCGGGGTTTCCAATCCGCTTTCCCCAAGGAACCCATTAATTGGGGAAAACTCCGCAAACGAGGAAGAGCAACCGCAAACAAAGGCAGAAGATTATTTCCACCAAATTAAGCAATAGGGGCAGGGGGGCTGCAAGGTGCGGTGTGAAGCTGCCCACCCTACGGAGGTGCCTGACTTCAACCGTGGATTTCGGTGCTTTCCTTGGGCTAAAATACACCCATATTTAATAACATGCGTGTTATTAAATTTTTTTATCACCTGAGCTATATGGTACGGGGTGATGCTGCTCCATCAAGCGCTGCGGTGGCAGGCAGGGATGGGGTGGTGTGGTCCCATCACCGTGACCCCGTACAGGGTACCGGGGGGGCTGCTGCCTTCTGCTTTCACCACCGTGAGCATGAACGGGGCTGGGGGCAGGAGGAGGCAGCGGCACATCCTTTCCCACCACGCTTTCGGGAGGAAGAGTGAGCTCAGCAGGTCGTGACGTTGGATCTGGGATGGAGCCGTGTGCCAGGAAAAGGGGAAGAAAAAAAAATTAAAAATCCCCAGGGCCAAAGGGAAAAAATTCCGCAAGTGTTATTTCATCGCCGAGAAGCAAACTGAACCGTACTCGGGCAGCTTGTGTGCGCGTTTCGAAGCGAGAAGCTGCCGACTCTGCTTCAAACCCTCCTGATAAGCGATTTCCATTTCTCATTTCTGCGATCCGATGGGAGCCCAAGCAGGACTCTCCTCCAAACTCTGCTTTCCCCCTCCTGCAGACTGGATTAAATAGCGCTATTGATTTTTTTCTGTTTATTTTTGCCTTTTTTCCTGGAACTTGCAAAATCAGCCGCGAGCAAACCTCTGGTTTGCCTTTCCAACAGCGCTGGGTGAAAGCACTTGACTTTAAACTCGGCGATGGGAGCTGCAGCTGACCTATTTTCTGCACGTTTTTCCGCCAACGGTAGCAAAAACATTTTCACATTTAAAGGTGCTCTTCAGTATTAAGGTTGTGGGATCATTTGTCCGTTAAAGTGTCCGGAATCAAAAGCACTTGCTGAAAATTGCAGTGGTACCAGTTGCGCTGCCGGGTATTTCTTTCGTTATAAAGACTTTTCTATTTTTTTTCCAGTGGCCGATTGCTTCGTCACATTGTCACATTGCTCTGTCCATGTCCCCCTGCCCAAAGGCGGTGGAGAGGGTTAAGGTTTTGTGCTGTCAGCCAGCCGGGAACGCAGCCAGGAAATTTCCTGATTCCAGTTCAAAAAAAGCATCGTATTCGCTCTCGGGGAGAAGGGATCAAAGGTTCGAAGCGGTTCTTGGTTGGAGGTCAGTTTGGTTTCTTGGTTGTCCAGGCACGCAACACAAATCCACCACTGTCTCCCAAACCTGCACGCGGCTGGAATGGGTGAAATAAACAGTTTTCGTTCTGTTTGACACCCAAAAGTTTCCTCTATTCCCCAGCCGTGGC
This sequence comes from Ciconia boyciana, assembly GCF_034638445.1. NCBI lineage: Eukaryota > Metazoa > Chordata > Aves > Ciconiiformes > Ciconiidae > Ciconia > Ciconia boyciana. Next base: position 3,629,371 of record NC_132938.1, on the reverse strand, counting down.
GCAGCATCACCCCGGGTGAGCTTTGCTGGAGCTCGGTACGACTGCCCCGCAGCGTAAGGGACCGTGAGGGACCTGTCGGGATGCTCTCCGTTCCTGGCACGCTCGGCCCTGTGTTCGTTAATCCCGCTAATCAATAACGCTGCCGAGCCTTGCGCCGTCGCTTGCCCTCCTCCTCTGCTCGCTGCCGGCTTTTTGCAGTGAAGGAGGTGGGACCGGTTGGATGCTTGGAGCCGGCGCTGGATGTGGCCAGGCTGTGGCCTGACGCCGTCCCCATAGTAGCATCGTAGCTCTACTAAAATGCAACACGCTGAGATTTTTTTCCCTGCTCTCAATCCTGCCGTTCCCCATTTTTGGATGGCGAAGGACATCGCTCCCAGCCGGAGCGGCGTTGAGCTCCATCCCAGCTCCATCCCAGACGAAGGCAATGCGGCCGCGTGGCATCTCGGCATCTCTTGGGCGACAGCGATGCTGGTTTCGGGGGCTGGCTCTGCAGCTGCTTGCGATTTTCCCACCGCCGCGCTGCGGATCCTCGCGCTGGATCAGCTCCAGAGGTGGAGCTGAAGGAAATTCCTTCCAGCTGCTTGAGGTCAGGGCTTCGTTTTTCTTTTGGGGTTCACGAGGGGGTTTTTTTTGCCTGTGAGTTAAAAGCAGCCATCTCTTGCTGCTGCTTTTTAAACACCTGGAAAAATCTCTTCTTTTTTTTTTTTTTTTTTTTTTTTTAATATTATCCTCTTAGGCATACCTATTAAATAACCTTCATGTTGTGGATTCATTGCATGGAAGAATACCCCGCTTTGCAATACAACTTGGGGTATTTCAGAACGGTCTTGTCAGCTGCTCACAGTTTAACTTTCAACCGAGTTAATAACCGTTTTGGTTAAACCTGTATAAAACACGTTGCGGACTTGCGTAACGCCTTTGAAACTCGAGACGCCGTTCACGCCCGCTTGAAATCTTTCCCATCGATAAAATATTTCAACTTGGAGTTTCGCCACGGCTTAGCATTTTCTTTTCCCTGAGATTCGTGGTTTCGATTGGGTGACAGGAACCTGCGTGTGTCTGGCTTTGTTGAGTTTTTAAAGCTCAGTATTTCCTGGAAATGGGTTGGCTTCTCCAGCTTGGCTGGTGGGATGCTGCCGGGCTCGGACCACCGGCTCCATCCAGCTCCCCCAGTTCAGGGGGGGTTCAGGAGGTTCAGACCAGCCTGGGTTTGCATTGAATCCCCATGGAGGAAGTTGTTCATCTCGAAAACATAAAGTAAATCCCTCTGAAAATGGGTTTTTATTTACGATAGCAGAGGTAGAAACCACCCCTCCGCCCAGCGCGTGTGCTAAATTTAGGAATGTTGCACAGTGCTCGCGTGGCCCCTTTATCCGCTGGTGTTGTAAATGAATAATAATAAGATAAATAAAAGAAGCTCCCTTTAATAAGTAAAACCCAGAGAAGGAGCGCACAGTTCAAATCCATGCGGCAAAGCAGCAGGAAAGAACAAATTTGCAGCTTTCAGCACAAGACTGATGCTCATGGCATCACCCGCAGAGGACCAGCGGCATCCCTGGTGTCACCCCCCGGCCTCGGGGACCGCGGCTCTCCTGCCTCGCTCCCCGCCTCCCTGCCTCAGTTTCTCTGCCTGTGAGAAGATGATCGCCTCCTTTATTAATCCCTTTGAGATCTCCTGATGAAAGCTCTGGGTAAGAGGTTGTCCCACTTATTAAGCACATTAAATGCTTGCTGTGATTATAATAGGGGTTAATTTGGCTAGGTGGCTTATTTAGGTTTGCCTTTAACAGCCCAACTTGTAATCAAAGCGCTGCAAAGCTGGCAAGCTAATGCTGACCTGTAACACTTCACTTCCTGACTTCTCGATATGTCATTAACCATAACCTGGCTTTTAATTAAAGCTTCTTTCCGTAGTCATCGAAGAAAGGGGGATGCGCTCGGCCCCGCGTGGCTGATTCATTGGAGGGTGTAACGAAGGAGGGGGCGTGGAGCTCGGGTCGTTCTGCTTTGTGGCATTGCCATCCCCGGCTCTCTCTGTCCCTGCCTACGGCCCCATCGCAGGAACGCTGCCGTTCCTTTTTATTTTTGCAAGCTGTTGTATTGTTAAATAAATACACTCCAGTTCCCTCCATGCTGCAGCCTGGGAAAATCAGATTTTCTCTCCCTTGCTTTAGTCGGTTTTGTTTGCAATATATATTGCAAAGAAATATATCTATTTTTTTTAATCAATATATATATTTACTTAAATATATATATATTTACTTAAAATATATATATCTACTTTTTTTTTTTTATGTGCACTTAAAAGATTTTCCTCCAGCCAGCCCTTGGGACTCCCGTAGGGCTTCCCTGGTTCAGGGCTTTTTCTTCCCAATTTTCCCCAGGTTTCTCTTTCTTCAGCAAACGTATTTCTTCTCTCCTGAGCACTGCTGGCCGGCAGGCACCCTTCCTGGTCCTCTCCCCGTGATTTCACGCTCTGCGAGGATGCGCAGACCCGATGGACCCAGGCGCAGTCGGAGACCTTGGGGAAACGGGGCATCGGGCAGGTGCCTGCCCAAATTCCCCACCGCTTCGTCTCTGTCATCGCAGCAGGTTCATTTTTTAGATGAGGAGCAAGTCGGCATCTTCCCCCTCCCCATAACCGCACGCTGCAGAGAGGGTCGCATCCAGCCTTGGGGAAATCCTCCTCTCTGTAAGGTTTCTGCGGTACCAACCCCTTTTTCTCCGGGCAGCTCGTGCCCCCCATCCGGGGGGCTGCGGGGATCTGCCCGGGGCGGTGGGTGCCCCAGGAGGGGCATGTGCCTGCTCTGAAATGCCTTGGCCATGGAGAGAGCAACAGGGAGGCTTTTGTTCTGCACCAGAAACTTTTTCATCCTTCTTTACGGCTCCTTTTTTATTTCTTTTGGCTGTGCTCTCACAAATCTGAAGCAGATTAAAATACAGTTCCTCCCCCACCCCTCCCCTTAAAAAAAAAACCCACCCCCAAAGCTTGGCTGCTTAAAGTCATCAGATTTCAGTGAAGTCTTTTAAAGTTAACAGTTTCCTGGATCCTGTGCAGGCTAACTTATTTTTTTCCCTCTAACCTCCGTGTTTTTTGCCGTAACATTTCTCCGCTGTCACAGCAGGAGGGAGGGAGGACCAGGGTAGCTCCGATGTGGAGAAGGTTATTTCACACGGGGGCTGGATGAATCTGGTGTGGGACTCGCTGGACTTGGACTGCAGGGGACCGAAGCGTTGTCCCCGGCAGGCTGAGACCCTGCAGTATGGCTGGCAGGTAGGTCACGACTGCGTCGGTGACGTCCTTTTGGGACAAAATATTAGGGAAGTGGTACCGTTGGAAGAAGAGAGTAGGATGCTGTGGGTGGGATGGAGCTCCGTTTCTACTGACCGTTTGTTTGCCGGGGGCTGTGATGGTTTGTAGCTGCGGCCGAGGTCATGGGGACTGGTGGAAGAGCTGCATGGCTCGGCTGAACGTGACCATAAGGAGTTTTTCGGGCTTGATGAGATTTGCTGCCCTAAATCCAGCCTGGATCTTCCTTGCCTGCCATCTCTGCTTTTGTGCTCGGTCCACTGTGGCATCTCCTGGTGGGAGATCCAAACCGAAGCCCCCAGCTCTGGTAAGAAGAGCACCACAAGTTAAAGGAGTTGTAAAGGAAAGAAAAATAGTAGTCTGGTGCTGGTTGGTTTTGTTGCCTCTTCTCTGAGAGTGGTCTCTCCTTCCTTGAACAAAATCACCCAAAGCTTTCCTAGATGGAGGGTGTTTGATTTTCTCTTGGGTGGTTGAGGAGCAGGAGCCGGCCAGCCTTGGCCAACGCCTTGCCCAATGCCAGTGACTATCAACACAAGCCCGAGGGCGAGCAGGGACAGCCGGAGCCTCGTCCTCCAGCTGAAACATCCTCTGTCGCGTGAGCGTGACCAAGGGGAGAGCCCCTGAACCGTCTAAAATCCCTTTGACCTAGCGAACGGCGCGGAGATGAAAACCAAACCCAACCCTACGCAGCGACGCTGAGCTGTGCATTAACTCTGCTGGAGCTGGGAACAAAGGTTTGCGGGCTGGTTTTGGCTTTTTAAAATGTATTTGCAAAGCAAAACAGCTCAGCTGAGTGGAGCAAGCGTTGGTGGAGGAGTGTGAGCTGCCGGGTGGTTGCTGTGCTGTAAAATCCCATCCCATCCTCGCCAGTGCTCGCAGCGGGGTGTGCCGGCTCCCCGAGCTCTTGTAGCATTTCCACGCTGGCCGAGAGAGTTTCTGAACATGCGTGTTGGTCTCTGGAGGCTTTAATCAAATCCAGGCTTTACCAGAAATCGCCTCGAAACTTCCAGCAAGTTGAGGAAGCCGAAAGCAGCCGGAACGAGGAGGCTCTCGGGCGGGCGTTGGGCACCGGCAGAGATGCTGCCTTTGGCGAGGGGTGCGAGGAGGGTGTGGGCGAGGGGCTAGTGCCGGCGAAGCAGCTGGGATGAAAGGTGAGTCTGCTCCCTGCATAGCAGCTGGGGAATGTATATATGAGCAATGCACGTAAGATGGGAGGATGGAGGAAAACCCAGCGGGTTCGGCAAAAAAGGGGTGTGAAGGGGGAAAGGAGATGCAGGAGTGAGGATGCTGCTTGGAGAAGGAGCAGGGCATTCAGAGGATGCTTTGACTTTTGCAGCATCGCTCCCCAGCACGTTTGGGTTCAGGTCCTGCTGTTTCCCCGCCGTCTTCTCACCTCATGCAAAAATTGGAAGCCATGCAATTAATGCACCGTTGCAAAATCCCCCCTCTGAGGGAGGGGTTTGTTATCCCTCGGTAATTTTATTTGGGAAATGGGGTCCAGACTTCAGGTACTTTCCCTGCTTGTTGTGCAGTTTAATTGCACGTCCAGCCCTCTCCCGTGGGCAGTAAAGAAAACAAGGTATATTTTTTAACTTCCTTTTCTAAGCTTGGGGTGGGTGAACTTTATGCCTGGCCAGAGACGGTTGTGATCATTCAAGGGTGAATGGCTCGGCGGGTGATTGCGATAGAAAGGAATAATAAGAAGCAATAGTAAATATGTGCTTTCCAGTTCAGGGTTTCAAGTATTAACGTGGCGTTACAGCAGCGTTACAACAGGGGGTTTTTATGGCGATACAGAGACATCGAGCTGGTTTTCCACCTGAATCCTGAAAAACATTCCGTGAGGCTTATTGTAAAATATTAGTGTCCCATGTGATAAAACTAAAATCATGGGAGAGATCATAGGCTGAAGTCGTTATCCCAGGCAGCTGCTCGTGGTTTCATTGGGTCTCTCCGAGGGGAGGGAGGTTTTGGTCACGCATCCGAGACGTGCTGTGTCGACAGCCAAAATTGTTGCATCTTCCTCTTTGCCGTCGCTCGTGGGTGCTTCAGGGTTTTTCTGGGGGAAAGCAGCGCGGTTATACCGAGGAATAAAGCTGAAACCTGCAAAAATGCCCTTAAACCACCCTACCCGGATCTTATGTGAAAAAAACAAATCAATTCTCTTTTATGGCCCCTATAATTTCTCAGCGGCGCTGCCATATGGCATGGGAATGTCCTTGTCCTTTCCATCCTGCCTGGGACGGGCTGGGAGCATGTTGAACCCATGCCGGTTCACGTGCAAGCTCGATGGTTTTGGAGGGTGGATTTCTATGGAATGAGGAATAGATCTTGGAAACCGCAGGAGGGGAAGGGAAGAAAAACCTTCCTTGCTACAAGGCTCTCTGGCTGCTTTCAATATTTTGGCCTAATTAATGAGGGTTCGGGGGCATTGGCTGCAGCCGGGGCTGCTCGGATGCAAATCCCCGCCGTCCGTCTGATGCAGCATTTAACTTGAAGGACGATATGTGTGAGGAAGAGGGGAAATAGCTGGAGGAGAAGCTCACAGCGGGAGAAGACAAATCCCAGCCCCAGCTGATCCAGCCCTGCTTTGTTTGCAGGGTTGCTGAGCCGGGGGCTCAGCCGGGGGCAAAGCTCAGTTTCGGGCAGGGATGCCTTCGCCCCGGGGGGTGAGGAATAAGAAGGCAGCGCTGCTGGCTGCCCTCTTCTTCCCCCCACCACCTGCCTTTGGAGGGACCACTGGTTTCCTCCGAAGGGCAGCCCGTGCTGCCGAAGGAGCCTCATGTCCATGTGTTTTCTCCCTGTCTCCGCAGCCTACCCATGAGCTCGGACTTCCAGCATTACAGTTTCAGGATGCCGAACATCGGGTTCCAGAACCTGCCTCTCAACATATACATCGTGGTTTTCGGCACAGCCATCTTCGTCTTCATCCTCAGTTTGCTCTTCTGTTGCTACTTGATCAGGTAAGGGAATTTTCCCTGACTGCTGCCCCGGTTCAGACTGAGCCCATCACCGATCCCAAAACAAGGATGGCATCGCCTTGTCCTTCCGCGATGCGTCTCGTGCCACCTTCATGTGACCCCTGAAGTGGTTTTACTTTCTCTCGTCATCAAAGAATTTGCTCAGCCACGTAGTGTCAGACCCAACATCCATCCCTACTAGAGCCAACAGAGCAAACGCAATGAGTACCGAACGCCGTCTGCCCGACACATCTCGGAGCTGCCAGTCCCGCAGGGCAATTACATTATCCACTTTAAAAACAGGAGAGATATTTATGTGTATGCTCAAACAGGCATGAAAACATGGTTGGCTTCTCAAAAAGACCGGGAAGGGATGTTTTATGGTTCCTGCTTTCTGCTTAATTTTTCAACACGTTTTCCTCTTTAATGAGTAACTTGTGTACTGTGTGCTTAAGAAATGTTTAATACCTGCTCCGTTCGTTATTGTACACAAATTGCTCGTTCAACAGCGCAGTTTAGAGATTAATGATGCAGAGTTGATTTGTTAATCTGAACCATGGGGAGCAGGATGGGAGGGTTAAAGATTGTTCCAGTTTGGGGCTTGTTTTAATTATTTTATGGGCCATTGGGGAGAGAGTTGGGCCACTAATTGAGAGGAAAAACTCTTCCTGCCGGAGGGAAGGCGAGAGGCAAGTCGGGGAAAAACACGGTGCCTGGCAATCGAGGCGGCGACAGGGGCAAGTTGTACTGTTAATCCTGCGGCCAGGAGCAGAGGGCATCGCTCTGCTGGCAGCGCCTGCCGAAATCCTACGTGCCCAGAGCTCTGCTGCCAAGTTGCAGAAGAGCTTTTCCGTCCCCTTTGCCTCCCCTCTGGCTTTTTGGATGGTCCCAGCTCCCTGATAGCCATACGTCCATCGCACCCCCTCCCTCTGTCCGTGTGAGACAGGCGCCTGGTCTCTTCTTGCACCGTGGAGGCTGTGTCTGGCTGGCTCACAGCAGCCAGTCCCACCAGCTTTTCTGTCCAGAGGGTGTTGAAAATGTTTTGTCCTGCTTTTGTAGACCAGGGAAGCAAGATTTCAGTGTCGCCTTCTAAATATTTGATGATTTCCACCTATTTTCAGCTCTGTACGAAGCAAAACCTCGTAAAACTTGCAGGTGAGCCCAAACCCAGGCTCACCCAGGGGTGATTTGGGCTGCCTGGGCATCATATCTTCACTTTTGCCTGCAGTGATGCACAAGAAAAAGGCGTTGGAAGGTGCAACGCATCTGTCCACCCCTGGCAGCCAAGGTGGAAACAGATCGAGGGGTCGTCCCCGACCAGGCGATTTGTATCTCGGTGCTTGATGTTGACAAGGTCTGTGCTGGGATATTGTGTCTGCGTCCAGTGTTCACATTTCAACTGGGAGGTCGGTGGGAGGGGACGCAAAAAAATAGACAAATGGTGTTCAGAAGGCTCAAGGCCGTGTTTTGCCCAGATTGAGCTTGAATCTATGTGGCTCACTTGCAAAATGAAGAGGTGTTTGGACTTTCAGAGTATTTTCCTGGGCACTGGGTCTTGCTGGGTGTGTTCTGCCCCAAAGAAGAAATAACAAGTAGTAATGTCTGGAAGATCAAGCCAGAAAATCTTTAAATTTAGAAGTTGGAGGCGTGTTGTAAGAGAGAGGGTGAATAACCTGTGAAACAAGCCAGCAAGGGAAGTGGCAAGTCCTCCCTCTCTTTATGGCTTTAAATCAAGAGAGAGGGCCTTTCTGGAAGAGACGTTTTGGCTCCCATTCCCAGGAGTAACAAAGTGCTGTTTAACAACCTGTGATAGATGGGAGGTTGGATTAGATCATCTAACGATCCCTGTATAGCCCATATCTCTATAGAGACTCTATGAATCGCTCTTCAAACCACTGCCCCCAATTCTATTATTGACAAAACGGTGCCAAACAAGAATCCTCCGGCCCTCGTTTTGGAGGGTTTTGCCGTGCCATGGGTTTTAGCTATGCCGATGTGCCCCAGGAGCATCCACCTCCTTTGGATTTGCTGTGTAATCTCAGTTTATGTGGGGTATAAAAGCTGGAGCTTCGGCGTGGTTTGGAAGGCCTTGCAGATGGACAGCGGGACGAGGACCACGCGCCTGCAAGCGCAGAGCATCCCAAATGATTGTTCCGGGAAGGGTTGGCCATGTCGCTCCCCTTCAGTGCCATTTAACGCCGAAGCATTGCTGGTGCCTGGCTGCGTAGCAAGCAAAAACGCGTAGCCCTGTGGCAGGAGGATTTGGTATACAAAGGAAGATATTGAATTTAAATTGAATTTTTCCTCCTCCTGAACCAGCTGCTAAAGCCTCCTGGATTACCCCACTCATTCTGGAGCCCTTCTGCAATGAGATGCGTGCCTTTAATACAGAATTACATCTGGAGGCTGTGTAAGAGGGGCGTTAATTTAACGAGCAGGTGCAGCATGGATTGCACCGTGTCGTCGCAGAGAAGCCGACCCAGGGCGGAGGGGTGCGGGCAGGGACGGACCCAGCGAGAGCTCCAGGGCTCCGCTTGCACCCGCGGGGATTATTTGCAGGTAACGGGCTTGTGGCTTTCCCCAGGCCCTGCTTAGGTGCAGAGGCAACGCAGCCCATCCTCTCCCTCTCCCTCCTCTCTCGTGACTCACACATCTGCAAATATTTGGCAAATAAGGAGTGGAGCTCAGGACACCATCCTCTGGGCCCTGGTTCTCATCACCTGCTCCGGATCAGAGCATCCCATGCAGCCCTCCTCCACATCCCCAGCTGGGGAGGCATGCGGAGCGTGGAAGAGCCAATATCTGGTGTATTTACCCCAAATCACAGAGCTGGCAGCATTAAATAAAGGATGCGCCGGGGAAGAAGGGCACGGGGCTGCGCTTCACAACTGTGTCAATACAGAGTGCATTGCCCGCTCCGACGGGAGGAAGAAGTGACATTTTTAATCAGGTTGGCTCAAAACAGAGTCCGATAGGAATTTCAGCCAAAAGCAAAGCGAGGATCATCTCTGTCTGTGTGCAGTCCAGGCAATTCTTGAGCTCTTCTGCCGCTGCAAACCACACCAGTACAAAGCACAGGTCCCATCCTCGCGGCTGCTGCCTCTGGGAAAAATTAAAAAAAAAAGGGGGGGGGGGGGGGGAGAAAAAGGAAATTAAATTTTGCAGGCAGCCATTTGTGTCTGATCTCTGCTGACTTAATGAAAGTAATAACTTCATGTTACCTTCGGTCCCCTAAAACCCAGTTCAGAAGGACACTGAACCGAGCGATGCCGTGCTTTCCAAGCATTTGAATGGCGTGCACGCTCGCCCTGGGTGAACGTTGCCGCATCCTCTCTGTCATGCTTTGCTGCAGGTTGCACAGGGTTCGTCTCTGCCCAGACTAGAGCGGCTCAAAGACCACGGGAGGCGGGGGGCACGTAGCCCTTAAAAAGCCCTTTTTTATAGGGCCGTTTCCTTCTGCATTCAAACCTGCCAGGAGCAAACGCAGCGGTTGGGTTTGGAGAGCTCAAGGAGCCCGGTCGGGCTGGGGAGAGCGATGTGGTGGTGGGGCAAAGAGCCAGCGCTGGCACCTCTCTGCTCTTTCTACTCTACAGCATCAAATAAGCAGATCTTGGAGGTAAACCTGCAAAAAGTTGTTTCCTCTGCGTTTTATTCCCGTAGTCGTTCACTCGCTACAGCTGATTCGGCGTTACTCAGAGAAATGGGGTGCTCCCTTTCCTTTGGGAGGCCTGGAAAGCATGGGAAGTGATCACAAAATCCACAAGAGGTGGTTATTAAATTCAGAGATGGGTGACGGTCTCCAGCCACGCAGTGGCTTTCAAGATGCTGTGTGGTCCCTTATCTGAATCAGCCATCTGCTAGAAATTCCTCCGGAGTCGCAGCTCTTGACACGAGATGGATGAAGCCCTGGGTCCGACGGGGAATAACGCTTGCCAGGATCCAGGGTCTCGTTACGACAGCTGTGCTAGGTCCGACCAGGATCCATCTGGCCCAGGATCCTGGCTTTGAAAGGAAAGCGTGGAGGAGCAGACGGAGCTCGCACGCTTCAGGACCAGATGTGCTCATGCCATTCCCCGTAACCTTCAGGGAGATGGGGTTTTTTTTGGCAAAGTCTCCCCGTATAGCTCAGCACCAACCCATGCCATTGAGCACAGAGCTGCAGGGATCCGTGGCCGGGTGGTCTCTTCTTCCCCGTCGCTGCTCCAGATGCCTCCACGGCGTCCGCAGATGCTTGGGCTTGTTCTGCGCAACACCTTCCCTCCGGTGGCTTTGGCTCATCGGGGCCAAAGCCTCGGCGGCCTCTTGGTGCTCCGTAAGACAGATGCTTTTTCCCGTGCCGGGAGAGTTTTTCCCCTTGTATGCGGTCTCCAGCCGCGCATCTTGCTTTGCCCCATCTGTGTTTCATAACCGGTTTCCCAGCTGCCGGGATCCCTGCGGATTGGGCCGGTTTCAGCCTGTTTTCTCTATTGTTCGTGCATCTTCTGCTCGTGTTTCTGCTCGGGGTCGTTGGCAGAGGGATGCGACCCCAGCCTTCTCCTTCCTGCCTGCCGCAGTTTTATCCGCGGCTCTGCAGGCAGGTTCCCTGCCGGGCAGCATCATTAGAGGAGGAGGGATGGCTCCCCCTAAATTCGGGGCTCAGGAGCTGACTTACTGCAGCTCTGTCTGCAGCGTTAAGCTGCATTTTTACCCGTTCCTCGACGTTTAAGGCCCACGACATTTTGGGGGGGGTGTTTTCGAGCGAAAAGGACAGGGCTATATTTTTACATCCTATTTGTATAACTCACCCGCTGCAGCCTTGCGGGATCAGAAAGCCTCCGAGAGCTCAGGGTGAAACAGCCGGGTTTTGAGACAGCCCCCAGCATATTTTTGGAGAAGTGAAATTACAGCCAAGGGGGCTTCCCATCTGAAATCACACGCGAGGCTGGCTGGGGAAAATAGTCCTATGGCTGCCCAAGCCTTGCAGACACACACTGACATCTTATTAAAAGTCCTTGCCCAACTCTTTAGCCCTGATGACTTCCCTCTTGAGTTTTCAGAGCACTTCACTAAATGCCACGTCTTGCAATGAGAAGCAACAGTAGTTATTTTTTAAAAAAATGTATTTATTTTAGGAGCATAATCGGCTTCTCCGGCCTGCTGATGCCCGCAGAACGCTCCACCGGGCTGTGGAAAATGGGCTGCTGCTTGTTCTGCCGTGGAAAGATGTTTTATTAATGATAGTTTGAACTGCAAACTATGGAGGGATGTGACGTGTGTTTGTGTTTGCTGTTTCGCTCAGTCCCCAGGAATGGGGACAAATGCTCCCACCTGTGCCTCCTGGAGAGGGGAGGCTGGAGAGGGAGGGGACAGGACCAGCCCTTTGCTTGTGGCCTCAAATTCCTGCTGCCACCGGCTGGACTTCCCACTTCGGCAGGCGTTTTTGGAATAGATTCATCCCCTCCATCTCCATCCCTTGATTTGCTCCAGGAATGGATGCTATTGGGGAAAAAAAAACCCACCCAAAAACCTGAAATTGTGCTGAGCAGAATGCTTTGAAAGATAGGTGGGGCAAAACAGCGTATAATCCTGATTTTTGCTCCACCGCCACGTCAGCTACGGCCCCGGCTCCTTCCCTGGGGCAGGGAGTGCCCCGGGTCATCGCGTGGGCTTGTCACCCCGTGCTTGAACATAGCACACCCCTGCCTGCTCTCCTGATAAAAACCCCCAGAATCCCAAGATATAGGTTCATTCTCCTGCGGTTTTTGGCAGCTCGTTATTTCTGGTTATTAAATTGCCCCCTGTGATAGGAGGCGAGAGATGGAAGACGTCCTGCTGCTTCTCTTCCAAAGCTTTCTGCTCCGGTGTTGTCTTCGGATAAATAGCCGTCCTCTGCCTGCTCAACCGGGTGCATGACCTCTTGTTGAATGCTTCTTCCTGAGAGTTTGGGAGGCAGAAGCAGCGCGATTGATCTTATAATTGATGATAAAGCTGTGTTTGAGGAACCCAACATCGCCCAAGCAGCACGATGGGGGATTCAGTGGGAAACCTCTGAGTGGGGAGCTCTCCTTCCCCGTCCTCGCTCGAGCGGGAGCAGAGCTTTCCTCGGGTCTGAATACCCATCGCTTGGAAAAAGGTGCCGCGTCCAGTCTAGAAATTGGCAGCAGAAGTGGTTGGAAACTGGGGTTATTTATGGCAGCTTCTGATTTACTCAACAGTTTTTGCTGGTCTTAACGGTGCAGGTGATGTCTGCGTGGAAAATTAGGGAGGTCAAAAGAGGAAAAGGGGAGGAGGTTGTGTGCTTCTGGATGGAGACGTTGCCTTCCCAGCTACAGGGAAAGCTGGCTGTTGCTTAAATGCATCGCTTCATGTGGCCCTTCTCGTTTCCGAAATGAAAAATTTTTAAAAAATCCCCTATATTAAACCTGGAAAGGAGGGAAATTAAATGTTTGAGATATGACAGTAATCCTGATTGTTTTGCCTGTCTTCACATTTCTCCCTGTTTTGATTTCAGGCTCAGACACCAAGCACACAAAGAGCTTTACGCCTACAAACAGGTGAGATGATACACCAGAAGTTGTCGTCTTCTTCCCTTCTGCTTAGTACCAAATCCGCGTTGGAGCAGTCACTCCGTCAGGTTTCCTTGTGCTGTTCTTCTCCTTGGGAGGCTTTTGGTCTTTGAAGAGAAGTTGTAACGCCCAGGCAAACCTCTGTCCCTGCTGATTTAATTTTTTTCTACCAGCTGGGCACCCCAGGAGCATCTCTCTCCTCTTAGTCCGCAGTTCTCCGTGTCTTCACACGAGGTCCCTGAGCGGTGGGGACATCTCCACCCCTGGAGCACCTCAACTGGGAAACCTCTCCAAACCCTCACCTTATTTCCCACTGGTGAGCGGTAATGCCGTCGCTTCCCCAGCAATCAAACGATGTTTTGTGGGGTCTGAATCTGCTCCCTGCGTCGGACCCGGCTGCTCTGGACCACCCGCAGCCATGGGGCTCTCGTAAGGGACCACCTCCACGTCTCCTTGGCAAACCCGGCTGTTTTCTGCATGCACCCACAGGCGCCAACGCCCTTGTTAAAATAAACACGGCCATGAGCTCGGTGTCAGGCTGCTGCTTCAACGTCCTGTTTTCTCCGGGGCTGGTGTAATTTTTCTGCCTCTGATCTGTCGTTCGAGCAGGAAACTGGGTGGGATTGGGCTGATACGATATGATAACACGTGGCCGTCCTGGATTTATCGCCCTCTCCAGGTGTTTAGCCTGGATGGAGTGAAAATGAAGCGGCAGACATCCACGCAGGAGCTCGCTGCACAGCGTAGGCGCTCAGGAGGTTTAAATTCGGGAGGAGATCTCCTGGATTTGGTCCTCGTGTAGTGGTTATAGCTGTGCCAGCGCTGCCTTCCTCCTGTGTCTGCACAGGGGTGAAGACCCGATGTCTCCCTGGCTGTGCTGGGTTTACTGGGGGTTTCCAGTTCTACTGGGATGCTCAACGGGATCTCAATTTACAGAGATTTTTGCTGTGAACGCTCTTGGCAAAAGCTGTGTCCTGACCCCAGCGCTCTGTCTTACAGGTTATACTCAAGGAAAAGGTGAAGGAGCTGAACCTACACGAGGTGAGTACGTCCCTGGGGCGGTAGCATAGCGGCAAAGACTCCCTCACCCTCCTCTTCCTCGCGCTCGGGGAGGGGATGGGGGACAGGCAGAGGCCGGCACAGGTAGGAAGGTGCAAAAACTCCAATTTAACTCCTTCAGGAGCAAAACGCACAGCTAGCTCTGCCGGCGTCGCTGCCCGCTTGCTGCCAGCAGCCGGGTTTGCTCTGCAGCCTCTTACCCCCTTACAGGGAACGCGGTGGGGGCAGGTGAACGGCTGCGACGGCGGCTCCGTCCCTCCCGGCGCAGCTTTTCTCTTTCAGAAAGTCTAAGGGCTTGGTAACACGGACGGTAAAAGCACATCTGCAAAGGGGGTCTGGATTAAACCATCTCCCGCCTCCTGGGTCCCCTTCAGCTTTTACTGCATCGTTATTATTTATTGCATTAGTAGTAGTAGTAGTATTTATTGCAATTTATTGCATTATTATTTATTGCATTGCTATTTACTGCATTACTATTTACTGCATTATTACCTATTGCATTATTATTTACTGCATCATTACTTATTGCATTATTATTTATTTCCTGCATTATTATTTTTATTATTTACTGCATTATTATTATTATTATCACTGCGATAAAAAGCTGTGGATAAAAGGGGAGGCAGATGCAGGCTAGGCTGTGTATAAACAGCGTCCCTTGACGGTTCCGTCCCCTCCAGCCCCGCTCAGCCTCGGCACCCTCAGAGCATGACAATATCCAGCACGTCTCTGCCAGCCGCGTTACTCGGGCAGAGTAAACTCTGCCGGGGTTTAATTGAAATCCAAGATAAACACGCTCCCCGGGCTTCTGCCCCTCGCGCTCCTGGTTTGCAGCTTTGCAGAGAAGAGCTGGCTGGAAGAGGCAGGCAAAGGGGCGTCCGCTTGGACGTATTGGGAATTAAAACCCCTTTTTCCAGCCCCAAAACCATGGGGGTTTCTTCTCGGATTCGGGAGGAGGGCAGAGCCCGCGGCAGCCATAAAGCAAAGCCCCAGCGGACTTCGCATTTCAACTTTGCAGGGGGAATTGCGATGTGGGCACGGCAGTGGCTCCTTGCTGGGTCCCTCTGCGTTAACGAGTTAAGAGGATCTCCGGAGGCTGAAATACGTCTCGGAATAACGATGTTACCCCAGTCCACCTCTGCCTACCTGCCCCTTGAGGCTTAAAACACATTAGTTGTTCTCCGCAGGTTTCCAGGCTGGTTTGGGGCTGAGTGTCCCTATTTACAGACCACTTTTTGTGCTGAAATTGAGCAGGAATCTGCTCGAACTCTCCTTCAAACACGGGCTGGATTTATTTCCCCTAATGAAAACAAAAATGCCCACCCACATCCCCGACCCGAGTCCGCTCGTCTGTTAAATACCAGCTCCATTTGTTTATAAGCCGCTTCTTTTTTTTTAATCCCCCGAGCAGAGCAACAAGAGCCCGACCCACGTTTCATCTTCGCCCTCCACTCCTTGCAGCCGAGGGGTAAATCCCACGGGCAGGAGGGCGGCAGAGGGACGGAGCGGTCCCTGCTGGAGACCCCTATTTCTGATCCGCTCGTGTTAAATTGACTTGCGGCGGGGGTTTTGCCAGCGCACAGACTTAGAAGCACTTCCCGGGGTGAGAAGCTCGTTGCGGGGGGGATTTGGGGATCCCGTGCCAGAGCCGGGAATGGCAGCGATAACCCTCCGTCCTCCTCCTCCATCACCTCTGCTCCCACTTCTCCGCAGCTTTCCCAGCCCAAACGCTTTCAGGGAGGACAAGGGGGCCGTGGAGAAGGGGATAGAGCAGCTCAAGCTCTTCCCTGGGATTCGGGAAAGGCTGGAAAGGATTTTCTCTGGCTCCCTCCAAAATATCCCTTTTTGGGCATTTGGATTTTGGTATTTACAGTAAGCGGTTCTGAAAAGCGGAGCACGGGGGGGATTTTGCAACATCACAGGGCAGCTGCCAGGGCTCGCCTGGAGCCTTGCGGAGGGAAAAGTCCCCGCCGAGCTCTTCAGCCCCGTGTTTCTGGGTTTATTTTTCCTCTTTTTTTCCATCACGCTGCTTCTCCCAGGCTTTCACGGGGCTCAAGATGCGTGTGTTCCTCGGGGACCAGCCCGAGCAGCTACGCCAGCATTTGCTCGCTCAATAAAAAAGTCTCGGACGAGCTTTGGGTGGCTGGGAAGTGTCGACGGGCACCACATTCCCGGGAAAGCCGGGAGCCTCCTGCGGTGCTTGCCAGCCACCTGCCTCATCCCAAGGGCTTTTGGCAGCAGGGCTTCCCCTTGTTTCGGGCTGCCGGAGACTCCCAGGCTGGGAGGGCAGGGGAGGGGGGCTGGGAAAAACAGCCGGGAATATCCCACATCCCCAGGAGTATCCCAAATGGGTCAGGAAAAAACGGCAGCCTGGGGGAAGGAGATTTTGGCTGGGTCTCTTGCTGGCTGGGAGAACAGCCACCAGCCTTGCCATCCCTGGGGCAGAGCTGCACCCTTTGCCTTTTCCTCTTCCCAGAGTTATCCCTGCGGATGCAGCTCGGTCCCAGGCAGCAGCGTGGATCTGTCCCCCTGCACCCTAAAGCCTCCTGGCACGTCAAAACACATCCCAGCCTTGTGGCTGCTGCTCCGGGGGGTTCGGGGTCCCCTCCACCGGGGAAGGGAGAGCCCAGCCCCAGCCTGCGCTCCCCGTGAAGTCTGGGAAGGCTTTAGGGGGGATTTCACCCCTCTGCGATGCAGAAACCTCCCAAATGTTTCTTCTGCAGCACAAGGGGGGGCAAAAAAAAAAGCAGCTTCTTGGTCAAAACAGAGGGTTTCTAGCGAAAGAGGAAGTTGCTTTCCCTTTGGTACAGGGAGGTATTTCTCTCCCCACCCCCAGCGTATCTTCACCGGCATCAGAAGCCAAATTGCCCTTTTTTTTCCCCAACCAAAGGCAGGGGCAAGGTGAGCACCGGGGAGAAGGTGGACACTGGCCGAGGGCATCGCTTAGCGGGAGGGGTTTTTCGGGGGGGAGCATTTCAGCCGGTTCAGAGATGTCCACGGCGTTTTTACATGCAAAAAACGCTTCCCAGGAGCTGACTTCCTCTTCTCCGCCTCTCACGTCTTTCAGATCTGCGCCGTTTGCTTGGAGGAGTTCAAGCCCAAGGACGAGCTGGGGATCTGTCCCTGTAAACATGCCTTCCACAGAAAGTAAGTGGGGGGAACAGGAGAGCGAAGCCGGGGTGCCCGAATCCTGTCTGGCGGCCCGGGCAGGCTCCTGGGGCAAGGTCGGCTGCTGCCGCCGCTCCTCGCCCGGGGTTTCTTCCCACCCCAGTTCCCGGGAAGGAGGGGAATTGCAGGCAAAGCCCCTGATGGAACGGATTTGAGCATTTGGAGCAGCAAAGGTCCAGGCGTGAGCTGGCAAAGCCGCTTCACTTGATATTATATATATATATCTATATATATATACACACACACACACACACTCTTTATATATTCCAAAATATATATGTACATTTGTGTGTGTGTGTGTATATATGCTTACATATCTATTATTTATAAAATATATATACAGAGCCACTGGAACAAGCTCCCCAGGGAAGCGGTCACGGCCTGAAGCCTGTTGATGTTCACGAAGCGTTTGGGCAACGCTCTGGGATACGGGGTTGAACTTGTAGGTTGCCCTGGGCTGAGTCCGGAGTTGGCCTTGATGATCCTCGTGGATCCTTCCCAACTCGGGATAGTCTGTGATTCTATGGAAAATGTGTAGATATAAATTATATATATAGACACACACATGAAAATGTAACACGCTATGAATTTTATATGGATTATATATATATACATTATATCTGTATGATGTATATATCTGATGTGGATATACATTTTTAATATATTTATGAAACACATATACTCATAGATACCTTTTTGTGTATATATGTATTTTGTATATTTTTGTGTATGTGCATACAGTTTTATATCTCTGTTTTATAGATATATATAAACTATATCTAGATAATATATTATATGTACACAAAAATCCGTGTATATACACAAAAATGTCCTAATAAAATATAAAAGCACCTAAACGGCAAATTAAAAATTCGGCAGCAGCAGCAGCAGCGCTCCAGGGAGGGTGGCAACGGATCCGACCTGGCCAGCGGCCCCCGGGCCGTCGCCCGTCACCCACCGGGGGGGCCGGGCTGGCTGCCACCCCTAAGGGGTGCACGAGGCACCAAGTTTGGGGGGGGGGGGGGGGGGAGGTTTGCAGCACCCCTGCGATGACCCCCCCGTGTCTGTGTCCCTCCCAGGTGCCTCATCAAGTGGCTGGAGGTGCGGAAAGTGTGCCCGCTCTGCAACATGCCGGTGCTGCAGCTGGCCCAGCTGCACAGCAAGCAGGACCCCGGCCCCCCCCAGGGCCCCCTCCCCGGCGCGGAGAACATCGTATAGCTCCGCCGCCCCAGGGACTGCCCCGCCGTGGGGGGGGCTCCGCCGCCGGCCCCGGGGACTCGGAGACAACCAAAGCACTACGGCACCAGCA
This sequence comes from Ciconia boyciana, assembly GCF_034638445.1. Classification (NCBI taxonomy): domain Eukaryota; kingdom Metazoa; phylum Chordata; class Aves; order Ciconiiformes; family Ciconiidae; genus Ciconia; species Ciconia boyciana. The sequence goes on along the minus strand of NC_132938.1, from coordinate 3,611,020 downwards.
CGGCACCGGCATGGAGGGACAGGCGAGGACGCGGGCGGCCGGGCGCGGAGCCCGGAGCACTTTAGGGGGGGACACGTCCCCGCCGGCCGAAGCAGAAGAGCCCCGCACCCCCAAAACCTGCCTCCGCGGAGCCGTGCCGGGATGAAGGGTCTCACACGCGAGCCTGGGCTTGATTCCTCTCCCGGAGCAAGGAGAGGACTCGGGGTCCTCCGCGGGTGCCCCGCACGACATCCTTCTTCCAGCACATCCCTTCTCCAGCACGACGTCCGCCGGGAAGCAGCGTGGGGCACGATGGAGCAGTATCGAGGCGCCCGACAGCCTCCTGCAACGCCACGACGTGCCCCCCATACGCCCCGGTACGCTTCCCAGCCCTGCTGCCCCCCTCACCCCTCCAAAAACCATGCCCAAAATGCAGGGGGGGACCCCGGAGCATCACGGCTGGTCCCTGCCCCGTTGTCCTCTTCGCCGTTATTTCTATGCTTCGCCTAGAAAATCGGGTCTTGCAGCCCAGGCACAGCGACGTCAGGGTTCGTGCCGCCGTTGGGTGCCTCCTCGGCACCCGCTGCTCCTCCGAAAGGGCTAACCGGGGCGGGGAAGCCGGCATCACCCCGGGGAGATGGCAGGGTGGTAGTTGCGTGGGGTCTCGTGGGCTTTGGTCACCCCGCTCACCCTCCCCGGGGGTGCCTGTCCCCCTCCTCGGCGCGATGGGCTACCTCAGCGGGGCCGTGAGTCCCTCCGACGGGCACGATCCTGGCGTAACCGTCAGTGGTGAGAGCCGGGGGCCGATGCCGCCTCCTCAAAACCGCGACGTGGGCTTGCTGGGGTGGGGGGGGGGGGTGGGCAGGCAAAAATCCTGCCCTTTGGGTTCACCCCATCACTTTGAGCCTGGCCCCGGAGGCTTTCTGGGCGAGGGACGCGGGAGCCGGCAGCCTTTTGCCTTGCCAAAACACCCCAACCCCAGCCATCGGCACGTGCAAGAGCTGTTGGGGGGCTGTGCCACCCCCTCGCCTCTCTGACCACCTCACGGGGCAAATTCGGGCACCGTAGCAAACACCCCGGCATCCCCCTCCATCTTTAAAACTGTTATTCCCTTTTTTTTTTTTTTTTTGGGGGGGGGGGGTGTCAGTATTACATGGCGGCGGCTTTCCCGGTCCCCCCCCCGGGTGCAGGGTGGGCACGGGGCTGGGAAAGCTCCGGGTGTCATCCCCCCTCCTGTAAATACTGTGCGACTCCCGAGACTGTTTATGGAGCGTGGAGCTCATAGACGTGTTTGTACACTACAAATTCTGCAGCAGAATATTTTTTAAAACGGTCGCTGGGTTGGTTTTTTTTTGGGGGGGGGGGGGGTTGTTTTGTTTTGGTTTTTTTTTTGTAAGCTATATTTTTGTATATTTAATTGCTATTTTAAAATTCTAATGCATCTTTTTTGCTAATCACACTATTCTTAAGGAAAAACGAGGAAAGAAAAAAAAAACAACAGTTTGCATGTGATTTGACTTGAAATGTAAATAAAAGCAGGTTTTTTGGAAGCGGGGGTGTGTTTGCAGGGGGGAGGTTGCACCTGCGAGACCGCGGCCATGGGAAAAAGGGAGCGTCCCTCGGTGCTCAGCCCTGCGTCACCCCGGGGACGTCCCCAGCGGGGCTGGGACCCGCTGTGCCGCTCCAGCCCCAGCCCCTTCTTGGTTGGGGAGCCTGGAAAAGGGGCTGGGGGGTCCCGTTGTCCCCGTCTCCCTGCAGCGGCAGCATCCCCTGGCCCAGAGCGGAGCTTTGCTCCCAGCCGGTGTCGTTCGGGGCAGTCACTCCGGTGGGGCAGGCTCGCTGCCCAACTCACCCTGGAAATCCCCGGCCGAGGGGAATTTCGCACGTCCTGGGCACGGCGGGAGCTGCCCTGCTCGGGAAAAGGAGGTTTCTCCTCCAAACAACCGTCCCAGCCCCAACGCCGGCCCGCGGGCAGGCAGCGAGGCCCGGCTGGGCTAACGCCATCCTCCCACCGACCACGGGGTTCGGAGATCGGCTGCCAGCCTCCACGCTCCACCTCGAAACCCATCTCCCGCTCGCCTCCTTTCACCCCTGCTCGTCCTCCAGGCTTCCCGAGACGGGTGGAAAAAAAATCCCCTTTTCCTCCTCTCGGGTCCCTCCACCCCACCGCCGCCTGTCGCCATTTGGGTCGCTTCGCTAGGGCCACCCCAGGTCACGATCCCTGCGGAAAGCTGGTGCGGAGGCAGCAGGGCTCCCACCTTGCCCTGTCCCCCTGTCCCTGCCCAGTGCGGAGGGCTGCTGCCCTCTAGTGCTGCCTGCACCCCGAGCTGGGTGCTGGGGACAGGTCCCACCCGGAGATGTCCTGCTTCACCTTCTCCAGAAGGAAACGCAAGGAGCGACCTTCTTGCTGCCCTCCTCGCCGTCTCCTGGACGCTCCGGACAGTCATGGGCACCACGAGCTCGCTGGGTGAAGATTCCCGCTGGCGGGACAAAGCAGCGGAGGGTCTGCCTGAGCCGCAGTCTGTATCTAGCACCAAGACGCACAAAACACAATTATTTTTTTGTTACTCCCACCCCACGGCTCCCGCTCGGGCGAGGTGCCTCGCTTTCGCCTCCAATCCAACCCCCTCATCCCTACGTGAAAGGCCAAAGGGCCTCCAAGGCACTGATCGTCACCTACCACCAGAAGTCTTTCATCGAACCCTAAAATGCTGCGATTTGCCCTGAAACGATGCTAACCCCCCCCTCGCTGGACCTGGCAGTGCTGGGAGCCTGCTGCTGCTAACGAAGCCGGGCGATAGCCCTCAGAAAACCTCCGGCCTTTAAAGCCAAGCTGCAAAACCAAGCTCAGAGCCAACCCCAGCCGTGCACAAATCCTCCTCCCAGGAGCACAGACCCATCCTCGCGCTCGGGTTTTAGTCAAACCTGGTTTAGAAGCCCCTTTTTAGCTCCCCAACCTGGTTAACAGCGTTACCAGCCGGGGGGGACCGAGCACCGAGCAGGGATCCACGCTACCAGTGACAGGCAAACAGTGAATTTTTAATTTTTTTTCTCCCCTCCATTAACGGGCTTTGAAATGCAGCTGATTTCCAGAGCCCAGAACACGCAGGGAGTGAAAAGTGATCAAGGAATTGCTGAGTTATTTTTAATAAGCTAAAAATCAACAGGAAGGACTCATTTACACCCACTTCACCGGCATGTTCTTGATGTTCAGATCAACGTTCCTCCCTCTGCTCCGCCGCTAGGAAGAATGAGACAAAGAAATAAACAAGAGAAGAGTTTCAAGCATATAAAAATAACTGTAATATTTTATTACAAGAAGAAAAAATAAACAATTTACAAAAACCTCACACACAATACATCAGGGACTTTGGTGCTGGACACCAGACTACACAGGATCTACACAAAATCCACAGAGAAAGGAGTTACACGCACAAGCGCGCAGGACGAACACCGGAAAACCCGCGGGACGCTGCTCCCAGGGCCACCAGCCTGGCACCTCCTCCAGCACCTCAGGGCAGGGACTTCTCCTAGACCAGGCTGCAGGGCTGCTCCTCGGCTCCATCGAGGTTTCTCAGCTCTCCGCAGCTTCCCGCTGCCTAACAAAATCACCTCAAGGGGGTTCCTTCCTTCTGTCAGTCTTCAGCTCCCAAAGGCTACTGCTATTAAACAAAAAAATAGCCCTTCTTCTGCGTATTACAAGGATTCAGAGGCGGCTTACGTACCCTCCCCACACCGACGTGGGCTGTATAAAACCCCCGGGACTAATTCAACCTCATCAGCCCAGCCCAGCGCAGCACTGAAGCATCACCCCAGGGAGCTCAGCAGGTCCTGGGCACAAGGACGTTTCAAAAAGCCAACGTGCGTTTCTGTTTCTTTTCCACCAGTCAAACCCCGAGTTTTGGGCTGAGGGTGGGTGAGCTGGCTGAAACGGCAGCCGGTGACATGCGGCACCTTACATTTTACATGGTAGAGAAAGGGTTAAGTCTAGAAAACCTACAATCAGCAATTGGAAAGCGGAGTTGTTTTTAAGACGCCTACTTGGGGTATTGTCTCTTTCATGGGATTTCACAAGAGATGAAGAACAGATGAGGTCTCACATGCAACAGATCCCAAACAGGTTGCGCAGAGAAGCTGCGGATGCCCCGTCCCTGGAAGTGCTCAAGGCCAGGTTGGACGGGGCTCTGAGCAAGCTGGTCTAGTGGAAGGTGTCCCTGCCCGTGGCAGGGGGTTGGACTGCGTGATCTTTAAGGTCCCTTCCAACCCAAACCACGCTATGACTCTGTGTTACCCTGCTCAAACCCCTTACCTCTAAAAGTACGACGTTATACCAAACACAGAGCGGGATGCGACCGAAACCTGCGCTACGCTGCAGGAAAAGCACAAGAATTTTCTTCCGCAGACAGCACGCAGCAAAGATTGCCTTTCACGTGAACACTACTCTCTTTCCCCATTTTATTATTGTTGTCAAATTATGGGATGTGTTCAGGAAGTTCCAGGCCCACGGTTAACTGCAGTTTAGAAAATGCCTTGCTTTATGCCATGTTTGCTGCCTGGAACACCTACCCAGCAGAGCTGACAGGGCAGGCCTTAATACCACACGGGATCTAGTCTAGCAAGGAGTATGTCTTCCAAAGTCGTAGTTTCTCCCCTTTTCAGACCCAAAAGAGAGGCAAGGTCCCACACAATGAACCCAGCGAGCTGCAGAGCACCCTGCAAGTACTCAGATCTCGGACTGCAGCAAGGGGTAGAGCCAGACATGATTTCCTGTGCTGCTACCGCACCTCTACTGCGCGTTACTGCAGCCAAACTGCAAGCTACCAAAGCGGGACGGGCTGTCCAGCGCTGCGCTCAGTCATCCAAACATGCATCGGGATCAGAGCGCTGAAAATCAACTTATCTGAAAAGAAACCACGACTTTAAAAGGTGTGTTCGAGTCAGGATGGCAGCCCTTCCGATGTCCGGGGATAAACCCCGACGAGTATGAAGGGAAGTGATCGGTGCTTGCGTTTCACCGAAGACCGCTTCGCCCCGCTCACGGGAGGACGGCTTCGACGCAGAGCTGCGCTGCCCAGCTGGAAAGCCAGAGCACCGTATTGCAGAGAAGACTCTGAAGTAATATCTCCGTTTAACTGACATCATCAAGGGAAGGTGCTGATGGCTCTTCAGAAAAGCAGCTCTTCCACGCTCCCTGACTGGAGAGCAGTTATACCGAAATAACTGGCGCTAGCAGCACGGCAAAGAGAACACGAACGCTCTTCTCGCTAAAGATCTCGGGCGTTTCCTAATGCAAGATCCAAGCCTGGGAAGAATTTCTGCAAAGAGCAGGGCAAAGCAGAGACACGAGGGAGGAAGGGCAGATTACAAACCGTATGCGGGCTGCTTTTCTTTTTTAAACTGCTGCCCACTATTGGCATCTCTGTTGTTCCGAGAGATCACGTATTCAGTGTGCAGTAAGAAACTTTTTAGAAATTTAAACCCCTTTAGAAATTTTAGGGGTTGCAAACTGCAGCAACCCAGTTCGCAGGCTGTATGCAAGACGGCACGCAGAGAGAAAACAGAGAAGAGTACAGCATGCATACGGGAAGGAGAGGTTTCCCCCGGAAACAACAGTTTAGCAACTAATAAACATAAAATGGAACATTACAGAGAAGATCCCAAGTGTATGGCTGAAAGAAAAAGTAACCTCTTTGGTATAGTTATAGGCAGCCAAGTTTTACAATACAGAAAAAAAACAACCAAACAAAACCCCCCACTACCTCATCTTCACATTTGCTTGTAGCAGATCTCAAGGGCAGAGGCCGACAGACACTCCTAACGCTATGCCAGCACTACAGCGTATCGGCATTGTGGTCCGTATAGAAGCGTTACGGGCTGAAATGGGGATCAACCCGAGACACGGGACTTGCGCCTTACCTTTCGTCTCTAGCGTGCACAGACAAGGATGTGCGGTAACAGGAATAAAGCCTCTCTGCCAGCAGAACGCTGCCTGACAGGCCACGGTACGGGTCAGAGGAGACAGAAGTGGTCCGTACGGTTTTTACATGCCGGGGCTGTGCTGCTGTTCTTTCCCCTTTACAAACAATTTACGACATAATGAGACCGCGATGCCTTTCATTTGCGGAACATAAAACGCTGCAGCTGAACTCTATAAACTGTGAAATGGTTGACATTCAGCACTCAAAGGAATCTTGATGGAGGGAACAGAGCGCAAGTCTTCTATTACGTCACCACCATTAAACAGACGTAGAAGACTACATAAAAAGGGCTATTTGGTGTCAGCGACCAAATGCCCTACAGATAGACAACCGCCGCCTTCGGTCAGCGTATTTGCGGATATACTCCTCCTGAACAAACCTGCGCTGCAACTGAAGATTGATTTCAACTGTTCACAGACAGAAACGCAACAGTCCTCTCCTCCTCTGATGAGGTCACCCACAATTAGTTTTACAGTCAGTGAACAGACGCTTTGAAGCGAAACGCCGGCTTCGTGACCCAGGAAGCGCCCCGACCTCGGAGGTCCAACATACAGAACCTGCGCCGAGTCAGGCTGAATCCAGGAGTTCCAGAAGAGCACCGACTGCACCAAAATAACCCTGAAAAGCAGACAGGAATAGCTATTAAAAACTCAAACACGGGCATGCACCTGACACAAGAGCAATAATATTACACGAACGGGGTACTTTTAACAACTTATAAAGGAGGGCGGAAAGAAATAACTATAGGTAGGTATATTACAAAAATAGATTCTAACTATAATCGCTGTATTGGAAAGCAGAGCTGCACAGAACCATCTATACTGTCAAGAGTCTTAAGAGGAAGTTCACAAGCAAGAGGAAATTGGTATTAAACAATTCTGATATTAGCTACTGGAACAATAGACGTGTTTCTTGTGACCCCGCGCTGGGCATTGCAGTAACTGTGGCTGTAGTAACAAAGCACTGGGAACCTGCTGCAGAGTGGGAACCTGCTGCAGAGTGCGTATCATCAACAGCTACAGACTCCACACGGCTGTTTCCACAGCGTACAAAGCATTTTCCCTTTTTACAGGAGAGAAAATCAATTTTAAAAGTCATTTCACCTCATGTTCCAAGAAAAGTGCTTTCAACTGTCCCTTCGACCAGTAGTCCAAAGCATATGCCAGAAGCCTCATCGAAATTGTATTGATCCGAAGGAAATTGCCAACGAACACCACTCGATTAATGTTCTGCAAGTATTAAGAAAAAAAAAACATGGAACATTAAGGCTAAATTCCATTTTCTGCTCACAATGATGGGGTGTTTTCATCACCTTAGAGTAAGAAGAAAAAAGTTACACTTATAGTGCCTTTCAAAAACACCACACGTAGCTTTTCAAATACATTTGCTGGTGAGACTTGATGAAAAACAACGAGCTGAAAGCAGAGGGAAATCACCAGTCGACACTAAAGCAACGAGATCCAGAGAAGCTGCATCACCCCCAATAGCTGTTCTGGCACCTCAGGAGCGTAACTGCCTTGGTGAGTGGCAATGGGAGCTGCAGAGAGAAGAGTTATAATGCATTTGCAGCTTTCTGAACTTAGAATTTTAAAACTGGAGACAAAAGAGCGGATCTGCAAGCAAGAGACAACACGGAGTCAGCTTGGGGTCTGGCAGCAGCAAGAGATGATTCAAAAGAGCAAGGTGAGATCAGAAAGGGGGCACCGAGATGGTCAGGAACTGCACTGGGAGGGGCCAGAGACTACGCTGGAAGACAAAAAAAAAAAAAGAACTGTACCCAGCACTGGTGAGGCCGCACCTCAAATGCTGTGTTCAGTTTTGGGCCCCTCACTCCAAGAGAGACACTGAGGGGCTGGAGCGTGTCCAGAGAAGGGCAACGGAGCTGGGGAAGGGTCTGGAGCACAAGGCTGATGGGGAGCGGCTGAGGGAGCTGGGGTTGTTCAGCCTGGAGAGAAGGGGGCTGAGGGAAGACCTCATCGCTCTCTACAACTGCCTGGAAGGAGGGTGTAGCAAGGTGGGGGTCGGTCTCTTCTCCCAAGTAACAAGTGATAGGACGAGAGGAAATGGCCTCGAGTTGCGCCAGGATATTAGGAAATTTTACTTCACTGGAAGGGTTGTGAAGCATTGGAAGAGGCTGCCCAGGGAAGTGGTGGAGTCCCCATCCCTGGAAGTATTTAAAAGCCGTGTAAATGTGGTGCTTAGGGACATGGTGTAGTGGTGGACTTGGCAGTGTTAGGTTTACAGTTGGACTCGATGATCTTAAAGGTCCTTTCCAACCTATACAATTCTATGGATTAAGTGACTGCTGAAAGTGTCAGGCAGGATCTGCAGAATGTTATAAACATCCACAGTTCTGTCAGAAAGCAGTACCAGCCAGGTCACGTTAAGACAGGCTCTTTTTTCAGACTCTTCCACACTACCCGGATATCCACAGGTCTAAACTACAGCCTGTCTAGCTTAGGGATTTGAATAGAATGGTTGACTTCTTGCTATGAGATCTTTACACTGGCTAGGCACACTGATCATCAAGTGCCATCTCCTCTCTCTCCCACCAACTCTGGCCTTTGACTCATCATTAAAAAGCTGAATGGCTCTCTACTCTTTATCTGAAAAAGAAAAAAAAAAAAAAAGATTTAGAAACCCATAACCGACACAATTCTGAAAGAAACGAGAAGACCAACCAAGTACTGATATTTTGAATTTAAATCAGACTTCCAGCCAAACTTTTCAATCCCAAAATAGTTCTCTTGAGCCAAGTGATGAATTCTGAAGCTTTCTTTTTCTCCAACTAGAAAACAATTTTCAGTTCCTCCTCTTACTGAGGAATTGGGATCAAGTCCTATCTGCTCCTTCACTCACGTCCTTCTGCGGATTTTCCTTCTGTCCCCACATTCACAAATGCTTTCCCCTAACTGTTCAGCATCCTCTCCACATTCAGCCATGTGCTCTGGAGTGGGGACTCAGCAGATGTATTGTGGGCAAGGCTGTATATAACACGCCTTGCCTAGTTTCAGGAGTAAATGAAGGTAAACAGTAAGCATCTGCCAACAGCAACAGGAGTCTGGAGGATGCTTCACCCCGTTAGCTCATCCCATAGGAACAGGCTCAGAATGGAGCGGAGAGCATGTCTCTGTTCTTTCATAGCCCTGTACAATGCTGCTTGACATGAATGCAACAAGGCAGCACTGTAAAGAAGCTGAAAGCACAAAGATACGGGAACGGCCGTGGAAGTGGTGGGGCCTGACCAAGAAACCGAGAGGAACTCGTAAAAACAACACAGGAAAGGTATCCAGCCTCTACGCCCCTCCACCCACCTTTCCTTCTCTCTCAGCGGTCCCAAGAGCTGTAGTTTATCGCACACCTACCGCTCCTCAAACCACCGCAGAGAAGCTGTTTAACTCCTGGACAAGCAGAGGACCTAATGAGACCAACAGCCAACCCTTAATTCATTCACAGCTCTTCAGTTTACAGCACAATGATCTGGCTCAAACTACACAGATGAGCAAGGACAAAATTTACAGAAGAATCCAAAATGTGCGGATTACACCTTACTGAATATCCACAAAGACGAGTACAAACACGCATCTACCGAAGCGTATGCAGGGAAAGAGATACTGGGTGACAGCAGCACACAAGTGATGCTTTAGACAGGAAGCAATGAAACAGATTTCCCCTTAATACCTCGTTCAGTGCACACATCCGTGCTATGGAGCCAATGTTATTAGTGATGGTTATTAAAGTAGCCTTCGCGAGGTCCTCTTTGCTGACAGATTCCCGCTTCTCCTTGCTCATCATGTTTCCAAAGCTGTAAAGACAGTTTTCAGGTTAAAGGTCCATTCGCATCAGAATTCCAGGAGAAAATGGGAACTGCTAATTTAACCAAAGTGATTCATCTTGAAGTATCTCTTTCTAACTTTAAAAAGCGTTGCTATCAGTAATCTAGATCTGGTAAAGCAGAACAGCAGAAGAAACGGGAGCTCTCCTCAGAGACGTAAATCCAGTTTTTCATCCATGCAGAATCTCCCATGAAAATAAAAATCAGCCAAGTCATTACCTGGACGCTACAGCCCAGCCTGGCAATCCGAATCGCTCATAGTCTCCTCCGTAAATGTCCCGCACTAGTTTGTCCACTTTGGTGCTGTCTCCATGGGACGCCATCTCCAGGGCCTCTTCAAAGGTGGAGCAACCGGTAAGAAGGCAGCAGAGGCCAAAAAAGGTTCCCCCTCCAAGGCTGCAACATAAAGAAAATGAGTCACCTGCCTTGCTTCTAAAGAGACAGAGAAAGAAAATGGCTCATTCCACTGACAGCTCAGATTACTCAGGCACGCATGAGTTAGCTCAGGTTGCCTCATTCCTTCAGCTGCTTCTCTTTTCAGTGAGAGCAATCTTGGAAGAGCAGCAGTTTTCTTTAAATCTGTTACTTTCAAATAACTTACAGCCTGTAAGGAATCCCCATGCCCTCACAGCCTTCTGCAGAGGGCATGTTTCTACATGAGAAATTAATTTTCTTTTTTTTTTTTTTTTTTTTTTTTTTTTTTACAATATCCACCTTCTTCCCAGCACTCAGAGAAGTCAGTCTTAAAATAAATATTAGTCCTGAGGGATAACTGGAGTATCAGGGCACAGCTATTCAAAACTTAGGGGAAAAAAAATATGTTCTGTTGACTTTACTGTACACACATGCCAATAATGATGTATAATAAGAGTAAGAACTGTGCTCTGGGTTCTTTTTTATTATTATTGCTAACTTTCAGGAAATTCAGGAAAGCTTAAAGCCACAGAGCTCTTTGGCTTTGCCTGGCAACAAGAGCCACATCTTCAAGAAGGGTAGCTGCAGCAGTGTGCAACTGTCTGGGGAGTTACTGCTGTGCCAGCATCCCTTCCACCAAAACAAGGTAACTTTTGCAAGTCAGGATGCAAATCTCTACTGCTAGGATCAAAGCTAACAGTTGTTAACCTGATCATTATATTTGGGATAATCCCCAACTATGGGATCTCTCCAATGGCAAATAAATTTTAGAAACTGTTTTTTTCAGTTGCCCTGCTGTAGGAATTAAAGAGACTGGTTGCAGTAAGGAAAGCAAAACATGAAATTCAGGTTCTCTCTTCCAGGAGGGATCTTTGTTGGCAGAGATGAGGGGCTACAGTAGAAGCAGGAGCTTAGTCATTCAACTCACCACCTTTAATGCAGCCTGTCCCTGAAAATGTCATCTACAATGCAGAATTTCACCTACAATTCCAGATTCTAAAACAAAACTCAAAGTTAATTTACCCCTCACAGCACTCACCTGGTGCCCGTTACCCGTTTATAGTTTTCTTTTGAATACACAGCCAAAATGCTGACCCCTGAGCCAATGTTCACCAGAAGGAGAGGATACGGATTCTCCAAGTTGAATGGGAGCTTCTGACATCTTTCAGCATCCGTCGGGTTTTCAAAATAGTAGCACTCTGAATGTCCATTGAATCCAACTGAATCAATGTACAAAACTCCTTTAATAAGGCAATCGAGTTCATCTAGCTTACAAAGCTGAAGGTCACCCACCTGGTGGGAAGAAAAAAAGAAAGAAGAATATTCAAGAAGTAGCTAAGGATCTCAAGTATTTATGCTCAGGGCTAGAAAAACGCGTTCCCTGCCAGCTCAATCCAGCTATCTCCATTACTCTCTGTGGTGGCTGAGAGAGAAGTACAGATCACAGGAGGGCTCCATCTCTCTCCACGCACACGGACTGCTAACTACCCTGGCCCTAAAGTGTGCAGACGTGGAAGAGGGGGGAAACGAACAACTGGATCCACAGATGGATGCCAAGAGAATCCCATCAACTTCCATGGGCCTGATTTAGGCCCTGACTGAGGCATTAGCATGAAAGATAGAAAAATGAGAAGGGACTTAACTGGTGGACCAAAAAAAAAAAAAAAAAAAACCAAACCCCAGCAAAAAAACCACCCAGAAAACAGAAGAAGTTATTAAATTGTTTTCCCCTCATGTCACTGCCTTGACTGCACAAAAAGCCTCTTTATTTGGTGCATTTTTTCAAGCCCTGGTTAAACGAAGTATTTATCACACGTTTTTCACCTATGAACAAGACTCAAACTTACAACGAAGCCACATGATGATGTCAAACCCCAACTGCTAACCTCCTTTCAGTCAATTTACCACCAAATCTGACTGAACCTCAATCAGCTCACTCACATGTGTGTTAGAAATGAAACCACATGAGCAAAGGAACAATAAAACAAGTATTAAGCACATGAAAGATAGCAGTGAGAAAAAAACCACAAGACTGAGATCAGCATCATCAAGAGATTAGTAACACAAAGTCTTTTAAGAGCACACGCTGTGGCAGCTAGTGAATAATTTCAGAGTTATGGGAACGTGACATGCACTTTCAGGAAAGAAAATATCCTAATTTGGAGATGCAAACTTGACTCCACATGCTGTTTCCTGAACCAAGTTTAATTAGAGTTAGGTACGCTCTTCCAAAGCTAAGATTTAGAGAAGTTTTAGAGTCTGCAGAGAAAGTTTTCTAGTTTTAAGCTTTAGAAAAATTTCACTACCAGATCCTAATTGTATAGAAGCCAAAAATGCATACTGTGCGAAAGTCCTGCTCAAATTTGTACGCTCCACCTCCCGTGGCACATAAGGTAGTATGGAGGCTTGAGAAGTGTTTTTCGCTTCCCATTTGAATAAAAGCAGGCATGTCATGAGTAGGAAAGCGTATAAAGTGCAGATTGCCTTTACGTCCACACAGGGTAAGGTCCTTTAGTTCAAGGTGCACATCCCGAATGCCTGTAGATCCGTAGGCTACATTTGATGTCAGGTATTTGCGGATGCTTTTGAGATTTTCCACTTCTTCCTCCTCCTCTTCAGCAGTGATGTCCTTTGGTTCAAAATAAACAAGTTTGACCAAGGTCCCTCCAATATCCAAGCCAAACCAAGGAAAGACTAGAGAGGAGCAAAAAGAAGAGAAACAGGGTTTGATACTGTCAGACCACCAGCAAAATACTTATAAACTGAATTAATTCATGCTCTCTAGGGACTCAGAAATGCAGGCCCATTGGATCTGTTCATTTCTAAAGTGGAAAACACAAGAAAAAACGTTAGCAGCCTGGTCTGTCTTTCAGAAGCGTGGCCGAGACTCCTCTGTACATGGACTTAACTCCTGTTTTGAGATACCTCCTGTTCGGGAGCTCCCAAAACCTGATATGCAATCCTCAAAATACTAACGCCACCACTGCACACAGCGCAGGTCTCACAGTATCTGCACACCCGCTAGATACCACTGCAATTTTAATCCCTAGCTATTTCTTTTATAAAGTTCTGATCCAGAGCCAGAGCCAAGGATAATACCAGTGCTTTTACATCAAAGGGATGTACAAACGTTAACTAATTACAACACATAACTGAGGTAGACAAGTAATCTAAGATGCCCCAGGGAGACAAAAACAAATGTCTAATTGGATTATTTTATTAGTCAAATTCCCCCATGGTACAAAATATGCATTAGTGTCAGGCCCAGCAACATTTACAGCTGTATTAGATAATGAGCTTCTTGGAAAAGATCAAGAGAAAACCCTGATCAGATGAAATCTGCGATTAGAGCCGAGAACTGGAACAGATTAATATTACTATTAATGAGCTAAAGGATAGGCTAGAGCTAACAAGATACACAGGCTCCAGAGCAAAGAGAAAAATGTAGCCACATGTTATGGCTTATGGCAGCAGGATTAAACGCTTACTGTTTTTTCCAAAAGAAAAAAGGGAATGTTTAGAAAATAAACCTGAATGTAGCATAGATGTTACTAACATTCCTCTGGAAAGAAGGATCTCAGGTTTTAGTAAAATTCTTACATATCAGAGACAGGCATGATAACATGCTACTGTTATTTTTGCAAAATATGTTTGCTTATCTGCAGACTGATAAGCGTGGAACACGAAGAAGCCCTCGTTCCTACCGCCATTTGAAAGAGGGCATCCCTCCAGTTAAGCTCAGGGAAGCAGCAGCCTTCCCCAGAACGCAGAATTGCCCAAGCGGGAGCACGTTCCCTGTCCCCCCGTCCCAGCAGCGCAGGAGGTGCACGCCGAGGCCCCGCCACTCGAGCTGCAGGGAGCAACACCCACATACCCAGAGGCGGCACTGAAGAAAGCTGAACAGCAAAGAAAACAACCGGGGGGCAGGACGGGAACTCGCTCCCAGGCCAAACCATCTTTGAAAAGCCACAAACCCGACCGGCAAGCATATATTTGAAGACGATGTATTCCTCCTCAGCGGGTTGACTTGGTTGCTGTAGGAGTGGAGGTAAGACAGGCCCTTTCAGAGCACCACAGTTCCCCAGGAGCTGCTGGAGCCACCAGCTACCCACATTCATTTTAAACCACCAAGTTATTTTTATATATTTACATAGAGGCCATCCCCAACCATCACCAAAAGAAACCTTGAAAGAAGATGCAAGCTCTATTTTTAGGAGGCACATCCAAATCTCAATCATCCTCTATTTCTAATGCATTTACTTCAAACAAGACAGACATAAAAATAACTGTTCATGAATGAGAGAGAGAGAGAAATCTGAATCACGGCCCAATGGAGGGAGAAAGCAGGAGCAATTCAAGTACTTTGGACAATTTCTCATTCTGCACTCCTTAAATGAATTTCAGGATTGCAAACTCCCATCAGCATTTCAGGATAGAAAGTCTACCAACTGCTTTAGTTGGAGAAAAGTTTAGCGTATGTATCCTATTTCAAGACTCCCTCAAGAAAACCTTACTATAGCTAAATTAAACAGTTAAGTTACTTCTCAAAAGAGGAACACAGGCTGCCTGGGCCTCATTGTGCAATGTGAGGAGAACCATATTCCTGGGGACACCAGACCAGGAGGAGCACCCTCATGGGAAGGGGAGTCCAAGACCCCAGAGTATAAGTGAAGGGAAAGGCAGGACAAACTCCAGGATTTCTGTACCCCCGAAAGAAAGGGCCTTGTCGTGGAGGAGTGCAGCAACAGCAGCTGAGCTGCTCTATCTTCCACCGCTGGCAAACAGAAGTCAGAGACCACAACCACTCCAACGGGGAGATGGACACTCTACTTCTGCATGGCAGGCATCAGGACAGCAAACAAAACCCACCAAGCGTCTGCTTGCTTCACTCGCCTGCTCCTCCTGACACCTTAAGCCTAAAAACCTGTACACAGGCCTACCTGATGTCATATTAAAGCCATCTCCAATATGGCATATACATCCACAAGTCAGCAGTCCCCATATTAATGGCAGAACAGGATCCCCTCAAAGTATTTTGTCTTTCCTTGAATCAAAGTCCTAGATTTATCAATCAACTACTACAGAAAAATGCTTTGAACAAGGATCATGCCCTGCTATTGAGAGAAGCCAGCAATAAAAATACCATCAGCGTCACACAGGTAAAAATAGGGCACTGGCAGCCAAACCAGAGCCTTCTGCTGCTGCTCCAGTCCCTCCAGTGACTGGAACCGGTAAACACCGCTCTGTTCAAATACCCAGTTCATGTATATGATCACTAAAACCAGTTTCCCCATGTTCGCTGTGCTTTTCAATACTGCTTAAACTCTGTTGGAAAACTAACAAGCTCTATGCAAAAAAAAAAAAGAACAGGAAGAGGCTTCTCATGTCACTCAGCCAAGTCCTCTCCTGTCTGTTGTGGTCACAGACATCCCGGATTCTCTTTCCACAGATTTCCCACTCCTAAAAGCACTCGGCTGGTTTGTCGTCTCTGCTCTGACAAATGGATTGGTTCCAGAAACCTCCTGTCCTGGTGCCGGGAAGCCTCCTTTGACTTCTGGAATATATTTGTTCCTGTCAGGACCTGCAATTTTTTTTCTGCATTATGAAGCCTGCACTTTTTTTTTTTTTTTTTCCAAAAAAGCATCCCCACCCTTGTATTTAGAGACAGCAATCCTATCCCCAACCTCACTTTGGCAGGCTACGCAAGGGTAAAAAGAGGGAGAAAGCAGAGGATGGGGTCTCGGAGATGCCCTCATTGGGGTTCAGCAGAAAAGCATCCAAAACCTAAGGCACAGTGCTCTGCTGGATCCACCTAACTAAAAACGCCATACGGGCTGCTCCACCACAAGCTAATGGGCTTCCACCTCAGAGCAGACACTCAGCTGGTAGTAGATGCATTTGTTCAGTAGAGTAACACTAGTTCATTTTAAAGTCGGTTGTGAAGTTCACACACCAAACTCCTACACTCAGGGACACAAACCTTCCAGATTGTAGGGCAGGAGAATCACCAACTCGGTCCATCAGTTTATGAAGCTTTCCTAGTCACCAAAAAAAGGTAGCAGCTCCTTAGAAACTTCATCCCAGCTCATTCTCAGTGCCCTCAAGACCTTCAGTTTTTTAATATACATAAATTTACTTTTGATTCAGGTGTTGTTATAGTTGCCACTGAGCTAGCAGAACATCAAGCGTGGGGTTAAAGCACGACAGTTATCCACTGTCTGGCACACCAGAAGACATGGCTAACGGGGAAACAGGAATGATGCCTGCAGAGCTTGGTGTAAAGTGCGGTCAGGTTGGGGCCAGGGCTTACTAGTCTTCACTCAGCACTGGCCCCGCTGAATCCCAGCTGGCCCCAAAAAGAGCATCCAACCTCCCGTGCAGGGACACGGCCTCAGACCAGAGCTGGCTCCACACATCCATGCAGCACCAGCTGCAGAAAGCCTCTGCACGGAGCAGCTGGTGTTCTCCATCTGCCAACAGCTCGGCTTCAGTAAGTCACCAGGGATAAATTCTAAAAGATAGCCTGTTAAGGTAATTAACTTAAACCAAATTATTCTTAATTATGGATCTCTCATTATATACATCCCAGCCACAGGTTAAGAATCCAAGGAAGAAGTCTGCTAGCTCAAAATTAAGTACTTCTTTACCGTATCGTAAAGGATTTTCTATGCAGTAAAACCCGCACAGAGCACTCAATCTGAGGCAGGGACAAAACTTCCCCTATAAACCCATTTTGGTAGGAAAGTGGTGTGGCACACAAACAAGAGGAAGACATTATTTCAACGACATGGAGAACCATTTTTTTTTTTCCCCTTACACTCACAGGAAGTCAGCCAACACAAACACGCAGGGCAGCAACAGCTCTTCCATATCTGAGAACTAGAAAAATCCATGCCTTCAAATGGAAGAAGGAGGAAGCTCTCTTGGATGAACGCCATCACCATCTGCTACCGAGATTTCTCTTAAAACACTGATTTCTCCCAGCATCTACAGTGCAGTTGAAAGGCATCCAAAGACCTCTCCCTTGTAAGCCTCTACAGCGTTTTTTCCAAGAGAGCTGCTACAGAAGATGGCAGATCTAGAGCAGCATGAGCACTAGTGGTATCCAGGAGCCTTTGGGCAGCCCGGAGGCTGATTTTTCTCAGTCAGAAGGTTCTGCTGAAAAAACCTGCACAAGAAGATGCCAGCTTTAATGGCCGAGGCAGAAAATGCAAACACTGCCTCTCCTCACCACTTCCCCGCTGCTACTTGGAGCCCTCTGTGCTGGGAAAGAGCCTCACACGTCTCTCCTTTACGAGTGCTTACCAGAAGGACAGGGAGGATGAGAAACCCGTAGGCAGAGCACGGGAAGAGCATCGTGGTGCAAACCTCTGGACTCTCCTCCTGCCCAGCACCTTCCGGGAAGTGTTTCGTCTCTCCCTGGGTATTTGGGCATTTACAAGAAAGGCAGGAAATCCTCTTCTCAAAGCCAGAACTGTTCTCCCTTCAAAACGTTCTACAGTCTTTTCCTTAACGAAACTCTCTACATTACTTTGTTAGCACAGTGACAGCCCGCTAACCCCGCTCTCAAACGCTGCATAGGACAAAAAAAAAAAATCCAACGGTGTTCAGCATGAAAAGTAGCAAGGGTACAAAGAAGGTGACTTAAGGAACTGGCAAGATTGTGGCACCACTCGGCAGATCAGGCACACGACGAGCCTTATTTTCATTTGCTTCCCTAATGCAACATACTGCAACAGCAGCTATAAAGCATCCTTAAAGCCAATTTTTCTCCAAGAAAAAAATTCTTCATCTTTTAGCCTGAGGAAGTATTGTTTTCCCTTAGCACAGACAATACACTTTTAAAAAGCAGCTCTATACATACATTTTCATACACACAATTTACATACAGCTCTTTGTCTTAAAAATAAACCTTCTTCTAACAGGCAGATCTATGGATACGCAACAACAAACAAAAGGACAGTCTGCAAACAAAGTTAAGGGCTTACAGCTAGCACTAAGTAACCTCACACACAGCAAAGCTCAAGGAGACTGAGTTCCCACAGCGAGAGCGGCCACCCTCCCTTCATCTTCAAATCCCTTTTAGAGTTAGGCTGTTAGCTCTCTGGGGCCAGAAAAATATAATGCCTTTATTTGTTATGTAAATTACTTTATAAAACTGGAGACTATATAAATCAAAAAAAAACCTCAACAGACTTATTTTGAAAGCTGCAGAAGTGTCGAGATGAAAGAGGAGATATTAAAGATCTCCATGGCGGATTTTCTTCATACGACAAGCGGCTCGAGTTGTATTTCAGACTGATCATGAAGTTATGAGCCAATCTACCCGAAGGTAAAAAGATTAGCCTGCGGAGGAGCAACGAAGACTGACGACTTAGTTGAGCGTACGACAGCATCTCTATGCGTACTCTAAAATATTCAACATTATATTTTAATAGCGTTATACCGTGATGGAAATTTTACAGCTGGGGAAAAAAATTATTAATCAGCATTTAATATAAAGTGACACTAAGTCTACATATCCTCCCATCTCTAAAAATAGGCTCTGCTAGGAATTCACATTTCATACACAATTCCAGAACATAACAAGGTATTTAAAAATCAAAGCTTAAATTTTGTACTGCAAAGGAGCTGCCAAAACAGTATTTTATTTGTACCTCTGCTTGCATACTGTGTACACTGAGGATTTAAAGCAATGTGCACATTATTATGTCTTTGCATTATTCTGACAGAAGATACTAAAACTTTAAAAACAAAAAGGTATCAGTTGAAAGAACTACAGAATCGATGAGGACACGCTTTTTAATTTTTTTTTTAAACCACACATGCATACATTTTTAGAAACAATTTGCGGGATGCTCTTCTTGACATTTTGGGTATAGGCTTTCTTTTGGAATTCACGAATGCTCTGCCATACAAACACACTTTACGCAGCTTACTTCCCCTCCCCTTTTGTCAAACAGTAAAACGTTATGGACAATGCCTGCCAAAAGCATCGGAACAGGCTATTTTTTTCAGAGAACGGACAAACAGGCTACAGAAAGGAGAAGCATACTTTGTTACCCAGGGAAAGAACCAAAACTCACCTCTGTCAAGGAAACCAGGTTCTCAGGGAGGAGCAGAAGAGTGGTGCAGCAGCACAGGAGAGCCAGGAGAGAGGGGGAAGGGGAAAGGGGGGAAGCTGGTGAACTGAATCGATGACCTATTTCTCTTATTGTAAGGAAGATTCATTACAGTAAAATATTCCCCTGCTCATTATGATCTGGTCATCATCAGTTTTATGCCTGGCACTTGCACCTACCCACAGGTGGGATTTGGTATCCCACAGTTATGTTAAAGTAAATGTAAATGCGAATATCCTCTTTACTCATCTGGGGTATTTCCAGTCCAGTTTTTAGTGTAGGTTTCAATAATGATAATTCATTACCAGAAAGGAATTCTTCTGAATTGCCTCTGGAGCTGATAAAGCTTTTTCTATATTATCATTTCTGCCTGTACGAATAACCCTGTCAAGCTCCCCTTCACACCCCACCAACATAATACTCCAAAGCAGCTAGGAACTTCAACAAATCTCTGCTTCACAACATTGTCATGGGTACTGTTTGCTCCCTTCCGAGAGCAACTCGTCCTTGACTTCTCCTCCTTTTACCCGTGGCATACTGAAAATCACGGCGTCTGCGATAAAGCTCTTTAGTTCCTATGAAACGCACCAAGAAACCAAATAGCCTGAGGTGCACAAAGGCATGCAGCTCGGACGTCAGCTGTACTGTTGCAGGTCAGGTTATTTCAGATATATCCAATCTAATTCCCCTCGGTCTCAGACCTTCCCTGATCTCTGCAGTGAAACAGTCCTCACTGCACACTGCTGGTACAGACGGATGACTACGGAGGAAGAAAGATCACGAGCTTGAACCGCAGGCTGCTGAAATCCTTTCATTCCTGGGGAAGCAGGGCTCATCTGCCAGGGCATCTGCCAGCACAGGCAGCAAGACAAGCCTCAAGGTCACTGAGCTTGTTTGCCACATACCAGCAGCAGACAAGTGGAAGCTAAAGTAGGACATTTTTGATCAGATGCCCATTAAGCAGTTTGCTTTCATTTAGGCTTGCCTGAATCTTCCTTAAGACAGGATCGAGCATTTTAACTTCAAAACGTAATTTACTCTGACATCAGACGTTGTCCCTATTAAGGGATGTACTTGCTCCAGCACACTTCTCATCCAATTACCACAAAAATCATTTAGGAAACACAGGCTACATTGTAATCCCGAATCACACTACGCTGACCTTCCGGACTGGATTCAAATCCTGTCGTGGAAGCTGCCAGAACACCTGTTTTCCTGAAAGTATCCCACGCCAGTCTCTGCATTTAACTTTACCGCAACAAACCAGAGCCTCAACGGCCAACTCAATCTACATTTTCCACAGAAGACACAGAAACTGCCCCCAAGCAAGGCAGAAGAGAATAAACCCCTAATGCACAGCTCCACCTAAGTCCACCCTAATTTTTAACGAGAGACCTCCTTCATTTCCCTACAGATGACCGCAACCTATTAACTAGCATGTCTCTAATTAACAACCCCACAGCTCCCATGGGTAGGTTTTGCTGTGATTTCCTTAGAACAACAGCCACACAAGCGGATTTTCACATACCAAGTTGGTTGTGCTGCATCTAAATCGCAAGGACGCTCACCACTGCTAGTGCCAGTACACCCCTCTACTAAATTTCTCTTTCACTCTACTAATTCTCAGGTAAGCAGAAAACCCTACAATTACTTTAGTTATTTAACATTAACTTTACAATCATTTCCCAGTGCAGGATTGCTCCTGTCATCTCGCACGATCTGGAAATGAAAGGAAGGGAGAGGTGAAGGCAACACAGGTTAGCACAGCCACGCTGACGCTACATTAGCATTGCTGAGCTGCACTCGCCTGAAATCAGTAACGCAAGCAGCATCCAATTCAGCAAATGTCTTTGCAGGTATTTTGAGATATAATTCCTACTTTTCACACTGAGACAGGGCAAAAGAGAAGCTTCCTTTTTTTCCAGCAACCAAAAAAAGAGAAAGAACACTATTTAGAACTTTACATTAATACGGTAACAATAACGTCTCAGCACTGCCAGCCAACAGACCAAGTCTTGCCACAAGATGCAGGGCAATGTTGATTCCTGTTTTCAGCCTGGACTCATTTGCTGGCATCCTTTTAATAGCTGCACAGGTAATGGGGAACTACATTGACACTATTTCCTTTTCAGGGTATGGCAATTTCCTTCCAAGAGGAAGGACTCCAGCGCAAGTAAAGAAATCCTCACTCAGCTCCACTTCAAACATGGCTGAAGTCAGCCACCAGCCACAGCCACCTGCACGGCAGCTCCTGCTGCTGCCAAAATGAAGGCTGCCATCCATTTTGCACCTCGCTTCCCAGACGGCTTCCGATACGGCGTTTAAAAACATGGTTCAGGGATGTTTTTTCCCTTGCAAAGGTCTGTGCCCAGCCCCTGCCAAACCTGCGGGGCTCTCCTCTCCCCAAATTTACACCATTCTCTTTGGTCTCCATTGCTTTTCTTCCACTAGTGACTAGTCCAGCCCTACAGCCTTCACCCCCTGGCTCTGGCTGCACACCCTGATTGTCCTTCTGGCTCCTCTCCCTCATCCTCTGCGTCCTTACCAGTGACCTTCCCCCTCCCCCTCTGGTCCAAGGTCCCCGACTCGGGCACCTCAGCACCCACCACAGCCCCGACCTCTGCGTCCTGCCCCCCAGCCCAGGCGCCGTCCCACCCTCCATCTCCCACAGCTCCCGTAGCAGGGCTTGTCCCCAGCCCGCTGAGCCCGTGTCGCTGTCCCCAAACGGGCCGTGCTGGGCCCTCGTCATCCCCCCACCCCTCCCCATTAAGGAGCCCCTTTCCCCCAGCCCCACCCCACCGTCCTGACCCGGCCCCCTCCCGGCCCCACCCATCATAGCCCCACCCACTATGGCTCATTAGCATAAGCCCCGCCCCTTCCCCGCGGCCACCCTTTAAACTCCTCCCACAGCCCCGCCCCAGGCCCCGCCGGCCGCGCCCCCCACCCCACCCCCCCGCCGCACTCACGCGGGCGGTTCTTGCGGACCGAGTCCCGGCGCTGGCGGCTGACGGAGCCGCCCCGTTCGCGGGGCTGCGGCCCCGCCGCGCTGTCAACGCCCGCCGCGCCGCTGCTCCGCCGCCGCGGGGGTCCGGCATCCGGCGTCCCCCGCCGCCGCGGCTTCTCCTCCGCGCCGCCGCCGTTGCGCAGCGGCTCCATCCGCAGCGCGGCCCGGCCCCATGGGCCGCCCGCCCCGCCGCGCCGCGCCGCGCTCCTCACAGCCGCCACCGCCGCAGCCACCGCCTCCAGCGCGCCTGCGCCAAACGGCCCCCCGCGCGGCGCGCGCGCCCCCGGCCCCGGGGGGGCGGGATAGGCCGTTAGGTGGCCCCCAATCCGCGCCCTCCGCCGGACGGAGCGACAGGCGGCTTCGCCAATGGGAGACACGGATTGGACGGCAGCGGGGCTCCAGGCCCTCCCCCCCCGCGCTCGGCCGCGGATAGTGACAAGCGCGGCTACCCAATCGAATGCGCGAGCTCGGTACGGGGCGGGGCTTAAGGCGCCCGCGGAGCGGGTCGGTATGCGGCAGCGTCGGCCTATGGGTTTCCTTTGGAAAGAGAATGACACGACAGCTGCCCAATGACGCGAGGCGGCTGCCCGGTCGGGGCGGGAGAAGGCAGGCAGAACTGACAGGCCGGGTCACTATGGCAACGCAGAAAGGGGCTGAAAGGAAGACCGCAGTAGGCCCAGTTGGAGTGGGCCGCGCGGGGGGGGGCTGCTTTGCATGCGATTTGCATATGCAGATAGCGAGGCCTCCTTCATCCCCTCCCTGCGGCTCCCCGGCCCCCGACCATGTCGGGCCTGCGCCCCACGGCCACGGCCCTCCCTCGGTGGCAGGGCCGGGCCGGGCCGGGGCCTAGGCCTGCTGGTTCCCTTCCTCCAGCTCCTCCTTCGCTAGCTGTCTCCGGGAGGCTCAAGGCGGTCGCTCTGTCCCAAAGGCACGCTTGAAGGGAGGCTGCTCTCTGGACCACAAACACAACACTGCCATAAAGTGCAATGGAATCGGGTGTTTCTAAGCTCAACACACGCTGGAGCACAGCTAGGAGGGATATCCCTTGCATAGGAGAGCTCAGGTGTTCCTATGACAGGGGAAGAGGCAGATGGGCAGCAGAAAGAAGTCCTGTTCCCCTTCACAAGGCCTCAGAGATTCAGCTGGATTCAAACTTCGTCTTCCAGTGAGGGCAGATGAAAATACTCGAGTTCTCCAAAGATCTTGCAAGCTCAGTAGAAAGGACGGACACAATAAAATGGGAACGAAGCCAGGAGGTTTAGGAGAGACAGAAAGAAACAAGGGTCGAGGATAGTCAGACCCAATCTTCGGCTCCCCTGTAAATCACAACATAATTTAAGTGCTGATGCATCCTGTTCTTTAAACTCTGACCCTATGTTTACCAATGCTGAGCTAACAACTACAGCAGCGGCCATCCAGGCAGCAGAAAAAATGAGGCGACCATAAAGAGGGGTGCAAGCAACGATCAATAGGATGACACTGAAGAGGAAACCAGACTCCCGGACTATATTATGCCGTAACAGCTCCCGTTGTGACACGACGGAGGTTCCTAGGTGGAATGTTAATTGATCTCTAACAAACCTAGAGCACGGCCGAGCGTGTAACTGCAACCCGGTGACCCACGGTGCTCTTCACCTCCACCACGTTAATCTCAGCTCACTGCAATCCTCAGGTATTAATTCGATACCAAAGGGATAAGCAGCTGACCTTCAAAAAAAGTGTAATAATTTCAGTAAGAATTTGCCGCATTCTGGTTGCTGTGGTGAAAAAAGGGCAAAGAGATGGGCCAAATTTAGTTTGTATAATTTTAATATCCTGTTGGGCAAACGCAGGAAGCATATAAATGAGGTTGGTGCCAATAAGAGATAAAGCATAACCTCTCTGAATAAAAATAACCCTTCTTTCTAGAAGCATTGCCTTCCTTTTTGTTAAAAAACAAACTTGCCGAGCTTCGCCACCTGAAGTTCAGAGCATCGTCGATAGCGAGCCCTGACTGCGTGTCATATGCCGGGGTTGTAAGTCAAGAGCTGTAGCTGGGAAAGCAGAAAGCAAGGAGAGCTAGCGGGATGTCTCGGCTGTGAATACACAGCAGAGCCCTTGGGAGCCTCTTCTGTGAAAGGCAGCGTGGAGAGGGCATGTAACACTACTGAAAAGGGCTGTTTCCATCACGCTGCTCAAAAGCTTCTTACTCGTCCCCAAAAGGCATACGCCGCGGGCCGGCTCAGCCCTAGGGCTCCCTCGGCAGCGAGGGGTGAGCCGGAGCCGGGCACGGCGGCGGTCTGGGTGACGTCGGCATCTCTTTTCTGCAGGTCAGGCCAAGCCCAAAGCTGTTCAGCAGACGAGGAGCGGTACCTGGTGAGCAACCATGGCTGGTGCCTGCACACCGGAGCTGAAGCCAGGGTGGCAAAGGTGGCCCAGCTCCCTTTTCTGTGCAGGATCCCGGGTTCTGATTCAACCAGACAATCTGGATCATGGAAGAAGCAGAGTGAGCAGTGTGCTGGGCTTGGTGCATGCTGTCCACCTCAGCACACATGTGCTCATGGTGTCCACCCGGTTACATCCAGTCCCTTCCTTCCCAGCCTGCCACCACTCAGCCACAGCTGCGTATGGCCCTACTTCTCCCAAAAGCTCTTCTAGCTTGCAACAGTTTGCAACTCAGACCTCTGCTTAAAAGCCTTTGGTGCATTTCTCTGCCCAGAACTTGTCCAGTTCCTCTCTGGCAACCACAACATCCTGAGGAGACGACTTCCGCAGCTCAGCTATACGCTGCATTGAGAACCACCCTGCCCGTGCTCATCCTGAACCTGCCGTCTGCGCTTCCTATGACCTGCCCTGGTGGGCATCCTCTAGACCGGGACCTATGCTTGCTCCAAAACAAGGTCTGGAAACTGTCCCCAAATCCTGTCCACCTCTTCCTGATATGGACTGATGGCCTCAGTCTCACTGTGGCACTGCCAGTAGAGCCCTTCAAAGCATTCCCTCTGGCAACGGTTTCATAAACCTCCCGCTCCTCAAGACCCCGGCACAGATCCAGACATTGCTGTGAGCAAGAGAGGGGTTTACCTGCCCCTTTCACCAGAGGACCGCAGATGCGGTGGTTCTCGGCACTGTCTGAACCTACCCCCACACCCTGGGAGGTCACCTCTAGTCTCTGGGGTGGTGGAACAGGAGGTGTCACCTTGACACACACAACACGCAACCCCAAAGATCAAAGCAAGGGTCTTACCAGAACTGGCTGCCCAGAGGCAGGCCAAGGAGGAGGAAGAGGCGAGGAAGCCGAATTCCCAGCAGACACTCCTCAACATGCCAGCAAGGGTTCTCCAAGAAATCCAAACGCAGCTCCACAGCAAGGGAAACAGTCCCAATGCCCACGGACGGAGTTGCTTGAAATGGCGTATGGCAAGAGTTGTACAAACAGCCTTCTCTAAAAGCACCTGTCTTCTTAAACAGGAAAACCAAGGTGCGTGAACTGCAGCAACCCTCCCCAAAAAAAGCAGAGGAGAGCTGTTTGGATCCTTCTTTGCAGCCTCCACTCCCTGAGCGGGTAAGTTAGGTGATTTAATTCTCCAGCCAACTTCTACATGAAAACTTTCCTTGCTCCAGAGAGGCTTCAAAAGCTGAGATCCACCCCCCTCATCTTACAAAACAGACGGCAGCCTCACAAGTTGTGTGTGAAGTGGCAAATAATTTTATTACACAGTTAGTAAAAGGCTTTTTTTTTCTATTTCTTAAAAGACATGCAGGGACACAGTTCCCTCCTGCAGGTTCACCTGCTGATTACGCTTTTAAAGTGCTACATTACAACAGTGAAAATACCGGCACCTCACAGCAGAAAACTGAACGTGTGCTTTTATCAAGTCTGAAGTGGTGATAAACCAGCTGTTTCACAAGAGTGATTCAACGTGAAAAGGCAAAGCGTACAAGCCGTTGCTAAAAAGTAGTAGGAAAATATGTGAAGAATTTTGCAGGCAAGTAAAGCGTCAGAGAAGAGGGCCTTGGTACGGATGCTGCTGGTTTGGGATCTCACGGACGTCCTCCGAATCACACAGAAAGCGTGTGGAGAAGGCACGCGCCCCCTCTCTTTAACGAATTTTGGGATGGATTCTGCAGTGTGGTTATGCAGGCTCACGTACTCTGGTTTACAATACGTATTCCTCTTTATGTCGGTGCAATATTCAATAGTAAACACGAGCCTTTTAACAAGGTGAAAGGATTTGGGGAGATTTCCTTACCTGCTACAAAGAAAGAGTAATTCACAGGGCTGAAAACTGCAGCTTTCACGGGGAGGTGACAGGTCTCCACAAAGCCCTCACTGACAAAATTATGAAAGCTGAGGAAAAAAAACAGCTTACTGGGGACTGCTGATGGGGAATCCTGGGTCCTTCTCCCTGCTTGCGGGGAGGTTTTGGACAAGTCACCATGTTATCTTCAAATGGGGAGAAGAGCCCCCATGTTCCCTCTCCCAGCAGAGGAGGTGAAGGGTAGTTAAAAGCCCTTCCTCTGATGGATAAAGCGCCGGGCACCGAGCAAATGATGAACATCTCAAGTTCACCTGGAGAGCAGCCCTGTCAGATCAAAATCAACACCTTACTATTGCATATATTTATTGTCCTTGTCGTTTAAGGGAGGCACTTCTTGCATTTTTGGGCAAAGGGAAAGTGTTAGGAGGGAGGAGCAGCCGTTCACCCCATCACGGGGCTCTGACAAACCCTTCCCACCACAGGCCAAGCTCCGGGCACGATGGCTGTACTTTGCAGCCAGGTGCCAGGGAGCTCATCTCCCTCCTGCTCCCCTGCCAGCAGGAAGGTCGTATTTCAGGAAGCTGTGCCAAACAGCAGGAATCCAGGTGGAATAAGTTACTGGACACAGTAAAGCAGGGAAGAAGCAACAGCCTGGATTAGGAGCGCAGCCCAGCCATCAGCAACCCGGCCATCAGCAACAGTTTAAAGCCCACGGCATCCTTGCGGACTCGCCGGATTGAAACCGTGCCAGCCCACGGCACGAGGCTTCTGCTGTGCAAATCCATCACCAGATCGCCAAACATTTTGCCCAGAACTGCCTCCTGCCACAGCTCCCCTGTTGCCCCCCAGCAAATCACGGGAAGGTGGGAACACCCGAAAGTCTGTGCTGGCATCTTCAGAGCTTAAAAAAAAAAAAAAAATAAATCCTCTAGCTACAATAACCCTCTAAGTACAAAAAAAGTAGTTTTGTTACTTTTGTGCCCCTGTGCTTTCAGGAGGGAGTAGATGAGATGGCAAACAGCCTGCAGCTGCAGCGACAGAAGAAGCGGGCAGCATGGCTGAGGATCGCTAAGCTCTGCCTAGAGCTAGAAATGCGTGCCAACAGCGACTGAGCAGGGTCGCTTCTGCCCGCAAAAGCTGCCCTGGGCAGGGGGAAGCTGAGGATATTTATCTGGGTTTGAGGATTTTATCTTAAGAAATCTTGCAGCCCAATCCCCTCGTGCTCCAAGCTGATCCCTGGGGATAGCAGGGAAATTATGGGCTGCAGTTTTAAACAGGACCATTGAGATAACCCAGAGCATCTCAGCCACTGGGTAGGGCCTCCCTGCAGTGCACGGAGTTGATCCTCTTTGCGTCCCAGCCTGGACACGAGTTTCCTATATTCCTATCCCATAGCACCAGATATTGGGAAAGGCGAGAACTACATCCACCCTCCAAGCCAGGCTCTAAAAATACAGCCTACAGATCAAAGACACCCAACAATCCTGTGTGGGAACGAGTCCACTTAATGCTGCCATTGTGTGAAATGTTCCTCTTAAAGCATAATTGCCCTTTCCCTGGCCGGAAGGGGGTGAAATGAGGTTGATCCTTGAGAAAGCCGGTTAGATGAGGCTCTTTCCTGACCCTCAGCTTCATCCCCAGGCTGTCAGTGCTGCATGAAGCAATCCCAGAACCCATCCCTGATCCTCAGGACCAGGGGAGGATGCTCCACAGCAAAGCACTGAAGCAGGACGACAGCTCCTGGGAGAGGGGAGAGCTTGTACGTGGTCTAGCCTGGCGCGTTCTCATCACGGGGACATCTCTCGTCACGAATGAGCAGAAGGCAGCGTGACTTGGTGCACCGGTGTCCTGCCCGTGCACCCAGCACCAGGGGAAAGGAGGAGCAGAAACAAACCAAGGTCCCAGCAGCAGAGCCAGAGACACCAAGTAAGGCAAATTCAACATGAGGTGCCTGGTGAAGGCTGCTGCATAGATCCTTGGGCACATTTTCAAGCCAAGATGAGCAGAGCCAACAAAATCAGCTCCACTTTTACAGGACGTCTGCAAAACCTCTCCTTGCTGCACTGCCCGGAGGGACCCGGGGGGTCACCCCTTGGACCACCAGGACATGTTTCCCTGGAGCCTCCTGGGACCAAACAAGGATGACGTGGAGAATCACCATGAGGACTTCCTTTTTTGACTCAAGGGATCACTCCCTGAACAAGACCCTCTCTATGGGTGTAAAAGGAGAAGACTACAGACAAGAAGATGGTTGGGAAATGGGGGGGAACAGACCCAAACTCAACAGCATCACACAACCAAGGCCTCTTCCAGCAAAACCTTCCAGAAAGAGATTTAACAACGCCCCTACCATCCCCCCCACTGCTTCTTCAGGCTTCAAACGCGTTGGCCAAATTCCTGCTACGAAGAGGAATCGCCCAGGCTGAGTGACGGTCGTGGCATACCATCCACTCCAGCACTATTTCTGCAATCGAGCATACACCAGAAACGCCACAGCTGAAATCAGAGCGATGCCCACAGCTGGAACGATGTATGGCAGGGACGGTCCGTTGCTGTCCCCTGGGGGGACTTTGGCCTGAGATGAGCTGGTCGCAGTGCCACAGCCCCTGCTGGAGTCAAAAACTGGAGAGTTTCCAAGGGGACTGGCTCCGTCTCGGAGGTCGCTGCCTGCCCCGAGCTGGGTGCTGGGGTAATGGTCCACGTGGACCTCGTGGGTGCCCAGGGAGGTGCTGTCCCAGCTCGGACACGGACGGGAGCCTCTGCTTGCTCCAGCTGCCTCCTCTGCCCCAGGGTCTTCATGAACTGCTGGAGCCGGGCATCCCAAGGAGACTCTGGAGAGCGCTTCTCCTGAGCTCGAGCTATCCGTGCTCACCATGAGTGGGTCGCTGCTGAAGGTAAGGCTATCGGACGCCCCGGAATAGGGGCCGCTGGGCCCCCGAGAGCTCAGCCATCTGCCGGCCGCTTCTGGGCTCTCCCCAGCTGTGGAGAGGAGGACGCTCGGCTTGCTGAGCTCCACATCCCTCTCCACGTTGCTGCAAGACACCCAGATGCTTGTGGCAGAGCTCACCCGGGAGGCCGTCCTCCCAGAGGTGCCTTCAAAGTTTTCCGCAACAGTTGGGAGAGGGTCCGCCAAGGCCGGGAGCACCTTTGGGAGACAACAAGAGGGGCTGGGTGCCATGGGGAGCACCCATTTGGCCTGGTCTCGGGCACCCACATCACACAACAAGCCCACTTCAGTGCTCAACCACCACATCTCTAGCCACTAACAGCGAGGCTGGGTCACGGGTGACTCCCAGGGCTGGGAGAATGAGCAGAGCAGGGAGGTACTGGGGCTCCGGGGAGCCTTTGGGATTCAGGGGAGACACGGGAAGGAAGGAGGGCGAGACAAGCAGCGAGGAGAGGGGTGGAAACAGGCACCTGGAAGCCGGGAGACTAACTGGCAAGTCAAGGAGGGGGAATAAGGAGTCAAAGCCCAACAAACCTTGGCTCCCTTCTCCCATGCTCCAAAATACAGCATCCGGACAGGGACATGAACACAGTGGGGAAAAAAGGCCTGAATAAACTCACCACCAGGTCAAAATCTTACACTGCAGGAGAAAATTTCCCGACCAGGGGGAGTTCGCAAGGACCTGAATGAAATGCAAGCGGCAACGGGAAAGGTCACCTACTTTCTCGTTCGTCGGCACGGAGGGGGTGCTGCTGGCCGTCTCCCCGGCGGGCACTTTTCTCTCTTGTACAGGAGGCTTCAGGGAGGTGTCGCAGGATGTGGAAGCATCTCTGGGCGCAGAGGTAGCAACTGGGGTGGTCGTTTCCATCCGAGCATCTGTCGGGGAGAAAACAAAACGTATTGCGTTAATCAGGAGACCTAAAAGGTGAGTTTTGCTCTTCCTCAAGGCTGCTGCAACAGGATACTCCCAGAGCTGACGAGGTGGCACAGGGAGCAGGACCCAGCACTGCTGGGCGCTGACAACGTGGCCCTGGCTCTGCCATGGCACCCGAGCTCTCCCGGTAGGTGCAGGTAAACCAGACGGCACCAGCCAAGCCAGCACCCCCGATCTGTTCCTCCCTTTGAGAGCGGGGTGGCCCCAGGCTGCTGAAATGGGGGTGCAGACTTTCAACCGGGGCATTTTACATCAGAATTGAAGTGTTTCTGCCAGGTCCTGGTCAGGATGTTGTGCCAAAATACAGCGAGCAACAACAACTGGAGGGAAAGCCAGGGGAAAACAAGCAGCCAGGCTGGATTTCTGCACAACCCAACCTCGCTCCCTTCCTGGAAGAGGTCACTGCGGCCCAGGAGATGGGAAAGGAGATGGGTGACAACAGCACAGAGAGCTGTTCTCTACACCTCCACGAGTGCTCATGGGCCACGAAGGCAGATGCAACCTTGGGCTGTCTGGCACCAACAGCCACAGCTCCCACCGTTCTTTGGGAGGGTCCCCGTGGCCTCCCAGCGGGGCCTTACCCCACACCTGCACCTTCTCTGCCACTCTCCATCCTCACCGTCAAGCAGGACGGGCATCCGGCAGCACCTTCAACCCTGCTCCCCGTCAGCAGGGTGGCTACACCGAACTGGTGGGAAGGAAACCCACCTCCACCATGCTCTCGCAGCATCTCAACCCGCTTCTGCTCTGCATCGAACTGCTGCTGTATGAGGAGGGGGCTGCGCACATCCACGAAGCTGCCTGGGGGCTTGCCGTGCTCGGAGCTAGGCACAGCCTGTTTTCTTGGCGGTGAGTCTGGGGGCTGCGGCCCCCCGCTGCAAGCGGTCTCCTCCAGCCTCGGGGACGACGCAGTGGAGATGTAGAAGTCCTCTTCGGGCTCGTTCCTGGGCTGTTCAGGGCTGCGAGCAGTGCCCGCATCCCTCGGTGGAAGAGACCTGCCCAAACCCAAGCCTGGTGCGCCGCGGTGCAGGTGGTTGGCGTTCCCGAAACACCCGTTGTCCACACACACCGGGTGCTGCTGGCGGCTCAGCCAGTCCCGGCCCCGCTCAGGGGCGGCAGCCGATGGTACGACCACGCTGGCTGCTCCAGGGGTCCCCACTGCGGCCTGCACGGCCTCAGTGGGGTGCAGATTCCCCTCTCCACTGTGCCCATCGCTCACTCCGTCACGGACCGCGCTCCCAGGCGGAGGCGGCTGGGGACTCTCTTTCTCCAGGAGTTTTTTGGGGAGCTGGAAGGAAATGAGCTGTGTTAAATCACTGTGCCAGGATGAGGGGGACTAGGACCACTGATGCGAGCTTGGTGACGAAGCGTTTCTCTCCTTGGCACCCACCGCACAGCTTGCAGGAGGTTTGCATGGGGTCAGGGGCTGTGGAGGGGAGCCTGGACTAACAGAGCGGACCCTGCACTCCCATCCATGGAGGGGAAGCAGGAGAGGGGAGCAGTTATAGGGCCATATATAGGCTATAAGTTACAAGATGCACCAAGCATGCAGCAGAGATCAGCAGCGAGAGGCTACTTGGGGTGTTCTTGACCGAGCCTGGCACTACCACAGACTCCCCACCGCACCAACGCTCCTGTCCAAAAGGGACCTTTGTGTCCCCGTCTGACGCGTGCCCTGCTCACCGATTCCTGCACCGGGGCCCTGGCGTCCAGGTCCATGCTCGTGGTGGTGGCAGCACTGGGCAGGAGAGGCAGATGGCTGCCGACAGGCAGGTCTCGGCACGGCTTCTCAGCTAACGGGGCACCCGGAGCAGGGTTCGGCCCCGGGGACGGCGTCTGGGCACCGATGGAGGAGATGGTGGGATGGGCATCGCTGGCTGCAGGAGGGAAGGAGGCAGCGGCGGGAGCTGGGGGACCTGGGGGAGCCAAGGCAGTTTGTGAGTGGGGACATCGGGGGAAAAGCCGAGGAGGCAGAGGTTGAGCGTGGGGCCAAGGCAGCCCCTCGCCTGTCCCTGCTCTGTCCCCACATCGGCCAAGCCCACAGCACTCCTTTGTTCATCTTTCCATCTCCGCTCCCGGTGAGAAACCCGGCCCGCTGCCAACCCAAGCACCTTTGA
Organism: Ciconia boyciana; assembly: GCF_034638445.1. Taxonomy (NCBI): domain Eukaryota; kingdom Metazoa; phylum Chordata; class Aves; order Ciconiiformes; family Ciconiidae; genus Ciconia; species Ciconia boyciana. The sequence goes on along the minus strand of NC_132938.1, from coordinate 3,578,449 downwards.
ACAAGGACCCCATCATCTCCAGGCACGTCACCGGGGTGAGGGACATCCCTGGGGACAGTCACAGTCACCCCAAGGCCCCTGGGAAGCCAGGGCAGGGCGAGAGACCAGCTGCTTGTGGACACCAGGAGACATGGTCAGGTCCCCATCTCCACCAGACCCCTGGGGCAGCACTCGGGGCTGACGAGGCTACATACGGGCTTGGCAGGAGTCATATACGTGCTGCAGCTCGTCGGCCAGGTGCCCCGCGTTGTTCTGGCGTAGCGCGTTGATGAGATCCGGCACCCAGCCCTGCCGGCACTTCAGGTGCTGATAAAACCTGTAGACGGTCGCATGGCTCCCCCGTGTTTCCTCCCGGGTGTGAAGTTCATCCTAAATAAACCACACAGGGCATCTAAGAGAGGCTCTGGCTTAGAGGTAAGGCAGCTATACGTTGCCTGAGCTATACATTGGGGAAGGAGCCTGGCAGGACTCGGGAAAGGAGGAAATTACTCTGTCAGCATCGGTCAGGCAGCTCAGGGAATCGGCCAGCGACGCCACACGGATGTTCTTGAAATTCTTGAGGTTTTTCAAAATGTAGTCGTACACTTTCTCTTCGGCAAGACCCATCCTGGCTCAGCACCTGCCGAGAGAAAGAGAGAGACTTAACGTGAGCGGAGGGCTGCTGCTAACGCTCCGCTTTTCTATAGGAGCTTGGGCTTCTCCATAGGAGCCTGGCTCCTCGGCACAGACGCTCAACCTCGGCACAGACGCTCAACCTCGCCACGGCGGCCATCGGCGCAGGGGGAAATCCTGGGTGGAAAACACGCAAAGACAAAATTCTCGGGTTGAAGTTCAACTCTCGACTCCGCTTTCACAGACCGAACTCCCTCCTGCCATTGCCCAGCCCGTGTTGACGCTCGTCCTTTTTGCGGCCGGCGGGATCTCGCGACACGAGCGGCGCAGGGTCACGCCAGGCGAAGGCGGCCAAGGCTGGGATCCTGCTTTAGGCCCTGGGCGACGCAGCTTCTCGCCGATGGAAGAGGACGGCGGGGGAAAAGCAGTAACGCTCCTTCTGGCAGGGCAATGGCAGCGCGGGAGGGGCAGGCTGCGGCAGGACCCTGCCTGCTCTCTCGGCCGGGCCCCCTCCTGCCCCGCAGCTCGGCCTTCCCGCTCCCCGGGGAGAAATCAACTCGAAAGAGCCCCCCCGGAGCTCCCTGCTCGGCGGGCCCGGGGGATGCTGCGGGCCCCGGGCTCCGCTGCGAACCGGGCGCGGCCCGTTCCCCCCCCCGCCCCGCCGCAGAAATCCCCTACCTGCGCCCGCCGCCGCCGCTCGCTCCGGGGAAGGCTCTGAGCTCGCCCACCCCGCGCGTCTCCGCCGCTGATTGGCCGCCGCCTACGCCCGTCGCGGTGATAGACAAGCGCTGTGAGAAGGGGGGGAAGTGCCCGCCCTCTCCTCCCCGGCGTCGGATCCGGACGGCGGGGCGGGCCCGGGGCCGCGGGGCCGATCGCGGCCGTCACCCCGTGGCGGCGGGACGGGGCCGCCTCCCGCACCGGCAGGCGGCAGCACCGTGACGGGAACGTCCCCCGGGCACCTGGCGGAGGGATCCCGCTGTGGCCGCATCGCCCCGCCCCTCGCCCCGCCCCCTTCGCCCCGCCCCGGCCCTGTCAGCGGAGCGCGCCCTGCATGGAGCCGCACCATGGCGGCAGCGACGGCGGCGGCGGCGGCAGGAGCGGGCGGGCGGCTGCGGGGACGCCGCTGAGGGCCGGCAGCCCCGCGGCGGGGCGCTGAGGGGCGGCGGTGCCTCCCCCCCCGCCCTTCCTTCCCTTCCCTTCCCCTTCTTTCCCCCGACCCCCCGCGCCCTCCCCCGGCGCGGCGTCCATGGTCGCGGCCGCCCGCCGCGGCGTCGCACCGGAGCCGTTGGGCGGTGGCGAGAGCCAGCGAGGGAGAAGGAGCGGGCCCGGCCCGGCGCCGCCCGCCGCGCCGCAGGTGAGCGACCGCCCGGCGGGGGGGGAGGCGGTGGGGATGGGCCCGGGGTTGTTATGGCGACGCGGGGGCGCCCGGCGGGGCCTCTCCGGGCGGCACCCACGCGTGTCCGCGGCCTCTGCGTGGGGCCCGCCTCGGCCACCTCCCCCGCCCCGTGGGGTTTATTTTTTAAATAATAATAAAAAGGGAACGGCGGAGTGGGCGTGTGAACTTCCACACGCGCGTCTGCAGTGGCCCACGGCCCCCTCCTGCCCCGCACCCGTAGGGGCGGCCAAGGGGGTCCCAGCTGGGGACCCCCCCCTCCGCCACCCGTCACCGGGCAGCAGTCAGGCCCCACGATCTCCAGCCACGCCACGGCTCGCCTCTCCCTGCCGCAGGATCGCCGGGCTCCGTGGACACCGGCACGCAGGACGCCGGGGGTCCGGCACTGGGCCCCCCGTGAGCGAGCAGCACACCGCCTGTGCTCGGCCTGACCCACGGCCTCCTCGGCGGCTCTCGGCCTGTGCCGGGGACGTAAGGCTTCTTCTCGGGAGGGGTACGCCAGCCTTGTGGGCTCACGGCCTGGCTCCCACCCTGCGCCGTCCCTCGGGGAGATGCTCCAAGCCGGAGCGTTGGAGGGGACACCCCTCTCGCCGCGAGGTCCGAGGGCTGCGTCCCTTCCTCACCGGTGTCTCCGCCTGTCCCAAGTGGGAACGTACGGGTCGCCACGCTCCTGGCTCTCCCACGCTCGGGTGGATGCGTCCTCCCTCCTCGGCCAGCGCTTGCTTATTTCTGATCTTGGATGTCATCGAGGGTGGAAAATGTGACAGGAAGGAAGGGAGGCTTTTTTCCCTCCTGCTAAATATGGACTGACATTAAAATCCAAATACTGTCGTGAAAGGAATCCCAGCCCCTGTTTGCTGGAGGAGGGAAAAACGATGTTTTCTGCCTTTTTGGCTGCAAGGTTCCAGCTGGGAAGTTTCGCAAGGAGCGGCGGGGTCCTTGCCGAGAGCCTCAGGAATTTACTTTGCTTGTTCGCAGGACTCTCTCCACAGCGTATTACGCTAAAAAAATTAGTCATCCCTTCTCTGCCCGTCTCTGGCTGGGGGGAGCTTGCTGCGAACATGTGGGATGCTTTGAAGATATTTAAGGATTTTTCCTCTCCTGTACAAAGATTTCTAGAAATGAAAGGGGTGCAGGCAAATAAAACTGCAGCCCCAGCCGGAGTTTTTCATCCTTCTTTATTTTAATTCCTGTTGCTGCAGCAGCCGATGGCAGGGAAGGAGGTGCACGGGGTGGCCGCAGCCGATGCAGGGAGCTGCCGGGTTTGCCGGGAGGATTTATGTCTCTCTCCGTCAAGAATCAGATGCAAACTCATGCCGTTATTCCCCCGGTGAGGTTGGGAAACTAGCTCGATGCGGGGCTCTGGGACAAGGAACGTCACCCTGGGGATGGTCACAGTGCTGCCACCTCCCCCAGAGACTTCTGCTGTGGCCAAGGTGAAGAGCCAGGACGTTTTGGGGGGGCACGGACCACAGCTTCGCTGGGACCTGGGGGTGCTACGCGAGAGAGACTTTTCGCCGGGCAGAAAATGGACACTGCCACGTTCTCCTTCCCCGTGTTCCTCTCTGTCCCTGTTGGAGAGCTTTTTGGGGGGTATCTGTGGGAAGCTCCAGGGCATTTGCCCGATCTTTATAGAAACAGTTTGTTAAAGCAGTGGGGGGGACACGGGGAGGTGCTGAAAATAGATGTTTCCCGTTTCCAGGGGCATTGCTGTCCTGGCGTTGGTGCGGCTGTATTGTTTTCAAGCTAATAGGATACACAGCTCTGCTTTTCTGAAATGTCACTCTCAAATAACTAATGCTTTGTGCGGATCCGTGATATTGGTCTAAGTCCAACATCAACATCCTTGTGGAAGAGTAGTTTGAATTCCCTCTCTCCCCGTCTCCTCCCGCCGACGACCTACATCTGTTCTCCTCCAGCCCTCTGTGTTTGCAGCAGGACGGCGGATCGCGATCCAGCGGGAAGGGCGCAGGTTGCGTGACCTCTGCCATGCTCGGCCCTGCAGAGCACGGGTCTGCCCTAACCGCTTTGGGTGAGGCAGTGCTGAGCCACGGTTGCGCGGTCGTGGTCTGCGTGATGCCTCGAAACACTGGGGAGCATGGGGTGGGTTATTTCGGGTGGAACAGAGTGCCCGTACGCTTCCATAGGGTCAGGAGTAGCACAGCAGACGCACAAGCTGCTGGCTGGTGCTTTATTCTTGGTGTTGCATGGGAAGGAGGTCTGCCCTCACGGCCGCTTTCTGGTCTCATTCACAAATCGCATTTTCCTCTTGAAATAAACCAAATCCCTGGGCTTTCCTGTTGCGGTGGAAATCATTTCAATGCGACCAGGTCCATAAGCATCTCCGAAGCCTGCGGACAGGAAGAAACAGTAGAGCGAAGAGGTAGGAAATGTCCGTGCCTATAGCAGTGGGCTGATTCATCTCCCTCCTCTTAACTCTTTCCCTCCTGCTTTTGGTGAGATCCAGCTGTTCTGCTTCCAGGCTCGGAGGCCGAGGAGAATATCGCCAGCTCTCCTCTAGCTGGATCGCAAAATACTGCTGCGTTTTGTACATTGTCTTTACGTGGTTTGGGGTGGAAAAGGAATGGGCTGTTGGGGGTGTGCGGTTATCTGAATCGGATAACCGGAACATCGGCAGTCACATTAGGAAGGATTAATATTTAATATATGGGGTATGAACCATTGTGCTTAATCACTATCTGAAGGGCTTAGGAAGAGATTTACCGATAAGCAAGTGATTCCCGAACTGTCCGGAATGATTTCTTGCATCTTCCTCGGGAGCAGCTGGTCCTGGATATCGCTGGAGGCTGGCCTGATCCTGTTCTTCCTGATGTCCCTAGCTTTTGTAAGTGGGTAGAGTGGCTTTCATCACAAGTGTTCTCTTCTCATTAAACCCACAAAAAAACACTGGAAACCCTTTTTCTCTGATACAGCTCCCGTGGCGGTACTGCAAGCCGTAGTAGCTGGCAGTGCTTGAAACTTATGTTTGTAGCCAGAGCTCACGGGAAACGTGTCTTGGGCTCCATGGTTGCCGTCACTGTCGCATACATCTGCCCAGCCACAAGCCCGGAGCTGCCTCATTCACGCTTTTCTCTGGCTAATGTCTTCAGGAGATCTTGAATTTCATTTGTGCCTCCAGCGTGGTCCTGGAAACCCTTGTGACAGCGGTGCTGCTTCCCACATTGACCCACGTGCTTTGGTTTTTTTTTTTGCAGGGTAAGGTGTTTTGTAGTAGAGCAAGGCGAGGGCCGCCCCTCAGGGTTGGGTGCCGCTGTGTTTATGCAGGGAGGAGGTGATGGTGGGGGACACATCAGGGCACACAAATAATCCATCTCCGCTGCCGCCTGTCCTGAGGGACTAAATCTGACCGTGCGCTGTACGACTGCGGTTGGTGGGGCTGTGCGTGTCCTGCGGGTCGGTGTTGAGCTGGTTTGAGGTTGGGAACCGGAGGTGGGAGGTGGAGGTCTCATTGTGACTCTGGTGGGACTACCGGGGCTCTTCTAAATTTGAGGGTTGTGTCTTTGTCTTGGGAAACCCCGCTTTAGGTTGTGGGAGGGTGCGTGCTTGCCTCCCCCTTCCTGCCCTGCCCAGAGTCAAAACTCGTGTAACTGAAAGCATCAGGCGTGGCCATCAAACCCATTTTTGCTGTGGTTACACACACGGTACTGCTGTGTTTATGGTGGCTGCAGTTTTGATGGTGGAAGTCGAAACAACTGAATGTGGGTTGGGTTTTGGCCTGTTGGTCATGTAGGACATCCTGGTGGCTACTGTAACAGGCGTGGAGGTTAGAAGTTTTTTTTAAAAATGGAGTGGGTGCTGCTTTTTCCCCAAAACATGTGTGGGAGAATACCCCTTTTATTCCATGTGCAAATGGATCGCTTGCTTAGGCAGCGAGTCCTCTTTATTCCAGAATAATTTGTTGTCCTAATTCCTTCCTGTTAAAGCAACTCCATTTTGCATGGAATAATTAGTACTAATTTGGACCTGGGATGGAAAACAAGAGTTCTCCGACTTCAGAAGAGTAGACAAGAGCATAACCTCTGCCTCTCCTGGGTGAGTCCATGCCATTCCTCCTCTAAAGCAAAATTAAAACCTGTACGTGAGACCAAACACCCCGGGTTGGTGGGAGGGAGCAGGAGATGTAGGTGTCACCAATATTCAGCCTTCTGCTGCTGAAGGGAGCTGCGGACATCTGCGGTGAGGGGGAACGGACCACCACCTCCTTCCTTCTTGGCTAACACTGAGGAGCAAATAAACAAAAATGTTCTCACTGCGCTGATGTGAAAAGCTGCTTCTGAGCCGGTCTGGCATGTTGGTGTATTCCTGGTGCCTCGGCCAAGTACTTGAGACCTTTTTATTGCCATAACGAGGACTTCCACATCCTGCCCAACAGTCTAACTCGAGCCGCGGCTATTTTCTGGTCCTTCCGGGAAGACATCCTTGTTCTCCCTCCCTTTGCGTAGCGAAGGGAAGCCAGCCAAATTCCTTCCCTCTCCCAAATCCCCGCATGTTTGAAGAAGGGGAGGTGCAGGCATCCTTCCTGGCTTCCCCGGCGATTACCTGGGAAGCGTGAGATGAATTACAGCGCGAAGGTACTGCAGGTGGGATGGCCTCTGCCCGTCTCGCAGCCGCCTTCCTCGGCGCTGGTAGGTTCATCGTTTCTTCTGGCGGGGGTGGTGAGCACTGAGGCCGTGTCCTCGTTTTCCAGAGTGCTGCGTGAATGTCTCTTCAGGCTGAGTCCCGGAGGCGGTGGAAATGGGAGATGTCTAGCCTGGAAATCCCAGCTGGCAGGAGACGTGCTGCGAGTGAGACGGGCTTCCCAGTGTCTGGATACCTGACCGCTAGAAACCTTGGCTGGTGGATGCTACCTGCCTGCAGCGTTAGACGGGGAGTTTTAAGACCTGTGTTCATAACTTGGGGGTCCAAAACGCTATTTGACGCTCCAAGCTAGATCGATAAAAGCGTGTTAGAGACAGATCGCAGAGGTGCTGCGGCAGCATACCAGTCTTAAAAACAGAGTTTGACATGTTCGAGCTTGTAGGTTTTGTGCATCCGAGTTAAGTAATAGGTGACAGGAAACCTTGATTCAGGTATGAGCAGTGAATCAATCAACGCTGGATTGCTCTGTGGCTGAACCAGCTCCCCCTTGGGATGACTGCCTTCCCATATCACGCCTGATGTTTCGAAATAACCTCTCAGAGTTACGATTGTTCTGATGATCTAAAACCCAGGGGTTTAGCTCAGTTTGGTCTCCACCCTGTCGGCGGTGACCTTGCTCCGGGGCTGCAGAGAGCAGCAGACATTGCTGGTTTAACTGCTGAAGGCAGGATGGCTCCCTGGGTCTGTGCTCAGGTCCTCTCCTCCGAGAAGCTGGGGGTCTTCTGACCAGAAGGCAGCTTGTAGAAGGTTTCTCCAAAACGGATACCCAACCATCCTCGCTTGTCTTCTGTGCATCCAGCGTGTCATGTTCTGTGTCTGTTATTTTTAGTGTACCGTCTGGTGTGCTCACGCAGGCTCATCTTTAACTTTAGTTGACCAGGTGGTAGGAAGAGCAGTGATCAGAGATGATGTGAATGGGACGGACTAGGCAGCTCTGGGGCTTTTCTGAAGCATTGCTACCCTTGGGAAGGCTGATAATAGCTGCAACTCAGTGGTTCAGCCGTCATGGTGAACTTTGTGGTACTTGCAAACTGAGAAGCAAATCCTCCTTTAATCTCTAGGACTGTGTGGTGTCCATCCCTTGCTTGCGACCCTGCGTTTTCAGAGTTGGTGTCTCAATTCATACTCTGGGGATTTCATTCACAAATTGCAGCTGGCTAAAGGGCTGATGTTACCATTTTGTGTTAATAAATTACGTCATGGTACGTGTCAGAGAGTGTTCTGCAGCCAGGAAATCTGTTCCTGGCCTCAACATGCATTGCAACCAGCTTGAAGTCCTGCTTGCTCCCAGTTGAGCATCTCTTACTTCACCCTTTGAAATAGCCGTCTTGTCCTTGTGAGCTTTCAGGTGAGCACTGAAGTGATAACTGATGGTGTGGTCTCAAGAGAGGTCTTGACAAATCTGGGGAAGGTTCTCTGTTTACTCTATTTGGAAAAAAAAGAAAAGCAGGACCTGCATTGACCTGGAGGTCAGTCCACTTAACATAGGGAGATATTGGCCATAGCTGTGTTTACTCCATCCACAGAAGACTTTGCTACGTGCTGGGCAGACCCAGCCCCTGACCAGGGACAGGAGGAGAAACGGAGGTGGAGGAAGAAGTGACCTGCCTAGGCAGTGAAACGGGCTAGCAGAAGAAAAGCCAGGAAGGCAGCTCAGGTCTGGCTGCTGGTGGGAAGGTGCCCTGGGAGACTCGGCTAAACCTGGGCGGCAGAAGGGACAGATATTACAGTCACGATTCTGTTAGAGGTTTCTAAAAGGCAGAAACTCTCAAGTAAGTAAATCTTACTAAGAGGAGAAATATGAAGAACAGGATTTGCCTTTTTTTTTTTTTAAAAAAAAAATGCTTTTTAATGCTTTAAATGCTTTTTAAAAAAAAAAAGCATTTTAGTGGTTTATAAAGATTCCAGCAGCGCTCTGGGAAAGGGCAGCCTCTTGTTCCAGGCACTGTGCATGGAGCACGGGGTTATCCTGGCTCTCACCCTGAAGGTTTTGAGGTACCATAAATTTTTCTCATGATAGTGTGTGGCAGGACAGCGTGCAAAACTTTCCTGCTGCTTTACAATTTGAATAATATTTTATCATGCCAGCAGCTAATCATCTCACTTTTGTTCCAGAAGCAAAGCTCTTATGGATATGTTTGAGAAGCCTGAAAATAAATAAATTCACATGTGTTTTCCAGTGTTGCTTAACATGTGGTATACCTCAGAGCCTCTGGATTTCACTCTTGCAAACTGGCCACTCTTGAGTATGAAGGCTCAGAAGTGTAACTTTAGGCCTGCTCTCAGCTGTGCGTGTACATATTTAGTTAGTCTCTAACTGGAAGTACAGACTTAGTCTTCACTTGTTTCTCTGCATTGCTCGAGCGGAAGGGCAGTGCTTTAGTCTGTCTGCGGCAGCCCAAATGCTGCAGCTTCATGTCTGTCTCCTAGAAGACACTAATGCCATCCATGCTAGACCTGAATGATGAATTAGAGATGAACGGAGATGAGTTAGAAATGAATAATAAATTGGAAAGCATGGATAATCCTCAAGATTTTCTCTTGAGGAGACTTTAAACCTATTTGGCTACAGACAGAGAGATGTTTTTAATCCCAGTCGCCGTGTAGAATTTTCATTCTCATTCTGGTGGCAGGGTGGGAATGCCAGGCGGGATCTTTGATCGACTCAATGGCAGCAGCTTGTTTTTAGGTACTTGGCTAGCTGGAAGACTGTGACTGGGATTAAAGAGGTTAAATTATTTTCTAAGGTTATCTAGGAGCATATGGAAGAGAAATGGGAAGCCATGGCTAGCATGGTTTTACGTCGCAGTTTTGCGAATAAGGTTTTACTACTTTTTGGTTCTGCTTCACTCGGTCCTTCAAAATCTTTTTACTGGGCAGTGGCCTCCAACAGCTTAATTTGTTGATCCCTATTTTCTTCCATCATTTTAACCCTTTGAGAAATTTAGTGTATGCAGATTGCTGCGTAGTGGGTGGATTTGCATTTCAGTCCTCTGCTGGGCTCTGAAAGTCTGCACAGGTTGGCGAGCTCATCTAGAGCAGGCTACAGACATTTCCCATGGGGCCATGGGAGAATCTCTTATGTAGCACTGTTTTTTAGGGAAAATATTCAGCCAACTCACCCATCATCTTTTCTATACCTGGCTTCATCTGCCGTGGTTGTGTATGAGTTATTTTTTCACTCCGGGAGGTATCTGGGGGTGAAATCTGTGACCCAGCCATTCGTCTGTGTTGCAGCAGTGCCTGTTCTGGGGCTGTATTTCAGCTCTCGCTGTGCTGAGCAGGCAGGTCCGGCCTCCCAGAATCCAACGTCCAAACGAATAAAATGCACAAAGGAGGTATTGTTACAAAGGGAAGCTGAGGCATGGACTAGCTGACATACAAAGGCAGCTTTGGAAGGGTTAAGATGAATTTCTGCTCTCCTGGGAGGTAACTTAAATACTGCACGATCCTCCTTTCTAATATCTTAAAACATGATTGAAGGAGGCGTGGGATGGGCAGCTCGGAGCCTTGTCTGTCCATGCAACCCAGTCTCTCAGAGCGTCTCCTCTTGCTTGTCTCCTCTAGCCTGTAGAGGAAGAGCGGCTCTGCTGTCCCCTCTTCGGCTGAGGCTCCGGAGAGGCTGGCAAACCTGGCGGCTGTGTGAGCGTTTTCCACCCTGGGTCCATCAGCGTGTAAAGATGGCCTGGAGGGTCACCAAAGTGTCTCCATCCCTCTCGGTCACTGTTGAGCAGGAGGTCGTGCCCTTCGGGCAGGGATTTACTCTTTGCCTTCCCTGAAATTTGTTAAACTGAGTTCAGTGCCTGTGCGGAGGTAGTTGTCTTTTTGCCAGGATAGAGCATATTCTGTGGGGGGTGTTTGAGTTTACGTAACTTCCCATATGTTCCCCTCTTCATGTAGAAACATGGAGATAAATTGTGAAATGCAGGGAGCTGCTTTGAAAGAATATCCCCTTAGCTGGGTCTTGGCCTGTTTGTGGCAAGAAAAGAGGAACCCAAGGAGCCCTCTGTCCTTATTTTCTCTCTCATACAGCTGAGTGAGCAGCGTGGGATGGAGCACCTGATGCTGCCCCGTTGCCTAATGCTGTGATGCTCCTCCGGGAAGAGGGCATGGTGAGCTGTCAGCAGGCTCGAGAGCAGGCACGTGCTGTTAAGAAGGGCAGTGGTTTCTTCGTGGAGGTGCTGCAGCCCTGGCATCGTTCCCTGCAAGCCCTCTTCCAAAGCTGCAGCATTCCCTACAGTGCATCTCTGCCCAGCAGAGAGGTTGGCGTTTTCGGTGGAAACCTTAAGTCAGCGTTAGTTGAACCAGTTGACTGGACCTGATCTTGCCAGGTGCTGCTTGGTCTCCGTTCCATGGGGTCCCCCTATCGAGGGGGTCTGAGGACGCTCGGCATCTTGCAGAAGAGGGTTCTTTGGCTCCTGTGGGACACAAGCCCGGCAGCTGGTAGGAGATTCATGGCTCTTGTTCGCTGCAAACTTGAAATAAGCTGTTCATGTATCCGCCCGTCTTGTTTCTGCTCATCAGGTTTGAAAATGGTTCAGTCACAAGTGTAAGAGCAATTGTAGGCATGATGCTGCCAGAGTTTGCAGCCTGCCTCTACCAAGTAATTACTCAACACGTAATGAGGGTATCTGAAAACATCCATTTCCATTCCTTCTCCAACCCCCTGGAGCAAAGCCAAGAAGCTCAGCCCCCAAACAACCCCTCCTTTTGAACTTTAAGGTTGAGAAACTGAATTTTTACTCTGAAAACTGTGCTTATTTGACTGGTGGACAGAGAACGAAGAAGTCTGTGCACACATGCATGGGAGAGGTGGAAAGTCCTGGGGGGAAGTGCTTCAGAGATGAGCCACGCAGGTCTGATGGAAACTAGGTGGAAACTTCAGCCAGGGCTCCTGGGCAGCGAAGCAGCCTCAGCGGTGACGGGAAAGCTGAGCTCCTCAGCATCCAAGCCCAGGAATTGACCTATTCAGTGGGGTTTTTTGGTTGTTTTTTGTTTGTTTTGTTTTTTAAGTTACTGCAAGATCATGACTGTTTTTAGGAAGCTGAGGACTTTGCAGTTGCTCAGTACTTGCTCATCTGCTTTTGTATGGATTATTTGGAATGTTTTTATTTTTGCAGAGCGGATTTAGAGTTGCTGACATGGGATCTTTGGAGATGAGTGTATTTAGCTGCTGCGGAAAGATGCAACGGTGCAAGCCTCTCCTAGCTGCTGCAAGGGGAGGAGGGCTGGCCGCTGAGGTCCCAGCGAGGCAGTGCCTGGCTTGGTGGTGGTGGCTTCGTTAAAGGTGACTGATCCCTGGACACGCAGCCTTCGGGCAGCGTGGTGGACTGAAAAACCAAACTTGTAGTTTAATCTGTTTAAGCTGGCTCTGCTGCCTGCAACGAGTTCCTGCCTTTTGCTGCCTGGGTGTGGAGATGGGGATCTCACCCACTGACAGTTTGGCTCAGTTTGGGAGAGAATCTTTAAAATCATGTTTTGCAGCGTTTAAGGATTCCTCCTCTAATGGGACTCACAGTGTGGCTTCTTGCACAGCCATTAGCACAGGGAGGGTGTTGCAGTGTGTGTATGAGGGATTTCGTTTGGGGCCATTCAGTGCCCCATAGGTTGAGAAACATGATGCAGATTTAAGGGAATTTAGGTGCGTGGAGCCCTGTCTGCTGACATGCCATCCGCTTGCATCGGAGAAGGTATTGCTGGCCAGCTGAGATTGCCTCTTTATATTTGGTGTTGAAATTTTCTTCCCCTGCTGCTTCATTAAGGCCATGTAGTCACAGAAACGCAAGTAATTAATTAATGAAGGACAGGGGCGGTAGCGCAGTAGCCAGCTTGTGTGGGTGCATGGATGTTTTTCCCCAGTTCGCAGTCCAACACGGAAAGGTTGTCTCAGGATACCTCTGCCATGCTCATCGCGGCTGTGACTGGTCCCATCCTACAGCCAACACTTTCCATGTCACTTCAGCTGTTTCCCCCCCGCCAGATGGTTGTGGCAGTGTATGCGGCGTCCCCACTCCGATGCCAGAGTGCAGGCAGGCTCCCAGCCCTGCCAGAAACCCTGCCGGCAGCAGATCCCAAGCCTGGGGGAAGGAAGAAGGCTGCTGCTTCTACCTTTTTTTTTTTTTTTCCATTTTGCCTGTTACGGTAATCGTTACAGATCTTTGAAAGCATTGCTTGAGCTTTGTCTTCACTCACACGACTGGCCTGTTGGTGCAGGGCATTTGCAGGAGGATTATTTTGCTGTTTAGATGACAAATTGCAGCTTGGTTCCTTTGGGATGCTTTGACTTGACGCTTGAAGAGGTTAGCCTCCCAAGTGAGCACCTGGCATCTAGAGCTCAGTCCTTTGTGTCCCTCCTGCAGTTTGAGACTGGGATAAGGCAGCATAAAAGGTTTAAGAAAAAGCCTCTTTTCAATTCTGATCTCCCTGCAGCCTGAGACGTTCCTGCCTGTCTATCTCCCTGCACCAGCATTTCTGATGGTGAGAATCTGCAGCGTGGCAAAGCCTCCAGTACAGGGGAGATGGACTTCAGGCTGCGGCAGTGTAAGAGGGTTTTCCTCCTGTCCTTTGATCCAAAGGACCGGTAGCAGTTTGCCTCTGGCATCTAGGTACCAGTTTCCAGCATGAGAAGCAGGCTGCAGGACTGTTCCGTGCAGGCAGAGGATGCGTTTCCCCTGAGATCTTGTTAGAGCGGTGCTGTTGGCAGCCCCTTCCCAAGGGCCAAGGGCCTGCGCTGTTCCCCATCCCAGCCCTTGGGAAGAGGGATGCTGGAGGGCTGGGGACCGGAGCAGACGCTGAGCTGCGCTCGTGGGTTTGCTTTCACCTGTGATTCTTCATCGTGCGTTTCTGTGCAGCATGACAAGGAATTGGAGAAGTTGTTTTTTATTTTTTTTTTTTTTAAGATGAAAAGTGCCTAACTTGGCTGTAGGGTTGACGCCTTGTTTCAGGGGCTGAGCAGATGCACCATGAGCAGCAGGGACATAGACTTCCCTTCCGCTGCCCTCCAAAGGTGCTACAGCCTCTGGTCTGGGGGGAATCAAAGTTCAGCCACTGGGTTCATTCAGTTTTGGTGGGTTTTTTGGAGGCTTTTGTAGAGCTAATGCTGCATCAAGCCTTGGGAGGCAGCATGGCCTCCGACACCTGCTGTGGCACGAACCCATGATTTGGACTTGGGCTACCAACCTCCATCTTTGGGCCAGCTCTCAGGTAATAGTGGCTTTTGTCAAAGATATGAAGGTCTTTTGTGACCCTCTTGAATGAAGCTTTTCCAGTGACTCTGTTGTAGCTCTTCAATGTTCTTCAGCCAGTTCTCAAGCATCTCTGACTGCCCCAATTTATCTGTGGTGACTTGATGTGCGGTTACAAATGACCTGTCAAACCGTAGTGTTGGATGTTATGTTAGAATCAATTTTTCTCATTGCTGATGGCTTTACTTCATATATTTTTGGAAGCTGGGACCTAATTCTACTTTGAAGCAGTCAAAACATTGAAGAAAATGCTCCAAAGCTTTCAAAGCATTTGAACTACGTTCTCCCTTCAGATGTTCTCAAGGTCGGCTTCTATCCTGGATCTGACCCGAATACAAGCTCTGAGCTGTGCCTGGGTTGCAGAGGCACTTGGATCTACCTCTGGGGAGAAGCACGAGGACTGGAGAACATGGGGAAGTGATGGTATGGGGGAGAGGAGCTGAATATGTATGTGGTGCTTAAATCTATTCTTGCTAATAAGAGCCACTTGAATTTATTTCTGAGTGCAAGTTTGGTCCATCCTGTTCTGGAGCTAAATTCATGGCTTGCTTTTTGGGTTGCCTCCTCCTTCCGTCCTGTCCCCCAGCTGCCAAACCCTCCCTTCTCCACCGTGCCCTGGCATACAGCATCACCGTGTCTTGAATTCCAGGACTGCATATGTGCCAGCTGGAGACATTGAGCTTGTACAGGTATAAATTTTGGAAGCAACAAAAAAAGATGACTTCAGAAAAACCTTCTTATTTCTGCTGAACTTTCTCTTTGCTCAGAGCCCAGCGATGTTGAACAGGCGTCTCAGAAGCTTGGCCTATGTCAGTCTTTGTGCAGCATTTGGCTTTGTGCAGGGTAGCTCCCAGGCTTTGCTGTGGTTCTTCTCACAGGCGTCCTTGCACGCTCGCTCCTCCAGGCTGGGGCAGTCCAACGCGCATGTGGTTGCGGTGCCATGGAAGCAGACCCCAGCGCAGGTGGTGGCAGGAAGTCCACCTCTCCCTCCGCCCTGCCCTCAGCAAGCAGGCAAGGGCTGCCAAGACCAGCAGTGCTGGGTCATGCCGAAATCTCGCTGTAGATCCGTCCTGCAGTACCGGAGTGAGACACTGAGAAGCTGTTTTCATCCATTTTCATCTCCCCGCTGTGAGCTGTTCTTGGATCCTGCCCCTCCATCTCCACAGCCAAGAATCGAAAGATGAGCTTCGAATAAGGTGCTTGCAGGCAGAAAGCCTGGCAGTTCCCGTGCTGCCCTTTTCTCCCCTGTCCTCCTTTGCTTTTACAAACCTGTTCCATAAATTATCTCCGTTGACAAAATCACACTTATATCAAGCACTTGCCCACTTAATTCTTCCACTTGTAGTTTTTCTTTCCTCTGGGCAGGGTTGTTTCTTAGCAGCTTCAAGCGCAAAGATGCCTATTTGTTAAGTCTTTCCTGGCTTCAGAATTGAAACTCTTTAATATTCCTGTCTTCTGTGAGCTCTCTTCCATGATCTTTCCTTCACTCACCATCCTACTCCCCTTTATCGAGGCCTGCCTTGCTCACAGATTTTGTGCCTAGGGAGGGACTGGGATATTCCTGTTGTGTCATACCAGGCTGCCTGCTGTCCCCAGGGAAAAGGGGAGAGATGTGAAATAAAAGGAGGAGTTGGTGCTTCCATGCTTGTTGAGAAGTGCCGGCTTTTGAAATACTCTAAGCCTGATGTCTCTTTCTTGGAGAATAGATATGATGTGTCTAATGATGCTGACTGCTTCCCACTTGAGTTGCCCACTGCCTGATCCAAGAGGGATTTATTACCTCTGAAGTGGGGCTCGTTCAGCTCACTTTAGGTAATGGGCAGCTGAAAAAGCAACACTTTTGCTTTTTCCTAGCAGAAAACATCCTGCAGAGGATTCATTATTAATAATAAGCTGCTAAACCTTGTCATCTTTGATAGCCAGGCATGTGCTATTAGCTGAACTCAGTGGTTTAGTCCCGTCCTATAACCTCCCTTTAACCTTGCTGCCAGCTGTGCCTATTTCACCATTAATATTTACACTTAATATTCCCACTTACTGCTTAATAACTGGGAGTCAAGCCCTGTCTCATCAAAATTAGCTGTTCTCTGGGGCTCAGGCACAGCAGCCTTGGCTCATTAGTACCTGGTTGAGCAGGGAGGGCTATCGCCCCAGTGTCGAAAGGGAATTAAGGTGTGAAGAGTTAATGAGTTATTATGTGGCAGAGGTGAGCTGATGTAAGATGTGGGAGGGTCGGAGAGTTTATTTTTCTGTTCCCTCCTTTCTGCACGTGTTGGACCACATCTGAGGATCGGGTAAGGCAGCTCAGCTTGCTTACCTTGGCGTAAAACTGCTCTCCCCGGCACGGCACCCTGTCCCAGCTGACGTTTTGGCAGGTTAGTAAGGCGAGTTGGCCCGCCGTGGCTGACGCAGAGCCTGGCACGGGCAGCTGTGGGAATGCCTGGGGTGGGGAGGTGGAGGAGAAGGGAGCTCTTGCCTGGTGGCAGTGGCCTGTGTGACCATGCAGCTCGGAGGACCCCGAGTAACCCACCGCAGGACTTCTCCCATCTCCAGCTGGTGCCCTGACTGCCTGACTCTTGCCTTTCGCTAGGCTGAACTGAAAATGTGGAAAACAGATGTGACCCGACGATACTATCTTGTTTAACTATCTACATCCAGATGTTTCCAGCTTGTAGTGCTAATTTCCACTTACAGTTATCCAAGAGCTAAATCCAAGATGCTCACTGCCTTCATGTCTGGGAAGAGAAGTCGAACTAACTTTAATGTTAATCGTGTGATCCATTACCTTGCTCGATCCTACATCTCTTGCATCCAGGTAGGGCAAGACTGTCCATACCCAAACCGCCGCATGCATCTAAAAATCTCCTTCTTGTAGTGAAGATATTTCTTCATTAACTGGATGAAAGGATTGAAAAGCAAGAGGAATAAGACTATTTTGAGAGTAGCCCGTATTTCAGGATAAGTACTTTGCAAGGGCTTTTCATCGTGTCCTTTTTTTGAAGATGGTATGAATAGCTTTCTCTGAGGGATGCTCTTAGAGAATCCCTTAGAGACTGCACATGCCTTTCTTAAATGTCATTGGCACGTGACCACTGGGCACGGAAGGACTCGTATGAATTTTTCTAACTCTGTTTGAAAGGGAAGCTGTTCTTTCAGCCTCTTGCAGAATCTGTATGACAGGAGACGCTGTAATCAGGCTGCAGCGGTAATTGCATTTGTAATGTGAAAGACAGAACGGCGTCTAAAATTCTCATCCTCGACTGGCTCTGTGGGGACTCAAGGTAGTTTAAAAAAAAAAAAAACAAACCCCAACAAAACCAACAAACCCAACCATTGCTTTTGACATTTGAAATTGGTCTGGGCAAAACATTAGGAAACAGCTTTCTCTAGGGGACAAGATGATCTAATACATCTGACTTTAAAGAAACATGCTCCCGTGGAAACTTGTTTCTGTGCCTATTCCAAAGCACTGGCTGCTGCCTTGATCTCCCCTGCCCCCCCGTACCACCTCCGCATAGTCAGCAAGTTCCAGTTAAACTGCTCTTCTGCCTTTTATTTTGTGCATATACCTGAGTTAGCTCTATTCCTAAGTAACCAGTTCCTTGTCAGAAGAAAGGCTTCCAGGATGCTACTGGAAACTTATTGTCTGTTTCTGGAGAAAAACTGCTTGCTTTTAAGTATTCTGCCCAAGATCTTGACTATTCCAGTGCAGCCGAGGCTTCCTGTGTTAGTTGACCTTCTTGGGATGAAGTTCCA
The DNA here is from genome assembly GCF_034638445.1 of Ciconia boyciana. Lineage (NCBI taxonomy): Eukaryota > Metazoa > Chordata > Aves > Ciconiiformes > Ciconiidae > Ciconia > Ciconia boyciana. Next base: position 3,560,785 of record NC_132938.1, on the reverse strand, counting down.
GCCACTCACATGCACTGTCTGCATTTAGCTTTAAGAGAGAAGTCTGGAGAACAAATCTGTGCCGTAGGATTTCACCACCACTGCTTTGTTGTTCCTTTGACATTGCAGTTGCGATGTATGACGATCCTCGGTGTAGCAACCGTGATTTACAAACAGAAGCTCTCAGCTGCTTAATGCTGTTGAATTTTGAGGGGTGTGGAGACGGGAGCTGAGCTGGAGCGACCCGCAGGGGTCGGATATCCCCCGAGCTGTGGGAAGTCACACCTGGAGCTCAGTGGCTTGGGCTAGGGATGCTTCTGCGATGGCAGATCCTCCCCAGTCCTTCCTCTAGCCAGCCCCCTCTGCAGTTCAGACCTTTAGAGCTCTTTAGTACAAAGACAGCGAAGGGGACTTAGCATCCCAGGTGCACATGAGCTTGTTTACATCCGAATAACTCGAGGTTTTCCTTTAAAAAAGGTTTGGCATTCCCTGTTTGGCTGACTTGAACGCTAGGCTGATTTCTTTCTTGTATGTAATCATAGGTGTGGCATGGACTTTCCCAATAGGATGTTGCTTATTCAGTCCCGTTCTTCCCTCGTACTGCATAAAGAATATAATAGACTATCTTTTCAGGGTCTGATTCTTGCTGGTTTGTTCAGGAGCAGGTGCCAACAGGCACTTTGGGCGTGCATGAAGTGATACAGGAGAAGCTTGTCTGGAATTGACTGTAGCCTCCTCTCTGCCTCTGAAGGATTTAACCTCCTTGAAAGGATTCCATTTGCATGAAATCCACCTGTAACGATGCAACCTGAAAAAAAATGAACTCCCATCTCTAGCAGACTGACTCGTGTTGGTGTTTGGGTTTTTAACCGGGGTGAATGAGTCAGCCTGTCCTCAATTGAGCGTTAGTGCAGTGAAAGCACCAGGACTATCAGCACCGCTTGACCACCCGTTTCCTGTTGTTCTGGAGGCCTGTGCATGGCTGTAGGAACAGCTCTTGCCTCTGTCCTGCTGCTGCAGATATTTCCAATGTGCTAAACTACAGAGAAAGAGGAAAAAGTGCTCTGTGCGGTTGCCTCGGTTTGAGAGGGGCAAGTTTTCTGCTCCTTGTGTTCTCTGCTGGCTGTCCCTGGCGGCTAAGTCTCAAAACTTCTCACAGATTTAATAACTTAGGAGAAATCCTCTTAAAAAACAGCAGTGGGATACAACCATCTTCCCCCTGCTCCCGTTTCCCAGGGGGAGCAGGAATGGTGCTTTGTGTAAGTAAAGACCTGCCACTTTGCTGAGCTCATATGCATTTTTCATGGCACGCTGGCTGAAATCCCTACGTTACGCTGGCTGCACCTCCTACTGACCTCTTCTCCGTTTCATTTTTAAGTCACGGAGGTTGCTTCATTGGGGTGCCACAGACACTTGATGTGCTTCTCCATCTCCCACGTCCTGTCCTTGGCTCTCCCACTAACCTCCTCAGAGCGATGGAGGTGCTCCCCTCGCTTTTGTTACTTGCCTTTTCCTTTCTTTCAAGCTTTTAGGGCCAGGGTGCATGTTTGCAAGAGTGTCTACATGTTTCCCGTTCTTGGGACTCTACGGTATGTGTCTTCTCTGCTTATTGTTCCCAAAAGGAGGACCAGAAACATGGAGAGATCAAGACCTTGTCTGAACCTGAACTTCTGGTATCGTAACTCATAACTGATAGGGAGCTTGCCTAGTCGCTCCACAAATAAATCTTTATAAATCACCATTTACACTATAGAACTTCATGCAAGTTGATTGCAAAGTCACTTAAAGTGCAACAGAATGAAAGATGTTAGCTGTTACGAGGTTAAGGCTTTAAAGGTAGATAAGTACCTACCTAGAAGCCACAGAGGACTGGTGACTACGAAGTGATGGCAGACTCATACCAAACTCTTGTATCCCAAGGACGAAACACAGCCTGGGTGTCTCAGGACCATCCTTTGCATACTAGGCACTCATATTTTTCGTTGTTCATCCCTTCTTCCTAAGAGAAGAACGCAAGGACGTGCGGTAATGCCACAGAAGAGCGTATGTGCCCGGGTGCTAGAGGCACATCTTTGGCTTGTCAGCACGCGGGATTATGGAAACTGGCACTTGTGGAGATGGGAACCATCCCGACTGAAGTCAAAGCAGATGGGACGCACAGACTGAACCAGCCCGTCTAGTTTATGCTTTATTAATTAGACATGTTATCGGAGTCATCGGTATTTTCTTTCCTTTTCTCTTTCCAAACCAGTTCTTCTGCTTCTTTGCCCGCAGAGATACTAATGAGGAGCACAGTTTGAATCTTTAAGACTTGCATGGCAATGCTTGTTTGTCGTGGTCGATGTTAACGCCGTAAAAACTTTGGGGTGAGAACTCAGTGGAGCTTTGTGAGCTGTGGGTATCATAGTTTTTGGAGTTGATGGTACTGTTCTGGTAGCTTTGTAATCTTTGGAGTTGATCGTACTCTCCTGGTAGCACATCCTCCCCCTGCACGCTGTCGGTGTTTGTAAACACTTCCACCCCATGTGTTAAGCTACGCTGCTACTTGCCATAGGATCCTTAAAAACTTACACGGATTGAAAAACTGACTGGATAAACTAATGGAAGGAAAGCGTAGAGATCCCTGGGCAGAAACAGTGTGTGCTGGAGACTGGGAAGTGTTCTGGGGAGAAAATGGTACATGCTGGTGCGGGTCTGACCTTGCTTCCTAGACCTGCTGCTGGTTGCTGTTGGAGGTATTGAATTAAACGGATCTTAGATGTGGTCTGTCGTGCTCATTCAGGCAGTCTCAGGCTGTAACTATGCACACTAATTTTTAAGATTTTACTGAAGGAGGGAAAAACCTTTTGGAGGTTAAAGCACTCAGCTGGGAGCCGGGAATAGAGGTTTCCCCAGATTCCCCTTTGGATCTCTTTCCCCCAGCGGGTTAGTATCTGCATCCTCAATGGCAGTGCCCTTATCTGTATGTGAGGGTGAAGTGGATTGTAAAACCCTTCGAGTGTGGCGTGCCTGTATCTGATGTGGGAGATGGCGAAACCACGTCTGATGTGGGAGGCGGCGAAACCCTGAAAAGCCAACCTGTGCCTGCGTACCCGCCCTTCAGACGCATGGGTCTGTTTTACAGCTGCCGTTTGGTGAGGTAAAGGGGAGGTCTATGGATTTGCTTTATGTCTGCTGCTCTTCCGGGGAAAATACTCATTCACTGAATGAGCCGCAGGATCGGCCCTGCACAAATAGGGGGGAAATAGCAGTTAACGGTCAGTTTGTCAGCTGGCTTGGATACGGCACAGATCCCTTCCCTGACAGCAGGACAGATGATGACCGTGTTCAGGCTCTTCCCTTGCACATACACGCAGCGTATGTTGTCCTTGAAGTCCTTTTCCCAGGCGTGGCGTTGCCTTTGTGCATGCACAGCGTCTACCGTGTTAATAGGATGCTGGTGTCTTATATCACCAAGTTAATTGGGTCCCTCGGTGCAGGGATATTTCCTGCTGCTGCATCCTCTTTCTAAAGCTATGCGTCTACCTCGAGTACTTCACTGCTGATGAAGATACGTGATGCTGAGCTATCTGCCGTGCCTGAAGGCAGCGGAGGTTAAGTCGCAGGTAAACCTTTGGGATTGCTTTCAGGCTCTGAGGGATGCACATGCTGAGAGCGCTACTGGAGTCATTTTAATTGCGGCATGTTTATCAGGCTTACTGTAAACACAGCAGGAGATTGCTGCTTCTCCGGAGCCTGAAAGCCATGCATCACCCTGCGACGGTGTCTCGATCGCAGAGAGCTATCGGGCACAGGTATGCGCTGGGAGAGATCTCAGCTGGTTTGTTTCCAGCTGAGGATGAAATCTCTCTGGGTCTTGTGCTTCCTCCTCGTGTCAAAATTGAATGATTTTGTAACAGGCTTTGGTATTGTGGTTCCTCCTTCTGAAAGCAAGCAGCCCTGTTGCTAGGGGCGGGGGAAAAAAACCTGAGGAATACTAACCTTCAGCGGTCCAAAACTGTAGATAACATTGAGTCACTGCTGAAAGCCTCAAAGCAAAACAGATGTTCATTTCTAGTGACTAAGTATTAAAGGTACCAGACGAGCGAAGTTTTAACGAAAGTTTTTAATTTGTGGTTGGTAACTGAGACAAAGCATGAGCAAACAAGGTTTGCAATGCAAAAACGGGCCTCTCTCCTCTCTTAGAATTGCCTGCATGTTTTCATTAAAACTTTTTTCCATTTTTTTCCCTTCTTTTAAATAGGTCTTTCCGGCTTGACTCATTCTCACTGTAATTGTAACCTTTAGTTCTGGGTGGGAAGGCAATTATTTTGCAAGGCATGAGACCAGTGGTAGGGTGAGTGGGCTTTTGTTGCTGCCTCTGTCATCTCACTGTTTAACAAGTCGCTTCTCTAGGATCATCTTGTGTCTGTGAAGTTGGGGATAATTGTACTTGTTCTCAAAAATAAGGAAACTGGGCTTAATGGTGCATCTGCTTAGCGTTACTTTTGAATTCATGAATGAGTAGAAAACTTTGAATCTGAATGTGATTGTCATACAGCTGTTAGCCTTTGAGTAAGAGGCAATTTTTGAAGACCTATGTTCTTAAAAGGAAAAAAAAAATAAATAAAATAAGATCACAACTGTGATCCCAGGAACATGGGCTCTTTGGGCAGCCAACACTGGAAGCTCCTCGAGATGCTTCTGGTCTGGGTGTTAGGTTGCCGTTCCTTTGATCATTGGCAGGAAACCTGCAGCGCTGTCTGGCTGTTTGAAGCACAAGTGCTGCATCCCTCCTTGCCGCTCAAGGCTGAGCGCCCGTGCGGAAGAGCACACGATTGAATGCTCGAACATAAAAGGGAAGGAGTTGTGCCCTGGTCCCTCTTCTCAGCAGCATGTGCAGTGTGAGCGCTTGGGGGTTTCTCAAGTCCAATGAATAGCTAATATAAAACACATAAAAAGTCCTGAGAAAGAGGACCATGGGCAGAACTTCCCTCCTAGGTAAGTCCATTAATCACTATGTTATGTACTTTCTGGTGTAGTGACTTGCATATTTGGCTGCTTAGCATCGTAGCATCATCAGGGAAGGACCGAAAAGACCATGGGCTGACTAGGCTGCTCTCCCTGGCATATGGGAAGTGGATTTGAAGTGCTGAGCCCAAGTGGGAGCTGAAGCCAGGGCTCCATCTCGCTGGTCTTGCAGGAATTAGCTTTTCTTATTGGCAAGTTCTAGATGGTTTCTATTAAGAAAAAGGCTTTTTGGATCTCTTCTGAGAGTATCTCCCTTTGTAGGCTTTCTCAGGAGCCTGTATGCTGAGCACTTGATCTTCCATCCCACTTAAGGGAAGAGCGGCAGACACCAAACCTTATTGGCACCTTATTTCACTTAATTCTTGCATTTAATTGTTCTTGATTGGGCTTTTAAGAGAGTTTCTGCCAACATCAAGAAGCTAAACATTCAAATAATTATTGTGGTGATGGAAGCGATCAAAGAGGCCATGGGGTTCCCGGTCTGTGTGCAGTGGAGGAAAGGAGCAGGCTGGGTTTGATCAGCTCTCCTGGGACACGCCAGGCTCTAAGAGTTAATTTTGCTACCGGCTTCTCTGTCCATGAGCAATCCATTTGTGCTGGAAGTAAATGGCAATTTCCTGCAGTGAGGATAGGCTTCACTACTGGAGAAAATGATGTATATTTATCTTCCATATAGCTGATGCTCTCTGTGCCTTTTTTACTTGTTCATCTAAACTAAACTCTTTGGTGATGAGCTTGCCTGTATGAGGTCAGATTTCGTAGCGACCTACAAGTATTTTTCTTTCTTGCATGTACTGTTCCCTGCAATTTCTGTCACTGCAATAATCAAGCAGTATCCCTCAAGAAGACTGAGTAGATAAATGTGAGATTCTCTGGGTTTTTTGAGCCAAAACTATAAGAACAGGTAGGAGATGGAGCAGCTCATCCTGGAAACCATTTCCAGGCACTTGATGGACAAGGAAAGCATCAGGACTGGTCAGCATGGATTCACCAAGGGGAAGTCCTGCTTGACCAACTTGAGAAACTTCTACGATGTGACCAGCCTGGTAGATGAGGGGAGAGTGGTGGACATTGTCTACCTGGAGTTCAGTAAGGCCTTAGACCCTGTCTCACATAAGATCCTCCTAGAGAAGCTGTTGATGTATGGACTAGATGAGCAGGCAGTGAGGTGGGTTGAAAACTGGCTGAATGGTTGGGCCCACAGGGTGGTGACCAGTGGCACAAAGTCTGCTGGGAGGCCAGTAACTAGCAGTACCCCAGGGGTCAATACTGGGTCGAGTCCTGTTTAACATCTTCATTAATGATCTGGATCATGGGGCAGAGTGCATCCTAAGCAAGTTTGCTGACGACACCGAACTGGGGTCCAACTGAGAAGAGTGGTTGATACTCCAGAGGGTCGTGCTGCCATCCAGAGGGACCTCACCAGGCTGGAGAAATGGGCCAACAGAGACCTCATGAAGTTCAACAAGGACAAGGGCAAAGTCCTGCCCCTGGGGAGGAACAACCCCAGGCACCAGTATGTGCTGGGGGCCACCCAGCTGGAAAGCAGCTTGGCAGAGAAGGACCTGGGCGTCCTGGTGGACACCAAGTTGACCGTGAGCCAGCAACGGGCCCTTGCGGCAAAGAGGGCCGGTGGTGTCCTGGGCTGCGTTAGACAAAGCATTGCCGGCAGGTGGAGGGAGGTGATCCTTCCCCTCTGCTCAGCGCTGGGGAGGCCACCCCTGGAGTGCTGTGTCCAGTGCTGGGCTCCCCAGGACAAGAGAGACACGGACACAGTGGAGAGAGTCCAGCGAAGGGCCACGAAGATGACGAAGGGACGGGAGCATCTCTGCTGTGAGGAAAGGCTGAGAGAGCTGGGACTGTTCAGCCTGGAGAAGAGAAGGCTCAGGGGGGTCTCATCAATGTCGACAAATACCTGAGGGGAGGGTGCAAAGCGGACGGAGCCAGGCTCTTTCCAGTGGTGCCCGGTGACAGGACAAGGGGCCATGGGCACAAACTGAGACACAGCAGGGTCCCTCTGAAGATCAGGAAACACTTTTTGACTGCGAGGGTGACCGAGCGCTGGCACAGGTTGCCCAGGGAGGTTGTGGAGTCTCCCTCCTTGGAGATCTTCAAAAGCCATCTGGACGTGGTCATGGGTAACCAGCTCTGGGTGGCCCTGCTTGAGCAGGAGGTTGGAGCAGATGGTCTCCAGAGGTCCCTTCCAACCTCAACCACTCTGTGATTCTAAGACAGGAAGGTTGAGGTCCTCAGGAGATACAGGAGTGGGCTGAGCCCTCTGTAGGGGTGTGACTGTGTATATAAATGCAGCTAGATTTTGAATCGTACAGCACTATCTGATCACGTCTTGTTTGTTGTATGCAGTGCTGTATAAATGTAAAATGGCTTAATAATTCTTCTCTTGCCATTTTGGATTAATCTGTATCTTTATGCTGTGTGTTTTCTTTCACTTGCTTCCTCCTTTCACCTTCCCAGATGTCTCCTCGGAGCAAACTTCCGTGACTCTCATTGTTCTGCTTGTTTTCATTCTCCTTCTTGGGTAAATTTATTTTTTTTTTCTAAGTGTGGTTTCCTAGAGCTCTGCAAAATGCTCTTTCCCTGCTGCATTTTGAAGTATTAGTTGCAAAAGAAAGGGGAGTGTGTCCTAATTCGGGTGCATTTCTTTATCTTTTTTTTTTCTTTTAAAAAATGACTAAAACCACGAATAAATAATGCTAATTTTTGCTACCATCTGTGAACGCAGGACCAAGCTGTTTCAGAGTAGCATTTTTAGTGCTTTCTTTATCTGTTAAGGGAGGAAGAAAAAAAGCTCTTTGCCTTAGCAGCAATAACCTATCTGCCACAAATTGTAGTCTGTGCTCCCATCTACCACTAAAACCCAAAGCAAACAAAGATCCGTGCAAAGACAGGAAGCGTTTTGGGTGTAATTGCTGGTAGATCTTTGCTTTCGCCATTTTTGGTTTCACCCAAAAAGGCAGCCAAGCAGTGCTGCGGTTCACTTGGGTGGATTTATTATGAGCTCTTGCTGTGCTCTAATTTGACATTTTTGGCAGCTCTGTGAGTTTTTTTTTTTAAAACATGAAAAATAAATGAAAATGTCCCATGGAGGAGAGGGAAGGGGCCGGTGTGCGGCAGCACGGGTGAGCTACGCCCTGTCGACAGCCCTGCCTCCAGGCTGCTTAGTCTTGGCCTTGAGCCTCCGTTTTTGTAATCCTGCCCTGATCCCTCGCCTTCTGCATCGATCAGAGTTGGAGGACCCTCCAGTTTGACCAGATCGAACTGGGAAGCAGGTCTGTCCCGTCATCTGAGCGATGATGAGGTGGTGGTGGTGGTGGAGTCAGTTGACCTTGGCTATTTCAGATGACCTTACCGGTACCAGGACCTGATTTTGGGGCTACTTTGGAGGCTGAAAAAAAAAATCAAACCTTGAATATGGTCCAGAAAACTGTGGAACCGGTCTGGTTCCTGGAGCCCATGTGTTGAATAGCTGGATGGTGCCACGGTGCAACCCTGCGTCGGGGTGAGGTCTCCCCTGTGAAGTCCTTGTGGCTTTTTCTGCTCTGTTTGTCTCTTGTTCATGTGCGTTTACCTAAACCATAATTGGACTGTGATTTAGCATCAGGTCTTTAGGGAAGCTTGTCACAGCGGTGTGTAATAGCGTAATAAAAACGTAACTGCTTAGCTTTAATGTGTCAAAATGACTCATTTAAAATCATATTGGAGATATGAGGGTCTAGAAGATAAGTGAGACTTGCATGGGGAGGGAATATTGAGTAATGGACCCACAGCTATAATTGGGGGGTTATATCTTCCATTTCGGATCTGAGGAAGTGGTTTATCTGCCTGAAAAATTGTTTTTCCTTCCCCATGCGCTGAATTGGTTGGTCTGGCAGGAGTCAGCACTTGCCTGGGTAGACGCATGTGAAGAATTCAGCTACTTGGCAATCCTATGCATTGTGCAAGTTGTGCAATATATAAACTGCTTAAGTATTGATCCTTTTTCCATATTTTTTTTAAATAAAGCTTCCTTCTAAAAAGCTTCACCATTTCTGGTCTCATAGTCTCCTAAAGCACTTCATGAAGTGTGCAGGATTTTTCCCCTGTGCCCCAGTCTGTACGTAAATGATACTTCTCTCAACTTCCTCCACATATTCTCTGCTTCCGATGTGTAATAATCCTGTTACAGCTAACTGCTTTATTGAATCCTAGAGGCAGATGCCTCTTGCATTTCTATATGATATGGAACTTGAGGTCTGACAGGGTGGTGTGTAGTCCTCCCCTTCTGGAAGCAAGAAACTGAGATGGAGGCAGGGAAAACATCCGTGTCCCTATAGCTAACCCCTCTTTGCCTATAGCTAACCCCTCTGTCTTGTCTGAATATGGAGCAGCCATGTACATCTCCTCCCATCCCGCAGGAGGCCAGGGAAGTGGCAGACAGATGTGCGAAGGATTATTGTATTTGATCAGGCTTTGAAATGGGTTGTAGATAAAGCCCTTGGTGTTTACTGGGCCATTAAACATTTATTAGCCTCTGTCCCCGTGTGTTGCTAGCACTGTAAATAACATCTGTGATTAAAGTGAAGAGCGGGGTCAGCAGTTGCCTTTTGCACCGATGTTTGTAAACGCAGAAGCAAGTCGTGTAATTTTAAAAGCCTGGTTGGGGGAAGCATCTGCCCAGATGCCTTGGGGAGCGGGGGCAGATGAGCTGGCAGACTGGAGCTCCTCTTGATCACGAGGAAATGCTGAAATCTTAGGAAGTGGGAGAATTTAAACAACAATGAAAAAAGATTAGGGCCAGAGTTAGGAGTTAGTTTATCCCTGCCCTTCCTAACAAAAATACTTAATGCCCTCAGATCAGAATGGCTTTTGGGTCTGGATTTAATTAGGTTGAAGGAGGGTTCATGCCTCTCCCCCCACACTGCCCCAATAACCCCCCGGCCGCCCCCATGCTCGGCCACGCGCACCAGGCTCGCCGAGGCCGGGGTTTTCGCTTGTCGGCATTTCCATCATCGGACTTTTATTTCCCTTACACCCCCTCCCCAGGCTTTAATAGGGAGAGGAGAAGCATTGCCGCAGGGCTGAGACTTGGCTTGTGGGGTCTTTGCTGCAGCACCTGGTCGGATGATAGGGTTTTTGAAAGGAGGACTGTGAAGGGATTACTCTGTATTGCTGGGAGGCCACAGCCTGGTGATTCATACCGCAGGCAATCCCTCTGAAGTCAATGAGATTGTAAAGCGTGTAAATCAGTATGGAATTTGGCATTTTCCTAGAAAAGTGGGGGATATTTGTTTTACTTGCATATAAATTACTTCTAATAAGAGTCTTTAGACATGACTGGTCCTTCTAATCACACCGTTGCTCCTTGCAGTCCCAAAGTTACTCTTGTTATCCTCTCATTTTAAATAATTAAAAAAAAAAAAAACAAACCCACTTGCGTGGGAAATATCTGTGGTTGCTGCTGGGCTGTGGAGCGTTGCTGGGAATGACTCAGGCAGGAGCGTGTCCTCATGCGCTTGGGACCTGCGGTGTGAATGGAGAAAGGAGACGGTCTTGTTTTCACACTCTCTCATTTTGAGTCTCTGCCGTATTCCTTTTCCACCATTTAGATGTCATCAGGCTGAGGGATAATTAGAGGGAGCCTGTTTTGCTACAAAGCCGGATCGGGAATCCACATTGCCGTGAGCGAGCCTGGGTTATTTGTTGGGGAATGCAAAGCGATGGAGTAGGTGTCCGGGGAGCATTGCTGCACCACGAGGGAGAAGATGCTCTGCTGCTTATTCCCTGTGTCTGCAGAATATACCTCCTTTCTACAACAACTGAAAAATAAATAAAAATTGATCGTCCTGTTTATCAAATGCAAATATAAAAGCTGTCGTTGCAATACTTTGAGTTGGAGAGGGGATATTGGTTCTTTCAGTGGTGCTCTGCAGCCTGGCAGTCCCTGTCAGCGACACCAAGGTGCTCAGGGGCAAACCCGGGAGTTGCTGTCGGAGCTCCCAGGCATCGGTTCAGCTGCCAGCTTTGCTGCCTGGGTGCTGGTGGGTGGTTTGGGTGCTGTGCACAGCAGTTTACTCTCTGTGCGAGAGAGCTTTAGTGCTCTAGTAAACCATTATAATAAAGAAAATCAGCTTTTCACTTGCTACAGTTGAGGGGTTGTTAGCTTTGGCCAAGAGGTTCTAACAGCATAGGTGGGTTTAGCAATTTAAGACTTGCCTTACCTTATAAAAATGCATCTTGCCTGTTTATGTGTTGTGCAGCATGTGGAAAGTGTGGCGAGCTTTGGTTGAAAATGAAATCTAAAACTGGAAGGAGTCCTATAGAAAGTAGCTGAGAAACTGAATGTATTTAACTGAATAATTGAGAAAATAACCAGGTCCCATTGAGCTGGTTGCCAAGGAAATAATTCACTCGTCTCTTCCCCATCTTGATGAAATAGTTATTGTTTTCCTCTCCTCCTTACTAACATACCCACAACTCCAGAAGAGCCACCTATCCGCTCCCGCAGATGGTCTAACTGATGCATGCCTAATTCCACCTCGGAGCCATTTTTGTGAGCAGAGCATAGCTTTGAAGGCACCTTCCCCTGTGTCAGGCCTCCAGAAGGGTTTGTACAGTTGAAAGGTTTGTCCCCTTTTTCCCCTGATGCTGGCTGGCCTAACAAGGGTCCTGCTCTTGCCCACAAACTTTGCCTTCTCTAGAAAAGGGAAAATAAGGTGGTTTTTAAGGCAGCGGTCTAGATTTGGATGTAAAATCTGGCACAACGGAGATCTTTCCAGCTTCAGGCCAAGTGCTGTTATGTTCCTCGTTGTCTTCTCTGCAAACCAGAACAGCTTAACGCTAATTTTTTTTTGTTCATTAGGCTCCTGGTGTATTAGCAGACTGTGTAGCCATGGGCTACTCCCCAGATGGCCCCAGCTATGGTCTTCAGTTGTCTTCTCCACCCTCTCCGTGCCTTCTGCAGGCTGGTGTACCTGCAGCTGTGCTTGTGATACTTTGATAAACTTATTTTATATGGAGACGACATTAGTGGCTGGGACAATCTCAGTTATATGGGACAGTCCCGGTCATCCACAACAAAATTCAAGCCGTTGGGACAATGAAAAGGCTGTTTGCTTAATATGGCTGATCCTTGTGAAACGACTCGCTCATCTTGGCACAAGCCATTAACTGGGTGTTTCTCTCTTACAGGGCGCATCGAGAATAATCATCAGCCTTAATAAGGATTGATTGCGTACTACCCATCGTCGTCCCGGTTTGGTATTAATCGGAAAAGCTTTGACCGTCGCGTTGGGGAGGTGAAAGTTGAATGAGCGTCCCTTTTAAGGTATAGTAGAAACATAAATGAGATGTTTTGGGTGGAAGCTAGTACTGCTGTAGCCTGCGCAGGAGAACAGCAGCTTTCGGAGGTGCTGAGCGTACAGCTTTCTCCTGGCTTCATATCTCTCAGTCTTGCAACATCTACATGGTCAAACCCGTGGTCCATCGTTCCCCTGTTTGATCTTAATGAGCATGGTCTTCTTAGACTGGAGGGTTGCCTTTGTTTTGATGCAAACTTTCATGAACCCAGTATTTTCTCTTTATTTACTTGAAAGAATCTTTCATTTTTGAAACTTTCAGTTTGTGTTGCGAGGCGTGAAGAGTTTGGGTATCAATATTTGCGCTTTTTTGAAGAGGGCTTTTCTCAAGGCTTTTTTTTTTTTTTCTTGGTTATATAAACCAGTATAACGTTGAAATACACTGACGTCTGCTATTACCTTGGCACAGATGGCTGTGTAATTCTGGCATGAGTGATTTATGAAGGAGGGGGAAAGAAAAAACCCAGAGTCTTTTTGAGGAAAGGAAGGTCATGAAGTAAGAAAGAAGATTATGGAGGAAGAAGGAACGTTACTCAGGACGTTAGTGAATTAAAAAACAACATCCAGCAGGGAGTTTGTGGGCAGTTGTTCTGGTCAAAGTTCTTCCCATGGTCCGACTTGAGGAAAAGATTGAGGAATGCTTTTAAAAAAAAATTAAAATCTTACAGTAAGACTTCTTGTTCAGTATTTCAAAGGACTCATTCCAACCAAAATGGATTTGATGCTAGGATGGTGTTGCTAGAGTAGCAAATTGAGATGTGCGTGCAAAACCTGGTAATTTTTATAAAAGAGGTCTTTTTTTAAAGCATTTCTTGTTGCTGTGGCTTTCACAGATTCACCCTGTCTGGTGATGACATTTGTATGTGTGGTTTGATATTTCCTTAAAGCTTGCACATAGGGTCCTGCTCACACTGCGTGCTTCACAAACTTGACCAATTTATGGTTTCATATAAAAATTCTTTGAACTCTTTGCAAACCTGGTGTGATGCCTCTGTGCCAAACTGAAGTCAATCGTAACTTTTATGGATGACTAAATGCTTCCTTTTGAGTTTGTGTGATACTTAGCAACGAGTTTCGGATCTGTTAGTGTGTGTGTATGTACTTAACTGAATTTCATGTTGGCTTTTGCTACGTATATTTTTTAGTCTGCTTGGCTCACTTTTTGATTTGGGGACGACTGCTATTGAGGTCAACAGCTGAATTAATCCCACTAATTGACTGAGAAGTGGCCAACTGTCCTAGAAGAAAGGCTTTGTCTTTGGTGCATGCTTTCTCCATAGCTGATTGCAGAGAAGGATTCATTTCAATGCAACAGAAGAAATTTGCCTATGATGCACACCGTGAAAGTTAATAACCTAAACTCTGTTTATTATTCAGTTTTTGCTTGTATACGAAAAGCCTTTATAGAGAAGCAAGAAATCGATGAATATATTCAAATGTCTGCCAAAATAATGCAGGTGCTGTCATAATCCAGTGAATATGTAGGACAAAGATGCTACCTGCACTGAGGCACTAGCTTTCTCAGAAAAGCCTGTGGTCTGGATGTGCCTGTCAAGGCTTCTTAGCTGTTTGGGGTTGGAAGCTGGTAAGTCAGTGGCCAAGCTGGAATCCTAAGGCCGCTCGGATCGGCAGGATGCACCTGAACTCACGTGAAAAGGAGCGGCCGTGGGCTGATGCTTTGTCCTGGCCAGTGCCGTCTGATTTGACTGGCCAGCGTAAACGATCTCAACAAATTGCTTGCATGAGAGTGATTTGTCTTGCATGATGAAGCCAGATGTGGATGTGATTCTGTCGGCTGGAGTGAAATAGTCCAACAGCACTTTCCTTCCGCAGCAAAATCCCTTCGGAATAAGACGGCAAGGTCCACAGCTAAGGCCATGGGACTTGTTCTGCTGTTTCAGGTAGTGTGGGCTGCTAGGCAAGATGCAGAGCTGGACGCTGGGATGCTGGAGGTGTCCATCATACTGTGAGCCGCTTGACTCTTGTGGGCTACTGGAAAGACGTTTTGGGCTGAGTCGTTTTTCTCTCTAAAACTGGGGTTATGAAATAACTGATGTCAGCTGGGAGGGCTGGAGCACCCTTTTATGCTTTTATGGCTTGCTTTTTAAAGTGTTTCATTATACATGTTACAGGTCAAAAGCATTCAGATTTGGATTACGTGGGAGAAAAGTAACGCATGAAGTCTCTACAAAGCTATCCACTCAGCTGTATCGCTAGATTTCTGGGCTTTGTTTTCACTGGTCACATTCACTTGTCACAAGTTACTGTCCTCTTTTTGTCAGCCATTTTGGCAATGTCGCACATTTATTCTAGCTCAGACTTAGCACAGGCTATAATGCTGGCAGACCAGGGAGCTTGCATTTGTGGAACGCAGGTGAGAAGACTTCAAAGTTTAGATCTGAAACCTTGGTTACATCCTAAAAGGTTCTGCATGTGTAACTGGAAACCTTGGGATCCCAGACATGGTAGTGCTCCCAGGTCTGGTGGCACCTCTGAGTAGAGGTCATGGTGGTCTCAAAGCAAAACTGGCTGAACTGAAAACACGACGTTACTGGAGGAGGGGAAGTGGGGTGGGAGGCAGAAACAGACCCACTAGCAAACACTTGCCACCTCTCCTAAAGAGCACGAGTGGGAATCATAGAATCACAGAATGGTTTGGGTCAGAAGGGACCTTTGAAGGTCATCTGTGGGTGTCAGTCTCTTCTCCCAAGTAACTAGCGATAGGACGAGAGGAAATGGCCTCAAGTTGCGTCAGGAGAGGTTTAGATTGGATATTAGGAAAAATTTCTTTACTTAAAGGGTTGTCAAGCATTGGAACAGGCTGCCCAGAGAGGTGGTGGAGTCACCATCCCTGGAGGAGTTAAAAAAACATGTAGACGTGGCACTTCGGGATGCAGTTTAGTAGGCATGGAGGTGTTGGGTTGACGGTTGGACTAGATGATCTTAAGGGTCTTTTCCAACCTTAATGATTCTATGATCTAGTCCAACTCCCCTGCAATGAGCAGGGACATCTTCAACTAGATCAGGTTGCTCAGAGCCCCATCCAACCTGACCTTGAATCCTGCCTTTCCTAGCCAGGGATGATTGCAGTGGCTCATTACTACCTGATCTTCCAGGGCTTCGGTGTCTGTCCCAGCTTACCCTACTGGGTAGGACAGTTTTGCCGAGCCATGGTTGGGTTAGCCCAGGTTTTTCCACCGTAATTATTTTCATGGTCCCAACAGGTTTACAGGAAGGGTAGGGGGGAAGTGTCCCCAGTGACGTGCAAAACTTGCAATGAGAGCAAGGGCAGGCTTATCTCCTCCCCGAGCCTTAGGCCACCAGGCCTGCCTTAGGTAAGCCTTAGGCTTGCATAAACAGTTCTGTTTAGAGAAGTTGAGGGCATTGTTTGAAAACACGGTGCTGTTTCAGTGCTGTGCTAGCAGTAAAGGATGTGGCATAGGGGCGGCCTCATAGGAAATTCAGCTTTCAAAATCTGCAGAGAAGCCACCGCCGCGCGCAGCGGCTCCGCTCCCAGCAGCGGGTCGGAAGCTGCGTTTTTGGGATTATCGCCAAGAGGCGTTTCTTGGAAACTCGTCCGCGTGCAGTGCGAACAGCAGGACGGGAGGTCTTGATTTGAACTCTAGATGATAAAACCACTGAGGTTTTGGCAGGGCTGCATGTTTGGATGCCTTGTTCTTGGCCTTTCTCGTTTGGGTGTATAGGTGAACCCCTGCCTGGGCTGGCTCAGAAACTTCCATCTGACTTCGTAGCAAGCTGAATTTTCCACTGAATAAGAAAGTTTTTTGGAAGTGAAACAACTCTATTTTTTTGGATGGAATTCTCCAACCCTTTGGCTACACCCAGTCTATTTTTCTGAATCAAACTAGTGCTGAACCTACCCTGCAGGATCATTAATTTTTCTTAAAGCGGACATTCTTCTTCCACGTTTGCCTTCCCTAATGTGTAGTCTTGCTGCTTGCGTTACCTCTCGGCCCATAAGAGGGAACGATAGTGTAGGTCACCTGCCTGCCCGTGACTCACCGAGACCCTCGACTGACTACAAACTTATTTTTTTCTGGTAAATCTCATTTTGGGCAGAAGAAGAGAGGAAGGAATGAATATGTAATCCCTGACTAGATCCAGCACCAATTTCTTCAGCAGGAATCCATAAGCGCTGCTGCAGTGAAAGTCACACTGATCATTATTATTTGCCTTTAAATTCCCCCAAAATACTCTTAGTTCCCTGTCACATAGAGATTTAGAGGCTCATAATGTGCAACAAGACACGGAGGGAGGAGGGGGAACTCATTTGGTGTAGTTCCTGGAAAGCGAGTTACGTGCTCGCATCTTGGGGCGTATGATCACGCAGATGTGGAGATTTGGGGGTTTTTTGGAGATTTTGTTTCTGCTGTCCCAACTGCTACAGGCGAACTTCAGGAGAATAAATGGAAAATGGACAGAGCTGTGGATGTAGCCTGGAGTGTCAATTAGTCTTTAGGCTGGGTCTTTTTTCTGTATAGGTTATCCATTGCTTTCTCTGAATCCTGTCCTTCTGTTTTTCAGGAAACTTTAAAATTTCTGTAGACAAGGGAGGAAAATCTCTTCCTTACTGCAAGGGCCAGGTCAGCTTCTTTTTTTGAAATCCCTGTGAGAGCAGTTAGTCAGAAAACACTGTGGGAAGTGGAGAGCTGAGCCTAGCAGAGTCAAGCTGACCTTGAATGCTCCCTTGCTTTGAGCTCAACCATATCAGCAAGGTGCAGTGGGAGCAGAAATCTTTATCAGCAACTGTCCAGGATAAGAAGGAAAATTTCCCAAAGGTTAGGCTTCCTCCCTAAGTTTTGTTCTCCAAGGAGGCCCTGAGAAAAGCAGATACACTGGGAAGTTGGTAACTCCAGACAAGTACGTGCACGCACCGGTGTGCATACCCACATGTGTGTACACGGAGTGCTTTCCCAAATAGCCTAGAACCTGAGAAAATGGAGATAAAATCAAAAGACAATTGAAGGTAATTATGCTTTCAAGGCAATTGGAGATTGGTTGAAATCTTGTGGGATTTCTGAGGCCTCCTGGTGCAATTTCAGGCTGAGTGTGGGGAGGAGAGCTTGGTCGCTGTGGTCATTATTGTCTGAGTTGTACTGTCACCTATTGCTGGTGTCAGACGATGATGGCTTTTGGGTTATGGATGACACAGATGTCGCCACCGAAACACAGTCATCTTCTCATTGCAAATTCTTCTTTATGTCACTTGGCTGCGTGCTATATGTATCCTTTCACGGTGAAGGAAGCCTACCCTTGCTCTTACACTGCACAGCACAAATTTGGATGCAATGTAAGTTCTGGGTTTAGATTAAAAAACAACAAAAAAAGTATTTTGACATGTGACTGAACTTCCTTGTTCTTCTTCCACCCACGTACCTTCCCCTTTCTTTTCATCCTCACCAAAATCTGGTCTGCATTTTATGTTTTGGGCAATGGTGAGGTTGCTAGCCTGACTTAGATCTTAATGAATTTTTCCAAAGAGCCTTCAGAAAAAGCCACATTCCAAGAAGTCTTGGATATCTCTTTGGTTTACAGAGGAATTGGGATATGACTGAACTCTTACAAATGCCAGATGTTGGACAGTTGGGGGTTTACAGGTGAGTTGGTGTGGAGTAACAGAATTAGAAATCCATCATGATGGTTAAATGTCTTGCTTCCTATGATGTGAGCTTGAGAAACAAAAGGAAGAGCCTTGCTTTAACTCTAGAAGAACCAAAGTCTTTAGGGATCTAGCAATGGGAGATCACAAAATACACAAAACTGTATGGGACTATTTCTTGCTGTGCCCTTCTGCGCCTGTGTGAACTTAGGCTGAGAAGTGCTCCGCTAACTTCAGAATTTTGCCTGACCTAACCTTTGGGTCTACAAACACGTTGTAATGAAGTACCATCAAACACGTTACTATGTGAAATTGCACTGCACTTTCTCTGGTATGTTCATGTGAGTATTTGTTCAGAAATGTACTTCACCAGTAGAAGCACATGATATTATTCAAAAGATAACACGTACTTGTTTTTATTCCCTTAAGATGGAAGATCTTTCTTCAAAGAATCATGAATGAAACAAGACAGTGCCTCACAGCGGGTATTAAGGAAAAAATAATAATGAAAAAAAGTCTTTGGAATGGTCTTTCCCTCTGGCATCTTCACTCAGGTTCTGCAATCAGTAATTCAAAGGAGGTTTTGTGGAAAGGAGAGGTGAGATGCAGGAATTGATATGCGGAGTTGACTTCCGCAAGGGTGAGAACTTCTAGAGCTGGGACCTGAACATTAATCTCTTTAATTCCAGCTCAGCACTTCACTATGAGATCATTATTCTGTTTGATTAATCTGCACAATGCCTCTAAAGCCTCTAAAGCCATAATGTTACATATGCATTGAAGAATCCTACTGCAAGTCCTCGTTTGAGTATCTAGGAGCCGTTTGCTATCCCTGACACCTTTTTTCTTGAACTTTCGAATACAAGGAAGTATTCCCTAGCCTTGACTGGTCTTACTCTGACCTGGTCATCAGGGCTGATGTATTGCTAGTGTTCATTGGGGAACATTGTTTTCAATAGGGACAAAGAGTTCTTAGTGAAAAAAATAGCTAAAATGCTCATATTTGATAGGTATGGGCACAACTGTAGCGATGACAATGTCATTCATAGTTTTCTCATAACGGTGAGTACTGTTGTGTTTTTAAGCTTAGTTTCCTAAACATAGGAGAGCGGTAACAGGACACAATCTGCTTTTATCAGCCCCTCTATCCCAAGTAGCCTTTGAACCACTGAGCAATTTCAGTCATGTTTGAGAAACTTCAAAGTCTTCCAATCTTGCAAGTTCTGTGAAAATTGAGTAGCAAGGAGATTGAGTGGAGAGATCATAAGACTTCCCAGGCTTGATGGAAAGTCTGCAGTGTAAATTTGCTTCTTGGGTAATCCATATTTGATTTGTAGGATGATGCCAACTCCTCAGTTGAGGTCATGGTATTACGAAAGCCTCACGTGTGATACGGGGCAGTCGTTTCGCCCCTCTGCCGCATTAACCCCTATTGTACGTAGGGATGACTTCATCTCTGTTCACTTGGAGGCACACGCTGCCTCTTTTACAGGCATTAGCAGATGTACCGGCAGCACCTCGCACATCTAAAACGCTATGAAATGCCGTCAGCGCCCCATGCCTGGAGACCCGTGAGTATCTAATGCATCACATTGCAAACTGTGAAATTGAAGATTCAGCCCCACTTTAATGCTTTAGTGCTGTAAGCGGCAGAACTAATGTAGCTCAGCATATTAATGAGGGAGGTATTTATCGTTAAGTGCTGAACCGTTAGAGAATGGCTGGTGTTCAGCTTCACCCTTGAAGCCTTTCTGGGAGGCTGGTCTTCCTCTCGGGCTGAGCCTTGCGGGGTCCTCGGCAAACAACCAGCTAAAGCACAACTGCCAGCGGCAGGAGAAAAAGCCCAACTTGATGACTTTCAGGGAAATGGCCCAGAAAATGAAATCCTGTATATAATTTATAAAAGACCTTAAGTAAGGAAGGAGGAGGAATTGATGTGGAAATGATTGTTCTTCCTGGGGAGAACGTGAAGATGAAACTGAGAAGACACCTAAGCCAGCAGATTACCACAGGGGTAAAAGGGAGATGCTCACAGTTTACTTGGCTTGGGGGCATCCAAAACATTGGTGTTTTCATTTTGGAGAACCCCTTCTCCAGCACTGTCTATTTGGCTAACTGTCATCTGTTAATTTTCATTGGAAAATATCAATATGAGTGAAAGTGTCGCTTTTAACCTTCTCTACGCTTGGGCAAGCATTTAGAGCTAAAAGCTGATATTGGTGTTACCTGGAAACACTGAACGGAGAAGGCTTTATAAAGACAGGACTTCAAAAACCAGCGGGTTTGTCAGGTGCTACATCATTAGGGGCTCACTGGAAGGGAAGTATCACTTACACTCCTGAAATTTGTAATCTGGGCAGTTTAAATTCTCTGTCTAGAAAGGGGTGGGGGAATACTTGGGAGGATTTTGCTTGCAAGGATGGCTTCCACCAGGAGGGGAGAATGCTGTGGACAGAGCGCCTGTCCAAGAGGGTGTGGTGGTTTCTGTGAATTTGAGTAATTCCACACCAGCCCCTGGAGGCTGTCCAGGTTTGAAATGGCAAACCTCTGAATTATGTGTGATGTAATCACCGAATTACTTAAAACCAAAATGGTCTCCTGAATATCTGTCCTCTTGACTTGGATGGAGGGCCTCCTCTTGGATGAAGAGCAAAGATAGTTTTAGTTTAGAGGCCCTTAGCTGTGAATTGTGCATCAAAAATCCCAAACACGCAAATTCTGCTCTAATTGCTTGACGTCTCCACATCTAGCTTGTATATCCGCGGGATGATCTTGATTTGTTTCCACCGAGAACGTGAAATTCCTGCTGAACCGCACGGTGCAGAACTCAAAGCAGTGCATTGACACGGTGTTGATTGGGAATCCGAAGAGTTTTAAGAGCCTGATGGGAAATTACAGCAAACAAGGGCTGTTGGCAACCAACTTCCAAATCTAAATCCTCCGTGAGCACAATACACTACAATTATAGCAGCTTTCCCGGGTCAGGAAACAAATGCTGTGACTGTTGTATTCCTGTGTGTGATATTTATGACACACAATGTTATCTTTGTAATTGTTACATATGCTTTTATGTAGTGCAATTAGGGTGGGGCTGAGGTTAATGGTAATGTTAATCGTTTTCGTGTTCTTAATTTAGACTCTGAATGCTGTCGTTCAGTACAGAGTGAGTAACAAAAATTATTCATGCTATTGTACTGCTGTCACATCTGTGGTGTAGGGAGATGGCTACAGCACAGCCTAAATCAGCCAAGATCGCCCAGGTCTTGGATTTACCCGCTGAAAAGCTCATTCACTTAAGCTTTGGTGTCTTCTGCTGCTTATACCACGCTGGAAAGTCCTGAGGGTCTTAATGGATGGACTTGCTCTGAAACCAAACCCTGCGCTTGGAGGAGTGTCTATCTGTGTGGACTTCCACCCAGCTGAACTTCAGCTGAGGCATAGGAACTATTTACGATGTATTTGTTCAAGAGAAACTCACCTCTGACATAATGACTTTAATTCACCCTAAATTTGTCTTTTCTGAAACGTAAATTATTCTGGAATTTCTTGGAAATGAGGTGGAAACTAGTGCAAAGTCCATGGGTATGTGGTTACGGGGCTTTTTGCTCCCTCGCTGACTTCCATGAGTTGGGATGTGTCTGGCTGCAGGTTTTATACAAAATACCAAACTCAAAATATCAAACCCAAAAAAACCAAAAACCAAACCCTCAACTTATTTTGTTTTGTGACCACTCCTAAAATACTTTTGCTCGTCAAAGTTATGGAAATAGGCACACCATGCATTCTGAGTATTGGTTGAGGGGTACAGCCCAATGAAAAATGAAAAAAAAAAAAAAAATAGGAGATTGGTTTTCTTTTTTTAATTCTGCAGTGTCTGGTGAGAGTAGCAGAAGGGGAGGAGAATTACTGCTATCTCCAGGATCAGGTCCTGCTGCTGCTGGTGGATCTCATGGGGAGCATTCTGCTGTAGCCTTTATCGAAGGGGAAGTTAAGTTGCTGGGGTCCTCAGCTTCCTAACGGGTTGAAATGCATCATTTTGCACCAATTTAAAGTTAAAAAGATATGAAGTGCCTGTTTCTTTTTCTGTAAACTGAAATGTCGCAGCTGTCTTCTTCGGGTAGTTACAGAAGAAACACGCAACCGTTTTGCCAAGGATCAAACTTCTTTTTTTTTGTTTTGTTTTGTTTTATGATGTGCTCAGTTCACAAATAAAAAGCTTATTTGCTAAAGACCATTTGCTTTTGCTGCAACCAGACCGAAGAGGCTGTGCTCAGGAAGCACCAGAGGGCTTGCTTAATTTTATAAGAAAAAAAACCTTCTGAGAGTGCTCTTCGTGTTGTACTTCCTCAGTGCAGGACTCCAAGTCTTTCACAAAACTGAGAAACGTCCCATGGGGCCGCAGCCGTCCTGGGGTGGTGGATTGAATGACTTAAGTATCTTTTTTTGGTCTGATTTGTGACTGTAGCTTTAATTTATTGCCTCCTCTGTAAACCACAGATATGTTTGTTATTCTCAATTACATGGTTAAAAAAAAAAAAAGAGCTTTATTTGGATTTTTAAGTCATTCTTTCTCTTTGCCTTGGCGTTTGTTGCAATGAAATCCTTTATGAGGCTTGTGGAGAGAGCTGGGTTGAAATAGCTTCTCAACAGGACACGTGATGGGCAGCGGTGGTGCAAGCCCAAGGAAAGATAAGAACGGAGGTTTTATGGCTTCGTTGAGACCGGTGAATGCAACCTTCACCCGACTCAGTTTTGTACGTTGACTCTCTTAAAATTGTAGCTTTTATTTTTTTACCTTAGAAACCCTCCTATCTTAAATATAATCTACCTACAGGAGTTGAACTTCAGTTTCTCTTTCAAAAAAATATCATGGCGGGATGGTGCTGGTCACCATACGCACGTACCTCGATTCAGCAGCAAGCCTGCTTGTTTGTCATTTAACACAACTTCAAAATGTTTACACTGAAATTTTCCTGCATGTATAACAGTTTCTCTGCTTTACTGTACTGAATCTGGTAGGTTAAAGTTTCATTTTCAGAGTAGGGAGAAACTTGCGGTCCAAATCCGGTGATTAGTGATAAAATACTTTCAACAAATTTAACAAGTAGTCTGTTGTGTTGGTTTCTAATCCATCAATCTCTTACAGAAGCAGAAAGCTGCGTTATTACCTAGGTGGTTTCCATAAGTGCATGAAGCGTGTATGAAAGGTTATTCAATACCCAAAGAAGATGCGATGTTTTGTTTACCTGAAAAGCTTTGTTCTTGTAGAATTCTGTTCTGAAGATCGTCGTTATTGACCTCAGCTTTCAAGCGGTGCTGATTTCGGGAAGGTCTGCTGTCTGGATTTCAGACTGTGGTGGAGAAGGCATCTCATCCATGCTGTGGTGAAGTTGTAGGCTCAGTGCATGTAGCAACTGGACATGAAAAAAAGTGAAAAAAATAGATTTTTTGTGAATATTTTACTAAATTTAGAAAAATGTAGCCCCGTGATTGTTTTCCTATAATTACTTTCTGCCTGTGTGAAAATAACATATGCCAACATGAACCCCAGTGGCAATGGGGAAGGATTGAGTGGGAGAAAATGAAGCTTGATCATCAGCTTGATAATAACATTTTTATTAGCAAAAGTATTGCACTGTGCCCCCAAAGAGGCACAGGCTTCCTTGTGTTTTCGGTCTCTGTCATCTAGAGTTGCTTGGGGAAGGCTGAATACTGCATGGCTTACAAATACAAAACCATTAAGATTTCATGAGGAATGGATCATCTTTCAAAAACGCTGTCATCTCCTTTAAATGCTTTTTATTTCTCCAGCCTGAGTGCCTGGAAAGAAGCTGGGAGCTCTTCACTGTTCAGTGATACTGCTGCCTCTGGCTTGCTCTGGCCACCTTTCACGCAGGAGAGGACAACTTGTGAGCAGGGTCAAATGTATCTTTGAGACCCTCGAGTTAAAGGATTATGAACACTGGGGGTCAGGGTGGTCTTGGGGCTGCAGCCACGGCTGCTGCTGCTGTTTCTCTTTGTCCTGGATGTGGAGATGATGTGGCTCCAGTCACACAATCATGTCATGCTTTGGGTTGGAAGGGACCTTTAAAGGTCATCTCGTCCAACCCCCCTGCCATGGGCAGGGACACCTTCCACTAGGCCAGCTTGCTCAAAGCCCCGTCCAGCCTCGCCTTGAATGCTTCCAGGGAGGGGGCATCCACAGCTTCTCTGGGCAACCTGGTCCAGTGCCTCAGCACCCTCAAAGTGAAGAATTTCTTCCTCGTATCCAGTCTCCCCTCTTTCAGTTTAAAACCGTTACCCCTTGTCCTATGGCAACAGGCCCTGCTAAAAAGTCTGTCCCCATCTTTCTTATAAGCCCCCTTGAAGTATTGAAAGGCCGCAATAAGGTCTCCCCGGAGCCTTCTCTTCTCCAGGCTGAACAAGCCCAACTCTCTCAGCCTGTCCTCACAGCAGAGGTGTTCCAGCCCTCTGGTCATCTTTGTTGCCTCCTCTGGACCCGCTCCAACAGCTCCATGTCTTTCCTGTGCTGAGGACCCCAGATCTGGACACAGCACTGCAGGGGGGGTCTCACCAGAGCGGAGCAGAGGGGCAGAATCCCCTCCCTCGCCCTGCTGGCCACACTGCTTGTTAGGCAACCCAGCCATCCCTGTGTGCCCTCAGCCCCATCTTCACTCTGGCTGGGAGCACCTACCCAGTTCTGCTCAGAGCTACGCATGGGGGAAAGTAGAGAAAAGCAGTTTTTCCCCCTTTCTCCTCCCTGGGACGTGGGTTGGATGGAGGCACTCGGGGCAGCCTGCCCAGGGCTCTGCAGACCATCCCAACAAGGACAAACCCTCTGCCCCGCTGCTTCCGCACGTGCCTTCAGGGTTACCTCTGGCCCGTGCTCTTGCGTCGGTTTGAGTGCAGCAGCACCCAGGCTTTCAGACAGCGTGGGGACCCATGGAAATAATTTGAGTTTTTGAGTGGGTAGACTAATCGCTTCTCCCAAAATGCTGCTGTTTCAACATTAAGGCACAACCCTACAATTCTTGGCTTTGGGGTGTGACCTGAATTAATGGGCTCAGCCCAGGCTGCCTTCCACCACACCGCTGTAAATGAGGAGTAAACCGACTACATGCAAGGAGATGTGCAGTAGGTGAGAGCTGCAGGGTGAAAGTCCCTCTCCCTGCTGCTGCTGTTTAAAATTGAGAATAAAAGGCAGTGTCTTAAAAAAAGAAAGTTCTGAAGGTGATGCTTGCATGTAGCTCTCTGTTCTAGGTGGTGATATTATATCTCTCAAAGCTGTCTGTACTCCTGATGCCCTTAAATGTTCTCATCCTCTGAAGTCTGAAGGCTTTTGTGCAGCATTTAGCAAAGGACTGCTTCAGGCCTGCAAGGCACGGGTCTTTTGGCAGCCTGGGGTCTCCACTCATTACTCAGTTAATCGTTAGGCTACAGCTAAAGGAGAAGAGAAACCCTTTGCTCATTAAATGGGTGGAAAAGGAACCAAGTTTTGCATAAATCAAGAGATTTATGCAGCAGCATGGTGTTGTTGCTAGAAAAATTCATGGGGACCTCAAAGATAACGGGAACAGCAGCACCGAGCAGCATAGGGTTGTATTTAAAAAAAAAAAAAAAGTTTGCCTTTGGGTTTTTTTGGATGTTAGAGAAAATGGTGTGGGCAGAAGTACTGGTGGAGTCTATGCACCTATATCAAGAAAGCTTCTAATAGGTTTCACCGAATATTTTCACGGTGAATTGAGATTGCGGGGGAGATAAAATGATACAGCTTGCAAAATGCCCGGAGATTCCCTTGCGAAGGGTGGTAAACTGGATTTCTGGGCTTTGAGGGAGCAGCCATGGGGGAGTTACCAGGAAGCCGAAGCAATAAATCCAGGATTACTGCTCGGATGTTTGCTGATGGTAAACAGACCCGTGAGATGTGCAACAGCGGCTGGAAAAGCTGTGAGCGCCGATGCTGGATACGGTGCAAATATCCATGAATTGGTTAAAAAAAAACCCCAAACCCTCAGTGCTTAAACTAGTTCTGCAGGCAGAAGAGTGGAGATGCCAAAATTGGGAGGAGCTTTGATACCCAGTGATGAAAAGCTGTTTCCTGAGTCGGAGGCTGGAAGGATGGATCCTGTAGGTTAGAGTAACACGGGGACGCTGGCTTTCCTATTGCTGACTGCGTTCCCTTTTTGCCGGGTGATATTTATTATTTCACTTGGGTTATAACTTCCTTGTCGGCGCATGGGGGTGTGGGAGGGGGAAGGAAATGACACTTGCGTTCTTTGCAGGACGTTTTGAAGATCTGCAGATTAAAGAGGCTGTAAGAGCTAGGTGTTAACCGAGACGTTAGAAATAACGTGCTTCAGAGAAAATTCTTGCAGGTATGTTGGGTGAAGTAACCTGAAACCTGGCATTCGGGGTGCGGCAGAGGAAGATTGCAACCCGTCCAGTTTTGCTTTGTAACGTAACACACCGTGGAAAAGGGCCTGTTGCTTTTTTTAACTTTTTTTTTTTTTTTTTTTAAACTTGTAGTGGCTCGGTGGTTTTCGGGCGCTCCCAAGCTCTCGCTCCTGCCTGATGGGAGTTGAAGGTAGCTGTGCTTTGTTTGCACGGTTGCTTCCAGAGCCCTGTTTCCCTTTACACAGTCGCAATCAGGCAGGAAACGGGTTTCTTGTCCGCTGAGCCAGCCCAGTTTTCTCCACAGCGAAAGCTCCCTCCTTGCTTTCTCCCTGGGCCCTGCTGGGAAGGTCTCCAGCTCTGCTCACCCCCACGCTTGTCCGTGCAATTCCTCTGAAGTAATATTGAGCCAAAGTTTTTGGTCACTTAGCCTCACCTGCCTCTGCACAATGCTCCTTGTAGTTTTTCTACATTACACCTCCCCCAAAAAAATCAAGCACCCTTGCCTGCTTCTTTTCATATCATTGTACAAAATGTGGCTGTCACACCCACTGGCTTCCTTTTAGGTTTTGCCCGGCGCTGGACTCTGGGAGCCTTGAATAAAGCATTTTATGTTGGGACGTGGCAGCGGCAGGCTTTCCTACTGGCATGACCAGACTCTCAATGTGACATTCAGAGCTGTAAAATACTCCCTGACAATAGCTGGTGTTGTTCAAAGAGCGGCATAAATAATCGAGGGGATTTTTTTTTTTTTTCTTTTTTTGCAAGAAGAATAACATCTCCCCGGGCTGGCCGGGGAGGCGGCAGGCTGTTTGCATGCACAGCGCTGCGGCGGGAATTGTTGTAGCATGGAGGGGAGTCTCAGGAAAGGGGTGACATGGAAAGGGGGGACTTCAGGTTGTTATCTAAAAGGTCTTCAACATCGTGGCACTGGGATGTCTCTTAAATGAGGCGTTGGGACCTCTGTTCTCTTGCATACTCATTTTTACACAAAATAAAAGAATTCCGTCATCCTGATTTTTGTGTGTTTGTAGCACAACAGGCTGACTTTGTGGCGCAAGCTTTAACTGCTGACGGGATACCTGGGGAGACAGGCTCACAGCGTGGTTGAGGTGGTTAGATGAGGCCTCGGAAGGTCTCCAGTCCAACCTCCTGCTCCAAGCAGGGGCAACCGTGAGGCTGGACCAGGCTGCTCAGGGCTTTATCCAGTTGGGTCTTGAAAACCTCCAGGGATGGAGATTGCACAACCTCTCGGGGCAACCTGCTTGACTGACCTCATGGTGGAAAAGCTTCTCCCTACAGTTTGAACATCTCTTGTTTCATCTTCTGCCCGTTGTCTCGTGTCCTCCTACCATGCGGTCCTGTGAAGAGCCTGGTTCTCTCTTCTGCCTGACCTCCTTGGAGATGCTGGAAAGCTGCTAAGCCCCCTTTCTCGCCTGGTGCTGCTAGCTGAGTGTGTCCAGAGAGAAAAAGGGACAAATATATCTGCATTTGTGCAGCTACCATAGACCTCAAGTTTTTCCTTGTCTTTCCATGGGCACCTGGGTCCACCCCACCTCCATCATATTCATAGAGCGAAAGCAGGGGGGAAAAGCTTTTCTGTCTTCATTTAATCTTTGGCTTTCTCAACTTAGAATCAGCTAAATTAGAATTAAAATTCAAAATAAAAATTTGTTGAAGAAGCTACCAAAAATCTGGATTAGCAATTCAGTGAAATTTTGTCCCATGTCATTAGCCCACATCTGGTGACTCGCCTCTTCTGAAACTTCAGTAGAAAATATGTATTTCTAAGATTTTTTGCTTCCAGTCTTGACATTCATTGATTTCGATGTACCCAATGGGTGACCGACGTCATTTTGGCAATTAGGCAGCTTTTCGGTGCTGTCACCTGAATATGGGACAGAGCAACTGCTGTGTTCATCCTTCTCTCTTCAGCATGATTTTTCTGTTCTTTCTTGTAATTCTTTAAAAAAAATCAAGAATGTCAGCACTAGAGCAGCTTCTTTCTTGGTAATTTCTCCAATACGATGGAAATAAAGCACTGAAATAAATGTATTTTGTACAGTGAATAAGCAGAGGAAAAAGCTTTTGTGCATCCATGAAACTGAAGCTGACCCCAACCTCATCTATTAAAATCGCATCTTTGTAAAAACTGATTTTAATATGCTTATTAAAAAAATAAAACCACAACTGTTCTAAAACTAAGGTTAAACTGAAAAAAAAAGTATGCAGCAGCGGTGGCCCTGCACAGACTCTGCTCGCACGTGACGTGGGTATGAATGAGCCCCGGCAGTTTTGTCTCCGGGCTGGATTAGGCGCAGTTGCTACTGGTTACTGCACAGCCCGGCTCGGCGAGGCTCCACCGTCGGGGCCGCTTGCCTTTCCTCTCCCAAAGCACCGCCGAGGCTTGGGAACCCGACGGGGTGGTGAGGATGTGCCCCGAGCAGGTGGGATCGGGGTACAGCTGAGATCTTCCCAGCCCACACCCGTACAGCACCCCTTAATGTCCCTTAATGTCACCACCTGAGTTTTTAGGGGCTTAATAGTCCTTTGACCTCCAACAGCATCCAGAGGAGGCTTTTGCTTCTGGGATTTCCTTTGGGTTGAAATGTTCTTACCTTTTTTTTTTTTTAAAGCCTCTTTACAGGATTGAAACCCCATGAAGTCTGGTTTTTAGCAAAGATGCAGTTTGGTTTTTAGCCCTGCCGCTTGCACAGGCGGTTGTTAGTCCTGGAGCAAGCGATGGTGGATTCTTTTTTTGAGATGTAAAACAAAAGCAGCTCATGGTTGGTGTGTGCTGCTTTCTGCTGTCGGGAGTGAAGCAGCAGCCTTGTTCTCAGCCCGTTCCTGCCCTTGCCTTCCTGTGAGTCCATTGAACTGACTCCTGTCAATCAGCAATGCTTTTAAAACAAACGCGTGGGATAAAGCTGCAAGATCGTTCCTGTGTCGGCTCTGGCGTGGTGACTGCGCAGCTCGGTCTGTTGATGTATAGACGTACACCATGTGCAGTTGTTTTTGCATAGTCATTTTTGCTTGTCTGAGGTGTAGACGTAGCAAAATAAAAACGCCAGCGTCAGAGGGGATCGTTTAGGCAGAGATGGCGAAGGGCAGGATGGCTTCAAGCACCCCACGTCTCAGTGCTCTGATCCGTGGCAGAGCTCAGGTTATTTTCCTTATGAAAATAATCCAAATCTGGGAGCTCCTGGATCCCATACACGCTGGTCTGATAAAACCAGCTTTAAACTCTCCCTTAGTGGAGAAGGGACGCCGCGGCATGTAGTCTCCTCCAGGAGTATTAACGGGGAGCTCCTGCGTACGGTGTGTTTGGATGTTAATCCGGTTGCACAGCTAAAGCACGTGGTGACTTCTGCACAGAGGATGCCCTTCGCTGCGGGGGCATCTCCCCTCCCAGTGCTGACCTGCCTGTCGCAGGCTAAGCAAAATGCATTCAGGTTTTATTTCACCCTGGTAGCGTATTAAAATACGGCTGGCAAAAGCAGTGG
The DNA here is from genome assembly GCF_034638445.1 of Ciconia boyciana. NCBI lineage: Eukaryota > Metazoa > Chordata > Aves > Ciconiiformes > Ciconiidae > Ciconia > Ciconia boyciana. The sequence continues at coordinate 3,530,927 of NC_132938.1, read as the reverse complement.
ACTTGAGAAAAGAAAAGGCGTCAAAGCAGTGGCGATTATTGGAAGCATTAGAGCAGCATGGGGGAAATGCAAGGATATGGAAATAATAAGAGATGGCTTTTGGGCAGCAATATATTTCAGAGAAGGGTCAGGGAACTGACAACACCTTTACAAAAATTAGGCATTTGGAAGAAGCCCTCAAAGGTGAGCTGACCTCCTTGTAAACGGGCTGTGTGGACACAAAATGCGTGGACAACTTCCCATCTCTGAGCTGACTCCTGAAATAGGGCTGACCTCGCAGCCCGAAAGTACTGGCTGGAAAAAGAGAATAAAATACCCAATAAATGAATCCTGGGTTTGGTTGTATTGGCCACAAAAGCCACGTAGTTTTTGTGTTTTTCTCAGATATTTGCTCATAGACCTTTGTCATCGAGTGCCGTGGTTGAGCAAAACCACCCGTGGCCTTGCGTCGGTCAGCGCTACCGCTGTGGGTAGCTCTCAGGGCAGCATTGCCACCAGGGACCAGGCTCGTCTTTCTTCTCTGTTGCCAGTGAAATTCTCAGCCCTTCTAGAGCGATGACCTCTGGTTTATACCTATATACCTGGAATTATTCCTCAAGCCATGTTGTGCAATAGGGAGCATGATTCCACATGCATTTTATAAAAGCAGAAGAGGATTTCGGGTGTTGTGTTGGAAAATCAAAGCCCTATTTGGGGGAACTTGCGGTCTGACTATCCAGTTGGACAAGCTTAGCTTTCCCTGTAATTTAAATATACTCTACCAGAATTTTAATCGTGCCAGTCTCCATAACTACATTTTAACTCTTTAGGAGCGGGCAGGGTTTCCAAGCCACCATTGCTCTCCTGTTTAAATGATACAGCCTTAGAGGAGAAGAACAGCTTTGAATGTGTGTGTGCATCGCCTTCTTACTCCCTAGAAAGCTTTTACAGCTGCCATGTGTCATTTGGGATAATCCAGAATATTTCTGCACAGCTCCAGGAGGTCCTTTCCTCCCCACCTGCCTTCTTGGAGCTTCCCCATCCTGCATGGAAGTGGGGATCTCCCTCTGAGCACAGTTTTTACCCTTATTCAGCCCAGAAGTTCCTCTGCATCTTTGAGGTTGGCTATACGATATCTGTAACGCCTTGGCACTTGAATTCTGTTTTCTTGTTCTCAGTTTTTGCTGGCACTTATGTGCTCAAAAGTATGGCAGTTTCCTGACTAAATTCGACCAGAATAAACAGCATATGTAGAGAGAGCATCCAGTTTATTGCATACATCAACAACATTGGAGAAACAGCTGTTCAGATCAGGGAAAAAGTCCCTGAAAATAATTTTCTCATTTATTAGAAGCAAAATAAAAGAAATAACCTGCTAATGCTTCAAGTATCGGAGACAGGGAAGGGATTGTCTCAATTTTGTTTTGTTATGGTATTGTGGGAATGCAAGTGCACTTAGTCCCAGCTGGAGCTGCTGCCAAACCTGTACCCTGGAAATGCTGGAAGCTTTGCTGTTGATTTACGTGTATGCAGAGTCAAACCCCGTGTGTACGCTTGCTCGTAGAATAGTATTTTGCTACCGGTGAAAGTTTCTGCAGCAAAACCTTCATTTGAATAGACAAGGTTTAGGATAGTAAGGAAAACAGGGATGGATTAGGGTAAAACAATTTAGGTTTGTTAATGCTGCGGGCCAGTAGTGGAAATAGAAAAAGAAAATTAATCTCCTTTTTCCCAGGAGACTATCTTACCTGGAGGACGTACCTCCCCTAAGAGGTGGTAGATGGACTTTGTTTTTCCTTAGGCTTGTGAAAAGTCTGGGATTTGGGAAAGAGCGGCTATGTATCTTGAGAATTAGATATAGATGTCTCATTGTAGCCTGTCTTATTAATGCCTATTGCAGCTGATGCTCCTGGTAGGCTGGAGCCATCAACACGCAGGGTCTTCTGACGCTGTCCTGGACCCTGCGGCAGCTGGGATAAGTTGACTGCTCAAGAGTCTCCATCAGACGTGGTGGTGAGACTGTGCCTTGGCTACACTTGGGCTTAGAGGCAAAGCCGAGCTCCTGCCCTTGCCCCTGTGCCTCCTGCTGCCAAGCCTGGAAGATCGTCTCAGGCACCGAGTGCCTGACCATCATATGATCTGCAGAAACAGGTTTCACTTCCTTGGTGCCTCATGCAGCAAGGAGCATGATCTAGGGGGAAAAAAACCACATTTAGTCCTGCCAGAGAAGCCTCTTCCATGCAAATCAGCTATTTAATGTCACCCTCGTGCTTCCCGCACGCCCTCCCTCCATGGGTTTGTCTGGAGGATGGGGCAGGAGCCTTCGAGTTGGCTTTCTGCAGGTAGGAGTTCCTTCTGGTGATGACCACAGGGCATCCCAGCCTGGTGGGTGCGATGCTGAGAGCTGCACCGGCTACCTAAAGCCGCATCTGGTCCCGTGCTAGAAGATGTAGCTGCTGCCAGCCATCGTATTTACAACTTAGAGACTTTCAAATATGTCTGCACCGAGGTTTCAGAGTTTGCGATACTAATGCCGAGGGCGTTGGTGCGGGCTGAGTACTTGGCACCTGCACTGCTTATTTTTTCTTTTAAAGCTTAGGTAATGAATCATATCAAACAAATCATGGTAGCTAAGGTAGGAACGTGATATCTGTGTGGAGAGGTAGTCCTGGTTGGAGGCTTGCTTTTGCTGGGGTGAAGGACGTGAGCAAATTTGAACTGAAAATGTGTGGTTTTAAATAATAAAACCAAACCCAACCATTTAAAGCAGCATTTTGTATTTTTGAACAAAAAATACGGTGGTACGGAGAGGACTTCCAGAGAACCAAACGGCTTATTTTACTGCTGGAGCAGGGTCTCCACTAATGAAACAAAACAGAAACCCCTGAAGAAAGCCAAGCCCTCTTGCGTTCAGTCGTCTGAAGACTGCAGGAGATCACCGTGATGGATTAAAGTGAAGCCCCACAGCTGCACGCAACATCTGGCACCACAGCTCGGTCAAAGATTTTCCATCCATGAGGAGGTCTCGTCCATGACTTTTGGCTCCAGTTTCCATCTCCAATACGTCCAAAGGTTACAAAATTCCCATGGTAGGACTCCTCGTGCAGCGTTGCAGGGATCCTGCTACCGGCATGATAAGTTCCGCAGGTTTTGTCCTGCCGTCCACTGTAACCCCCAACAGAAACATCAACAGCTCTGGCAAAACTCTTGCAGAAGAAGATTGGGTCTGGGGTCTGTGACTATTTGGGGGAATTTAGGTGGTGCAGACCAGGAGGTGGCTCCTCCAGGGCTGCGTCTCCAGAAACTTGCCCTGTAGCCCCTTTGTAATGTAATAGCGCCCTTAATGAGACGCTTAATGCTTTTAAACGTGATGCACGTAAAGATTTTGTGCTGTAATTCTCCCGATCCTTAGGTCCACTGAGTCACCATGGACATCAGTGGTGTTTGGTGGGGGGGAAGGGGTTAAAACTCTGAATTTTATCCAGCCTAAAAGCTACAGCAGAGCCAACGTTATTCTATGGTGCAAAGTGCTGAGCAATCCACAAGAAATAAAAGCCTGTGTTTGCACCTTGCCCCTTGCCTTTTTGGAGTTACTGCTAGGGCAACCCCTATTATATGTGTTGTTTCAAGCCATTTATAAATAAATATAAGCAAAAAAAAATGTTGATAGGTCCTTGTTCTATGTAAAATTGAGTGGATTTATTCACAAACTTTATTTTGACAGCAAATCTAAAATCAGAGCCTGATAGTCAAGCCTGGAGGTGATACTCCTCCGTGAACGCACTGAAGTGGTGCAGTGCTAGTGCCAGAAGCGTAAACCCTTTTTCCTTCGGTCTCTGCCGCTGTGGCTTAATTTCCGCCCCCCCCGTTAAGCTTTCACTTGCGTTAAAAGCCTTATTTTACACTATCAGGTCTGCTGAGGGTTTGTTTGACGTTCAACCGGAGCAGGACCGGGTCGGGGTGCCTCAGAGGTGTGTAATGGGGTGTCCTGATAACTGACAACAGGTCTCACGATGCAGACCACCAGCTCTCAAAGAGGGGCCAGGGCTGTTGCATTAACCCTGAGCCCAACAAAAAAGGCCCTGGGGAATACAAGTGTTAATGAAGGCCATAAAGGAGCTGTTGCTTTTTGAGAAGCATGACTTGCTGTAGCTCTGAACTTGCGACCCGGAGGAGAAAAGCACAATATCCCAGCTACAACAATGTTGTATTTATATCCAAAGCTCAGAAATCCATCTGTGCGGAGGAATGAAGAACATCCCATCGCTGTCTGATGCTATAACCATTTTTAGAAATCTGGCTGGAGCTTGTTTCTTGGGTTGCTTCCTGAAGGGTCGCTCGGTGTCCCTGCCCCAGCTCCGCCGCCTGCGTGCACGGAAATCGCAGCCGAAACCACTGTTTGCCTCCATCACGCAAGCTGCATTGCGTGGATCTGCCTTAAAAACAGCTCCTGGTTGCCTTCGAGCAGCTAAAGCTCTGCCCGGTGACTTGGTAGTCTTTGGGCTGGGGTTTGGTGAAACGATGGGGGGGAAAACCCAGTGCATGGGTCACAAAACTGAAACGTCTTCCGGCAGGAACGAGGAGGTTTCCATCGTGGTGATTTGCATTGGGGAGCGGAGCAGGAGGTGGCAATAAGGCGCGTGGCTGCGTTTGCCGTATGGGGCTGGAGTGTGGGTAAGGAGTAGCCCATGTATCCCCTTCATTAGACATAGAAATTCCTGAATTCAAGAGCTGGCAAGAAACAGCCTATTGGGGGTGTGGGATTTTTTTTTTCCAAAACATTTGGGGAATCTAGGGATGGGAAGCACAAATGCCAGTTTGCTGGGTTCATTCACTCCCAAAGCATACAGGGTACAGCCAAGCCTCCTGCAAATAAGTTGTGTGTCCCAACAGCCCGAAAACGGAGCCACCCTCCAGCCACCGGCAGAAATCGCCTTCGCAGTAGCGTGCGTGGTTCTGCCACACCATCTGCCCCGTGGCAGCTCGTGTCCCCATTGCGCTGCTAAAAGTCATGTCTCATTGCCCCTTCCGAGCTGCTCCTAGCAAACCCAGGCTGCGCAGAGGACAACTGAGTCGTGCGAATGTTTGGGGTTTTTTTTCCCCTCCTTCGTAAGTATGTTTATTCATTAAGGAAGTCAAAAGAGGAAGAAGAATAAAAAGGTGGCAAATGTTTTGTTGGGTTAGAAATGAGACCTCAGCGGCTGGGCTGTGCGTTGCCCTGTGTACGATGCATTCAGCAGCTCTAGTGTCCCTGGCACAGAGCTCAGGAACACTGACGTGCCCTTCCAAGATGCATTCAGGTAGGGTCACAGCTTGTTTATGTATCTACTTATATCCATATCGTCCCATTTGCCAGTATTTGACTATCAAATCATCAGTGATGAACACCTCTTGCATACAGTTGCGCGTCCGCTGGCTTCCCAGGACGTGGCTCTTGGGGTGGGTGGCCACCTCTGTGTACCTGGGTTTCTTTTTTTCCCAACTATATCACTTCAATTTGTAAAGGATGCCTCTTTTCAAACAGCTTTGCCCTGTCTCCTTGCATCTTCCAGTATTATTAAGAAACCGTGAGACCTAAATTTGGTAAGCACCAGGAGAAGATTACCGGGTGCTCCTGGACGTGCTGCTGCACCGGGTCTCGGGCATTAGCCCCGCAGCCCATCCGCGGGAGCGGAGTCAGAAGGTAACTTGGAAAATGCAAGGGAACGATTTCTACGCAAATATGGTGAGGAAAGGAAAGCAGGAAGATTTGCCAAGGGAAATGGTCTTGTTACACACGGCATGTTTTCTTTAGGTATTTGTTTTCCTCCTCCTCATTCAGGATGTGTAATGGGGTTTTGAAGATTTGAACCTGTCTGTTTTATCTCTGGGTGTGTCGTTGCTGCAGGCTCTTATCAGGTGTGTCGCGGTGAGCGAAACTATTAAAAAAAGCCCCTTTCCTGTAAGTTTGTGCGTGGTACGCTGGGTTCCTGTGTTTAGCCAGGGCTTGGTGTCTGCGCTGGGGTGGAATAGGTCCACAATGAATGCAGCTGCAGGAAAACTGATTTTTTTTTTTTGGTCTTTAACAAATTATTTTGGGAGATGGAAATCCTAGGGTGGTTTAGCACAGATGAATGGAGGTTAGAAGCATTAGTGAGGATGTATGGAAGCACCGACACCAAAATTAAGGTGGCTGCATGTTAGAATTGTAAAATCATTTAGGTTGGAAAAGTCCTTTAAGATCATCAAGTCCAACCGTAAAATTAGTTGCCTTAGTTAGAAGCGTAGGAAAGCTTTACCTTCTGAAAACTGCCAGCTTGTTCAGTTGTCAAGGAAGCAGCCAGATGCTTTCTTTGCGCTTGATTGCTCGTTTAGCTTTGACATGCTTTTTGCTGGGATGAAAGGAGAAACATCAACAGGCAAAAACTACAAGAACTGCCAGCATTTGTTGCTGTCATGCCTGCGTGGTGGTACTGCCAGTACAGTAAATAGGCAGGTAGAGTCAATAGGCTGGATTTTTTAAATTCTTTTTTACAAGAAAGGAGATAACGATTGGATGCTGTCCCGTTTTCAGACTGGGAATTGTTTGCCAGACTTGAATTACAGGAATTGCCGTAGCGAGGCAGATCAGCACCTTGTGCCATTAACTCAGAGCTGTCAGGGGCCAGGGCAGCTTCGCACGCCGGGTTCCCGCGTTGTGCTCCCATCCCAATTAAAGAAACTGTTTGTGATGGAAACAAAACCAAATTGGTCTTATGCTTTAAGGGGAAATAAAACAGTGAAGAATAACTTTATTGAACTTGGTTTTTAAATCTTGCTGTATTCCCTTCTTAGCAGCAGAAACTGTTCAAACCGATGGTGTGGCCAGCTCATATTTTGTGTTTTCCTTTTTTGAACTGATTTCATAGAATCACAAAATGGTTAGGGTTGGAAGGGACCTTAAAGATCACCTAGTCCAACCCCCTGCCACGGGCAGGGACACCTTCCACTAGACCAGCTTGCTCAAAGCCCCGTCCAGCCTGGCCTTGAATGCTTCCAGGGAGGGGGCATCCACAACTTCTCTGGGCAACCTGGTCCAGTGCCTCAGAGTGAAGAATTTCTTCCTTATATCTGATCTAAATCTACTCTCTTGCAGTTTAAAGCCATTCCCCCTTGTCCTATCACTATGTCCTTGAAAAAAATCCCTCTCCAGCTTTCTTGTAGGCTGCCTTTAGGTACTGGAAGGCTGCTATAAGGTCTCCCTGGAGCCTTCTGTTCTGAGAAGGCTGAACAAGCCCAACTCTCTCAGCCTGTCTTCATAGCAGAGGTGTTCCAGCCCTCTGGTCATCTTCGTGTCCCTCCTCTGGACCCGCTCCAACAGCTCCGTGTCCTTCTTGTGCTGAGGACCCCAGATCTGGACGCAGCACTGCAGGGGGGGTCTCACCAGAGCGGAGCAGAGGGGCAGAATCCCCTCCCTCGCCCTGCTGGCCACGCTGCTTTGGATGCAGCCCAGGATACGGTTGGCTTTCTGGGCCGCAAGTGCACATTGCTGGGTCGTGTTGAGCTTCTCGTCAACCAACACCCCCAAGTCCTTCTCTGCAGGGCTGCTCTCAATCCCTTCTCTGCCCAGCCTGTATTTGTGCTTGGGATATGGATTTGGTATGGAGAATCTTTGGACAAAAGTTTTTCGTATGGCTTTGGCTTAGTTGCAATCCAAAACTGATCTGCTGGTGACAGACTTAAACTAATTATCACCAAAGGGTGGAGAGAGGAATTTTTAAAGCTGCTGCTGTGACAAGGCATTCGGTGTTTGGAGGGGCTTGGGAATTACCGGGCGCTAAGGCGTTGATGCTGGCCCATGCCAAGTATCCACATTACTTCTTAGGGAGGGAGAGATGAGTTTGCTTTCACTGCTAAACTACTTAGGGGGGGCTTCTGCTTAAAGATGGGGTGGAAAAAAAGCCACCACCCAGGCACATGTGCTCGAGGGGAGCTGCAGAAGAGCAGAAGGAAGCTGGCTGTGGGTTTTTTTGCTTTGTGCCTTGCTAATTCCTTTGGCCCTGCAGCTGGGGCCGCTCAATTTTGCTCCCTGCTCTTGCTGCTTAAGGAGCATCCCCCGATTCCCGTGTGCCCCTGCCCTGTTAGCATTTTCATCCTTTCACCTTCGTTTTTGCTTTCCTGCAATAACTCATTTTTATCGCTGCTTCCTTTGCCTTGGGTTGAGTTTAGGGTGCTCGCTGTGCCTGCTTGTAAACAGGGTTTGTGACTTTGATCATCGATCCTCCAGGTACCTCCGCAGGATTCTGTAATGTTTGCAGCCTGGGATGTCTGCGGAGCATGGCGTGTCCCCGTGCTGCAGCCAGGCAGCTTCTGGGTGCTGCTGTAAAAACCATCTCTTGATATTTATAAGGTCGAAGCAGCAAAGAAATGCAAAACTGCAGGAACACTGAGGTCGAAGGCCTTAAAAACCTTTCACCTGGGTGTCTGTTCCTGGCCTGGTTTGGTATTTAAGCGCTGTTACTCTCTGAAAATTCATTATTTTTACTTCATGCTGTACAGAGCGTATTGTATTTGCTCTCACCTGTGGCACAGTGAGTGTTACCATATGGTTTGCCCAAAGTTGATTTTTTTTAATGCTTTTTGTGGAAGGTTAGCACTTGGTGCTCTTCTGCTGTGTGTTTTTTAGCCAGGCAAAGTGCCAGCACGTCTGTTGGAGGAAAAACTCCTGGCTGGATCCTGGAGAATAAACCGAGCTCGAATTCCCTCTGAAGGGAGAGAGCTCAAGTCCCGCAGGTAGGATTTTTCATCGTAATGATCCCATTTGGCAGCTAAATTAGTGACCAGGTTTGGTAGAAAATGGAATTACTTCAGGAGCATCCCCTGGTACCCATAAGGAAGAGGGAGATGCGCTGCAACACCAGACCCACCCTCAGCCCACGGAGCTGGAGCTGAGCATCACCGCCAGCTCCGCAACACCGTCCTCTGCACAGGGACACCGGCCACGGCCCTGCAGGCATTTGGGGCTGAGGCTGCAGGATACCTGTAGGATATCTAAAAAAATCCATGTTTTGGTAAGAGACCCTGAAGGTCTGCCTTGGTAATTACCTACACTAGGTAGATCTACTCGTCTATGGCTATTTGACTGAACCTCAAGAAGGAGAAGCTGTCACTTTGCAGTTTATTTGTTCCTCCGTTATCCTTGCTCATTCAATTGGTAAGATTTAGGGGTTTTTTTCTTTTAGGGCAGGGATCATCAGGGATACTCTGTGATACATCTCCGATCCTGGCGAGCATCCTGACCTCTGTTGCAATTCACGTGGAGATTGGAAGGAGTAAAGTGCAGCGGCTCTGGATTTTGTGAGGTCTTCGAATCATAGAATCATAGAATGGTTTGGGTTGGAAGAGACCTTAAAGATCATCTAGTTCCAACCCCCTGCCATGGGCAGGGACACCTTCCACTAGACCAGGTTGCTCAAAGCCCCGTCCAACCTGGCCTTGAACACTTCCAGGGACGGGGCATCCACAGCTTCTCTGGGCAACCTGGTCCTGTGTCTCACCACCCTCAGAGTGAAGAATTTCTTCTTTATATCTAAGCTAAATCTCTCCTCTTGCAGTTTAAAGCCATTCCCCCTTGTCCTATCACTACACGCCCTTGTAAAAAGTCCTTCTCCAGTTTTCCTGTAGGCCCCTTCAGGTACTGGAAGGCTGCTAGGTCTCGTCTCTTCGCATTAGGTTTGATAAAGCAAAGTGCAGGGGATTTGAGTCTCCTGCTCTTTATCTGTCTTACACACACCTTGGTGTTTGCACTGTGGTGGTTTATTTTTCTAGCAGCCTCTCTCTGCCCCCATCTATAGATCGACCTGTTCCATGCATCACAGGTGAGGTTAGGATGCAGTGTTTAGGAAGCAGAGTTATTTTTTGAGGGTAGCATTATGGGTTAGAAAAGAAACCAGCATTTCAGACGAAGCAAATCTCAGCAGGTCTCCTCGCCCCTTCTCCTCCGTTATTTGGGCTTGTGTTGGGTCGTACCTGCCGCAGTGGGATGCCGGGGGAGTGCCGGCCTTTTTCAGATGCAGCAGCTCACTCGCAGCGCTATCCCAGAGGATTGTGGCAGATTGCAAACACGCTCGGCACAATCATACCATCCCAATTAGCATAATGACGCTGCCTAATTTATGCACAAATTGCCCTAATTTATGTGTGTCAATACATGTGATTAAACCAAGCACGGGTGGAACGGGCTTCCGTCTCAGCCCAACCGGGGAAGCGTAAAGCTGCGTCCACCCCAAAATGTGGGAAAGGTCCAAAATTTCTTCTCCGTGTTACTAAAATACGGAGCTTTGTGTTGTTTTGCTCCCGCAGCTCTGGCAGCAGGAAGGGGTGTGGGGCAGGACTAAACTCATGGCAGGAGGTAAGAGAATAAAAGATTCCTGTGCTGAGATTTGCATGGATTAAAGGCGGCTTTAATTTGCCTTGATACACTTGGCTTTCAGGTGGATTACGCAGGCGGCGGGATTTGGGGCTGTCTAGCCAACTAATACGTGCCTTACTTTTATTTTAATTATTTTTATAAGAGATGGAGGAGTCCTCTAACTGTAGGCCACCCTTTCCAACCCCAGCTCTTGAACATTTTTGTGTGTAACGTTTTATATCATTAACATTCTCGATTAACAAACCTGCTGTGTCGTTGTCTGAAGTCCCACCTAGTGTAGCCGTTCCCGAAGCACTTTCTCAGCGGGGTTCTTCCAAAAGAGACCTCTTCGTTTGTGAGCTTGTATTCCTCGTTTTTATAAAAGAAATGGTGTTGTGCCGTAAAATTGTTCCGTAGTGAGCAGGATGATCCAGCGCAGAAATGTGCAGCTTGAGTGAAGTTCTCGTTTTGGATTCCTGCTGGTCCACCATGTCCACCAAAGTATTCATTCCCATGACTTTAAGTATGCCTGTTTGCTACGGCGAGTGGCACAGCCTAGCTGCAGAGGTTTAGCAGCTTTAACGTAGCGGGTAAAACAGGGTACCAGGCTGTGAGTTGGGTTTGGGCTCTCCTACCAGTGTGGTCACTGACCTTCTGCTTGAGCTGTTCTGGGAGAGAAGAAACACCAAGGAATGGCACCTTTCTCATGATCCCGTCCATCTTTTTGTAGGTACCATTTGCAGATGTAATTGCTTTTTCAGGGGAGGAACATCCTACAGTTCTTCATAACTCATGATAGGGCCCTGACCTCAGCTGAGGTGTCTGGACACCGCTGAATTACTAGGAGCTGTTCACTCCCACGCATGTTAACTCGCCATCCGTAGCATTTTCCTGTTTGATGATGGGAAGCCATCAGTCGAGCTGCAGTTTTTGGGCTGCCAAGCTCTGCGACATAATCTGCCTCTGTTACTTGTGGAGGTATGAGCGTGGTTGAACTCTTTCCTGACATTAACTTGCGCTCTGCCAGTCGGTGGACCATCCATCTCCAAGGGATGGAGGCTGCAGGTGAGCTTGCAAACACGCAGCTTTTAATCTTCCATTTCTTGGTTTAAATAAAAACACAAACACAACCAATTCACCTGACTTCTTACCAATAAAACTGCTTTGTCTCGTGAATCTAAAATACGAGAGCACAAGGTAGACCTTCTCCTTCACCTTGCTTGCAAGGTTTGCAAAGGAGTCTTTAATCTGTTGGCACAGCACCATACTGGAAGACACTTGGCTGCTGAGTCCCAGGGTCTCTTTCATAAGTGAAGCTCTTTCTGAAGCAGCTTGATGTTACAGCATTGTCCAGAAATACCTGGATCAGGTCAATCTTGGCTTTCCCAATGCTGCCGGACTTGGAAAACTGAATTTTGGCTGTAGAGAATGGAAGCTCCTTCCTATAGCCAGCGTGCCTTCCTTACTGTTGATCTGCTGTACCAGCTTATACATCTACCTGGTTAAATTGCTTTCATCCAAACATATACAACTAACATACACTAATAATAATTACAAATAGTAATCACACTGTTCCCGAGGCCGGTGGGTTGCTGCCACGGCTTACCGCAGTCAGCTGACTGCACCGGATCCTCAGGATACCGTGTTTTTGGAGGATTATCTGGCAAGCGGATTACATTGCTGGCACGTTGGGGCACAGTGGGGTCAGGGCACGGCAGATGAGTGGAAAGGCTTGCGGGTGGCCAGGGCTCAATAAGCCGAACGTGGGACATGCCACCTCCTTTCAGTTCTGTCGTACGTTTGCTCTTTGGCAGTCGTGTTTCCTCTACGCGCAGGCCGTATGACTAATTTCTAAGAACAGATGTGGGTGTAAGATATTCTTGTAAGTATTTATAACATAAGATGTTTCTACTCTTACATACTCAAGCGACTTGAGTGCTTGCCTGCACCGCGCTCCTTACCTGTCAAAAGGAACGAGGTTTATGAGTCACTGCAAGTCATGCATCATGAATTACTCTCTTCTTCTGGTACTGATCTGTTTTTACAGCCATCTGAAGACGCAGCCTGCTCTAAAACCCATTCAAACGTGTTGCATTGACTTTTATAAGCTTTTATCAGCTCTCTTGTTTTCATTTCTGCCTTTGCATTTGCTTTTTTTTCATTACCTTCCAGTGTACTTTTTTCCTTCAGCAAGATGTTGGCCTCATCCTGGAAGGAGCCCTGAGCGTACAGTGCATGTGTCTTGCTCCAAGCTTTGTAAAAACTCGGCTTCATTGCTGATTCCCTTTTAACTCTCAGATGTGCTAATAACGGCAGGGAGGGGGAGTCCTTCGTTCCATCAAGGCTTTCTAAAGCTGGAGGTGAATGCAAAGTCTTCCAACTTTTCTTGCGCTTCTCAGCGCTGTCCGAGGCTGTGTTTTGAACCTGGCAGCTTTGTGAATGAAGCAATAAATTGACCATGAAAATATCGACAGCACAGTTGCTTACACCAACTTCCTGATTTGGTCCCGTAAAAGTTGCCCTTTTGTTTTAAATGCATATTAGGTAACTGAAGGACAAAGGGACCTCGTTGCCATTGCACGGGGAGGAGAGGACAGGCTGAGGGCTGGACTGCATTTCTGCAGCCCCCAGTCCCCTCTGCCCCGGGACAGCAGCGTTGCTGGGAGGTGTCGGGAAACGCTGGATCGTAAGGAAGGAAATGCAGGTGGTGTGGGGGGACCAGCGAGTTCGGCACCTCCGTGGGTTGATCACTTTGAGCCAGAGACAAGAGAAAGCAGATGCCTCAGCCCTTGTCCGGGTGCCTTAAAAAAGAAATATCAGGAAAGTAACCCAGCTCTTCTCCTCCCTGCCAGATCCAATGTCTTTTTAATCTGCTCTCTCTCAACTTCTCTTAAAATGGAAGTTGCTGGTTGCTGGTGGTCTGCTCGGGTTAAGCAGCGATTCTAGCAGACTTCAGAGCAGACGTGATCTCCAGGTCTCGTTGCTTTGAAGCTCCTGGTTCTATCACACTCCACTACGTCAGATTTTTTCTTCTCTGTGGAGGTAAAAATTCAGCCTTGTGTGCCCATCTGATTGAAGTGCTGAGACTTGTCTAATTGAACAAGAGCTCGAGTCAACACTTGAGTAGGATGAAAAGCAGCGAGGAGATCACCCAGGGATTATGTCTGAGCTCCGCAGCTACTTGGCACCGACAGAGCAGACGGCTGGGTCGCATCCTGCCCGAGGCTGGGGAGAAAAGATGTCAATAGGAAAAAAATATTAATTTGGTTAAATATATTCAACTCTTAAGTCTAGAACTGCCTCAGGTCTCTAATTTCGTACTTTATAGCATCAGCCCAGAAGATGGGATTAGTGAAGGAGGGGTTGGTTCTGCAAACTCCTGCAAGGAGCCCGCTGCTGCCTCAAAGCTGATGTAGGTAAAAAATATTTTGGGGTGGAGAACAGAGGTGGAGAGAGTGGGAGCGAGTTGGCTTGTCATGTAAAAGTGGGGATCAGCCGGGAACAGTCTCGACTTTGCGAGTGACCTGTGAGCCCCTGCAGTGCGGCTTTGCTGATGGAGTGAGGAACCCACGTCCGAGAGCTGGTGGGGAGGCAGGCTGGTTTGTGCAGGGGTGTGAGAACATCACAAACATCACTGCCGGTCACCTGCACCGCAGGGACAAGCTTCAGCCTGTTCCCTGTAGGATTGCACTTGACCCTAGGGCCAAAGTCTGTATCCAGAGAGGTTTGGGCTTGGGGAAGTCAGATGGTGACTGTCTCACTGATACGTGGCCATCAGAAGCCCTGGTGACCGCCGTGTGGCTTTCTGACCTCTTTCCTTGGGATGGGAATAAATGAACATACACAGAACCGCTTTTTCAAATGCCCCAACTGCTTGTGTCTGGGTAAATACTCACTCGTAGGAGCCCAAGGCAAATATGACGCCTTCGCTATGATCTACTTCTTCTAGCTCCTAAACTTTTCATTACCCCAGACAGCAGTGTACATATCAAGCGAAGCTGTGAACCTCAGAGTCTTCTCATTTGTAACTGCTGCTGCTGACCTGTAATCACCTGCTGCTGCCTCTGCCCAAAAGCACTTTTCACCCTGGAAACTCCTATGATTTTGCCTTTTGTATTTAAGTTATTTTCATTTTTTTCAAGTGTGTCTCTAGCATGAGCAATAATGAAAAGCTGCATTTTGCATATAGGTAAAATGAACTGGAATCACCTCGCTGGAGGCAGTAAAAATACTATTTTCCGAAGCCATTGGTGAATTTTAACTCTTTGGTTTTAAAAGCTTCGTTTTTGGTTTGTTTGCAGGGGGCACCACTGGAAGAACCTTTATGGGCTCCTAATGACATGCAGGTGGACGATTTGCTCATGATAATTAAGGTAGGAAGAAGCATTGTTAATTTTGGCATCTTGGCATTTGTCCTCTCCTTGAAATAAAATTGCGTTCACCGGTGGCTGGCCGGTCATCGCTCTATTTTCGGGTTCAGTACACAACGATGGCAGTATGGAGCAGCACATGGCCAAGGCATTAACTTGTTCTGTTAAGGTATCCCTTTAAACACAGGGGGAAGGGAAATCTTATTTAAGAACTACCTGGGAACATAACTAAGTGGAAAAAATCTGACTTCCTCCTCCAAAGGATAATAAGGTCTCTGTTGGTGCAGAGCTGGAAGGGGCACGACTCTTATTTGAGAGCACTCAGCACAGGGGTTTTTTTGTTCTGCTGAAACGTAGTGGTTGAGTTGGAATTCAGGTTCTAACTTGCCTTCTCAAAAAAAACCCAACAAACTAAAAATATATTTTATTAGTTTATTTTCATCATCTTGAGCTTCTGTGGAAAGCTGGTCTGTCTCCAAATGTGGCAAGAGAGTACTCAATTATTGATTAATGAAACAGAGGAAAATCCCTGATTTTAAAAGCACTAAACTATTGGACAAACTTGGAAAAGAAAATACAAATGTGTGCGGAGTTAGATGGATTTATAAGTAGTTTTTATGATACTTTAGTATTTGTATTCTTGTCTTGCTGGGTCATTTCTGCCATGGCTGTTGTGCTTAGAAGCATCATCAGGGTGGTGCAATGGTCACTGCTGGTCTCTGCCTCCTGTTGCTGTAGGAAAGAGGGTCTTCACCGTACTCACCATATAGACTCCTAAATGTGAATCGACCTTTCCCCTTGCAGTCAAAAAAAACTCGAAAAGCCGTCTTGACTTGACTCAGGCAAGAGGACCCTACGCATTTCCAGGCTTCGCTCTACACCCTCATAACATTTCAATTTACGAGCTTGAGAAGGTGGTAGAGCTGTCTCTGAGTTCCCACCAAAGTATCAAACCTCTGCAATCTGCAAATACCCAAAATACAGCAAAGTTGGATGCTCTGCTTTGGAGCCCAGTGAGATGTTTGGTGAGACCAACATCACGGACAGGATTTCGTTGTTGCATTTATATGGACTGTAAACGTGTAAGAAAGTATCGTGGGTGAACGTGGGGTGTGTTATGTCTGTCGTACTTTAACACGGGCTTTGCTTTATATTGCAGTTGGGGTTTACACTTCTTATTAGCACGGGTGGAATTAGTGGTTTGGTTGGTGTTTAGTGTCGGTGGATAGTTTACTGGCTGAGTTGGGGGAAGAGGGGGAAATTCAAGCTGTAACTAGAGCAAATTCTTTTAATACAGGTTTACGGTTCTTAAATGTATTTGTACTTTTTGTTTGGCTTGCGATAAGATGCACTACTGTGGAATTTGCTTGGAGCAGGGATTTGCATGAATTATTGTTTCTTACAAAATGAACATCTGTGCGAGCCTTCTCCCTGTGCTCCACGGTACCAGAGCACCCATTAGAAGAAGGATTTGTGTGCTGGGATGCAGCAGTTAGCAAAAGCCAAGTGCTTGGGGGAAGGAGAGATGGAATAATAGAAACAAAGCTGCTGAAATCAAGGGGAAAACTCCTTGTGGGCTGTGTGATGGCGTCTGGATGTGTGTGCTTATTTTATGTGCTGACTTCTTTCCTTCTCATCCCAGCGCGATTTTTTAAACAGCAACGTCCTCCTGTTAGGAGAAACTTGGGACAATTATGCTTGGCCTCTTGCAGAGTCCAGTTTTGTATTTGGGAAGTATAATGCCATCGATCGCAGGAGCTGCTGATAGAAATAGCGTGGCCCAAAAATACGTAGAAGGTGGGAGTAAACCATCGTTATGGATGGTCTCTTGATTCTGCACTTAAAGCATTTCATTTGAAGGGTTTCACGTTCTCATAGAGAGATCTTTCTGTAAATCGCTAATTAAGCAAATTAGCTACAGTGTCATCAGTCTGTCTACAAAAAGCGAGAAGCTGACGTTCTGAAGAAACCTTCAAACTGCAGACTCAAATTATCCAATATTTAAAATTACAATGTCTCATAGGAATAGGAAGAGTGATGAAAGAATCACTTGAA
Organism: Ciconia boyciana; assembly: GCF_034638445.1. Lineage (NCBI taxonomy): Eukaryota > Metazoa > Chordata > Aves > Ciconiiformes > Ciconiidae > Ciconia > Ciconia boyciana. The sequence goes on along the minus strand of NC_132938.1, from coordinate 3,514,154 downwards.
GTTTGGGTGACTTAAAACCAGGTTTCACATAGAAAGGCAGGCTTTTTATTTTACTCAAAATTCTATGTGGATGCTAAACCTGTCATCCTCAGGTTTTACTAAACCTCATGGTTTAGTAAATTTTACTAAACCTCATGGCATTAAATAATTTGCTTGTAATCCTTTATTTTCTTTTTGTAGACAGTAGAAAGGGTTAAGGTAAACATGTTGGGATGTTCATCTAAAATACTTTGTGTAATGTACTCGTTTTCTCAAAAATTGGCTTTGATAGGGGAAAACAAGGAGGAGAATTTATTCGTTTACGGAAATAAATCCCCAGAGCATCAGGTGCAGGTGTGAGCGATGAGGCTGGTGGGGCATCAGTGGTCCCACCATTCATGGGAACAGTCCTGGGTTGGGAAGAGTGCCGGTGTGTATTGAAAGCAATAGGAGCGAGGTGTATCATGAGATGGAGACATGGCGTTGTGTTGAGACATCTGTACTTGAGTATGGAGAACATTGCCAGATACCCTGATTGATAATTGCCAGCTGATGCAGATACCATTCAGGCTGTATGTGTGTCCTGGCACCAGTGGGTTTTCCGAGCGTGTTACGGTTGTGCATACGGTCGGAGGTAAGTACAGGCTTACAGCGAGCTACTCAAGGGCAGCAAACCACCCAGGCATGGAGGTGACAGTCATATCGATACCAGTGCAGTGCTGAGTGCTGTGTTTTGTTGAGAGGGTGAGTACTAAAACCACATATCTTGTTTCAACAAAGTCCATCCAAAGCCATTTGCTACCTTCGGACCATCCGTATCCTTCCCTGTGCCTTTTCCAGCTGCGTTGCCTACATCTTTTGGGAGGTAGGAGCCAAGCTGACGTGCCCTGTGGATTTGTAAAGAGCTCGACTCGTGTGGTTTTCTTCTCACCCGTTCCAGCAGTGCCGATCACCGAGCTGATGTTTTCGGCTCTACCCACAATAACTGAAAGATCTTTCCTGCGAGATAAGAGTCAGTAATTGTGGTTGGCTTGTTCCTCTGGTATGCATTCCCGTATTAACTTGAAATTTAATTTGTCATCGGAGTGCTGCTGCTGCCGCGCAGCTCCGTCTCCTCCAGCACAGGCAGGGGAGGCTGCACAGAGGCACCGGCTGCCACGGCGGTCGGATCCTGCACCCTCTTTCTTGAGGATTGTTCTTCAGAAAAGTGCATTGCTGCTGTAGCTTGATCTTCTCACTGAGTACATGCAGGTGTGAGCAAACTGCAGGAGAAGCAAAGAGGAGGTGACAGATCGGGACCCATCCCAGTCCTGCAGTTCACCCTGGTGGCTTTTGCATTGGATGGTGGCCAAGCCGAGAAGTGCTTTTGCCCCCTCTTGGAAGATTTGCTCCTTTAGTTTCGGTCAAAGCTGTAGTCCTTCTCAAACCTTTAAAGATTGCTGTCAAATTTTGGCATTTGTTGACGTGCAAGCTGAGCCTTAGAGGGCTTTTTGGAAATGCAGGGGTTGCCCTGAGACCAATTACAAATTACTGGTGCTCCTAAGTCCCATAGGCACTTCTCCCCACCTCTTTCCTATGAAGCTTCAAACTTCTACACTGAATTTGATGTCACCGATGTGAACTGACCTCCTGGCCTGCTGCGTGCTAAAAATACCATGGGATTTGTATGAACCGTTTCACAAACCATCAGTACTAAACACACACCTCCAGCGTTCGCTGTTGAAGCTGACTGCGGGCTGGGGATGTGAAGGAGACAACTGCTTACAGAAACCACACCAGGCAGCATGTTGGGACCTGCAATCCGTACCTGGAGCTGCTGAGTATAAATAAACACATCCACCCTCCATCTTATTTCTGACAACTACCTCCCTGAATAGTAATTTTTTTTCAGTAGCTTGTTCTGCAAACAGGTTTCCTCTTGCAGGTGTTTAGGAAGGCCTCATTTTTATGTTAATTCGGCTTAACTATCAGTGCACCGACATCGACTGCTCTTGCATCCTTCTGAGACGTGATTTTTATTGAAATTCGGTCTTAAAAAACTGATACCAGCAACTGCTGTACCTGTCACCTGAGTCAGACGGGAAACTGCGCCAAATTGGTGGTCACCTCAAAAGTACGTTGCCAGCCCTTGTTCTGCAGGGTGTAGCAACCACAGCTTCAGCTTTCAGGAGGGCTGCAGCTGCAGTCTTCACCCTGGGTTCAGGTTTTCAGTGGTGTTTGCTTGCTAAATTTTGAGGGCTTTCTCAACATCACATCTCCACTGAGATCAAGCATTGCTAATTACAGCTAAACACAGTTACTGCTAATGCTGGTGGACCTGAATCTATAGGAACAATTTTTTTCATGTTGATGGCTTCAGACACTTTTCTGCTTTCATTATATTTGGTCCCATGAAAGGATTGAGGTGATCCACATCTCCTTCAAAAGAGTAGACCCTTCAAATTGGGCAGATAACATAATAGGCAATTTAAATGACTATTTTTACAGCTCAAAACGGATCTCCTTCTGAGCAAGTAATGCTTACTAGCTCCAGCCAAACCTGCCTTGCTCTGGTTGATCACTATTGTGTAACAGATGTGAAGGCCAGTTCCTCGCCGCTGGAGAGTTTATGTACTCCTGGTCGGAACAATCAGAGGAGATGACAAGTTGAGGAAGTGAAGATGCAGAAGGGACGATGTTCAGGATCCTTTGTCATCGCTGGGAGCCGGGAGGTGCCTCTGAAGGATGGGGTGGCGCGGGGTTGCCTTCGTTTTCAATCGGTGGTGCCCGTTCCTGCTTTTCCAGGGCATCCTTTATGCTGACGTCAGCTTTTCATCCCCCCCCCCACTGTTTCAGGAGAGTACGTTAACAGAGAAGATCTCTGCTATCTGATGGTGGAAAGCAAAGAAAGAAGAACAGATGAAAGGTCTTCTGCAACCCCAACTTTGGGTGGCAGTGGCCTCCCAGTAGCACAGGAGGCTTCCATCAGCAGCCACTGCAAAGATTATTCAAAACCTTGGGTAGACCTGATGGCAGAAATGCCTGTTAAGTAAGACAACGGGAGGAAATTTAATCGGCCATGCTTTATGTTTGTTGGTAAAGACACGAGTGCAACGGCTTTAGTGACAGATTTGGGGTGCCTTTCTGGCCATTTTTTCACAGTACCAAATATAGAGGACACTGAAGGTGGAGGGGCTGGAGGAGAGAACATCTGGTCCCAGCTGATACAAACCAAAAGCTGTGAAATTCTGGAATTGCACCGAAAAGGCTTCTTGCCCCAAGACCTTACCATGTGCTATAAAGCACATCCGCGTTTCTGGAATACATTTGGTCAGCCAGATGCAGGTCAGCGATGTGGTCAGGCAGGTCGGCAGTTGCTAACACTGCTAACTTCTCATCTCTCCTTTTCCCAAACTCAATTCTTGTGATGGTATTTAAGCGTTTTGTAGGCCAAATCCTTGAAGTTCCCTGCTGAAAGCTAAAACAAATATATCCATCCTATCAGGTCTTTCCAAGAGCAAAGCATGGAAATCCCCTCTCCTCGGGCTGGCACCGTCACCGGTATTTTCCTCTCTCCCTTGACCAATGACTTTTCCTTTAATATTGCTGTCTAAATCTTCTCTGGCTTATGCAGTGATTAAAAAGAAGAAAAAAAGAATTACATATGCTACGGGAATTCGGCAAGCGACGCGTGGACCTCTCGCAGTCCCAGTCGGTGGTTAGAAGAATTTGTCATACTTGTATCATACACGTGTACGTTCTACTTGCGGTGAGGAACCGCTGGTGCTTGGTCAGGGACCTGTTCCCTTTTCACACGGAGTCATTCTGAGGGCAAGCAGATATTTGGGGGGGGGGCGGGTTGTATGTGGATGTACACGGAGGGATAAGGCAGACTGGAATAATTAATTATTCTCTGGGAGAGCGGCGTATTTACAAGTGCTGTGATGCTTTACCCGTGATGGTCTAAGGTAGACATGTTTTCTGGGGAGCAATATCTGGTAGCAGGTAAACTGCTGCAGTTGGGGAGAAGCAGACAAGCTTTTGATGCGTAAATCCTCCCGTTCTGAGATAAAATGCATTATCGGTCTTACAAACTCAGCCAGTTGCTCTGAGCTTCATCCAAATATAATAACACTTTGACTGAGAGAGAGAGGACAGTCGGTACCCGCGGAGCCGAGGGATGTGCTCGCTGAGGAAGGAGGTAAATTACTTCTTGTGGAACGTGGAGGGGTTATCTGGGGACCAAGGAGGAGGGCAGTTTTAGAGGGGAACTAGCTTTTGGTTGACTGTTGCTCAATGACAGGGAATTTAATTCCCTAACTTGCTTTTTGAATGCATTTTATAGGTACCTATCAATGCATTGATGTGTTTTGCAGGACACATTCCCTTTCTTGCCCGTCCTCTCTGTTACCCAGGTGCTTCTGCCCAGTGTATGAGTTGGCTCTGGTGTAGTGCAGGAGGAGGGTGGTGTACCCGGTGAAGCGTACGATATTTGGGGAAACGAATGCTGTAATCCATAGGGTTTTGCTGCTGCAGAGAGCATTTGTGGGGATGGGGGCTGTGTGTGAGCAAACGTTGCAGCTTGGCCAGGTTCTGCTTCCATTTGATGTGGTCCATGTGCCTTGATGAGCAATTCAGCAAGGTCGAGGAGCTCTTTGAAGAGCTGGAGGGAGGGAAAAAGCTCTTTAAAGTAAAATGTTTCAAATATAGATGGAATTTATGCTACAATAAAGCTGTGTTTTACTTCTGCAAGGCTCTTTCCTTTCCCCGCTGCAAGGTGCCTTGCTGGTACAGCCTGCTGGCTTGACTGCACCTCGCTCAGCAGATGTTCTTGGCAACCTCAGGTCTTACCTTGGTCTGAGCTTTGAGGAAGCATAAGGTCAAACTGCTGTAGTTCTAGAGGAAGTTTGTAGCTTATAAATTCAACCTTAAAAAAAAAAATTAAAAAGAAAAAATAAAAAACATTAATGTGGACTGCTTCCAGTCTTCTACAGGGGGTTGGAGAAGTCGACAAGATCGTGTGAACCAGATCACGCTGCCGAGGAAACCGGTGCCTTAGATTTTGCAAAAAGATTTGTATTTGAGACAAACTAGTTTTGAGGATTAAATGCTGCTGTCCCCGCCAGTGAGTGGATATTATGGCATCTAAACTGACATCTGAGCTTCTGAGGTACAGCGAGGTGACCGAGCAGGAAGGTCTCTGCAGCTACAGTCCATTTGGGTTTAGTTATTGCGTGTTACTGTGTGCAACGTTCCTCCTTGCAGAGAAAGAAGTCGAGGGGACGTGAGAGCTCTGCAGGAGGAGAGGGAAATGACTCTAGAGATTAGGCAGCAGAAAGATGACTCGAGTAACTGTTGAAGCTGGGTTGGGTTGTTCAGGAGAGGAGTTGGTCAGGATGCGCGTTGTGTTGTTGCATTTTAATCTGTGCAAGAAGAGTCGGAGAGGTGTGTTCAGAGGTGTGCAGGAGGAAGAAGTGATGGGTGTTGAGCAGGCGCTTGCCGGGATGCCTGGCTACTCGCTTCCTTCACCCCAAAGAGGAACACCAAGCTATAGATGTGGTAGGGCATATGGTGGGACGTCATGATCAAGAGCAGTGTGAGCTTGAAGGATCTGGAGGGAAAGAGTTAAATCTGAGCAAAAAGCAAATTATCTGGAAGGCTTGGAACTCTGCCCTTCAGTGCTTCCCCAAGCCAGGACGTGCAAGTCAGGAACCCCAGGAATGGCTCCGGCACCTGAGGGTCCTCGGAGAGGGCTGCACTGGGAGTGGTGGCATTGCCTGGATGTTTTCTTCCAAGTCTGCGTCTTTGAATGAACGTGCAGCCTGAGCCACTGAGAGAGGGCAGGGATTCTGCTTGCGCGCTCTCCTCCCATTGCTAGACCAGGTGTCCCCTTAAAGGCACCAGTTACAGTCAAAAAACCATTCTGCAACTGCAGTCGCAATGGATCACCGCCTTCAGCTGCAGGGGCACTAACCGTGCGTGTCAGGCCACCTCGCTGGCTTGTCACCACTTTTTAAAATACTGCTGTTGAAGAACGGCAGAGCCCTGGTCCTGCAGCACCCATGCTGGGCTGCAAGAAGGTCTCCACACCCATGCTGCTGGTGCTGCTCTGCCTCCTACCAGAGCTGTCAGAGGCTCAGGTCTGCTGTCTGAGAGCTCAGACGTACGTTATACACAATGAAAATCTGTTTCCCCAAATGAGCGGTCGCAGGAAACGAATTCTTCTCTTCAGCTGCCAGCCCAGCCCGTTGGGTTGCGGCGAGGCACCCCAGCTCCCGCTGCGCCCGGCTTGGCTCGGGTGCCGCCAGCAGCATTGAAGCTACCCTCAGCTGTTATGGTGGGGACACTAACAGGTATCCTCAGGCACAAAAGCAAACTGGGAAGCCCAGTATACCACTGGTTTTGAGCCAGTTGCTCAGTGGAAGATCAGCTTTGCCGAGGGATGCTTCCTCCTTTTCTTGGTGGCTGCTTCCCCAGTTATGCTGTTTTGCTTCAGAGGAGAATCTGTTAAGTCCTTTTCCTGACCACCAGCCAGAGGCTCGATAGAAACCTATTTAATAGCTATTTCTATATTTTTATGTGCGTTGAGTAGGGCCTGAAATGTATCATTTGGGAAGATGTTTTAGTGAGATTTTGGATGGCAACCCACTTTTCTCCCCTGCATTAACTGCTTTAAAACATCTACTCCCTGGTTCAATTTTATTTGCCCTTTAATAAAAAAAGATAATATCTGCTAGACACTAGGTTTTTTCATCCCTCAGGCAGATGTTAAAGAGTTTTCATCGTTTTTAAAGTAGCTGTTTCTTTGCTTTTTGAGTGGCTGTCAGCTTGCTGCAGATGATGATTCATCTTTATCAAGTGCTTAATTGAAGATGCCGTTAAGGTGATGTGATGCAGATCGTCCCTGGGATGCTCAGGATCGCCTTTCGTCCACATACTGTGCTTTGAGCATCGCTGCTTTATCATCTAAGGAAAGCAGCCCTATATTTTGAGCGTTGGCAGGAGGAGAAGCTCTTCCTCAGTGGTTCATGTCTTGCTTGTAATGAAATGACTTTCTTTTCTTATGCAGCAATCATAATTTTAATCAACTTTTCTCAGTCACAGAAGGGAAGAAATGTCGTGAACTGCTTTGCTGCTTCTCTTCACTGTGAGCCAGACTTTTCCTTTTAAAAGGAAGAAGTACCTTTTTAAAGGAAAAGTACCTTTGAAAAGTACCTTTTTAAAGGAAAAGTACCTTTTAAAACCTGCCCTCTGCTTTTCAGCATCTCCCATTGAATTATTTCATCCATACACCTATTTTTATTAACAGATTGGGAAAGAAAACCAAGCACTTTTCCTTAGGCATTGGTACTTTCTTCACTCTGAGCTCATCCCAAGTGCAAAATATCTGCTGTGCAAGCTAAACAGAAAGCAAAAGTAACCAAGGCGAAAGCCTTTCTATGGGAGAGAAAGCAAACTGACTGCTGGAAAACAGAAATGTGGCCTTAGTGCTGTGTCGGAGCGAGAGCGGCAGGGATGGCTCCATCTGGCTTCGATAGGTATCTGCAAAACCCGACGTCAACATGAATTCCCCTTTGCTGTGAATCTGCTTTTAATTAAAAAGTCAGAGCTGCTAAAAATGACTTGCTGAAGGGTGTGGGTCGATTTATGCCTAAATGTTGGTGATTATGATTTCTTTAAATCAGATTCTTTACTTCACATTCTGAGTATACTTGAATCTGTTTAATCTTAAACTAACTGGGATTTTTAACACTTACACGCTCCCTTCTGTCCAACTGTTGTCCCAGCCCATTTCCTTGGTGAGAGCCAAACAGAGCTTTCAGAAGTTCATGGTGGATAACAGACTATGAACACTAATTGTCTGTGTGAGGGTGACGGGAAGCCATGGTCACTGCCCACAAGAGACAAGGTCACCGGCTGTATCTGTCTTCACGTACCAGGGACATGCACGGCCCGGGACAGGCTGGTAACTGGGAAGTGCAAGGCTCACAGCAAGACGACTTTCAGACCCTTTCAGCTGCTGATCACAGAATCACAGAATCGTATAGGTTGGAAAAGACCTTTAAGATCATCAAGTCCAACCGTAAACCTAACACTACCAAGCCCACCACTACACCATGTCCCTAACCACCTCATCCAAATGTCTTTTAAATACCTCCAGGGATGGCCACTCCACCACTTCCCTGGGCAGCCTGTTCCAATGCTTGATAACCCTTTCAGTGAAGTAAAATGTCCTAATATCCAGTCTAAACCTCCCCTGGCGCAACTTGAGGCCATTTCCTCTCGTCCTATCACTTGTTACCTGGGAGAAGAGACCGACCCCCATGATCTACCATGGTCTTTATTCTTGGGAGCAAAAACATGGAAGAATTTTCTATTACACAATTTTTTAACATATATTTGGAGGATTTCATACCACAAGTTTTAATTTTTTTTCTAATCATGCTTTAACATCTGTATTTGGTAAAACGTGCTACTTTTTAAGCATTCATATTGGTGACTTTTATGTTGCAACTAAACCAGTTTTGATGTGAATTGTCCAACTTCTGTTTTTGGGGAGGAACAAAGTTATTTTTTCTCACCAGCCTACATGGCATTTAATCCGACCGGAGCACATGGCTGCTGATATGCAGAAAACAACACTCTTTCTTTGAGAAATTCTTCCCTGCGTGACTTCAGTAGTTAAAGCTCGTTGAAGAGGTTAGCTCGAATCTCCTGCCCAAGGACTGCCATGCTGTAAGCTAAAAGTTGTTTGTGTTTAAAGATGCTGCTTCTGTTTCTGTAGGAAAGTATGCATAGTCGAGAAGTGTTTCTTCCCACTAGCTGCACACTCATTCCAGAGTACGGTTTCCAGAGGGATATCTTAATGAAATAACCCACCAGGGGCACAAAGCAGCCACACCTGATCATAGAATCGTAGAATCACAGAATAGTTTGGGTCGGAAGGGACCTTAAAGATCATCTAGTCCAACCCCCCTGCCATGGGCAGGGACATCTTTAACTAGACCAGGTTGCTCAGAGCCCCGTCCAACCTGGCCTTGAATGTTTCCAGGGATGGGGCATCTACCACCTCTCTGGGCAGCCTGCGCCAGGGTTTCACCACCCTCATCATAAAACACTTTTTCCTTATATCTAGTCTGAATCTCCCCTCTTTTAGTTTAAAACCATTACCCCTTGTGCTATCGCAACAGGCCCTGCTAAAAAGTCTGTCCCCATCTTTCTTATAAGCCCCCTTGAAGTACTGAAAGGCTGCAATAAGGTCTCCCCCCAGCCTTCTCTTCTCCAGGCTGAACAACCCCAACTCTCTCAGCCTGTCCTCACAGCAGAGGTGTTCCAGCCCTCTGGTCATCTTCGTGTCCCTCCTCTGGACCCGCTCCAACAGCTCCATGTCTTTCCTGTGCTGAGGACCCCAGATCTGGACGCAGCACTGCAGGGGGGGTCTCACCAGAGCGGAGCAGAGGAGCAGAATCACCTCTCTCGACCTGCTGATGGTGGGACCAAGCTGGATGCTCCCCAAAAGCAATGAGCAAGGTATTGTGTAGCAGAGGTTGGGTGCCATCGAGAGGTTAGTGACTGATCAGATGGTGTCTGAAGAATATTGTTGGCTAAACGAAGTCTGACATGTTACTGGGTAGTAATCTTCATCTTGTACAGTGAAAGATTGGATGCTGTATCTCATCAGTCAAAAAATGCCAGGGATTATTTCTGTTTGATTTAAATAGGCTGGGATGCAATGAGGACCCGCGTTAGCAGGGGCAGGGTGCTGGTGGTTAATTAACCTGTTAGACACGTGACGATGCGCGAGGGATGTCTGGACGCAGCCGGGGCGACTAGCAAAGCACCAACCACGCAGCCGTTCCTCCTGCATCCAGGGATGTGCAGAAGTTAGCAATGCGGTGAAGAGTGAAGCAATTTCTCCCCTAAAAATGAATGTAATAGAGGAGAGGATGTATGCAGGGACTGAAGAAACACCCATACAGTTATGTTTCCATCACTGTCATCGCCTTCCTCACGTGAATCAAGATGAGTCGAGCACGAAGGACAGAAAACCGGGTGAGCGGTTGGGTGACCCGCTGTGAAAGCCACCATCTCCACCAGCTGACGATCCTGATGATCCTGCTCCTCTTATCTCGGTATCGTCCATGCTGTCCTTACAGAGTATTTCTAGAGTGATTTACAGAGCTGCTGAAGTGATTTAAGTGCTCAGAAGTATTTGAATATCCCAGTAAGTATTTATCTGCAATTAAGGTCTTGTGAAAACGTTGTGAAACATGAGCCATCATCCAAGTCCTGCTTCCCTTTCTGTCAAAATGGCAAGGACTGAGCTTTGATGGCCTCTTGTCGGTAAGGATTAGAGCCGTCTCCTTTTTTCTTTGCACAGAAGATCCACCAAAGCATCTGGGACTGTGCACGGGCCGTCGCAGCCCTGAACAAGCAGCAGCAAGGCCCATCTCTGCAATTTTCAGGCTCGCCGGTGCCTTTTGTGAGATGGTACCAGCTTTAGTACTTCAAAGGAAGGTGTCAGAAATGCAAAAATGAGTGATTAAGGATTAATCTGCTTGTGGGGATGGGTATCTGCCTCCCCCCCTCCTGATTGCGCTGTAAATTACTGGTTGACTTGAGCCCCGTAGTGTAGCTATTTATACCTCGAAGGTTTGAATTATAGCTGGGTAGATTATATCATCCCTTTGTTTAATCCTTTTTCCTTTCTTCTGTCATGCTTTTGACCTCAATGATTTTCAAAGCAGTCAGATTTGCTTCCTATGGTTTTCTTGTGATGGTATTTGTATCCAGGAAAGGGGAGGAGAATTAGATGGCTTTTTCTGTACCAGTTTATTTTCTCTAATGCTCTGCCTTACTCATTTCCTCATTCGACAGCCCCAGTCCTGTTTTTTTAACCTTTTCAGAGGTTTCCATATCACAACCTTCATAGCCTTTCTAGGGCTTTTTATTTTCTAGGGCTTCATAAACGGCGTGCGCAGAGCTAGGGGACAGCCTGGATGAATATTGCACCTTATGGGTTTGAACACTTCACAAAAAGCTTTGGAAAGGGGAGCTGCTGCCGTGCACCTGCCTGCTTGTTGGACCTACGCCTCTCCTTCATTCCCCCCCACCAAGGAACAAGCGGTGCGAGGGAGGGTATTGTTGCTGTTGGATTTATTGGCTGTGATTTTGCAAATAAATGCTTTATAATCACTTCCTTGCTGCGCCTCGCAGCCAAGAAAGGGAGACGTGCAGCGAAGGAAGGGCAGGCTGCCTGCTTGTGCTCCGGCTTTCCCTTCAGATTTGCATTTCCTATTTCCAAGACTGCTTTATTTTAGACCTCTAATAAGTGTTAGAGCATTTAGAATACGTATTTATTCTTATAGCTCTCTCTAAGTTGCATTTTAAACAAAAAAGCCAAAGTTGGCCCCAGACCAGCGACTGCAGTGGTTCCTGGCTCTTTGCTCGGTCGCTGCAATTTGGATGTTCCCATACTTCCCGTCCAGGAGAAGCCGTCAGAAAAATAAAGGGCATGGGAGATGTGGACACACTGAAGTCAGCTGAATATTTTTAAATATTAGACCATGCTGTACAAGGGTGGGAAATAAACTTTGCTGCTAATGCAAGCAGATAGTTCCTCCGCAGTGCGAGCTTCCCTCCCATCCCTCTCAACGGGGCTTCCTACCTGGAGCAGCCCTCCCACCAAAAATGCTGCCTTTGGCTTTCAGACCCTCATATAGCAAGGCGTTTGTATTTGAAGCACTAAAAGGGCTTAAGCACGTGGTTAAATGCTTTAAATAAGAAGGAATGAAGACAGACACTCAGCAAAACTCTTGAACTTGAGCGTAGACCTTTGTAACTTGGAGTTGAGCTGAGCTGGACACCAGCCGCAATGATAATGGAGGCAGCGGGAACACTTGTGTGATGGGAACAGCCTTTAATTACTTGTAATATGGCCGGGCTGAATGCATAACCTCTAAAAGAGAGGCCATTGCCTGTTAACATCCAAACGTTAGCACATCAAACCATGTCCAGTCGTGTAGGTAAACCCAAGAGGCCAGTTCCAACTATTTGCTGTCATCTTTCTGCATAACTTCTTTTATATGCTTTCCAGCCTTACCTGGAAATAGAGAACTTGCATTTAAGTTCAAGTTGGTAATGAAAAGAAATCTTAAAAGTGTAGGCTGAGAAAGTATCGAGTATTAATTGTCATTTACTTTCCTTTTTGTGTTAGTTGAACAACTCAGAGGCAGGACCCTGAAGTAGCAGGACAGCTCTTAGATCGAATGGGTGCTTATTTGTCAAAGTGTGAGAATTTCCATTATGATTAAGCCCAAAATAACCATCTTTTTGAATAACTTAGAATAGGTAGTACCAACAGCAGGCCATCAGACAGGTGGATCTGGGTGTAAAATTCTATATTGAAAATAGCTGGGGAAAGGCACGGGCAGATTGGAGTGGACTTTTCCTATCGAGGCTTTCTTTAGGATATTTTCAGTCGAAGCTATTGTGTTGGTGACACCCTTTACCAGTATATGCCATAACCACCAGCCTGATGGATATTGGGGGGGTTCGTTTGTCTCTTGCAGCTGTTCCAATTTTTGTGAAAAAACAATATTATTTTGGAGCAACATTTCAGACCTTGGTCCTTCTATTTCCAAGCTGCTGCCCGCAATTTGGCCAGAAGTCAGCCTTTTTCTTCCGTGGTATTTATGTGAAGTGGAAGCTATTGCCCGCTGCAGAAAAGCCAATTGCTGGATATACCCAGATCCTGCGTCTGAAATGGAGTTAGGAATATTCATCAGGCAAAGCTGGTATCGTAACCTGCATTTTCATACACCTGGGGAGTGTTGCAAACGATTAGACTGGTCTGATGGGATGGGTCCCTCTCCTCTCTCCCCTTGTCCCACCCTTTCTCATTTTTTTCTCTGCCTTCCTTCCCTCCTCCCCAAAAAAGGAGGGAGGGGGGGAGAAAAGCAAAGTAACTTGTATGGATAGAGGGGAAGTGTAATTATGAGCAGTGGGACCAATTTAAAAATGGAAGATTTCAGAGAGACTCAGACTTTCTTTGACATGTTGGGCTTTTTCGTAGAGGATAAAAGGAAAATAAACTAATTTATTCCTAAATTGTAATTCCTTTTTGGTATTAATCTGTTTAATTAGGGTAGTTCATAAATGCACATATGCAGGGGAGAGAGAGGGACTGCAAATTGAAATGAAGACATTTTCAAAAGGAAAGTCCTGATACGAAAAGCTTCCTGGCAGTGAGATGTTTTAGGCTGCGGGGAGAAATAATATCCCAAGAGAAGAGGTGGAAACTCCATCAATTTGGACATTTATAAGTGAGACTGGATGGAGTAATTTGGGAAGTTTCTTGTAGGGAATAATCTTTTGCTGCGTGGTGGGGAGGACAAGATGATCTAATCGATCTCTTCCCTGTCCAGGTCATATGGTTTTCATTTCCTTCTGCTGAGAGGTGGGGAAGGGAGGTGGACTGTTGCTGGGTGCCGTGAAGAGTCTGGTGGTGTTAGGGCTTGGTCGTTTGTTGCAGGGTTAATGTTTTTCTGGGCTGTGATTCTGTTACTCCAACATACTCTCAATTAAAAAGGACTTTTTAGCCCCTGCTCTGACTATTTCTAGATGTAGAAGGGTGTAACCATCTTAGTGATGATTGCTCTTCAGCTTTCCTGAAGCCACAGTTGAGGCATCACCCAAAACTGTCTCGTGTCAGTAGGGTGTCAGCTCCGGAGCTTAGTAACTGAATACCGTTTCACTGAGATTTGAATAGTTTTTTCTTTGCTTTCACCCACAAGAAATCCTGTTTCCTATTTGCTCCATGGTACAGAGCTCTGAGAATGGGTCAGAACATAGCTGGCCATGAACGTTTTATTTCCCCTCTCTTCTAAGCTTGGTTGTCTGTGCAAGTTGGTGTTAGGATAACCTTTTGAAGCATGTTAGGATTTGACCTGCTCGTAACGCTAAATTAAGTGGCTAATAACTCTTGATGTGTTGTGGCTGAATCATGGCTTGAAGGTCACAAGTGGTCTACCACCAGCCTTATTTGTCTACCAAGGTGATTGCTGTTTCTGTTGATGGGAAGAAAAGCAAGGATATATGACTTGGTATGAGTCTCCGAGGAGGAATGGGGAGATCCGAGAACAATTTCTTGGCTAGGAAGGGTGGCTTTTCTGCCAAGCTAGAAATTTCGTGATGGAGGAGATGGTTGTAGGACCTGGGAGGAGGGAAAAGATGGGACAGTGGGCTGCACGCAGCATTTAGGAAGAAGATGGGTTAAAGTTTGGTTTAGTGCTAAATGTGAAGGTTGGAGCAGGGAAGATGAGGACTGTAGAGCATCGGATAAAGGAGCAACTTAAGTAGCTTGAGCCTGCGGTGCGGTCGAGCAGTAGGATGCTGGGTTTGGGCGTTCAGCCTAAGCCCAGCAGGGCTCATGTGGAAAACCTGTACAAGGAAACCTTGTATTTTATCCCCAGCAGAAGAACGATTACTCATTACATCTCTGAAGAGTATCAGTAGCTCTCTGCAGTTGCTGACTTCGTGGTTATATTTGTCCTTGAAACACTGGTGCGTGTAAACACAGTTTACACGTGTCTGGTTTTGAGGCCAGGTGAACTATAATGTCCATCTTTATTTGATTCTATACTATAGGGCTCATATTTCCTCGTTTCAAGTGTGAGAAATTGAACCACAGATAGTGGGCATGACCATCTCTGGTGTCCTCTCCAAAGCAAAAGCCTGCAGAGACCTCCCCCAGATCCATGCTCGTGAGCAGGACGCACTCAGAGCACGTTCATCTCCTTACACAAGTGCAAGGGCAGGTTTCTGATGGATCCATTTTTTCCCTTGGAAGAGGAGATGGCTTTTCAGGAGGAAAGGTCCGTCCTCCTTGAGAGCTATTTTATTCCCCTGACAACTTTAATTCCTTCTGAATTCTCCCACTTGTGAGAGACAGCAGAAGTTGGATGCTGTGTAATCTCCGATCCCCTGCCCATTTTGCATCCCTCCTCTCAGCAGTGATTTACAAATATTATTTTGCCCCAGTATTTTAAGGGACGTTTTCATCTTCCCTGGCACAAGGAGGAATATTTCTCTGGGACTACTGTTGTATCAAATTTTGCTCCTTGTTTAAGATTTATATTAAAAATAATAATGACAGCAATGGAAATGCAATTTTGGTAAAATTTACTCTTAAATTACCCGTTCACTTACAGTCTGGGAGCTGCAGCTTTGTTACCACTTGAGACCCAAAATGCGAATATAACTGAAGATCCCGTGGAAATCAACCCATCCATTTTCTGACTCTCCTGTGTGAGGAGTGAAGGTGTACAAAGGGAAAAGCAGTGGCAAATATACTGGACTTCAAAACTTGGCAGAAAATAAGGAAGGAATTGTGGGCTGCTCTCACATTGATCGCTTGGGCAAGGCAGTGTGATTTCGGTGTGTTGCTTCAATTTAGCTAATTCTTAGCAGCATGATGGTAATTTCATAAAAGTTGTTTCGGTTAGTATCAAAACTGCAACACAATAAAGATAGATTTTTTTCGCGCGTTAACAGTTTTGACCAAGGTTTCCTTTTATCCTGCAACTTTTAAATAATTGGCCAGCTTGCTCTTTTCTTTTATTGTACTCAGGATATAAACTTAGATTGTTTTGTAAACCACTAATTTTAGACACATCTTGATGCTTATTGTTCCCTTCATTGCACTTTTTTAATACCGTTGAAAAACCTTTGCAGAGCAGCGGAAATCATCTGTGTCCTGAAACTTTGACGTCTAGACTGGATGAAGGGCAAGAAAATGCAGCCGGAGCAATCACCCACCAGCCTTTTTAAAGTCACTTTGCTTTCCTAATCCAAAATTCACCAGTAATTCCCTTCGCCATAATATTAGGTAGCAGAAATTGGACAAAAATCATAAATGTACCTATATCGAATGAGTGTGAAATCAGAAGCAGCTTTCCAAATCAGTAGGTATATATAATAGCCAACGCGGGCATTACAGATACAATTGAGTTGCTAAGGCAGAGCTTTCCAATAGTGCCTCGTATAGCCCCGTATCGTCTAATTATTCCGCTTCAGTGTAAGTTAACAATGAAGAGAAGATAAAAGCTTGGCAACCCGTTTGCTTAGAGGGGTCAATTTATCCCAGCTCTTTGTAGGGCAGTGTAATTTTAGGCTTTTACACGGCGGATAACACCATCCCCCTTGCAGGAACACTCGCTGCAGCGCTTCCATAAATAGCTCAGGAGAGGACGGTGTGTCGTACAGTGTGGAGAGCGATGCCAAAAATGTACCTTGCTTAATGTGAATTATTTTTTCTCAAAGAAAATAAAGATTGTTTTGTCCTTATTCACCCAGTTTGTAAAAAAAAACTGGGTCAGTTGGACAACTGCTCGTGCCAGCGGCGTGTTTCAGTGTGCTGCATGGGACGGGAAGGTTCACGGAGCCTGGGATTAACGCTTTCTTCATCAGCAACAAGGAGCGAAGTCTTTTTTCCCCCAGCAGGAACTTCTGAAATAATATATAGCAGGTGTTTCACCTTTCTGAACATTATTCTGATATACTGGGCTCGTTTGGCATGGATTATAAACCAGTCATGGGGTTATTTATCGGCTCCAGCACTTCTGGGTGACCTTGGATCTCATCTTTGGAAGGAGCTTAGTCCCTATGACATCCAAAAAGAAGGATCTCAGCTTTTCTTTGATAACGTCTGTATTTTCTGATACTGCGACAAACTACAGCTGTTGGGCATGGTCAAAGGTTTGGCAGCAGTGGCAAAAGACACAGCAATAAGTGAACTTCCTCATTCCTCCTCTCCCCACCGACAGGCTATTAATTACTCAAGGAGGAAATAGGAGGACTCTGGAAGGCAGAGCGTTGGCAATCAGATGCCAAGGTAAATATAGCCTGGGCCCTGCCTTTAACCGACTCGAGGCCATCATGACTACACGAGGAGTCCTGCTTGAAAACAGCTGGGGTGATGCAGCCCGAGGTTAACAGACAGCTTTGAACATCCACAAGCGAGCAATGCAAAACCCTGGGAGCATTCTTCTCTCCCTCGGTATACGAGCAAGCAGCAGGCTGGGACCTGTCCTCCCAGAGCTGCTAAAGACCACTTAGGATCAGAGCACTACAAAGGATCCATAAAAAAAAAAAAAAAAAAAAACCAACACTTCTGTCTGCCTTAGCATGAATTTTGCTCCAAAAACCACACAGAAGATAGATGGACGTGTGGGGAGGGTAAGAAGTTGCATTGGAAACCTATAAGTCTTCTTGCACCCAAACCACAGACGTTGCTGGTGGGCATGGGGTAGCCAAATGCCGGAGATGCTTTTCATTTTGCAGTCTTGCTGGGGAAAAGGAAGAAAAAAAGGCCACTTCTGTTAGTCCGTTTTGCAGGAATGCCGGGGCTCAGCTCATCAGGGACTTAGCTCCTCGTTGTGGTTGCTTCACTTCCCAAGTAGAGCTTCTTTCATCTAGCACAACCAAAGGACTTCCAGGGTAAGACTTTAAATCAAATTTTCCTCTTCCAGTAAAACACGAAGGGTCATTTGAGGATGACCCAGTGCAATGACACTAAGTACAAGCAGAAGAAGGAGCTCACTCTTTTATTTTGTCACCCAGTTCTTTCATTAATCCAAACTTAGGTCTTTTTTTCTCTCCTTCCTCTGCGTCTCGGCATCTTCCACGCTGGCACTCAGGTTACATGGCCAGAGGCTCCAGCAGAAAGGAGCAACCCCTCGATTTGCTCAGCCCCCGTACCTGTTAACACATCTCTTTGCTGCCACCTCTCCGGTTACTGCCCTTTCGCATCAGACGCTCGCCGCTCCCGCCCAGGAGCCTCCTTTGATCCTTGCGCTCGTTTCCTCTATAAAATGGGTGGAAAGAGACTGAATGGCAACTCCCTTGCGCCGGGAGAGGGAAGGTGGGTACGCAGCAAGACACACAAAAAAAGTGGTGCCGTTATTCTTGCACACTGGAAACAATAGCTGGCTCCCTGAAGCTGAAGCTTCTGTGCAGCGAGGAAGGATGTAGATGATGGCAAAGACCAAAGGCTGGGACTCGGGACGTCTCGCTGTCCTTGGCTGCCCAGCTTGTCACCTGCTTCCAGGCTGGCTCCCTGGCTCCCCGTCATGGCAAGCAAGCAGGTCCTCGTACCGTAGGTGTGGTTTGGGGAATACTTTGCTCCAGGCACCTACTCGGTGTGAATAAGAGGTGCCGTATTCCCTTCTCCTGCCCCATTGAGTCCTCTGGTTACTGCAGGGCTTGTGCAATTAAATGGCTCTGTATGCTTCTGTGCTTGTGTGACTCATCTTTTTACCTGCCACGTTATTAAACCCCCAATTTTGGTGTGCTGCATCACAGCTCTTGTAATAACGCAGGTCTTTTGAAATGGAAAAGAAGCAAAAAATGCCCCACACAAAGATGCTGTTGGGCCATGAGGACCTTGTGGGATGCGGGGACAAGCCAGGCACGGTGCTGGGCAGTGGGAAGAGAGCCTGCTCCAGGTGGGCTGATCCTGAGCAGTGGGGTTGCTTCAAGGGGCTGGGGATCACTCCCTGGTGGATGCCTTTGTTGGGCAGATACAGCTAGCAGGACCTCTTGCCAAGCTGGTTAATGTTTTTATAGCTGAGTGTGCCATCTGTAAAGGAAGATAGTGATGATTTGACTTACCGTCTCTACTTGGATTACACGTGCTGATCATTACCACACCTTCATCAGAGAGATCCAAAAGAGCTGGAAATGGTCCCTAAGCCCACCACGAGCCTTAGAGCTAACTTCTGCTGCTTGACGTTGGAGCCAGTGAGAGTCATCTCAGAGAGGCTATATGCAAGAAGAGCAACATGAAGGTTTTGTGGTGCAACTTCCCAATCCCAGAGTGGTTGAGGTGGGAAGGGACATCTGGTCCCACCCCCCAGCTCAAGCAGGGCCACCCAGAGCCAGTTACCCAGGACCGTGTCCAGATGGCTTTTGAAGATCTCATTCCATGGCTTCTGTCTGCATTAAAACATCCCCACCACCTCAGTGAGACCTAAGCGGGAAAACTAAATGAGAAGAGAGAGAACAAAGATGCTGAGGCACATGAGATGACCCTGACGGTGGGACGTTGGGTGTCCCTTTGGGGGGGATCAGACCAGAAGCGCAGACCGCTTTCCCTGCAGTTGCACTGATCATCTGAGACGCATTAGACCTGGCTGTCAAAAAAGAAATATTTAGCTCTTGTCTTCAGAGTGAGGGTGGGGACAAGTGTCAGCAGGGGGCAAAGTCTGCTACAGCAGCGAGGGCTGACGGAGAGCTGGGAGGGTGGTGAAAGGGCTGACGTGGAGCTCCTGTAGACTGAGGGAGCCCCAGAAACCAAACCGGAGGGATCCTGTCATCTCTTACGGTGGGGTCTGCTTTGAAGTACCCTGTACAAGCAGGAATGGAAATGCATGAGTGCACCCGCCTACGATCTTCACGGGATAAACCAGCATCCTTTCCCAGTTTCATACTCATTCTCGTACCTAAAGCATTACCATTTTGACAGAGGTGAGGAACGCTGCGTTCGTGTTATTGGTGACACCACGTAGAGGTCCCACAGAGCCAGGTCCTGTGTGGAGAACTACCGGAGCATGTGCTGAGCAGAAGTACGGCCCCTGCTCTGAAGAGCTGATACATACAGATTAGTCCCATTGCCCAGTGCCGTGAATGTGGGAGGGAGGAGGATCAGCGCATCCCTTTGTTGGTGAACTCTCGCTTTATAACTGCTACTTCTCTCGTACAGAGATCTGCCGGTGAAGGAGAGCGGTGGGGAGGGAAGCTCTGTAGGACAGCAGCATGCGGAAAGGCTCTGGTGCCCATGCAGATTTGCTGGGGGAAACCATGTGTATTTTAGCATGGTGGAAGAAAGACCACAGCTGCCTCCGTGTGGCATGTGCCGGCGCCACGGTGGGGTGTCCTGGCTGTGGCGTCAGGGTTGGGCACACCCTGACTGGAGGTCCTCATAAGTCCTTCTTCGCCACTGAGCTGGTTCCACCCTCATGCCTGGACCTACCGAAGGAGCAGCTGTGCAACCCTCTGATGCGATGGAGTAAATCGGGCGCAGAAATATTCCCTTCTTTTCATAGAATGCCAACAGAGCAGTTAACACCGCGAGGACAGTTGTGGCTTTGGGGGATCTCTTGCTATTTTCTCAGAGACTTTTCTGCTGGTGAGATAAAACTAATCAGCCATAGCACAAAAAATGAAATTATCTTGGACCGCCAAGCCATATCTTGTCGAACAGCTCCATCCGTTTGCTCCACACCCTACTGACACAAGTGAAGCCTTTGGGGTCTTTGCTGGAGAAGACCTTTCTGTCCTCAGCCTTTCTGCTGACCTTCCCAATGAGGAGTCCAGCTCTCCAAGGCTGAGTGCATCCTTGATCGGCATAAAGGTCCAGCTGGGTTTGAGTGCTTTTGGCACTGTGTCTGATATGGTTTAAGGATGATGGTTGATCCCAGGGCTGGCTGCATGGGTACCTGTCCCAGGAAGCTGCTTGGGTGTGAGACCATCCACCTGGTCCTTGAACCCAAGATCCCAAGTCAGGTACTTCCCTGCAACGGTGAGGCAGGAGGGGGAGATGCCAACTGCATGCTGTGTTTCTGGTAGCTCCTTTCTGACTTAATAGGAAAACACTGACCGCAGAAAATGTACTTTTTTTTTTTTTCTCTGCATTTTCCTGAAATCTGTTGAACCGCTTTGCCTGTAGAGGGAGGAGAGGAGGGGTGATACGGGGGATGGGAGGAAGAAATAATGGTGTCTCTGTTCAATGAAACTCCCCTAACAGACAGTTTGTGTTGTTTTTTCCCCATCCAAACACGTAGATCAGATCTGAAAATCCAGGGCTTAAAAGCACAGATGTTTAGTCTGACACACACACACACGGCATCTTTCCAGCAAGTGAAACAGCTTTGCTGCTGGTGGGTTCAGAGGAGCTAATCTGGGGATAGAGGAGTTAAAGCTGCTCAGCAAGAGCTGCATCCTTCAACTGGGTCACCCGAAACTTTCCTTCCCTTCCCTCCAGGTGAAGGGGTCTTTCCCTTTGTATTAACGCAGCTTTCCAGGGCTGTTACTGCTTCTTCTGTCCCTCAAAGTGTCCTCTGGGGCAGGGGGAGAAGCAGTGGTGGGGATATAAACCAG
Source organism: Ciconia boyciana (assembly GCF_034638445.1). Taxonomy (NCBI): domain Eukaryota; kingdom Metazoa; phylum Chordata; class Aves; order Ciconiiformes; family Ciconiidae; genus Ciconia; species Ciconia boyciana. Next base: position 3,493,037 of record NC_132938.1, on the reverse strand, counting down.
TCAACGGCAGTGGCACCGTGTCGGATCTTGCGAGATGGTTTTTGTGGATCTTATCTCCATACCCAAATAGGTCAGGGAGAAAATGGTATTGGATTAATTCTGTCTATACATAGATCTCATAGTCAGAGACATGTTGGGATGCGAGTCGGGGTGGCTAGCCATTTATTTCTAACTCATTAATTTTAATTCTAGTCCACACCAGCAAGGATTACAAGTCACCCCACTGCTAATGTTCCTTGCTTGACTCTTAATAAGTATCTCAGCATCCGCCACTTATAACTGGCTCCTCCAGCTCGTTTAGCAGCATCCCACACCTGCAATGCCCTTCTGCTGCTAAGAAAGGCCACCTGGAAAGAGCGAGGGCTGCCCCGCTTGTCCCTGTGCTCTCCCTGTCCGGAGCATGTCTTTTCAAATGGTGCAAAATCTGCTTTAGAGGCTGAGCTGTGCCCGTTGTCTTCACTGCCAGCGTTGGAGCTGGGAGGTGGTCAGAATTGCACTCACGAGCATGCTGGCAGCCTCTGCAAAGTGGTGGTTGAGATACAGGGGTTTTCCTTCAGCAAAGCAACCAGCGGGCACTTCAGAGCTAAACCCTTTCTTATGCTGCTCATGGGATAATTAATTAATTGAGAATGAAGATGCCACCACATTTTCCAAAGCCTCCAAGTCTGCCTTTCCTACAGCTCATGCTCTACACCAGAGTCAAAGATGGGCAGGAGTCAGCATCCAACCTTATAACTGTACGAGCGCCAGGGATATAAAGAGAATATAAAGAGATCCCATAACACCTGGAGAACTTGTTTTTTAAAGCCACTAAATCGCATCCAGAACCTGTAGGATGCCTGTAAAGCTGTGGGGGGAGAGGAGTAGAGGCTGGTTGGAGACCCCATGCAAGCGCTCCACGCAGGTTCACATTTGTGTTAAGACACTTCTGGAAATGATGTCTAGATTACTGAAATTATTTGGAGGCAGTGTTTTTGAGATCGGTGCCCTAACGTGAAGGTATTATTAAGGTTAAAATGACCAAAAATAACCCTGTAATCAGCTGACTACTTGCAACATCGCTCTTGCTTTGTGTACGTATTAGATGTTGCCCCTTTTCCATCTGTAGGACTCTGTTTTCAACCCTTGTGCACCTCCCAAAATGACATCTCCTCCTTTTCTCCCTCCTGTTTGGTGCATCCTTGCATTTGGTTACAGCAACACTGGGGAGGTCTTCAAATGAACACTCCTCTCCTCCTCTCACCCCACTGCTGTACGAGCACGGGATGGCTTGGGGTGCAACATCGCTCACTTGGGATAAACCAACCCCATAGATAAATCATCTAGAAATTATGAACCTCTGATTTTGGGCAGGGCACAGCTTGGAGATGGATGTGTGTGACTGAAGGATTGGACTTGATTGGACGGGATTTGGTTTGGACGAGGAGGAGCAAGGGGGGGATTTGAGCCAGGCTGGCCCCTGGTCTTCAGCAGGCTGCATTTCATGGAGTCAAAACTGATGACACCAGGCTGAGCGGTGCAGGTGATTCACTTGAGGGAAGGGATGCCATCCTGAGGGACCTGGACAGGCTTGAGGAGTGGGCACGTGTGAACCTCATGAGGTTCAACAAGGCCAAGTGCAAGGTCCTGCACCTGGGCCAGGGCAATCCCCAATATCAGTACAGGCTGGGGGATGAAGGGATTGAGCGCAGCCCTGCGGAGAAGGACTTGGGGGTACTGGTGGAAAAATGACCCAGCAATGTGCGCTCGCAGTCCAGAAAGCCAACTGTATCCTGGGCTACATCCAAAGCAGTGTGGCCAGCAGGGCAAGGGAGGGGATTCTGCCCCTCTGCTCCGCTCTGGTGAGACCCCCCCTGCAGTGCTGCGTCCAGATCTGGGGTCCTCAGCACAAGAAGGACACAGAGCTCTTGGAGCGGGTCCAGAGAAGGGACACGAAAATGACCAGAGGGCTGGAACACCTCTGCTGTGAGGAACAGCTGAGAGAGTTGGGCTTGTTCAGCCCGGAGAAGAGAAGGCTCCGGGCAGACCTTATTGCAGCTTTTCAATACTTCAAGGGGGCTTATAAGAAAGATGGGGACAGACTTTTTAGCAGGGCCTGTAGTGACAGGACAAGGGGCAATGGTTTTAAACTGAAAGAGGGGAGATTGAGATTGGATGTAAGGAAGAAATATTTTACGATGAGGGTGGAGAGACACTGGTTGCCCAGAGAAGTTGTGGATGCCCCATCATTGGAACTGTTCAAGGCCAGGTTGGATGGGCTTTGAGCCACCTGATCTGGTGGAAGATGTCCCTGCCCATGGCAGGGGGGTTGGAACTAGGTGATCTTTGAAGGTCCCTTCTGACCCAAACCGTGCCATGATTCTGTGATGCTATGAAAACGAGATGAGTTTGCTAGGCTGGGCTACCGCATCGCCAAAGAGAGTCTTGGGCTTCAGCAACAGACTTTGTCTTGTATTTGTGCAGCGACAAGCTGCTACAGAAAGCGCTCTCTGTTGTTGTGTGCGAGCTCCTGTACCATTTAATGCCTGGTTAGGGGGGTCTCTTATTTAACAGCGATACTGAGGAGCCTTCTGTGTATTATGCTCCTAGCCAGGGCGTGATGGAAATGGGTGTTTTTGTGGGAAAGCTGCTTTTCAAAGCCTTTTGAAAAGGCTAAGACAGCAAAGACTTTCAAAGACGGGGATATCTCTGTTGCTATCCAGTGCATTGCTATTGAAATTAAAATATTTAACCTGAGTGGAGTGCTCTGTCATTCCGGATGGGTTTGAAATTAATTTAATTTAGCATAATTTTGATGGCTCTTTGGCCTAGGTGCCTAATACAGGGGGATTAGAGCTCTGTCGTAGCCTCTTAATGTTTATTTGAATATCACTAAAATCTAAGCGACACAAGGTGATATTTAACGCCTGCTTGGGGAGACCTTGTTTATTGGCAAAAAAACAGCATGGGCCGTAAAAACGGAATTCCAGCATTACCTTGACTTTGTTCTCTCTTTCATACGCGTCCAGGCTGCTGTCATCAAGGAAGCTTGAAATTCCCTCTTTGTGCTTTTTTTTTTGCATGCAAAATGGCCAAGATTAACCTCTGCTTTCCTGCGTGCAAAAATATTTATAGTCCCAGTGCAAATAAAATCTCCAAACATTTCAGAGAAGTCATTCCTTCTGGCAGCTGCCGCCGCTGCGGTGCCCCGTTGTGCCTGATCACAGCAGCCCTTCCAGGTGTTTGAGCAGTTTTGGGGCTCAGAATTGCCCGGCCGAAGGAGGGGAAAATTATTTTGGGGGGCTCTGTACTTTGCAATTTGCCGTGATGGGCGTTTTACTGCTGTATTGCAGGAGGCAATAATTAATCTGATGATTTGTTGGTTTTCATGAAATTGCCTTTGCAAATTTGTCCTCTTTTCTAGCGCCAAGCTACAGGTCAGGAGATGATGCTTGGAGATGATGGGATGCGTCCGCCTTGCTTTGGGGAGGGACCTCAGGCTTCTCCTGGAGCTCCATCTAGAGGGGAGGAAGATGGGCTGGTCGTGGAGGTTGGTGGCCTTTCTGGACCACCATGGCTCTGGTGTCCCCTTACCCGACCTTCTACCCTGCGGCACCTTGCCAGGGCTGTCAGCCATGGCTTTCCTGGCCTTGTGGTCACTCTTGACACCAGAGCCACTTTGCTGCTGGAAACCCTTGCTGCAAAGCTGGCGTCTGTGTTTAGCGGGGAGGACACCACAGCCAAACCCAGTTCCTTTCCACACCACCGCTGAGGAAGGGCATTTCTCTACCAAACCCCCCAAAGCAGCTGCTGCTCCCTTGGCTAAGGATGTAGAAACCACACGGTGCTCTGCGGTTGCTTTTGGGGTTGATTTCACAAGAGAAATCGTTGCAGTTTGGGGCTGGGGCTTTCCTTGAGAGGAGCTCCCAGCTGGACATTCCCAACATCTGCGCCATGGCTGTGCGGGCGAGGTGGCCAGCATCTCCATAGACCTCTTTGCTCCGGCAGAGCTTGCTCCTCCGTCTTCTCCAGCTTTCCTCTTGCCATGCTGACAATGGCACCGTCCAGCCCTGCAGCACGCATCATTCCCAGCAGCCATCTGCCGAGCTTGTGAACATCTTAGCCATCAGCGCTTCAATAACGTCAAGGTTTCATCGCAGAGGTCTTCAGTCATGGCTCACCTTCTGCCCTTGCTGGAGCAAGACATGAAGCCCAGGACCGCAGAGGTTGGAACAACGCACGGGCTTAGGTAGAGCATCGCCTGCTGTGAACACCAGCGTGCTCCAGCCGTTGGCTTTGGTTTAAAGTCCCCTGTGTGATATTCATATTTTAAATGCCGTCCTGGAGGGAAAAACGCAACGGGACTGAGTGTCAGGCGATCTTCCCCTATCCGAGTCCTAATCCTTCCCTGTTTTTTATACAGGGTGGCACTGGAATTCCCAGCTACCCGGCTGTGCCCAAAAAAAAGGCTGATTTAAACCTTAGCAACAGGGTATTTTTGTTTAGATTGTATTTATTCTCCTGTGAGAGTCATTGTTCTCTCCCATGCCTTGACCGTTTCGAAGGCTGATGATAAAAGCCCTCGCTGACAATAATACAGTTGAGTTCAGCCTTTTGTTGGGGAGATTAAAATAGCGAATGAATTGTGAATAACATGGGAGGGCTAAAAGTTAGTCGTCCCAGGCTGTTGTTTAATCACTTCAAGGATAAGAAACTGCATTTTAATTTTTTTTTTTTTTTTTTCAGAACTACTGAGCATTAGGTTTTGTCTTGGTATCTGCAGGGGCTTGTACCCACCCTGTTAAGACTAGGATCGTTTTAGTTTGCATAATCTTGTGTCAGCAAGAAATAGGTTTATAGCAATGATATTAGATTATGATAGGTTTATAGCAATATATATATATAATATAATAGCTTTATGATATTAGATTTATAATAGGTTTATAGCTATATATAAAAAAATAGATATAAATATATATATATAATAGGTTTATAACAGTGGCAATGACAGAAGATGCCCACCTTGTTGGTGTGGCTCTAAGACCTGTGCCTACAGCACCGCTTCATCTTGAATGAGGACACCCCTCTTGGGCGCGGAAGATGGAAAGGAAAATAGATGGAAAAAAAGATGGCTGAAAAAAAATAGATGGAAAAAAAGATAGAAAGTGGAAACAGAGCCACACAAGGTAGAGTTTGGTCCTTTTTCGGGAGTGGGCTGATGAGAAGAAGTATGCGGGACACTCATCTGCTCAAAATGATAACAGGGATCGCCCCAAAACTCTGCTGGCCCCGTAATCCTTTCCTTGCCAAGGATATTTCAGCTGCTGTCTGGGCACAGGCTCCTTTCTGCTGGAATATTTACGTTCCCGGTGAACTTCCCCCTCACGGCAGCATCTTGAAAAGCTTCACATCCCTCCTCTTAGGCAGCCTCTCTCCCCAGCTGCTCTTACCTGCAGTCCCCGTAATTGGCAATAATTTCCCTAATTGCTCACAAAAGCAGATGTTCTCTCTGTGGTTGCATCAAACCGGCTTATACTGTACTATATACATGAGCACACAGCATTAAAGGACTAATTCCTGTAAATAAGCCTATTAAAAGGTTAGAAATAATGCCTCAAACGAAAAACTCATTGACGGCAGCTGAATCCCACTGGTTTTATTAATTTGTTATTTGGTAACGTGGCAATCCCCGTCTGCTCGGGACGGGGACGCCCTCATGCTCGGCCAGTTGATCTTATGTTGTGGTCGGTGAGTGTCTTAGCATACGAGATCAGCCCTTTGCATTGTTTCCAGCTAATAAATCACACTTATAGGTAATTAACACTACACCTAACATGTCCCTGGTATTACTGCTGAATGGGAGAAGAGACCGGTTCACGCAATCACAAGCAGGGAGACTGCACCTTTGAGACTTCAGGTGATGCTGCTAAAGAAAAAACTGAATCCCACTTATTTTCCTGCCTCAAAGAGGGAAAAGAAGTGATTTTTTTCTCCAAGCATTTTGCTTTTCACCCTTCACAGGGAAAGGATTATTGACAGCAAGTGCAGCACCGACCCTGGGGCAGCCTGGGGAAGAGCCCTTACCCGAGTCATCAGTTTAATTGCCGGTGTTAATCCCCTGCACTACTCGAACCAGGAGCTGATGAGGTGTAATTAGGCTGTGGGAGGGTAATTGCTAGGAGCCCCATCCAGCGGCTGGGGTAGCATTGCCTTCTGGAAAGCCCCTCGATGCTTTTGGGCTGTCCTTTGCTGGTGGGTGCCATCGGCTCTTGCTGTGGATGTGAAGTCCCCGTTGCCTGTGCTGCAGGGAGAGCACAGCCCTGCAGCATTCAGAGGCTTTTTATAGAGATAGTATTTTTTTTCTCCAGTTATTTCTACTAATTTAAGAAGTAAGGACGGGGATACTTTCTATAATTTGGGATGGCCAGAGTGATTGTTTCTCTTCTTATTTTCTGATGGTTCATGTATGATCTACAATTGCTCCAGCTTTCAGTACCTCCAGCAACGGCGTCAATGCTCTCCATGTTGCATTTTGATCCAAATTTCACCTGCAACCTGATTGAGAGCTTCAGCAGCCGTTTGCATTGCTTTACAAATAAGCTGCAGCTTGTTTTCATGATGGCCTTCGGCTGGGCAAAAAGTACTCATAAAGACAGCATCCTCACTGTCAGCCAGCTGGTACCTGAAGTCTCGAGGTCACCCCCAGCTGATTATTCTGTGTTTCCCACTTTGGACACTTACATTTTACTTGCCTAAAGCTTCCGTGCTGCTTGCAGGGGAGAGCTCTTCTCTCTCTTTTTCTTGGACCAAAAGTTATAGCTAAGGCTTCTGAAATCCCTTATGCTGACACGGAGGGATGTAAAGAGGAGGGGTTCTGCTGCGGGTCTGGGTCAGGGCATCACAGCCCGATGGTCTTGGACTGGAAGATGCTGGCAGCACTCAACTCCTGCCCTTCCCCAGGACAAACCCGAAGCTGTGCCTGAGCTCAGGGCACGGCTTTCACCAGCAATTTGTTTTTCAGCCTCTGCATCCTCTTTGGAGGTGATGGCTCCTGGTCCTCCTCCTCCTCGGAGTGGGCTGAAGTCAAGCAGCCGGGCTGTGCATCATGCAGTGGCCCTGGATGATGGAGAAATGCAGAGTCTGCCATTGCAGTAATGACTATTATAAGCTATAAACTCAGGTCTGGTCCTTGGCCCCGCTTATTTATCACCATTTCATCCTCTCGGTAGATTCGTCATCCCCAATGAGAATGGAAAAATTAAGGCATTTTGTTGAGCTAACTTTTTAAAGCAGCGTCGCTCTGGGTTTGCGGCTCCAGAAATACCTGTCAGGCCATTTTCTTTCTCCTGGAAATACGGTCCGGTATCTTACTTGTAGGTTGTGTTGAAAAACGCTTGTGTCTGGCAGCACAACTGCTCCCAGTCAGACTTTTCAGCTCGAAGCCTTCGGCAGAAGACGTGCCTCAAAATGCTTTTGGCACTCGAATAACAGAGTCAGAGAGGAAAACGTTTGCGACTCTGGTTCCCCTTGTTTGCAAACCTCATTTATAGATCCTTCCAACCACTGGTAAAATTGTGATTTTGCTTTTTTTCTCTGTCAAACTGCGACAGAAACAAACACGGTTAATGCAAGATGCAGGAGATGCATCCCTGGCCCCGCTCTGGCTATCGCCATTTGTACATCATCCTCGACCCTTTTTTTCCATTCTAATACATGCAAATATATGTAAAGAGTAAAGACTGTTCCACCGAGTCTTGCACGTTTGTTTAAAGAGGAGGAAAACAAGCCGAATTTACAGGGAATTTGCGAGCTGAATTTTAAGACCCATATATAAAAAGACACAAAAAGCGGCTGGCGGCGGTCACCCATGCTGACCGAGGCGATGCTTTCTGGCATCTTTATTTTCCCTGCGCTTGCAATCATAATGTCATTAATATGGAGCTTTTGGAGAACTGGAGTATATCCTAATTAGCAGCCTCTGATTTTTTTTCTAGTTTCATAATCAGTGATCTCGGCTACACCAGAAGTGTTACTGTGGCAACAGGGCTGAACTGAGCGGTGGTGCAGAATTACCGCAGGTAAATTGGTGATTTTACGGATCCACAGCACTTTGTTAGCCCAGGCGCTGCTCCGTGGGACGGGCTGGCTGCTCCCCGCACCCTACAGGTGTCCCGGGCAGATTTCAGGGTAAGCACAACCAGCGATTAAGCTGCATGATCGAACGCATGCGTTTTAATTGGAGCTTAGCCTCTGTAATGAGATTTTAAGGCTGTCATGCGAATGATCCCCTCCGACACCTTTGTTTTAAGTAGGATGCTCTGACCGCTCACCGCCCAAACGCTCCAGCTCCTGGCTTGGTGTCAGCTCGGAGCTGGTCCTGCAGAAGGGGCTAAGCCCAAAAGCTGGGCTTTATTTTTTTAATGTGGTGGGGGTTTTTTTAAACCTTGTTTCTCCTCCCCACGTACTGTTTGCTTGCTCTCTGAAAGACATCTTGCTAGGTAGGGATGGTGTTGGGCTAAATAATGGCCATGCTTCATCCTGACTCCTCATTCAAAAGCAACCGGTCCTTTACATAGCCAGTATACTAACTGCACTCATGTTTTCTTTGTACGTGTTACTAATGATGCCTGGGACAAAGAAAGGGACACGCTAAAATGGAATATTTAAAGAAATATATTCCTGTATGACATGACCTTTTTTTTGTTAATTTATTTATTAATTCAGTATTTTGAATAATGAGATGAACCGGCTTCACTCGAGCCTTTTGGGCAGTCACTCTCCGCTTCCCAGCACCACGTTGCAGCTGTGATACCCATCCCGCGGGGTAAGGCACAGCGGGAGACCATGGGTTTTGGGCTCGTACTAGCCAGGGGTTTTTACAAGCTCTAGGGGAGTTGCTTCGGCAGATCCATTTTCATTACCCCAGAAGGAGGTCTCGCCTCCCTCTCCCCTTTGCAATGCAGCTCCTGCCACCCCACTGACCCTCACCAGCCTGGCCTGCAGCGAAACCCTCCATCCCCAGCACCTTTCTCCTGGTTGAGGCTCAGAGTCAGTCGTTCCTCTTCATCCTCCCTGAGCTGACAGCTCCCTTGGGCTTATCTCACCGCTCTCCTTTTCCTTAGGACTTCACTTTCTCTCGGCTTTTACCTGTCCTGCCTTGATGCTCCTTGATGCCGTGTTCTTTAGGAAACCCTCTCCAGCCGGTCGTTCTCCATTGCTAGAGGTCCAAGAAGTTCTGCATCCCCTTCTGTCTCCCTCCACAATTTATTCCCTGACCCATCCCACTTTATTCTGCGCATGGTGAGAGATGCAAGAGCGACCGGCACGTGCTCCCGTGATCACACAGCCGTTGCACCGACAGAAAAGAGTGGCTGAGGGCGAATTAGACCCATCCTAATTATGAGGGTTATTAGGAAAATTATTATTAGGAAAATTATTATTAGGAAAGTAATTGGACGTATTTGTAGCTCTTCCCCTCCAAGGCACTCAGACAGCTTCCAGACGGTGACTCTGCTTGCTGTGTGTGCTGGCAGTGCGGCCAGGAGTGCCCGTCCGTGCAGCTCGATGGACAAGGACTGGAGACCTTCAAGTGCCTTGGTCTTAGACATGCTACCGATCTGCCCCTGGCATAGCTGGGGATGGAGCCTACATCTCCCGGCTTTTAATTCTGTTTTTTTAGCATGAGACCATTGAGTCTCTAGGCTCTATGTTAGTATTTGTCTGTTGTTAAACCTACAGAGATTTCTTTCCTAAAAGCAAGGCAATACAGAAAACTAAGAACTGGCATGAAGCAGCTATAGAGGACAGATATCCACAGTCAACGTTTCTGCATCTCTTTAGGAGCCTGAACTGTTTCATGTCCGGATTATGTAAGCACCCACATTCATTGGTGTTTTTCTCTTGTTTTTTTGCTTAAAACCTCATCAGTTTAATTTTCCTATCTTCTAACTGAGATAATAACTCCCTAGTCTTGGGGCTCTTCTAGGAGGCTCCCTTACCAGTCTTGAGACGCTCCAAGCTCCTTTGGAGGAGTCTGTCATGGGTTCAGTTCCTCTGAGGAGCTTTGTGGCTCTTTGTTAGTGGCTCCTAGGAGGTGAGCGTTGTCTCGTACATGGCAGAGGGCTGTCGCGGTGTGCAGTAACTGGTGCTTGTTCACTGAATGACGGCGTAGAGCTGGAGGGACGCTGGTGGGACCCCAGCGTATATATAGCACAGTGTAGGGATCTCCTCAGTGCTGGATGTTATCTTACCCCAGTATGAGCTTAAATCCTGGCACGTTTACCTTCTGAAGTTTGCAGGACAGCAAGTTACAGAATCACAGAATCACAGAGTGGTTGAGGTTGGAAGGGACCTCGGAGGACATCTGCTCCAACCTCCTGCTCAAGCAGGGCCACCTAGGGACAGCTGCCCAGGACCATGTCCAGATGGCTTTTGAAGATCTCCAAGGAGGGAGACTCCACAACCTCCCTGGGCAACCTGTGCCAGTGCTCGGTCACCCTCGCAGTCAAAAAGCGTTTCCTGATCTTCAGAGGGACCCTGCTGTGTCTCAGTTTGTGCCCATGGCCCCTTGTCCTGTCACCGGGCACCACTGGAAAGAGCCTGGCTCCGTCCGCTTTGCACCCTCCCCTCAGGTATTTGTCGACATTGATGAGACCCCCCTGAGCCTTCTCTTCTCCAGGCTGAACAGTCCCAGCTCTCTCAGCCTTTCCTCACAGCAGAGATGCTCCCGTCCCTTCGTCATCTTCGTGGCCCTTCGCTGGACTCTCTCCACTGTGTCCGTGTCTCTCTTGTCCTGGGGAGCCCAGCACTGGACACAGCACTCCAGGGGTGGCCTCCCCAGCGCTGAGCAGAGGGGAAGGATCACCTCCCTCCACCTGCCGGCAATGCTTTGTCTAACGCAGCCCAGGACACCACCGGCCCTCTTTGCCGCAAGGGCCCGTTGCTGGCTCACGGTCAACTTGGTGTCCACCAGGACGCCCAGGTCCTTCTCTGCCAAGCTGCTTTCCAGCTGGGTGGCCCCCAGCACATACTGGTGCCTGGGGTTGTTCCTCCCCAGGGGCAGGACTTTGCCCTTGTCCTTGTTGAACTTCATGAGGTCCCTGTTGGCCCATTTCTCCAGCCTGGTGAGGTCCCTCTGGATGGCAGCACGATCCTCCTCGCAGTTTGGTGTCGTCAGCAAACTTGCTGACGGGTCTGAGGGTGCCCTCAGACCCATCTTCCACATCATTAATGAAGATGTTAAACAGGACTGGACCCAGTAAATTATTCTTAACTGTGGTCTCAAAGGTCCTTGCAAACATTTCTGAATTAATTAAACCTGCGTCATTTGCTTAGGGGGTAAAAAAGCCAACTTGGGAGCCTTTTTATGGTAGGTCAGGCTGAAGCACAGGGATTTCCAGTTTTTGGCAGCAGAGGTAGGAAGGGAGCTTGGGGAACCTCCTTCCAGGGTCTGGCTGGTGAACACCTGATCCTCTCTACACCCACCCACGGTGGTTTCACGCATGTTGCTGCTGCCAGTGCGTACTTTGAGAGCCTGTATGATGGGCATGGGGTAGACTCACTAAAGATGACCTCCATGAGGAAGACTGATCCTGGTCCAGGCCATCAGTTTTTGACATCATCCTAACAGCGCTAGCTATTTCTGGATGCCCAGAAAGCCAGGTGGGAGTATGGTTGGGTTCCCTCCATGCATGTATGATGATGTTGCTCTTTGAAAGAGGACTGTGTGTTCACCTGTTGGACTGAGGGCCACAAAAATGGTCAGAGGGCTGGAATGCCTCTGCTATGGAGAAAGGCTGAGAGAGTTGGGCTTGTTCATCCTGGAGAAGGGAAGGCTCCGGGGAGACCTTATTGCGGCCTTTCAATACTTAAAGGGGGCTTGTAAGAAAGATGGGGACAGACTTTTTACCAGGCCCTGTAGTGACAAGACAAGGGGCAACAGTTTTAGACTGCAAGAGGGTAGGTTGAGGTGGAATGTAAGGAAGAAATGTTTTATGATGAGGGTGGTGAGACAGTTGACCAGGTTGCCCAGAGAAGTTGTGGATGCCCCATCCCTGGAAGGGTTCAAGGTCAGTTTGGACGGGGCTTTGAGCCACCTGGTGTAGTAGAAGATGTCCCTGCCCATGGCAGGGGGGTTGGACTAGACGATCTTTGAGGGTCTCTTCCAACCCAAACAATGCCATGAGTAAATATCAAGGTGCAGGAAAGAGGTGATTTGTTGAAGGTTGGGCAGGTGGAGAAAGCAAAACCCCAAGCCTTTACCGCAGGCTTCTCCTCCTCCTCATGCGCCGTTCGTTACAGCAGCTGTGCTCGTGTGGAAGCCGCCTGTTTATTTAAAACCAAAAAAAAAAAAAAGAAAATGAAGTGGATTTTCAGAAAGGGTGAATGGTTACTGTGATTCATCTTTTCTGTTGAAGAGTGGAAAAGCAGAGGGTGGGGTGGGGGAATAATGTTCAGTGACACATCAAAGGCCTCGTTTCAGCTTTGGAGACACATGCAAGGAATTAGTCACTGCGTCTAAGTGCAACAAACCCCTCTTCCCTCCCTAAACTCAACAGCTCCTCCCCCTGCGATGGCCGCAGCTCTGGTGCAGGAGATGACCTACACCGCATTAACCATCCCAAGGTGGTTTGGAGCCAAAGCAGCTCCTTGCATGATGTTAAAGAAGAGAAGAAGTCAATGCATGGCTCAAGGAGCCCCCCTGCAAGACGCTTGGCCCCCGGGTGATTTCCCATAGGGGACCGGGCTTTGCTTTTCGGTGCAGAGCTCCCAGCAGCAGGGCTCATCCTGATCGTTGTTTTCACATCCTTTGCATCTCATCCAACGCGAGAGGTTTGGAGTTACAGAGAAGGGGAACCCAGGGTTCCGTTCTCCCCGTTCCGCCATCGGACGAGCCCGTGGGCAGCTCTCCTCTGCCGTGGATCACAGCTCCAGCGAGAGGCTGGAAAACCACAAATGGGATTTAAAAGGAGAAGGGAGGGCGAGAGGGAACAGCAGGTTTGTTTTCCAGGGCAGCTGAGCCATGCTGATGGCTTGCTGCCACTGAAAAGAAAAGAAAAAAAAAAAAAAGACCTTTTTCCCCTTTCTTTATGCTCACACTTGCTCTCGTCCTACTGTGAGCTGCTTCAAAGAGCTAACCGGTGCAAACACTAACCTTCCTCCTAGTTTTGCCCTCTCCCCTGCCAAAAAAAAAAAGAAGAAAACTGAACAATTTTTTATTTTTCACTGTGGTTGGGGCCAGCACAAGGCAGTCGGGTGGTCTCGGTTGAGCCACTATATTTTAGCATCCTACTGATAGCAGCAGTGGTTTCTGGGGTCCCGGAAAGCCGGGTGGAATTTGGGTTGTGTCTCCTCCTCGCACACAGAAAAAGATTGCCTCATTTTCCAGGAATTAGAAATATGTCAGAGGTGGGGGTAAATCCTGCCTTTGATTGTGGACGGCTGTATCCGGGTAGGATCTGGGCAGTTTCTGCAGCACTAAATACTAATTCTTTGCTTTCTGGAAGCACAGGGTGGTGCAGCCAAGCCCCCCTATGGCAGCAGCACACACAAGTACCATGTTTAAGCCACTTATTACTTTGTAAAGAGATTATTTCCTTTTCTTTCCTCCTCCAGCATCAATCATCTTGACAAGATCCGCTTATTTTAAAATGTACGTCCTGCAGCCTAAAACCCAGCCTTTCCTATAGGAAGATCCTGAGCCGCGTACAAGAGAGCGCAGTGCATATACTATATATATAAAATATATAGGAAAAAAAAATTATAATATTGCTGGAAACACCGGTAGCAATTATTCAGGTTTCTAACCCTGATTTTTGAAAAGGAAGGTTTAAAACGAAGACGCGATGCTGAGCATCCCAACCCGCCGGGGCAGCGGTGCCGAAGCCGGCTCCTTTCTCCTCGGCAGAGCCGGCGCCGTGACGTCAGGGTGTTTTTCTGCAGAGCTCGCAGGATGTTGCAGCCGGCCAAGAGCTGTGTTTATGTTGATAACATTACAAGTATTTCCTCTCCGTTTCCGAAACCAGCAGGGAGGGAGCCGAGGGGGAAGGGAGACTCGGGTTTCTCCAGCTTTGGGGTAGGACTCTCAAGGCCTTTTATGTTAAGAAGCGGGTAACGGCGTACCGCTGGCATTTATTTATACTGCATTTGGGAATAGGGAGTGTTTAATAGCAGGGGCTGGGAGCTGGGAGCTGGGCCGGCACAGCCCTCCCCTTGTGCAGAGCTCTTTCGTTTGCTCTCTGCTCCGGATCCAGTTTTAAGGTGATAAAGCGGCGCTGGCAGCTGATTGCTGGTCACAGGAGCAGCTCCCAGGATTTTTGTGTAATGATCTACCCAGCAAGCCATGATGCTCTCGGGGCTGCCCAGCGTCCTTTTTTGTTTCTTTTGATATTCACAGTAATAAAGCCATAAAAACTGAGGACCCGCACGGACCACCTGCATCCAGCTTTCTTCATGAAAACGGGGCAAGGCTTGAGGAAATTTGGTATTCTCTCCCCTTGCCAACCTAATGCGATCTACTCAAGGATCAATGAACTTATTAAATGTAACATCAAGGGGGTTTGAAAGGCAGGCAGCTGCCTGCCCACTGATGTAATCCCAGGGCATCGGAGCTGCGCTGCCAGCTCGGCGAAGGAGGGACCTGCATCATCCCACCCTCCCGAAGAGGTTTTGCAGCCGGTACCCGTGGCTGGGCAAGGAGTCGCCTTCAGCTCTCATCTATATGGCAAGCACAGTCATGGAAATAAAACCAAGCTCTTTTATTGTATGTGAGCTACTTCCCCCTAACAGAGGGCAGAAAGAAGAGGGGATTCACAGCTTTTACTTCCTTCCATCTACCCTCCATGTCCTGCTTTTGATACCAAGGGAAAATATGTTGAGGATGGGGCAGAAGAGCTTCGGAGGCCAACGGGACATGTGGCTGTTGGCCTTAGGGAGCGGGTGCGGGGTTGGTATGGGCTAACCCATCGGTCTTTCCTTCCTTAACTTTCTTGCAAGGACTCCAGGGACCACAGAGGAGAACCGAGTCCCCTGAAGTCCAGTCCCAGCTCTGCCACCCCTTTGCTGAGTGACCATGAACAAATTGTCATTCCCCTGCTATTTGAGGTGTACTGCAAGAGCTCAAAAGATCCTTGAAGCCATTAAGAAAGGCTTGGAAGAGGTGAAGATCTGTATGGTTTTCCAATGATCGGTTAATTGTTCCAGGCTGTGAGGAGCAAGATCTCAGTGTGAGGAGCTGGTAGGATGCCAGCGCGGTGGGAGCGTCCCCGTTAGCGACTGGTTTGTCTGCTCTTGGGGCAAACTGCTGCTGCGGAGCTAGCGCTGGCATAGCTGTGGGAATCCCAAACAAACGGGATCCCAAATGAGCGCGATCCCAAATGAGTGGAATCCCAAATGAGTGGAATCCCAAATGAACAGGAATCCCAAATGAACGGGAATCCCAAATGAATGGGATCGCAAATGAATGGGATCCCAAATGAACGGGTTCCCAAATGAGCGGAATCCCAAATGAATGGGATCCCTAATGAACAGGGATCCATTAGGGATCCTCCCTAATGAATGGGATCCTAAATGAACGGAATCCCAAATGAACAGGACCCCAAAAGAACAGGAATCCCAAATGAACAGAACCCCAAATGAATGGGACCCCAAATGTACAGGAAGTCTCGTTTTGAGAAACAGGGCAGGGGGAAGAGGAAAGGAGCCCCATCCATCTACGAGAATGGCGTTTCTATACAAGTATTCATCAAAACACAGTGAGCAGTCACTTTTTTTCCTAGTAGTGTTTGCAGGAGAGCCAGGTCTTTCCCTTTACCTTGTTACCTTTTTCTTGTTGCGGTAGTGATGGGTTCCCAGCGAGGGAAGCGGTTGTGAATGCAAGACCTTGGCTCCTTCATCAGCCCCTGAGAGGTTTCAGGAGCATCTCGGTGCCACCGTTACGTTCGTTTGGAGATTCAGCGTGGACTTAGCTTCCTTCTGCCTTTGCACGAGGGTCTGATCGCAAGGAGCGCCCTATTTCTGTGCGTTTCCACAGTGGGATGCTTGAAGGATCTGTCTCCTGCAAGCGAGTTGCTTTCATTCATGCTGGCGGCACAGCTTCGTGTGCTTCCAGGTTGCAATTAAGCATGGGGAGGACACGAGCTCCCTTTCCTACACTGGGGGGGTGGAAAAACTCCTTGGCTTAGGACCATCTCAGCTCCAGAGTGCGATTGCTCATTGAGCGGCCTTGGAGCAAAAGCCGACATCCGGGTGCGCTTGCGCTGTGCTTTTCCCCAAGCTCCAGCTGCGCTGGCTTGCTGTCAGCCCTAAAAACATAGAATCAGAGAATCACAGAATGGTTTGGGTTGGAAGAGACCTTTAAAGGTCATCTAGTCCAACCCCCCTGCAATGAGCAGGGACATCTTCTACCAGATCAGGTTGCTCAGAGCCCCGTCCAACCTGGCCTTGAATGTTTCCAGGGATGGGGCCTCTACCACCTCTCTGGGCAACCTGTGCCAGTGCCTCACCACCCTCATCATAAAACATTTATTCCTTATAAACATCAAGTTTTCTCTCCAAAGCCAAAACAGTTTAGACCAAGCGCATCTCAGACTCTGGCAGGCAGTTGAACGAGTTGCCTGGGGTGCGTTAAGCACCAGGAGTGGAGCATGTCATCCAAACCCTGCCGGTCACAGGTTTTCTGGACATCCCACCCTGGAGCAGAGCCTCATGGGAGGCATTGCAGGACCAACCTGGCTTTCACCAAGTGGCAGGAGGGCTGAATCGGTTCAAATTCATCCAGACAGATATTTTAACTGGTGATCAAACCCTTTGGAAAGTTGGCTGCTCACACCAGTGGGACCCCTTGGAGAAAGCCCTGCCCCAGGACTGGCCGTGGAGGGAGCCGAAGGAAAGCTCTTATCTCTGGAGCTTGGTTTCCTTCTGGTTCAGGGTTTGTCTGACCTTTTGGTCACTGAGTAAGTTCGATTTTTGCCAAGTTTTCTTTCGGGGGGGAGGAAAAACATGTAAATGGGTGGTGCTGGTGGGAGGATACTCCCGGGTGGGGTGGGGAGGATCTTGTATTTCTGATATCGTTTCCAGCACGTTGATGACTTCAGTGTTGTCCTTTTGCCTGGAGTTTGGGATGGGTCTAGGTTGAAGCAGATTTAAATAAATACGACGAGAACAAACAACATGAGATGTATTTAAGAGGAGGAGGCTTAGACCGCGTATGGGGAATAAAACCCTTTCTTGGCAGCGTGACAAGTTGACTTGGCAGTGAGATCTCGCAGCCTTCTCCCAGGAGATGCTGAAGATGCAACAGGACACGTGACAAAAGCCTGAAGGACAGGAGAGAGTCGTATGGCAGCTGCCGGTCGATGGCACGTAGCAGAGCCGTCTCCGAGCCCTCTCTGGGTTCGTAGCAGATGCGAGATGCTGACCCGTCCTTGGGAGGCCCCGGGGTCTGGGGCTTGGCAGCTTTGGTCTCTCTTCTGGCCAGGACAATGACGTCTCACATCTCACTGTTGTTTGCCTCAGCCTCTGGACCCATATCTGTTTGGGAGGAGATAACGATACCCGTTTCTCAGGAGCTTTTTGAGGTCTACAGAGGAAAGAAATGACCATAAAAACCTTGTATTTAAAAGGGCTGGGGGAGAAAGCCTGGGGGAAATAACTCTACTGATGTCATCGTCCTGTAATTTTGCAGGACGTTTCCTGGGAAGAAATGTACAGTACAACGAATGTGCAGCCTGCGCTTGCAGATGATCTTGGATTATTATTTACGGGTATTTGTTTCGTCCTCACATGCAGGGAATCTGATGGGGTTTGAGTGGAGCCGAGCCTGGCCTTGTGCGGTTGTTCTGCCCACACCCAGTAACAGGCAGGGGCTTCAGTGAGCTGGCAGGGGTCCGCTGGGCACTGCCGGCAGGAGGAGCTGACCTCTCCTTCTTCCCTGCCTCCAGTTCCTGGGCATTTTGGATCAAGACTGCTTGCTGTGGTCTTCACGTGTATTGCATTTCGGTTTGCTCAAAGTACACTCATTTGTAGACCGTTATATGAATACATTATTAATTTTCTTTAAGACCGGGTACTTATCCTTGGTGCTCAGCTTCATAGCTCGTTCCTCTCGTGCTTTCCCACAGTTCGCTCATTCCATGCTTCATCTCTGGTCACCTTTGCTGGTCCACCAGACTGGGACTTCTCCATGCGCCCTCCCGTTGGGAACGTATGAACATATCGATAAACCCTTCCCATCCACATGCGTGCAGGGACTCCAGCCACACGTTCACTCCTCCCTTCCAGCTCTACACACGCAAGATGCACAGCGGCATCCCCGGTTTGAATTATTTTGGGATAAGGGTTGCATGAGGGTTTAAATAACTGTTCTTTGCTCTCTTCCCCAGGTCAACATGGATTTGTGGTTCTTTATTCTTTTGCTCGGAAGTGGCCTGATAAGCGTAGATGCTAACAACGTTACAACAGGTAAACTATGCTCGTTATCTCCTCTCTTTTGTCCCTAAACCATCTTTAGGATCAAAGGAGTAAGTGCTCACATGCTCGGTGACTTTCTCCTTCTACCCTCCACTTAACTGTAATATAAAGTGTCAAAAAGAGGGTGATGGGCTGCAGATGCTTATAAATCGATATAAATATTGATCCTCTCTTACAGGGGCTCTAATCTTTGTACCTCCTCAATACCATAATAAGCATTCAAGTTACCTGCTTTTGTAGGGTGTGCATCACCATGCTGTGCAAAACATTCTCTGTCCTGGACTTGGGATTTTTTGGCTGTTTTATCCTTGTAGTTACAGTCACACAAATCTCCAGCATCTAAACCCTCCAATGTTGCAGAAGGATCTCTCACGGAGGTTCCCTTGTGCTTTCTCCTCTCGCAGAGCCACCCACGACAGTGCCCACCTCCCCCAGGAGCCCCACCAAAGCTCCTACAGCAGGTCGTGAGGATGGGACTACGACAAGCGCAAACAGCCTCAACTTTAGCACTCCAGTGACTGTTTCTACCATGGCGTCAAAGCCACCTACAACCGCAGCCACCAGGATCTCCCCCAACACCACCACTGTCAGCCTCAACACCTCCACCCTGGGGACAACCATGCCCGTGCCTCCAGCCACCTCCTTGCTACCCAGCGTGACGCCGCCTGCTCCGCGCACCACTCTCCCCAGCACAGATGCGGAGACAACGGAGAGGAATTTCAGTGCGATGGTGACAACGCAAGAGACCTCTTCCGCTGCCCACAACGGTAGGCATCTCCTTCACCTCTTCTTCTCCAAGCCACTCTGCCTCTGGGTTTGTTTCTTTGCTCTTCTTCTGTTTTGCTGAACAAAAGGGAATGAGAAGACACTTCGGGGCAAATTCCATGGTGATACGAAACAACATAACTCCCTGAAGTGACCAGATCAGAAGAGATTTATCCTACCGAAGGTTTGGGCTTACTTGCCAAGATGCTGGGGCACCAGAAACCCTAGGATGTTGTTCCACTTTTGTGACAGATGAATTTCATCGCTTTTTGTGGTTTCCGGTGTGTGAAACAGGGCTAGTGCTGCACAGCTCCCAGGTGCTGGCTGAAAAGTTGATCCGTAACGGGTCTGTGTAGGCAATAGCAATAAATCACCGGGCTGCTGCTCAGCTGCAGAGCTTGGGTTATCCAGAGTGTTGCTACATTTATTTGTATTTTGGTAGCCACCATGAACTCAAGCCATGCTTTTTAGCACTGTACAAGCACACACACAACAAGGCAGTCCCTGTCCCAAAGGATGTAAGGCTTAGACTAGAGGTGGCCAACCAGGGGTGAGATCCAGCTCCTGGGGAAAGCTGGTAAGTTGGCTCATTATCCAAAATTAGCCAAGCTGGGGATGAAGGATGATGCGGTAGGACGGTGCTGGCCTATCTGGTAGGGTAATCTGTATGCTCCACCCGATGGCTGCTAAACTGCTTGCAGACGCAAGCCGCACATGATTTGATAAACCATCTGAAGGTGCTCTCTCTCCACCGTGATGAGCGCCAGGAGCAATGCGGTGAGACCTTATTGAGCAGAGTATTCCGTGCGCTGGATGTCTCAGTCTTGCATTTGCTGGCGCGTCCGATGATGGAGTGGATGCCCCGTCCCTGGAAGTGTTCAAGGTCAGGTCAGATGGGGCTTTGAGCAACCTGATCCAGTGAAAGATGTCCCTGCACATGGCAGGGGGGTTGGACTACATGATCTTTGAAGTCCCTTCCAACCCAAACCATTCTGTGATTCTATGCGTACATTATCAGTTTTTTCAGCATTACTTGGGCTACTTTAATCTTTGAAAGGTCTGGATGAGCAAGAGTTGTCTCTATTGCCATCCTGCTGTCATTCCCCTCTTGGCACATGGTAAAAGTGGCCTCCAAGAATGTAGAGTTTAGCTGCTCAATGTAGGTTAAGAGCAAAAATCAGGCAAAAAGAGACTGAGGTGACCAGAAATCTTAGCTGATCTGTGATTCTTCAGCCATGGTATGCCCATTGCTGCATCGTTTGAGGCCCAGCTTTGACACTACGTGCCTCTGAGTTGCAACAGTTACATAGAAGTGCCTGGTAAAGGTTATAGCGAAAACCTTGGCAGTGCAGGATTTAGTGGAAAAGCAGGATGGGTAACTTGGTGGTGGGGTAGAAAAGACTGAAAGAAGATAATACTGGAGTTAATGCAGGGAGAAGTCAAGTGTACATTCCTTAAGAATAGATTTCTGATGGGATATTGGGTGTAGGGTATCTAAACCCCTCTTCACGTCAGTGAGATGTGCGTGCCCTCTTCCTCTGGGCATCTTTGGAAACCGCAGCCCGTGAAGCTGCAGTGAAGTTGTCTTTGCTACAAACATAGGAAGGGATGTGGCTGAAGGAAGTTTGCAACCCAACTTTCTAAGTGTCCTGCCATCCCCAAACTCATCCAGCTTCCATTCGAACACAAATCCTCAAGGCTTTTTTGCAGAGTGAAGGAGTCCAGAGTAACCTTAGATACATGCACAGTGCAAGTTTAGAATAAATGTAGCCTTCAAATGGGAGTGATGGAGGCAAAAGCCTTAAGTACTGCTAAGACCTGGATTTTGTAATACGATGCCTGCTAGCGGGGGACTGAATTTATCATTTTTGTGTCTTTGCTACTTTTTTATGACTTGGGTTACTGTTTTTGGGGAACTCCCTTGGTGTACGCTCTGACACATTGGCCATTGCGCTCTCAAGGCCAGATGTGGCTTCTCACTTGATGTCAGTCCCGAGAAAAAATGACTAAACCTGATTCTTTCTTTATTTCAAGTAATTTGTCAAGGAGCAAAATTAGTTTTAGATTTAAGATTAGTCTTTAGTTTAAGATTAATGGCCCTTGCCATTAATCTTAATGGGAAATTTGGATATCAGTCATGGAAGAATTAAGTGGTGCTCAAGAGAGGGACAGGGGCAGAAGGCGCCGCATGAATTACATGGTCTACAGGCAGTTCCTGCTTCTCCAAACCTACCAAGATTGTCCTCAACCCCGTGCTGCAGCTCTTTGCACATAAAACAGGGGCGTGGGGTGCCTGTGCCAGCAGCATTGCAGCAGGAGAGCTGGGCTGTGCTCTCATCAGCACAGGTTTGTCCTGGTTTCCTCTAGATGAGACATCCAAACCAGCAGGTAGAGGCTTTCCTTGGATGCTCATCGTCCCCATCCCTGAGCCCAGCTGCTCTTAATTGAACCCTTGGCTCAGCCACTCTTTTAAAATTATGCACAAGTGTTATCTCTTAATATTTAAGTGCTAATGAATTACACCAGTGACTTGCTGGTTATAGGCTTAAACAGCCTGTGTTATTAATTAAGAGCGGTAAGTCGTGTTTATTGAAGTTATAGCTCGGCTTCAGCTCCCTGCTCTGCTGATAAAAAGTTGGGGTTTGTTCCTTTTTCCTTGTTACTAAGTGAAGGCTGAAATTCATTTTATATGCTGGCTTTGTTGCTGGTGTTTTAAAGGAAAGATTTACAAGAAGATGATGATAGTTACTAAATTTGTTACTGTCTTGGTCTTTGATCCTTCCTGACTTATTAAAATGTATATTTCTTTGTTGCTAAGAGACTTTTGTTTTCTTTTTCTGCAGGTAACTCTGACAGAAGAGGTAAGAATTTTATATTTCATTGCTCTTTAGTCAAGCCCTCAGTAAAAATATTTCCAGAAGTATTCTGCTATTAGATAGGTCTCCTTATGACACACTTCCGAACTTGCTTTTACAAAGCCTGTCAAGGTCTTTAGGAGAGCTGGTGACACACCGATATCTTAATTTGTGTTGGGCTCTTCTTTTCAGAAATAAACAACTCCGTACCAATTTGTACATGTCCTATTAGATATGACGAGTTTCTGCTGAACGCTCTGAAAACATGAGCGTTACCGTCCCTAGAGTTGGATGACCAAGATCTAAGAAGCCATTCAAGAAATTTCCTTCTTTTTTTGCTTATGAATTGTCTTTATTGACTGTGACTTACCCTATTAGATCCAGACCCATTCTGCAAATGACGTGGATAACTATTATTCTCCTTCCTTCTGTTAGCAAGCAGTAGCACAAATCAATTTCTTGTAATATAATAGCACTTAGGCGCATTTTTCCATCTCTTAGTTCCGAGAACTGGCATCACTACCAGAATATTTGCAATTGCTCGTTGCTTTAGCAGTGTAGGAACAGGTAGAGCGGAGGTACAGCCGGTCTGGTTGCTACCTATAGAAACACGCTTCCTCGGTGTGTTTTCGTCGTTGCTCTGAGGGGTGTTTCGGCTTTGTAAAGTCCCCGGCAATCCGCTTTGTGCCGCTTGGTGAAACCTGCGCCATCCCGCTGATGGTATAGAGGAAAAGACAGATGCTCTGCGATAGTTACTGTCAGTACACATTCGCACAGAGGAAATAAAAGGGACACAGGTCCGATGGAATTAATTTAAAATAATGGTTAAGGTGTTGTAGAAATATTCTGCATAATTCCCTTGGATCTGGCATGGCTTAGGGGTTGTTTTGTGCTGTCTCTGCTGTTGTTCATCCCTGCTCCTGAGAGCACAGAAATGAAAAATGGGAAAAAATCTGACTTCCTAATGATATTAATATTGCTCATATTAATATTACCATTAATATTAAGTAATTAATATTTTCCAATTCCTGTGACTTGGAGAATTATTCTGGGGGGATATTTGCAATGATACTGCAAAATTAAAAGCTTTCCTAACAAAATGTTGATTGAGGGTTATTTTGAAGATGAGGAGCAGAAAACTGCTTTTTATCCAGATTAGTAAAAATCTTCTGCCTCTTAGTGCTGGCACTCGTACTATCACGTGAAACCACCCACCATGGTGTATCTCAACCACCAAGTACACTTTGACAACTGATTATTTATGACTCTTGCAGGAAACAAGTAGCCCTTTTACTTCCATCCCCCTCCCAAACCGGCATTGGCAGAAGAGATCTCCGCAAGCTTTGGGGCTGTTGGGTGAGCTGCCCGTGCTGGAGTGTCGGTGCTGAGCAGGGCAGCGTGGAAGGATGTTTGCAGGTGGCTCTGCTTGCCCTGATCTTCTGATTTGGGGTCAGAAGGGGATTTTTCCTGAAGTCAGACTGATGGACATTAGTGGTTTGCTTTTCCCAGAAGCACCCAACTCTCACAGCGTTCGCAAGTCTTTCCCCATCCCCTTTTAGCGACCGTGGCCTTTTAGGGCATCCGTAAGCTCTTTTTGTGCTGCGGCTGCTAACGAGACGGTTTAATCCTTCACAAGCCTGAAAGGGAGAGGCCAACTCAGGCATCCTTGGCAGGCTCGCTAAAAAGTCTTGCCTGCTTTCCCCAGGGGGAAGAGAGTAAAGCTGCACAAATATTTATGACTTTACCTGTTCAAGGGGTGATGCCGTGCTCCAGGCTCAAGCTCCACGTCAGAGACAGCTGTGGGGATGTATCAGCAAGACAGATCCCTTGCCAGTGGGGCAGTGTGGATGAGAAGTGCCCTGCCTTCTCCTGCTCCATGCCTAGAGTTGGTATGATGGGTAAAGCAGTCATTTCAGTAAGCAGAAAACCCTGGTCCTTGGCTGGAGAGATGCTAATGCCTCCTGGTGTGCCACCTCCTGAAGGGATCACCCCGTGGATGCACCATAGAATCAGAATGGTTTGGGTTGGAAGGGACCTTTAAAGGTCATCTAGTCCAACCCCCTGCAGTGAGCAGGGACACCTTCCACTAGATCAGGTTGCTCAAAGCCCCGTCCAACCTGACCTTGAATGTTTCCAGGGATGGGGCATCTACAGCCTCTCTGGGCAACCTGTTCTAGTGCTTCACCACCCTCACTGTAAAAAATGTCTTCCTTATGTCTCCCCTCTTTTGGTTTAAAACCATTACCCCTTGTCCTATGGCAACAGGCCCTACTAAAAAGTCTGTCCCCATCTTTCTTATAAGCCCCCTTGAAGTACTGAAAGGCCGCAATAAGGTCTGCCCGGAGCCTTCTCTTCTCCAGGCTGAACAACCCCAACTCTCTCAGCCTGTCCTCATAGCAGAGGTGTTCCAGCCCTCTGGTCATCTTCGTGTCCCTCCTCTGGACCTGCTCCAACAGCTCCATGTCTTTCCTGTGCTGAGGACCCCAGATCTGGACGCAGCACTGCAGGGGGGGGTCTCACCAGAGCGGAGCAGAGGGGCAGAATCCCCTCCCTCGCCCTGCTGGCCACGCTGCTTTGGATGCAGCCCAGGATACGGTTGGCTTTCTGGGCTGTGAGCACACATTGCTGAGTCACATCCAATTTTTAACCCACTTGGATCCCAAGTCCTTCTCCGCAGGGCTGCTCTCAATCCCTTCATCCCCCAGCCTGTACTGATATTGGGGATTGCCCTGACCCAGGTGCAGGACCCTGCACTTGGCCTTGTTGAACCTCATGAGGTTCACATGGGCACAGAAAGGGCCATGCCTACCTTCCAGAAAGGCATCCAGGCACGGTCTGAAGAAAGAAGGCAACAAACCCTCTCCTGTTTCCCTATGGACGGGTTGAAATAATTCGTCCGTACCCCACCAGGATGGACAGAAAGCAGCAGAGAGATCTGGAGCTCAGGAGGATCCTCTGGCTTTGAAACATTGCTCTGCTTGTTGCGTACCTCTCCCAACGCTCCTCGCTGCCGTGGTAGCACCTTGTAGGAGATGGGGCCGGAGGACCACTGTGCCGAGCGGCGTACGATGACAGTCTGGCCTTGTCCCGAGCAAAGCATGTGCATGCGTGTGTTGCGGTCCTGAGGGAGTAATTTAAGGTGTTTTGTGAATACACTCACTGGTTTATCCTGAGCCGCGGTGTCTCGTGTGGCTTCTTCTTCCACCTCCCAAATACGACCAGGAAGGAAATATTGCAGGAAGACAAACAGAGGTTGCATCACGGATCTGATCCTGCAGGCTCTTTGTCATGTTTGCAGGGAACATAGCTGCCCTGTGGTTCCAACTCTGCTTGGGATCTAAGAGATAGGATTTAAACTCTTGCTTCTCCTCTGCTCCCCCTCTGCAACCACTTTGCAGGATTTGCTTTTCTAGGAGCTCCGCATCTTGTGTGCTGGGGGTTTTATTTAAGAAATATTGACCCTACATCTTTGCTTCCATTTCTTTTACCCCCATTTTTTTTTTTTGCTTATGATCCCGTAGTTTCTTGTCTGCTCAATTTGACTCAAGTTTTGTGGGCAGGCATTGACAGCGATGAGCAAGGAGGGCTGCTCAGCCCTGTCCCTCTCTACCGGGCGGCTGCACCCGGGTCTGCGTGATGTATAGGGGACAGCCTATAGATAGCTATATAGCACCTCTACCCACAGTTGGAGACGTAATCTCAAGCATCAGAAGATGTTTTGCTGACTCCTCAGAGGTGCTAGGACAAGATTTAAGCATCCTGACACCTTCCCAGGCTCTGGATCAAGGTGGGTCCTCCAGCATTGCAGGTCTGTGGAAGCAGAGGGTTGAGTCCTTGTCCCTTCTCCAAGTGGACTGCAAGCATGAAACCCCCGGGGCCGAGGCTCGAGCGGGACGGGAGCTGCAGGGGGATTGGCAGCGCTCACCAGAGCTGGGTGAGGAAGGAGGGACCAGCTGGGGACCCTCCAGCTTGTTTCCTGCTGGGGTTTTGCTGGGTGGGCCAGACAGCGTGCCGGCAGTTAGCGGCCACGGTGGAAAAGCTCTAACTCATCCAGCCAGATGTGTCGAAAGAACGGCTGCAAAAAAAAAACCCAACCCCCCCGGCTCCCTGCATCCTGCTGCCAGAGGCACCCCTGCCCGTAAATCACATCTCCTGCCAACCGGCACTGCCGCAGCGGCCCCTGCCTGGCTCAGCACCGGTTAGGCTGAGCTTAGCTCCATCCAAGGCAGGAGAAATGGTCCAACGATGTGTAGTGGGGGCATAGAGCTGTGGGCTTTGTCACCTTCCCCTCCTCCAGCCAGGATGGTGGTGATGGTTACAGCCAGAGGTCTCGAGGGGAAGCACGTTAGAGGAGAGGCAAGGGCTGGCTGTGATCGGGCTAAGATGCTCCGTGGTTGCTTTGCCTTCCTGGTCTTGCTTTTGGAAAGCCTCACGGTGGGTAATGCTAAGGCGCAAGCAGCTACCGAGCACGCAGGAGGCAGAAATGCCTCCCAATAAATTCCATGGCTTTGTGCTGCTGCGCTGGGGGCGATTCCGACACGTGAGGACAGTAGATGGGAAGAACAAACAGATGGAAGACTGGGAAGATTTCATGTTTTTATTTGCCATACCAGGTCATTGCATTCAAATCATTACACAAAAATCATATCTTTTGGTCAGAATAGACCATTTCTAGACCTCACAACCACAGAGGGACAGATGCAGAAACATAACCAGAGTGCCCCTTGGTAGCTCAGTAGTCAGAGATGGACAAAATAAATCCCACCTAAGAAAATCTTCTGGTTGAAATTGCTGAGACACATGGAGCAGGAGTCTGCCCTGGCAGGGAAACGGATGCACAGAAGGTGGAAAGGGGGGTCATGCCCTGCAGTCTCGGGGGGGCCGAGGCATGTAGACACGGTGCAGTGGCCCATACAGATTGGGCGAGCTGATGGAAAATGAAAATACCCCCAGCTGGCGTCGCTGGCTTCCACATTTATCTGAAAAAATGCCCTTCAGGGACATTTTCCTATCTGGTTAGCGTTGCTCGGCTTCCAACCCCATCTGGGTAATTTGCTTGCGCTGACCGCTGTTTCACTGACCTCCAGGCCAAGTTACAAATAGCTTATTTAAAAAAAAAAAAAGTGTTGTGGGTACTGGAGGATGGGAACATTTCAGATGTGCCTAATCTAAGTGTGTTTGTAAGGGAATTGTGCGGTGCCTGCCCTTGAGAAGCGTATGCAAGGGAGCAAACAACAAAGCGAGCCAAATTAGTTCATACTCGGTGGCCTTGCGGTGCAGATCATGCACGATGGGTTGTCTAACATCACCTCCTCTCTAAACTCAATATTTCCAGGGAGGAAAGAAGTCCCAGCAGGAGCCACCTCTTTGCAATGAGCCAGACAGGTGATAAGTAGCTCAGTAGCCCTGAGCCTCTCCAGCAAACCTCAGCCTGAAGGTGTTCAGAGCCCAGGTGCAGCATGAAGCATCGCCCTCTTGTCCTGTTTGACACAGGACTGGAGCAAAATTGTGACTATTTTACAAATGTAGTATCTGTGGGATCTTACAAAGGCCGCAGTTTTCACCTGTTTTAATAGAAGGTTCCTTATCGTGCTATACCAAATTCATGGACCTGTTTAGAAACTTCTTGTATGGATCCTTACATCTCAGGCAGAAGACTTTGCAGGTCCACAGGTGATAGAGCAAACTTCTGCCAGTGGCTGGTGGGCCACCATGGTGTCGTGGTTTAACCCCAGCCAGCAACTAAGCCCCACGCAGCCGTTCACTCGCTCCCCCCGAGTGGGATGGGGGAGAGAATCGGAAGAGTAAAAGTGAGAAAACTCGTGGGTTGAGATAAAGACAGTTTAATAGGGAAAGCAAAAGCCGCGTGCGCAAGCAAAGCAAAACAAGGGATTCCTTCACTCCTTCCCATGGGCAGGCAGGTGTTCAGCCATCTCCAGGAAAGCAGGGCTCCATCACGCCTAACGGTGACTTGGGAAGACAAACACCATCACTCCGAATGTCCCGCCCTTCCTTCTTCTTCCCCAGCTTTCTATACTGAGCATGACACCATATGGTATGGAATAGCCCTCTGGGCAGTTTGGGTCGGCTGTCCTGGCTGTGCCCCCTCCCAGCTTCCCCTGCGCCCGGCAGAGCATGGGAAGCTGAAAAGTCCTTGACTAGTTCTAGTGCAAGCACTACTCAGCAACAACTAAAACATCCCTGTGTTATCAACACTGTTTCCAGCACAAATCCAAAACATAGCCCCATACCAGCTACTATAAAGAAAATTAACTCTATCCCAGCCAAAACCACGTACGTTCAATTGTGCAGAAGAAACCCCTAAAATAGCCCACTCGCAACTTTCTCAATCGCTATTTTCATCTACAAGGTCACAATTTCATAGCGAACAACTCTTAGAGAAGATTGAGGTGCTTTGAATAGCAGTTACAGGTTTTAATCTAACTTCGGAGGATCTGAGATACGTGGTGCCCACTCAGGTTGTGTATCTGTCATCTGTCTTCACTGTCAGGCTGGACAAACATAACCTTACTCGATACCATCATTATTATTATTATTATTATTTTATTATTATTTTGCAAGCAGAAATTGTAGAGCTCTGCCCTGTTAAATGACGGCGCTGGATGTTTTTCGATGTTGATAACCACACCTTTCTTTTCCTATTGCAGATGAGACTCCAATTATAGCTGTGATGGTGGCCCTGTCTTCCCTTCTAGTCATAGTATTTATTATTATTGTGCTGTACATGTTAAGGTAAGAGATGTTTTAACGCTGACTTCCCTCGTTTGACAGAAATTAATTATTGAATGAACAAGAATAAGCCTTTTGTGCTGTTCCCTAAGCTAAAGGCTGACACAGCCGGTGTTTTAAAAAGAAACCTGTAAGGATAATGAAAATTAGGTTTGGGGTTATCTAGTAAGTGATGCTTATTCCTTTCTCTATAAAGCTGATCTTTGTGTGGGGCGATGCCTGTTCTGCTACTGAAAATGTCACATTTAGTAGGATAGATTAAGCTAAAGTCCTATCAGTGCAGCTAAAAAGCAGGTAAGGTTTCTTTGCAAGGCTAAGGGTGTTGGATTGAGTAATCCAGGGAAGCTGAACACAGCGCTCATGCTGGGAAGTCCTTTGCATGTATAACCGGGTGTGTTATTCCTGGGTTCCCGTCTTGATATGGAACGTCCAACATCCAGAGCCAAGCTCTGCCTTGGGTACCAGACCTGTACGTCGTGCCTGTGCCTCTTCCGCTGCAAGGTGGTGTACGACCGGGGCTTGTTAGGAGCGTTAAGTGATGCTGTAGCTGGAACTGTAACATAACAGAGCCCTTTTACATCCATTTTTAAAAAATCCAAGCATCTGGGCTGCTCAGAATGTAGCATTCCCAGCTCCTGAGTGCATATCTGCTCAGCTAGAAGAGGGTGTTTATTCACCTGCAGTAAACATTTTAATTTACTCACCATTTTGGTGATTAAATATGCAAAAAAAAAAAAAAACCAAACATTTCCTTAGCAATGGAAAAATTCCCTTCGTCTCCTGGCTCCGGGCCTGCACTCGCAGCAGTGAACCTGATGATCGTTTTGCCTCGGGAGTTCGGCAGCAGCAGAGTGTTAGTCCTCCCCACCTGGCTTCCAGCCCTTAAAAAAAGGGTTTCTGTTTGCCGCTGCCTGCCCGGTGATTCAGCAAAACCCTTAACTTCAGGCAAATGGAGCATAAACATCTGCTTCAAGTTAAAAGCACACGGAGAAGGGCTTTGCTGCAGAAGGACGGATCAACTTGGGGTTTATGTGCTTTGCTGAATCAGCCTGTGGAGCAGCAGCTCCTTAGGGTGTTCTCCATAAAAAGCAGCCTCAAAGCTTCTCCTCCTGGCTTTCACCTTGCCCTGGCCTCTTGCAGCCTTTCCAGACGTGGTCAGTTAAAAGTTACACCCGTAGGCAAGATTTTAGAGGTCCCGTGGCCTCTTGGACCCACCAGCTAGTTCACCAAGCCATAAGCAAGCGAGGAAAGCCCTTCGTGGCTGCATCTGTCATCCAGAAGGTAACTTGGGCTTCTTGGTGGGTATCTACTGACGTTCTCCCCTCCTTTGTCTTCTGTAGGTTCAAGAAATACAAGCAAGCAGGGAGTCACTCCAACTCCTTTCGATTGTCCAACGGCCGGACGGATGATGCAGGTGAGGCCCGCATTGGTGTGACACGGGGAGCAAAAATGCATCTCACAGGAGGAATAAGCTTTATTCACATCAAAACGGGTCAATGCAAACGTTCTTCAGAATAACAACAGAATAGTGTAGGGGGTTTTTTGTCCCCCCTCTTGGAATCAGCCGAAGTTAGCTAGTGAAATAACCAGCAATTCTCCTAAAAATTGTATAAAATTACAAAATTGTCATAAAACCCTTGAAGTGGCAAACGCAGGTTTGGTTTATGCCCTCCAGGGCGGCTCGCTGGGCAGCGCAGAGCTACCCAAGTTGGTCTGCTAACCATTCTGCCTTTCCCACTCCTTCCAACACGGCAATGAGACGCATGCAACTTGTTGGACATGTGGCCAACGTCATACCCAGTGACATCTTTTACTGGCCAGCTTGAATGGAAATGGGAGCACGCTTGCCGAATACTGTTTTGCAAAGGTGGTTTGCTGGAAATGCAAAGGAATAAAAAGGAATACGAAGATTGTGTTCTCTTTAAGTATGGTCTTGGAGGGGCATATGAAGGCGGTCCTGAGTGTATATTTATATTATTCCTGGTGGAATATGAATATTATACACCAGAATAAATATAAATACACCAGAATGATATAAATTTTATACACCAGAAGAAGACCTCTGTAAAAGTCCAGGAAAGCCCGTGGATGTGGCACTGTCGCAGTCTGAGCCCGGTGCAGTGACAGCGCCTGAGCACTCAGTGGACCGGATGCCACAGCTTTGTTCTCCCACCTCATATTTTTGTAGGAAAGTATTTTTTCATCTACATTTTTATTTGCTGCTTCTTCTGAACTTTCGCTGTTTTCCATGATTCTGGCAAACTTTTATAGAATGAAAACTTATTTCCCAACTTTCATTCCAGCGATAAAATGTTTGCCCTCAAGTGGTTTATTAAAATGTGCAATCACTTCCAGCACCGAACTACTCACCTTCCTCTTGAATTTTCACAATATCTCTTTGACTCAAATAAGAACTTTTTTTGAAAAAACACATCTTTGGGGAATAATTTAATATCCTTCTACCCTTTCAAATTAGGATGATGGCTGATTAAAACTCTCGTGCAAATCTTCACGCTAACTGTAGGCACCAAACTAACATTTCTGAGAGAAAGCAGGGAATACATTGGTTTTTCTTTATAAAAACCTTTTGGGACCTCTTAAAGATGCATAAATGCAATTTTAACGTCTTGTGCAAGCCTGCTGTAATGTGTAAACTCTTCTGTCCCTGAGCTTGTCTCATTTTCTGGCTTCGAGCCAGAGCTGCCCATTGAGGGTCTGAAGTTGGGCATCTCTGTCCATATGGAGGGACCAAACTAGGAGCTGAAGAGGAGCCACCACCTCTTTGACTCGGTTCAGATCCTTTTTCTGAGCTCCCTCCACATAAACCAAATGCCTTCGGAGCAAGCGCTAACTTAAAATCAGCACCTTTTTTTTACGTTGGCAGCTAAGACCTTCCCTTCCCTACCCCGGTTTTACGTTGCTGTAAGCAAAGGTGTGAACTTCATAAACTGTCGGTTGTGTTGCTATAACCCTCGTGTGGCCTTTCTTGGCTTTGCTGAGGAACCACAGCTCCCTTTGCTGTGTCCACCTGGGAGTTATGTCACAGTCATGGTGCCAAAATTTTCACATGAGTGAGAGTGAAGTCTGAATTCAAAGCAAGGTGGTCTTCATCCCCCCATATTGATGACTTCGAATCATAGAATAATTTTGGTTGGAAAAGACCCTTAAGATCATCGAGTCCAACCGTAAACCTAACACTACCAAGCCCACCACTACACCATGTCCCTAAGCACCTCATCCAAATGTCTTTTAAATACCCCCAGGGATGGTGACTCAACCACTTCCCTGGGCAGCCTATTCCAATGCTTGACAACCCTTTCAGTGAAGTAAAATTTCCCAATATCCAGTCTAAACCTCCCCTGGCGCAACTGGAGGCCATTTCCTCTCGTCCTATCACTTGTTACCTGGGAGAAGAGACCGACCCCTACCTCACTACACCCTCCTTTCAGGCAGTTGTACAGAGCGATGAGGTCTCCCCTCAGCCTCCTTTTCTCCAGGCTGAACAACCCCAGGTCCCTCAGCCGCTCCCCATCAGCCTTGTGCTCCAGACCCTTCCCCAGCTTCGTTGCCCTTCTCTGGACACGCTCCAGCCCCTCAATGTCTCTCTTGGAGTGAGGGGCCCAACACTGAACACAGCATTCGAGGTGCGGCCTCACCAGTGCCCAGTACAGGGGCACGATCACTGCCCCAGTCCTGCTGGCCACACTGTTTCTTATACAAGCCAGGATGCTGTTGGCCTTCTTGGCCACCTGGGCACACTGCTGGCTCATATTCAGCGGCTGTCAACCAACACCCCCAGGTCCTTCTCTGCTGGGCACCTTTCCAGCCACTCTTCCCCAAGCCTGTAGCGTTGCATGGGGTTGTTAGACTTGGTCTCCATTACGCTGCCTCTAAGACAGCATAACACTCAACCACAGGGTGCTGAAAGAGTTTCACGTTATCGTAGCATCCCCAAATTTTTGTGCACTGTCCGTAGGAAGAACAAAAGGCCAGGTTGGACGGGGCTTTGAGCAACCTGGTCTAGTGGAAGGTGTCCCCGCCCATGGCAGGGGGGTTGGAACTAGATGATCTTTAAGGTCCCTTCCAACCCAAACCATTCTGTGATTCTATGAAAATACAGGACAGTGAGGATGCGAGGTGGCCCTAAAAGTGGACAGCCCAGGGTGCGTGAGGTCCCTGTGCCCACCTGGGCATGGATGAGTGCTGGGCACAGGGAGCGGCTGGGTGGGCACCTCTGATGCATGGGTGTCGTTGCAGAGCCTCAGAGCATGCCGCTGCTCGCCCGCTCCCCCAGCACCAATCGTAAATACCCACCTCTGCCCGTCGATAAGCTGGAAGAGGAGATCAACCGCCGGATGGCAGATGACAACAAGCTCTTTCGGGAGGAGTTCAACGTGAGTGCCTTTGCTTCTTGCCCTTAAATCCCACAGACTGCTCTCAGCGTCGGGCTTACGATGCACAGCGGGGAAAAATCTGGTCTCGCTTTGTAGAGCAGGGACAAAACGTCTGGTACATCAGAGAGGAGCTGCAGCGTGCAGTGGTACCTGGCTTGGGGACGGCACATCAGCCCAGGGGGTAATTGAGTCGATAAAATAACGGTGCTGGTGCTGGATGCCGTGCTTCAGAAGAGCTTATCTGGGAGCTTCACGGAGGGAATTATGATCTGCGCGGTCCTCAGGGGTTTCTCAAAGGGCTGCAGGGTAGGAGGACTGATTCTGGTCCTAAATCTGCTGTGATGGTGGGCAAGCCGCTACCCCTCACATTCACTACAGAAAGCAGAGGTTTGTTAGCAAGCAGCGCTACGGGGTTATGTTTTTCAGGGTTCAGGAAGTGTCCTGGATGCCTTGGGGTTTTCCAGAGCTTCCCTGCCTGCTGCTTTCCTCCCAGGCACTGCCTCCCTCCTCCCAGTCCTCACAGCTACGAGGGAGACATTGCCAGCATGAATGGCGTGTCAAGTGCCCTGTCATTGTCTTAAATCCACAAACAGCCAAAGCAAGAGCTCTGACAGAGAGATAGAAATGACCCCATCTGTTTCAATGAGTTGTTAACCCTGAAACAGAATGATGGCAGTTTATAGGACCATCAGCAGTGAGTAATGATTCCAGTATTGTGCTTATCCCACGATGCCAGAGCATTTCTTCTGAGATGGCTCTTCCTGACGTTGCTGAGCTCTGCACCTTCTTGTGACAATAAACCTGTTTCACCTTGGCAATACAAAAATAGGCAGAGCAGTAATGAGGTAGGGGACAAAGTTAAATAACTGGCTGGAGTGTCACAGCATGTAACATAGGAGCTGCTGAACTACCTGGACTCTCCATCAGCCTAATTAATGAAAGAAAACCCACTGTTGATCCGGTTGTCTGCACTGCAAAGATGTCGTCTGCAAATACCTTAAGCCTTAGGTCCAAGATGCGATGTGGCAATATGAGGATGATGAGAAGATCAATAAAAAGCCACTCAACTTTCTCCGGCTGTTGCACAACTTGGTGCCCTTCCTGGCCATGCTTCGATGAAACTAAATAGGTGCAATGAATGCCCGGGGAGGGGGTTTTGGGGGGTTATAAATACTTGATTGCCCTGAAGAGTTCTGTTGCTGAAGCACATCTGTCCTGTCAGCTGGAGGAAGGGATGGTGAACACCTCCAATACCTTCTCATCCTCTTCGCTGTTCAAAGAGGACGTGGAATAATGGTGCTGGGCATGCACCTCCTCTGCTCGAGCGTGCAGCCTGGCTGCCGTGACCGGGACAGCATCGCCTGTGACCCCAGCACCCCCCAACCCAAAGGTGCCCGGCGCTGCTGGATGAAGAATAACTCCCTGCATGGGTGCTCCTTCTCATCGCTGGTTGCGCTCAGGCGATGGGGGCTTTAATCGGGTCACTGTTAATGGAGGAAATCTTAGCAGGAGGCTCCGTGGGCAGAAGTGAGCAACTTGATCGCTGGGCTGGTGGGTTTGGTGTCGGAGGCTTTGCTGCCACCTCGTGTTCGTGGGTTCTGAAACTCCAAATATCACGGTTTGGAAGGGATTTGCTCTCTCTGGTCCAGCTCAGGCTGGATAAATGGTCACATTGAGCTCGGTGGGGACAAGG
Source organism: Ciconia boyciana (assembly GCF_034638445.1). Taxonomy (NCBI): domain Eukaryota; kingdom Metazoa; phylum Chordata; class Aves; order Ciconiiformes; family Ciconiidae; genus Ciconia; species Ciconia boyciana. The sequence continues at coordinate 3,458,133 of NC_132938.1, read as the reverse complement.
AGCTGGTGTTGGGGTGGAGCTGAGGGGTGTGGGTGCTGGGGACACGTCCAAAGGGGAAGGTGGACAAGGGATTGCTGCTCACCTACCTCCTGGAGGCCAGCAAAGGGCGACCACCCTCCGATGGGATGCTCGGATGCGTCATGCGCCGACATGCCAGTTGCGTTGTGGTTACTGCTGTGCCGTGAGTAAGAGCATCATGGAAAACCCCCTTTTCTGCCTCTTGCAGGCTCTCCCAGCATGTCCCATACAGGCCACATGTGAAGCTGCTTCCAAGGAGGAGAACAAGGAGAAGAACAGATACGTCAACATTTTGCCCTGTAGGTACCAGAGCATGTTGGGCGGGGGGCAGGCATGACCGGTGCTGTTGCCGGGGCTCCCTGTGCCTGTTTTGGGGATGGGCAAGGACATGGTTGAGCTCATTTCACCTCCCAGATGAGTGGCTGCATCTGCTTTAGCTTTAGATAGCTACTAGGAGGAGGTCCCTGCAGCCGTCAGCAGCCGGGAGGCCATGGAAAATTAAATGGATGGGAAATGTCAAAATGTCCAGCTCTTGCTGGGTGGCATGGGGTGGCGGGCTGCCTCGGGGGCTTCCTCAAACGTGTGCACTCTGCAGAAGAAAAACTTCCTTGGGCGAGGTCTAGCACCTCTCCAGGCTTAAGCAAGAAGAATTTGGGGGCATAAAGGTGTTTGTGTTGGGGGGGAGCTAGCGAGCCCAGGCTCCGCTCCAACACCCGGCTTTCTCGCTACGCCAGATATCAGCTACGTGGAGGGAATTGGTTTTAATGCAAAGTTTTAATTTTCCTCCAGATGATCATTCCAGGGTTCACCTGACTCCTGTCGAGGGAGTTCCTGACTCCGACTACATCAACGCCTCCTTCATTAATGTGAGTTTTGTGATTTGAAGGGGAAATCCCCACCGGCTGCGCCCCGGCCGGCAATGCCTGCTCCCACCAAGAGCGTGGGGCCTTTATGGGTGTGACTTGTACCTGGGAGAGGATGGTTAAGAGACTACCTCCTGCATTAACATCTCCCCAGCTCCTCCGGAGCAATGAATTATGCTGGTTTTTGATCTCGTAACCTTTGTGCGGCCGTGGTAGAGCTCACTGCACTTCGCTCCGCGCCTTGAGCCCAGATGAGCGTGGTTGGAGTAAGAGGCTGAGAGCCGGAACTCAAATTCGAGCTGCAGCTCTGCCCTTGCTCAGCTGCTTTGCCATAGTCCCACCTCTTCCCAACTCTCTTTTCCCCGCTTCTAAAATAATGAGAAGCACTCTCACTCCTTGGGGTGCTGCAAAGCTGAGCCGGCTGGTTTGGAAGGGCTTTGGGAACCATTCCTGCAGGAATTGGGGATTTCTGATTAACGGATGATGAGTGGTGTGGCTGGTTAATCATCGGTACTTCCCAGCTTGCAGGCCTGGACATGGGAAGGGGATGAAAAAGAGATTAAGGAACCCAGCTAAAATAGAAGCAACGTTGCCCTGCTCTGCTCCTAGGAGGAGATGGGTCCTATATGATTATCACCATATAGCTCAAATAAATTGAAAGGGTAATACGAAGAAGTAGACTTTGAGAGAGATGGAGGCACTTGAAGAAAAGCAAGACCCAAAAGAGCTTTTTACTTTCTTCAGCAATAAATAAATATCCATTAGGAAACACACAAAATCAATTCCCATGAGTTCAACAGCCCGAGCTCCTGAAGATTAATCCTGATTTTCACTTGATGCTCTGGATGCAGGGTCTGATCGCAGCAGGAGGGCTGTCGGGTACCACTTCAGTAGTGCTCTGTGCCAACAAGTGGGGTCATTCCCACATTCCGTGAGCATGGGGAGTGTTGCTCCGGGACAGGGACTCTTTGCACAGGGATTTTCCATTATTTCTGCTCTGCTGTCGGTGCTGTTTCTTCCCTTGGAGGCTGCAGCCCCTTCTCTGCACAGGGAGGAGTGAGCAACAGAGCAGGTGATGGCTCTGTTTATTAGTGATGTAGATGCATTTCATGACTCTTGTGTTAGACAAAGACTCATCTTTCATTTGTCTTCCTTTTTCTCCTTTTCTCTGTAGGGGTACCAAGAGAAAAACAAGTTCATTGCTGCACAAGGTAAACGCATGGTTATTCCTGTAGCTCTGTCTGGTGGCAGTTGGGCTGGGGTCCTTCTGCTCTGCAAAGCTGTGCCAGTCTAACCACAGCACAGTGCCTTGCAGAGCTCCCCTGGTCAAAAGGAGGCTTGGCTGGTCCACAGTTTGTTCCCAAAATGGTTTTCCCGGTCAAAGATCAGTGCTGGATGTGTTGGAGGAGGAAGAGAAGCCCTACCTGTGCAATACTGATTGCTGGAGGGTGTCAGAGCATTTCTTCCCTGAGCCTTGTCCTTCCACCCTAGCCCACAGCTGCCGGCGGTTGGTATCTCTGGAAATATTGCCAGTGAGCTGCTTCATTAAATTCCCCAAATCTGTTGTTATTATGGAGAGCACCACACTGATCCGGTTTCATTTCTGCTCCTTTTTAAACCTCAGCAGACGATAACGTAGGCTTGTGCCCTTGGAGAGATATGTCACTGTGCTCTTCAGAAGGGAGGCAGGACTGTTTAGCTATTGAGAGCAACAAGCATCACAAGTCTTCCCAAGCTCAGTTGCTCCCAGCCAGTGCATCACCGGCTTGCATGCACCATCCGTAGCCCTCCAGCTCTCTTGCTTTCCTTGTACCGGTCCAAACATGTCCCTAAAACCAAGATGCCCACTTGCAGGGGGGTTCATGTCAGCAAAAGGGCGTTACTTGCCCGTGGGAGGTGTTTTATATTTCCACTCTTGACTTGCAAGTGGGTTAGGACATCACCTGCCAGTTTACCTGGCTCTTGCTGGAGAAGGAAGGCTGGATCAGGTCCGTCAGCGATACCAGGCTGGGGTAAAGCTTTGGCTCTGCTATTCTCTTGGCTCACCCTAAGCCTCAGGTTTGGTGAGGGAGGTCTAGGCTGAGTCAGCTCCTTGTCTGGCAGGCAGCAGGTAACTATTCTTGTGCTATATTGAAATGGGATCCCGTGGTTCAAGCACAAGGCTCGGGGACAGGACTTTTGCGAGCTACTTGTGACGGCCGCAGTTTCCCTGGGTGATCTCGGGCAAGTCGTTTCCGTGCTCCATTTGTCCAATTTCCCCTTCTTGGGCTAAAACCAGAATTCCTCATCATAAAACATATCCAAAAAGCCAAGCTCTTGTGTGATAGGATTGTTCCTTGGGTTAGCCGACTTTCCCGGGCACCAAAACACCTCTTGTGCTGACATCTATTGGCAAAAAATGTGTTGCATCATCCACGACGTGTGACTTCACACACTGGGTTTTGGTCTCAGCACTTGAGGGGTTGATCCCAAAGACCACATTTCTTTTTACCCTCCCCTTAGGACCAAAGGAAGAAACAGTGAACGATTTTTGGAGGATGATTTGGGAGCAAAACACAGCGACAATTGTCATGGTGACCAACCTGAAAGAGAGGAAAGAAGTAGGTGCCAGAAGGCTTCATGGGCTGGTATCTAACCCAACTTCAACTGAATCCAGTGCATCTCATGCCCGTGAGCATGTCTTGGAGCCGGTCCCAGGCTTGCAGGGGACCAGAGCTCACCTGCGCCCATTTTCTCTCTCCGCAGTGTAAGTGTGCTCAGTACTGGCCGGATCAGGGCTGCTGGACGTACGGGAACATCCGAGTGTCCGTGGAGGATGTGACCGTCCTGGTGGATTACACCGTGCGGAAGTTCTGCATCCAGCAGGTGCCAAGGCTCGCGTCTCCCATCCCATCCCATCCCATCCCATCCCATCCCATCCCATCCCATCCCATCCCATTCCTCCCCTCTCTGCCCTGGCCATCCAACAGGCGCTGGTGTGCTCCTCAATTCCTCCGAGGTGCCGTGAGAGCAGAGTTGGGATGAAATGACCCCAAGGTCCATTTGTAACCAGAGCTATTAAGAATTTACTCACCTTAAACACCCGGGAGCCCGTTCTCAGTGGGTACCAGCATGGCTGTGCTGAGAGCAGGGAAGCTGGTGGATGCCAAGGCTGAAATTCAGTCCTGTAATACTCCAGCACTTGCTCTTACCAGTATCAGTTCCTGCTCTCACCCGCAGATACTGAATGCCTGCAAATAATCAGATTTATCCCATGAGCTGAGACAAAATCCAGCACCGTATGTGTTGGTTTTGATTGCTTTCCCATCTGTCGCTACATTTTCTCGTCCTCCGAGGAGGCTCTGGATGCTTTAGTCACTCTGTTTGTTTTCCTGCTGCTCTCAGAGGCAGGCAAGAAAGAGCTGGCAATTGGAAACCTGTCTGGACCCTGACTAGGGTTCTCCTGAGCCTCACCCTTCAGTCCTACAGCCTGGACGTGGGTGGTTTCCTCCTCTGCCTTTAACTGAGGATGCTGTGGGCAGAGGTGTGGGAAAGGATGGAGCAGCGGCTTCTGTTTGAGCCCTCTGGGAATAAAATACGGCAGCTTCTGCCAGGTTGGAGCCACAGCCGAGGCCAGGCTGGCATCTCTCACCCTTAGGATGCGGGATGTGATGCTGAGTGATTAAAATGTCATGCTTTTAGAGACTAATTTGGCTCCGGAGCCTGTGTCCGTGCCCTTTCAGCTTGTGGATGCTAGTGCTTCTTAAGCCGTCCAGCTCAGTCTTGGGGCTGTAGCTCCCTCTCTGCCCTTGCTTTTGGGGAAAGAAGGGAAATCTGAGTATTTATCATTAGCCTGAATACACGTTTCCCCTTCAGGTTGGCGACGTCACGAACAAGAAGCCTCAGCGCCTGGTGACTCAGTTCCACTTCACCAGCTGGCCTGACTTCGGGGTCCCCTTCACCCCCATCGGGATGCTGAAGTTCTTGAAGAAAGTGAAGACATGTAATCCCCAATACGCAGGAGCAATAGTAGTGCACTGCAGGTACGTCCTGGTCACGGCTGACCTCTGCCTCTCTTGGGTCACTTGGAAAGCATCTCCTATTTAATACTAAAAGGATTTTTTTTCAGTCACGCCTTTTTTCTTATTTTTATTTAACTTTCCCATGTTAAATGGGAATGTTCCACATGGGAAGGTTCGAAAAAATGCATGTGAATTGAAGGAACTTCTTGAAATCAGCAATGTGATGGTGTTACAACTCATGCTGAACGGTCGTTTGGGTTAGCTGGATGCCGAGTGAGCCACGCTAAGCACCACTGCTGGGCATTGGTGGCATCTCCCTTGGGTCTCCGCTGCCCTGGGCACGAGAGGGCAACATCTCCTGTTGCGGGAAGGCAGTACTCAGCCGAGAGCATGCCTGGGAGCAGGGACCACAGGGTTTGACCTCCTGCGGAGTGGTTTCAGGCACAGCAGCAAACCTGGAGAAGCTGTGGAAGGCTGTGCATGTTTCAATAAGGGAAAGCCCCATGGTTAAAAGCAGAGATGATGATCACATTTGCAACCTCCCAAGTCCATCTTCCCAGCTTTCTTCTCGGGAGGCAGCTGACAAAAGAGCTTTGTTTTTCCATAGCGTCTGCTGGCCTCATCTTTCTTCTTCTCCTTAATGGTTGAGTTACCAGCACAGAAACAAGGCTTCCCCATGGGCTCATCTTCACATGATGGAGGGTGACTGGAAGCAGCAGCAGGCAGCTGGTGGGAACAGGCAGCCCATAAGACTCTGGAAGCTGTAGCTGGCTCGGGTTTTGCTTTGGCTCGCCCTGCTCAGTGCCTTCGTGCACTCCAGTCGCAGTGGTTGCTGGAGATGCTGTGTGCGTCCCTCTGCAAAACCCAGGCGACACTGAACATGAGGCTGAGGACCTCTCTCATCTCCAAAACAGATTTTGCTATTTACTCACTGCTGGGAAGCGTCTGGCTCGCTCCTGGCCACTCTACAAGGGACTCCAACGCCAACACTGCTGCACTGACCGCTTGTCCCCTCTTCTCTTTCAGCGCCGGGGTAGGACGCACAGGCACTTTTATCGTCATCGATGCCATGCTGGACATGATGCATGCAGAGAGGAAGGTGGACGTTTACGGCTTCGTGAGCCGGATCCGGGCTCAGCGCTGCCAGATGGTACAGACAGATGTAAGTGTGCTGCTGCAGTCTTGTCTGGGCTTTGCTCGCTGGAGTTAGATTTCGGTACCCAGCCTGCAGTGAAGCCTACGTGCAGGTTGAGCATCATCCCTCATTTTGGAAGGATGCTGCATCAAGTGAGCCTTTCACTGGGTCCTGCTCTTTGTAATCCCCTTCGTAGAATCACAGAATCGTATAGGTTGGAAAAGACCTTTAAGATCATCGAGTCCAACCGTAAACCTAACACTGCCAAGCCCACCACTACACCATGTCCCTAAGCACCTCATCTACACAGCTTCTAAATACCTCCAGGGATGGGGACTCCACCACTTCCCTGGGCAGCCTCTTCCAATGCTTGACAACCCTTTCAGTGAAGAAATTTTTCCTAATATTCCATCTAAACCTCTCCTGGCGCAACTTGAGGCCATTTCCTCTCGTCCTATCACTTGTTACCTGGGAGAAGAGACCGACCCCCACCTCGCTACACCCTCCTTTCAGGCAGTTGCAGAGAGCGATGAGGTCTCCCCTCAGCCTCCTGTTCTCCAGACTTAGAGAAAGTTTTGTGTCATGTCAGCTTTGTGTCATGTAGCAAATAAGGTCCCAGTCCCCGTACAGCAGCAGAAAGGTTGTTACCCACTTTTCTGGGGTCTCAGAGGGGTGCCACATGCCCAGCAAGCATGGGTGGGCAGTGGGGTGGTGGGTTTGTTGCCAGCGTGTGTGCAGGCACCGGGATGCACTCACTGAGCTTGGAGCAGAGGCTGATGGCTTCTCCCTGCAACCCTTGCAGATGCAGTATGTGTTTATATACCAAGCACTTCTGGAGCACTATCTCTACGGTGACACGGAGCTGGAGGTGACCTCGTTAGAGATCCACCTCCAGAAGATCTACAACAAAGTGCCAGGGACCAGCAGCAACGGGCTGGAAGAGGAGTTCAAGGTGAGCGTGGTTCTTGTCCTGGTGGATCTGCTCAGGTGGTGCTGGGCTGCAGGGACCACCATGTGCTTGCCTGGCACGGGGTGGCTCTGAAAGCTGCCTCTGCTTTTGTTCTTTCCTCTGCAGAAGCTCACTTCAATCAAAATTCAGAATGACAAGATGAGGACGGGCAACTTGCCGGCAAACATGAAGAAGAACAGGGTGCTTCAGATAATTCCATGTAAGCTTTGTTTGTCTGCCTGGGGAAAGCATGCCCGGTGGGTGAGGGGACTGTTTGGGTGGTCGTGGGGACAGGAGTCAGGCTGGAGAAATGGGCCAACAGGGACGTCATGAAGTTCAACAAGGACAAGGGCAAAGTCCTGCCCCTGGGGAGGAACAACCCCAGGCACCAGTATGTGCTGGGGGCCACCCAGCTGGAAAGCAGCTTGGCAGAGAAGGACCTGGGCGTCCTGGTGGACACCAAGTTGACCGTGAGCCAGCAACGGGCCCTTGCGGCAAAGAGGGCCGGTGGTGTCCTGGGCTGCGTTAGACAAAGCATTGCCGGCAGGTGGAGGGAGGTGATCCTTCCCCTCTGCTCAGCGCTGGGGAGGCCACCCCTGGAGTGCTGTGTCCAGTGCTGGGCTCCCCAGGACAAGAGAGACACGGACACAGTGGAGAGAGTCCAGCGAAGGGCCACGAAGATGACGAAGGGACGGGAGCATCTCTGCTGTGAGGAAAGGCTGAGAGAGCTGGGACTGTTCAGCCTGGAGAAGAGAAGGCTCAGGGGGGTCTCATCAATGTCGACAAATACCTGAGGGGAGGGTGCAAAGCGGACGGAGCCAGGCTCTTTCCAGTGGTGCCCGGTGACAGGACAAGGGGCCATGGGCACAAACTGAGACACAGCAGGGTCCCTCTGAAGATCAGGAAACACTTTTTGACTGCGAGGGTGACCGAGCGCTGGCACAGGTTGCCCAGGGAGGTTGTGGAGTCTCCCTCCTTGGAGATCTTCAAAAGCCATCTGGACGTGGTCCTGGGCAGCTGTCCCTAGGTGGCCCTGCTTGAGCAGGGGGCTTGGACCAGATGTCCTCCGAGGTCCCTTCCAACCTCAACCACTCTGTGATTCTGTGAGTGCTTGAAGCTGTTGAGACAGGCATTTGTGCCCGCAGTAGTGGAGTCACAGACTGGCTGAGGTTGGAAGGGACCTCTGGAGGTCACCTGGTCCAACCCTCTGCTCAGGCAGGGATAGCATGAAGGGACAGGGCAGAGTCGTGGTTTTTCATGGCCAAATATAACGCTGCCCCCAGGGCTTTCTTGCCTTTGTTCTGCCCTGTCCCTGCCATGACTTTCTTCTCAGCAGATTTATGCTGCCGAGGCTTTCTGCCTCAAGGGAGAAGGGAGTCCCTATGTTGAGCAGGTCCTGCTGCTGGCGTCCTCAGCATCCCCTTCTCCTTCCCCAAACCAGGGCATGGCAGAAGGCAGAACTGAGTCTCCTTGTCCCAGTCAGGTGCTGTAAACACAGGACTCCCCTTCCCATATCTCTGTCCTCTCACCTAGGGCTTGGTGGCTTCCCAGCTAAAGGTCATGCATGGTTATCAAGGAGTCATGCTTTGAAGGTGTTCCCCAAAACTCACATCATTTTGCTTCTGTTTCAGATGAGTTCAACCGAGTAATCATTCCAGTGAAGAGAGGTGAAGAGAACACAGACTACGTAAACGCTTCCTTCATTGACGTGAGTCTCCTTTAATCTTCTTTCCATTTTCTCCCAACGGAAACTCTTTACCTCACGACACTTCCTGTGGAAGGGATTTGTCCCAAAACACTTCTCCTCTGGGTTTTGTGAGGCTCTTTCCACTTGACTTTGCTTTGGGTCACCGGATGGTGCTAGTTTCTTTCTCCAAGAAACCCCTCTGTATGTACGGTTTCCTTGTGACCCACGGATGGTTGGAGAGGAGAGCTGGAGCTTGAGCAGACCCTCCAAATTCTGGTCTCACTTCTGAACTCCGGGCTCTGATGATGGCTTTGGAGAAGCAGACGCACGTAGCCATGGAAATGATTGCTACACAGCACTGTTCATTTGGTCAGAAAACATCCACTAGATTAGGTAGTGGAGCAATACACGGATCCCAAAACCCTTGAGGAAAACCAGGTCAATCCCATTATACCTGTCTGGGTGACGGGAGGAGGCGAGGCAGAGAGGTTAAGTGCTTTCCTCGCTCCGAGGAGGAGGTAAGTGATTGCACATCCTTTTCTCGTGAGTAATCCTGTTGACTTCAGGGGGACATCTCGTATGAGTATTTATCTTCGTGCAGTGATGCCAGCGCTGGCTAAGTGACAGAGCCCTGCTCTTTTCTAGCCCAATTTCTATTTTCGTCTCCCAATGGCAGGGTTTTTTTTTTCCCCCCAAAGGACGGTTACTGCCATGGGCTGAACCAGTAAAACCAGCTTATTCCCAGTTATAACATCCCAAATTAATTGCTCCCTGAAATCTCCTTTGCTGGGTCCCTGCGGGTTGCTCTGGCTGCGTGAGCAGCCGCCTTGTTCTGCGTCGAGATCAGAAAGCCTAAATGTCACATAAGCAAGTTTTGGTGAGGATTCAATTTCCTGCCTCTGCTGAACTTTGCTTAAATGAGAAGCTCCAAATGACGAAGCATCTTTAGTCACAGTCTGCAGCGAGGGCACAGGGGAACGTCAGAGGGGTTTTGGAAACAGAAGCGCTTTGTGGTTGTGGAGGAGCCAGAGTCACCCAGGCTTACTACTGGTTTTCATAGATCATAGAATGGTTTGGGTTGGAAGGAACCTTAAAGATCATCTAGTTCCATCTAGTTTTGCTTACTTCTTCCAAAAATCCCCTGTAAAAATCCTACCTGAATTACTTGGAGCTTAGGCAAGGCTCTACTGCAATGCTCAGACTTTGCAACATCTCTTAAGAGTGCTGGAAACCCAAATCTTTCTCCACCAAACGGATAAGGCCATGCACATGTAGAGGATATGATCCTCCTCCAGCTGCATTTCTTTAAAAACAAAGGTCTTACCACAGTAAAGTGCTGGCTGATGGCACCTCAGCTACCGAGCAGCAGTGTGGCAATGCCCGTGCGTGACGACGTAGCCCACCGTGAGAGCAGGTTTCTCTGCCCAGGCTGTAGTCGTTCACATGGACAGTCATGATGCTCCCAAAAATTCACTGAGCTTGGTAACCCGACCGTGTCCAAGAGCGTTCCTCCCGCTGCTCCTGGCATCCAGGCGCTGCCAATTCACCGCTAACCCTGTTTTCAAATTGCAGGGTTATCGCCAGAAGGACTCCTATATCGCCAGCCAAGGACCGCTGCAGCACACAATAGAGGACTTCTGGAGGATGATCTGGGAGTGGAAATCCTGCTCCATAGTGATGCTAACGGAGCTGGAGGAGAGAGGCCAGGTAAGCGCCCGGGGATAGCTGCATTGGAGCACCGGCAAAATAGATCAGTGTGACCCCTTAAAATCTCCCGATGGCCATGGCACTGCCAGCACCACATGCGTTGGGTGCTCTTTCACCCTTTCTCTAGCAAAGCCATGCAGGAGACATATTTTAGCCTCTACTTCTAATGCAAAGAATCCAGAGGTTGGTAGACCCAGGGTGGGGAGATGTTCAGTAAACCAACTCTGGACCCTCGGTTCTCAAAGCACCTCTGGGTGTAGTGGGCATCTCGTCTCCAAAGTGAGCCCATGAGATAGTGATAGGACGAGGAGTAATGCTTTAAACTGAAAGAGGGTAGATTTGGATTAGATATTAGGAAGAAATTCTTTACTGTGAGGGTGGTGAGACAGTGGAAGAGGTTGCCCAGAGAAGTTGTGGATGTCCCATCATTGGAAGTGTTCAAGGCCAGGTTGGACGGGGCTTTGAGCCACCTGCTCTGGTGGAAGATGTCCCTGCCCATGGCAGGGGGTTGAACTAGATGATCTTTGAAGGTCCCATCCGACCCAAACCATTCTGTGATTCTCTGAGATCCCACCTGGCTTTGGGCAGCTGCCAGCCCCAGGGGAAGACTCCTTCCATTCAAGCCCATGGGAAAAGTACGGGGTCTTCACCCTGTCTCCTCCTGTAATGCTTTCTCAGGAGAAGTGTGCCCAGTACTGGCCGTCCGATGGCTCTGTGTCCTATGGAGACATCACTGTGGAGCTGAAGAAAGAGGAGGAGTGCGAGAGCTATACGGTGCGGGACCTGCTGGTAACGAACACCAGGGTAAGAGTCTGGCCTTCTCCCTGCAGGGAGCTCTAGGTCCTCTTGGGTTTGGCTGTTGTTAACCCCGGATGGTGTTTATGGTGCTTTGCGGTTCTTCTTGCAAGGGCTGAACCTTCCCTCTGGCATCTTCAGCTCCATCATCTCCCCGTCGTCCCAAAGGAGTGTCCATCCCCTGCAATCCCACCTTCTTCCCTACACTTACCTCCCAGGCTGGGGGCTCCTGTCCTGCTGGTCGCTTCTCATCCAGCCCCTCTGCCCTGCTGCCACCAAGCAGCCCTCGTCCTCCTTCTGCCTTGTCCCTGTGCCCGCCACCCAGCCTCCCTCCTGCTCCCCATTCCCCACGTCCTGCCCTGCTCCGTGCCATGGGAACGCCTCCCCTCCACAAGCGGACGGCTTTCCTAAGCGGGTGGTTTTCCCAAAGCCCTGAGCTGGTGGGTTTCTTGGTACGGGTCTCCCACCAACTTACTGACCTCGAGCTGTGCTCTTCCACCAGGAAAACAAGAGCCGACAGATTCGGCAGTTTCATTTCCACGGCTGGCCAGAAGTTGGGATCCCCGGGGATGGGAAGGGAATGATCAACATCATCGCAGCTGTGCAGAAGCAGCAGCAGCAGTCTGGCAACCACCCGATCACTGTGCACTGCAGGTAAAGCCCGGGTGGAGCAGGGGTTGGCCACCCCTCCAAGGGGACCTGCTCTGCAAGAAGCTTTGGAGATGGTCAAAGGTCCCTCAGAAGACTTGGGCTGAGCAGGAGCAGCCCGGGCAGACGTGGTACGGGGTTTTCCTGCTCGGCTAAGCAAAGAGGCTTCAGTCTCGTAGAGCATGTCCTAGCTAAACTAGGAGAGGCTGGGGAAAGACCGTCAGCTCCTCCAGTTCTCCAGTGGTTCCCCTATGGATTGTCCCCTGAGCAAAGCCAACACGGTCAGGACAGGCGGTTTCCTTTACCTTCTGGTTTCTCTTTGCCAGTGCCGGAGCAGGAAGAACAGGCACCTTCTGTGCGCTGAGCACTGTCCTGGAAAGGGTGAAGGCAGAAGGGATTCTCGACGTCTTTCAGACGGTGAAGAGTTTAAGACTACAGAGGCCGCATATGGTGCAGACACTGGTAAGCGCAGCTGAGCACACCCCACGCTCCTCCTGCCACCCCAGACCTCAGCGGGCATGGGCTGGGGACTCAACATTGAGCAAAAACTTCCTCAGTTGAAGGTTTTCTCTCTCCATGAAAGAGTAAGGGATGGAGGTGGTTCAGGAGGTATCTCCCATTCCTCCTGTTAGGACGTCTGGAAGAGTGGAGCTTGGCTGGCTGAAGGCATCAAGCCCCTTTTGAGCACTGACAGAAGCTGTAGGAGCCTCCTTGGAGACATCCTCAGCCACAGCCCACGTATTTATGGGCTCCAGGAGCCTGGAAACCTGTCCTGGTGGCACGGGCTTGGGCAGGAAGCGTGGCAGGGAGGGAAGGAGCAGGCAGGACTAGATGAGGTCTTGCAAGAAGGGTTTGCAAGGATGCCCAGGGATTTAGAAAAAAGTCTTTTTGGGGTCAAAATAGGACCTCAGAGAGGAAGGGGAAGGTAGAGTTTCTTTCGCTGATGGCACCCCAGCAAGGAGGATGGGCAGCCTGGTTTTTGGGGGCACAGAGGAGATGGGACCTGCTCATGGGTGGGAATCCAGTTCCTGCCCTCGGTCTGGGCTGAGGACACGTGACCGTGCTTGGTCCCAGCTAGCCGCAAACCGTGAAGCGTCAAATTCTGTCTCAGGTGTGAATTTTCTTGGTCTAACGCTCCGCTCTCCCCGAATCCTGCAGGAACAGTACGAATTCTGCTACAAGGTGGTGCAGGAATATATCGACGCCTTCTCAGACTACGCCAACTTCAAGTGAAGACAAACAAAAATCCACGCCCCGAAACAAATGACAGAAGAGTTGCCTTCTTTAATATTTTGTAATATTCTGTTTGTTAATATACCCTCCCAAAAACTATGTGTATATATCTTAACTGTTTTAGAGGTTGGTACCATAAGCTTCATATTAGCTGGAGATTTTATATGTAGCAAAGTGTTAGTGCAGATACTGTTGGCTCCTTTTTTTCCAATGTTTTATTGGGGAATTAAATAGCGTGATGTTTGGATTAATATTGTCATACCATCTCTCTTCTGGAGAGTTGATACAGGCTGTTATTTTGTTTGTAAATCTTTTTTTTTTTTTTTCTTGAGGGAGTAAAGCCTTTTTTTTTAAAAAAAAAAAAGAGAAGACAAAGATATCCTGGATCTCATCTGAAAAAAAAACAAAAACACAACCCCACAAGCACAAGCTTTTCCGAACCTGCAGGGAAATGGTTTCACATTTTTCCGCTGGTCAGCTCTTTGAAAAAAAAAAAAGGAGAGAAAAAAAAAAAAGCTTATTCTGTGTCTGTGTATATATATAAATATCCTCATTTTTGTATAAAAAGCAAAAAAGTTTCCTCCTTCAGGGTCAGGCCACCACGTGCTGCGGGTTTGGAAGCTGTAGCCACCACAGCAGCGACCGCTGGGACTTCAACCCCACAAAACAAAACAAAAACCACGAAAAACGAAAGGGTTTTTGCCCCCCGAAGGAAACGTCCGTGTGTTTGGTGCCGGATTTTAGACCTGCCGCGGGGACGGGGGTCGCAGCGGGACCCCCGCGGCCCAGAGCCGAGGACGCTGGCAGTGGCCCTGCCGTCGCTGCTGGTCCCTGCTAGGAGGGAGCGGTGCCCGCAGGCTCCCAGCAGCGAGGGATGCTCCTGCGTGGGCTGTGGGGGCTGTGGCTGGAGGAGAAAGCGGCTCCGCGTGGTCCCAGCTCCGTGTTCTCACCCGTTGTGTCTCTCCCCGAGTGCCACCCGGACCCTTCCCTCCTCTTGGTCGGTAACACCAGCGAAAGAGACATTTTGGAGCCATCTCAAACGCATCGGGCTCGCTGGGGCTGTGTCTGTTCTCCCCCCGCACCCGCTGCGTCCTTGTGCCCAGCGTCCTCATTCCCCCTTACAGCTCTGAAACGGAGCTGTAAGAGCAACCTCCACCCAACCCAGCAGCAGAAGGGCTTTGGAGCAACCCAGGAGATCTTGGCTTCCGATAGCCGTGGTCCAGAGAACAGACCACCTGGGGAAATTCTGCTGTTTCAGAGGATGGGTTCATTTTATTTTCTTTTATTTTCTTCTCTGTACCCTCAGTGCTTCTTGAAAGTGTGAGTGAAAGCTAGGGAGAAGAGCCCTGTGTCCCAGAGGAGACCACCAGGCTTTCTCAAGCTGTAGCAGCAGGGAGAAGGGACCTCTGGGCTACACGACGCACATGCGCGTTTGCCAAGGCACGACCTGCTGCAGGTCTTTGCCTCCATCCTCGGACCAGGAGACCTCCATCCCTCGATGCTGGAGGAGATTTCAGGTTATTTCTCCTAGCATCTCAAGAGCTGCTAAGATCTGTCCATGGGCACGTTCAAAACTCGCCTGGTTGCTCCAAGCAGCCTGATCTAACCTTGGGCATTGGTCCTGCTCCATGCAGGAGGTTGGACTGGAGACCTCAGAGGTCCCTGCCAGCAATGTTTCTGTGTTCCTGCTTCTCGGGAAGGATGTGCGTGGTCCTAAAGCTGGGAAGTGTCGGAGCGGAGCTTCAACAGCGTGCCCATCCTTGGGGCGAGGGGAGTCTGACCTCCTGCCAGAAATTAAACGTAATCAAGGTGACTTCTTGCTCTTGGCTGGGTGAGGCTCCACCAAAACAGCCGCAAATGCAACTCACAGAATCATGGCATGGTTTGGGTCGGAAGGGACCTTAAAGATCACCTAGTCCAACCCCCTGCCATGGGCAGGGACACCTTCCACCAGACCAGCTTGCTCAAAGCCCCGTCCAACCTGGCCTTGAACCCTTCCCATGATGGGACATCCACAACTTCTCTGGGCAACCTCTTCCACTGTCTCACCACCCTCATCGTAAAGAATTTCTTCCGTATGTCCAGTCCCAACCTATCCTCTGGTGGTTTAAAACCTCAAGAAGGTCTCCAGGTGGTCACTGCTGAAGCATTCACAGGTTTTTAAAGCTGAGGGAGACCCTTCTCCAGCCTGGGGGATGCTCTTGCCGCCCTCCAGACAAGTTTAGGGAGTTTTCCTCTTTTTTTTTTTTTTTTTCCCAATGGAGGCTCCATCATGGGGATGAATTTGGGTTATCAGAGCAGGAGGCCAAAAAATGCTGATTTTTATCATTCCCCTCCCAGAAGAAGAAAAATATCAAGAGACCCTAACGCTGGTGATGGGCCAGGGCACAAGAAGAGTCCTAAGGGTCAAGAAAAGTCCTGAGGAGCCAGGGGTGCAGCGCTTCTCTATTAAAAAAATAGGTTAATATGGTTGATTTTAATAGGTTTTTTTGTTATAAAGAGGTGTCTGATGAATTCCTCCCTTGTTCCTCCTGCAGTCGGCGGGACCGTGCCCTGCTTAACTGGGGGAGCTCCATCCCCTGCTCCAGGCACTGGGAGAACTGGGTTCGGAGCAGAGGTTTCACCCCAAGGATTTGGCTGGGCACCCCGGGTGGTGATCGGGAGCACGGGGGGGGGCAGCAGGGCTCGGGGACGGTGACATCCCTGCCCAGCCAAGGGCAGACTCGGGGGACATGGGGTTGAAATCTAGGAAATCATGGGAAAAGCCCCCCCGTGAGTCGGGGTATCAGTTTTCCAGCGGAGCTTTTCCATCCAGGTGGGATTTCCCGGGGCAGGGGGTGGCTCAGCAGGGGCACGCAGGCGAGGGGACCTCCCCCCATCACCCTAAAACACCCCCCAAAAAATGCCCTCGCTGCTGCCATCATCCCCGCTCGGTCACCTGGCACCTCGACATGATCGCTTCGTTAATAAACTTTAACTCCTGAATTTGGGGGGCTTTCGGATAAAGCCGTGAGTCACGCTCGGTAAGAAATGTGCTGACCCCAAAAGAAACGGGGACCCTCCTGGCACGGGGGGGACCGCGCTCGCCCGCCGCCCATGCTCTCCCCGGGGACACGGACCACCCCAAGCGCCTCCGTCCCTCCGCCCGCTGGGCGCTGGCTGCTCCCCGGGGATAATAATGAGATTTTTCCCCTTTTTTTTTTCCTTCTTTCCCGGGATCGTTGTGGGGACGGAGGAATTTTGGGGTCTGGGGAGCTGCCCCGACCTTTCGCAGCGGCATCTGCCGTGGCCCCATCCTGCCGCATCCGACTGCAAATAGCAGAGACGCGAGCAGCTGCTGGAGATAATCCGGGGCCAGATCCTGCCTAAATCCCTTTCCCGGGCTCCGTCGCATCCCCGAGCGGGGGCTTTGGGCTGCGTGGCCTTTGCCAGCACCCGGCCCTGATTTGGGGGTGACGAACCTGAAATGGGAGGGAAAACGGGTGAAACTGGGGCTGGTGCTGGGAGCGGAGGGGAAACTGAGGCACCGAGAGCATCCCTGGGCGCTGCAAAGCGGCTCCTGGACGTGCTGGCCGTGGGGCTGGGGACCACCCGGGCTGGATCCAGCCCTTTCCCAGCCGCCGGGAGCTGTGTCGGGACATGAGCCCGCGGTGACGAGCCAGAGCGGGGTCAGCAGGGCAGACCCCTCCCCCCAAAAAAAAAAAAAAAGGGGTGTCAGGGTGCTGTCCCGCCGTGCCACGGGGATTTGAGGGGAAGGAGGCGACGGGCGCTGGCATGCGGAGGCCCACGCCATCGGCGAGGTCACGGTCCCTCGTGGGAGTGGTGGCAGGGCCGACGTCACCGTCACCGAGCCCTACAAATAGCGGTGCCCAGCCTGGCCCCGCCACCGCTCCAGCCGGCCACCGCCACCGCCGTCACCCTCCTGGCCAGGTGAGGCTGCCCCGGCCGCGGGGGGCTGGGTGGGTGGGTGCTGGCGGCACGCGGGCACCCCGGGGTGGGTGGTCCTGCTCGCCCCGAATCAGACCCTAAGGGCACCCCCGGGGGGTCTGTCCCTGCTGGACCCAAATCCCGGCAGCACCCATGGGTGCTCAGCCCCTCTGGCATCTCCATCCCCGAACCCACCCCAAAGAGCACCCATGGGTGCTCAGCCCCTCCGGCATCTCCATCCCCGAACTAACCCCAAAGAGCACCCACGGGTGCTCAGCCCCTCCGGCATCTCCATCCCCGAACTAACCCCAAAGAGCACCCACGGGTGCTCAGCCCCTCCGGCATCTCCATCCCCGAACTAACCCCAAAGAGCACCCATGGGTGCCCAGCCCCTCCGGCACCTCCATCCCCGAACCCACCCCAAAGAGCAGCCATGGGTGGTCAGCCCCTCCGGCATCTCCATCCCCAAACCCACCCCAGGCAGCACCCATGGGTGCTCAGCCCCTCTGGCATCTCCATCCCCGAACCCACCCCAAAGAGCACCCATGGGTGCTCAGCCCCTCCGGGATCTCCATCCCTGAACCCACCCCAAACGCGACCCTGGGGTGCCCATCTTTCCTGGACCCAAGCCACCCCAAGCAGCACCCATGGGTGCTCATCCCCTCCTCCACCTCCATCCCCCAACCCAACCCCCGTGGGTGCCCATCTCTCCTGGACCCAAACCACCCCAAGCAGCACCCACGGGTGCCCATCCCTCCAGCGCCTCCCCTCCCCCCAGCCCCCAGCACCCACTGGGTGCCCACTGGGGTGGGTGCCGATGGGACAGGGACCCTCCTCTCCCCCGCAGCCCCCCGGCCATGGCACCCCGCGGGTCCCTGCTGCTGCTGGCCCTGCTGCTGCTGGCCTGTGCCCTGCCCCGCTGCCCGGGCCAGCACTGGTCCCACGGCTGGTACCCGGGGGCAAGCGGGACCTCGCCCCCCGCGGGCCTGCAGGTAGGGACCCCACGGGTGACACCACCCCCGGGTGACACCTGCCCCCATGGGGTGACATCTGCCCCCCGGGGCGACAGCCCGACACCCCCGGGTGACACCTGCCCCCATGGGGTGACATCTGCCCCCGGGGTGACACCCCGACACCCCCCGGGTGACACCTGCCCCCCGGGTGACACCTGCCCCCCGGGGTGACACCTCCCCCGGGGTGATCCCCCGGGTGACACCTGCCCCCCCAGGGTGACACCCCCCAGGGTGACACCTGCCCCCACGGAGTGACACCCCCCCAGGGTGATGCCCACCCGGGTCGTGTCCCCCTGCTCCCGGGGTTATCCCCCCGCGTTATCCCCCCCGCATTACCCCTCCCCAAGATTACCCCCCGGGTTGTCTCCCCACAGAGTTACCCCCGGCTTATCCTCCGTGGATTACCCCCCAGAATTACCCTCCGTGGATTACCCCCCGGATTATCCCCCCCCGAATTACCCTCCGTGGATTATCGCCCCCGGATTATCCTTCTCGGATTACCCCCCGGGATTATCCCCCCGTGTTTATCCTCCCCCGAGTTACCCCCCAGAAATACCCCCCAGATTAGCCCCCGTGATCATCTCCCCCGATTACCCCCGGATTGTCCCCCCGTGTCACCCTCCTCGGGTTTATACCCCCAATTCTCCCCCTGGGTCCCCCCGGGGATTAACCCCCTCCCCCGCGTTTATAGCCCACCCCCGGGGTCGTGTCCCCCCCACGGGGTTGTGTGTCCCCCTCCGGTGTCGTGTCCCCCCACGGGGTTTTGTGTGTGTGTCCCTCCCTCGGTGTCGTGTCCCCCCACGGGGTTGTGTCCCCCACAGGGTCGTGTGTGTCCCCCAGCGTCGTGTCCCCCACGGGGTTGTGTCTCCCCACGGGGTTGTGTGTCGTCCCCCGGAGTGGTGTCCCCCCACGGGGTTGCGTGTGTGTCCCCCGGTGTCGTGATCCCCCCCGGGGTTGTGTGTCCTCCCCCGGTGCCCCCGTGTCGTGTCCCCCCCCGGAGCTGTGTTTGTCCCCGCCGGTGTCGTGTGTCCCCCCACGGGGTTTTGTGTCCCCCCACGGGGTTTGTGTCCCCCCCAGGGTCGTGTGTCCCTCCCAGCGTCGCGTCCCCACCCGGTGTCGTGTCCCCCACGGGGTTTGTGTGTCCCCCACGGGGTCGTGTCCCCCCGGTGTCGTGTCCCCCACGGGGTTTTGTGTGTCCCCCCGGTGTCGTGTCCCCCTCACGGGGTTTTGTGTCCCCCCGGTGTCGTGTCCTCCCCACGGGGTTTGTGTGTCCCCCACGGGGTCGTGTCCCCCGGTGTCGTGTCCCCCACGGCGGCCGCTCTCCCGCAGGTCTCGGCCCCGCTCTGGCGCTGCCGCCCCCCCCCGTGCCCCCCGCGGCGGGAGGAGCCGCTGCTGGTGAGCGGGGACGGGCCGGGGGGTCGCGGGTGGGCGCCGGGGGGGTCTCGGGTGGGGCCCGGGGGGAGCCGGTACCGGCCCCGGCCCCCACCGACCCCGCCCCGCTCCCCGCAGGGAGCCGCGCTGCGCCGCCGGTGAGCGGCACCCACCGACCCCACGCGGGACCGACCGACCCCCACCCGGGACCGCGCCGGCACCCACCGCGGGTCCCCGCGGGCAATAAAGGGGCTCCGGGGGGACCCTGTCCCGAGTGGTGGCGGCTGCCGGGGGCGTCCCGTGGAGGGTGTCCCGCGTGGGTGCGTGCTGGGGGGCGGCGTGTCCCGGGGGTGCAAGTGTCCGGGGCTGTGTCCCGCGGGGCGGGATTCCGATGGGAGAGGGTGCCGTGTCCCGTGGGGGGGGGAGCGTCCCGTGGGGGGTGCCGTGTCCCGTGGGGGGCTGTGTCTCGGGGGGGGCTCTGGCCCGTGGGGCGGTGCCGTGTCCCGTAGGGCTGCGTCCCGTGCGAGGGGGTCGTGTCCCGTGGGGGGGCTGTGTCTCGGAGGGGAGGTCTTTGTGCCACGGGGGACTGTGCTTCATGGGGGGCTGTGCCCCGCGGGGGGGGTGTCTCTGTGGGGGGCCTGTGTGTCGTGGGGCTGTGTCCTGTGGGGCCATGTTCCGTGGGGTGCCGTGTCCGTCGGGTGTCCGTGTCCCGCGGGTGTCCGTGTCTCACGGGTGTCCGTGTCCCATGGGTGGTGCCGTGTCCCTCGGGTGTCGGTGTCCCACGGGCAGTGCCGTGTCCCACGGGTGCCGTGTCCCCCATTGGTCTGCGTCCCGCAGGTGTCCGTGTCCCTCCCCCCCCCCGCACTACATTTCCCATCAGGCCCCGCTCCCGCGCTCCCTTTCCCATGGTGCCCCGCGGGCGGGGCGGCTCTGGCACGTCACGTCCGGTCCCGCGGGCCGCCCCGCCATGCTGCGGGCCCTGAGGCGCTGCCGCCCGGGGCCGGCTCTGGGGGCCGCGCTGGGCCCCGGCCCCGGCCCCGGCCCCTTCCCCGCCTGGGGGCCGCGGCTGGTCCCGGCGCGGGGCCGCAAGACGCGGCACGATCCCCCCGCGAAGTCCAAGGCGTCGCGGCTGAAGGTGCCGCCGCCCGTCGACCCCGAGGAGCTGCTGGTGGTGATCGAGCGGTACCGGCAGCACCGGCTGGTCCTCAGCGCCCTCCGGTACCCGCCCGGGGCTGGGCTGAGCGGGGATGGGGGCGGAGGGAGGGTTGCGAGGCCGGGCCTGGGGCTGGGGGTGGGGCTGTGGGGCTGCTGTGGGGCAGGGGAGGGCTGGGGGCTGGCTGTGGCTCTGGGTGTGGCGCTGCTGTGGGGTAGGGGGCCAGGTATAGGGCTGTGGGGTTGCTGTGGGGCAGGGGAGGGCTGGGCTTGTGGCTGTTTGGGGCTGCTGTGGGGCAGGGAGCTGGTTATGGGGCAGGGTGCCGGCTGTGGGGCAGGGGAGGGTTGAGGGGCCTGGCTGTGGCTCTGGGTGTGGGGCTGCTGTGGGGTAGGGGGCCGGGTATGGGGCTGTGGGGTTGCTGTGGGGCACGGGAGGGCTGGGCTTGTGGCTTTTTGGGGTTGCTGTGGGGCAGGGGGCTGGGTATAGGGCTATGGGGTTGCTGTAGGGCAGTGGAGGGTTGGGCTTGTGGCTGCTCGGGGCTGCTGTGGGGCAGGAGGCTGGGTGTGGGTCTGTCGGGCTGCTGTGGGGCAGGGGAGGGCTGGGGGCTGGCTGTGGCTCTGGGTATGGGGCTGCTGTGGGGTAGGGGGGTGGGTATGGGGCTGTGGGGTTGCTGTGGGGCAGGGCAGGGTGAGGCTTGTGGCTCTTTGGGGCTGCTGTGGGGCAGGGGGCTGGGTGTGGGGCCGCTGTGGGGCAGGGAGCTGGTTATGGGGCAGGGTGCTGGGTATAGGGCTATGAGGTTGTTGTGGGGCAGGGCAGGGTTGGGCTTGGGGCCGTTTGAGGCTGCTGTGGGGCAGAGGTGCGTTGGGGGGCTGGTTGTGGGGCTGGATGCGGGTCTATGGGGCTGCTGTGGGGCAGGGGGCTGGTTATGGGGCTGTGGGGCTGCCGTGGGGCAGGGGAGGGCTGGCAGGTCTGGGGCCACTTTGGAGCGGGGACAGCTAGACCCCAGGTTAGTGTGGGGCAGGGAAGGGCCCGGGCGGTGGGGCTGGGACGGCTGTGGGGCAGGGGAGGGTCAGGGTGGTGGGGCTGGCTCTGCTATGGGGCAGGTTTGGGAGACCCCAGCACCCGCAGGGGCTCAGCAGCCCCCTTTCCTTCTCCCCCCCTTCCTTTTCCCCCCCTTCCTTTTCCCCCCCTTCCTTTTCCCCCCTCCTTTTCCCCCCCTTCCCCCCTTCCTTTCCCCCCCCTCGTCCCCCCCTTCCTTTCCCCTCCTTTTCCCCCTCTCCCCCTCTCCTTCCCCTTCCCCCTTCCCCTCTCCCCCCGGCAGGGCCGAGTTCAGGGCCGAGGTGGCGCAGAAGAAGCGGGAGGCCCTGCTCTCCGGGGAGGACTCGGCGGAGCTGGCGGAGGAGCACCGGCGCCTGATGGCCTGGAACCAGGCGGAGAACGCCCGGCAGCGGGCACGCAGGTCAGCCCGGCCCGGCGCGAAGGCGGGGGGGGCCGCTTGCCTTTGTGGCTTTGACTTTTGCTCGTGCAGAACTAAATCCAACACCGGGGCCGGTTAGAGCCAGGCTAAATTTTTACAAAGACGCTTGACCTAAGTTTTGACGGAGCCAGCCCCGGGTCTCAGGTCCGCGCCACCCGTGTCAGTGCCGGTCTGCTCGAAATTTGAAAGGTTTTGCGCGTTTTTTCTCCCGCGGGAGGAGGGGAATTCTCTTTGTCCCCTCACTGGGGACGGCAGGGGCTCTCTTCCCCGCCGCGGCTGCTCTGCTCCTTCCCGTTTCTTCTGGCCGTGCTCAAAGTTGCAGGCTTTGCGTCCCGAGGGATTAGCGTGTCTCGCCGAAGAAGTGCCACCCTGCCGAGCACGAGCATTCGGCGAAGCCTTCCTGTTTCGTGTTGTGTTTGTTTTTTTTTTCCTTTTCCATACGGCAGAGAGGAAAGACTTAGGAAAGAAGAGGAAGAACAGAAGAGGCAGAAGCTCCAGGCTGTGGAGAACAAGGCCAGGAAAATGGAGGCTTTCCTGAAGGAGAAGGAGAAGGAGGTTCTCCAGCTGCAGGTGAGAGCAGCTGGTGCCGGCTGGGGAGAGCGCTGCCAGCAGCCCTGTGAGGGATTTGATGGCAGCCCGTGGGAGCGCTGTGGAAGCCGTAGGCTTCTTTTCCAGAGATTTTTATGTTGGTAGCTGGGAACACAAGCGTCGGCGCCTTCCAGGAGCGCCGACAGCGCGTGGATGGGATAGAGGTTGAGCGAGAGCTCTGAAAACGGAGTTTTCAGGGCGGAATAATCCTGAGCGAGAGAATAAAGCTTTCCTCGGGCTGGGCTCGCCTCCTGCTGGTGGCATCTCGGGGTCTCTCGGAGATCCGCGAGCTCTGCGGGCACCGGCAGCTCGCGCGCTGCCCGCAGTGACTCGTCCGCTAACGTGCGTTAAGAGCCGGTGCTTGTCCTTCGCTCAGGAGGAAGCCAAAACGTTCATCACCCTGGAGAACCTGGACGCGCGGATCGAGGAGTGCCTGGACAACCCTCGCAACTACAACTTCGCCATCGACAAGGACGGGCGGATCGTCAAACGGACGGTGTTGTCTTAGCGGCCCCTGGCCCGGTTTCTGTCCAGAGGCTCCGCTTACGAGCCCGTTTCTTCCTTCTAACGTATAAATCAACCGCAGAATTGTTGGAGAAAGCCCGCGGGTCTGGCTGTGGTTCTTCGGAAGGGTTAACGCCTGCGGGAAAGGAGGGCGAGGGAGAAATTTGGGCTCGGAACAAGCGGTCTGTCTCAGCCCTGCCGGGGGGGGGGCCGGAGAAGCCGCTGGTGTTCGTGTGCCCGGCACTCTGACTCGCCGCGATTCCACCTCCCGCGTGTTTGGATCCCTCCGGCTTTCCCAGGAAGCGTGGCGGGGGGGTGAGGCGGAGCAGGAACGGTCCCGAGGCAGATCCTGGCTCGGAGCTCCCCGGCGTAGCCGCGCCTCTGTTTGCACGTCGGCCCCTCGAGACGCTTTTGAAAGAAAACGAGGCCCGAGTGGCTCTGGGGGAAGCACCGACCCTCCGCGTTTTGTTCTCGGGGGAAAGCATTAATTGCTTCTCTGGTTTCTGCTGTGGCGGAAGGACCTGTCCTTCCTTTAAACCCTCCTTTGCACATCTGTTGGTGTGCCTAAATGAGAAGATTGTGCCGAGGACATCTAAATGATACTGGCTTTTATGTCTCCTTTTCTCTTCCCCCCCTGCTTCTGCCTTATTTTAACCTGGGAGTTAAGTTGTAGGTGATGCTGCCGTTACTCTGGGTCCTCTCTGGCGGTTCTGGCTTATTGTGGTCTTGCAGACCGAGCTGCGCTCTCAGCTTTGCCCCAAAACCGCTGGCTTTGGGCTGCCCCACACCCGCCTGGAGTTTGCCGCGGTTCAGCCGGAGCCCAGGCGGGCTGACCGCAGCTCCCGCTGCCCTCCCTCCCTCGGATCAAACCCCAGCTGTTCGCATCGACCTTAAATCCTTCCTTTTTATTTACGCTTCCCTAAAAATGGCTTTTTCTCTCCAACCAGCCCTCCTGAGTCTGCACCTAAACCAGGCAAGCGGACAAAACACACAGACTTTTTCATTTTTTTTTCCGTACAAGTTTTATTTGTAATTAAGATCATCACTTAAATCTGAGTCACAGACCTTGGCTCGTCTGTTCTTGGCCTGATGCGGGGCTGGTACGGCTCGATAGATAAGGGGTCCTGCAGGTGCTTCTCTCCCGGGTGGTCTACGCAAACAGCATTTCTTGGTCGCAGGATGAGTCAACCACGCAGCCCTCTGCACGGGGAGAGAAAGGGGAGAGCTCCGCTTGGAATGAGACGGCACGAGCCAGCCCTCAGAGCCCCTCCGGCGCTGGTTTTTAATAACCTCGAGGAAAATCGCGTTCGCTTCGTGCCCTGTAGCTCCCCGGGATTTGTAGCAGGGTCTCTGGCTAACTTAGGGAAGAGGCTGGGATTTTTGGAAAACCCCCAAATCGGGAAATTTTTGAAAAGCAGGAGGGGGCGTGGGCTGCCGTGCACCCTGTAACCTCAGCCCCCCGAATGTGGTTGCGGTCTGCTCTCCCCCGAAACCTCAGGGCCTGTTGTCGCCTTCCCTGGGGTCGGGATCAATCCCGCCCCGAGTGGGGTGGCCCTGGCTGTTGGGGAGACAGATGGACAGACGGATGGGACAAAGACGATCCTTTGGGTCACGTCCCCTCTCCCGCTCCTACATCGTCACCTCTCGTGCCTGCGAGGACCCCCCCCGAGGAGGGTCCCAGAGGGGACGCGGACCCGGCGCTGCCCTCACCGCTGCTGCAGCAGACGCCAGGGGCCGCGCAGCTCCCTCCGCTGCCGCCGCAGGGTCTGCGTCCCGACTCGCAGGGTGTCGGCAAGAAGTTTTCCTCCTGGCACCGCAGGGTTTCGGAGGTGCCGATGTAACAGCCCAGCTCTTCTCCGCAGCAGATGTTGGGGCCGAAGCAGTGGCCCTTGTTCCGGGGACCGCAGGGCAGGCACTGCTCGGGGAAGGGGGGGAAGAAAGGTGGGGGAGAGTTACCGGGGTCAGCGCAGCGGGGCTGAGCCTTCCCCCTGGTCCTTTCCTCCCTTCTGCCGGCCTCTTCCCCGCAGGAGCCCCGGGACGGCGTGGGGAGGGTCGGGAGCAGGACAGGAGGGGGTTAGGAGGTCTCCCGGCCCGCCGCGACGTACCTTCCTGACGTCCATGTCCAGGACGGCGCGTTTGCCCCCGATGGGGCAGTTCTGGATGTAGCAAGCGGAGGAGAGAGCCAGGAGCCCCAGGAGGCCGACGGCGAGCGCCTTGCAGGGCATGGCTGCGGGGTCGGGAAGCTTTTCGGCTTCTCGTCCCGGCAAACCGTCGCGTATATATAGCGCCGGCTCCTACTTACGCATGCCGGCACCGGCGTCACCCGGTTGCCTTAAAAACCACAAGGCATTGCTTTCCACACCGAAGGGCTCTGCTAATAGCCGGAGGTCGAGGACGTGAGGTCAAGGCCAAGGTGTTGGTTTTCTCCTTGGCGATGACTCCGACCGCAGCGGGGGGGGAACGCGCGGAGGCTGCGGGTGCTGTTTGGGGCTCGGGTCCCTTCTCTGCCAAGCCCTTAGGGCTGCCGGGCTGCGGCCCGTCGCTCTGCGTCCCCTTCGGGACCCCGCTGGCGTGGGTTGGGTGGGGATGGAGGCAGGCGTCTCCAGAGCCTGGCGGGGTGAGAGGGGCCTTGTGCTGCCCTGGGCTTCAAATCCCTTCTGGTGGGGGGGAAACCAAACCCGTGTCCTCCTCCGGGAGCATCTGGGGTGGGAAGGGCGGCGTGGGTCCTTTCCACCCTTCTCTGCCCGGCCTTCGGGGGAAGGTCAACACGGGGCTTGTCCCGCTCCGGCGTGGCAGGGACACCGAGCCCATCCCCGCCTGCTTTCATCTAACAGCAGCCTGAAAACGCCAAACCTCGTCGGCAAAGGCCTGAAAACACCCATTTCCCCCCTTGCTTCTGCCCTTGGACGCCAAGCCCTGGATCACGTCAGCAGCAGGCGAAGGAACCCCTGGAGAAACGGCACCGAAGGCTGGCACAATCGCGCGGGGTCCTGCTCGCCCCGACCCCTCGCCTTCGTTACCGCAATTAAGAGCTTCCCGGCTTGAATAAATTCCTCTGCCGCGGACAAAGCTTGCGTCTATCGAGACCATTACCCCGGTCCCTCCCCGCGCCTGCTTAATTGGGAATTAGGCAGCCCGGAGCCCGAGAGCCGTGACCTCTTCTCGTCCCCTCTGGCTTTGCTTCGAAATCTCCCACTTAGCGTGGCCGCGGTGGCCGGCGGCGAGGGCAGCCAGGTCCCCGTCACCCACCCGGGGTCAGGCAGCCGGTGACTGCTGGTCCCTGGGGACAAGCCGGGTGCTGGGACCCATGTTAATGGGGTGGAAATGGGGCTCGGCGTCTGCCGTGGGACGTCCCCGCAGCTCGACCCCGGCTGCCGTCCCGCTGCGGCACGGAGGGGGGGAACCGCCGTCCAGGAGCCCCCGCCGCCGGTCGGGGGGTGCCCGGGCCCCCTTGGGATGCCTCTCGGGGAGCCAAGTGGGGAAAAGCAAAGCCCCAATTACCAGCTCCTGGTGGTTTTGGGGAGCCCGACACCCCGATGCTGAGGCTCCCATGAGCCTGGAGCATCATCCCCGCTCGGTGACGCGTCCCCGATGCTGCAGGAGGTGTTGGGGTTCGCATCCTGCGTCGCGGGAGAGGCTGAGTGCCAGGGCTGGGCTCAGCAGCCCCGTTCCCTCATCCCGCGGGCGTCCGGCTCGGCGTCACCCATTGGCGCTGCCGCTTTCCCGAGGACTTGGGGGTGATTTCGGGTCCGTCCCCCCCCTCCCCGGGGCTGGGATGAGATGCTCGTCGCGGGGACCAGGAGCTGGGTTAGTCCTGCACCCCCTTCGAGGTGCGGGCGTGGGCAGGATGGGTCCCGCTGGCGTGGAGGAGCTCCACCTCCACGGAGGTGCCACCTCCCTCGGGGACATTATAAAGGACGAGCTGTCCCCTGTGCAGCGGCCAGAGCCCAGCCCGGAGCGAGCCCGGAGCGGGGACCCCGCCAGGGTAAGAGACCTGGGGAGGGGGTCGGGAAGAGGGTTGGGGTAAGGGTACTCCAAATCTGGGGGGTGGTGGTGGAACAACTGGGGGGCTGATCCTGCCCGTCGGCGTCTGGTGGGGACCAATTCGCTAAGCGATGGTGGGGAAAGATGAGACCGGCCCCGGGGGGTTGTATGAAGCTGGGAACCCAAACCTTTCCGCTCCTGGGGGTTTTTTTGGGGTGGTTTTCTTTACTTTTCATCAGTTTTAGTAGACGTGGCTTGAAGCCGCCTGTCGTGCTGGTTCCTGAAGGCAACGGGGCCCCGAATCTGCCCCAAAGAGGGGTCTCGGCCAAGAGGTAACGCAGTGGTGGCACCTCCCGGGGCGCGATGCTGTCCCCAGTCTCCCGGGGCTGGGGGTGCTGGCTGTGACGGGAGGCTCAGCACCCATGGGTGCTGCAGGGGCTCGCAGGGTGGCACTCAATGGCCAGATCCCAGTGGCCAGCTCTGCCCGGGCTTCTTTCCCTTAACACTGCGAGGACGGGGCCGAATCCTGCACCCAGCCCAGCAAAACCACTGCGGATGGGAGCCGAACCGCCCAGGGCTGGATGGGGATTTGGGGAGCGGAGGGTGGGGGTGAAGACCCAACAACCTCCCCCCCCCCCACCGTCCCCAAGCCCCAGACGGGTCCCTCGGAGCCCCCCACGACCCCTCCCCAGTGCCCCAGACGAAGCCACCACGGTGCACGAGGACTTTTATTGGATCTCGTATTTACAAGTCTGGGGTGGGGGGATCGGTGACAGTGGGGGGGACGCCCGGCGCCCCGGCTCAGAGAAGGGGATGCTTGCCCTGCTGCTGCTGCTGCCGGTTCGCCAAGTGCATCAGCTTGAGGAGCAGATCTCCGGCCGAGCCGTCCAGCACCGTCAGGTTCTTCTCCGCCTCCTCCTGAGCCCCGTCGCTGTCCTCGTCCAGGCAGCCAGCGTCCATCGCACAGGTTTCTTCAACAGCAAGCAAAACATCGTGACGGGACAGGTTATTTAGGACCACGAGTGTTTTATTTTCAGGTGGGGAAGAGGTTGGTGGCAGCTGGGGGTGCCCGCACAGCTCACGCTCCAGCTTTGTCCCTCCCGTTAACCAGGGCACGGGGCTGGCTGGGCTTTTTCCAGCACATCGGGGAGGTTGCGTGTGCCTGGCTGGGAAATCGCTCATGTGGCAGCTCGGGAAGGAGCTCTGGGCCCAATCCTTATAGAATCATGGCATGGCTTGGGTTGGAAGGGACCTTTAAAGGCCATCTAGTCCAACCCCCCTGCAGTGAGCAGGGACATCTTCAACCAGATCAGGTTGCTCAGAGCCCCGTCCAACCTGGCCTTGAATGTTTCCAGGGATGGGGCATCTACCACCTCTCTGGGCAACCTGTGCCAGTGCCTCACCACCCTCAGCGTAAAAAATCTCTTCCTTCTGTCTACTCTGAATCTGACTATCCCAAATTATCCCAAAATGGGGACAACACTGCTGCCGCTCTGTGCCTCAGTTTCCCCTTTGGAAGGTGAGGTCT
Source organism: Ciconia boyciana (assembly GCF_034638445.1). Taxonomy (NCBI): domain Eukaryota; kingdom Metazoa; phylum Chordata; class Aves; order Ciconiiformes; family Ciconiidae; genus Ciconia; species Ciconia boyciana. The sequence goes on along the minus strand of NC_132938.1, from coordinate 3,429,552 downwards.
AACTGGAGGACCGACCCACGCCATTGCCATCCCCCCGTGGCCCCAGGACACCCAAACTCTCCTCTCCAAGCCCCCATCCCGCTGACCCCAACACCCCCCACATTACCGGCGGTGCAGCAGATGCCGGGTGCGGCGCAGCGGCCACCGGAGCCGCAGGGCTGCCCGCCGGCCTGGCAGGGTGAAGGCAGGTAGTCTTCCTCGGCGCAGCGCCGTGTCTCGGCCGTGCCCAGGTAACAGCCCAGCTCCGCGCCGCAGCAGATGCCGGGGCCGAAGCAGTTGCCTCTGTTCCCGGGGCCACAGGGCATGCACTGGGGGAAGGAGGCGCTTGAGTCCCCGTACCCCCCCAAAAAAGAGGGGGTACACCCTGCTTGCACTCACTTGTATTCCAAGCAGCCCCCCCCACCCTGCTTCGCCAGCCCTGGAGGTGCCATGCTGGCGTGGGGTGGCGTGGGGTGCCCTGTCTTGTCCCTGCCACCAGCAGCGTGGCCTCGTGCTGTGGCACTGGCCCTGCTTTGGGGCCCCCTCCCCTGTGTCCTCTCCATCTCCGCTCCCTGGGGGTGCCCTGTCCCCCCATGAGGACGCGCAGCTGTGGCTGAGCTCAGTCCCCTCCTTGAGGTGACAACAGCATTTGCGGGAGGGTGTCGCTCATTCCTCTGCCACTGCCCCACCACGTGCCCTTGGGCATGTCCCCCAGCCTTCCCAAAAACGGGGTGCACCGTGCTGCTCCGGGGAGCGTGGCACAGCCAAGGGTGCCCGCAGGTGATGGGGAGCCTCTGCACCCCACTGAGCCGCCATATCCCCCCAAAACCCCCATCCCGTCCCCCCCAAACCCCCACCCCATCCCATACCTGTCGGAGGGCTGTGTCGGCCAGGGCTCGCTTGCCGCCCCGGGGGCAGTTCTGGATGTAGCAGGCGGAGGACAAGGCGAGGAGGCAGAGGAAGGAGAGGGGCAGCGAAGGCTCTGCCATGACGGAGGGTGCTCGCAGCTGTGCCACGCGTGCCAGGGGAAGCCGGCCGCCTCGCCGCTCGCTTTGCATCTGCCCCCGTGCTGCACCAGCCGCTATTTATGCTGCTGTCGCCCCTTCCCAGGGGAGGAGGAGGAGGAAGAAGAGGGCTGGGTTGTTTTTTGTTGTGTTTCTATTTTTTTTTTCCCCCAATCGCATCCAAGCGAATCTGTAATTGAGGTGATTCAGTGCAGGAGCGCAAGCGGCAGCGCTCAGGGCTGGTGAATCCCCCCCCACCGAGCCGTGGCTGCTCCGAGGGGCAGAGGCCATCCCAGGGGTGGCCAGCTCCTGGGGAAGGGTGCTGGACGGGCAGGGTGCGGGTTTGGGGAGGGGTGCTCAGTCAGAAGGTGCTGGTTTGGGAGGGATGCGGGTTTGGGGAGGGGTGCTCATTCCGAAGACGCTGGTTCAGAGAGGGTTGTCGGTTTGGAAGGATGCTGGTGCGGGAGGGATCCTGGTCTGGAGGCTGCTGGTGTGGGAGGGATGCGGGTTTGGGGAGGGTGCTGGTTTCGGAGGGGTGCTGGGCTGGGGGTGATGCTGGTTTGGGGAGGGATGCTCATTCCGAAGAGGCCGGTTCGGGGAGGGACGCTGGGCTGGGAGGGATGCGGGTTTGAATGGCGCTGGGCTGGGAGGGGATGCTGGGGGGCAGCGATGGGGTCAGGGCTGGGGGAGAGCTCTGGGGTGCACAAAGACGAGACCTAAACCAAGGGGCTCGGCTGCAGCGCTGGACCCCAGAGCACCGGGGTGTAGAGCAGGACCCCGCCACAGCCCAGCCCGCAGGGACCCGTCATTGCCACCCACCGCTCGCTCGCCTCTTCCACCTCTTTTTCTCCAAGAAACAAGAAGGCAGAGAAACCAACGGCAGAGGGAGCGAGGAAAAGGGGAAAAAAAGGGAAAAAAAAAAAAAAAAGCCCCTTTGGGGCTGGCGTTGCTCCGCCTTTTGGCACCCAGCGGGCCCCACCCGTGCTGAGACCTGGCACGCTCGTGTCACCGATGGGCTGTCGGAAACGTCGGCACGGGGCAAATGGTGGCGACTTCCCCCGTCCGGTGTAAAATCCCTCCCCGCACCACCCAGCCATGAATATTCCTGCTGGGCCCAGCTCCCCTGTCCAGCAACGCCAAGGGTGACCTCAGCAACGTGAAATTAATACGCGGGGGGGGAATCAGGCGCCTAACGAGCATCCGCCCCCCCAGAGGGCTGGGGCTGGCTCACGGGGATTAGGAGGGGCTCGTTTGGGGGTGCTGGGAGGGATGGCGTGGGTAAAGAGGGGGTGCCGCCAGCCATGGTCCAGCCTCCGGGGTGGTTTCCTACCCTTCAGCCCACCCTGAACTCATCTTCATCAAAGAGGGGGCATTGAGGCAGAGAACCATTAAAAAAATCAGCCTGGGGATCACTTGGGGTGGCTGGAGCGTGGCTTTCCCCACCCTCGTTAACATCCCTCGCCTTCTCGCCCTCGTTAGCATCCCTTTTCCGCCGGATCAGTGGCCCGGACCGGCTCAGCCCCGGTTGGAGCGAGGGGGACAGTGGTACCCTGGGTGGGGAAGGGGCTGCTGCTCGGCTCGAGCATCCCACGGGGGAGCCGTGGTCCAGCTGCGACCCACCCGGCAAAATCAAAATGCTTTGAAAAGCAAAGCGAGCGCCGTGCTGGGCTTCACCGGCATCAGCGAGGGACTTGGAGGGGGGTGAAGCCCAGAGCATCGCTTCGCTGCCTGGGGGAAACTGAGGCACGCAGGGGTGAGGGCAAGCATCTATTACGGGGCGGTGGTTGCGGTGCCGGGAGTCCCAGCCTGCTCCTGTCTCCTGCCCTGTGATTTTTTTTTGGAGGGATGCATCAACCTGAGGCGTGAGGGTCCTGGTTTTTGGGGCCTCCTGGGCTTTTTGATGGGTAAAATGAGGGTGACTCCCCCCCCAGGTGGGGTGAAGGTAACCACAGCCCCTGACTCAGGTCTCCCTGGGACCAGGGGAGCGGCGAGGTCCCAGATTTGCCCCGTGCCCACCACGAGAGACGCTGAATCACCCGCGTGGGGCAGCCGTGGGCAGCTTCAATGACCGATATTATTAGCACCGGCCACGTTTCCCCGTCCAAACCCATCCCTTCACAGCGGGAGCCGAAACCCACTTGCGTTGCAGGACCAAGGAGGACGCAAAAGCCCTCGGCTGGGAAAACTTTTCTTTAAAAGAAACCCAAATGTCAGCTCTAAATTGGGTGTTACATGCTCATGCTCCGTCTCTTCATTACTGTATCGTAAAATTACATTAGCCAGGAACGATCTGCATTCAAATGACTCTGTGTCTGGAATGATAACGCGGGAATATGAGATTAAAATGTAATTATGCTCTTTAAAGTCAAGGAAGGTTAATAAAATGTTTTTCCAAGTTGCAGAGGCTCCGCAGCCGCAACGCAGAATCACTTACGGGAATCAAGGGGAGGATGAGGTGGGAAGGGGGAGGCGGGGGGAGGCAAAAAATGTGTAGAAAACATAAAAAAGGGGTTTTGGGGGGGGTGTGAAAATATTGGGGTCACCTGGGATGAGTCATGGGGGAAGTGATCTCAGGATGATGGGGTTTCACGGGGCTGGGCAGACTCAGCCTGGAGCATCCTTGCTGGGCAGTGGTGCTCACTGGTACCCGGCCACGGCCCCGGGACGACGCTGGGGCCCCCAACCCGCACCCAGCTCCTGCTGGCTGCTTTGGGGCTACTCAGATCCGTGCTCCAAGCCCTCCCACATCAACCGCAGGGTCCCTTCTCTGCGTCCCCGCCACCGGATTTGCTCTGCCACGTCCCCGCTCTTCCCCAGGCTCTTCCTGGGGCCCCAGAGGAGGCCCCCTTCGTTAGCGCTGATCTCCTAACGACATGCGAGGCGGGCGATGCGGGCGCCGCGGCATTCATCGGTGGCATTAGCTGCCTGCTATCTATAACCCAGCTCGCCTCGGCTCGCGGAGGAAAGCCCCCAAGGCCTGCCACGGGGTGGGCAGCATCCTCAAACCCAGCCCTCCCGCTCAGCCGAAATACGGCCCCAGCTCTTCCTAGACATCAGCAAAGGGGCTGGGGGCTGCCGGAGAGGCTCGGCCACGGAGCTCCGCTGCTTGTGCCCTTCCCAATCGCTTTTCACGTCGAGGAATAACCCGGATGGTGGGAAATGGGGTGTCCAGCAGCAACCCGCAGTGCTTCCGCGCTGTTTCGCACATAAAACACCCTCTGGCTACACCCGTAGCTTTAAAGCATCATTGCCGCACAGAAATTACGATTTTTTTTTTCCAATCCTTGAATGGTCACACCCTCGCACACGGTCAGGACAAACCACAAGTATATTCCCCCCCATCCTTCATTAACAGGGGGAGCTTCGTTAGCTTTGAAGCCTCCACCGAGGTTTCGGAGAGCCCCTCCAGAGGCAGGAGAGAGGATGGAGGTCGCGGTGCTCCGCCGCAGCCCGCAGAGGTCAAAGTGACAAAGCTTAACCAGAATAAATTAGAGGACGTTGGGTACCGTGTGGAAAACCAGATTTTTCACCCATTTGTGCATTTTTCTGCCTTTGCCGTGGCTGGAGGGGATGCAGCAGCGAAGGAGAAACCGGTTGGACACATCGCTCATGCGCTGGGGATGTAACGCAGGTCAGGCTGGCAAAGGCGCCTTTGCTCCCTCCTTTTTTTGCTCCTTTTGCTCCCTCCTCCTGTCTGGGCGAACGAACGCTCCTCAGACGGGCCCGTCCTCGCGGCGTTTAGCAGAGGACGTCCTCGCGTCCCCAAGCGTTGCACCCAGTCAAGTGAACTCGCGGCTGACGGGGGGTTAATGGCTGGAGGCTGATGGGGAGGGGGGATGCTGGCTGAGCACAGCGCCTTCTTTTTTCGTGTCGCGGCTAAAGATGCTCCTCTGCTTCCGTGACATGATGGAAAATAGCTTCCACGCTCGTTTGAAGAAGGAAGAGCGGCCAACGTCAAGATTTGCCGGGGTGCTGCCTTTACCACTTGCCCGTCCAAACGCAGCCCGCTGGGATGCAGGCGTCACGTCGGGAGGTTACTGACCGACGAGGGATGGATTTGGCCTCCTCAAAGCGCTTGAAGGAGAGCGTTAGAGGAGATTGCTCAGGCCTTCAATCAAAGGCTGTTCCCCACCTCCCGAAGAGAAGACGGGCTCAGCGCCAGGAAATAAATTTGCCGGTGGCATCATCTGCCCATTCTGTGTGGGAGCTTAAGGGGAATTGCTGTGGGTCCTGGCAGAAGACCCCACGGGAAGTCCTGGTACGTGAGGACCACCAAGCCCATCTTCTCGGGGTGCAGAGAGGGTCTCTGCTGCCCACAGAGGTTTCAGTGCCCCCGCTCGTTTGCAAGGGGAGCGATCAGGAGGACTCACACCCAGCTGGTACACGGTCCTTCCCTAAGCAACGAGAGGTGGGCGCAGAGGGAAATTCATCCCTTCTCCCCTCCTGCGTCAGCAAGAGGGGATGCAGGGCTTGAAACTTGCTGCCAAAGGGCCCTACGGGGTTAAGGAGGAGGAGAAATAGGGTGGATGAAGGCTCTGAGCAACCTGATGTAACATGGAGACGAGCTCTGCTCTGAGCAGGGGTTGGACCCCTGCCGTCCCTTCCAACCTCTGCCCCGTCAGGCTCCGCGCTCGCTCCCCGTCCCTCCCTGGAGAAGGAAGGGAACCTTGAGAGCTAACTCGCCTTCAACCCCAGCCAGATGGCTCCCAGCCCGAATCGCTGCCCACCGGCAGGATATCATGAGAAACTTTTGGGCGGGAGAGATGCTTGGCTAAGCCGGCAGCTTTGGGTTTCGTCGGAGGCAACCGGGCTTCGTCAGCGCCAGAGAAGAAGGAGACGGCTGTGCGGATGGGGAGCTCCTCCGGCAGCGATCGCTCCCGGAGATGTGGGGCGGAGGAGGTGTGAGCGCTGAATCACGCCGGGATGGTTCACTGCAGACACGACACCACCACAGAGCGGTTTTGCTGCCTCTGAATTGTGCGATTTTTAGGAATTTTTTGCCTATTTTCTGACCGTTTATCATTTAAAGACAGGGGACTTCCTCTTTTTGCTACCAACGGAGACGGATTATAAACTCCCGCTGACGCAGACAAAGAGCAAGACCAGTTCAGTGCTGATACAAAGCCGTGTTTCAGTCGCTTGATGAGACTGCAGTTTCCCGCGACCAGAAAGCCACGAACATTACGGGTTGCTCAGCAAGTAGGTGCCTTTTAAGAGAATAAAGGTATTGCACGCAAAGGTGAGCCGAGTCAGCTGGAGGCTCGTTACCCCAGAGAAACTGGCACAGAACATCGGGCGAGGAACATCTGCTCCGCAGAGACAAATTACCAATTAAGTGGCAACAGCAGGGGGTTACACAGGTGACAAAAGCCTCTGCTGTCACCTTACCCTCGGCACGTCCAGGACACGCTGGAGACAGAACACATCCGAGTGATTTACCTTCTTTTTCTGAACAGCTCTTTGAAGACCAGACCTCCTGGGGTTTAGGGATCTGAGTCTCAACCCTGTGACGGTCCACGCGGCTGCTGTGACAACCCCCCTAAAACCCACGGGTCTGCAGATCCTTTGTGTCGACTGACTTTGCTTTTTCCAGCCTGTTTGTTCAGTACTCTGCAAAGGGATTCACTCCACGAAATCATTAGGACGCACAATGAGACCAACTACGAGTCAGAAAGAGAAGCTGACTTTAAACATAATTTTATTAAGGCTTAAATGTCTATCAGCCAGACGGGAGCTGGTCCAGTCACACGACATAAACCGAGAGTGACGTTTGGTGTAACGCGATGGCTTTTCTACAAGAGTTCGTACGAGCAGGATGAGATGGCTGCCAGTTACTCACGCATTAACCACGGCCTCTCTTCGTGACTTGCTGGACTCCAGGATGAAGGACGTGCTCCTGCGGCACAGCGAGGGCACCGCAGGGAGGAGGGGAGTGAGGCGGGGAAGGGGAGAAGTCAGGCAGCTTGCACGTTGTCAATCGCAAGGACTTCGCCTGGTGCGCGACCGAATGGCTGCTCGTCAAATATGTAAATGGTTTTAACTCACAGGGAAGCTAAACTCACAGTCCAAAAGGCACCTATGCTAAACCACTGAGCCACTGGGATGGTGGTAAGAGGGCGGGTGCGACAGGTGGAAATCAGTTCTGTATAAATACATATTCCTTGTTAAAGAAGCTATGGCTTTTATTATCCTCAGATCGCTTTGCTCTGGCGCGATGCTCTAACCCCCCACCCCCCAACTACTCTGTAAGCACAAGAAGACCAAGTCCTCTCCGCCGTTACGGGTGCTCATCTGGCAAGCTCTCCAAAGGCCTTCCTCCTCCTACGGATCAATACAGACACAGGGAACAGCAGCGGCTCCTTGTTCTCGTCCTCCCGGCAGGCTCCGGCAGCCGAGGGCTCAGAAGTGAACCCTCCTGACGTCGTGCGTGGCAGCCGACCTTTTACAACTCCCGCACAGTATCGACGATAGAGACTTCTGCTTCTCGGCCAAGCACGGGCGACACATGAGGTGGCCGCAGGAAAGCTGGTAAACGGGCTCCGTTTTGAAGTAAGAGGAGAAGGTTTTGCCGCAGGAAGCGCATCCTGGGGTCTGGCTGCTCCTGCCGTGCTCTGCAAAGGTGACAGGAGAAGTGGTGCAGTCGGGGGGGGTGACAAGTCCACGCTGTGCCACCCCTTACGCGCCCAATCCCGCCTACGGGCCGAGGGCCCCGCTTTCTGCAGACATGAGGCACAGCTCATGGCTCAGGACCACGGCCCGTTTTCTCTATCACTACCATAAGGAAGGGAACGGTCTAACTTCCGGGGCAGACTGTGCTCGGAAGGGGCTGGATCACGTCAGCATTTGCACCATCGGGCTTTTTAATTGAGGACAGATGACTGTAAAGGGCTTGTCACTTTTATTGAGACTAAATCAGCCTCCCTTCCGCTCTTGCAGCGCTCGGATTACAATCACCGATTCCCAAGTGAAACGCTTTAGGTATCGCTTTGCATTCCTGTCACACACTACCTGCCAAGGGCTTCTCAGTCAACTCTTAAACAGCAGCAATTTTAAAGGGGACAGGAAAAAAGCTTAATAGCTTAATGTCACTGCGAAACAGCGAAAGCTATTCAGACAGAGAGACAGCCACTGCGAGCTGCACAGTCCCGGCCCGTTCTCAGGGTCACTTGGTCCCTCTGAACCCTCTTCTCTGCCACAAGTGGGCAGATCCTCGCTCAGGGGACGAAGAGGAGCGAGCCAGCAGTTAGGGCATCATATGTCCTTAGGGAGGGACATATGAAGGATCAATGCTTCCCTGCACCCTGAAGAAATCATTTTGGGTATGCATACACAGCTGGATTAGCATGTCTAACCAGCAGGTGTGATGAAAACTGTGAGGACTCAACAGCCCGGCCTATACCTATTCAAACCTGATGGGATTCTGAGCACGCACTTGGCTGGCTGGCCTGTGACGTTGCTACCATTACCTGTTCCTGTTAGCGGTCAGCATGCTACATGGTATTCGCTAGATTTACACCTCTCCAGCTGCATCTCTGCACCAGACTCACTCCCCACCCACGTAGCAACTCCCCAGCTTGCTCTGTGCAGCTAACGGGCAATATTTAAGCCACTCAGCCCAACTCGCAGAGCTCTGGGAACAGCCAAAGCCTTGGCGCGGGGCGAGCTCTCAGCCTGACCTAACCTGGTGCAGGCTGGGCTGAGCACCGCGTCTCAGAGCAACGCATCCAGGACTGTCCTTGGGCAGCGCAGACAAGCGAAAGCCAACAACGCGGGCAGATCACAGGACTCATGCTGAAGCCTGCTCTAACTGTGGACGTGGGCCACATACCTCACTTTCTGGGGGTCAACAAGGTCTAGCCTGCCTTGCTGGGAGAATAAACCATTAAAACTGCTGAGATGCAAAGGCAGTAGTTAGGGATTGTTAAGTAAAGCTTGCTGGGAGACAATAAAATACTTTTGTATTGAATATATAGTATTTTGGGGTCCAAAGAGGCATAGAAAGATGCTGAGCAGCAGCACAATCCTCCCTGTTAACCTGGTCCCACTTCTCCTCTCCTCTCTCGCTCCCGAAGGTGAACCAGAGGCGCTTGCTGCTTACCGAGGACGGTGCCCGCGCCCCACGAACTGCTGCAGCCTCCCTCGCTCTGCGCCTGCTGCTGGCTTTTCATCAGCTTGGCCGTAAACGAGGGCATTGAGCTGAGCGCCGAGTTCAAGGCAGTGTCCAAACTCTCCGACAGTTTTTGTTCGTGAGAAACCAGATCTGCAAAGAGAAGCACAAGCTCGAGAAGCGGAAAAGGGAAAAAGAAAGCCGTCAACGTGCAACAGAAATGCTGCTTTGCCTCTGAACCTTTGGGACAAGACTTGGGATTTTAGGAGCTCTGCCACTTGTTTTCTCAAGAGGTCTCTTTTCCCCACCGAGGTGCCAGGAGGGGGATGTAGCGCCTCATCTCCTTTGGGTCCTACAGATGGAAAGCCCTACGGATTACTGTCAGACATTCACCTCATACCCCAGTGCCAACAAACATTCAGGTGCCGGCTTACACCTGCAGCTCTGAACAAGGCCAAAATGCCAAATGATCCAGAAACCCATTTCCCTCTGAAACGCCAGGCAGATCCCTCAGCCCGCTCCCCCAAGGGTCCCAGCCCAGTGCTCCCAGGCTTGCTTTGAGCAGCTAACTGGGAACATTTAAGCCACTAACAAAATCTGGAGGACTTATTTTTTTCTCTCTGTCCCAGTTCTGAGTCAAGGGATAAAGCCAAAGGCACAGGGTTGGACCCCTCCCTGCAGCGTTTTGTCCTGTGCAATACCGAAGGCGTTAATTAAGCCTATGCATTAAGAGAATGTTGTCTGCATCACTAATTCCGTTAAATTCATCTCCCAAAGGAAGACCTTTGAATTAGTGCTGCACATTTGCTACAGCAATCAAGGCTGATGAAATACTGAAGCATGAGCTCCCTGGGCCGAGCACTGTGCTTTTATTTATGGATGGGCACGGCTCCCCGGGGAGCTCCAGGACCCCACAGGGAGTCTCTGCTCCTGTGGGGCTGGGGCACATCCCCAGCGGGAGCTGTTACACGCCTCTGCAATAAAAATAACTAATGATTCCTCCTAAAACATGGAACGAGCTCTAGACTGAGAGATCAGAGCAGAAATGTGCAGTCTGACTTCTTCCTACTCTTTCCGGTATCACCAAACATCAATTATTTTCTACCAAGTCTTTAAAGAATTTGTTTAAAATTAAAGAACCACCTAAGCTTTTTCCTTGAAACATTTCCGGGCAATTCTGGGAGAAAGACAACGCAAGTGACAGGTACTAGCAGGCATTAACAGCAATCAGAAGCTGCGGGCCACCTTTTGACACATTACAGACTACTAATTCAGAGAACACAAGGAAACTGAACTTACCTGCCTAGAGAGACAGCCTTTACGTGACCAGAAGACACCCGTGCACCATGTATTTATACCGTCCTACTCAGACCAGACTGCTCGCAACAGAGCCTCACCGACACGGCCACTCTCTTCAAGCTCATCTAAATACGAGATTGCTAAAGACGTCTCTCTCCCTCCTCCCAGCTTAAGTTTACCTTCCTCCTCCAGCGGGATCATTACCTAAAGCAGTAACTCAGTTGAACGACAGAAGATGCAAGCGTTGCTGTATGAAGTACTGTTATATCCACGTAACAGTTGCACTGACAGTAACTCCAGTACGTTTCAGGAATTCCTGTGCCAACAAGGGAGAAAGCAAACGTGGCAAAATAGATGTGGATTTGGGCAAAAGATCTAGCATGGAGTCAAGAGGAACAATTGCCCACGAGCCACGCTCTTCACCACGGACTGGAGGCTGAAGGTACTAATCATTTAGAGAATAAACCGTAAGAGGGAACAGATTTTGGGGAGAGAGGTGTGAATCTCCTTGGTATTTAAACCACTGATCACCTTTGCTTTCTAAGGACTGTCGCTTCCTCACCAGTCCAGCCCACCCCAGCACTTGGATGCTGCTGGGTGGGAGCTGCTGGACCTACAAAGAGTATCCTACACTCCTGCTCCCAGCGCTCGCTGGATCCAAAGGTCTGTCTGTGCGGCCGCAACGCTGCCTTGGCTGCCTGGTCAGAAGCTGTGGCACGGCTGGGGACCGAGGTGGGTGAAAGCACTCAGCTTTTCAGGGAATTTATCTCAGGGTTGCAGGTCTGGACTTTTTTTCGGCCTCCTGGAGCTTATGACCAGCGGCACTGCTACCATCTCTGAGAAAAGCAAGGATGAAAGGAAACCAGTGCCCGTTTCCTTTCCCTGTAGACACAAGTCACATCCCAGGTAGAGTCTAACATCTCGACCCGGTTTTCTGCTTTAACTAGCTGCAAACGCTGGGCAAGTCTCTCCCAGCCTGTGCTATCCTCTCCTCCCTGCTCCGAAGGCAGCACTGCCTGCAATTCCCTTGCTGCCATTTGTTCCAAGCCCTTGCGCTGCTGCACTAAGATTAGCGTGGACTGGAGGCTGTGGAGCGACGTGTTCCCCAGGCTCAGCCTCTGCCACAACAAGAGCAGCCCCGTGAGAAGGTAAGGAGCCAGCGTGTCCCCGGGGACACAATCTGAGCGATGACGCTGAGCGTGCAGGGAACCAGCTGCACCAAGAGCCCAGGCTGGCAGTGCCTGGCTAGGGAAATCCAGGAGCAGGATTAGTGCCCCATTCCCGCTTTCCTCCCCACCTCACTCTTTGTGATAAGATCCACACCAGCCAGGACTCCCTGTGCCATCACCACTGCACCACCAGACATTTCTTTTCCTGCTGTTGCATATTTTCTTGCTGATGCAAGAACATATTGGATGTCTGGGATAATAAATCGCCCGTGATAAAGAAACTTCAAACCAGCACACTGTGATAAAAACGTTGTCTCCACATAGACAGTGGCTTGGAAGCAAGGAGGAGAAAGGAGACATAAACTAAAAGGGAAACACAGCAACCTGAGCAAACAAGAGGGCTGCGAAAAAGACTGCACAGGTAACGCGATGAGAACCACGAGCCTAGAGATGAGAAAAAGTGAAACAGAATGGGAGCAAATGCCATCCAGTGGCAGGTTGTGCTGAGGAGAGGGGAGGTGAATGAGATGATGACCTGACTTCCACATCTATCGACATCAAAATACAGCGGCCTTAAAGCTTTCTAGAGGGGGGATGGGAATCTGTATTAGAGCCTTCTGACTTGAAAACCTGGCCCCAGGCTGTCAAGACACTCAAAAACCACAAGTGACTTAGGGAGTCACGATACCTGTCGAACAGTCCATTTGGATCAAATGCGAGTCATTGTCAGTTTTCATTTTTTTAGCACTGTTCTCTGAGGTAGACGTGACAAGTAAGTTTGTAGAAGAAAAATAAGGTGGTTGCACGGAGCTCTGATCCATACAGTCCATTTTCCTTTTCAGAGAAGACATTGTAACGGAAGAAGGTACGAGCATTTCCGAGGCATGAGCCCTCCCGAGCAGGTTGGTGCCAGGGATGCTGTGCTGTAAGAGGAAGTGATCTATCCTGGCCTTGAGGGTAGGGTGAGGTAGGGGCTGCGAGTGCTGGCTGAAGGCCACCCCAGTGAAAGGATCACTGGGTACCCTGCCCCAAGACGCCTCACTCCGGTTGCATTTTTCCAGGGTGGTCTGGTCGATCACCTTCCCGGAGGGCAGGAGCATGGGCAAGGTCATGATCTCCAGAGTGATGGGGTCCAGGAATTCTTCGGGGATATCTTGGACAACGTCCACCAGCTTGCGGAGGGTCTGCTGCTCGCTGTCGTTGGCGCTGAAGGGCACGCAGTCGCTCTCCATCGGCGTCCAGAGCTCTGGCTTGAAGCTCCCAACGTCCTGGGTGAAGAACTGGGAGGCCACCTGAAAGACACCCTCGATCACCTCCTGTGGGCACGATTTGGCAGGCTGTCCCCACACCTCCAGCCTCCTAATGCAAGGCAGGCCACCTCCGGCCACGTGGGTGATGCAGATTTTTAAGTGCGACACATTGCTCAGCGAGGCAGGCCCTTTGTTCCAGAGGTCTTGAGATGCAGAGCCAGGGTAGGAGAAGACATTTTCCATCTGATGGAAGGGAGGCCTTGGCTTGAAGCCTCTGTGGCCGAACGTCACTTTGCTTTGATTTTTTAAGACAGCTTTGCCCACCAGTGTGAAAGTATCTTTGTCCGACACAGGTTGACCGGCCAGACCTGAGAACTGACCCTCAGGGCTCTGCCAAGAGGTTTTATTGCATGAGGTAGAGGTGTAAACTTCGAGCCCGGAGAAGGTTTGGTATCCCCCGGATGAGATGTCAATATTGATCCTGCAGATCTCAATGTTGAAAGGAAAAGAGATCGTGACGTGGACTGGAGGTTTGATAAAGTATTCGCTGCGGAAACCACGATTTCTCCTGGCAAGGTCTTCAGAGATCAGATTCTCCACTTCGTAACCATCAGCAGAAATCTGTGTTTCAGGAGAAAACTGGATTTAATTTGAAAGAATAAAATAAAAGGAAGCTAATTTCACAAGCATTTATGCAGATTCTCCAGATGACATCAGCTAGGAACCAAGGCTGCGGTTTCACGTGCACCTGAGACAACACAGGAGATCCCTGCTGCTGAGGCAGAGCAGACCCACTCCCACACTCCTCCAGCCACATGGTCCCATCCACTCTTCTCTCCACCCTCTGTTACCTGGCCAGCCATTTGCAGAGCTGATTTAACTGCTAAAAGAGTGGAAAATTATGGACAGTTTGTGGTTTTGGCTGGGTCAGTGAACTAAGTCAAGTGGGAGAGTGTGACTGGGAGCAGAGAATGTGTGCGTGGGGGGGACGGGAGTCTCCTCTCTTTCAACAGTGGTGAAACATTCTGTCAGCCTATCCTGCCACCTGGAAACGTACCCTGACTCACCCAGGATCCCAGAGAAACCTCCGGAGGTCAGGTAGCCGACTGCCTTCTCCTGCTCTGGGATCAACCCTACCCATCCCTGAGGGAGATCCGTCTAACCAGGCTGGGTCCCACCCCACGTCTCCCAGAACATGCAATCCCACCCTTTGGTCTGCTCCTGGACAGGCTGGCTCTACCCATTCCTTTTCCTGGAAGCCCTGGGGCCTAAAAAGTCTGCAGCGCTTGTTAAATGAACAGATACCAGCAAGGAATATCTATTTCTTCCACCTGCTTAATACGGTCACTCAATACCCTCCTGATCACAACAATCACACCAAACCTCAGTAGCGTGGCTGGGTCTCTCAACACACCACCCGCATGGATGGTCACACCTGTACCGCTATTTTTACAGCACAATACTTAACAAATCCAAAGGCTGTCTTGGATTTTGGGGTGTGAGTCGGTGGGGAGACTTACAATTAAAAAATGGCTTTGAATTAAAAACTAGCTAATATCTAAGAGATTCTGATGATGCTGGCTGAAAACTTAAGTACTTGTAGAGTACAGTAACTTCAGCAAACGTTGCCAAGAGCTGCGTATTCTACTGGACAAAGGGAAAGCTCTAATAGTGCAGGGAAAAAGGTATCTCAGGTCAAAGCACGCGTATCCATAAGCACGTAACATTGTCTTTGTATGAGATCCTGCAAAATCAGGGCTTTTTCCTTCCAACAATTAGTGTGTGCCACATTAGAGCAGTCACAGGAGGTTATACAGTGTTCTAACACTAGCTAGCAGAGATTGACCAAAGCACAGACAAGACAAACTGAATTTTGCAGAGTAACTTCTGGGAAATCTCTCAATACTGATTTTTCAAAGTACTGAGCCTTCAGCTCCACTTAATCTTCATGTGAGCTGCAGATCCCAAGCACCCAGACACGGGTTCTCTTAGTGCTTGCACATCAATGACTCTCTTAAGACCGAAGCACAAAAGTGGAAGGGGATCCAGGAGGACAGATTCACAAAACATCAGCTCATAAAACCTCCTTGCTGGGAACGACAGGAGACTGGTGAGCTTGGAAGAGAAAGCTGTGAGCAAACCCACCCAAATCACAACCCTCCCACATCCCTGGAAAACAATTTTAATTGACAAAAACGCTCTCAGCTCTGCAGACTAGAGAGCCTGCACCCTACCTAGGTTGGGACTGCATCTGCCCTCAATGCTTCTGTTGCCAGCGGACATACACAGCCTCCCATGTTAAAATCCCTCCCTGAACCAGCCAGACCACACAAAATGACAGGACTTTGCTGTGAGTTGCCTTTGCTTTGTTTTCTCAGGGTAGCCTGGCATGGCAAGGCAAAAATCAGTCTTCCAGAAACACTGCTAATTATCACAGATGAGCAGCGAACAAGCCCTCCCCAGCCCCAACCACTCCAGCATGCCACTTCCACCTAACCCCTCCACCCCTCCAGCTCCCTAAAACCCCACACATCATTATTTTACCTTGTTGCAGTGAATTCTTGGCTTGAACTGTGGGAGACAGACGTTTATTACCATCTTGGCAGCTGGAGAGAGCTCACTTTCTGAGCATCAGATTCAGCCTGTAAAAAAAAAACCCGCCATAATAAAGACAGTGAACATCAGCGAACAGTGAAAGGATCTCGTGTTTCGGAGCCTGTATGAATTACAAGCTCGGTAGTTCCTAAAATGCAGCTCAGATCTGAGTCCAGGAGGTGAACCCAATATAAACCCAAATGACGGTGGCAGAGAGACAGGATCAAGAGAAAAAAATTGCGTTAAGATTGATTAGTGAACCCCTGGAGAAGCATCAAAGAGAAAATGGCTATTTTAACTAAAAACGTCTTACCTATGGATAGTCTAGCAATTAGATCTGAAAGTTTATCAAAGATGCAGGAGGCTTTGTAGATACAGTAAAGCATCAGAATATCACATGAGGTTGTCAAAGGAATCGGTGTGAGCCCTCAGCAGCCTCAGCCGGACCTGGAGGACGTGGGCTGCTCTCTGATCTGTCCGGGGCATTCAGCACCGCAGCCCCTCACCGCTACGAGGCAGAAAGAGCCGGTGTCCATTCCCACCATGTGGTCTTGAACTGTGTGTTCTGCCTCCGTGCCCAGTTCCCCCCGCACGCCACGTCTATCTGCTGCCTTCAGCAGTTTGAGGCAGGACCTGCCTGCGCTCTTGGACAACACCCAACACGACAAGCTCAGACAGGGCCTCTCGGGATGAGGGTGACACCAGCCAGCACTAACACACCGCTGCTGCAAAGAGAAATGTTTCTGGAGGGCTTCGGGAGCCTCAGATGTAAGCTAAGATTAAACACAAATATTAATAATTGGTATTTAATAGCTCCAAGGGAGCAGAGGGCGTTTAATAGCTCTAAGGGAGATTATCCGTGCTGTGAACACCGACCCAGCTGATTCTTCTGCCAATGTTCATTAAAGAAACTCGAGTGAATGCACCATCTTTTCCACTGAAAAAAATGTGACTCGAATTGGTTATATCAGATCCCTTTTAAGAATGAAATTATCTGCGAGGTAAGAGTTTTAACCTTACATTAACCTTAGTTTTAATATGCCATTGCCTTGGGCAATCTTGCAAATCAGGAACCCACCGCTTCCTTCAAGAACAAGGAGCCCTTTAATGATTTTCAACTGAAGCTGTTAGTTCAGCCCAAATGAAATTGGCCTTCGGGGGACACGTCGGGCCGGCCGCTGGAACGCAGAGCATTAACGAGCTCGCTTCCTCTGCCTGCTAAGCGTGCGGGAGCAGTCCCGTCTGCGTGCAATCGAGCGCAACAGCTTGAACCGAGAAATGTGGTATCCGAGGTACAAATCCAACATATACAAATCAACACAACAGAAGCCAAGCCTGCAGAGAGCAGAGCTTGAAGGCTGCAACGCCAATGCTTGACCGAAGCAGGCGTGAACCTAAGAAGAGGTGTAGCAGGCCAGTCGAGCACCCCTTCTAGCCCAGTATTTGGTCTGACAGCCATCAGGAGCAATTCCTGCTCCTCAACAGGGAACACAGGAACGGGGCAAGCACAAACGAATGCTCCTTCAGTATTACTTTCCTGGCTTTCTGAGCCTGACAGGCTTCCAGTACAGGGCTGCCAGTGAGGAACTGCTCAAATAGGCTTTTGAACTGGCCTGACTTTTGGCACCCACATCTTGTGGGAGTGAGATTGCTGGTTTAACTACAGGCTGTGTGACAAAGCTACAGCTTTTGGTTCATTTTGAACCTGCTGCCTGGTAAATTAGCTTGGCCCTCCTATCACTGGTATTACGAAAAATGGCAAATCAATTCTCTTTGATCCCTTTCTTGGAATGACTCAAGATTTGCCCTCTCTTTTATTCCTCCTCACTTCTCTTTTTCCTGGGCTGAAGACTTCTCCATATCCCTTCCAACCTGACCAGACTGGTGAATTTGCATTCGGCAAGTCTCGGCGAGACCTTCCCTGAACGAAGGTGAGTGAGGAGAGGCACCTTCACCTCTGCATCCCTGCAAACTCCTCGCTTTAAGAACTCACTCCTCATGAGCCACTGTTTACTGAGATCCTGCCTACGGCCGATGCCAAATTCTCCCGTGGATCTTGCGGTCGTGCAACCTCCCATTTGCAGTGCTGCCTCGTGCCAGGCAAATCACGGACGGGCGCAAGCCATTCCTCAGGACAGACTCACGTCTTCTTCCAAGCCTAAGGCTGTTACTGAGGCTGTGTCCTAAATCTTCATCCTTTTCTACCACACTCTTAATAACCTGTGGCAATTAGCTCTGGTTAATTACAAACAATTTATTCTCACTGAACTTGCTGTCTTTCAATTCAGCTGCCCCTTGTTCTGCAGCATGAGGAACTATGTATATTTATACAGGCGTATTTTATAGGATTCTCTCCTACCTCTTTCTGACCCTGACAGACTTAAACTCAGACTAATTTTTCCAGGTTCAACATCTCAGTAGGAAAACACATTATTCTGCATGTCCAAGCCACTGCTCTCCCTTCTGAAAAGCTCTGCTACACTCTTGCTTCACAGCAAAAGTTGGTCACTGAGTTGCTTTTAGCCAGGGCTTTTAGCCAGCTTCTTCTCAAGAAAATACAACTCAGAAGACAGACAGTGGGGATGAAGGGGCAGATTAAATGGAATGAGGTTAGGACTAAGCTTCTGTGTAAAGAAGGAAAGTAAGAACTAGCTGGACAGACTGTGATAGGAAGGTAAAAAGCCTGGCTGAGGCCAGAGAAGCAGGCTGGGAACAAAAATCAGCAGGGACAGGCAAAAGCAGGTGAGAGAACAGATCAGAGGAGCAGCTAGAATCAGGTGGGGACAGTGAGCCCAGGACCTCTTTGGCAAAGAGCCTGGGCTGAAGCAAGAGGTGGGGAAATGCAGCTGTAAAGTGCTCTGGAAAAAGAACGAGACAGGGCAGTGGATGGGGCTTCCCATGGCTACTGCTGCCATTACGCCCCAAACTTGTGTGGAGGTCTCCTGTGCTAGCGACAACCCAGGCGGTTGCGGCACGAAGGGGGTTCTGAATTTACGAACACTTTAAAAATACAACACCCACAAAACTACATTACTAAAGTCATTACTCATCAAAACAAACGACACAAAGGTCACAAAGGACTCAAAACTATGAAGTGCCATCAGGATGTCACACAACTGTCCCACCTCTCTTGTGTGCGTGCCTTTCCTAAGGTGAACAAAGATCTTTCGACTGAGGCAGCGAAATGCAGACCCGAAGGACTGTACTCTGTACTCTTCTATGTCAGCAAGATCCTCTGTGGTCTTGGACAAGTCATTTAAAGCCAGGCTTTCTGGAGCTAGTCACTAAGTGCCTTCCTGGTGTCCCTACATGCGACTAGGGAGCTGCTGCAATAAGGAACGTGCATAGTGGACATTGAACTAAGGTGCTCCGTAACGCTGAGTATTTGAGGGAGAGGAAAAAACCAGCCCAGACATTTTACACCAGGCAGCCAAAATGAGCTGTCTACAGTATCTGTCTTGGGACAGCAACCTGCTTACCGGCACCTCTCCTCCCCATCCGCCACCTCTCTTCCCCGCCCTCCACCTCTGTACACCTTGAAACGCCGCACTGCAAAATAGCCAGAACAGCTCGGCTGCCTTTGCAGTGGGAATGGGAGTTTCACTTGCTGCTCCATGTGAAATAATCCCTACAGCTGTGGTTAGATGGAGAGCCTGATCTGTGCACCTCAGGAAACATCCCTCCTCTCGGGGAGAACCACCACCTGAAAGCTCAGGAAGAAGCCAGCAACTCTGTCCTCAGAACAGCATGCAAAAATTGGACACCGGGCCCCATCCTGAGCAAGAAAATAACACGGTAAGCCATGTGACGTAGGGTGAAACCAGCTGCTCCAGAGCAGATGCTCCACACAGCTAGAGTTTGCACAGGACTCGTTGTCACCCAGGCAGGGGAATCGCCTCAAGGTGGATTTGTAGGCCCCATTTGGCGGCAGACATCATCAACAGGGTCAAGAGGATGCAAATCCTCTCTGCCAGACATTGCTGAGAGCTGAGCAAGAAATTAGTGTCTCAGGGCCACAGCACCCCAACCCTCAGCCCCAGCTTCCATCTCACCACTCAGCTTTTATGCTCTGTCCTGCTCACACACAGCTCCTAAAGGAGAAACTCAGACTGCGTGCCCACGAGCTCCAGTTCGATGGTGATGGAAACAGTAAGGAAATATGTACGTGTGTTCCTGGCACCCAGGTCAGCTTCATGACTAAAAATCACCCCAATTATCTCCCAAATATCACGACAGCATTGACACCGTTCTACTGTCAGAAAGTCACCAAATCCATCCACTTTCATTTAGGGCAGAGAAAAAAATAATCATGGAGAAAAACGAATAGGACAGTAGTTTTTATTTGTCATGGAAGCATTTGAGGATCTATGTACAAAAGGAGAGGGCGGGACAGATGACTGTCAGCAAAGCAGAAATGACTGACTTCGCAAAGGCAGCCTGAGCACACAAAGCACCTGCCAAAAACTTAACCAACACTCAGAGACCATTTTAATCAGTAATCAGAAAGAGAGATGCATCTGGGAGGCCGTGTCAGCCTCTGAGCCAGCAGTACACCAAACTAGCCAGGCCTGCTAAGCAGCGCTGGGTCGAACACTTTGTAATGGAGGTAGCTCAGTTTCTCCAAACGCGTGCGTTTGAGCAGAGGAAACCATTCCCAGAAGGGAAGCTCAACCACCACATACCCCAGCTGCTGCAGCTGCCGCCGTTTCAAACAGTGCAGCCCCAAGAGCCGCTTGGAGCAGTAGCAGTAGTGGTTTCGGTTGGACACCTGAATAGCCAGTTTCACCCCCCGAGGCTGCCGATCCAGTGCAAGAGATGAGGGGGCTTCAAGGCAGTGCCCCGATTTAGGCTCAACTTGCAATCTGGCACCTGCAATGAGAGCTCCACCTGAAAGCGCAGCACGATCCCCCGCGTGTGGTGTTCGTGCTTCTTTCCCTCCCGCCTGACCGGGAGTCCTGGCTTCATTTTCCACTTCCACGGGAGACTGGCTATAAGATCTCCCTTTTATAAGCTGAGTCATTAAGTCATCCGTTAGACTAACTCCGATGTCTTTTAGTTTCTTATCTACAATAGGGTCTTTTAAGTTGAAAGGGATGGGATGTCCATCCATGCCCAAATGAACCTCCAGATCACTCGATCTCGTGTGAGGCAGGATCATGTGGTTTTTCACGTACTTGGGGCCACCTAACATGCTCTCGAGAAGAGACGCGGCTTCCACAATTTCAGGCCTGACATAGATTTCCTGCTCTGCAAAATTCAAAACCATCTCAGTAATCTCTTGATAAAGGTGAGGTGGAAGGCGGCTGCCTTGGTAGCTTGGGCACTCAATTTCAACACTCTTACTAAGGGTGAACAGGTCCTTTTTGAGCTCATATTTACTACCTCTTGTTTTCTGGACAAACTCATCCCTCAAAGCATAGTCTATCAGCTCCTCTGGGAAGCGTTTGACAAATGCCAGGCCAAGCAAACCAGTAAGGAGATGCTCCGGAAACCTCCCAAATTCATGGAGTTTTCTATGCATCTGCTCTATCAGGCTGGAGTAAAACTCTTCCTCGTTCGGAGGTTCATAGTCCAGGCATCCAAACGACCACAAGAACTTGGCAGCATCTTTGCTTCGGCAGTAAGTCACCTTGGAAGGCAAAGACATGGCTACAGCAGCCATAATGCCTTCGTCAAAGTAGTGTAGGGATGAACAGGTAAGAGTGATGTGCATGATGCCCTGGATGTTTATCGTAGGAATCCGAGCGGGAATAACCTTCCCAAGCCCTTTCAAGAGGGGTAAGTGGTCCATGCGAGTGTAGCGGAGCATTTTAAGTACGTTCACCAAAGCGTAAGTGCTCATGTCTTCCATCTGCAGAGAGACTCTGTCTGCAATTTTTCTCATGACGTGGTCAGAGATGCCACTGAGGGACTTGAAGAGCCCTAAGCAGATAGCACCCACCTCCTCCAAGGTGAAGGAGTCCAAGTACTTCAAAATCATGCTCTCCACCTTCTGCGTCAAGTCTGCGGGTGACCTCCGGCCTTCACCTATGATATAAACGAGCTGAACAAACTGGGGCAAAGCGAGGTCTTTCCAGTGCATGTTGGCATAGCTGAACAAAATGCTCAGGTAGGAAGGCACGCTACGTTCCAGACAGCGCCAGCAATCAGCCACCAGCAGCAGCTGGTCCAAGTTCATGTCCCACACCCGCCGGCAAAATTCGTTCTCGCACGCGTTCAGCAGAGGGTGGGTGGGTGGAAAAACCAAACGAACACAAGCCTTTAAAATATCGATGAGGTCCGAAGTACTAAACAACTTGATGCTGTTGACAGCACAGCAACACAGTGTATTAAACCTGGGTTCGGACACCAACGTTGCGTGTTGTTCCACTGGCAAACGACTCAGCTTGCGAAAATAATCTGTGATAGTTCCTGGGCTCTGGCTGCCCTTGCACATGGCCACACTGTGTAAAATCGAGTCACCTTCTTCTAAAGGAAGGGTCTCTATCGGCTCAAACTTGTCATAGCTGAGAGATCTGTACTCAGGCCTCCCCTTCTGAAACACACGAGGGTCCTCCTTGGAGTCATGCGTTTCTGTTTTTTCATTTTCTGCCTCCTCCTTGGTTTGTGCCGCAGAGAGCTGCGCCGAGATGGTCTGCTGGAGGAGCAGTTTGGACTTGGGCTTTGGCAGGGCATTTCTGAGGGGTGGCAAGGCTTGAGAAGAGGCGGTACCGAATGTATGCTGAACCTGTGCGGTGCCAGGGCTGGTGAAAGTCTCACCGAGAGCCTGGCCACTGCTCCTAGCAGCGTGCTGCTGAGAGGCAGCCCTGCTTTTGGCATAGGCAGATGGATTATACAACACTCTGTAGTCCAGTGGATTCAGCAACTGGATTGTAGCCGCAGATTTGGTTCCCGTCTTGGCTGTTTCTGGGTTCTCTTCCTTTTCCTGCTTACTTTTGCTGCTTCCGCTCTCGGCCTTGCACTTGACTGTAGTCGAAAATGTAGTCACCCTGCTCAGTCTTGGAAATCTTCGGCATATTAGCACTGTAGCCATGGATCACAATTTACTGGGGTCAGAATTGCTTCCAGGTACTGAAAAAAGGGCAGACGAAGAATGAGTGGCTTCCACCTAACACGAAGCACTTTTTAATCTATCCTTTACGCTACCGAAAGTGAGGCGATGCCAGTGTTTCCCCTAGCCAGGGCAGCTGTTTCCCTGCAAAGCCGTAAGGCAGCCGCTATCGAACACCACCTCATGAAAAGGCAGTTCAAGACAAGCACCCAGGTGACCTGCCATACCCGAAGTCGGGGTACACGGCAGTCGGGTATTACCTGCTACTCAGCAGCTACACGAAACCTGCCAGAGACTGTGGGAGTTAAGGAAGAAGTCATCTCTTTTTTCATTCTTAAGAGACCCAATCTGCTTTTCTTTCATTCTAAACAATGAAAACATATTTTTGCAGTAGAGCTGCAGCTTCAAGAGGCTTTATGTATTCAAACAGAGCATTCTGCTACTTTGGTCACCATAGTCTGCAACACCAACCACCACCCTAGAAGTTGTTGAAATATCCAGGGTGCTGCACTGCTCTTTGCACCTGGAGACAGCATGTAGAGGCTGTGAGCAAAGTCTCCGCAAAACCAGTCCACAGAGTGAAAGCTGGGCCACAACCTGCAGGTGGAGATTAGCTGAAAGGAGAAATGTGGCCCCAGAACAGTCAGGGAAGACCATGGCAGAAATAACACAAATCGTTATGAGATGCTACATCCCGAGTTGAGAACCAGAGGGAACAGAGCTTTATGCTTCAGACTTGGGAGCATTTCCCATAGTTTTAGGGTACAGAAGGCTTAAAAATGCCAGGTGCCTTCCTAACTCCTGCCTAAACCAGCTACAGCACAGAGGGCGAGGATGAGAAATTTGTCAGGAGTTAAGCTGCGTGCTGCCAGCCTGCAGAAGCTGCCAATGAGCCTGTTTACGATGATTCAGATGCTGATTAAAAAAAGCACCAGGTCAGCGCTCTGCGTAACACACCCTTATCCCCCCACGTGTGGCCAACCCCAAAGATGCATTAGACCAGGCATTTTCAACTTCTTTAAAATCCCTTGTGCTCTCAGTACCACAGGGCAACCAGGAAAGCCAAAACCTGGCAGAGGTGCTGCAACTGCGACACGCATCAGCTTCTGCGCTCCCCACATGGGGGAAATAAATCCTTTATGGGCATCCCTCTGAGCTCTGCTTATACGTGCGGCTTCCCGATTAGGGCTAGAGCAAGATGTCAAATCAGCGCAGGCAAACTCAGTTTTGCAGCAACAAAATGGATACCTTGGGGGAAGAAGAGGTGGGGTGAACGCTGTGGCTTTGGGGTGTCTGAGTAGGAGAGGGCTGCAGCGGGATGGGGGATCACAGGCAGCTCTGGCTGAACATAAACTGGATTTTTTTTGAGTACAAGAATCCCCACGTCTCCCACGACCCATTCTATGATCTGTTCCTGCATCACAACAGCAAAGCATCACCTCCTCCCAAGGAAGGGTAAGATGGGAAGGGAGGGAGGATGGGGAGAGTCGAAGTGACAGTCTTTGCTCCCTCTTGGTGCCAGATGTGGGGTGCTGCCTGCCAGGGGGATGGTTCCCTGCAGCAGCCTTGGCTGTCTCATATGCGCCCTGAACTCTCCCACAGCAGCAAAAGCAGTAACAGGAGCAGACAGGTAGGTGACATCTCTGATCTGACGCAGGCACAAGCAGCCTGCTGCTCTCTGCAGGCTGTTTTCTCACCAGGTAGCTTTACCTCTGTCTTGCTGGGGCTCAGTTTCTGTCTGAGGACAGGATCTCAGCACAGAATTGGCATGGGAGCACTCCCAGTCTGCTCCGGTGCAAGGTCAAGTGGCTCAATTCAGCCCTCTGGGATCAACCGTGTCGACTCGCGCTGAGGCAGCTGAGGAGACCTCGCATCCTCTGCTCCACGGGCAGAGCTTGGGAGCAGCAATTGCCAGCTGGCGGGTGAGAAGCTGCTGGAGCAGCAATCCTCTCAATCGCCCCAGCAGAAGAGGTGAAAAAAGCAACCTGGGTGGAGAACAGGGGGCTCTCGGGAGAAAAAGAGGGAGAGCAAGCAGAGATGAAGATTTCTGGAGACAGCCACGCAAGGAGGAGGGTACAAGAAAGAAGCCAATGCGTTTTTAAGATGACTAGTAACTGGCTGATAAATATTGTGAGATGCTCAGTAGCTGCTAAGCTTGCTGGGCACCTTATTTGTATCTCAAAGCACACCACAAGGCAACCCCCTGGTGCAGATCAGGCTCTGCTCCACAGAGCCCAGGCACTGCTGACCCTCACGGCTGTGCTACTCCCTGCCAGCCAGGCAGCTGCAAGGCCGTAACCGTCCCCTTCCAGTGCGAGAAGTCGAATCGCGACAGGCAGGAGAGACTCTACCCCTTCCTGCCTGTTTTGTGAGCGGGGGAAAGGAAAAGCCCCTCAGAACCTGGACAATAAAATCTGAGCCAAGAGCTGTGACGCTGCGGCACAGCCCAGGCCTCGCAAAGCCGTCAGCAGCAGCAAGCAGGAGCTGGATTTCAAAGCTCTCCTGTTTAGCACATAGAAATGTTTGATGAAAGTATCATTCCTAGCTCTTACTGGCTGTGATGTCCAGCCTGAACTGGCCACAAGTGAAGCAATGCCGTCTTCATGTGGCTGGAGACAGGCAGCCGTGAAGTGGGCAAGGCTCAGATTTGCACCGTGGTTGGGGGAATGACCCCATCCCCTTCGACATCATCTCCTCTTCTAGAGGAGAGGACACTCGGAGGGCTGGTTCAAGCTGCAACAATGATCTCGGACAAGAGGAGGTTTGTCCTACCTAGGCTTTCCAAGAGACTTTCTTGTCTGACTCTATTTTGCATGTCCTCTATTTATTTTTCTATTATTGAGAGACAGGCCATTTATTTAAACAAGTTCTATTTGCTGTTGAAAGTGGATAAACTACCTACGAAATCCAGCACTCTGCTGTTACCAGAAACACCCCTCTCGGTGACGACAGCCCCACCTCAGAGAACCAAAATCACAGCGTTCGCACACTGAAGGCTCCGAAGGCGAAGATCGTGTGCTGCTAAGAACACCATCCACGTAGTTTAGCATTAAGCTGTGACGCATTTGGGAAGCTATTCAGTAAAGAGAGTATTTCTCTCCTCCTTTGCTCTAAATCCAGCAAAAAAAGAGAAGACCATGCGCAGGGGAGCGAGGTCAGCATGGGTGGAGATACTCCAAGCACCTTTGAAAGGAACAGGCTGGATCCAAGCAGCCTTTTGCCCTTTCACCCACCCCCAGCCTCAATCTTTGTGATCGTGCAAGTTTCTACAGCATTTCTCTTCCAACTCAACCTACACCTCTGCTTGATTTTCCTCTCTTCCTCTTACCCTGATTAATCAGCCTTCCTTCCTTCTCCCCGCTGCACTTCTCTTCTTGTTCAAACGCAGCCAAACTCCTTCCCACCTCTGGGCAATTCTCTCCAGAAATTTCACTGCCAGTGACTCCAAAAAGCCAGTCAGAAAGCCAGTTTTGGAGCGGGGCCCTGCAGGCTGCGAATGCACTTTGTGGAGGTCCTCTGGGATGGAAACATCTTTGTGTGTGCATCTGTGTGTCGTGCTTACGGCTGAGTTCTCGGCCAAGAGCGCAACTGCACAGCTGAGCGTGAGCTGAACACCAGGGAAAACAACATTCCTGGAGGGATGCCACCCGCCTCGGAGTATCGGCTCTGTGAAAGGGGATATAGGTGCACTCTGAAATTGCTGCCTGTGCTTTCGGTCCCTCTGAAACACGCAAAGGGGCTTTCAGGAGCACTGGGAAACCCTCGCAGGACCCACGCTAGGAGACCACCCACCGCTGCAGCAGGCCGCCCCGTCCCGTGCTTCCCCCTGCCCAGCACCACTGAGAGCAAAGGGGCAGACGGCATCTCCTGGGTACATGGGAGGAACTTCAGATCCGAGCAGTGACATGTTGGGGGTAAACCAGCTCGTTTTGGCCAAGAGCCCTCAGTTAACACCTGCGCCTGGGCTGAAGAGAAAAATAACAGGAAAGGACTTATTATCCCCCACCAGATTACGACGTCAGAGTGCAAAACCGTCACTTTTTTGTTCGTTTGTGCTTTTTCCCCCTCCCTGTCGAGTCCCCGCCGCCGACAGAAGGCAGCAGGCGCGATGAAGGGCTCGGCCACCAGCCCGGGCAGAGCGGCCGCCAGGCCCGGCCCCGGCGGGCAGCTGCCGCCGCTGGAAACCCGAGCCCCGCTACTTACCCGTATGGCTGCACCCGTACATATAGATATAGATATGTATATGTATAAACACACGGACACGGGGCACTGCAGCCCCCGCCGCTGCTGCCCCCGGGAAGGACCGGGGGGGGGGGGGGGGGCGCCTTCGCGCATGCGCCTGTGCCCCCCCCCCCCCCCGCCGAAGGGGCGGGGCTGCTGAGGGGGCAGAAGGGGAAGGGGGGAGGAGGGGGAAGGGGACGTGGCGGCCCGCGCTGCCCGCTCGCACTCACCGGGGCCCGGCGCCCGCCGCCGGCTCTGGCCCTGCCGCCCGCCAGCCCCTCCGCCCGGCCGCCCCCGTCGCCTCCTGCCGCTTCCGGCCACCTGACGGTGACGCACTTCCGGCCGTACGGGAGCTGAGCGGGGCCCCGCGCGGCGACGGCGGCGGCGGCGACAGAAGCGGCGCGCGGCCGGCAGGCGGCGCCAGCGGCGCGCGGCGCGGCCCGGCGCCACGTGATGCGGGGGTCATGTGACACGGGAGCGGGTCACGTGGCTGCCCAGCGGGGGCCGCCATGTCGGTGCGGAGCGGCGGGGTCGGGGCTCTTCGGGTGCTCGATGCCGGCCCGGGGCGCGGTCACCTGCGAGCCCACCCGAGCCGCGGTGGCTGCAGGCCTGGAGGGCTCCGGGGAGCGGCCGTGAGGCTCATGGCTGCCCCGGCGAGCAGGGCCGCAGCCTGCAGGAGCCCCCCAGGAGCCGGTCCCTGGGCCCCACCGGCTGCGGCCTGGCCGGGCGTGCTGGGCCCGTCTCCCCTCACAAGGGGCGGCTGCTGGTTGTGGACAGCGGGGCAGGGCCCGGCCCTGGGGCACAGGGGACGATGAGAGGATTCTGGCTGGTGGCCAGAGCACAGGCTCTCGGAGGCTGCTCCGTGCACGTCTCAGCTGACGCCCCTCATTGCAGCCTTACCGACAGAATCGGAGTCGTTGAGGTGGGAGGGGGCATCCAGAGATCATCTGGGCCAAGCCCCTGCTCAGGCAGGGTCACCGAGAGCTGGCTGCCCAAGACCACATCCAGGTGTCTTTGAATATTTCAAATATTCACAGCTCCGCTGTGCCCAGATGCCTCTCTCCTGTCAGCTGCAGGCTTTAAGCATTGGCAAACGGTAATTAAGGCCTTGAGCATGGAAGTGCGTTAAGCTTGGCACATAGGCAGCGCTACTTAGCACTTATGTCCCTTCCTAATTTTTCTGCCCCGTGAATTTCACTTTTTACTTTGCATCAGCCTTCTGTTCTCTAGCAACTGAGGAAATTGCATCTTTAGGAGATCCATGAGGAGAGCCATGCTGGTTGTGGTGAACTGTAATAAAAGCCTTGCATTGTGGATGGCATCTTGGACCTTAAATCTGGTCTGAGGGAAATCATTGAATCCCTGACATGCTTGCTTTGTTCTGGGAGGCATCAGCTTTGTCATGAGAGGACAGGAGACCTTTCTAGCAAAGCTGGTGTTGGGAAAAGTGCTGGATTCATTGTTTTTTTTAGGAAAATAATGTTGATCTGGATGTTGCTTTAATGTGACTCTGGCAAAGGAGCTGGCGTGAGATTCACTTGAGTAAAAACCTGCAAACTGGCAGGACTCTTTGGACGTTGTGTTGACTCCCTGCTTGTGAGGGAAGGTGAAGCGGACCTCAGCCTGGGGTCAGCCTCCAAAACTGCCTCCCTGGCAACATCCTCCTCCCCACCCCACCCATCCGGGGATCCAACACGAATTTGATGCGTTTCGACTGCTTGTATTTTCCACTTCTTCCGCTGCGTGAAGGGCTTGTGCTGGGGAAGCAGCCCTGTTCTCCAGCCCAGCATCAGGATGCCCATGGACGGAGATCCCACACCTTCTGGCCCTGTTCCCTGCAGCCTGGACAGCCACTCCCCCAAACCGCTTCCCTTCCCAGCCTTGCAGCCCCAGCACAGCGGAGGTTTCTCTGGGAGGTGGCCGCCTCTGAACCCCAGAGCTGGGGGAACCCCAGAGAGATGCTGCAGTGGGAGATGTGGCTGCTCCGAGCGAAGTCTTGGCACAGGAGGGAGGGGGAATTAGCTCAGGCTGGGTTCCCACCGCTATGGCTGGCTCCAGGGGCATGCCAGGCATCTCCACTGGGGTCTTGTCTTCCCCAGTGTGTGCTCACCTGGAAATCCCTCAGGTCTGAGGCTGGCTTGGGAGCCAGTGGTGGTAGGCTTGGGAGCAATTCCGTCACCTACATGAGTGTTGGGAGGTCTTGGGCATCCGCATGGGGCTGGGAGATGCCACAGTTGTGGGACTGATGGAAAGCCTGTGTCTTTCTCAGTTAGCCCTGGGACATCCCCAACGGCTCCAGACAGATCCATGGGGATCTGAGCTATGGACTGGGGTGAGACCTCAAGCACAAACTTCTTGGCCAGCCCTGCGGCCACCACAGTGGCCTTGTGGTGCTTGTTCTCAAGTGCTTGAAGAGCCGGAGCAGCCCTTGTGCTCCGGGAAAGCAGGATTGGGGAACGTCCCATCTGGATAGGCACAAACATCCCACTCCCCTCCTGGCAACCTCCACCTCTCCTCTCCTGCTCCGCCACACCAGGCTGCTCTCCGTCCTCCGTGACAGGAGCTACGAGGAATCTTTCAACCGGAGGGTGCTGGTGTGTGAGCTGTGGTCTTCCCTCGCAGGGCCGTCTCCTTGCGGTTCCCCAGCCCGGCTGTGGGTCCCTCCCAAAATCCCACGTGGGTCTTGCCACTTCTTCCACCCGCAACACAACCAGACAAGCCACACAGTCGGGTTTTTAAAACGGGGCCTTTCTCCATTTTATTTTGCCCAATAAAAATCCTTCACAGTTACGTAGAGATAGGAGAGTGAGAGATACGTATACATATAGATCTTCATATATATTTATATATATACATACCTCTGTACAGATAAATATATATTCACTGTAGAAAATCGCAAAGGCAGTAGCTCTTCACATCTTGATAACCCAATGGAAACATACAACAGACTAGCAGTAGATTGGGAAGTGCGGTATAGTTTTAACGAGAGTTTCCGAAACGGATACACCTTTGCTGTACAAAAATCTCAGAACGCTGCGTTTTATCTCTTTCTTTTTCAACCTCTTGTCTTTAAATACACTGACCAGAGGCGAAGTCAAGACAACGGTGTTTGGAAGTGACTGGTGGACAGGAGAAATGCTCAACTTATGGAGTTCTTTTTTAAATATTTTATTTTTTAAGTATATATATAGATATATATATATAATTTTTTTAAATTTTTTTAAAATTTTTTTTTGCAAAGTCTTGTTAAACGCAGTTCAGAGAACCAGCAACAGTCAGCGCAGAAACAAAACAGTAACGGAGTCGAGTTCAGAACACTTCTGGTTTGAATTCACAGTAAGAGCAGAGAGAGACCAAGCCGTCAAGAAACGAACAAGAGGAAAGAAAGCACAAGGCTGGGATTGAATTTACAGTTGGGTAGGTCCAAAACGTTGGACGAAGGGTTCTAATGCAGAGGTCCTACACACAGACACAGCCTGCAGCTCACCCGGCGGTGGAGCGGCAGCGGCGAGCTCTGGCCACTCCTCCGTGGGGCTTTTATTGCTGGTGAAATCAGACAGCAGGCTTGCTCGGGGGCGCCGGCTGGCCCAACCTGACGTTCTCCCATCGGGGAGCTGGGTTTTGGGGGGACACCTATTGATCTGCTGGAGAACAGACGCAGAAGACAGGCAACTAAGCAACGTGCATCGATTTAGGATGAGGAAACCCTCACAAGCGTACTGCCCGGTGCAAGGCAAAGACCAAGAGGGATTCCTCTCGGCTCACAGCGTTTACCAGGTCCGAGTGAGTGCAAACGAAGACACCTTGGAGGAGCTCCAGCCCTGGGCTGGGCTCTGCGGGGATGCCGCTGCGTGGAAAGGGACTGCATAGACACATTGGCCGGTTGTGCAGCATTTTTTTGCACCGGTGATGGAGCAGTTTTGCACCGGTGGTGGAGCTCTACCCGCGCACGTTTTGCTCCCTTCGGCCACTGGAAGGGAACCCACGTGCCACCCATGGGGGAAAGGGGACCTTCTCCTCCAAGAGGGCTCCTAGGACAGCCTGGCTCTCAGGAACAGCAGAGCCAGTGCCATGGTCTCCCGCTGGTGTCTGGCTGTCACCAAACGTGACTCTGTGAGCTCAGACGCCTCAGGGGACCCAGTGGCTCCCATGTGGGTGAGCTAATGGAGAAGACCTGCTGCAGGGACCCAGTAGCAGTCATGGGGTGGGCACCAGAGCGGGATGGACCACACATCCTGGGGACCTAGACTGGTGGCCTGCTGGATATGGGCAGCTTCGGGCTCTCCGGACTAATGGTGACCGCCGAGCTCAAACGATTGGTGATTACTTGCAGCCAGGCTGGGCCTCGCATCCCTTTCCAAACGAGGAGAGCCTAGGGCTGGAGCTATGAAGGTATTCAAGGGAACATTGGCTTGCCTGCAGGTATCAGAGTTGGGAATAATCCCTTTTAAATCTCTCTAGAAAAATCTATTGCTTTGTGACAGAAAGCAGAGACTTTCTGTCTGAGAAAACAGATCTGTGAAAGCCGTGAAGACACAACCCTGCATGTCAGAGGTTGTCCCAGGCTCCAGATCTAATATGATCCCCTTCATTGGGAGAACCAGGGAGGAGCCTTATCCTGGAAATAAAGAGGCTTATTTCTGGTGTTGCCGGTAGTTGCACTGCCAGCATGGAACATCCTATTGGGAAGCCAACATCTGCAAACAGCTAGATGTGATCTTAACCCCTCGATACACTGGGGACCAGGTGGCATGGGTGCTGTGTGCCCCTACAGACCAGGGGCACTCATACACTTCTCACACCTCTATCTTTCCAGAGAGTGGAAGGACCAGGGAAGCCCCAGAGCTGGCTGGGTGTGGTGTTGCAGTGGTGTGAAGCCCCATGCAGTGATGTCAAGTGATTGCAAGCCATGGGGATGTCCTTCAGCAAGAAGCAAGATTGCTCTTGGAGATAAAGTAGGGCTGATCTAGCTGACATGGGAATGACGGAGAGAAGAGGTGAGGATCAGTAGTCTAGCAAGCTCCTCTGAGGGCAGGGTCGGGACACGCCACTCTCCGTGGGGGCTTTGGGCTTCAGCTCCGGCTTGTTCAGACTTATCTGGGAGAGTACTAGGAGAGGCACTGACTGCTCCTGTGACAACGGGGATGGTGGTGATCTAAAAGGAGGCAGGGGAGTCTGGAGAGGTGGGGCAGAGGGGTAGCAGGGCATAGGCAGCATGATGAGCAGATCTTTAACAAAGGGTCTTGATGAAACGTAACTCTATAAAGTGGCCTTCAAGGCTTAGGCTGAAGGGTTGGGTTAGAATAACGA
This sequence comes from Ciconia boyciana, assembly GCF_034638445.1. Taxonomy (NCBI): domain Eukaryota; kingdom Metazoa; phylum Chordata; class Aves; order Ciconiiformes; family Ciconiidae; genus Ciconia; species Ciconia boyciana. The sequence goes on along the minus strand of NC_132938.1, from coordinate 3,397,567 downwards.
CAAGTTGGGCCTGCTCCCATCGAGGACAGAAGTGAGAGCTGTCACTGCACATCAGCAGGATTTCATGGCCTTGGTAGGAACAGAGCAGAGATGGCTTAGCACAGGCATGGAGCAGAGGCACGGTGAAGAGGCATGTGCCTGAGGCCCAGACCCACCCGAGCACCCATCCACAGGAGCACCGTGGGTGGAGGAGCACAGATCTCTGACTGGCCTATGCTCCACTTGCCAAGGCTGGGACCAGGTTCAGGAGCCTTCATGGAGCTAAGATGGGCAGAGATACCATCAGCACCCCAAGCAGGAGAAGCAAAGACCATGGTGCCTTCACCTTGGAAGATGGTTCCCTGGTAACGAGAGTGCTGAGGACCCCATGAGGTGAGCTGGGGAGAAGACACCAAGGGGGTGGCCAGCAGGACACTGGCTCTCAGAATATACATTTCCCTGGCCAGTTCACACAGAGCCAGAACAAGCCCTTGACTGGACCCTGTAGCAATGTCTGCTGCTAAAGTAGAGGAGACCTGTGGCCCTGAAGACAAGTGCAATGGCTTGGCATGCATCCTCTCTTCTCCCCAAGAAAAAAGGGAGTTGCATCCATCCATTCTGCCTCCTGGGAACAGCCCCTGGTCCACACTCTCCCTGGGCAATGTGTGGAACTAATTGGCATGGCCCCGGAGGATACTGGTGTAACCAACTGGGGACCATCAGCTCACCCAGGAACTCCTTTCTACCCTGTCCTGTCTAGCACAGGAAAGGGCCCTCATGGCCCTGCAGATGTTCCCAGGTGGGACGCAGGGAAATCCAAGCCCTCTCCGGGCTCCTGCCAGCTCTCGTTCCCCCTTCCCAACCCACACCAGCCTCATCCCTCCCCAGGAAAGCCAGGAGGCAGCTCCAAGCATGCATCCAATGCCCTCCAGAGATCTTTGGTCATGTTGCTTGTGAGCTTACTGTCTTGAGCAAGCTATAAAGTGCCACTGTGAGGGGCAGGAGTGGGGTGGGTTGGTCCTTTCCATGGGCAGAGCTCATGGGCAGCAGGGCTCAAGGGGGACACCACTGGGAGCCACTGTCTGCAAGGGGTTTCAATGTGACATGAGGATGGGCAGAGGGGACTTCAGCCTTAACCAGGGGACAATTGCAAATCCTGGCTCAGGATAACAGTAAGCATCGAAGCAGGACAGAGTGACACCAGACTGCTCTGTCAGAGCCAGTCCCAAGCGGATTGCCTTCCTGGGAGGTGCTGAGCCCCTCCCCATTTCCACTGCAGCCAGCAAAAGCTCAGGGGGTGCTGAGCACCCTCGTGTAGCGCTCAGCGCTCGAACGCAGCATCTGCTGCTACTGTCGATCCCGCTCACCGATACAGAAGCCACAGAGCTTTCTTGTCTCTTCATTTAATCGTTGTATATACAAAGGTGGGCTGTTATTTACATCCAAGTATACTTGTCTCCATATAACGTAGCAGCATAAGAGCAACAATTCGATTCCTATTTTGAGTGCGGAAACCCGGAGGTGATCTCCCTCCGGCATGACGCCAGCGACAGCAGGAACTGTGCAGCCGGCTGCCACGAGACAGTGGCAGAAGCTAAGTGGGACTGTGTGAAGCACAACAACGCGCGATGGTTGCGGCATTCACACCCAGGGTGAGACAGGAGTGCTGGCTGCGCGAGGGAAACTAGCCCAGCCGGGTCGGCATCTGACAGCGACAGCGACCAGCCTGGAAATGGTGGAACAAAGCAACCCCACTCACAGCAAGTGGTAAGAGGGGCTGCTTAGACCTTCCCTGGCACCCAGATAGCCTGCTTAGCCCAAATCCTCATGGATGCAAATTGCTGGAGCTGATCAGTGTCCTCTGTTTGCTCATATAATGACCATATGGACATGCCTGGAGCATGACTCGGTTGCCCGCACATGGGTGATGTGCCACTAGAGATGCTCCAAGTCTTCCCACCACTGGCCTGGCTCTCCCATAGGTCTTGGATCATATTGGCCAGCCCCATGTATCAGGTATCCCAGAGCATCTCTAATGTCCCTGGACCCCACGTGTGGGCAACTGACCCGAGACCCTTGTCACCACGGCTTTTGCTGTTGGCCAGTGGCAAGTTAGAGATGACTTGTTGTTTCAGTGGAGACACTAACCACGAGCAAGACAGTGCTTGGAGAATTACATGAGCCAGTACATCACACTGAATCCCATCAGCTCCAGAGCTGGCTGAGCAAAGATGGAGGGGACAGCTGGGTTATGGTCAAGCCCAAACTCTGAGGTGAGTTTCATAGGACAGAAACTTTATCAGCCCTGCCTGAGCCTCCAAGAGACAAGATGTCAACCTCCTTGGCCATTCCCAGGATATGTCATCAAAACGTCAGTCTGGCACCCCTTGGCTATCTTGCTCCAAGGCTAAGACCCCAGCGCCTCAACACAGACCAAGCTTGTGATGGGAGACTTCATCCAGTCAGCAGGTAAAAGTGTTAAGGTCTGGAAAGAGCTGGGTGAGCTCCCATCTGGGCCAGATTTGAGCACAAAAAACAGGAACACAGGTGTCCCACCATCATTTTGCTCCATCTCTGCTGAACAGAGGGTAGTCATCTCCGAGAGAGACTGGTTACCAGCATGTGGCCAACACAGTGCTAACTCATGGGAGGGGACGTGATGGGAAGCAGTGCATCCAGTTGTGGGGAGGATTCCTGAAGAGTAGGAATCCTTCATGGCAGTTTGACTTGGGGCACTGGCCAAAAACATCTGTATTTTATGTCACCGTAGCATAAGGGGGTGGTTTCTGCAGGACAGCTGAGTGCTTGGGGGATGCTGGGCGAATCCCAAGAGAGGGAAAACCACCATCACCAGCACAGCATCTTAATGGGTGTCTGCAAGGCTCTCTGTCATCCAGGGAATGGCCGCAATTGAGGTTGCTCAGATCTGGATCAAAACTCTAGATGCAGTGAAGAAGGTGAAGGGAGAGTACCTTTCCTCCTCCAAGGTGAAAAATCTCTCCTCGCCACTCCTGCTCCATCCCAAGGAGCTCTGTAGTCCTTGATGGATGCACTGTGAAGCCATTGAGTCCCTGGGCAGTCCAGCACCCTCCAGCAGTCAGACAAACCCATATGCCTCTAGGTTCACTCGGTCCATCAAGACACACTCATTCCTGGCACCACTGCAAGAAAGATCTAGGAAAAAGATGATGGAGCAAAGCTGGCACGCTGGAGGGCTTGGCTGACTGCTGCTGACTGGATCCAGGTATGTGGGGAGGCCAGAGAAGGCCCATGGAATAGCAAGGAGTTCTGGTGAGAAGGTGTCCCACAGGGTGATGCCGGTGTCCATTCCTCTTGAGTGTTAATGCAGCAGGGTGTACACCTCGGCAATAGCAGATCTTTGAAACTCAGTCACTGCGGTTGTTCTTGAGCCACTGACTGAAATGCTGATTCCTGTGACGGTTAGTGGGAAACCAACTTCAACGTCAGTTGAGCCAGGAGGAGCAAAGGTGGAAATTGGTGGAAACCCTCCGGGTTATTGGACTCATCTTGTGGTGAGGACACTTGCTGTTATGTTTGCTTTTCATTTGGTGGCCTCAAAAACACCATATGACCACCGGAGACTAAGCCTCTTGCAGTTTCTCTATGCTTTTCCCTTTTGCCCAAGGACTGCAAAGCCCATCACAAGCACAGATGCCTCACAACTGCTTTGGGAAGGAAGACAGCGTGGGTTTATCTGATGTGGGAAGAGAGGCACAGAAAGCCGAGATGACACAAGACACCAGATCTCCAACCCTGACATTGTGGGATGTTTGACTCCATCTTGAAGGCCCAATGTATGAAATGGAGGAAGCTCTAGGATTTGCCTGGCCAAGTGGAAGTTTGCGCAGTGCATGTGGGTGTCTCCCTTGGCATGGCAAAGTCTGCTCCCGGATGGCACCGGCAGGCAGCTGCACTCCTTCCTCAGTGGGGTACGTGGGCTGATGTCCAAGAGCATCTGCAGGATTTGTAGTGGGACTCATCTCCACACTCTTCAGGGGTCAGACCTGACCTAGTCCCCTTTTCTATGGCTGGTCTGGTGAGAGGGGCTTAGCCTGAGCTGCCCTGGTGTTTTCCAGACTGATGGGTTGTGTTGTCCTCCAGCTCCAAAGGAACAGGCAGAAGCAGTGGGAAAAGACAGGTACATTCAACTGGGATCTTGAAATGCCCTAGTCTCACTGCACATCTCCATTTTCTACAGCTCCAGGGATCGCTGCCAGCCACCAACGGTTTCTGCCCAGTACTACTGTCTGTTGACCTTGGCTGGAGGTTGATAGGACTAACTGAAGTCTCCTCTCTCCTGCTCAGCCTCTTTGCTCAGTCTGGAGCTCACCACAGCAACGTTTGGTCCCAACTTGAAGGTCAGACCTGGTGATGGGGAGGGAGAAGCTTTCGGGGAAGGGAGCATGGAAAACGAGTAGCTTCAGGGCTTTTCTTTGGAAGGTCTTCAGCCCCTCAATGCCCTGAGGTTCTTCCTTCATATGCAGATGAAATGCGATCTGGCGAAACTCTTCCTGGAGTCACCTCACATAGACATGTCAGGACATGCAAGTGCTAATTCTAGCTTTGTTCTAGCTGCTCCCTAGGGCAAAAAGCCAAAATTCCCACTTCTGTTGATCCTTTGGCCACTGCCCAGTCAGTGCAAATCCCACTTTGCAACATTTTTTACTCTTTGCTGTTGATCACGGTAAAAAAGTGTCCGTGAAAGGCAGAGCCAGACCCACTTTGTCCACCTTCTAAAGCCAAATGCTGGTTTTTGATGCCTGCGCCATTCTCAGTGACTGTGCATATAGGATTTGGTTGTTATTCTGCCAGGGCATAAGCACTTGCGTGATCTTAAGCATTTTTCCTTCTTATGACTGCTTTCATGCTCGGAGTTAGTAGCTCAGTAATTTCTTAAGCTGGGCCTGCGTTATCTCTGTCCCTGGAATATGTGATGCCACGTGGAATTGCTATGGGTGCTGTTTGAAATGGCTGTACTGAAGGCTAACGCTTGCCCTGTTGCAATCTAGCGGTAATGCTGATATGTGCTCACTGCAACTCCTGAGTGAGGCTCGGATGCCACTTTTTAAGTAGACCCGGGACTGAGGGAGTGCACCGAAGCATCACTCATTTGGGAATGGGGTAGCACAATTGCCCACTGTTGGGCAAATTGCTAAAGCTTCAGTTTGCATAAACATGCCACAAGTTTGGAGGCTTCCCCAAACCTTGATTCCATTGACTTTGGGAAGTAAGAGGGCTCTTGGGAAGGGAAACTAGCTTCGATTTCCAAGTTTTTTTCTTGCTGTAGCCAGCTTGAGTATATGGTAAGAATAGGGAGACCAAGGCAGGGGTGGGAGTGTATTTCTACTTCCAGGGTTGGTCACAACCCAGGAGAGAAGTGGAACTGCAGAAGGAAACCACAATGAAATGAAAACGCAGCATATGTCAAGCTCTGCTGAGCCTCCAAAGAGGCTCCTGCTGGGCGATCATTCCTTGTTGGCTTATGTTACCAGGACAGGCTCATCCTGCTCCTCCAGGATGTCCTAACCTCTTGCAACCATGGTAGCCATGGGCTGGCAAGAGGGAGTCATCTGGTAGAGATATGTCTGGTTTCAATGAAATCAGTGGCCAACCTCCCACTGACTTCACTAAGACCATCGTCTAGACAGGATACTTGATGCAGAACAGTGAGTTTGCTCGTGATCCCGAGAGCTTTGCTCCATTAGCCAATGTGGCTAAAAATGCCCTGAAAAAAACCTGCCACTTTGAACTGTTTTGCTGCACGTAAATGCTTGGAAAACCAAAGAAATCAAATACAACCCTCCAAAACAACCAACTGAGGAGGGATGAATTGTAGGAGAGGGGATGGCAGCCTCTAGTGAAGTGACAGTCACGGCAGATTACAAAAGAGCCAATTGACCCTCACCAGCGGTACTAGGAAAAAACCCAAAAGAGATGTCGCATTATTGATAGAAAAACAACGCACATCCACAGTTATTTTACCTACAGAGCACAGAAGTATAGAGTAAGGGTGATGGAGCTTGGTGCAAGCAGACTCACACCGCTCCTACGGTAGCGTATTATCCTTCGGAAGATCACTGGCTTGAGTAGGTAGTACATGCACAGCAATAAAAAAATTACGTTGTATTGTCTTGGTCCCACCTCAGATCTCGGTGGACTCTATTCGCTCGAGTCTGGAGGGAGTCCATGGTTTTTTCTCCTCGGTGTGCGGGGGGCTGGTGGCCTTCGTGTTCATCTCGTTCACCTTGTGCTCCAGGAGCTGGTTCTTCTGGTACATCTCCACGTAGTTCAGTTGCAGCTGCTTCTGGTACTTGATGACTTTCTCCTTCTCTTCTTGCCATGTGCGCCGCTCCTCCTCGAAGTCCATCACCTGCTGCTCCCGCTGCTGCCGCTCCAGCTTCAGCTCCATCTGGAGCCGCTCCACCTCCTTCCGCAGTGTGTTGACGCTGTCCTCACTCTGCCTCTGCATCTTGGCTTCGTCGCTCTCGCAGGCCAGTGGGTCCCGCAGCTTCTCACCGAGGTCCCCACCAAAAGGCCCCGGAGGTCCCATGCTGGCAAGTGTCCGCTTCAGGCCGGAGACCTCCAGCTCACAGTGGTTCAGTTTTTCCCTCAGCACCTGGACCTCACTCATCTTCCGCTGCAGCTCGCTCTCACAGATCTCCAGGTTGACACTCTTGGAGCTGTAGGAGTCCTTCAGGGTGAGGATCTGTTCCTCCTTCTCCCGTAGGAAGTTCTTACCTTCCTTGAGCTGCGTCCGCAGTCCCACAATCTCATTCAGCTTCTGGGAGACATCCGCTTGGGAGTCCTTCAGCTGCTGCTTGAGCAGGGAGATCTCACCTGCCTTCTGACACACCTGTGGGGAGAGCATCCATGAGGCAGGAGGAAGGCAGTGAGGAGCCGCCACCGCTGCTTGTCCCCCGCGCTGCCCATGAAATGTCTGTGTGGCCTTGCGTTGGCAGGAGGCTCAGGTAACAGAGGGGACAGCCAGCGATGCTGCTCAAGGACTGAGTTCCGGCCTTCACCAGGACCCAGACCATGCCAAAAACCTAGAGGTTGTCCGCACATTTGTGGGGGAGATTTGGTGTTTCTTCCTGGCTCTCAGGGACCTGATGCTGTTCACAGCTGGATTTGACCAAAGAGCTAAGCTAGGTGCCTGTGGTCCTCACCAGTGGTGAGTGGACACCAATGCTTCCCTCCCTGCATTCATCTTACTCACCTAACCACAAGCCTGCGGTGCTTGACCCCAAACCTTTGCTCTCAGCAGGAGTTTTCCCACTGACCTCAATGGGATCTGGACCTTGAACAATCCTGAGACAGAAACATCTCAGACCCACAGAACCACCCGGGCTCTCCTGAGCACTGGGAGTGTAGGACAGGATGCAGAGATAGTAGATATTACTTACTTGTCCTATGATGCTTTCCTTCCCAAAGACTCCTGAAGAACCCAGTTGACTACATTTTAGAGTTCACTTCACTGGGGACAGCCCAGGGACTGGTAGCTATTTACTTCTTTTGGGGCAGGACATGAAGAGTGACAGCCCCTCTGCCAAAGATCAAGGAGGGAGCTGCAACCCACCCTTGCTGTAATAGAACTACCACGCGCTGTCCTTGGGCACTGGAGTTTCAGGTTTCATCGTGACTGGCTCAAGTCTCACCCATGTGGTAGGGTACACAAGCCCAGTGGAAATACCCTTGCTGCCGTGTGTATTTGCATTACGTAGGTGTCACCATTCAATATGACGCTCCTCTGCACCTGCATAGTCCACCAAAGGTGACAGTTGCATGAATAGTTATGGGTATTGGAAATGAACCATAAAAATGACTAAACCCTCATTTTCCCATGAACTCCGTGGTTTTCAGGGCTCTGCACTGGCCCATCTGATCTGTCCACTGTGGACAATTGCAGAGACAAACAGTCCCTACCTATGCTGGCAGGAGTCTGGGCTGCAGAGTGGCGTCGAGGAACTATCAGTGGTCAGAGAGGATAGGCATAATTAAAAATAGACTTGGTAGCCACCTCCAGACTGGGGTGTCCCATCCTGAAGCTCCTGTCTCTTGTCACACATGAAATGCTTGGCCTTTCCTCCTTCCTGCAGTGCCTGCGAGGTCCCTTGCTGCTCTGCTCCAATTGGGTCAATGCTCCTCAGACAAACTCCCCTCTCCACTGCCTTCATTGCAACCTCCACCTTTCTCTGCTATAGAGGACTTCCTTGGTGCATAATGTTGAGCAAGACCTTGAAGCTCAGCTATGGGGACAGTCCAGTGCTCACTATAAATGGCTGAAGAGCTAGGAGACGTACCCAGTCACTTCCCACTGGTAGCAGCTTTCCCTGGAGCTGACAGCCATGGTGGTTCCCCATGCAGACCTAACTCTGTGAGTACCCACATCCACACCAGCACTTGTCTGCAGAACTGTATCACGCTGGTTTAGCTGTAGTTAAAGTGGCGTAGTTACTGCCTAGCTAAAAAACCTGCACAATTTACTGAAAGTGCTCTCCGTGGGGTAGCTCTTCCCAAAAGGCAGAGAAATAAATGATGAAGAACAGCTTGGATAGGAATCAACTTACAGATTAAAACACTTAAATTTTGGCCTCTACTTGGGTGCTGTGGAGATCTAGGCAGTACAGTCCATGGAGCCTGGAGAGCAAATCAAGAAGTCAACAAGTGTAGGTGTCTACACATTTTAGGTGTCTTGATCCACAAGCTGAGTCCCTATCTTTACATTGATATCATTGGGTTAGCTGTTGCAGACAGAACTATAGCAGTGAAGCTGCAGTTTTACTGGTGCAGAATCAGGGAACTTTTCAGACCTAACTTGTTGGAAGACACAGAAGACCAGGGCAGAGCAGCTGGCCAAAGGAGGCATCATGTGGGACAGTGCAGCCTGCTTGTTCTGGGATGTAACTTGCAGAGATTTTACAGCAAGCCTCCAGTAAGTTCTGTTTAATATCTGCAAATAGCACATTTCGAGCCTAATTAATCCTAGCTTCATTGACTTTCCGTCAGGATTAGCAGAATAGGGTCTTCTTGATTCTAGAGCTATGTTTTGCTTCTGCAGTCTTAATAAATTTAAAGTTTCTAGCCAGTCCATGGAAGGATTAAAATTCTTCACATGATCAAGCTGGAAAAAAAATGTTAGCACTGGCTATACAAACAGACTTTGATAAAATGTTCTAAAAACAGAAACAGTAGAAACAAATATGTAAGACTCAAAAGGAGAACTAGAAAAAGGAATTTGCCTTTCAGCCTTTTAAGAGAGATAAACTTATTAGCAACCGAAAACAGCATGTTATAATGGAAAGCATGAGGTAGACTTGGCTATCGGTATCATTCTTAGCTCACTTGCTTTATATCTTAAATAATAAAAAAAAAATCAAATATTTGAAAAGCGGTTTCAAGGTTTGCCCAAATGCAGATGTTAGAAGAATTTAATTAAAATAGACTTAAACCTAATTTTGGTAGGCACAAATACCTGTATGGAAAGAGCTGTATTCACTGAATCTGGATTCAAATGTCACACGTTGGAGTGACCTGACTGTGAAGCCAAATTATTAACCGGCACAGGAAGCATGCACAAAAACATTGGGCTCATTTTAGTTTAATTAAAAACTACAGGCTTGGGGCTCTTCAGGCAAATGAAGAGGTGACTGAAGTGTCATCTGTTACCTGGAGGCCACCAACCATAGCCATTGTCTGTGGGGTCCACTTAGGGCAAATGGGAGGTATTTTGGGCTATCAGAGCCCTCAGTGAAAACCTCACTCAAGGTCTGTTACAACAAGGCTCTTACCTCCCACTTGGTCTCTTCAATCTTTGGGAGAAACTCAGCCTGTTCCTTCTTGAAAGCCACAAATTTCTTCTCCAGCTCCTCTCGTTGCTGGAGGAGTTGTCCCATATCATCTTGGAGTTTTTTTTTCTCTTGCTGGAGCTTGAAGATTTGGAGCTGCAAGGCTTGCTGAGCCCGCTGCGCCTTTTTGGAGACCTGTTGCAATTTGTTGGCATAGTTTTGCCTCAGGTCCTCCATTTCCCTCTCCCAGATCTTCTGCTTCTCCTCAAACACTTGGAAGATGGCTGCCTCGCTTTTGTCCAAGTTCCTTCGCATCTGGAGGACCTCCTGCTCCTTCTCCCACAGCCGATCTTCCAGGTCTTGGATGATGTCGTCCGTTGAAGGTGAGTGGAAAGGCATCGTTTCATTGAGATGGTTCAGTCTGTTGAACGAAGAGGTGCTCTTGCTCGAAGACCGCCCGCTGTCTGAGGTAGATATCCCGTTGTATCCCACGATGTTCTTGTCCACGTAGGTTGTACCGATGCGGTTGATGTGGCTTGTGGAGGCGCTCATTGGACCCACGTGCTGGCTGTAGCCTGTCCCGTATGTGGGCAGGCTCGTTAACGAGTTACGGCCTGAATCCGAAAGGCCCCCCACTTGGTTTGTAGTCCTGTTAAGGCTGCTCTTGTCGAGTCCACTTTTGGGTGCAGATGGGCTATTGCTGTTGGCATGGTTCAAGCTCTTTCTGTTCTCTGTCACCCCGTTGCTCTGCGGTGGGCAGAGGTTCTGCATGGAATGGAAGTTTTTAGGAACTACTGGTTTAAAGGCTGAGGGTCTAACTAAGGGCTCATTGCTCTGCAAAAGGAAAAAGGACCACACATCAAACATAGCAGGAAGCTTGGTAACAACACACAAAAGAGATACATCGGCACAGGTTGGGGCTGATGGAGCCAAGACGTCTTGGGTTAGCTCGATATTTCTCAGCCTTATTACACCCTGGGCCATTTGGGATTTAAAATGAGGGACCTGTGGCCACTCATAGGGCAACACTTTCTCTTCCCTTTCCCCAACTGGAAAAAAAAATACTTGACTCACCCCAAATCTGCGTGAATTTTCTCTAAAATACTGCTTGGGTCCTCTTAGTGCTCTTTGCAAGAAAGGGCTGCCACCTGCCTAGCAGACCTGATCAAAACAACTCTTTGATATTGGCAGATTATATTTTGAAGGACTTGTGGCATTGAGGGTGCCTTTCCCTTTTGCTGAAAACTGAATTGAACCCTTGGATTAGCAGCCGTTTTGACCCAGGAGCACCACGTTTCCCTCCTGCCAGCAGTCATCTCTCCCCTGTGTGGACATCATGTCCTGCTTATGCTTGGACAGGAATAGGTAGGAGCTGTGACCTCAGCAGCTACACCAGGCAAGGAACATGCTGAAGCTGCTCTTCATTTGAATGTTTGTGTTTCCTGCAGCCATAAGCAGTGCTGCGGGGAGAATGGACCACAGCTGTAAAGGATTTGGAAAGGATTTTAAAACCTTGCACATTCCTCGCCCCGTGAATGCACCTACAGAAACAAAATTTTCCTCAAAATGAGATTGAGTCTCCCCTACTGCAGCCTGGGTTTCAGGTGAAAATTAACCCAGAGGAAGCTGCTTTGTATTAGCAAAGATGTTTTGAAAATGCCTTCCAGGAGAAACAGAATGAGCCTTGGTGAGCAGGCAAGGTTGTAGGCCAAAAACCTGGCACCTGGCATGTGGGACTGAGATGGACTACAGGGGCTGGTGGATTAACAACCCAGGAGACAAGGCCACCAAACGCTGCAGAAATAATACCACGCAAGGCAGCGTCCCAGGGCACAAATTATGGGAGTCGCTGGAGCAGAGCAGCAGGCTATATAAAACACTGCTGGCTCCGGGGCTCTGCTGCTCCAGGCCTGGGAGGTGTTTGCTCCCTGAAGCCGTTATAAGCCATGAGGACTGGGCTTGGATGGGTGATTACGCTTACAGGTGTCATTTTCAAGCCTTGTCAATTTGTCCCTCATACGGGGCACTGGGATTTTGAACAGATGCTCATAGCTGCTTTGAAGCAACACCTTTTGGTGGCAGTGAGGAGATTGCCTATAAATGGCACAAAACATAAGAGTGGGACTCAGATGCTGGACCTACCAAAATGAGAGCCGACTCCAGCTCCCTCCCTATCAATTGGGGAGGTAGGCATAGCATCTTGGGTAGGGTGGAATAGCCAGTGACTTAAATACAGGCTTAAATGAGCTGGAAACTTAGCTGTGGAAGACTAGCGATCATGCTCTTGGGTTCCTCAAGAACTAACATTCCCCTTTGGTCAACCCCCTAAAAGTAATAAGAATTGTATTATCTGTACATAAAAATGATTCCATCTACACAGTAAGAATTAGACTATCTATCTGTCAGGATTGCACTGTTGCCCAAGGCTTCCTGGTCTGTGTTTTTAGAGATGTGCCACAGTCATCACACTGCTCCAGGAGGTGCGGATTCTCACCTGGTCTAGTTTGCCGGAGATTGGCAATATCTTTGGTGGGTTACTGGGCTCTCGGTATTGGGGAGGAGGCGGCATGTTCTTCTCGTTGTTGGTGGTCACGTTCCCACAGATGTCCATCTTCACCTTCTCGCTCTTGCGCAGGTCGCCATTGATGTAGAGGGAATTGGAGACCTTCTCCGACCTGTATGTTTTCTCCTCGCCAGAGTAGCGGTTGGAGATCTCCCGTGTGGAGTATCCGTTGCGAGACCCCTCTGTCTGCCGGCTGCTGCTCTGCGTCCGGGTCCCCACGCTCTTCATGGCGAACTCTTGGTCGTTGGCAACTCCGCTGCCCACGCTCCCCATGGTGCTCTGGGAGGTGGGTTGGGATGGTCGGGGAGCAAAACTGTGGAAGTTCTCCGGGCTGGGGTAGGTTGGGTCACTAAGAACGGGCAGCGTCTCTAGCGTGGCCATGGCAGCGCAGAGGTGAGGTGGAGGCACAGGTCAGTGGCACTGGGAGAAGGAGGAAAAGGAAAGGACTGTTAAAGAGATGCCTTTTATCTACCGTACCCTTCGCAGATCAGCATTGTGCAGAGATGAGCAAATCTCTGGGCTGGGTGATGCAAGGACAGAAGCTGTCATGTCTCAGTATATGGTATGGAGCAGACGATGGGGCTGTCCTCCTCTCTGTGACCCCCAGCCCCCCTTGGAGGAGGAGTCCATGCTTGGAGGAGCACGCACTGGTCCCCCAAATCCCACTCACTGCTATGCAGAAGAGCTGCTCTTAAGCCTCTCAGTCCAAGGGTTGGGTGGTCCCAGCGGAGGGGGTTGCGTGGGTTTTAGTGGGCACAGCTCTACAGCATCGGTTGGACGTGACTATTTGCAGTTCCCAAGCTTGAATTATTTCTGTCACTTTTCCCAGGTTTGAACAAGTTTGTGTGGCCATGGGGATGGAAGGTTTCCAGCCCTGGTCCATCTGTAGGCTCATACACTATTGCCCCCTCCAGCGCATCCCTTAGGGGTGATTCAACAGGGCTTAAGCAACACGCTTTCCATCTCTTCCTTGGGAGTGTTGTCCCATGAACTTGAGCTTTTAAAAAGATGCTTTTGTCCAGGTGTCATCCTAAATTTTATTTTAAACCTTTATTCCCCTACTCCATTTTATTCTTACCTAAGGCTGCGCCTTGGATTGGCCAAAACTGTGGAGACAGTGCATAACATGCAGATAATGGCTTTAAAAGTTGTCTTTGACCTGGTCGAAGACATTGGGACCAGTCCTCACATGTCTGGATGCTGTTCCTCAGCTCTATCACCATCACAAATCCCAGTCCTGCAATTTCAGCTCTGGCTTCGTAGGTGCCCAGGCCTATTCACATCTGTGTTTTGGGGAAATTCTCCAAATACTCATTGTTGCATTGGTGCTGAATTTATTATCAGCTGGGGCAGTGAAGGTCCAGAGCTACTGGTGCTAAGACAGGTTTCACATGAGGACAATTTATAACTTCCTGAAAGGCCTTTTGAAAGTCCCAGCTGAAAATCAAGCTGTTTCTGCACTCTGGGACCCAGCAGTAATGGACCTGGTCTGCACTGCCCCACCACCCCCCTGAGCGTGACAAAGCCCCTGCAGTCATGCCCCAGCATGGAGTGGCACTAGGGGTGAAAAACCAACGTGGATTTATTTCTCTCAGCAGAATTTCTTTGGTTACAGAAACCCACAGGTTTTCCCTGATGTGTGTACCCATAAAGTAGGAGCGCTGGGGAAGCTTTGAACTGAGCTGGAGCAGAAGATGGAGATCTTGCAGAAAGTTACTGCATCCCCCACGATTCCCATTCCCTCCGCTGAGGTGTTAACTCGATCCTCTGTAATGCAATCAGCCCCACAAAGGTGTAAAATCTTATTTAAGGAAATAAAAAGACTCACAATGAATTTTTTTTTGGTTGCCTCAGTGAATAATGGAGAATTTGAACCCGTACCAGCTGAGGATCTCATTACCTGAGGGAAGGGAGAAGATGCATTGCAAAGTTTGGGTGACTGCAGTGAAACCTGAGGTCTCTGTATTTGGGGAAAGACTCTCACAGTTCAATTCAGTCACTGGTGCACGGGTGTCCAGGCCCCTGGGGGTTCTTTGTATCCTCCCAGTGCCCCTCCAGAAAGGCTCAGCTCTCCCTGGTGTCCTGCCTCGTATCTGTGCAGATGCCTCTGATACCTTCAGACTAGGCACGGCTGAACCAAGCCTGGAGGAGCAGGGTCAGTGGCACGTGGACGCTATAGACACTTAGCTGACCAGTGTCCACCCAACCCTCCTGAGTTCATTGGCTTGGTCCCCATGGGCCAGAAAGGCTGCTTTTTTTATTTTTTTCCCCAGGAGCCCTCAGTTCCAGGTTTCCCAGGATAAACCATCCTGGCAGCGTGGGGACTAAAGCAGGATTGAGGGGCAGTGGGAGGTGCAGGTTTCCCCCTGGAGAAAAGAGGGATAACAAAAGTGATGCCCTTTGGAGAGAGGTTCAGTGATGGGGGAGCTCAGGCAGGGCCAGAAGGGAGGGGAGATGGAGAAAATCCCCATTTCAGTGGGGTTTTCCCTCTTCCTGGGGTAGGGATGTTAAATCAGCCCTCCCCAAGTAAAGCAGGAGAGCTGGGTTTATTTCCCTGAAGAGCTAGCTTAGGTCTGGAGCTCAGCTCCGATGTGGCGTCTCAGTGGGTCTTGCTGTTTGCACTAATAATGGAATGGAAAAGAAAAATTAAAAAGGTTAAAGCAAGGTCTCTGCTGCTCGACTTTGCTTTTATTAAATTGCATTTCTGGAGGCTTCTGCCAGGCACGCTGCCTGTAGCCTCCTCCCTTTTTCGGGTGTCCTGATCTTCTCATAGAAAGCTGCCCTGTCTGAAATGTGGCCCGAGTGTCATGGGGCTAGCGGACAGATGTGGCAAACTGCTGTGCCGAAGGGAGAGGACACAGAGCTGATACCTACAGGGAGCTGGGAGAGCTCCTCTGGGGCAGAGCAGGGTAGGGAGGTGGTCACAGAGGGAAAAAGTGATTTAAGGAGGTGCTCTGGTGAAAGCCACCAT
Source organism: Ciconia boyciana (assembly GCF_034638445.1). Taxonomy (NCBI): domain Eukaryota; kingdom Metazoa; phylum Chordata; class Aves; order Ciconiiformes; family Ciconiidae; genus Ciconia; species Ciconia boyciana. Next base: position 3,382,248 of record NC_132938.1, on the reverse strand, counting down.
CCCAGCTGAACTCCTGTTCAGGTGTGAAGGAGCCTCCGTGGTCTGAGACACGCCAGATGTGCCCCATCATGGACAGGGGACAAGGCAGCTGCGAGGCAGAGGAGAACGTGCCTGGTGGTGTGACCTTCTCCATCCCCTTGCACTTCACCCCACCCAAGGAGGGTCCCCAGGGGACCTGCCCTGCTGAACCACCAGCAATACGAAGTGATGAGCGTTGGGTGAACATTATGACCTTCCTGCAGCTTGCAGCTTTGTCCCCCAACAGAGATGTCTCCATGTCACACACACTGGTTGAGGTCTAAAGGCCGAGCAGCAAACGAATATCACACAAGCATCGCACAGTGCAGCGTGGGGACCCACTACAATCAAAACATGTAAATATTTATCAGTCATAAGTAACAAAACCTCCACCAGCAGAGAGAGGTGTCCAGGTCTGGTCACGCATCTGGCGTGTGACATTTGGACACGTCTCCTTCCAACACACTGAGCAGGACTCAAAGGCTCACGACCGCACTGAACCCTAAAGGCACTTTCCAAAGAACAACACCATAAACAGTTCATGAGTGCACGAGGCCCGGGGATTAATCTAGGTGCCTGCTGGGCACCTGGAGACTTGGCTGAGCTACGGAGCGATGAGGAGGGATGGAGACTGCCCGTCTGAAGCCACACTCAACCCACGGTGCCTTTGGATTTTATTAGTCAAGGGAAGACTTTTTGTTCTGCTAATTTAGGAACAACCCGCCTTTCAGTGACTTTGGGATCTTTATAGGCCATGTCTTTTTTTATGGGACACCAGCCACCACAGGAGGGATGTGCTGGAAGGTCTCGGCTCCAGACAAGGGAAAGGCAGTGGCTGCATCGCCTCCACGCAGTCCTCCCCAGCCCCGCTCAACCGTCGGAGGAGAAATCCACGTTACCTTTTCCTCTCTGGGTAAATTCCACAGTGACATTTGCACATTTACATTGCCTTTCTGAGGGCAGGATGAGGTCACCGGAAAGTTTGATCCTTCCAAAAAAAAATAAAAAAAGCCAACACAACAACAAGTGGGGAAGGGAAGTGTCCTTATCCCAGCGAGAGCCACAGCCTGGACAGAGACGTGGCAATGTCCCCCAGGACACTTCTGAGGGCCTGCTCAGCCCTGTGGCATCTCTGTCATTGGTCTTCATCGGCAGAGTACCACAGCCTTTCTCTGCCCTTGGGGGCCTCCTGGCTCCCAGGCGGTGGTTTCCACATCAAGCAGGCTTCTCTTTAGGGCCATGTCCCAAGCCCACTGGGATGTTGAGCTGGCGTTCCCACTCAGTGCCAGCAACCCAAAAGCAGGGGGGGCTTCAGCTGCCTTCTCGGGATGTGGGATCAAAGCTGCACCACAGGGCCAGGCTCTGAAAATGGACCTTTTTCCTTTTTTTTTTTTTTCCTTTTAACTGGGAATCATCCAAGAAAATATTTTGAAAAAAATGGTTATTAGCTTATGTTTACTGTAAACCGGGATCTGATAAACCGAGCATACGGACAAGCATTACAAATATGTTATTAAGGAGATTCCAGAAGCGCCAACAGATCCCTGACAGTACAGCTTTGTTTGCCAAAAAGGGCCATTTTTTTTGAGAACAATGGCTCTCACTTTTGTGTCTTCTGGCCAGCTCCAGTTCCCAGTCAGGTTTTACCCGGGTCATTCGTCGGGTGAACTGCGATACGAAGTTCTGAGCACAGCAAGGTAAGGAATAATGCTGCCAGGCTCCAGCACAGAGCTGGAGGGTCTTTTTTGCTCCTTCCAGGTATGGAGGAATGCATGATTAAAAACTTCCCCAGGGCATTTCTCCTCCTTAAATCTCATAACCACCTCCCTCCCACGGCAACATGAACTAAAATTGGGTTTACGGGTGATTCCCAATGGGAGAAACAAGGATCCTGAGCCTGGCAGTCCATGAACACGGGGGGCTGAGGGAAGCTGAACTGGCTCGCCTTTACCAGCGTTTCACTCCCAAGTCCATCCTTTAGAAGGAAAGAGAAGTCATCTCCGAGCACGGCTGGGCTTGGAAGTGACCCCTGAGCCACGGCAGAGGGACAAAAGTGGCTTCCCCCGCCCCATGGTGGTGTGGAGGGGCTCCAGACAGGCGGAAAATCAAAGCAGGAGTTTTAAGCAACCTGCCAGCCACTGCCCTTTCCAGATGTTTTATCTTTTCAGATGTTACATCCCATCTGCAGTGGTGAGGAGGCACCAGGACCACCTCGTTCTTCATCCACACCAGGCTCTCAAGAAGACACCAGGTCTGTCCCACCTCCCGAGGAGGACCCAAATCACTCCTGAGTGACGTCCATCTGTCCATCCATCACAGCAGCCACCACCTCTGAGAGCTGACACTCAGCCTTTGCCGAGCTCCAGTTCCCCAGAGCCACATGGTTACAGCAGGAACCCAAGTGAAGGGACTTTCTGCAGACACAAAGGAGGAGAAGGGAACCCTTCCAGGACAACCACTGAGATAATTTCCCATTTCCCAGCATTACTGTGTTAATAAAAGCTGAAAAGGGTTTATTTGTCTGCCTGGACCAATTCAAAGCACCCTTCCTGGCAGGGATCTCCATGCCAGCACCTTACCTAGGAAGGGTGTCATGTCTCATCAGTACAGCCAGCCTCCTCTATGGCCGGGGATACCAGGACTTCATACAATGGTGCAGCTTCCCACCATCTCCGTATTGCACGACTTCCCCATCCTGTCCAACCGTGGCCTTGGAGACAGCAATATTTTTATGCCTGATGCAGAAAATCTGGGGTGAAATTTCCTTTTCCCCAGCTGTGGTGGGTAAAGTCTTCATGGCCACCTCTTACCATCGTTTCCTACCATGTCTGCAGCTCCAGGGGACCCCTAGATGCTATTGTAAATATAATAATCTGTAAAATAACTCCTGCGTCTTCACACTTGCTTTACCCAAACGAGTTAGCGAATGCCTTCCAGTTAGACAGAAGAAAAATTGCTTTCAGATAAGCAGATGAATGGTTAACTAAGCCTAGATTATGAAAGCCTGTCTCTGTTTCTGCCTGAGTAGGTTAATTGTTAACACTCTAGTAACAAAGGCCTTTGGGAGACATACCTAGGCACCGTGCCATGCAAGAAGGAAATCAATCACTGGTCTCGGGCAGAGCGAGCTCCAGCAAACAGCCCGAAAGCAAGGCAATGCCTTGGCACATGCACCATCCCAGGCATGTGGTCCCGGCAGGACGGGCAGCAAAGGCATCTGAAGGTCAAAAATTCTCCGCCCACCAATCGCAGTAACAGGTGTGCCCATGACCTTCAATAGTCAGGTTTGTTTGCGTCTGTTTTAATGAGCATGCAATTACCGACACAATAAAAACAAGCTTTTTTTTTGGGGGGGGGTAGGACCTACACCTGCGCTGTGTTTAGGGCTCTGGTGGCTCTCCAGTTTGTTGGCAGCGGTGCCAGGGAGCTGGTGTGGCTGGAGGGAAAAAGTTGTCACGTCCTGGGGTGGTGGAGCAGGTTAGAAACAGTCTAAAAGGGGTGAAAAATAATTTGCTATGATCGTTTCAGCTTCTTGAAGAAATATATATGGAGAGGGAAGGGGAGGCCAGTAATGGGTTAGCAGTGAGAAAATGGCTGTAGGGAGCAAAACCACCTTCATCCAGAGAAGCATTAACAAGCCCTGGAGGAAAAACACCTGAAAACCCAAGACCTGCAATCAGGCTGAGTGGATATATCTGTGGAAGGTGTTTGAGCCTGGGTCTCAGCAAAGCTACTGGCACCTCAAAGGTTGTTGCTTGGGCTGGTGTGGACACCGCATGTTCCCATGAGGCAGCTCCAGCAGCGATGGCGAGATGAGAGCCCACCTCCTGCTCCCTGCCTGGGCTGGGGAGGGTGGACATGGGCACAGGGGAGGACTGCTGCAGTTCTGGAGAAGGTCAGATGGACCTGCCTCCCTTCTCAGGGCTCCCATCTTGCCCTGTGAAATGCACTGCTTGCCTTAGTTGTACCACCATGCACCTCCGAGAAGGTTTTTGTCTTCCCACCAATTAGTTTCTGATGCAACTTGCAGTCACATTCCTCTTCTTCTCTGGGTTGAGCAAACAGCCCTCAGCCTCTCCGTGCACATCACATCCTCCAAAAAGACCATTCACCCTGCCTCCTGTGCGTCATGGGCCATCACGAGTTACCTCCTTACGACCCAAACCTGGACAAGAGCACTTCCACAACGTTCGGTTCAAGAGGCAGGGACACCACCGCTCCCCTCCCACCTGGCTCCAGCGCGTCAGCACCTCCTTTTCTTCTACACCCTTCTCAAGTTGCTTCGGTCTGAAGAGGGGAATAGAATGAGCTTTTCCCATCCCTCACAGGCATTTTTTCCAGCCCTCAAATAATTCTTGTGGCTCTTTTCTGCACCTCCTCCAACTTTTTTTCGCCCCCTCTGACATCCTGGCTTAGTGGTTGCCAGGTTTTCCTCCACCGCTGAAATATGGCACGAAAGCACTTGAACCTGTCTGCGAAAACATGTCAGGCTTTTCAACCACAAGCTTTTTCCATAACCAAAAGCCAGACGATGTCAGACGAACAACTCCCACTGCTTCCCTAGGACACGAACCTCTCTTTTCCCATTTATTCCTGCCAAAGGAAATGGGAGCTTTGCGATGGGGAGCTCTTCCCCCCATTTGGGGCCAAAAAGCAAACTCGGGAAGGCAGATTGGAGGGTCAAGGAGTGCCAAGTTCTTGTAGCCACCTTCAGATACCTCTTTGGCCAGGGGCTTGCTGCATGTCTGCACATCTTGCATCCATCTGTGCAAAGGCTTTATGGTTGCTGCTGGGCTACAAAGAGGTGGACAAGCCCTCGGTGCAAGGGCAGAGTCCAAACTCCAGCAGGACATTGTCCAGCATCTCCTAGGGCTCAGCTGAGCTGTGCTTTGAGCCTCAGCCCCTTTTGCACCATGAGGTGTTTAGGGCTGTTGGACCGAGTCACTGCAAATCTGTGCTGTAAGCCACATCCAGGCTGGAGAAGTCCCATCATTGCATTTTAAGGAGGTTTAGAAAGAGGCTCCTGGCTGCGATGAGCAGGGCGATGGCATGTAGTGAATGCACCAGTCCTGCTCAGGGCATTAGATATTTGCTAATGTTAATGTTAATGTTAATGTTAACGTTAAGAAGGGCTGATTTGCTAGGGCTGTTCTCCAGCGAGATACATCAATGCTGCTCGTCTGTCCTGCATCTCTGCCCAGGGCTTGCAGGGAGGTGTTGGTTAGGAGCTGCATGATACTTAAGCTCTGCTGCTGGCTTTGCATGCAAAAGTGAGTGGAAAGTTGTTTTCTCTCCCCAAGACCCTGTGGTTTGAGAGAGCCCTGCAGTTTTTCCCTTGGAGCCAGGCAAATCCCCTGGGGAACTGCAGGAATCATGGCCCATAACCAGCTTTCCATCGAGTCCCTGCTGCAGGAGAGATCCCATCCCGATATGCTGCTGGTCGGCTCTCTCCATGGCCTGATCCAGCTCACAAATCTGGCAGAAAGTCAACCCAAACCAGCAAGCAGTTTGCTGCTGCGTCAGCAGCTTCCAGCCAGTTCACTGAGGACTCAGCCAGGACCAAAGGGCCATGGTCAGGGTAGAGGAGCAGAGAGTGTGGGCAGGAGCAAACCCCACCAGAAAGGGGTTTTGGAGACCTCAGCAAGGACCAGCTCCTGACTGCAGCCCGGGATGCTTTGCAGAGACCTTTGTAGCTCTGCCCCCCGAGGACGGGGTGTTTAGCTAGAAGCAAGGAAGGCATTAATTCAGAAAGCAAAGCAACAACAAAGCCATACTAGATGCCTTCTCCTGGGAGCAACGTCCATGTGTCCTAAGGCTATTTCCTATCGCATTCTGTTGCAGGCATGCAACCGCAGAAATCTGTCCTGAAGCTCTGTGCTACAATCCTGGTTCGGGAGTCCTGCCAAGGAACATCCAATTCGGGAAGATGGGGACCATCCCATCCTTCTATGACGCCCCACTTTCCAATGACACCTCCTGTCCGCACAGGGACCCACAGCATCCTCAGAATAACTGGGCCCAGTTAAAAGCCGTCAGCCCCCCCAGTACGTAGCTATTTCTGAGACGCGAGGGCCATACTTTGCTTTTCTATCCTGCAAATGTAGCAGCATCGGGTGGGGGTGGCAGGATTCGGGGCAGGGAGGTCCCTGTTTCGGGGGCTGCGCTTTCTTGGGCTGATGTGGGAAATAAAAGCAAGTGGCTTAGAAACATTTCCTTTTCCTTTCCGCCTGCTAATGAGATAATTACAGCCTTTTGTATTCTGGGAAACTACTTTCTCATTATGGGCAGCATCAGCTATTTACATAATAAGCCTGAAACAAAAGAGACGAGATGAAAAGACCCAGGCAGCTCTTCCGAGGGAGAGCCCGTGGGATGATGGCTTTCTCCATCCCCAGGGTCCCTCTGCTGAGGTCCAGAGCAGGTGGCAGCACTTGGTGTGGGATGTCCCCAGCACGGGATGCTGCTCGCTCTCAGCTGCGAAGGTCCCCGGGGTCCCCAGAACCGGCCTGACGCACTCTCATAAACCACGCTTCGTGAGTCCCTTTGCCGAAGGATTTGGGAGGGGTGGCTGTGGATCGAGACCCCATGTGCGGGCGGAGGGGAGAGCCGTGTCAGCTCTGCCCTGATGTGGTCAGCATATGTGGGGCTTGCAGTGACACCCTGGGACGAGTCCCACCACCTGAGGATATATGGGTACCAAACTGGCCCATCCCCTGTCCTATCTCCCATGTCCCATTTTCCCCATGCCCCCAGCCGTCGCTGAGGGACATGCCGAGTACCAGCCTCTCCCATCCCATGTCCCATGTCCTGGTTCCTTGTCCCACCTGCTGGCCAAGGGACATGTTGAGTACCAACCTGTCCCATCCCAGTTCCCTGTCCCCCCCAGCTGGCCAAGGGACACTTTGGGTACCAGACTGTACCATCCCATGTCCCACATCCCAGTTCCCTTTTCCCCCAGCTGGCCAAGGGACACGCTGGGTACCAACCTGTCCCATCCCACATCCCATGTCCCATTTTCCATGTCCTCACAGCTGGCCAAGGGACACGTTGGGTACCAGACTGTTCCATCCCATGTCCCATGTCCCATTTTCCATGTCCTCACAGCTGGCCAAGGGACACATTGGGTACCAACCTGTCCCATCCCACGTCCCATGTCCCGTTTCCCTCTCCCCCCAGCTGGCCAAGGGACACATTGGGTGCCAACCTGTCCCATCCCACGTCCCAGTTCCCTGCCCACACAGCTGGCTAGGGGACACTGGGTACCAAACTGTCCCATCCCACATCCCACTGCCCTGTCCCCCCAGCTGTCCAAGGGACACTCTGTGTACCAAATTGTCCCAGCCAGCCTGCCAACCGGCCACCTCCCTTCCTCAATAAAGGCCCCATTGTTCTCCCCCGACAAAGCCTGAATAGTGCAGCTTGCTCCACCTTCCCCCAGCTAATCCTCCTGCTTTGCTATCAGTTTTCCTCCTCGACTGGTCGCTGTGTTTAAGGGACACGCTCCACCGACACCCCTCCCTGTCCCCGTCCCCCAGGAAGTAGCAGGAAGAGGAATCACAGCAAAGCACAGCTGAAACCTCCACCGCAGAGCACATGGCCTTGGCTCTGTGCCCTCCTGCCTGTTGCCCTTCCCTCTCCGCTCCCCGGGGGTGCTCCTGGAATGGACACCCCCCCCCCCCATGTATGTGCTACACCCGGGCTGTGCCTCTGTCACACGCAGTGACACAAGAGTCCCTGTCTGCATTCACTGCCCTTTGCTGCAGCAGCTGCACTCCTCCCCAGGAGTGATGAGGATGAGGATGATGAAGAGCACCAGAGGCTTGTGCTGGGTCCATGCTTGTGGACCATGCTGCTGCCCCAGAGCATCCCCCTACAAGCACGAGGTTTGGAGAGCCCGGAAGCTACTTGGAAACCCCTTATTGACAGCAAAAAAAAATAATCAATAAATCAATCTGGGCATTACTATTCCTCATCCAGAACAAGTTGCTCCGCCTGTCCCAAGCCCAATCCCACCACAGCTCATTTCAGGGTGTTCCCAGTTTTAATCCACAGGATTTTCTGGATCCAAAAGAGCAGACAAAGGTGTGGAATAAAAGGCTAAGCGCCTGGCAGGCTGCACCGGTCTTGAGCTACTCCAATACGAAAAGAAATCAAAATTGCTCTGGAGGCTGAGGCAAGGTTGGCAAAGCCCCAGAGAAACCTCAGCGGGTGACGTGGAGATGTCATGTGGTGCTCTGCGATTTGTGTGGGGTCCCAGGGAGGCTTTCCAGTCTCCATCCTTGCAGGTTTTCAAGTCCTGAATGGACCAAGTAGGGTCCGGCCTCGTAGCTGAGCCTGCCTTGAGTGGCAAGGTGGCCTGAAGACCCCTGAGGTCCCTTCCACCATGAATTATCCTGCCATGGAGGATGGAGGTTTTGGCAAGCTGCCCCAGGGCTGTCCACAGGCGTTGCCCTGGCTGGGGCAATGGGGCCACGTTGCTGGCACAGTCCTCATCCTCAAGGGGCATTTTCCCCCCTTTCCTGGGCTGCTATCAGACCTCTGGTTTTGGATTCAGGCTGGCATCCTCCAGGATGCACCCAGGGGCATGTAGGAGGGATTTTCCATTACATGGCATGTCTGTCCCCATTGTCCCAAGGAGCGGAGAGTGCCAGCGGGACAGGATGGTTTCAAGCTCAGCCCAAACTGCCAACCCAAATCCTACGTGTCCATCAGGAAGGGTTTGGACATGGTCTCATCCGTGCCCACCTACCCTTGTGGTTGCCCCCAGAGGATGCTCAGCACTGGCTGCGGGCTAGTCATCGTCCCCAGTGCAGTCACGGTGACAGCCACTGCCCAGAGAACACCAGCTTTGGTGGCATAAGGAAAGCTCCCTGAATTCACTCGGCACGGGGGAAGGATGGTTTGATGGAGCAGCCTCGGTGCTGGCTGCAGGGCTGGGGAGTCTGGGATGCTCCAAGCTGCAGGCTGGACCACTTGAAGTCATCCCAGCCCTCTGTGCCTCAGTTTCCCCTTATTAAGGGGCCGCCTCCTCAGCAAGGTGGCTGGAGATGAGCTGCTGCTGGTTGAGCCCGTGCTGCTGCCTGATGTGGATTATTGCAGCAGGGGGCACAGGGGAGCTCCTGGCCCATCACAGAGTGCTGGCACGGTGCTGCTGTCCCCTGAAAGTCCCCCAGCAGGGAGCTACATCCCTTGCCTGGCACCCCAGCTACTGCCTGAGCATCCTCATCTGGCCCCACATCTCAAATCTTGGGGGATCTCGTGTGATCCCCTGCTACAGACCTGCTCCTTGGCCCTGAACGCCTTGCGGTGGGAGCAGGAGGACCCCTCTCGGCACCAGACCCCCCCTCCCCCATGCATGATTTAGACCCCTGCCCTGGCCTGAGCATTGCCAGGGGGAGGCCTGATCCTGCCCTTTGGGGTGAGCCATCATCTCCGGAGAGGTGCCAAGCAGCCGTCCCCATGGCCCCTGCCTGGCTCTGCCATCCCCAGACCTTGCCCAAACCTCTGTCCCAGCAGGAAGGACAACAAGAGGACCTGCCACCAGCTCCCACCCGCTGCCCACGCCGCTGACCCGGCTGCTATTTATCATTAACTTGCCCTGAGGAATTTCAAGGGCGCGGAGCCAGCCCGGGATGTGCTTGCTCCTTCCCCGACACCGCGCTCGGAGCAAGCCCCCATGGTGTCCCCACCGCCGGGGGTAGCGCCGCTAACCAGAGCAGTGCCCCAAAACCCATTGGGGTGCAAGGTCCCGGTGCTGGTGGGTGCCAGCCGGAGCCAGGGTGAGTTTATAGCAGGGGGGAAATAGCAGCTCTCCCCACCCTGAGCAGCCCACCTCCGTGCACCCCATCTTTGCTATGACTCCCAGAGCAGATGCAGCCCAGCGGGTACGTCCCACCCTTTAAAAGTAGTGGGTCCCACCAGCTCAACACCGAGCTAATCCCCCTTCTCCCCCTTCGTTCCCCTGCCTGGCCCCTTTCTGGGCTCAAACAAAGACACCCAGTGAGAGGGGGAAGGAGAGGAAAGGAAAGACCCCCCCAAAAGCCGGCACCCACCGGGATTTACCTGGGCAGCCCAGGGGTGCATCCTCCAGCTCCCCGTCCTCCGCAGGTCTCGATGTTCATCGTCTCCCTGCTTGGTAATCCAGGAAAAACCCTAAAATAATACCTGCGGAGAGCAACCTGCTGCTGGGCTGGGGCCAAGGGCCGCACTGTGCCTAGCCTGATTGGCCATTGCTGGCCCACGCCTGCGGGATCTTAACTCTTTCTTCCCATCGGGGTGGAGATGAGCCTCGTGTCCTCAAATGGGGACTTTGGGGTCCGACAGCTTGGTTTTGCTCAAAGGGGGATTTGGGGGTGTCTTAACGGCTTGTTTTTGCTCAGACAGGGATTTTGGGGTCTAACGACTTGGTTTTTTTCAAATGGGGATTTTGGGGTGTGACAGCTTGGTTTTGCTCAAATTGGGATTTGGGGGTGTCTAATGGCTTGGTTTTGCTCAAACAGGGGTTTTGGGGTCTGATTGCTTGGTTTTTTTCAAATGGGAATTTTGGGGTCCGATGGCTTGTTTTTACTCAAATGGGGATTTTGGGGTCTGGCTGCCTGTTTTTTTTCAAATGGGGATTTTGGGGTCTGGCTGCTTGTTTTTGCACAAATGGGGATTTGGGTGTCTGACATCTTGCTTTTGCTCAAACAGGGGTTTTGAGGTCCAATAGATTGGTTTTGTTCAAATGGAGATTTTGTGGTCCAACAGCTAGGTTTTTTTCAAGGAGGGATTTTGGGGTCTGACAGCTTGGTTTTGCTCAAATAGGGATTGGGGGGGGTCCAACAGCTGTTTTTTTTTTCAAAAAGGGATTTTGGGGTCCGATGGCTTGTTTTTGCTCAGACTATTATTTGGGTTCTTCCCAGCACAGGAACCCTCTCCTCAACTTTCCCATCCCGATGGGGATGCTTCCCAGCTGCGTGGCTGAAGCGAGAGCCCATTCACCGTGGAGAGAGGGGCAGAGAGCACAAGTCCAGCCTGGTAACTTTGAGGCAGCCTCAGCTTTTCTTTTCGAGGAGGTTTGGGTTAATTGATATCCTAAATCTCACTGAAGCACACCAGAGAGGCAGACTGACGCCCAGAAAGACCACATTTTATATGCCAACACTGGCCCATCTCAACCCCAAACTCCCTGATAAAGCCGTGCACATATGAAACAACCAAATAAAAAGTTTGGGAGGGATTTGATCCTGCTGTAGCCCATCAACGTTTCAGCACAGAGAAAATGGAAAGGGGCAGTCATTTTCTCCCTTGGCTATTGCAGACGAGGAAGCAAGCGTTAGACGGTCCATCTGTCCGTCTGTCGTCCCGTAACTTTGGCATATTCTGGCTGGTTTCAGCCTGTTCGGACAAATGGGATGATGCTCTTCACCCCAGAAGCTGGACCTGGATCCTGCCCTCCCTCCTTTGCCATCATTATTTGCCATCCGACCCCCCCCATCTTTCAGAGCAGAGCCCTGGTGATACAGGATGGTCCAGCTCCTTCTCCTCCATCCCTGGCCACCAGCACTGTGGCGGGAGAGCAATCAGGCTTCCCATCAGGGGCCAGCGGCCTCAGCACTTATATTGGATTATTTGCAGTTGTGAAGGGAGTGCAACAAGGGAAATAAAGCTACACAAAGCTGCTGCTAATTTAGACTTATTTGCTCAAGTGAATTTTCTATTGGCAGGATGTCTGCATATCAAAGGAGTCCCCGGTTGCAGCCTCGCAAACATAGCATCGTCAACGGTGGGCTAATAGCAGCAAGAACAGTAAAATAGCAATAATGTGAACAATAATCAAATATGGGTTACGCATGCATTTAAACCATGGCAAAATGCACTGCTGGGGTGCATGGGGAAGGTGTAAATTATACCAAAATGGATTCCTGCAGAGACTCAAGCTCTTAATTTTGCCCTTTGACTTCAGAAGGGAAGACTTCCAAGAAACTGGCTGGTTTATACATTGCTAGAAGAGATTCCCAGCAGCAGGATGCACGGCATGCACCTTAGAAATAACCACGCATATAGCAAGCCCTTTCCATCCCAGGGACAGCTCTTGCAATAACCAGAGCTGACCCAGGAGCTTCATCAGGGCACGGACCCTTCCCACCAGTGGGATCTGGTGAAGCTGCCCAAGCAAAGGAGCCCTTGGCTGCACCGCGTGGAGCTGCAGCATCCCCCAGGCTCAGCAGATCTCGCAGGAGACAGGCAGTTTCCTGACATTACAGCTGGTTAAGGCTGTGCTCATTCTCTCTTTGGGAGTTGTGTTATGTCTTAGCGCTTCCCACAGATGAATAAATCATGATGGAAGAGGCTTTGGAGAATGCTGGAAACGCCAGGATAACCCGTGCTCCTGGCGCTCTCAGGCAAGTCATAAACTTTTGAACCCTGAACTCCTATTTCTAACTCGGTTAGAAACTCCGGGTTGCTGAGATATAAACCTCTCTACCCACCAAGCTCACCTCCACTAAAGCCCCTCCACCACCTCTGAGAGCAAACAGAGACCCCCCAGTTCGCAACCAGCACCCCATTATGCAGGGGCTCCAGGCCGTCATGTTTCCCTGTCCCCAAGGGACAGAACCACCAAGACTTGGTCTCATCTCTTTGAGGGGTTTTATCCATCTCTGTGCTGCCCTTTTTGGGCAGCCATGGTCAGACTGTGCACCCAGACCCAATCACCTGTGGTGCCTTCAGGTGGTGGTCCCCGTTCCCCATCATGGCAGACTCTGTCTGGAGAACCACAGGTCTAACGATGGGTTCTTAATTGCCATTTAAATTAGACAAGATCATCGTTATCAACACAACTTGCAAGAGATTTTCTTTCCGAGACTCGTCTCGTGGGGAACCTGGGTAACTAATGGTGAGCACGGTATCCATCAGAGCATCTCGGACAGCAGGTCTTCGATGCCCTTTTGGTGGGACAGGCAGCTCCTGTCTCAATCCCTGCCCAGACTGCTCTCTCCCACGTAGCCTCCTGAGATGGGTCAAAAGTTGCCATAATCCTCAGCTCGGTTGCTGTTCAGCTGCTCCTGTGCTGGGGCCAGCCAGGAGCAGAGGTGATGACACTCCAGGAGATATTTTCTCCTCCTGTTTCAGCCAGCCAGAATCAAGATGTCTGGGCGAAGGGGACCTGGAAAATTTGTCTGAGAGCGTGAGGTACAGCTCGCCCATTTGGGGGAAGTCTGGAGCCTCAAGCTGTGTGGAGCCACAGGTGGGAAGCAGAAACCAATTGGGAGCTGGAGACTGAGCTCAGACTCAAATACAGCGAGTGCTCTACAGAGCCCATCAAACAAGGTGACCTCCAGCCTGGTATTACAGGGTTAGGGGTTACCCACCTAAAAAGCTTTCCCTACCCAGCCACGATGGACTGGCCTCCTTCTGCCTGGGGGAAGAGGCTTTGAACGTCCACCCGGACCCCAAACTACATCCCTCAAAGGCCTCTTGAAGCCGGTTACATCCTTGCCCCTTTCTCCCTCAGTTCAACAGCGAGGAAGGCTGTTGTTGCACATGGCTCATGTTGAGGGATGCACAGCATCCATCGCTCCCAGCTTCCAGTTTAATCCTTTTGGGTGAAAAATTATGGCCATGGTTTTCCCTGTTGAGCCGTGGTAGACGGCTCGGGATCAGCCCTCTGTCCGGCTAAATGCAGCGCATCCCACTCCGGTTTCACCGTGGGGCTACGGCATCAATGCCAGTCTTTGTCCCCAAACAGCCAAGAGAAACACAGCAGCCCCCAGGCAGCACCCCCAGACATCACCACCGGCCCCCCCATTTCATGCACATCCCTTCCCTCGGTGGGAGGAAGGTCTGCCCTGACTTTCCCACCTCCAGCACCTCATGCCAGGGCAGCAGCTCCTCTCCAAACCTCCCTTTCCCTACCAGGCTGAAGTTGTTCATGACACCGTGATGCCCGTGCCACGAAGGTGACAGATCTCCAGCACAAGTCCTGAGGCTGCAAAGTGTTTAAGCAGCATAGAGCAGGTTAAAGTTATGAGGGTTTGCAGCTTTGGGTAAAGCCACAACAAAATAAGCACCTGTAGCTTCAAAAAAAAAAAAAAAGAAAGAAAGAAAAAAGGAAAGAAGCAGATCCTCTTTCTCTACTCAATGGATCCCTTGGACTGGCTGCTGTCAAATGCGACCCGGGGGACTCCTGTTGAGCTTTTCTCTTCTGCAGAAAAATTCTCCTGTTTGAGAATTATTTCTGTGGAAACGTTCTGGGGTTTTAGGGGTTTTTTTTGGAGGTGGGTTTTTTTTCAGTGAAATTATTTTTTTTCAATGCCTTCTCCTTCCCTTGAATAAAATAAAATTCAGTTTTCAGAAATAAAAATACTGGGTTTTTTTCTGTTTTTTCCTCAAAGCCTTCTTCCTCTTGAGGAAAGGAAAAATTAACCCTAACAAAACCCAAGCTCTTTGTCCCCCAGATCCTTTTTTTTCTTTTTCCTTTTCCTTGCAGAATTGGCATGCTCTGAGCATCTTCCCTGGCAGGGTGATTTCACTCCTCTTGGAGCCATTTCATTTCAAGATCCCAAAGCTCTTTGAGGTCCCCGGACTGCAGCTGCAGAAGTGGTTAAGTGTTTTCTGCGCTGATCGGAGAAGGAGCAAAATGTCAGCTGCAGTGAGGTCTGAAGGAGCATCACTGGCCAAGGACTTTCCCTGGGGAATGGCGGGCAGAAAGCATCGATGTGCTCGGGCACGCGGCGAGGCGGGGGTGGAGATGGAAATGGGAGCAGAGACGCCTGGCTCCCTGCATCATGATTTCTTCCTTAAAAGCTCTGGGGAGCAGCTTCTCAGTGCAAAACAGCCTGATGTGAGCAAGAGCCTTCCTCCTCTCTCCCCCTAGACTCCTTTATTTACAGGGAACGTAATTTTCAAAGCCTTGAGGAGCAGAAAAATCTCCTAAATGAGGGTCCCCTGGCTATTGCACATACTTTCAGGTCATGAGTGAGGTGGAGGTGTCTCCATCCTGGGATGTCTTCATGCCTTGGCTGGGCAATGCCAAGACCAACCTGGTCTAGTGATGATGATAGTCCCACACAGGCTGTGGAGCTGGGCTGGAGACTTCCGGAGCTTTCCAACCAGCATCACAGCAACTTCAGACCTCAGCTGTGAACTGATTGCACTTGTAATAAGTGCTTGACATCCAGCAGGTTGCACGCTGAAAGCAGATCTCGTGTGGTACCTCCAAATCAGCCTTTGTTTGAAGCTCTTCCCCAGTATCAGTTATTAGAGCAGAGATTTCCAGCCTGGTCTTTGGAGAAAGGAACTGAGCCTGCTTTCTGTGACAGTCAATGGGTATTGAACATCCAAGGGCTTCCCTATGTTGCTGGAGAGATGCTGCTTCGTCTGGTTGTTGTGGGTGTCTTGCAGGGATCATAGGGACCATAGCCAAACGGGCAGCGTGCTCCTGGTAGGGTGGTATGGCTATGCCATGCCAGAAAATTCAGCCTTACTGGTAGGAAAGCTGATAAAATCACCACCAGTCTGCCCAACCTGAGCAAGCTCTGTGGCTGAGCTCCTAGGAAAAAAAGTCATGTGAACACCCAGTATTTATTTACACTAGAAGAAACTGTTGATGGCTTACGTGATATAAAAGCCTTCCCTGTACCAGGAGGTTCACCTGCACCAGTGTTTGCACAATGAGATCCCACCATTGTGCTGGTCTGGCAGTTAAAATGCTGAGAGGGGTTGTTCCTGCTCATTAAGTGGAATAATTTGAGCCCATGTGAGGCCCCTTCATACCCACACAGAGGTGTGGATGGGAGAGATTCTTCTCCAAGCTGCCGCAGGGGACTGGCGGGGGTTCCCGAGGCTGGGTTGGCACTGCAAAGCTGGGTTGATGCCATCTGCTATGACGGGGGACACCTTCTATCTCCAATCCACGCAACATCTGCCCGCTCAGCTTGAGGCAACAGGAACAAGCCAAAAGTCTCTGGTTTATGTCATCCAGAGAGATGGTTTCCTATTCTGGCAAAAACATCCCTGCTGGTATAAGCTGTCTCCTCCTGTATCGACACAGGGCAGACAAAGCCTCTGCAGCGCTGGCAAGCCCCAGCCTGGTGCATCGCCCCGGTCTTCCCGAAAATCAGGATAGGCTCCTGCATCTCCAGCTGTGGGTGCTGAAAGCCCGGCGTGTGTGCTGGGATGCTCCGGCGCGGTGGCTTGGCCATGCTATGTAGGTCAGGTCTGAGCTGCATGGGGGGAACATGTGATGCTCCATAAAAGCTAGTCCTAACCATATGGCACTCCTGTCCTGTGCCTGCTCATCATAACTGAAGAAATGCACATTAAATGACCACCTTCCGTCCTGCAGCTCATGAGAGGAGCGAGTGAGGCAGGGTTTTGTTCACCAACCCTTCAAACCACACAGCCTCTGCAGGGCAGGGAGGGAGCCTGTTTCTCTCACAGGAGCTCGAAACACATTAATGCTGGCCAAGACCCTCATCTAAAACTTATGAGCTGAAAAAAAAAGTATGTGAGTGAGCAATGTTGTCCTTTTTCCCTGCTCTTACTTCACGCCTTGGCTGAACAACCCCAGGAGAGGCAGCAATGGTGGCAATGCTGACGGAGTCTCCAACAGGCAGTGGCCAATGCTCCTTGAGAAAGCCAGGCGTTACCAGGTTTCCCAACTAATTTCTAGACCGGAGAAGCTTGCTTGAACATCCTTGGGTGGTTATCCAGAATGAAGGAAGCAAATGTCCCAGTCACAGTACCAAAGCAGCAGGCTAGGTCTGCTAAAAATAAATTGGAGCATGATAAATTGCCACCAGGAGGGCTAAATTTCCACTGAAATCACCAGGTCAGCACGTATCCTGTTTGAAAGTGCCATTTCTGTCCACATTGGGATTCAGGGATCTGGCACAGCCCCCTTGGCTCAGGGTGGAAGGTTTTTTTCAGCATTACAAGGGAGGAACACTGGGGCTAGATCCTCAGTTGTGTGTATGCATGGTGCCCAGTCCACCCGCACTGTCCCCGTCCACCCGCTCCACCTCCATCCTGGCCAACCTCTCTGGGCAAGACGAGGTGGCTGAATGGCTTCAGCAAAAGCAGAAGCAAGAGGGTCCTCTAGCCCTGGGAAGAAGGAGCTTCTGGAGGGGTGGTGGAGGACCAAGCAGGAAGCCTGGAGCACCTCTGTGGTGCCTACCAAGCCTCTCTATATAGGACCCAAGGTCTACACTCCCTTTCCAGTCCACGGGGATCCAGCCAACACAGTCCACGGACCACAGGGAGGGATTTGGCTGATTGAAGGTGGGTGTGGGCTGAAATGCCATTTAAATCCATGACCAGCTAATGGCCCTGGGCTCCATTGGGAGCTTACAGTTTGCGGTTCATAAATGCCATGAATACAACAAACACATCCCCCAGCTATTGCCTTCCCCATGGCTTCCTTGTCCTCCGAGAAATGTGGGTATTCCCTGCCCTGAAGACAAATTCCTCTGCAGGTGCTGGCACTGGACCGTGTCTGGAAACAAGTTTCCCCAGTGGGTGAACCAGTGGTTTTGTTTCTGCTCCCAGCTCTCTCGCTTCCTTTTCTTTAGACTGTACATGGCCAATTCCCCCTTTCTCAGCTCTCTAAACTCTGCCTGGGGTCTGCTTCCCGGCCACCGAAGGCTTCAGGCCTGCTTCATCTCCAGGCTTGTCCTCCTCAAGCCATGCACTGGCTCAGATGCTGTGCAGAGAAAATGAGGAGGAAAGGTCTTCATGACCGAGTTTTGCAACCTCAACTGGTGACAGGATGGCCCAGAGCTAGGAGTCACCTCTCCCTATCATGTATTAGTCCTAAAACACAGCAAGAAAGGACCCAGGTTTGACCAGGCAAGTGGGATGGAAGAGGGTAGGAGCAGAAGGGTGCACAGCCATAATACGTGCTGCAGATACAGGGTGATGCCTCCAGGATGTTTATCGACCTTTTCTCCTGAATATTTGCAGTCAAGGTGGGGTTCACTGGTCATGTCAGAGGATTGTGTCCCCTGTGACCAGCACTGGTGGTGGAGGAAGCCTAGGTCCTGGAGACACCCACATCTCTGACCTCTGTTGCCCATCCAGCCACAGGAGAAAGGCAGTGGGACAGAGAGAATTTGAAGCAATAAAACCCAAAACCTCAGAAAGGATCCACAGGCAAAAATCACTCTGGTTTGGAAGCATTTTTGGCTGGAGATCTGCAGTCATGCTGTGATTTCACCCTGGCAGAGTGACTTTGTGGGTTCCCTGGGAGATCTTTGTGCACCCTGGAGCAACCTTTGGAGCAACTGAAGCGTTTGTGTCCCACCAAGCCTTCATCCCTGCAATGACAAACCAGCTTTCTTCTGCGGTTTGATTGCAGCCTCGGCATCCCCCAGCCTCTCCTCGGGGCTCTGGGGGCCGGTGCCGGCCCGGGGAGGGGGCAGCGAGCTCTCCATGCAGGTGCTCCTCCGCGACATGCTGGATGGAGCAGATGGCTGCCCATCATCCACTGATGTCCAAGCCACAGTAGATGCCAGGACTGGGGGGAGACCTGGCCCTGATGTGACCCCCTTCCAGTCCATCAGGTGGAAAGGTGGACAGGGACCTTTTCCCAGACCTGCTGAAGCCAATGCAGCAGATGCAAAGCCAATAACTCCTTTTGCTCCTTCATTGACGAGGTGGACGGGGAAACCCAGGAATGGGCTTTCTACAAGACTGCCCTTCTGCTTCCTGTCCAGTTGGCCTACTGACCTCACCCCATCACCTTCTGAATAAGCCGTAGAGAGTTTAGGGTGAAAAATGAAACAAGAAGTTGAGGAGAAAGTAGGGGATGGGCCAGAGAGGGAAAATTTCCATAACTGCATAATAACAGCTGATTACATAAGGGCATCTTGCGTCATCTGTGGCTGGCATCTCCGGAGAAGTAATTACATCTGCACCACACATCTAAAGAAAATATTATCACGTTAGCTTCCAAATCCTATAATTAGCTCTCGCAAGATATGTGCCAGGGACTTTATCATTTCGTATACATTGGCTATAGAGCTAGACACAGATATACAGATTTTTTTTTATTTGCCAGCTAGGAAAATATTTGGAGTTTAGTGTGGCAGCTGACCCGAGTCCCCGTGGAAAGGGTGTCTCTGAGGTTTTGAAGCGGTGTGTGAAGAGTGAAATATTTTCGCCGTCTCCCTCGGTGCCTGCCGGGCTGGCGGGGATCTAGTGGGAGGGCAGGAACGGCAAAGTCAGGGCTTGGCTTTCCCTCCTCCTTCAAATGCTCTTTAATTTCTACCCTGGTGCTGCGAACCTTGGGAAGCCATTTTTCCCTTGCTAAATAAATGACCTGATTTGCAGGGAGGTGTTGCTCTCATGGATTTCTGGGCTCTCTGCTCCGTTGTATTAAACAAACCCTTTTGCTCGCCCAGCTTTGGACTTTGAACACTTCTCTCTTCCCACCAGATCCTCTGCAAAAGGAAAATAATGCTTTGAAATGGATGCAGAGGTTGCAAATGACTTGGTTTGATGGTGGCCTTTTCATGGGCTCTGTCTTGCTTGGGGAGCCGGAGACAGCCACAGGACAAGGCTCCGCTCTCCGAGGGCAGCTGCCCTTTCACAGGGTCTGGCAGCAAGCTTTGGGGCAGGGATGGAGGAGGATGAATGAGGCGCAGATTTGGTTTCTTTCTCTCTTTCTGTTTGCTCATAGATGGCCCGAGAGCACTGGAAAGTGCTGGAGGGTCTGCTGCAATGCAACAGTGAGGAGATATACCCAGATCTCCCCCAAAGAAGCTCCTCCAGCAACATGGCGTGTATCTCTACCCTGACATCATCTTTCAGGGCTCTGATGGACCAGCATCGCTCAGGCAAGCGTGGACACCATTTCCTTACCTGCCCCTCACCCCATCCCATGCACCGCTAACACCACCTTTACCAGATGTGTTTTGCCTGGGGACATCTCATCTGGAAGGCTTCCTAACCTCAGAAAAGCAGTGCCTTGGACACCCCATCAGGCTGGTGCACTGCTGGAAAGCAGGGCTGTGCATGGCCAGGAGCGTGGGAGGAAGCACTGACATCCCAAGGACTTGATGAGAAAATGTTTCTGGTTGTGTTGTGGGTGTGAGAGTGCGTGTGTGCAGCTTGGATTAACTGTCCGTAGATGGAAAAGCGTCCTCTCTATCCTGGACTCATAGAGGGGTGTCAAATCCTTCCCGTTTGCATTTTTTCACCTAGAAGGTACAGAGAACTGGAGGACAGAGGAAGAGGGGGACTACAAAGCTCAACAGAGCTGTAATTAGGGCCAGATCTAATGAAACCCTGCGAGCTGCCCTGTGATGACTAAATAAACAACCCAGCGGACACAAGGGGAGACCTGCCCAGAAGGAAGACCATTTTGCTCCTGTTTACTATCACTATCAGGGACTGCAGGACCTCTGGTGTCACTGATCAGAAATGGTCTTTCCAGGAAAGGAAAACCCATATGGACCCAAGTCAGACAGCATCAAAAAAATCCATGATGTCCCTGTCTCTGCTGACCTGTCTCCAGCCCAAACCTTCTTGCAATGCCTTGGTGTCCCCTTGTGCTTTTCCTACAGCACCCCACGACTGATGCAAAACCTTTCTCCACTGCCCCTATCAGCCAGAAGATGACCATCACCTGTCAAAATCTGATAGGCAATGGCCCTGTCCTTACTGGAAAATTTTCCTCCCTCCCATTACGGGCTTTTGTGCCTTTTATTGCTGTCGCATTCACCTAAGCTTTGCAAAGCCACTTATGGAGTGATGGTATTTGGGGTACAACCCCGTAACGTGGCGTTGTATTGTGTTTTGTGCCTGCACCTTCAGGGAGAAAAACCTGCTCACCTTACCCTCCTGCCCTAACCCTGCTTACGCCTGGTTTCCACTTTGCTTGCTGCCAACGTAGCCTTTGCTTACAGCTGCGAGAAAAGGCTTCAAATGGTTTTATGAGGGCAGGGGCAAATTAAGCACGTAGATAACCTGCTAAGCAAACAGTCCTTGAGATGCTCCACCTCGGGACTGCCAACACTGCTTCTGCTACCGAGATGAAAGTGGCCGTGGGCTCCCAGGGTACTGCTTCCACCCCAGCACTCCTGGAGGACCATTAAAACAACCCTCTTCTTCAGAAATTATTTTCCCCTCAGTATTGGTCTCACGGGGAGCAGGTGGGGAATGATACCCCAATTGCAAAGGAATGGGCATGTCTTTCTGAGTGGAAAGGAGAGAAAGGTGGAGAAGGATGGTGGAGGAACGGGGAGAAAGGAAAAGCAATTTTGGAAATGATTTGCAGAGGAGAAGACAAGCTCCTGGATGTTTTCAAAGGGATGCAGCAATTCTCAGTTCAGCCTCTAGAGAGGACGAGGAGGTATGGCCAAGGACTTGGACCCAGCTGCTCTGGTCTAAGATGACCATACCCATTCAGTCCCTTGCTCACCATCAACCAGGAGAGGAGAGCAGATCCACCAGGTCAGGTTAACACCTACCAAGGCCAGATCCTGTCTCCCAGTGGTGGCCAAAAGCCTAAGGCAAAGCAGAAAGAGCAGGGCAAGCACATCTAATATTTCTGCTCCAGCCTCCACTGTTTTCATATCTCCCATTAGCCACCATTTTTCCAGGCTGAAGAGTTCCAGCCTGCTCCTCTTGCAGAAGCCATGCCAGACGCTGCCACGTTCCTCCTAACCCGTTCCCGTCCCATTCCCATCACAGCTGACGCCCAACCCACCCTGTCCTCCCCCATGCACGTTCCTGCACCTCTCCTGGTGAAACAGTCTTCTGTCCCACACACAAAGCTGATTGTCTTCCTTAACCACCTCTTGGACCTCAGGCTCCTTTCGGTTGCTGATAACCAATTAGTGCCAGATCAGTGGGAACCAGCCATGAGAGCCAGGAGGAGATGGTCACCACGTTCATTTTGGGCTTGTGCTGAAGTAGGAAGGTCTCAGCGAGGCACTGCAAAGCTCCTCATAGCCAGGATCAAGTCCCAGATGCCTCTGCTTCTGCTCCTGCCTCCACACTAGGCAGCAAGACACCTTCTCCAAACTCAGTGATGCCCTTGACACCCATACATGTCCTTTGGAAGGAGCTTGAACACTGGATTTCCATTTACAGCATGGCTCCCCTCCCTCATCTCTAGCCCAAACCCAATGAGCATCTCCTCCAGAGATGCAAATCCACAAGGGGCAGATGCTCAGGTCAAGCTTATCTGCTCTCCCCGTCCTATCCGCATCTCTCGGAGCAGCAAGGTGTGTAATTGTTCACGTCCCGTGCACAGCTCACCCCTTCTCCTGGTCCCCAAGCTTCAGACACATTTTAGGAAAGACCTTTAACCTCTGTCTAGCTGGTGTTTGCACCATGTGTGAAGCCAAGCGTGCTCTGGGCACTGACACACTTCAGCAGCATGGGGAGTGTGTTGGGGAGCCAGGCAGAGCTCGCAAGCAAGAGGAGCTTCAGCCTGTTTTGCACCGGGGCTGTTGGGGCGAGTGCGTCCTAAAGCAGACACCAGCCTCTCTCAAGGTCACGCCAATGACAAGGCTACCTGAAGGTGAATGCAAAGAGCGAATGACCTCTAGATGGTGACTTGAGACCCCTTATTCTTCCATTATGAGAATTATATATAGACCTTCTTCTCAGTCATTTCTTTCCCAGGCTGGAGATTTCTAGCCTAGGTAGTTGTTCTCCGTAAAACCCCACGCCCTACCCATTCCCTTTCTCTGTATCCTTTGCAATCCTATTGTATCTTTTATGGGGTGTTGTGACCAGAATTCTTGAAAGAGTAAAGCAAGGCCAGGGAGAAGCTCCTAGATACTGGTTTTAAGCAGATGGTTTGTGTTAGGTGGGGATGAAAATCACCCCGTAGCAGTGCTGGCTCTGGAGCTGGCAAAGGATGCGGTTGGACTCTGCACTCCTGGCTGCTCTCCGCTCCACAAAGTCACAGCAAGACATCTCTTGTGCCACACATGGGGACATCCATCTCTGTGCGCAAAAGCCATCCATCCCTCTGGCCTTTTCACCCTCACTTAGAGAGATCCTGACCGTAACCCTGCGTTGCATTTCTTCACAGGCTGTATTTGGTGCATTTAGGGTTTTTTCCTGTCCTGGTCCAAGCTTTACAGGTAACAAATGACTTGAGCAAGAGCTTGCTTGACTTGCGGTTGTGGGGTTGGGAGGGAGACATGGAGAACTGAAGGAGGTGACCTTCAGTTCCTGGCCCGTGTCCACGTAGCTGAGAACTCATCCTCTCCTCCCCTTTCCTCACTGAGCATGGACCACACGCCAGACCTCCAGAGCATCCCTTTTCCCTAGTCCCAGCAGGTTTGCATACATTGCTCAGCTCAGCATGGCCACCTTGCAGTAAGCAAATAGCCAATACACCCTAGATCAGGCCAAGGATCCATCCGGGATCCGTTCATCTTCCACTGAATGGGGAGAAGACCTTGGTGACCAACCCTCACACCTCCACCCCAGCTCCCACCGCCATGCTTTGTGCTGTCCATCCAACCCTAATCAGCCCAGCAACTATGGCCTAAAGCCAGCCAAAGGCTCCCGGTGCTTTGTGCTGGTATGGGGCGAAGACGTGCAAAGGGAGAAGGCGGCTGCCTGGGGTTGAACCACCACCTGGTCTCACCACTCCTCTATTTTGTTCTCAGCCCTACCTCGAGCTCAGGGCAGCAGGATGCCTCAGCTGTGCATGTAAAATGGGAAGCACTTGTGAAACAAGCTCCAGAGGCGCTTGGCACATGTTACAAGCTTGCACTTCATATATTTGAGGCAGAATTCATCCCGGCACAGCATCTTTATTAATTTGTCTGGGCTGCAAGCAATCCCACGCCGTTTGTCTCACCTGTGCTGCTGACAGGGACTGCCGCGGGATCTGCCTGTACAAATACCAGAAGTATTTTCAGCGTTTTCCCTCTGTAGGTTTTTAAATGAATCCGTGCTGACAAATTGCTCAGACATCCCCGGGAGGCTTCACAAGAGCGTTGGTGGCTTTGGGGCAGTGCTTCAGACAGCTTGCAGTTGGGAGCAAGACCACAGCCCCAGCCAAATGACACACAGATGTCGATCTCTGTCTTCTTTTCAGCGTGGAAAGGAGGAACACTCCAAAACCATGAGGAGACAGGTAAAGGAAGAAATCAGGAAGAAAAGGAAGAAACCCCTTTCTCATGCAGCGGTAGCTGGCCTGGGGAGCTCCCTGCCATGGGATGCAGTTGATGCTCTGTGGGTACCTGGGTTCAAGGGGAAACTTGACAAGTTCATGGACCAGAAATCCATCATGACCCAGTGCAAAATGCACAGAAGTCAAATTTGGGAGTGTATGGGGGGAATATAAAGCAGGCTGTCCAACTGACCCTTTTCTATCTATCCTTGCCCATTGTTTGCATTGATTTTCCCTGCTGTTCATCCCTAAAACACTAAGTGCCCCCGCCATGTCCCAGGAAGGCAGCAGGTTGGAGAAAGATCTGGGAAAACTCAAATTATCATAATCCAGATGTCTTGTGTGCATGATACAAAAAAAAACCAAACCAAAAACAACCCACAAAACACCGTAGTATTTTGCTAAAGAGAAATCAACCAGGAAGTTTTCTAAACTGAGGATAGATTATCTGGTACGAAGGTGGCTAAATTTATATCACTTGCCTGGCTTAATCGCTTACACGCTGAAAATACAGAGTGAATTTTTCAGTAGGACCATCCTGCATGCAGTCTCCACAAAAAACACATTTCACTGTTGAGGAAACCTTCTCTTTCTTGTTTCGGTCCAGGGCAGCCAGGGCTGGGTATGAGCAGGACAGCAAGGAGGGGACATAGCTCTGGAGAGGAGAGCGGCAGGCTGGGCAGATGTGGGAGCAAGATAGGACAAGAAACTTGTCTCCAGCAGGAAGGAGGAGTGGTGGGGAAGGGGAGATGGTGGCTACCATTTCGGGCATGCTGTGGGGAGGAAGAGCATCCCTGGGAAAAGGCAGTTTGGTCTCTGAGGAGGAGCTAAGGACCCGATTCCCCTGGTAAGGACAGGTGCAACACAGTGTGGTGGTTCATGGGCCACCCAAACTATGGCTGTCCTGGGGAAAGCACAAGGAGTGTCTTGGCTTAGAGACAACGCTGTCCTGGAGCCCCGTTGGAAGCTGGACAAGTCCCGTGATGCCATGCTAGCAGGTAGATAAGCTGGACGAGTCAGCAGGCTGTGTTGACTACCAGGGGGGGGATGCCAAGAAAGACGGGACCTGGTGGCCCACCAGCACACCAGCCCGGGATTGACACCAGACAAGGCAGCGCAGGTGGCACAAGTACCCTGAGCTTCAGAGGAGGACACAGCCACGTGAACATGGCAACATTATACCGTGATGCCAAGTGGCCCCTAGTCCTAGGAGGAGTGAAAGCTCTGGAGAAGCTCTCCATGACTTGGTGAGGGGCTTTTTAACTCAATGCAGGTGGATTCCTAGTAGGGAAATACTCTGGTGCAGACCTCTGACAGACAGACCTCTGAGCACTTGAAGAAGAGCTTGGACAAAACATCTGTGCACGGCTTCTTGCCTCATCTCCACGGCTCCTAACAGCCTCTTCCTGCTCACCTTGATCCTGCCTCTTTCATCCTTTCTTCCCAGTCGCCCTGACCTTGCATCCTTCATCCTTTCTTCCCAGTCACCCTGACCCTGCATCCTTCATCTCCTCATCCTAGGAGGCACCACCCTGTGAGGCTGGCACCTATTTGCCTTGGGAAGGGTCGTCTTTGCCTGTTTCTAGTCTGGCACTATCTCTGAAGAACCATTATTGCTAGTGTCAGCATTGCATTGGTGATGGCTGTTGAGCTATGCCTTTGACTTCGCTCCCCGTCTGAGGTGGCTACCACAAGCAAGGCACTGTTGAGATGCTGGCTGTGGGAGGAGGGAGAGGGCTCATACACCCCCAAATGTCAGTGGTCTTAAAAATACCAGACTTCTCCCGCTCGCATTGACTCACCCGTCACAGACCGCAAATTCCTGAGACATGTCATGGGCTGTGGGGAAATCGCCTTTCTCTGCACTGCTCCAAACAGACCATGCGTTTGTCTCCAGAGTGACCCATGGTCATCCTCTGAGGAACAGTCCTGTCCTCACAAGCATGCAGGGAGAGGTGGGAGACGGTGCTAAGAGGGACCGGGTGAGATGTGTCAGCATCCCAGCGGAGGGGGGCTTGAAAGGAGGGTGGGCTGAGCACCCTTGCTCTCTTCTCCTTCTCTAGGGATTTGCTGGGATCCCATTATCCTTTTGGGGTTCACCCCTACCAGTGGGGTTTTCTATACCTGCAGGTGCCCTCCTCCACTGCAAGAAGACACCCAGCAGAAAGTAGGACCTTGTGTGTATCCATTCCCATCAAACTGGATTTCAGTTGTCTCTGGTTTGAAATCCACCCCCTCCTCCAGCTCGAAATCCTCCCCATCTCGTCCCAAGTGCCAGCACTTTAACCCCACACGGGAATGGCTTGAAGGTCCCTTCTCAAAAAGCCTCATTTAATGGTTCCAGCTAAAGAGCAGAAATGCAGGAAAGACACAACCCCAATTATTTTGGAGATGTGGGGACCAGGAGTCTGTCCAGCTGCCTCTGGCCATCCAGCTGGCATCACAGCCAGGGGCAACGCAGCCTCCAAAAGCCAACAGGAGACCCCAGGAGCCCACACAGCCACGGGGTCCTGTTGGCCAGAGAAGTGGTGGCTGCAGGAGATGGGGTAGAGGAGGGGGTCCATGTTGTGTTTAATGGTATTTAAGCCAGATGCAAATAGCTTGGTGAGCTTTGGTGTCAGCCATCTCCCTTCTCCCTGCAGGAGCCCATCCTGTCCTGCTCAACCCTTCCCACCAAGAGATGTCCCCTCTCCAGCACCCAGATCCTCATGGTCCTAACCCAATCTGCCCAAAGCTCTGCAGTTTGATCACTGGAGCTGTCTCCCACCACAAGAAAGGTGCAGGAGGATGTGCTCGCATCTCCTGTCCTGCTAGGTCCCGCTGGTGTAGAGACACCCAACCCACAGCTGCAGCTGGGGTTAAAGGAAGGGTTGTCAATGATATTTTGGAAGCCGCTTCCTTCCCCTCCCTGCCTCCAGAATAGCTTTTTGTCTTTGGGTTTATTTTATTTCTTTTATTAAAAAGGTTCGACCCTGACGTGTTTTGGACGGATTCAAACACGGCATTGAATCCCTCTTGGGATGTGGCTTTTTTGGGTAAGAGAGGGAGGAGGGAAATTCATTGTGTCCAACCTTGCAAACCTTTGGAGAGGAAAAGCATCGCCTTCTCCTACTGCTGTTGCTCTCTGCCTCGATCTGTTTCTCTCTGACGAGTCCCGTGTCCTCACCCAACTCCTCCCTTAGATCAAACGAGCCAGCCACCCCCACGCATGCCACTCATCCTTCGCAGAGCTGTTCAATGACAGCAAAACTCCTCCGCAGTGGTAAAAATGGCTTATCCACCTCTTGGCCAGCCCGTACCCGCTGGGTCTGATGCAGTCTGGTTATGAGCTGCCAGGGGTCTTCACCCCTCTGCTGCAGCAAATACAAGTCATCACAAAGTCCCAGCATGCTCCTTGTGCTGCTGAGACCTCATGGATGGGTCCAACTGCTTCTTGCGTGTTTGGAGACTCAACCAACAGCTAAATGGTGCAAACCCAGGATCTCCCTTAGTATCCACCGCTGCCTGCTTTCTACCTCTGCCATGGGCTCAGAAAGCATCACGTTACAGAGGGTAACGGGAGTCTCGGGTGATGCTGACCTGCAAACCTGGCTACAGCATCTGCTGCGACCGTGACACTTGGCCCTGGGACCCCCTATGGACCCCCTATGTGATTTCAGAGGAGGACAAGTGACCCACACAGATGGGGAGGTGACAGCGCTCTGCAGCCAGGGTCACTGGCAGTGGCTGATGGCATTACATGTGGTTGAGGCCTGTTTATGATGTTTATGCAGCCAGTGGATGCCCAGCTAATAATTTGACCCTCTTAAGGTAAAGAATAAAAGGTCTGGCTCACAATCTGGGCTTTTGGCAGTGCTGGCAGAGAGTCAAAGGGTCTTGGAGACCTGAGTTCCATTTGGGCTGCCTTTTCTCCACCCAAAATACAGAAGAACCAACACTGGCTACCAGGACAAGAGCTCGTTGGTATTCTGGCTCAAGAAAGTTATGGCATTTACTCTGCAATTCAGTTTGCAATGAATGAATCCCCTTCCCAAGCACTGGCCGTATCAGATCTCTCCTGGAGGTTCACAGACAACAGGGAGGAAGTGACTTTTGATTTGATTTTACAAAATGAAGAGCAGTGAAATAACTGAGCTGCAGCAGTGTTCCCTGTCCCCAAGATGGAGATCAGAAAATTGCTGATAACAACAGAGAAAAGGCAGAAACGCTCAATAATTTCTCTTCTGGCTTTGGCAAAAGCAGGCTGATGTTCTTGTATTGCACAGGGGCAATGAAGTGCTTTCTAGTCCATTAGTAACCTAGGAAGACACTAAATGGCACGGCCTAGGGGTAAACATTTTTAAACAGCGGGGTCAGGTTAATCTGCTCCCGAGAGTCCCCTAGAAGCAGGGTGAGGAGTGGTGTGGCCTGCTGCTCATCCTCTCTGAGAAGACCTGGGGTTTCTATCTGATCCCAGAAGACTGGAAAGATAATAATTGCTGAAAAGATAATAATTGCAGGGCAATATTCAGGAAGAGGGGAAAGAAGAAGAGCTGGAGTGATGCAGCTTAGCCCGGCAGAAAGTGATGCAGGACTGGAGGGATGGAGCGTGGGAAGCTGTCAATATAAATAGATGGCTCATGCAAATAGGACTTTGCAGATTCGTGCAACTTCGTTTGGGGCAGGCTGTATTAGATGGCCCAAGCAGCTTCACAGATGGAAATATGCTCCTGTGAGGTGCTTTGGTTTGGAGTGACATGGTTATTCTGGTTAAAAAATGAGTATGAGTTATCATTAAAGTGTATGGTGGGGAGTGGTGAAGTGATGGATCTTGACTGGATGCCGAGGGGCTGGGACAGGGATGTGTCTAGCCAGGCTCCATGGAGGTCCTCCCAGTCTCCATCCTCCCTGTGCAGCTGGTGCTTCGAGAAAAAAGGACTAGGAAGAGGAAAAACTCACTGATCATTCCTCATATCTCCCCTGCCACAAAGCTTTTCAGAGGTACCTCACACCCGAGGTTGCCTTTGGACCCCTCAAATGGTTTGGTGCCATCAGAGGGCACTCACTCTCCATGACACTGCCTGGTCCCTCCTCACCCAGCCTAATGGCGTTTTGTCCTCCGTGAATTTTTGGCAGTGAATTTTTGCAAGGGAATGATGTCCTCTGAGAAACGCTACTTCGTTTCCTTTATCTTTAACCCAATATTTGAGTGATCTCCAGTTGCATTTTGAGGAAGAGTGAAGAGTTCCATCCACTCGTCACTTCATGCCATAAACAGGTACTTTAAGCCATTTTAGGCTCTACAGTAGCTAGTCTGAATGTGTTTGAAGTTTTGGTGCCTCTCAGGCACTCTGGGAATTAAAAAATCACTGTAGTAGGCTATGGTTCCCCTCTTGTAACTCTTCTGCATCTCTACAAGTCACAGGGATACCTGTAAGACGTGGCCCTGGAGCAGAAGCCATCTCACTGCTGCAATTCCCACCTCTTAGGTGGGACAGGCCAGCCACTGCCGACCCCCAGGAGGCAGAATCCCCCAAGGTAATTAATGCCAATTACTGCAATCAGCTAATTAGCAAACAAGGTCGATTCAAATGAAGTTACGGTGTCAACGGCTATTATGCATGCTTGCCTGTGCTGGAGTAAATCCATACCAGGAGGGTCTTGGAGAGCTGTTGGAGCCGAAAAGCCCTCTGGGATGGGAAATGGGAAGAGTTGGAGGGGATGCAGTGGGTAGCAGTGAAGCTAAGGGGGAAAAAACGCATCGCTGAGATGAATTAAGGAGGAAAGGTGTTGAAAACTAAAGCGATCCAGGTAATTGCTTGCAAATAGGAAGGGGATGGCAGAGAGGGATGGTGCCCACCAGCCAGCCAGGTCGGGGATGAGTGGGGAGAAGTCAGGGAAATATCTGGACTTCGTCAGGGAAATATCCGGGAATGTAGGGAACCCCCCCAAAGGAGGGGAGCAGGGGGGTTTCTCCCTTCCCTGGCAATGCCAGGGTCAAACAGCCTGGGAAGATCTCTCTCCTCCCCAGGCACAGGCATGGTGCAGGAGGTAACGCTCAGCCACATCCTCGACCCGCACCAGAACCAGCTCTGCAATTAGAAATGATTGCCACTTTTGGAAGTGAATTGCCAGCCTGGGCTTGCTTGGGATGCACCAATCTCCTGACAGGAGTTGGAGCCAGGCTTGCTCCGTTTCTGCCTGCAGGCACCTTCTTTGGGAAATGCAAACGTGAAGCGGGATGGGGCTACCAGGGTGGGATGCGGGGCTCTGGGACCAGCTCCAACCTGGAGCCAGAGGCCGGTGTAAAGCCTGTAGAGGCATTGGCTAATCCTCCCCTAAGCCTGCTGTGATGGATTTAAAGGGTGTTTGTGTCGCTCGCCCCCGGGATCAAGATCCTTAGAGGATAAGTGTCTGAAGGAAATGAAGGGATTCTCCTTCCCGCGGCGGGGCATGAAATGGAGACATGGCCCCTGCTGGGATGCGCCGGGGTGCTGGCGTTATCTCCTGCACGTTCTCCCTCGGAGGAAGAGGATGCCTGCTGTCACCTTGTGCTGGACTTTCGGGTGGCGAGTTTTGCTGCCTGGCTCTGGAGCTGGCAGATGCTCTGGTTTTATCATGGCAGTTGGCCCAGTGAAACGTTATCTGGCAGCCCAAATCTCTGCCTATCTCTAAAGCCCTGGAGGGGTGAAAAATTGCTTTTCAACCCCACGTCATGGGTGAAGCAAAAGGATTTCACCCAGGTCCTGTCCTGGCCAAAGCTGGAGCTGGGGCTATAACCCCTGGGCTGTCCTACCCATCCTCGACTTCTCTGCTCATTCACATGATGGGAACCAGTGCAGGTAAAGCCTTTAACACACTTCTGCTTCTTTGAGGGCTGAGGAGGAGGGGAAAAGACATCAACGGATTGATGGGAAAGTCCATTAAAGAAGGAACAATTAAGTTTTCCAGCTTCGAGGAGTAACCTCCGGGTGGTGGATGCATCCACATAACCCGATGCCGAGATAGCTGTGCAGGCTATGCGGGCATTCGTGGCATGGGGAGGCTGCTCAGGGATAGCTCGGGTGACTTGTAGGACTTGTTTTTAAAACAAACACATCCCTTTTATCACCTGAAACCCCGCACCCCCAACAGGGGGAACTTATTTAACCAAGAAACACCACCATTAATCTCCTCTGGGGCTTGAGGCTTTGCTGGCACCTTGGCTGAGGCACCTCTTCCCAAAGCCACGTACCCACCTCCCACAATGCTGGGCACAACCCAGCCCTGCTTGGAGCCGCGGTGGGTCCTCTGCTGCTGGCCGGTACTACTCACCCAGTGCATTGCAGCGAGAGGGAAATAATCCCTCCTCTCTTTTCCTGCTATCAGGAATGCACCACACCTGGTGCCCCTCAGGGAGTGTTTGCAGTCCCGGCGGGTGCCTGGGCTGGATTGTTTGCCCAGGGATTTTTTTTTTTTTTAAATATTATTATTAAAAGCTAATTTGGGCCCCTGAGAGCATGGAGGGGAAGACAAAGCCCTTGGCTGGCACTGAGGAATGTCAACAGGCTGTGGGTTGGTTGGGCCAGTCCTGGCAGTGTGAGCTGCAGATCACAGGTGAGGTGAGTTTGTTTGAGCTCTGCTGGAAAACAGGCTGGCCTGCTGGGGATTGCCCCAAACATGTGCAGGTCGCGCATTCACTGCTTTAGCCGCAAGATCAGGTTTTAAAATATCTCACCGTAGTCCCCAATTTAGTTCCCACTCAGTACAATCCCTTACCATTTGCTGCTCTGGGCTTGGGGGGCTGCAATACAGCCTAGCAGAGGGAAACGGGGATCTGCAGGGTTAAGGAACATGCCAGGGGCCACATGAAATGCCAGTAGCAGAGCACAAAACAGAACAAACTCTCCACTCAGGACTCAACACTGCTAAAACCACTCCTAGCTGTTGGGGACATCCTGATCCCCAAAGAGATCAACCCCTGGGGTCTGCAAATGCAACTGCAACTGCATCCCGGCTTGGAAAACCACTGGGAGGGAGGAAGAGTGCAGCAGCCGGGAGGAAGAGTGCAGCAGCCCGCGGATCAGAGGAAGGAGGAGAGCAAAATCCTGCTGCGCAATGGCTGGCTGGGGACCAGCTCAGCAGCAGTGATTTATTATTTGCATTACAGGAGGAGCTGGAAGCCGTGGAGAACATCAGGGTCTCCCTGAGACTGGCACGAAAGCCGTGCTTTATGGGCTGTATTCAGCTTGCTCCTGGAGACCGGTATTTATGTCCTTGCTGAGCTGAAACTGGGTGGAGCTGTGGCTTCTCCTAGAGGCCTTTTGAGAAATGTATTTATTTGAGGAGGGAGAAATACGAGCCTGGAACAGGTCCTGGTCTTTCCCAGAGCTCCCCCTGCCCTGGGCAGGGAGAGCGGGACCATAGTGCCTGGGGGAGGAGAGCCCTGGGAGCTGGGGAGCCACCCTGTGCAGCGCAGGGGACGTGGGGCTGCAGCTCTGCCCATCTCAGCCCAGCATCCCTGATGGTTTTCGGGATGTTTTCATCCTCTCCTTTCTGTCCTGGCCTCTCTGAGCTGCCCTGAGAAGCCATTACAGGGACAGCTCTCCCTGGCTTTCCACTCCACTGCTGGGAGCAATCACCCTGGGTGGACAACAGCAGGGCAAGATGCATGTTCTGGCTGAAACCAACACCAACATGTCCCTGTCCCCTGTCCCGTCTCCCTTTCAATTCCTTGCATCGCTGGAGGCAGAAGGCCCTGCTGCAGGGAAATGTCTGAGGTGGGATGCCCGGTCCTCCCATCCCCAACGTCTCAGGTGGGATGTGTTGGCTGTAACTCCAAGTGCTTGTGAAGGGCA
Source organism: Ciconia boyciana (assembly GCF_034638445.1). Lineage (NCBI taxonomy): Eukaryota > Metazoa > Chordata > Aves > Ciconiiformes > Ciconiidae > Ciconia > Ciconia boyciana. The sequence continues at coordinate 3,349,290 of NC_132938.1, read as the reverse complement.
GAGCTGAGGATGTAATGAAGGCACGGTCCACAGGGAGTGGAATGAGCTTGTACTAGATCAACTGATATAATTAGAAAGCAGGGACAAGGAGATGAGCTCCTGTGCCCGAAAGCTGGTCTGATTTTTCCAGCTCCAGCAGCTGGGCTAATAAAAGCTCTGACCTCCCGTTGCGCATCATCTCCGGCGCGTGTCTGCGGGGCACTGCGATGGGCGTGAGCTCGGGGAGGAGCTCCCATCCTTGAATGTTTCCAGGGATGGGGCATCTACAACCCCTGTGGGCAACATCCACTGCCATCGCTTCGGCCACTCGGCCGCCTCTGGCCCCTCCTACCCTGGGCACGCCAGGGGTGGGCAGTGTCCATCCTCCCCGAAACCACGCAGCTGGGGATGCTCGCCCAGTTGACTTTGCCCACCAGTTTCATGCCCAGGGAGCCTCTCTTCGTGCTTTGGTTCAGGCGAGAACCCCAAAGTGGTCCCAAAATGACAACCCTCTTGCAAAATCCTCAGGTCATACTCTCTGGTGATGGTGGGGAGGAGGTGGTGGACTTCTATGGGAACATCTCCACCAAATCCCAACTCCACAAGCCAAGGCTTCCCCATGGAAAGAGGAAGAGGACAAGATCTCCATTCATCTGCCAACCCACCTTGTCTCTCTGGCAGCACTTGCAGAGCCCATCAGGGCCATGCCATGCTCGGTGCTGTACAGAAGTACACTTACTCCCCTAATAACCCCCCAAAACTTGCAAACTGGCCTCACAGCAAGGATTTAGCGCCAGGGAAACAGGAAAACCCCGGCCATCTGGAGAGTGCAGACTATGCCCAGACAGGCTGGGGCGGGCAATATTCCTGCTGGATTTATCGGACATAGCCACCTGGTTTGGGGAGGAAGAGCTCCAGTGTGCCCTGCTGCTTGGCCTCAGGGCTGGAGGGAGGGAAACGTGGAGAACCACTGAGCCATATAGGGCCTACAACAAGGTATCTTGAAAGCCTGAGAGATAGAGAAGAAGGGTCCTATAGGTATATAGGAGAGGCTCATCAATGCAGGATGAAACCCAACGAGGTGCACTGGGCTTGCTCTCACCTCCCCTGCAAAATAAACACCCCTGTCCCATCCTCCTTCCCTGTTTGTCCCTGGCAGACACAGAGCCGGCAGGCATTGCTCCACTCATGGAGCTTCCAGACAGGGAACCAGTTTCCCCCAGGATTCTCTAGGTGCTGGACACATGGTCAGAAATTGCTTATCCCGGGTTTTTTTCCTGGCTTGGATCATTATTATTATTACTGGTGCTGGGCTTCCAGAGAAAAACATGTCTTTGGGCCACATACCAAGGGATTTGGTTAATTCGTTACCCGCAGACGCACATATATTTATTTAAAAGCGCCTCTTGTTATGCTACTTGGCAACTTCTGAGCCCGTGTATTTCTCCAGCTGATAAATATTTGTGAGGTTGTTTGTGTGAAGAGCAGCATGTGTTAATAATATGATCATCTTTCTTCTGAGCTTCCTACAAAGAGAACAGGCTCCATTACATCTGTCTAAACCCGGAGCATCTCACTGGCCCACGATCAGGATCCGGCCCCAAAAGAAGGGGAGGGTCGCTTGGCTCCATACTGGTGTGAGGATGAGGCGTCTGAGTTTATTTTGCATCACTCAGTGCTGCAGTTCAGACTCCGGCAGCAACCACTGGGACCAGTTGAGGACCGAAAGGCGGGAGGTGGCTGTTGCATGGGCGGTGGGAGCGGGGACGATGTCAGAGGGTGCTAAAGGGCATGCAGGGGCTCCGAAAGCAACGGAAAAATTAATGGAGCAAAAAGGAAAGCTCAGATCATTGAATAAATCCCTGAGCCACCAACTGCTGGAGACCAGGAGAGTTTCTCTGGTGTCTCAGCTAGCCCAGGCTGCTGTAGGTGCAGCCATCCCGGATCCTTCTGTGCACAAGAGCTGCCCGTGGTCTCCGTGCTCCAGTGAGGCTCCAGCTGCTGGAGTCACGTTATCCCACAACCCCCCTGCTTTCATCCAAAGGAAAACCCCAAACATTTCCAGCCCGTTTGACCACCCCAAAACTCAATGCATGCACAGAAGAAGGAAGGTGCCAGCCACGGCAGCGGTCAGCGGGGAGGAGGGGAAGGCAGAGACCTGGCTACCAGGTCTCATCTTGGGTCAAACTCCAGCAAGGCTCAGACAAAACCTGTCCTTCTAGCTCAGGAACCAGATAAAACCAGTAGGATCCACATATTAATTGCAAAACCTATTTTGCAAGGGGGAAAACTCGGGTTTTCCTGAGTTTAGGAGAGCTGGGAGCCCGATTTCAAGCCCTGCAGCAGCTCCACTGAGATGAAGCCGGAGCTTCTGCAGCTCTTCCACCAGGTCAAGGGGACTTTCAGCTCCCTCTGCCAGGAGAGCTCTTGGCTCCAGCCAACCTTGGATTATAAGGCATAAGCCATCTCCCTCTTTCGTGATGGCTGCTTTGACGCTTGTGTTTGCTTTACTTGCTGTTTCAGGAGCTATGTGGGCCTTCTTGCCCCCCAGGAAGGTGAACCTCCTCCTGGCTGCGCTCTTGCTGCCTGCTCCCCTCCTGCTCTGGGACCACCACTGTGAGGGTCCCAGAAGAGATGTCCTTCTCACCCACCGCCCCACCAAGACATGTTCCTATGGGAACAGTGGGAAAAAGCAAAAGTCCAGCCCCTGGCTTCCAAAAAATGGGGGTGTGTCATTTTTTGGGGCCAGTGCCCCTGGCCTTTTCCCCCCCACAGTGGTGCCTGGGGCTCTGGGGCAATGGGAGAGCTGAGTTTCGGGTGCACGTTGCTCCCTGCCAGGAACCACCTGGCTTGTTGCAGGGTCTCAAAGCGCTCGGACCACCACCACCTCCAGGATGGAGCATCACAGCCTACCTGTGGCTCCTGGTGCCACCATGTCCTGCAAGGAAAGGACTCCCAGGCCGGGGAAAGCCCAACCAAAGGAGGAATGCAGTGACCCAACATGGGGTATAAAGGTTTTACCCATGGAGGAGAAGCCGGAGGGGCTTGGGGGGGTCCCTGCCCACTCCCCCCAGCCCACGGGGCAGGGATGTCTGGGCTCCTGGACCTATGCCTCCATTTCACTTTCAGATCCCTCAAATAATAACCGTGTTTGCCAGCTCCTGTGACAAGAATGACTAATGGGGAAAGATCCTCCGCGAAGGGAAACAAGAAATCTCCTCGTTTCACCCTTTGTTTGCCGGATTTCTCTGACAGCCCTGGGCACAGCTGGGCTTTCCTTGGTGTGCTCAGTTTCCCTGCACGAGAAAGCAGATTTTAAGCCCTACAACAGCTCCAGCAACACCCTCTTAACTCTTAAGCTTCCCCGTCAGGACATGACTCCCTGCAGAAACTTTTTGCAGCCCGGTTTATCCAGATTCCTGCTCCAGACTGAGTTATCATCCAGCGAGTGCTTCTGCTGATGCAACATGGTTTTCACTGTGCATTTGGAAACCACCCTCCCCATCTGCCTTTTTTTGCAAGGCAGGAGACCGTCTTTCCTCCTCCGGAGAGGGATGGGTGCGCGAGAGACGCCCTCTTTGTGCACCATGACAGGGTGATGCCCCTGCAATGGATGCTGCAGCGGGTGCCCGGGGCTGATGCTGCAGCCCCCATGGAGGCTGGGGCTCTCCCAGTCCCATCTCTGGTAGGACAAGCCGCTGCTGTCTCCCAAATATCTAGGCTCCTGCAAACAGATGTTGGACTTTCAGATGCTTTTCTACCTCCTCCTTTTGGATCTGGGGGCTGGGGGTTTGTCCCTTAGGACATCAGCCTGGTGACCCAGCAAAGAAGAGCTCAAGGAGGAGGGAGTCGTCCCTGTATGGAGCCCATGCGGCCACGCACGCTGCTGCACTGCTTTTTAAATGCCCACCCCTGCAGCAGGGAGCCAATGGGGGAAATTTCAGCCCCTTCACAAATTCCTCCTCTGCCCCGTTGTCATCGCAAGGCCAACACTCAGGACATCATGCCCGGTTCCCATGCGGGATCCCGGACGCCACAGACAGGGAATCCCACCGCTCTGGCATTTCCACGCCTGTTTTCAGACCGTTCGCCTCCCAGCCTTTGCAGAAAATAAATTCCCCAGTCAGGCTGAACTCGGATGACAGCATCACATGCTATATATAGCCACGGCAGATCGCCGCTCGAACCAGGGCCACACATAAACAAACCGCACGGCGCATGGTTCCCCGCGCGGAGAGGGGACAGGCGAACGAACCGCAGATGACGGAGGAGCCTCCCCCCCCGGCTGCTCGAGACTGGGGGTGCTTTGAGATCCTGCCCCTTCTTTTAAGGCCAGCATCTCCCTCGAGGGCTCAGCTGCTGGCATAATCCGCTGCCCAAGAGGGTTTGCAGATGAAGGATGGGCTGGAGGGTGTTGAAAGCAGAACACAGTAGAGCTAAGGGAGTTGCCAAAGGTTATCCTGCGGGGCAAGTAGCATCCCCTGGCTTGAATTACACCCGCTGACTCCCAGCTTGAATTAAAGAAGACGTTGCCATCACCCCTCTCACATACCACGATGTGGGGCAGAAAAAATGCCAGCACAGACCTGTGACAGCATCTGCCCACCCCTCCTGCCTCTGCTCCACATCTCCCTGCAGCCCTCCTGCTTGCATCTGCCTGCTCCTCTCCCTGCCCGACCCTCTGCCGCGGTGCACGGAGCTGCATGGGGCTGCACGGGGCTGCACGGGGCCGCACGGGGCTGCACGGGGTCCGGAGCAGAGGGAAGAAGGTGTCGATGTGCAGTGGGGACCCACACCTGGCTCAGCTGGCAGGCCTTGCCCTCCTTCCCCAGCTGTCCCCTCGCACGGGGAAGAGGCAGGGGATGCTCAGCGGGATGCTCAGGAGGCTGCGGAGCATCCAGCAGCCCAACGCTCTCCTCCGGAGCAGAGGGACCAGCCGGCCTGGGGGGCCGCTCGCAGCCACAGGTTCCCAGGCTCTCAGGAGTGGATGGGGGTGGCAGAGGGGGTCCCTGCCCTCCTCTCCGGGCACACCCGCATCCCCGGATAGGGCTCTCTGCTGCACTGCAGCAGCTCCAGCCCGGCTCTCTCCCGGGGAGCTGGCAGAGGGGATGCCTGCCTTCATCCTTCCTTCATCATGACACCCTCTCCGGCTGTTCCAAACCCAGCTGCTGGGCCAGCGAGCAGGATGAGCCACCGGGAAGAGCGGCAACTTGCTCCTCTCCCGCATGGGCATGGAGCCTGTGGGCCTGGGCACCCCGGGGAGCAGAGAGCGGGAGGGGGGGGGTTTGCACCCACAGCCCTGCCAGCGTGCACCCATGGCTTGGGGGTTGCAATGGGTGGGGGGAACACTCGATGCCCGTGTCCTCGCAAAGCCGGGGAGGCATCGGTGCCTCCTTGGGTGAAGTCCCAAGCGGGGAGCCCCGTGTAGTGACGTCCCCCCCAGCGTCCTCCCTTCCTCCCCGCCGCTGCTGGGTGAGGGCCACCCAGCACCGAGGCAGATGACATAATTCCCAGCAACTGCACGTTAATCACTCGGCTGCCAGCAACCTCCTTTGCTTGAATCCAACCCCCATCCCCAGCCACCGCTCCCCTCCCTGACATCACTGCAAAAGAAATAAAGAAATAAATAAAAGAAGCTGAGGAAGGGGATGGGGAATAACCTGATCCTGCTGGGCACTGGCAAACAGGTCTGCCCCCCCCCCCCCAGCCCCTCCCCGCCTTGCACTCTATTTTTGGGTGCTGTCATATCCAAAGGGCCCCGCGGGGCCAAATCCAGGCAGCTGCGACTTTAGGCACAAACAAGCTTCCCTCCCCTCCATCACACCAGAAATCAGCGCTGGCAGCCCATCCTCCCCCCCCCCGGTCCCCAAAATCTTCCCCTCCCCCCCAAATTACAGCTGGGTGGGTGGTTCAGACAAGCGAAGCTCCAGCATCAGGTCCCCCCCCCCTTGTTCTCTGTGCACCCCACATCTCTCCCACCCTCCAGCCCCCCCGCCCCCCGTCACCCCTCATCCCGTCCCACGTCGTGTGTCCTCCCCTCCCAGTACCGCTTCCCAGTTCCTCCCAGTTCCTCCCCAGCCCGAGCCTTACTGTTGGCGGGGATGCTCGGGGCTCTGCTGGTCCCCGGCGCGGTGGGCAGCGATGGGCAGCGGGCGGGCAGGGAGCGGGCAGGGAATCAAGCGGCGTTGGCTGCGCAGCCGGGTGGCCGCTCCCGTCCGAGGGGTCTCATCTCATTTTGTCATATGTCACCAACACACACACACACACACACACACACACACACAGACACACTCGCAGCCACGTTTCCCCCCCCTTCTTGCGGCAAACGGCGGCCACCCCCGACCCCACCCCCTGTCAAAGCAGCAGCCTAACAGCGAGGAAGGGAAGGATGGAGGGAGGATCTGCTCGCCTTCTCTTTAACTCTTCCCTCGCCACCCCCCCAGGACAGGGCTCCACCGGGTCAGGCCATGTCCCTGGCTGGGGATGGTGGGATGCTGCAGGGACCCCCCCCACCCACCCACCCCAGCACCTTCCCCCACAGGGCTCTGGGACAGGGGACATTTGGGGTCTGGTGGTGCCTTGGCTCCGTTCCCCGCAGCCTCGTCGTGTCTCATCGCTCTCCGTGCCCCGAAAACAAGAGCCCCCTCAATACAGCTCAGCCCCAACATCGCCCCACGCAGTGGGTCAAGGGAGGTGTGGGGTGTCTCGGGGCCACGGCTGGTGTCTGGGGGGCACGGGCAGCCCCACGGTGTGTGGCTAGGGGTGGGAGCCATGTCCGTCTGCCTGTGTCCACCTTGAGACCATGTAAAACCCATTTGGCCCTTGGTTCCCCCCCACCGCCCCGCCATTTCCAGGAGCAGAGCCCAGCCTGGACCCCTGGGGTCCTCCCGCCGGGTTGGGATGGGGAAATAAAGTAAATGTGGGAGATGAAAGCTTCTTTTCCCACCCCACGGAGAGGCCAAGGACCTGAGCTAGCAGAGGGGGTAAACTCCCCAAACTCCCTCTTACACAGGTTAGCTAGAAAAGGGACATGCAAATGGCATGGAGATTTGGCCAAGGACTCGAAGGCAGGGCAGCCCCTGACGGTGACATAGCATGGAGTTGCCTTCTCCAAGCAGAAATGAGAAGTGCCAGAGGGAAAGGAAAAGAAAAAGCTCACGATGCTGTCCGTGGAGAGGAGCTCCAATGCATGGAGGGGTTGGTGGCACATGCCCCTGCCCCCAGCCTCACCCCGGCCCGGGGGTTGCTGCAGGAGGGTCCTGCAACACACACCACCAGGCTCCAGTTCTCCCCTTAGTTCCTTCCATGGATGTGCCGTGGTTACACCACTCCTGCTCGCCTGTCAAGAGGGGGAGAAGAGGCAGGAGTTGCTGCCACTTATTTTGGCTGCTTTCCAGTGAAATGGCAGGTCAGGTAATTAATTATTCCTGCTAATAATGCCGGACAGGCACTGGACTGCTCCCATGGAATTGCAGGCTGTGAGTATCTCTCCACATAGGTTGTTGCTGGCAGAGCTCCAGGGGCTGTGTGTGATCCTCCTTGGATGGAAAGGGCAATTGAGGTCCTCTGACTTACTTATAGTCACCTTTGGGGACCGGGATTAGAGCCTGGGACAAAGTCCTGTGGGTGGGACTCCGCTGCTTCCCACCAGCACTGCCAAGCAATGGAGCAGTGCAGATCCTGCGTGGACAACTGTGTGGTCCTTCTGGCTGTTAAATCTGGTGGGGCGAAGGGAGAGAGCAGGGTTGCCGATGGGGGATGGAGAAGGTCAAGTCAGACTTGGCTGCTGGGAATGCCCCACCATTAATGACGATGTGCCCAGGACCCAGCAGGATTACCCCTGTCTGTGCAACACAGCCCCTTGCTCACAGGCAGCCTGGTCTCCTCTGAGCAGGGTGGTGCAGCCTCTTTCAGGGGATGTGCAAGGGTATGGCGTGTCTCACGTGAGCTTCCCACACTGCTGCCAGCCTCAGATGAACCCCTCTCTGATTGTCACCTGGCCACACACCTCCAGGATTGAGCACCAACGCTGAGACGGATGCACGCAAGGGGAGATGGGCTCCAGCTCCCCTCTCCGACCCTCCAAGGGGCACTGGGGTGCTCCTGGACACCCTGAGGGGATGAAGAGGGACTCTGCATGTGTCCCTCCACCCAGCGATGGGACGTTCCTAGGCTGAGGCAGGGCCAGTTTTGTAGCTGAGAGGATGCTCCGATGATGTTGCAGCTCCACCAGGTCAGCCCAGCATCCTGTCCTCAGCAGCAGCTGTATGCGGACACCCAAGGAAAAGCAAAAACAGGACAATGTTTCTGCCTAACATTCTCCAACCATTTTCAGTTCAGGGGGTTTCCAGAGGGTGAGCTGTCTACAAAGACACCCAGGCAGAGCAAGGGCCCGATGGATGTACCCTTGATGGCTGGAGCAGCAGCGTTTCCCAGCTCCTCTTCCCCGCTGACGCCAAGGACAGGTTTTTGCAGGGTCCAGACCTCCATGGGGGCTGAGAGCCCTTCACGTGCTGTGTGTCCCCACTGAGTCCATCCTCACTGCAAGGCATTGCCTCCTTCAGCGTGGGTTGAAGCCCAGAGCCTGTGGGACACTCCACATGGTTAGCATTCACGCAGCACTATCCTCCTCTCCCCTTTCAATTGCCCAGTCTTTTTATAAGGATTATTCTGGGACTAGCATTGGGGCAGCAGGTTTTCTGCTCTCCTCTTCTACGCCGCTCTTGATCCTTTTCCAATAAGTGCTTGCAGATGTCGTCGCTTTTTACGTCAGGCCAGGACGAGTGCTCTCTCCAGAGGACATTTCTCTGCTTCGGCTCCTTGTCCTCATCATGGCCCTGCTAACATCTCGAGTGGACTTTGTTTTCCCTTATTTGCTGAGTGTTTTGTGCATCTTGATGTGGTTATCATGCTCCAGCCGTCAGATTGTAGTGAGTCCCAGGGAGAAGGTGCCAACTTTAACATATGCCTGAACAGTTCTTTTCAGACATATACAAACTGGAACAATGCCTCGCTGAGAATATGCTTGTTGATGCAATTTGCCAACTGTGGTTTCAGATCTGCTCTTTTCAGCAAGTACCAACTATTTGTAGACAGTGCAAAATCTTGGATAGCTGGGGACTGATGGATGCTCTGGAAGTCTCTCTCCAGGCATGGAGGAACTAGCAGGGAAGACAACCTAGGGCTGAGTGAAGACCTCCATGAGTATCACAAATAATGTTCAGATCAACCATTTTGCCTCCAAGAACCTCAGTCTTTTTTCTCTTTGCTTTAGGAAGTGGCCAGCACTGGACAGTCACTTTGTTTCTCTACCACACGATCCATGAACACGTTCTCGCCTTGTGGAAGCAGGACTTTGCTCAGCTCTTCACGTCTCCTGGTTCAAACATCCTCTGGTGCTTCCCCCATCAGTGGTGCTCATCATTCAGGTAGGACATCACTGGGATGTGACTCCAGTGCTCCTGGACCTAAGGCTGCCTGACACAGAGCCAGCCAGGGTGTCTCTGCTCCAGCACGTCCTCGGAAACAGGACTGACAAACCTCAGCTGGGAGCTGGACTCTCCCTAACTTCTTCCCATGGATTTGCAGACACCATGGCAACGTTTTAAGGAAGCGTTTGAAGATGATAACAAGGTGGGTTTGGGGTTGTGTCTAAGGAGATGGGCAAGATGTGTTTTCTCACCGCCATCCGTTAGGACGTGGCTCTGCCCTTGCCTACGTGTCTGCCTTCAGCTTGCAAACTCGCAGGGCAGGGATCACATCCCGTTCTTCGCTGATGAAACACCCCGTCAACTGGTAGCGTTGGATGTGGAAATGTCGACGAGTCGGTCCAAGAGCGGGAGGGTCAGCACTTGAACTGCCTGTTCTCCGTGGAGGACTGCCAAAGGCATATGTGTTTAAGACAGCAAATAATCAAGAGACCATTGTTCATAGCAACCTCAGTGGAAATATTTTTGTGTGTGTATGTGTGTGTGTGTGTATGTGCTGGCATCCAATTTGGCAATGGTTACTCAGCACAAGTGGGCGGCCTGTCCCTTTCTCTCAGCTGGAGTCTCCTCCTCCTCACAGGGACCCAGAAGAGGGATGAAACTAGAGCAGATGGTTTGGGGGTGCTCAGAAATACCAATGCCAAGGGCTGTCTCATCACCAGCTAGAGCTTCATGGCGTGCTGAACATGCTCAAGACCAAAGAGGTCTCTCCAAGGAAGGGGGAATGCAGGAGGCTGTGAGCAGCTCTTGGAGATATTGGTGGTTTTGGCTTTTGGTTGGATTTTGAAGAGAAGGACCAGAAGTGGAGATCTTTGGGGTATCGTGCAAAGTATGGGGTTCTATGTCAAATCTTCCCTCCCCAAGTCTGAGGGAATTTGAAGCACTGATGCTGAAGGGACACTGAGAGAGACCATGCTGGTTTTGCTAGGAAAAAGTCTCAGGGCTTTCTCTCAGTGAGAATCCAAGGATGCAAGCCCGGAGAGCTGGCCAAGACAGGCAAGCTCCAGATTATCTCCTCTTCGAGTGCCACACAAGATCTGCTGCAGTCCTTCAGTGGAGAAACTCCCAGGCTCCCACTGAAAGCTTCGCTGCTGCTCTCATCCCCGCAGAAGTGAATGGAGAGATTTGTCCTAACCTCCATCCCCCTCCACAGCTCCTGCCATTTCATTTTCTCCGAAGCAACACACCGCCGTTAGAATCTGCTTTCATGAAACCGAGCTGGCTCCTACACACCTTGGGAGCTCAGGCAGGGTTGCTTCCCACACAGTGTCTTTCACCCAAATTAAACAGCTCTCAGCTGAGCTCTGCCATCCGTCATGCCAACCCGCAGGCAGAGCTTGGTTTTGGCAGCTTTCTACACCTTTGGGTTCACGTTTAGCGGGGAAAGAGCGGGGACCTTTTTTTTGTGCATGTGTTGCAAGGGGTGCGCAGTCGAGGAGGCTACAGGGCCATCCTTGAAATCACGCTGAAATCAGTGGGAGGCTTAGAGTCGTTAAAGATAGTAAAGACCTGGGTATCGAGGGCTATTTTCAGACTGTCTACTACAGTGTTCAGTATTCAAGGGGGCAAGGATGGATGTAGACTACGTGCTCCCCAGGGCTCTGTCACTCCACAAGGAGGTATCACTGAGATACTGGGTTTCCGTAGTAAAAATACCCTGTAGACTTTGATACAGCATCAAAGAAAATAACAGCTGATGTTACGAGGACTTTGCTGGCCTGGGATTGAGCTGCATTAAGGCACCCAGCTTCAGATGAGTGAATGCACTTGCTCTTTGTCAGGGGTGTCTGGGTGTCATTCGGCTGACCATGCCTTGGTGTCTACGTCAACGCCAGGTGAACAGCTCTCCAAGCTGCATTGGCTGTATTGGGTGGAGCTTGGTTTAGCTGCCCATGCCCATGTCTAATAGCACTGTAGGTGTCCCGGGGTATTTGAGGCACCTATACAGAGCAGGTAGATGTGGCATAGGGTCTCTGTTAGCATCGCCTATGGTGGCAATCTTTGGTGGAGACCGAATACTGTCTGTTTTCTCCTGCAGCTAAGATATCAGCCCATATGAGCTGGCATCTGTGTTGGCAAGTGTTTATGTCCAGCTCTTTGAGGTGGGAAACTGAGGAGCTTTGGCCATCTCAGCTGCCTGTGCTGGAGACCTCCGCGTTGTTCATGCCCATATCCACACTTGTTTCAGATGTCCGCAGCTGGCTTTCGTATCAAACCCGCTGCACAGAGGACTGATTTCTGGGGTGATTTTAGCAGCCCTCCCCTCTCCCACTCCACCACATCTCTGGGTGGTAAACAAACGTCTTCCATCCCTGCGTTGCGTAGGCTTCACCCTGGGCTCACCAGATCAGCCACTTCAGCAAGGTGGAAATCCCTGGCTCTTTGCCACAGAAAGGCTTTTGGGAGAAATCATCATTAACTTGCTTTCTAACTTCCTTTTCAGATCCCCTTTGGGCAGGGTAGCCTGGGCTAGCAGATCCTCCAGCCCCTTGCTGTTTGCTTGCTGGAGAGCAGCCTGGGGGAATGACCTTAGACTCAAATTGCATTAAGAAAGGTCCTCGTTAAACAAGGCTGTTCTCAGAGCCAGAGTTTACAGGCATCCTAGGCAACCGCCTTGGGCTTTTTCCAGTCCTCCAGGGAGAAGCACAGTCCCCAGAAATCAATAACTGAGTTCTTTTGAAAGTCAGCAGGACTTTGGCTTGATCTAAGCCACTCTCTTCAGTGATTTCACTCTGCTGAAAGCAAACAAGGGGCCCTAAATGAGAGCCCTGGACTCAAACAGCCTGAAGAGGATCAGCCCTGACCCTCTGTCCCATCGCAAGGGGATGGCTTGCTTAATGCCCGCTGGTCACGCCTGTGCCCCTGTCCTTCTGGCCACTGGACCGGCCAGCTCCCCGCCTACACAAAGGCAGGCAAGGGGAGCCAAAGCAGGTTTTGACTGAAAATACCTCTGTTTTTTTAAGTGGAAACGCCACCCTGAGGCTCCGCTGAAACAGGGAGAGTCAATCCCTCCTTGCATAGGGCTCAGCCCCCCAACTCATTTCATCTTCAGATATTCTGCCTCATTCTGTTTAAACCCAGGATTTCTTTCCTGACTACATCCCCCGAAAGGATCCTTATTTCACATGCGTCCCAATAAACACCCCAGCCCCTTCCCTCATCGATCTGCTTCCTCCCCACAACATCCAAAATAGCAAACACAGCTTGCTTTTATACTAATTCCTCTCGCAGCAGACGTTGCTCTCTCTACATATCTGGACTACAAGTCCCAGGCTTCCCCCAAGCTTAGATTAATGGACTTTGGACCCTCCTGGAAGGCCTTGTTCCCTTTGCAATTCCCCCCGCCTCATCCTCATCCTGCATCACTCCTGAAGGAAGATGCCATAAAATGGCATCTCTGAGCTCTTAGGGGAGGCAGGCTGAGGACACCCTGCTGTAATGCCTCCTCCCAGCACAGCTCACTGTTGGGCCATGTAAAACCCACTAAGGGTCCCTTCTGATGCTGGAGCACCATGTAGTCAAAGCTAAGGCTGCTATCTGCTCCTCCCCGTGGACAGGAGCTGAGTTTTGAGCCCAGTTGAACAGAGAAGATGCCTAACGCCCATTAATGTGATGAATTCATACATAATTGTATGTAGTATGCTTTATGAGCGAAGGTAGCAGAAAGGCTGAGGGATGCATCAGCCAAAGAGCTCCACGTCCCACCAAGGGTCAATCCTGCATCCTGCTCATGTGCCTGTGGTTCAAAGGGAACAAAGAAAAATTGAAGGAAGTTCAGGAAAACACCACATTTATAATGGCCTGAGAAACCTGATTCATGGCCAGAGATGTAAAGAGGTCAGTCGGGTTTGTGCAAGAGGAGGCTAAGAGGTGAGCGGGTCATGGACTGACACCATTTGCACTGTGAAGACCTTTCTGGGGGTTCAGAGCTCATCAGCGTAGCTGGGAAAAGGCACAGTGAAAGGCAATGATGGCAAGATGTAGCTGCCTGAATTCCCAAGTTCACCCGTTTTTCAACAGTGAGGGTGTTTTACCAGCTGGACAACTCACAATTGGATCCTCTCCCAGTCTTTAAACTGAGCCCATCTGTGTTTTTAAGTACTAAGTTTAACCCTAGAAATTATGATCTGGACAGAAAAAAATTAAGTTGTTAGCCACATTCTGAAAAGGTTCAGAGTAGATGCACATGACAACCCCTTGGAAAATATAATGAACCTATGCACCTTTCAGAAACAAACTCCAGGATGTTTTAAAATATGTTTGTGCTACGCCTAGCATGATGTAGCAACAGCTGAAGGTCATAGGCACTGTATAAATAGAAAGGAGATTTTATTTTGACATGTCCATCCGGAGCCATTGCTCTTGGGTATGCCATCTGGGACGGGAACAGGAGCCTGTGCGTTCCCACTATAATAAAGAAAAAAGAGATCCTTGTCCTTGAAAAGCAATCCTTGTCCTTGCAAGGAGCGTGAGACGATACCGGGGAGGAGCGGGGGGTAGCGATGAGGTTGTAACTTTGCTCCTAATTTTACCAATTCTCAAGAAAAATCAGACGCGTGATGGTGACCTTTGGAATGCAAAATGGTCTCCTGTGGGGATTAAATCACACGCCCAAGCAGAGAGAAGGAAGGTTTTCACCCATAAAGAGTGTTTTCTGTCTGCTGGGGAGTGGCTTATAACGACCGTGCTTCTAATTTGGGTACCTCAGTGTCCCCGTCAGTAGCCGTCACTGGGGCTCCCTGATGTCCTTTAGCATGTGCTGGTAGGACTTTATACCAGTGTCTGACAACGTGCTATCAAACACCTTTTCTGGAGACGGCCAAAACTCTGCTTCATGCGATTTCTCTGTGCCATCCATCAGCTCCTTGCACCCAGCCATTTGTCTTCCTCGTGTATTTGGGTGATAAAGTCTCCAGGGTCTGGAGCAGCGGATGCCGCACCCTTGGTCTGTGCCAGAACAACAGCTTTGGGAGGTTTCCTGCAACAACCAGTGACGATCACTCCAGCAGCAACCTATGGATGTCCTGAAAGAAGGGGAGCACGGGGAGCCATGGGGGATGAAATGCCAAAATCATTTAGCAAAACCAGAGGGGATGAAACACTGAGATGCGGGAGCTTGATCCAAGGAACCTGGCTGAACGGTCAGTGAGGTCTTTCCTGGTGCAGTGCTCTGCAATTGCTGCTGCTCCTGAAGCAACGAGTCGAAGTAGCTGTGGAGAGAAGATGGGACCTTCACTTTCATTGCTTGGCGTCCAAGATAACTCATGGTGTTTACTTAAGGAAAGCAATTTGAGAGGGACACAGGCTGTAGATCTTCAGACATCATTGCTGGACGAGAGCCAGAGTCTCTCAGCTCCGTCTGTGCGAGGTCTCAGTTCATCTAATGGGGGTATCTGCTTCGCTGATGGAGACAACAGTGTCATGTCTTGTCCCATGATGGGGTGAATCCCTGTGAGACCCAGGACTGGGTTGGGACCAGAGAGCTGTGTGTGCTCGGTGAGGACCTTTTCTTTGGAGACCTGAGCCTCGCTTGGGAGCAGGTCCTCTGATAGCTGTTCAACGCTGCCTCCTCCTCCTCCATGATCCCACCCTCGGGAGGTCTGTTTGCACCACGAACACAGATCAGGAGCAGCATCCTGTCCCCTCCACACCCCCTTTTGCAAGATACAGGTTTTCTGCACCAGTTTGAGCATGAAAACGTGGGTGACTCCCCAAATCACTATTGCCTGCTACTGTGGTCTGGAAGGAACTTGCTGGTCTAGGTGGCATGCTAAGGAAGACCCGAAGGTGAGGGACGCTGTAGCCATGGCAGGGTAATCAGGAGCTTCAGCAGCACAGGTAGTGCTGGACGTGCTCCAGCTGGGTCTTGCTTCTCCCACTTCAATACAGGCTTGCTGGGTTCATTTGTTTTTTTGTCCCTAGGGTTATTTTTAGCAGGTGACCAGGATGGGGTCTGTAAGTCTCATGAAACATTGAAGCACGTAGCAGTGGCCTATTGGAAACCCATAGGAATAAAAGGAGGAGGGTGCCAGCGCTTCTCTGCAGCGTGGAGGGAGTGACTGTTTCTTCCCCTCCTCGAAGGACACCTCGGTGCATGGCATTATAACTGCAGAGAGGAAAATCTTTGCTCTCCTGCTATGATTGTTGATATGGTATTGGATTGTGTGATGGGTCATACCTATTGATCACAGCAGGCTAAAAAAGAAACAACCCATAAATAACTAACTCCTGACATCCCCAGCTGTGCCAGAAATCCTGAACAAAGAACTCTTGGGAAAGCTGTTGTTGGTATTTCTCTGTCCCTCTCCTCTGGAGAATGCTTGGGACAGGTTTGGCTTAAGCCAGATGACTGGGGCTCACTAAATGTTTTTGCAGGTGTTTTCTTAAGCAGGGCTGAGTTATCTCATTCTTTAATCCAACCCTTCCTGGAAGAGCATCACCAGCCACACTGGAATGAGGCATTGCTACTGATGTTCAGCCCCGTGCTGTTCCCATGCCTGCTCTCGCTAACGCTGAAACTAGTACGTGGGCTGATGGTTAAGACAAGAAGGCAAAGATGACTCTCTTGTTCCTCTACCGAAGCTAGTCATTTCATGTGCTGAATCTGGCCTTTGAATTCATGAAACTGCATGATTTTGGCAAAAAGAACTGTAATAAACACATGCAGGGAGGCTAAGGGGGATAATTTTTGGGTCGTGCTTTCTTAAGAAAGCAGCCCCAGATGGTTCTGGGGTGGAGGAGCAAAGCATGGTCCCTGCAGAGCACCAGGGACCCATGTAGAGCTTCTGCCAGGACGCAGCGATGGGAAGGGTGAAGAGGCTGTGAGAGATGCTGTGGGGAGCAGCGGTACGTGGGATGCTGGGGGCGCAAACAAGGGGAAAGGGGCAGACAGACACACAGCAAGAGCAGGAGGGTCAGCCTCCCACCCAGCCCACCTTGCTGCTGACTAGGGCCAGGGCACGAGAGGCAGCAGGCAATCCCCTCCATAAAGCACTTACTGATGCTCCACCAGATCCCACGTGCTCTCTGTGGACTGACCGCGGCGAGGGACACGTGAGAAGGGGAGACAGCCAGGCACCGTGCCTCTCCTCCCCCCTGCCTCTTTCTTCCTCTCTCCCTCCCCCTCTTTCTTGTTTTTACATGGCGGAAAAAAAATGTTCCCCACATAATGATGATGTGGCCAACAGGTCAAGTCAAGCATGATAGATTTCATTTTTGAGCTGGGGTCAGGCGGTAAATTGCCTTAATGCTGCTGGCACGGCGATCGCCGTGCTGAGAGGCTCTTGCAAATGAGGTCCCCCGGCATCACCCGGCTCCTCAGACCTACCCTTTCTGCAGGAGCAATGCCTTGGGTTGTCGGGGGGCTGGGGGCCTGGCCACAAGCAAAAGAGGCTTTGAGAGCAGCACCATGCTTGTAACTCATGGCCTGGGGGCATTTCCCACTTTAAAAGGAGCCATGGCAACATGCTTGTTTGATATATGAGTTATCTCTGCTGCCAAAGGCTCTGCAACGTAGGACGGGGCACACACATTTCCATGGCAGGAGGGAGAAGGCAGAAAATGACTTTGCTAGAGCAAGAGAGGTCCAAAGGGAGCGAGGAGTTGCAGGTTCCTTCCAGAGAGTGGG
The DNA here is from genome assembly GCF_034638445.1 of Ciconia boyciana. Taxonomy (NCBI): domain Eukaryota; kingdom Metazoa; phylum Chordata; class Aves; order Ciconiiformes; family Ciconiidae; genus Ciconia; species Ciconia boyciana. The sequence goes on along the minus strand of NC_132938.1, from coordinate 3,332,196 downwards.
GCTGGTGCTGAGAAAGCTCCAGGAGACACCCAGGCCCTGATATGAACCCAAGAAATAAATCCATCCCATTGCAGAGAGGTGGAGAGTCAGCTGGGGAGGGGAAGGTTTATTTAGAGAAACAACCGTGGGCTGCCTGCCCACATCAGGCTTTTAGCTGATGATCTGCACGTGCCATATTTGGGGGCGGCTGGGGGAAGGAGTCCACTATTATAAGCCTTACAGCATCTCTGCCGAATCCTGCTGAAGGCTGCGGAGGGCCTGATCCAGCAGGATCCCACCTCTAGCGTCACCTTTTCTGACCTTGGCCAAATCAGAGACAACTCCATGGCAGGTCGTCCTCTCTTCTCCCAAGGGTGCAGCCTGGGAGCACCCAGCACTGATGGGAAACACCAGCGATTCCTGAGAAACTGGGTCCTTGAAGGATTACCCAAGATTTCAAACGTGCCCAGAGATCCACATAAGCCCTGAGCATCTTCTGCCAGGGCAGGCAGGGAAAAGGTGGGAAATGGCTGTGCTAAAGGGAGGAAAGGGTCTGGAGAGGGTGGGGAAGTGCTGATTCACCCACTCCTGAGCATGGTGCAGTCTGAAACGTCAATGATCCTTGGGATTAATGGTGATCTGGGTGCTGAATCCATTCCCTTTACGCTTCTCATCCCTCCAGACACGGCCAGCACCTGACAGCGATGTGAATCAGCATGGGATAATCCATCTCTTTCCTTCTCCATTTCTGCCTCCGTTAAACATCCCCTGCTCTGGGGAAGGCTCTGTCCGCAGTAATTAAGGTAGATAGATCTCCTGTAGCAAAGGGCACTTCCCGGCTTGCTAACACAGGGGAGGACTCAGCAAGGGCATCTCTTCCTTGCCCTGGGGGAGGATGCCGACAAAACAGTGCTGGGTATCCCGGTGGGTCCTGCTGCTGTGGGGTGCCAGGCATTCACATGCATGGACGGAGACATGTGGCCAACGCTCACAGACTTTGGGGTCCCAGGCTCAGCTGTGCTCTGGGGTCAACCACATCTGTTTGCATCGGAGCAGTGGGGAAGCTTTGGTGCAAGCCTGTGCTTGCACAGGGCATGGACCTCTTTGTCCTCGTTGTTGCAGGGACTGAGACCTTCCTCTGTGGGTTAGTTTGGTCCATCTTGTTGGAGCTCAAGCGCACTTTGCCGTCCCAGCTAGCTGCAGCTCCTCTCAGCATCCCGAGGGTGCTTGCTAGCTGGGCTGGAGCAGGAAGGGCTGAGATGTGAGGGCTGAGCGGCCATCAGGAATTAACACATGCCCAGCAGGGCCAAAGGATGTGCTGCAGCAGGATTTTGGGATGTGGGAGTAGGAGCCCACCTGAACACGTGAACCTCCCCTGCAAGACACCATTTTTGACACAGCTCAGAAGACGATGGCTGTTCATCCCTCACCCATGCACGTGCCTGGCACCTGCAAAACCCAGCCCAACTTGTCTGGAAACAGGGAGTCCTGCTGTCAGAGGGATGGCGCTAGTCCAGTGCCATGGCTCGATGGCTCTGCGAGGTGCTCCTCCTTTCTCCTCTCAGCCTTGCAGCTCTAGGAGCCAGAGGAAGGATGCTGAAGGACCTGCCAGCCTTGCCCCGCCAGGCTCTCTTGAACCCAGCAAGACAGCCTTGAAAATGCATTCACTTCAAGGGCTAGTTTGCTACAACCTCTTCTTCTCATATGAGAGTAGAAATGCTTTTTCTCCCCGGAGTTTACCTGCAGGAGGTGACAAAAAGGAAAGAAACCCTCATTTGCGGTGTTTGCCCTGAAAACACATGCCCTGGTGCAAAATCAGCCGTGGAGCAGGCAGGGCTGGTGCTGGGTGGTCATTCCTACGTTCACCCCCTGGGCCTCATGGGCAGCAGCACTGCCGAAAACCATTGCTCAGCACGGCCTTGCAGCCTCACTGCTCTGCCTGCTGCCTTGCACTGCCTTCCTTGCTCACGCGGTGCCGTTTGGCCAGTACTGCTGGTCCTCCAGCCCTCCCTTCTGCCTCTCTCTGCAAGGATGCTCCATGACGTGCCCGGGGTAAACCTCCCAGGAGGCACCTGGGATGGAGGCGGGGAGACCAGGGTAATTAGTACAAAGAGCAATGAGGCCAAGAGGGCTTTCATGCCTCAGCATCTTAATTGAAATGGGTTTCCCGTCCTGCCCCTCCTTCCCCGTGCCCACCAACTCATTCAGGCTCCATCAAGGCCACCTGGCTAATGGCTCTCCTGGCTCAGTGCTGTGCACTCTGCATCCCCGATGAACTGCACACATCCCTTTAATTAAATGTCAAGATATGCAGGGGTTTTTTTTAAGAGCCCTGTGCTCAGAAAGATTCATGGAGAGCTCAATTACCGTCTGGTGAGGAGGTGGGGAGGAGGGAAAGCTTCGGGTAGGAAAATTGCGGAGAAAACGGGGATTCCAGACACGCGGGATCAGGGCACTGGCTTAGATTTGCTTTGGCTGTGCCCAGACCTGTGCTGTGCTTCCCATCTCACCAGACTGTGAAAACTGATGAATGCCATGATGTCTCTTGAGTGCAGAAGAAAACCTATCTCCAAGATTTTTCATGCAATTAAACCGTTAAGCCCCCCTAGATGAGCTCGGAAAGCAGCACAATTAAAACTGATAAATGCTTACGGCCAGCCTGCGCCTGGTGGAGATACTTCGGGTTGTTTATTTGCAAAGATCTACTAAAACCGGCCACTTCCATGCTTAAGGTGCAGCTCCTTCATGTCCAAAGCGGTGGCCAGTCCTGGGGCATCACCCCCAGTGGAAGCCAGACCCGTCCTGCGTCAGCATGGGCTGTCCTGAAGGACCTGTTTTCATGCAGCAGAGGTCTGCCTGGCACAACCCTTCAGAGGGTTGGGTAGATGCTACCATCCTTTGTTGCTTCTCCATACCGAGTCCTCTGAAGCCACCTCCTTTCCTGCATGCCTCCCCATTAAAGATGCCCTGTAAAAGGCGCAGTGACCGATGCGGAGAGATGCCCAATGTGCTTTCTTGCAGCGGATGGAGGGCTGGATGCCAAGCGCTGCCGCTCCCAAAGGAGGCGTTTGGATGTTTCCGTACAATTTGTCCTCCCAAGGAGGCTTGGAGGTGAAGCAGGAGAGGAGGCAGCACAGCGGGAAGCGGCAGGGCTAGAGGCAGGACACATTCATCGCCTCTGTCTTCCCATGGTCCAGTGCCAACCAGAAATGCACGCAGCTCCTGCCCCAGGCCACGACCTTGGGTGAGCTTCACCTGCTCTCTGGCTCACTGCTTCAGCCTCAGACCTGGCCAGGCTCAGCATTGCACCAGGGAAAAGCCTTTCTAAATCTTGATAAACTTTCAAATCTCAACATAAATCTTGCAGTGATGACAGTGGGATTTTGAAGTTGCCCTGGTAGGATGTGGTGGTCTTGGTAGTGTTAGGTTTACGGTTGGACTCGATGATCTTAAAGGTATTTTCCAACCTATACGATTCTGTGATTCTGTGATTCTGTGATTCTGTGATGTGACGTATTTTTGTCAGCTTCTGGGGAGCCCACAACACAATCCAACTTGGAAGACAGAGAAATTCAGTGTTCCAAAATAACCGTAATTTCTCCTGGAAAGCACTTTAGCAGGGCTTCTCAGATGGCAATATGAACAGGCAACTGACTCCAGCCCTAGACTCCCCTCCATCTCCCTAGGCTACAGTGGGAGCTGACACGGTCCACGTGCATGTAGACCAAAATTCAAGTGAGGTGATCTCCACCAGATCCCACCCCATCCACCCGAGCCCTCTAAGCATGGCCCAGTGATTCCAGTGTGAACCTGAGGGTGGGAGATCCTGGACTATCCGTTGTGTGCAGCAATGGGTGCATTCTCCATATTGCATCACAGCTCCAGGGCTGCGATGCTGGTGCTTCCCACCCTCCCTCCCATTGCTCTGCAATTCACGGTTGCTTTTGTGTTTTGATGCCTGCAATGGAGTGATGCAGGAGGCAGGAGAACGGTGGAGCGGTCAGTCCGGAATGAGGAGAACGGTGCCTCTATCTGGACGGAAGACCCACGACACAGGGAAAAGAGAGAAGCACATCCAAACTTTGGTGAAACCCTTCAAAATTTCTGTGCTTTGCGATAAAAATTTCAGATTTTAGAAGCTGCTTGGGTAGGATGCCAGAAGGACCTGGGAAGCTGGCTGGACTCCCAACACCAGTGTGTTGACTCACGCCGGTGGAAAGCCATGAGCTCGCCCAGCTCAGCGGTCCTCACCTTCACCCTCCCGGAATGCTCAGCCATGCATGGCCTTGATGAAGCTGCTCCGCCTCCTCAGTACGTTTTGGGGGGCCTTGGCTGTCTGGGAGGCATCACAATACAGTTCCTCTGGTGGGATCTCATTATGTGATGAGCCGAACATCTGGATTAAAATAGATGAAATAGGCACTAAATCCTAAATAAGCCCGAGAGCTCAGCAGCAGCCATATGCTTCCTACTGACAAGCTCAAAAAAATCTCTCCTTGCCATTAGCTCACACTGCAAGCAGTGTTTTATCCGCCTCCGACCCAGCTCTGAGAGCAAACCTTCCTGCTCTTCCTCCCCAGCCGTCCCTGCTCTGGCCATCCTCTGAACCAGTAGCCTGAGGCTCTTCTTAGGCAGGGATGTCTGAGGGCACACATCACATCTGAGCTCTGTTGACTACAAAATGGGTGGGCAACTACCCCACTGTGCAAAAGATTTGGTGATAGTAATTAAAGGAGTACTACTGTTAATAATCAAAGGGAGTTGAAACAGAAAGAAACCCAGAGCTTTGCTGTTTAGCATTCATGCTTGTCTCAGACAGGAGTTCAGCTAGCAAAAATCCTGCAGCAACAAAACTAATGTCTTATTGCCTGTATCCTTTTGGGGCCAAGAGGAAGGTGGAGGTCCCGTGGCCTCCAAGAGCAGCTTCTTCTTGGTTGGAGAACATGGAGGTGGGATGGAGCCAAGGGCATTGCAGATGCAAGAGGATGCAGGACCTCCAGAGATGCTGCTCTTCCCGGAGCATCACACAGGCTGTCTCTGCATCAGCTCTGCTCCATCCAGGAGAGGACAACCTGTGACCCGTCCTAGCTCCACTGAGGCTGGGTGTAGCTGGCTCTGCCGATGCCACACGTGGGTGCAAGCATCACTCCAGGGAGGACTCAGGGATATAACTTTTCAACACTGCTTTTATGGCCTGGTAGCGCAGACAATAAGGTATGGCGATTGCCTTTAGGTCACCAGCCTTATTTAGCTTAGCAAGACAAGGGCTAAGGTCTTGTGAGGCCTTGGCGAACTTGTCTTGGCTGGAGCTTTTTTTAGCAGGTTTTAGCTGTAACAGCATATTGCCCAATGGTCAGATGAGCGTTGCTGGCTGTGACAGCCAATCTGCCCAGCGGTCAGGCAACAAGCATCAAGCTTTAGCTAAGCTTTTTGCAATTGCGTGGTTTCACCCTAAAAACATTCTACCAGTCAGTAAAGGTCTAAAAAATATAAGGGATCGTTCTATAACCCGATCTGCCAACTGGTAAGACAGAAGTGCCAGCAGCAGGCTGCTTGGTGAGGTATGAAAATAGCACCAGTGACCCTCCACCCCAACCAGGGCAACACGCCCACCCTCAGCACCTCCAGCAAAAGATCTGGGATGCTGGTGACTTGCCATGACGACTCTGAGGAGGGGTGAGCACAGCACCAGAGATGGTCGGAAGTCTATGTATAAGAATTGTAATTGCATTATTAATGGGAATTTGCAGTAATTGGATAATTTGGACACTACATGTTGGTCTCATTGCAAGGAGGCTAGCAAAAATGGCTTGCTTTATTGTGATTTGATCGTTAATGAGACTAACGCTAAACTCCCTGCTCTGTGCATAACGTCTGCTCCCTTTTTACCTGCTGCTAAATTTTGAGTGTAACACTTCAAAGATAATAATCTGGAAATGGCATCGGCTGCTGCGCATGGAAAAATCAGGACAGCCCATGACCTAGGTTGGCTGGAGAAATTCTCCCTCCTTGTCTGCCTCCTTCCCCCTCGCAGGACTCAGTTTGAGGGAGAGGAGGATGGTGGTGGCTGAGCCATGTTGGATCAACCATTTATTATTTATTAATAATGAGATCAAATGGGAGCATGGAGATGCCCCACTGGTGTCCCCTTCCCTCCATCACCCATGGGCACAGTGGACCCAGGACACGACTGAAGGTGAAGGATGCGCATGGCAGCCCACGTGCGTCCTTCACTGTTCCTACCTGGTCTTCACAATCCTACCCAGCTCACAGGGGCCAAATCCTGCTGGGGAAGGTCTGAGGGCCCAGTTTGGGCTCTCTGATGCCTCTCGGAAGAGGGAAGGACCAGATATTCACCTCCGGGATGCACAGCCCAGAGGAACCAGCTCTCCATTTGCAGAGACATCTTCCCAGTCTGCCCCAGCTTCCCATTTTTTTGCAGAAAAGCCTTTTTTGCTGTGGAAGGGGCTGGTTGTGCTGTGGCAGCGTGGGATCCACGCGCTCCTTTTTCCTTCTCATGATTTTACAGGCTGATCTCCCAATTCTTTTGGAGGGGAAACGAGGGGGCAGGAGAGGAAATTACATACCCCAGGAGGGGAATTGCTAACCGAGGAGCCCCCCCAGGCTTTGTTTCAGCTGGCAAATGCCTTCCTCCCCCCTGCCCTGTTAGCCTTTCTTTTTGCATCCTGGGAAAGGTCTGAATTTCAGCCGAGGGAAAGCGCTGGGGGAAGGAGCGGGGCGGTGGGGGAAGGGATGCTCTCCCCGCACCGCCTTTCCTGCCTGCGGTCCTGTCTGCTTGTGGCCGATCCCTTCGCCGCGCAGGCTGATGGTGATGTGGAGCGACACTTGACTGTGCGGAGCGGGGAGATGGCAGCCCCCCGCCAGCCGTTCCCCCTCCTGCGGTGCTGGGGCTGAGTCCACATCACTCGGGGAGCTGCTCCCCTGGTGCCGATCAGCACCCCGCTCCCCGTGGCCAGACCTCGAGCTTGGGGTGAGGCTGTTTGAGGGGTCCCGGAGATCTGGGGTGTGATGGAGGAGGTCGTGCATGGGACCTGGTGCGGCAGGGCTAGAAAAAAGCCTCCAGCCACTTGCTGGTGAAGAATCATCCCTTGGATGGGGCTGTGTTGGAGGGCAGGAGCATTTCTGGGACAGGGACGGGTGTGGCTTGCAGATTTGGGTAATGGGCTGGGGGAAATATACTCAACAGCTATGGGTGAAAGGTTCCTGTTCAGCCTGGCTTCACCTCCTCATGGCTCAAATGCAAGCAAGGCTGTCCTTTCTCCATCCCCAGCCTCCCCTTCTCCATCCCCAGCCTTTCCTTCTCCATCCCCAGCCTCTTCTTCTCCATCCCCAGCCTCCCCTTCTCCATCCCCAGCATCTCATTCTCCATCCCCAGCCGCTCCTTCTCCATCCCCAGCCTCCCTTTCTCCATCCCCAGCCTCCCCTTCTCCATCCCCAGCCTCCCCTTCTCCATCCCCAGCCTCTCCTTCTCCATCCCCAGCCTCCCCTTCTCCATCCCCAGCCTCTCCTTCTCCATCCCCAGCCTCCCCTTCTCCATCCCCAGCCTCTTCTTCTCCATCCCCAGCCTCCCCTTCTCCATCCCCAGCATCTCATTCTCCATCCCCAGCCGCTCCTTCTCCATCCCCAGCCTCCCTTTCTCCATCCCCAGCCTCTCCTTCTCCATCCCCAGCCTCCCGGCTCCCTCTGCTTGCCCTGTGCTTGGAAAAAGCTTGCTGTTGGCTGTTACATGCTGTGCTGCCATGGGTTTGACTTGGCTCTATAAAACCCAGCCCTACAGGACACGGAGCTCTGTGCTATGGGGCTTAGCTCAGGAGCAACCTTCTACTTTGAAGCCTGGAGCCTGGAGGAAAAAGGGGGAGAGCTTCCGTTGTCTCCCCTTCATACCAAAGTTCAGGTGGGGGGAATCTGAAAACACTGTCTGCAGAAAACAGACCTGATTTCTCACCCCCGGATCAAGAAGACACAGGGCAAGGGACATGACCTAGTTTTTGATGGCAGTATTTAATATTTCCCCTGCAAGGCAAGCCAACCCAGCTTCCTCTCCCTCCCGTTTCTCGGCCAGGCAGCCGGGCTGGGCTGGCCCGCTGCCTTCCTGGGGCTTAAGAGCTCATCGGCATGGGATGGAGGGGAAAATGTGACTCTGCAGCCTCATCAGGAGCCCAGATGTGCTGCTGATTCATCTGCTAATTGTGTAAGCCCCGGGAGCGGGATGCGCTCCAGCGGGAGCTGCGCGGGGAAGCATCTGTTTCCTACTTGTTGTGCACCGGCATGGGGACTGCGTGGAGGGACCACCCTCCATACGGGGGGGGGGAGAAGGACCACCCGTTGCTCAGGCTACAATGTGGACCAGGGCAGAGGGCTCAGGATGGGGTGCAGCACCTAAAAAACGCAGCAGCAAGAGGTGAAGGACCTGAAGAAGACAGCACTGTCATGCTATGGCTGGTGGGAACCAGGTGAGCAGATCCAGAAGCACTCAAGAAAGGCAACCAAAGGTGGCCAAACCAGTCCTCCCATCTCCCTGTTCAAAACCCAGAGGGGCGTTTTGCCAGCCTGATTTGCCAGCCTGTCCCCCTCGCCAAGGGACAAATCTCTATGGGATGCTTCATGCACTCATTCATGTAATCGTGTGGATATAATTTGATTATTCCTTCCTAGATGTTTAGCATCACAAAGGGAAAAGCCACCTCCAAGCTGAGCCCTTGGAGCCACCGCTATGAGACTGGTCTGGGGGAAGAGGGGTCAGAAACTGGTCTGGAGAAGCTGCAGCATGGCTGATGGCATTAAAAATTTTCTGTCTTGGACCATTGCTGGCTCTCCAGCTCCTGGCTGTGCCTGTGTCAGGAGTAAATCAAACTGCCAAGTGCACGTGAGAGGTCCTGTGTTTCCTTGTCACAGTCCAGGCATGACAAAGACCACAAAAGCTTTTTAAAATTTCCTTTGAAGGACTCACTTGCCTTGGCCTGAGATACTGGAGGTCCCCTTGGTTCACCCCATGCCTTGCCAAACAGGGAGACACTGTACATGGAAAGACTTAGGCAGCTCCTGGCGTGGTGTTTCCAGATGTGAGGATCAACCTGAACCACCGTGAGGGTGTGCAAAGGCTCCCTCCATTCCCTCAAGTCCATGAGGAAGAGTGTGGGGTGCTCTGTTAGTTTAATTGGCATTGCCTGGATGTGAAATCTGCTCCCAGCAGCAGATAGGTTGGGCCCTTCTGGAGTAGATGCAAAGTCCAGATACTGCTTTTGCCCCAGGGCACATGGAAATTCATTTGCTTTCCGGGAAAGACACAGGCATCAACAAAAAAGACCAGGAGAGTCTTCTGCCAGGGCTACAAACTCATCCTGCAGAGTGAAGAGGTTTCAGCAAGACCCCAAAGCTCCTGGTCTGGCTTAGCAAGAGCAAATCATGAACTGGGATTTTAGCAGGTGAGGGTTTCAACAGAAAATTTGGTCACAGATGTGTGTGTGCATCTGTTGAGTGCAGATGCACATACATAACACAACAGAGGTTTTGGAGGACAACATTGTACTAAGCAAGAACAGCGTATGTTATTCTTCATCAAAATAACCCTAGCAAGATGAGAATATTTGGGTGCTGCACACTAGAAAACAGCCATTACCTTGTAAAGGACTTCATAATTTTCTCCTGTGCACCCTTTTCCACACTCAGCCTGAATTGCCACATGCCTCTGTCCGCAAGTTCGAGCTTTTGGATTTTGCAGGCTGGTGTTTTATGAGAATGAGCAAGGCCTTGGCCAACCCTTTGAGGAGGCCATCTGGCCATCTCATGGACAGAAGGTCCCAAATCAGAGTCACCATGCAGGGGAGAAGCCATGCAAACGTTGAATCTGGACCTAGTAAGAGGGAAAAAAAGCCCTTCAGCATTGGAGCTGGTGGGTGCGCACGTGGGGAAGGGGGTTCCGGAGCCAGCCGCATCCTTCTGGGCTGCTGGAGGGAGGGAGGAGGCTTTGTCTTGCAAGGGGAGTGAAGGAAACGGCTCAGTGACTCATCCCAGACCCAGAGCGGTGTTTGGCTAAACTGGGGGTTTAGCATGATTATAAGCAGCTTTAGGAGCAGCGAACGCGGGACTAGCACACACAAAAAAGTCAGGAAGGAAAAACAAATAGTGTCAGTGGTTATATAAGGGATCAGAGAGTTGCCGAAGTGTCAGCCAGCTGCCGCGGGCTCCCCGGGGTCTTCCACCACCCTGATAACACACAGATGGTCTTTTGGTTCATCCTTATCACATCTCATTGAGAATTTTGGGGGAAGATTTGGAGAGGAGTGAAAGAAGGTTCAAAGATACATGATAGCTCCTATTGGAGGGACGACAGAGGAGGTTTTGAATGGAGCTGTAAAATTAAGAGTGGCTGGAGAGTGGACAAGGGACAGCTCTTCACTGGCCCCTCTATCAGGACACCAGAGCTAGGGATCAAAGGAACCACCAAGTGACACTAGCATAGGGCAGGTTCAGACAGAAACGGGAGCTGCTTCCCATCACATGTAAAGTTAAACCGGGGAATTATTGCTGCAGGATGTTGCAAATACAAAAAGGTTACATGGATCCCAAAACTTCAGCACCTGATCATCCCAAAAAGGTTCTGCCAGCCAAACATCCTACCTCTGCCTTAGGAATTGTTTGAAGTTGTTGGAGGCTGGGAGGGAATCACTCCATGTTGTCCTGATTTTTTTTCCCCCCCTCTTCCCTGCTCTCAGAGGTAGGATACTGTGCTAGATGGACCATTAGCTGGATGGTCCATAGGATGGATGGTCTATAGGATGAACAGGCCATTGGTCTGCCCTAGTTTGTCCACTCTTGTGTTGTTGGACACAGAGGGCACATGGTCACATACCTAGCTGCTGTATTGAGATTTGAGCCCTTTTTTGGGTAAAGTTCCTCCAGGATCTTCCTCACTCCAGCGTCCAGGAGAGCTGCCCACCTGGGTGATCCTCACCTGCTCCTCGCAGGCAGGAGCGTTATCCATGGATCTGCTGGATCTGGAGGAGGAGTAGGGAGACAGTCTTGGGAGAGGACCAGCTCAAGGTCATCCCACAGGCTGGTTGCAGGGCTTGGGGCAGCACCATCCCTCCTTAGCAATGCATCCACGAGGCACCAGGTCCTCCAAGGCTGGAGAGAAGCAGCAGGTCAACCCAAGCACACCCACAGCAAATACCGATGCGATGCTAGCAAAGTTCACCGAAGGGAGCCAGAACAACATGTGCTGCAGCCTGTCTCGCAGAGACCTGCTCCAAGAAAGACGCCCTGAGCCTGCCCTCTGTGCTTACTGCTTTTTTTCCGTACTTCTATTTCAAAGATTAATTCCTCTGGCTGGAAAGTTTGTGCAACCCTCAGCCACGGCTCTTGCATCACACTGCTGTTTGATTTGGCCAGCAAAGCAGAACAGCAATAAGCATCCTGACTTCATCCGGATCGCTTGCCTTGCAGTGACATCCATAAATAGAAGCATAAATTGAAGAGGGGTGGGGAGATCTTCATGGCAACCCAGCACAGCTGGACCAGAAAACACCTCTGGCTTCCTTGTGCTGGGCCCACCCCTGAGCTGCAAGTGCTGCCTGTCATTCAGAGTGGTTAGTTATAAAGAGAGGTGATAAATTAGAGCTCAGACATGGTCTTTTTTGCTCTCTGGCCCAGGAATCTTCTTTCCTAAAAGGGAAACACAACTCAGGAGGTCTGGCATCAAGAAATCAAGCAGCCAGCACCTTTTGTAGGAGGTGGAGAGCAGAGACTTGACCGTGCATGGTTAATAGAGAGCCTGTAGGGCCACGAGGATAGAAAATCAATTGCAATGTTTTAGATGTAAGAGGTTTCCTTAATTTCCTCTTTGGGGCCATCTCAGCAGAGGGCAGGTTGTCCCAGGAAGGTCTCTCCACTGTGTCAGTGTAAGCATTTGTCAGATCCTGACATGCTCTGCTCTGTGCCTCAGTTTCCTCTGCTCCGGAGCAGGGCAGAGACATACTCAGTGTGTGCTGAAAAATCTGCAAAAACAGTTTTGATGGAAAGTCATGGAGTTTGCTCCACAAGAAGAAAAATAAATCCTTGGGAGGAGACGTTTGCTTTCCACATGGAGTTTCAGCTTTTCATTAAAGCAGAGCCAAAAAAGCCTCCTTCAGACAAGGCCATGAAGAAATATTTCCACTTCTCCAGCTAAACAGGAAGGTTTGTGTCCTAAAGCTTCCTAAGACGTCCCATTACTGCTGATGGTCTCTATGGAGGAGAGGAGGCCTTTGACCACCTCACCACCCGCCCTAACAACATCTGCTTCCAGGGGCCATCCAGCAGTGCCCAGGAGGTCAGGGAGAGCCTTGTCTGACCAGGAACCAGCAGAACAAATTGTTCCTTAACAATGGGACAAAAATAATAACGGGACAAAAATAATAACAGGACAATAATCCCTTAACGATGTTAAAAGACCTGCTAGGCTAATTATGCTCTCCAGGTGGCCACTTTGCCTTCAGTGGCTGCTCCTGTCTTGTCATATCATGCTGCCCAACTTCTACCCTTTGCTCATGTTAATGTCCTCACACTGCTGTTTTCTTCCCACGGAGAAGATGAGTTGTATCCGTGCTGCTGTCACGTCCACTCTCTGCTTGGGAGCGGTTTTCTGGAAGCAGGCTTATAAATGGTCACCTGCCTGCTTGCTGGGTGGAGGGAATGGACACAGGGCTTTCTCCAGCATCAGTTTTTCCCTGAAAAGCTGGAAATACAGTCCTCATCCAAAGCTATAAAACTCCTGGCTGAGCTACCCTTTCCCATCCACTCCCAGGGTGCATCATCCCCTAGAGAAAATGGGATGATACTGTCAAAAAACCACTCTTGATCCCCTTTTGGTTAAGTTCAGCTTCAGCTCATTTGAAAAGGGTGGATCTCTGCCTCCTCTGCAGCGTCCCAGGCCTCTTTAAGACATCCAGATTTGTTTCATTTCCAAGCCACCAGCTGCTTTGGAGTGTCCCGTGAAATCTGGTCTCATTCCTCATCCCCTTTTGGTGCTTTGTTACTGGATCCCATTTTCACGTGGAGGTTTCTCATGACCTTCTGGATGCTCCTGTGCATGTTCTTGGCCTCACTGCCTGGTGGGGATGAGTCAAATGGCTCCTGCCTTTTGTTTCCTGGATGGAGGAAGGATCAGGAGTGGGAATTGGGTCCTGCTTGGTGGAACACAGACTTATCCTCCAAAAACAGGACCTCAGAGGAGCAAGTCAGGTAGTGGCAGCCAGCTCTTGGGTGGTGAGAGGAGATGGGGGAGAGGGTCCAGGCAGGCAGGTTGAGGAGCGGACACTCCCGTGGCCGGTTTCATCCTTCCCAGAGCCTGTTGAGGAGGGTTTTTATTAATGCTAAGAGCAGCTTGGCTGCGTGCGTGTGGAGCTGGCACCCATCTGCTAACACCTGGCCTCGGATGAAATCATCACCCTGACGCGGGGGGCGGGGGGAGGCTGATTCACTTTGTCACGGGTCCTAATTAGACACAACATGCTGTCTGATTAGCGCTCGTGTTTGAGAGAAAACACTCGGCTCGTTAGCGGCCCACGGAGGAACGGCGGATGGAGGCAGAGGAGAGCCCCCATCCCTCCTTGCCAACGGGGCCAAAACCACCCTGGACGATGTGGCTGAACCTGGGTAGCACCAGACATGGGCCATCAAATCTGCTGGGACATCTGACACTTCTCCTGGCCTCATTTCCTTGCCTTTCATGTGCAACCTCACTCATCTCCTTTTCTTCCCATCCCACCCCACCCCACCTGGGGGGTTTGGCTGCAGCCAGAGGGGTTCAGGGAGCTCATTTATTCATGCCCTGCGTGTGCTGGACTTTGGTTCCCTGCCACAAACCAAAGGTGAAGTTGTTCAGGGGTTGTTTAACTGGCCAAAGACAGACAGTGCTTTGCTTTCTGCTATTTTTAGCTCGGTTCCCTAAGGAAACCAGGTTTCGGTCTCCGTGGCATTGCCACCCGGCCACAGCCGGGGTTGGGTGCCCTGAGCACAGCCTTTCCCTGGGGTTTTGGCTGGGGATGAGGGAGAGAAGCTGAGGCGCTGAGTGATGGGTGATCGCTGTCTTCCAACAGGAGCCTTGGCCTTCTCTTCACAGTTACGATCATTGCCGAACAAGGTTTCCCAGAAAACCAATTTAGGTTGAAACCCAAAATTCTTGTCATAAGAGAAATGTGAGGCTATGGGGTTTTGTCCAACAGCATCATCCCATCCTAAAATTAATTGTAGTCAATACCCTCTGCAGCTTTATTAAAAAAACCCCTAAATATTTTTATATTTGGGGGTCAGGGGTGGATTCTTCCTTTTTTTTTTGAATGAAGGGCTTCCCTGCAATATTCAGCAGGCGTTACAGCTGGCTCTGTTCATTCATATCCCCACTGGCTTCCAAAATATGCAGATGTGAACGAGCCCGTCTCGATTCGGCAGAAACGGGAACCGCTGCAGCCTGTTTGGACGACAGCATCCTGTGACCAGTGAAATACTCAGGGGGTTTGCCGTGACCCCAGTCTGCCCTCGCTTCCCATTAAGTATAGCAGCATCACCAGCTGGGAGCACGCTCCCGGCCACGTGGACTGCTCCTTTCCCAGATGCACGGGGAAACCGCAGCCTCCCCGAGTACCTTGGACTGCAAATAGCTGCTGCCGGAGGGAGCAGAGCATCATACCCTGGCAGGCAGGACATGGGAAGACGGGCAGACCACCGGTTTCCATGACAACCAGTTCAGGTGTCACTGATGGAGGGGATGCAGGTGGGGATGCGTCCGGAGGCAGGGGACCAGGGGATGGGGATGTTGCATTGCCACGGATTTGCATTTTGCAGTGCAGCGGGGAGACGGCAGCTCTCGCGCTTGCAATCTCCTCTGGCAAATGTCAAAGCGAAGCTGGGAATAGTCTTACACAGCTTGTTGTGTTTGGCTAATCTCAGCAAGTGAGCTCACGTCTGCTGCAAACCTAAGGAGATTGTGTGACAGCAGCCGGCAGGGCTGGGCGGACGGAGCCGGACGGGCATGGGGACATGCACTAACGGTGTCCTTCACAATGGGAAGAACCCGTTGCTTCCTGGGATCAGGTGGGACCAAGCGGCCTTTCCCCAGCATCGGCTCCGGCTCGCTGATCCACACAGCCTCGAGGAACCTCCAGCTCCCGCTGGGACTGCAGCTCTTAATAGGCTGCCTGAATCTGGGCCAAAATGTTTTCCTAGCTGCTGACGAACCCAGACGCTCTCCCGGGAAGGTGGAGAGGGAGGAAGAGTGAAGCAGAGACAATTTCAGGCTCCGGCACAGCCTTTGTCTCGAATGTGCCTGGTTTCTTCTGAGGTCTTCCTCCTTCTCCTTTGGCCTCCCTTGGATCTGCCCTGCCAGTGTCCCATCTTGACCTGCTGCTAGAGACACTGAAGGGTCTCTCCTCTACCTGAATGACCCCTTAGACTCTGTGGTGGCACAGGTCATTCCCATCCTGACGGGTCATCATTTTGCAGGGTCCCTGTCCTCTATATGTTAAAGAATAAAGTTTCTATTTAAAGCTATGAACTGTTGGCAGAGGAAAGAGCCATGGGAGCCCAGCTGCAGCTATTCCACCCAGTGTAGGTTTTTTCCTCATATAAGGTGTATATGGTATATCTTAAGAACATATAAGGTATATCTTAAGAACACGCTAGCTTCAACACCCAGAGTTGGAGCGGAGGGATCTGTTTTCTAGCAGCCAATGTTAAGTCTTGCAGCGGAAGAAAAACTCCTTGTGCTCCCTTCTTCTGGCCTGGGCTCAGTGCAGGTATCATCAAACTCAAGATCTAACGTTCCCTGTTAAGCTGCAGGGAACTGCAGATAACTCTGCCTTCTTGCATGGGTAAAGTCCTCTGGGAAAGGTCTGTCTGCCTTGGTTGCAAGTTTCTGCCGTGTCCAAGACCAGTGTCTGGACTAGACCGGGGTCTGGGCTTGGAAGGAACGTTTGAGAAGTGCAGGTTGGTGGTGAACCCTAGTTCCTATGGTCTACAAGGGAGGGAGCCCTTGGTCCTTGCTGTAGATGATCCCTTGGTACGTGAAATGTGGAGTGACCCACCACATTCTCATTACAGAACTTTATGAGATTTTTAGGTGTGTGTTTCTGTGTTGGGATGTTTCCTTTTCTGCTCTTCGACACAAAGAAGAGACCCGACAGGCTGAGGGAACGCTTCAGAAACACTTCCAATGCCCAAGGTTCTCTTTGCTTTGAAAAGGTGGGGTTATCTCTTGGGTGGAGCAATGCCTGGGTTTCAAGAACAGGATCTTGTTCCTTGGAAGTAGCTGGGCTGACCTGGAGGTTGTTTGCTGCTCATCATAGCTTAGAAACGAAGCTCAGCCCCTAGTCATTTCTTAATGCTGCTTTGGACAGCGGTGTGGACTATTACTTTTCCTCGCATAAGCAACCTTCTAGCAGAGGATCTCAACATACTTTGCAAAGATCGCTGGTGCTTTCTGCTGTCTGTGTAAGCAGTTTACTTTGTATTCTAGCTTTATTCTATTCTATTCTATTTATATTTACCCCAAATATCTTGGTATGCTGGTGAGCGGCAGTTCTCTAGGATGACTGCATATGTGAATAAACTTCTGCTAACTCAGTGTGAATCCCTCCTGCCAGTCAGTCAAATAATTACGGCAGGGAAAATTAGGAAAGGAAAAAGAACAAAGACATGCAGCATCTCTGGGGAATGACCAAACAGGCCAGGAGACCTGACCTATGCCAAGTGCCTGCTGTTTCATGAGGTCTCTGAGACGAACCGTGCTCCTGTGGTAGGACAGAGATGTGGGAACTGGCTTCAGTTCTTAGCTCATCCATTCCCCAAGATAGAGGATGACACAATGTTTTCCAGTGGGTCAATGGGTCCCGTGGGTGATGAGGACCAGTTTTCCAAAGGGCTGTGTTTGACAGGCACCCTCCCGTTTTCAGCTCAGCCTTGGGCTCTCACTCCCTGCCCAAGCTTCATTGGAGGAGTGCTGGTCTCCAGCTCACCCATGGCCATGCCCATGCCTGGCCATGGACCTTTGGCCCTGACTTCACAGCTTGGCCTCGGACCTGCCTCATCACCATCAACTTGCCTGATGATCTGGCCTCCTGTTTGAGCATGGCTGTCATCCATGGACCTTTCCTGCTCACCTTGCCTGGGTCCTGTGGAGCTGGGCACCAACTGGAGAGGTCCCTGCCCTGCAAAGTCCCTGCACTGCCGCCGTGCCATCCCACTCAGCTCCTGGCTCTCCATCCATGGGGATGCAGCCTGGGCCAGTGCACATCACACACTGTTGAGCTGATAAAAGCTGTAGCCCATCAGAGCTGTTAAAATTATAAAATTAAATAAGGTGGGATCTGCCTGATGCTTGAAGAGGAGAAAAAGTGGATGTAACCTTACAGTGAAGGACAGTTAAACTATAGAAGACTAGGAGCCATCTGGCAGATACCTAAGGATCCTGGTGGCCCAACAATGTGGGTTTTTTTCTACAGAGCCGTATCTGCTGTGTCAGTCCATTGCTGGGACTTGAAACCACAGCAGTTCATCAGCCAGAGCCAGGGCTGGAACAACACAAGAGAAATGTCTGGTTATGCTGTGTCAGGTCCTAGCGGGGTGACACCAGCATGGTCAGCACCTCTTGCTGGAGCTACAGTCCCAAAGGGAAAGATCTAGCAGCTAGAAAGCAGCCCTGGGTCAGGACCAGCTTCACTCCTGCTCTCTGTTGGAAGGACAAGGATGAACCGGCTCCAGGGCTCAGCTTACGCGTCTGCAAACAACATGGAGAACAAGTTACTGTTGCTGGCTTACCCTCACCAGCACTGAGGGGAATAAGATTTGAGAAGGAGTTTTGAAAGCGTCAGATTGAGTGGCCAAATGTAAAGTATTAAGACAGAAAAGCAGCCTTGAAACCTTACTACAAATCCCTTTCCAAACACCTCCCTTGCCCTCCTTGAACAACTCCTTGAGCTATGTCCTGACTCCAAGGAACGACGGTGTGTTCATGCCAAAAAACCCCTTCCTTGTAGCTTTTCAGAGCAGGTCTGAGCTGGGTCCCAAGAGCTCTGCTGCATGACCTGCCCGTAATTCACCCCTCGTGTAAGTGGCATTAGCCACAGATAGAGAGACCGGTCCCCAGCAGCGACTCAACGTTACGTGGTGCCTAATTGCAAAAAATTCAGCGTGCAAATAAACGGCAACAACCGTAAAGATTTTCCTGCTAGAAAATCTAGTAGGAGCTAGATTTTGTTAACATGCATATTAGCGCATGCTAATTAGCTCCCACTGCTGCTCCTGCCACAAGCCTGAAGATGGATTATACCACATGTGCTAAGCAGCTTAGTTTGGGTGGTAGCGCATTGGAAAGCGGGGACCCAAGAGGGAGCAGCCAGCTTTCTAAACACTGAAGATCAACTGTTTCTGAGCAGCAGGAAGGGTTCTAAGCTCACAAATGTTTCCCCGCTCTGGCTGCTCCCTGCCGAAGGCCGTTAGACTCAGTTGATGCTGCTGTAAACATTTTGCTGCCAATGCTGCCATTTTCCGTCCTCGGTACATCCAGGAGCTGTGCAAGTTTTGCAGTAGCTTTTCCCTCCTGCTAAAAGAAGTCAAAGAAAACTCAGTAACCTTGGCTAATTCAGCTGCAATCCCCTGGTTGTCAACTCAATTATTTCGCTGCGATGCTGGGCAAGGAGCAAAGTGGCAGGCAGCCTCTTTCCACGTTTCCCCAGCCCAGGGAGGCTGGGAGATGGGCTGTTTGCTGGGAAGCAATGGCTTTCCCTAACCTTGTGGTCGCCCTCCAAGCTCTGGGGGATGCTTCGCTCCCGTTGCCATAGAAATGCTGCACTGGGGGATGAGAGATCTGCTGCTGCCATCTCCTGGAGGAGGCTTGGATCGCGTGGGGTGTTTTAGGAAGAGCACAGGCAGCTGGGGAGATGTTTCAGGCAGGGCTCAGCCCAAATCCAGGCATGCCAGGCCCAGGTACATTGGCACCGTGCCGTTTGGACCCCAGCAGCACTCACCTGTTGCCACCTCTTATGGCCAGAAGCTTGCAGAGCATCACCCAAAATCAGCGGACTCTCTGCCAAACAAACCATTAACAATTCCAATAGCCATGACCTCAAATCATGCCCAAACCTGCCCACGTAGTGTTTTGGCCCCAGGTTTGTCTGTGGTTAGCTTCACCCTAGGGAGCTTTGGGCATGTCTTCTGCTGGACCGGGCTCTCTGGAAGGACCTGACGGGTTGGTGAGGTCAGCTCAAGGCTGGAGAAGGGCTTGGAGGTGACTGCTCTTGGAAGAGAAAGCCCTGAAGAAGTTAGTCCCGTCCTTAGTGCACTAATGGATGTGGCAGCAAGGAAATACATCAAGTAGTACAGGGTGATGTGTAAATCAGGCAGATGGGAGGGAATGGGTGTGAGGTTTAGCTGTGTGCATGGAGGCAACACAGACAATGAGCGTGGGACGTGTTAGAAGCTGCAGCCGATGGTTGTTTCTCAGTGTTATGACCAAGAGCTGTAGCTTTTCTGCAGATTGCAATTTACTCTCATCTTTCTTGTAAGGAGGCAGCCCACAGAGATCAGAGTCCCCAGCCCACAGGGCGGAGTGGCTGCTTCCATCCGGATGGAAGCCTCAAGCTGTGGATGGCTCCCTTGCAGTGAAGGTGAGCTGAGCCACGGGCCGGGCAGTAGATGGCAGGGACTCAGCGTGGGTCCCACTGTGGGGTGGTAGCACACCCACCTTGGGGTGGCTGATGGGACACCCAGCCTGGATTCCTGTAACCAAAATGGCCAAAAACATTGCAGTATTAAATTATTTTAAACGGGGGAAACTTGGCTTTGTGCTGGGTCATCATCATCCAGGGAAAGGTGTTCTCAGGAGTTGCTATGCCCCCTTGGGATGTCCTCGCCCCACCCCGGGGTTGCCTTTGCACTGGAGTGGATGAGAAATGCTTGGATCCTTCCTGCTGGCAGCTCAGCTTCAGCTTCAGCAGCACCTCCTGCAGTCCTTTCTGCAATGGTTGCCCCATCGCAGCTTCTCTCCTTGCTTGGAACCTTCCCTCCACGAGTCCCACTGCTCCCCCTCCACCACCTGAATCCTGCCCTCCCCAAAGAGCTCATGCAAAGCATGAGAAGCGCACACACGACAGCCCCGAGGAGTCTCTTCCTAGGAGGAGGACGGAGGAAGAAAACAACTCACACAGACATTCCTCAGCACTTCTGGTGTGGGAGACTGTCCAAAGGTACCAGCACAACCAGGACACCCGTGTCCTGCACTGTGCAGTGCCAACGTGACTGCGGTACCCACGCTCCTGATTACAGATTCCCTTGCCAGGCTGAAATGAGGCTGTCGTTCTGCTCTGTCCCCTGACCTTAATTTGATGCTGGCAGAAGTTTTCCTTTGAGACGAACCAGAAACCTCTGTCATCTGCAGTGACCCTGGATCCACATGAGCAGGAGGTGTTTTAGGAGGAGATGCCAGTCCCTCCTACAGTTCACGTCCGACCCGCCTCTGAGCATACAGCGTGACCCTGTCTGTAACCATTTTGTCCTGCTTTTAGGTCATCTTAACTAAGTATCAGGCCACTAAAATGGTCTGAAAGAAAGACCAAAGAGAATTGTGTTTCTCTGATGCATCAGACTGTATCCTTCAGTGCAGGTCTGCGTAGGACCCGTAGCTTTTAGAGACCACCATATCAGCTGGGTAAATTGCTATGCTGAAGATGCCCAAAGATCAGGTTATAGCTGTAAAAGTCCCAAAGATCGGCTTATAGCTGTAAAAAAAGTCCCAAAGATTGGGCTATAGCTGTACAAGTTCTGCTGTGTCCATTCTCTGTCCTCCAGAGCAGGCAGTCATGCATCTTGGCTGCCACCCCTGCATCCACCTTTTGCCTGAAGAAGCCCCTGAATTCGCCTGGTTCCCCCTTTACATTGGTATAAGTGTCGAGGAGAGATTGTCCACCTCCACATCAGCTGGCTGGGAGCACAACGTGCAGCTGAGCTGGGTGTCCGTGGCCCAGGGAGGAGGGCTTGGACCCCATCCTCTGTGCACTTCATTTGTCCATCCCTCTCTGTGGGATTCATCAGGAGACCAGGGCATGGGCCCAGGTGGGTCCAACCTTTGAAAGGTTGGGAGCACAACTCTTATGCGCATGGAGCCATGCAGCAGAAAGAGGGTCTGAGCCCTGGATCTGCATCGGATCATCTACCAGCTGTCAAGCTCAGATGCCACCTGGGAAATGGGAGGGTTCCCATCACCAGTTTCTCTAATGGATCATTTGAGCTGGAGACCCTACACCCCTCCCACAGCATCCCACTGCTCTGGGGGCCCTTCCATGGCTGCCCAAGGGAAAGAAAAATAACTCAGAGCACAGGCTGACGTGCTTCAGGGTCTGAGCTATCTCAGGGTCTCAGGACCCTGAGACCCTATCTCAGGGTCTGAGGCACAGCAGCCACTGCAGGCACTGGGGCTGAGTGAGGTCCAGGGCCCCCGTGATGGGTGGACATGACTCCCCTGGTCACAAGAAGGCTGCCCTAAAGCAGAGACAGTGTCTGGGAAGTAGTTCAGGCTCTTCCATTACCACCACCGAGACAATTTCAATGCCCTGAAACTGCTTGGGGACGATGGCACCTGGCCAAGATGCTCCGCAGCCCACTGTGTCCTGAGTTATGCAGTTTAATTTGTTTTTCTCTGTGGATTGATGAGTTTTGGGTTTGCCTCCATTGCTGAGAAACCGTGCAGTGCCTTGGGAGAGGGCAATGATTCACACCCGGCTGCACAGCACGAACCCATCCTGCACATTTGGCTTTTGAGCTGTGCTCACTTTCACCCTGTGGTTCGCCAGCTGCAGCTGCGATTTCCACCCCTCCCCGAGGAATACCAGCGCTGGGGTTTCATCGGGGCGAATGGGAGTTAAAACACACAACAAGGGCAAAACCCTCCTTAAGAGAGAAAATGCCCCTTTCGTGTAGGTGATAAAAGAAAAAAGAGGAAAAACTTTCCCATGTCCAGAGTTACCTGCCAAAATACGCAGGACAGCTGTACTGTTGTGCGTATTCGTGCCAGTCACTTGATTTTTATGAAGGCAAGGAGGAAGCAGTGAAGCCAACGAGGATGCCAAGGAAACCACTTCTATCAGCAAGTGCAATAAGCTGAAATCCTTTGGGTGCAAGGGAATGACTTGCACTGTCAAAGGAGAACAGAAAGAGAAAAGAACACGAGGTGGAATAAATACAACAGGCAATGCAAACCAGGATTGCTTCAAGTGCCTGCATAAAGGAGAACAGGTACAGAGAGATCTTCTGTTTGCTCCTTGGGCCCCTCCTTTCCAAAATACTGCGGTGCTGTTGCCCAGCACTTTGCAGAACATCTGACCTGGGTGGTCCGTGCTTTGCACAGGGCTGGGGAGGTGTCCTGCCTCCAGAGCCTCCGCTGAACACTTTATTCTCAATTTATTGATTCTCTAGCCTGCATCCATCCCATCGCAGCGTGTTCACTCGCCACCCCACCGTGGTTTCTGCAGTTCCCTCACTCAGTCTTTCATGCAAGGCTCTGGCAGCTCTCGATGTGCCAGTTTCTGCCCAGGCTCTCCTAGTTCCCTCCAAGCCTCATGGCCACGACCTCTGCGTTTGCTCCTAGCAGGCAGCACTTCAGTCTCTGTTTGGATCTCTCCCATTGACAGACCAATGGCATTTTCTCAAATAAGTCTACTGTCACACAGATCCTCCACCTCGCACTGGTGTGGATGTCCCGTCCTTTCTCTCTTGTCTCTGCATTAGCTGGGCTGTGATTTCTCACCATTTTCTGTGCATCCTCTGGTTCCTTTCTGGCCTCTGGTCTCATGCTATCCTCTCTTCCAGTCGGGCCTGCTGCTCACTTCATCTTACTTCATCTTCTCAACCTTGGTTCTCCTCCCCCATCTGGCCTTTCCCTCTCTTTTTCCCTCACAAATACGTACTCCTGGGTTCACTGTTCTTCATGCCTCCTGCTCAGCAGATGATACCTGCAGCTTCTAGTATCCTCCACCATGCCCTCAAAACCTCTCTTGCAGAGTTCTTCAGTGTCCTATTTCCCCAAAGCCTCATTAACGTTGTCTTCACTTCAACTTCCAGCCTGCAGCTCCCACTCCATGGATCTTCTCTTTTATAAACTCCAGCATCTGAGACCTGTTCAGTGTTAACATACAACCCTGAATCATACCTTTTGCCTGGCTAGAAAATGATGAAAACTTCGTTTACCAGAGATTCAGGGATATCCAGCCATC
The DNA here is from genome assembly GCF_034638445.1 of Ciconia boyciana. NCBI lineage: Eukaryota > Metazoa > Chordata > Aves > Ciconiiformes > Ciconiidae > Ciconia > Ciconia boyciana. The sequence goes on along the minus strand of NC_132938.1, from coordinate 3,308,956 downwards.
CCTGAAAACTTGTTGGACCTCTGGAAGAGTCAATAAGACAATTGCACATACATAGACGTATACATGCATTTAACATACGGGATATTTCCAGGGCACTCCTATATAGGAGCTGCGAGGCTGCAGACTGCAGAACTGACTGGCAGAGATAACTTGCATATGCAAACCATAAGGGTAGAGAATATTTCAGATTTCCTGTGCATACGTGGCCAGCTGTACAGATGCCCTGTGCAGCACCCGCATACGATGCATCAAGCTCAGCGCCTGATTTTCCTGGAGAGATGCATGGGATTGCCTGCATTTGGTGCCTCTGATCCTTCCATTAGAGCTAATGCACAGAACTAGCGCCTAGATCCAGCTCCTGTTATTTTCTTTACCCTTCCCTGTCCCTGCAGTGCAGTATGGGAAGTTCTCACCTAAAGGTAAATCAAACATGCCTGGAATTGCCCCCCATACCAGCTCCCCCTCATGCTTCGTTGATGGGCTCCCAAAGCCTCCGCCTAACTCTCTTCTGCTCTGTAGACTTTGGGGTAATCAGAAATTGGGGTAAATTGGGTTTTGTCAGCTGGAAATGGCTGAGCAGGACTTTGGCTGAGAATATTGGAGGTATTAGATGATTCCTCAAACCACCATGAGCTGCCAGTGAAGGTCCTGGAGGGAAAGCCAAGTGCAGGATGAACGCTGAAGAGATGTTTCTACTGCAGTGTGAACGCTGCCATCCAAAACCTGCATGAGATCCCACCTGTGGCGAGGACAGTTCTGGTCATTCACAGGACCAATGAGAACATCATAACTTCACTCTTAAATCTCATAATTTTAGTTCATCTGCACAGCTGCACAGCAAAATCCATTGGCTTGAAGAAGATACATTCCTGATGGACCCAATTAAGGAGACATCTGATTAGGTTTCTGGGCCAGATCCTCAGCTGAGCAGCCCTGAGCACAGCCTAGCTGGCTTCCAAGTAACGATCTGTGTCCAAAACAGACTCTTCCCTGGAGCTCCCTGGGAGGTCAGGCCAGCCGTTCAACAATTTTGGATGCAGTCAGCAGAAGCTTGTTTGTCCTGATGTTATGTGCAAGCTCAGCACTTTTGAGAACATCAAAGAGCTGTGCGGGCACTTTCAGAAGGAGATAAGCTACATCGGGGGGCGGGTTATCTGGCGTCAGAAAGGGAAGTGCCGGTCTTTGACTCAAATGGGAAATGAATTGGGTCACTGGTCAACAAATAAATCTGGAGTTGTTCCTCTATCTCACCACCAAAGCAGCCCGCCCCGTAACGAGAAGCCTTCTGAAGGGTGAAGGCGGCAAAGATAAATCTGGGTGGGCTGAAAAGGGCTGGGGCACCACTGCTGCGGGGCCTTCTCCCAGGCCAGCTGAGGACCCTCCAGAAAGTCGTTCCCAAAAAGCAGTTTAGCTGATGCCACTCTTTGTTTCACCGTATAAACGGATATGAATGAGTTGTCCCCAGGGACAGAAAATGTCACATTTGATGAATACAGATGTATCCACAGAGATCATAAAATGTTCCTTTAGTTTTAGGAAAGGAAGGGGATTTGTTTTTCCCTCCTTTGTTTTACTTGACTTTCAGGGTTTTTTTTATATCAGTTTTAAAAATATTTTTTTAATGCCCTACAGTGCTTCGGGCATAAAACCTCCCTGGATATCAGCCTGCATTCAAGCCACAGACCGGTATTAACGGTCTGAATTTGCTTTTGGGGTTAAAAAAAGTAAATTTGTGAATCCAGAATGTGGCTGTTCCTGTGCAGAGGGGAATATTGCAGCTGCGTGGTTCGCTGCCATCTTGTGATATTTAGCGTTTTCCTAAAAGGATCAACGCACAACATCGATTAAAAAACCCCCCCCAAACAACAAAAAAACCAACCCAAACCTGCTCCTAGCATTCATAGTTACAGAGAAGAGCTGGAAACCATGAGGCTGATGGGCTCTCAAATTCATATCACAAACAAATAACAAAGTTGTGACATTTGTTGCTTTTACATTTTTATAACCTGTAAATTCTTCACAGACTATATTCTTTCATTGAAAAAGAAGCTGGAGTTTCCCTTCATTAGATCTTGCCTTGTGTGATATGAAGACAAGGTTTTCAAATCTAATTTTTTTGGCCTTTGCCTTCAGGTGGAATGGTAAAATTAGGACAAGCTCGCTCAGAGGAGGTAGTAATTATTCTTATTATTCCTTCCAGGTACAAGCAGAGTACCTGGGAGCTCTTGGACTAGTTCAGAGAGGAAAAACACGGTGATAGATGCTGCGTAATGCATAGGCAAAGTTAAACAGAAAATAGGGATTTTTTTTTAAAGCCAAATAATAGGGGGATGTTCCAGCTTTTTAAAAACGATAAAAGTCGATTGGACAAAGCAGCAGGAAGCGAAATATCGAAACCATCCTGCCTCTAACACAGAGGGGTAGCGGGAGTAGGTGTCCTTCCCCAAAGCTAGCGCTGGTGAGGGGTTTGCATACAGATCATCCCGAAGCGAAGAGCCCGGGTAGAGCTTAGCTGAGCACCGCACCGGCTCTTAGCTGTGAGCTACAAACAGTTAACGCTCACTTGCCAAAATATCTATGAGGAACTTCAGTATGTGTTTACATTTTTAAAATGGTAGATACTCCAAGAAAGCAGTCACTGAAGAGCTTTTAAATTTTAATGAATCCCGAACACCCAAAATCTACAGTGCATCCCCGTATTTTACTGTATTTACTGTTTTACCAGTATTTTACTGCCCTGTATTTTACCGCTAACTGTGCCAGTCGTGATGGCAGGGACCACGCTGACACAGATGACTGCGGTGGCTGGGTTTTGTGCTCGACCCCGTAAAATTTTCCTGTAAGCACGTGGGGAGGATCGGTGCTCTGGATAAGTCAGGCAAATCCCGTATCGTCCCGCAGGACTGCGGTTCCCTGCAACGGGGGGTCAGGGCCGGTTTTAAACACCAGGGAAGGAGGAGAGGAGAGCACCCCAGGTGCTGATGGACCTTTCCACCTCCCCATCAGCATCCTCAGCCTCCATCCTCACCCAGGACATGGGGGACACCTCCTGTCTCGGCCATGGCCACAACACCTGGGGGTGTCCCCTAGTTCAGTGCCAGTGGGGATAAATGCCTTCCTGTTAGGCATCTCTGTTCATGGGATATATGAAATGGGAGTTATCGCATGATTTATGAATTCTGTCAGTGAAATAATTTGGGGGACATAGCCCTTAATTTCTTCCCCCCCACTTCCACAGAAAAACGACCAACGCAGATTTAAGCAGCAGCATAGGTTTGAACGGCTTCATTTATAAACCATCCAAACAAATGGCCTGAAGTAATCGTATTCAAGGTTTTAAACTGTCTTCTCAGACTCTGTCAGCGGGTTCCCAGAAAGCATCATAACGCTCTTTAATAGAAAAATCAGTCACAATTTAATAGTGGTGGCTGTTCCCTGAGGCACAGGGCTGAACAGGACCCGTGGCACCAACACCGTTTGTCCTGACCTCCTGCAGGCTCAGGCTCTGCAGCCATCTGGAAATCCTGACCAAGTGAAACGATTTCTTCAAGGCAGAGCAGTTTCCTTCTGCGTAAGAGCTAGCAGCCTACGCGTGCTTTTTGTCATCTATTTTTTTCCCCCCTATACTTTTTATATGGCTCATGTAAGTGGCTGGCCTCTCGGTTCACATGCAGTGAAGATCACGTAGCACCCAAACCCAATACGAGTGAAATTTGAGTTTTCCTGAACACCGATATGATGCCATTGGGTGCCAAGAACAGGAATGGAAATGGTGGAAGAGGATTACAACAGACAGACCAGCTGCTGGCATAGCTACACGGTCACATCTTATCCTGGCTGATGTTTCATCTGAGACTACAACACGGTCAAGCCAGATGACGTTAGCTCTTCCAAAGACCATCATCAGACCTGTGCTCCAGTTTCCATACAATAACTCCACAACCTTAGGAACAGCACGGCCAGGTCAAAAATGTAATATTGGGAAACCCTAGTAAGGAATCATGGATAAAAGCAAGCATAGAGCCCCAAACCCTAGCATTAGGTGTGAGCTCAGTACTAGGAGGGACCCACAGGTTAAATCTAGTCTCCCACGACAGACAACAACAAAAATACACAAAACGTGTGCGGTGACAAATACCTCACATGAAAGGGCTCGCTCGGGCTACTTTGCCTGCCTCACATGCTTCACTTAAAAGGGAAACACTCCTTCAGAGCTCGAAACAGGAGCGAGCGGCACTTCTGAGGCGCCTGTTATTGCTAGAGTGCTCTAACGGACCATGAATTTGGTTCGTAATAAATACTTTGCCATCACATTCTTCTGCCTAGCACCTCCTTTAAACTGCAGCTTTTAATCAGTCTTTCTGCGACCTGTCAATGAATCACAAACAACCCTTCTGGCTTTGGCACAGCCCTGTGAGACTCCAATAGTGAAACAGTCTGAATTATTTTTGTATTAAAAGACATAAGTCTTGTCCAAGCTAAAATGCAGAAGTGCGTAAAAGGAGATGGCACACACCATTCTCGGCAGACAACTGCCCCGTGCTGAAGTGGTGGGGCAGTTTTGCTGGTGCAGTTGTACGAGCAGAGCAGAAGCAAGCTTGCACTGCACAGCGGACGTGGTGTCATTTGTTACATTCACAGGAACTGAGTACCCTTTGGGGCGATTTCAGCGGATTTAATGGCATACCTCTGGTCTTTGACTGGCACAATGGAGCCTATGGCATTGCTGGCTGGCTCCTTTACCTCAAAATCCTTCAACATATTAAAAAAGATCTCTCAAATACAAATACCTGCAATTCTTTCAATATTGTTTATTTTATTAAAAGAATCGTTAAGAATTGAATTATTAATTATTGAATTATTGAGAGAATTGAATTATTAAGAGTCTATACAAGCCTCAAATCTCAAGTAATCTTTTTGCTGGTTATTGGTGTGCAACACAGTAACGACATACAGATCTTTCACATCAACGCGTGGTGCTGCGCCGTAAGTCAGCACTCCTGCAGAGCATCACATTCAGCAGTAGTGCAGATATTAAAAAGGAAATATGCTTCCTTCCGTTGTTTTATTGCTAACTCATCTCACTGATAATGCAGCTTTTAGTCTACACAAGTTACCTCTGAGCTTGCCAGAGACAAAACCAGCCCCTCTTGCCCTCCCCAATTACTGTATATCCACATAGATTCTGTTGATTGCAGAAAGGAGAATTAACAAAGCATCAATTAGGCTACTAAAAAAAATAAATATTCTTACGCAGGAAATATACTGACACCTACAATTAATATATTAATAACCATTTACTGGTAACATTAATTGCATGACTCATAGTGCCTGAATTTTTTATTTTAAAAACAACCCAAACAACCAGAACACAAAGGCCACAGGGCGGGGGTGTCTGAGGCCTTCAGACACACTGAGCTGGCTCTTACTTCAAAGGATGAATCATCAGGATCTGGTTGGTATCAGTAGAATTGGCCTGCACAATAAATGAGGCCAGTTAGCCTTTCCCTGGAGGTGTTTCTGTCTCTTGGCTACAGAAAAATAACGCAGCTTGGTTGTGAGTGAACTTTTTACATTATATAAACCAAGCAAAACATATTTATACAGGAAAGGTTTTCTGAAATAACCTCTGGAAGTTCTCACAACATAGCAAGCACTCTTTCTAGAGTTTCAGTATATATTTCAGTAAGAACAAAGACACTTGCAGTATTTTCTTTTTACTCTATCCTTCCAATGTTGATACAGAAGACAAAATCTGCAAGCCTCTCCCCTACACATCTATTATGCTGGGCTGTATACGTCATTGCCACAAAGTTATACAGCTCCATAAGTGCAGAGCAAGCCTGGAGAATTCTGAATGCAATCAAAACCAAATATATTTGATACAGACATCAGAATCTGGAAACAGGAAAAAGTTTGGGTGTAGTCACATGAAACTGACTGTCAAGATAAAGTAACCATGTATGAATTACTGATATCCCTGGGGTACAGCTGCATCAGAGTGTTTTAGCGCCAAGTTCTTGGGTAGCCTCTGTTGTACAAACAACTGTCCTATTTTATACCAGCTGTAAGAGAATGAAAAGCAAAACTTTTGATCAAGTCTTGCAGCTGATGCTTAAAAAGAGCATCCTATCTTCAAGCACCATGAATGGACTAGAGGGGTTCTTGTTTGTTTTTAATTATGTGGCTTATTCAGTAAAAGGTTAAACTCCTGCTGTATTTTTCTCACACCTGCTGTATTTTTCTCACGCCACAATTTCATGCCACAGTTGGAGCAACAGCTCGGCTGTCAGGCTGGAGGTTGATCAGGGAATTGCTTGCTTGGGCCAGCTCTGCGATGGAGACTCGTCCTCTCTGTTTGATATACTGAGCCACGGCAGCCATCTCCTCTGGAGTGATGTAGATGAACTTTCCTCTGTCATCAATCACACCTACAAGGGGAAAGAAAGGACCTAGAAGTCAGCACTTTGGCTCCTCTCACTTCCCGACAGATATCAGTCACTTCTTTTGGAAGGGACGTTCAAACTGCTGAGGCTGCATTTCATATCTAAGGCAGGCAGAACAACGTGCTAGCAGGCAGGCTTTTATCTCCTCTCTACTGTTGGGTCTTTGAGCAGGGCTATGACAATAGCCAAATGCCTTGGTAAGACTAATTTTGTTCAGCAAAGGAACACATTCTTTTCATTGTACGCAGCTAGCTGGGAGTATCACAGCAGCTACTTCAGGTATATAGCTTCGGTGCTGATGTCCTGGGCCCAGGCAGCTGGTAGAGAAAGGCAGAGCAACAGGAGGGCCCAGGAGGTGATTCAGAGACCCTGCGCGGCCCAGCTCAGCCATTCCAACTTACCCTCTAAAAGGGAATGAAGCTCAATTTCTGTATTTCAGTTGCTGCATCAAGAGCACGAATAGACCTCTCTGTTCTTAACGCATTACAGGATCAAATGCAAGGCAAAGCGCCTCATTGACATGCCTTTTAGGCCACAGACACAGCCAGGACAGTACGCATCCTTACGCTTTGATTCAGAGTACTTTTATGTCACTCGAATGGGTATCCACATGTACCCACCAAGACAGTTGCTTCCCAGCCATGACCACAATATCAGGTCAGTAAATGTTTGCCTTGGCACCTTCCCCTACTTCATCCTCGGAAAGAAAAAGACTGCCCAGCAATAAAACAGAGTTGTTCAGACAGGGAGCTACCCACATGCTCAGTCTCTGCTTACATTCCAACTTTGATTGCATGGGTACATGGCTAGGAACAAGCACCACTTACTACAGCATCCTGGAGCGCTCTGGGATGTTTGCTTCTCCCACAGCGTGCCGCGCCCCAGTACTGCCTTTAGCCACAGCAGCTTTAAAACAGGCTTGCAAACTACCCCAAAACATCCAAGGGATTCTTTCAGATTCAGATTTCAGAATACATCATTTGCAGCTGGCTGCTCAGCAACCCCTAAAGGCCTTCAGCAGGGCTCAATCAACACGCAGAACCTTGTGCTGGTTCCTGAACTGTTGGGGACATTCACCCCCCAGCTCTGTATCATAGAGCAATCACATCCCATAGTGCTTTAAACACTAGTTTCATGGCACTGAAGCAGGGATAATAAAAATATCTATTTATCAGGTCCTACTAGGATCTTCTACAGTGTAAAACAGAAATTACACTGGAAGTCTCTCTCTACCATAGTTAAGGCATTTTCTGCACCACCTATAATAAAGTCCCCTTTGTGTTTTGGCTGTCACCTGTTAGAGTGCCATCTGCCATCAGGTCCTGGATTCTGTTAATTGCATCCTGTTCAGAAGGGAAAAAGGAGTAATAAACTGATCAAGAGGAAGGCAAAAAACATTTCACATGTTCAGATGGAGGCTTACGTTTAATTCTTCAGTCTGAAAGACTTCAGTGAAGGATATACATCAGTATTTCCACACAGACAGATGCAGTAAACCCTTTGGTCTTAGAAGGATGAAGTGAGCTTCTGCATTTTGGGGTGTGCAAGTAACCTCCCTATCCCCAAAAGAGACTTTAATTGCTAAGTTAGCCGTCAGTTTTATGAAAGGGGGATGGTTATACACATCTTCCCAGGGAAAGGCTGCCTAGTGCTAATGCAACACGCGAGTTCCATGAAGTACACTGAGGTACTTCTCCAAGAACCTGGCTACACTCAGGACATTCCAGAGCTTTTTATATTTTCTTTTCCTAATCCATTTAAGAGGAAATCTCTTTTACCAATCCAAAGAACAACTTGTTGAATTTATTGCTGGGTTAGCTCTATAGTTACTCCGAGCATGCAGTTCCGCTACACCTTAAGCTAGTATCTAAGCCCTGTTTTCCACAGTTGTGCCTCTCTCCCTTTCTTGCCTTTATGTGACTGCAGAAGCAAGTTATAGTTTAGATTTCAACCAGATAAATTCCCTGAACTGGCTCACTGCATGCTTAAATGAAGTTCTGGTTTAAGAAAGAGGCAGGGGCACAGCAGCCTGGACTTACAGCAGTGTAAGCTGCTGTGAAGGGGCACCCCAAGATCAGATGAGGTACAGAGCAACAGAAAACATTGGTCACTTAGAAATATATGTCAAATATGCTCAAATTAAAATAAACCAAGCCACGACTATTCTTCAGAGTCAAAGCATAGAATGTTTAGAGAACAGAAAAAGAACCGGGGGGGGGGGAAGTACAGATATCACACCATGAGCTCACTTTGACAGGCTTATATGGTGCTAAGAGGGACAATTTTCATAAGTAATGCACCGGAAGATACAAATTCTTAAATGTTCTAAGAATACACAAGCAGTTGGAGCAAAACACCTCATCTATTGATTGTCTGCAAACATAACAACATCGTCCAATTATGCAGGCAGTGTCTGAATTTGCTTCTAGCTCTGCTTTTGATTCCCAAGTACCCTGAATTGCTCTGTTACTAGATTTGCAAACACTATGGGATCCATTAGCCAACAGGCAGCTGTGCAAGAGGCAGGCTGAGCACTCTTCACTGAAACAATCTTGTAAGCCAACAATCCTTCACTGGCTGGATGGTACTTTGATGGATGGCCACATTTTTAGGGCTGATTTTGCTGAACTTCACCAAAATCCAAGCATTTTCAGTAATGCTGAAAATAACTTGCATCGATGTTACCCTTATTTACCCTTTCTCTCCTGTCCTTTTAAACTCATTGCTTGTACTTGCACCTCAAAAGGTAGTACTTACCTGTGTTCTTAAACCCAAATGTGAAGCCAAGTCCTCCAGCTGGATTACTTTTGTTTTCTATGGAAACAAACAAGAGTTAAATGCAGCTGATGAATTCAAGGGGTAGCATATTTCTTTTTCTTTTAAATAAAAAAAATGCATTTAATAGACAAAGCAGAACCTGCCATTCTAACTAACTTTTCCTAGTAAGCACTTTTCTCTGATGAAAAACTCTAACTTAAGTTACGTAAGCCACTCTGCTCTGTGGAAAAACTGGATGCTCTGACCCACTTAAGTGAAGATTCAAATACATTTGCCAGCGTTCATCCTGAACTTTCTTTATGTCAGGAGGACAGGATGAGTACAAGCATGATAAACAGCCATGGCTCTGTTCTCCCTGCCACCTGACTTTTTCAACTGCTACCTTTAATTTCCAGTACGCTTTAGCAAGATCTCTTTTTGTTTGAGAGATGTTTCAAAGTACATTTTAAAATGATCACCGGTATATATCAGCGCATACATAAAAATCCAGACAAGACTGGCAGCATTAAGTGCTTTAGCCTGTTTTACTAATGTCATGTGCATTAACACCATAATAATCTTCCTAAGCAACTGAACACCTTATTAAAGTTGTCAGTGCTGGAAGTGTACTGCTAGCACACTCCTGTGCAGCCAGCGCGATGTTCTCTGAGAACAAAGGCAGAAGCAGGAACTGCAAATTTTCATTTTGCTTTTGAAAGATATTCTTACTGCAGCCTCTCTCAGTCAGGACGCAGTCACCACTGCTCACATCTGGTTTTATGCTTCTCTGTAGCTTCAGAGAATTACAGAGAAAACACCTGGTGCGCTCGTCTGGAGCTACTTGGTTCCTGTTTTCTTATCTGCAAAAGTTTTAGAAACTCATCTGTTTAGAAGCAGTAAAAGGATGCACTGTTTATAAGGAATTTGGAAAATATAAAACTTTTGAAAACTGTTCAGTTAGCATTCTGGACTACATTCCTAAGACTCATATATGTACGGCCACAAGAGCTACATTTACATTATCAGATGCAATACTTCAAATGATAAATGCATTTGTTTCTGATCTTGAAAGTACACTGGAAGGACACTGAAGAAATAAAGAGAGGCTGAAATAGATGAATCTTTTTAATTAATAAAATCAGACAAAAAAAGCCACGCACAGACTTAGTAGTTGTGAAGTTCGATGCAGCCAAGCTAGAGAACTGAATACCATGGACTGAACGCATGGAATTGGAACCAGTCCATGGAATTCAGTTCTCAGAGCTGGGAACTGCCAAGATTTGTCACATCTTCTTTTAAAAGGGTTGGGGGGAGGTGCAAAGCCACGTAAACAAGAAAAACAGGATTTAAACCTTCACTGGAAGATATTCACCCTCAATGACCAAGTTTAGTGGAAGTTTTCCAAGACAGATCCTGCTGTGAATAAGAGCCCAGAGGGTGGGGTGGAATTAGGATGCATTCCCCACACGCACTCTGAAATATAATGGCATTGTGAGGTCCCAAGCGAACAAAACACTTCCCCACATGCTTCACGTTTTAGACAGGCTTAACTTTCATAGAACAACATATACACATCCACATTTTACTGAATTCATTTAATTTTAGCTATGATTCTGCTGCTGTCCTCAGCAAGGGATGAAACAGAGCAAGAGCTCCCAGGATTAAAATGAGTAGGAATTTTTTCCCTTATCTTGTAAGTGTCATTTTTCTTAAAGAAAAAACAGGAAGGGGTAAAGCCTCCAAGTCCTTCGCTATCCCTTTCAAATGTGGTGAAAATGGAGTTTGCTGTTTCAATTCACTGGCTGTAATTCAGATGCATTTAATGATATACTGTCAAGCCGGGTGAGAACAGTTTGATGGACAAAGCGCAGGCTCATATTTCCCTGGGCCAACGGAGCTAGAGCTCCACAGCAAGGCAACTGCTTAGGCACTCTTTAACCTCTGCCCACTTCATTATTAATTTTTTTTCTAACTGCTCAGAGAGCCCACAGAGCTGGTTTGTAAGGTGTGTTGTGCCAGCTACAGTTCTGCTGAGTAAACCCATAAGGCTGCCATTGAGAACTGGTAATTCTGCTCCTCTGAGAGCAGAGCAGTCAAGTCTGTAACTTGAGGACTGGCCGCTGTAAGAAGCAAATACACAGGACAGCGACTGCAGCAGAGATAATGCCACCGCCTGAGGGGTGAGCTGGTGATATCACAGCAGTCAGATTGAGGTTGAGGGGCTACTATGAAAGCCCCAAAGGAAGGGACATGCTCAGCTTTCAGAAAAGCAGAATGGGGGGGCATCAATCCTTTTGGTGCCTTTGAGAAAAATCCCATTTAAAACAATCCCACAAGGCAGAGCTGGAGAAAAGAGGCTCATTTTATTTCAAACACCCTTAGGAATGAAGCATGGGGTGAGCTACCTCCAGCCAGTTATACCAGTAAAATAAGTTATTCAACAGAAGAGCTAAATTAAATTTTATTTTTTAAAATGCCAATTGATCTTTTAATTTATAAGTTTTTCAGACAGCTACTACCAGCTTAGCACTGCTTCTTGATGTAAGTCAACGGTTTCTGTGGATAGAACAGAAGATGAGGGCTATACATAATCTATATATTAAGCATACTTTCAAGATTAAAAAAAAAGAAATATTAAAACTTGTAAAAGAAAGCAATGCCCCAGTTCTGCAACTCATCTCTGCATAGGAAGTCAGGTGTCGAAGCACTTCTGAATTAGGTTTTCAGCCTGTGCTTAATTTCTCTGACGTCAAGTAGAAGTGACTAATATAAAACTATACCTATGTGCTTAAACACTGAACTGAGAGTTTGTGACTAATCTGTTCCATCCATCACAACCACCAGGGCAATGTGCAGAATCAGACCCTACTGCGTTATCCCTTGGAAACCCTCACAATTTTTGTGGAAGATCCCAAGGGACATCGGAATATCCTATTGTTCTACCTACTGTTATCCTAGGGCAGCCTGTTTATCAATAAAGAACAGCACATTTTCCTTAATCCACAGCTTGGCAGTATCTTGAAAGCCTTAGATGGGAACGGGTGAACTGGATCACACCGTACCATGTAGTCTATTTCCACAGTTAGTAATTGAAATAGAGGGGGGTCTTAACAGACATGGCCATTTCAAAGTTCCCCTCCCTTTCAAAGAAATCTCTCTGGCTTCTGTGGAAAACAGAATATTGAAATCGCTGCATGGCTGCAAAATGAAACGTGCCATCTGATGGTTCATTGTCGCTCCATGATTTTACTTAGGCTCTTTAAACATGTCACCCACAGCTTTTCCAATCTATTCTCAGCTGTCTCATCTGCTTTTGGGCAGTGCTTCTGATCAGAGTTGACTGGCTTATGCTGGGGACTTGGTTACTGAACAGGGGCTATTTTCATTTGGGCTGCAGCAACGAAGGTAAGTCCTAACTCCGAGTGCTACTAGCTTAGACTTTTCCAAATTACCCCCCGAGATCACATTGATCAGAAAGCACTTGACAGATGCAAACCTAGGAGCCTCTCTCACTGTGGCCTGATGGCAATGGGATACACCACCAAAAGTGCCCGTGACACAGGAGGCAGAGAGCAGCACAGCAGAAGATGCTTGCACCGCAGCTTTGCAGCGACTCTGGAACGATCGAGCCATTGTCCAGACTTGCACGGCAATCACTCAGATTGACTCCTTGTGGAGAGTTACCTGTAAGTCAAATCTGTTTGTAACTCCGGGTTTTTCCTGGGGTAATGGACATGCAAAACTGGCCCAGAGTGCCAGACTCCGGATTAACAAAATGATTAGGACTTTACTAAGTATACCAGTGATTTGCTTACTAATGAAGCCTTTCACACACGCCATAGATTGTCAGGCAAGAGTCCGGTTTCCAGTAAAGGAGGAAAGGGATTCATTAGGACAAAAGATTTGCATAACATTGTTAGAGTAGGAGTAGAAAAATGCATTTGACCTTTGACATACCAATAGTGGAGAAAGAAGCATTTGTCCTTACAGATCAAAAGTGGAAATCCTCATGAACACTCCACAGGTTTTAAATAACCGACCATACAGTACGATGAAAGGGAGACTAACACACCCTGTTAAAAACAAGTGATCTTCTCCTTAAATATCCCTTCCAAACATTACGACAACATTGCAAATTGCACAGATGAAAAACAAGAGAAGAAATCGCATGAAAAGTTGGATTGACCTTTACAACGCCAGTGTTTCAGACACAAACGCATCCTGCACGGCGGGCCACATGCTGGTACAGCAATTCTCATTCGTGCTGAGCTGAGATGTAGAGACTTGTTTTCTAAATCAGTAGCTGATGTTCACATACAAAAAGCCTGAATGTCCCAAATACTAACCAAAAGCAAACACTGCTGTTCATAAACCCTGAGGGTGATCCACCAGGCGCAGAGTTTATAACGCCTATCCTTATGAAAGAGGGTAAGAGCTACAATCCTGCCCCAAAAAGCCAAGACGCAGCTATAATTACAAACCATTTTAACAATGATAGACATGCTCATGCATGGTTAAGTAAATAATGCAGATTTTATCTAAGGTACCACTTTTGTTACTTGTTAAATATTCAAGTAAATCAAAGAGGAAGTAAAGATTTTCCTTCTTTCTGCAACTCAGCTCTTTGACAAAGATATTTTACACAATCTAACAAGTATGGAAGGAGGAGAAAGACCAATGGTAGCTTACCTTAACATATTCCAGAAATTCGATTAGAAAGCTGCGAGACTGGATACAGCAAGGAAAACAATTGTTATTTTAAACTCATGAACATTAAATGCATCGTAAACTTGCTGAGTACAAATATTATAAAAGTGTCTACTTGCATACCTGTGAAGTTTTAAACATATACACTGGGGAAGATTTTGAACTGGAAAAAATATATACCTAGATTTAATCTTAACTAGGAATTTATAAGAGGTATTTTCTAAGACAGAATATAGCTCAAGTACAATTTGTGTTTAAGTATTTTCTGAAAAGAAATCTTTGCATCTTTTATTCTTCACATCATACATACCCTGAAATAACCACATCTGGGTGAGTTTGTGCATCCTGCATTGTTACATATACACACTGAGGACATTTTGTGCAGACGTAAAATAGAGTGATTCAGGAGACAGCTCATGCAGATGGTCAAGTGCAGCACACAGCTGTGCAACACATGTGGAAGCTCAAGCCATTTTCAAAGCTATGCACCTGAAATCCGGCATTTTAATATAAGCGGCTCAATTTTCAAATGCACAATGCAAACAGTGTGCATTTAAGTTAACAGGAGATCAAGTTACTCTGCAACCCTGGAAATCAATCAGCCTTAATTAACTGCTTAGCTCTGGACTCAGGATCTTAATTTTCAGCACGAGTTTCAGCACACTAGCCTCAACAACATATGGCAGAGTCATCTATCGTAACAGGATACTAAAATGCTTCAGTACATTATCCACCACAAGGCAGAAGGGTGCCTTGTCATTTCTGCAAGGCTGGTGTCTCCAAATAGCTATGTACCTGTTTCTGAATTGTTTCTGAAGATGACTTTCAAATCGCCTACTATTAAAGTTCTATCTCCCCACTCCTACCAAAGATATCTTATGTTGAGATCCAGGCATCATCAACTCCCTGCCAAGCTCTTTTGAGTGAGGAACACCCTTCTCTGTTCCCACAGACGGAAAGATTAATTTCTCCTTGACAGGCAGCTGTAGGAACACAGACAATAAACACATTCTAGCTTTAAAGGGTATCTAAAGTGGAACAATTTAATATTTAGGTATAATCTGGTCTTCTAACAGGACAGGCACACATTTTTGAAGGAACTTTCAATAGGAAGTATGCATTTCGCTGTTCTCTGCATCTTAGGAAATCCCCCATCACCAGATACAACTTCTCTTGGTTTTAATCCTGGCATGATGGAGGAATTCATCTCAATGGGAAGGGGTCCATAGCGAGAACTTGTGACTGATGTCAAGCGGTACTGACTCACTACAAGCTCCTCAGCCCAAAGCCACTCTCAGTCACGCTAAGAGCAAATCCATTCAATTCAACGGGGTCACTTTAGCAGAGGAGCACAGGCACACATGGCCCTGAAAAAAATACTTACCATGAAATGCATTGGGCAGCTCAAATTTGGCAGCTACAACCCAAGAGCAACTTCAGCATATGAGAGCAATTAAAATTAGTCTAACAGGTTTTCAGCAGACAGAATAAGAACACTGCCTCCCACAACAGTGGAACTTTTTCAAGTTTGCTGTGATATTATGTCAAGTATCACATTTCAACCACCAGCCCAGCAACACGTCTGCAGGCAGCCACAGGAGGAGCATGCTTGAACGTTATGCAGAGTTTGAAATACTATCAACCATAGCGATCATTTGCAACGCTGAACGTACAGTTTTCCAGCGTACAACCCACAAGCACCTAGGCTGTGTCCTGTGAATTCTCTTAACAGAAGCCTTTTAAGACAAGAGCTTGATTTTTCATTTGATTTCACAGCAGCTCCATTGGTCTAGAAAATAAAACCAAACCCAAGCAATTCCTCCCAAGATATGTGGGCACTACCAAACTCCATATTTAGCCTTGCTTTCATCCGGCCCACTGTATATGGGTAGAGCAAAGATGATGACAGTAAAAGAGTATCTGACTTCCAGGATTAATTTTAGTTCAGTCCTTACATTGAGGGAGAAGAGAACTCATTTCCAGCAATATGCATTTGCCTTAGTACTCTAAGCTAACTTGTAGGAGTCTGGAATGAGGGACTGTAGCATTCCCCAGGAAATACTCCAGGTTAATGTGTGCCATATACACAATTTAGCTTCTACAAGCAAAAAAACGTTTGGCTGACTCCTACTTTCAAGTTCATTTTATATGAGACAGAATGCAGTAAGGGCAACCTGAGTCTAACAAAGATAAAGGAAACTGCAGTAACAGCCTCACATACATACCTCTTCCTCTGTCATTGATTCTTCAACCCCTTCCTCTTCAACTACAAAACTCTCCTTCAGCTTCAGGTACTCTTCATACTCTCTCTTCTCCTCTTCTTCCTTTGCCTTCCTTTTTTCCTCTTCCTGAACAGAAAAGATGACAAGTGGTCAGTTTGCTCCTCCCCAAATCAGGTTTAGTTTTAAGTAAAGTAGCATCTTCTTTATCTGGAGTCTGGTTTTACTAGGACAGACAGCAGATAAAAAGTTTCTAAAAATGCATCTAAGTTCTCCCTTGATGGCATCATTAATTTCAGAAGCCACCCTTAAGGTAATAACCATCTCACATGGTAGTGTAAGCTTGCACACAATACACCTAGGCTGGTTCTTAACAGATCTGACACAGGGGAGAAAACCACGCTTATATAGCGACCTGCTTTCTTAATTTGCATGTTTCTTCTGCAGATCCCGTGACAGGAAGTCCCTGCCCCTAACTGCACTTCGATGCAACAGCCACATTTTCAGTAACTGGCTCCAATTCTGCTCTGACATACACTAGTGTACATTGGGAGTGATCACAAAGAATAGTGGAGTTACACTGGTGTCCATCTGTGTGTGAGATGAAGCTGGCCTGTAAAAGAGTTTCAAGTAAAATCTTTCTTATGACATACAGGCAAACTATGTCTACGTGGAATGTAAATAACTGTATAAAGTATTTTAGGCATGGGAGACAGGGTATGGTTGTATTAAAAAAGGGGTTTTTACATGTTTGATTGTTCACCAAAACCTACAGGCTCTGCTTTTAGTTATGTGCAATAAAGATACTTTCAGTTACCTACCCTAACAGAAATGTTGACGTCTTAAAAAAAAAAAAAAGAAAAAGAAAATGCCAACCCAGAAAACTCCAAGCCTGACATCGGTGAAATGGTGATGCATACTAGGTAATGTAGAATAGTCACACATTCGCACAGCAAGACTGCAATTAAAAGTTTTGGAATGTGATAGATGATTTAAATGTTTCAAATAAGAACAGGTTTTTACTGGGAGCTCATCGATTTGCAGCTTTCCACGATTTTCTTTTAAAATTTGTTTTGGTCTTCTCCAAAACACTTTACACATTTAACTTCACACAGAACAAAAATGTTTCCTTACACAACGGTTTCTTCCACAGAGAAATTTATGTTTGTGCAGCACCTGGTACAATGAGATTCCAATTTGACTGGCCTCTGGTTGCTATCACATTGCAAAGGCTTGATTCAAACTTAGAAAGATGAGTTCTTCACATTTCAGTGACAATCTCCGGGCATTCCTTTACTGTTAGCACAGGAATTAATATCTTACAGAACAATTACATTGATTTCTAAATGCTTGCCATGCTACATCTTTGACACTAATATGGTAATTGCTTCCTTAAATAGCTGGAAAGCAAACACTTCTTCCATTAAAACAGGAAGAGACAGGAACAGGTAATTAAGTATATTGAAAAATGTCCATGTTAAAAAATATGCCATGTAAGGCCAAAACCAGCAAGACACCAAAAGCGGTCATGGGAAGGTTGCCCTTCAATAAAAACTGAAAACAAAAAGTATTTGGTCCCAACTGTATTTAATCAAACTCCCAGAAAATCACAAGAAGGAATGCTACCAACATACAAGTATGGGAAAAACAGGACTGAAAGGATCTTACTGTATGTGCAAAGTCAAAACCATTTTTTTAACCGCTACCTTATGAAAAAACTACAGATCTGAGGAAGCTCTTGAGACAAAACAAGACCATTTTCTAGGTCATTCATCACCGTAATGATTATTAGCAGAAGCCCAACAGTAGATCTTTTTTTCTTATAAGTACTACAGGTGCCAAGAACAACATAACCATATTTCATTTGGACATGACAGCAATTGTTCTTTTCTTGTAAGTGCATTAAATTTAATCTTGATCCTGGAAATACAAGAATGAGGTTCTTCCCCTGGTCTATTACAGAGGTTGTAATTCAACAGGATTTGAAATGAGAAAAAAAATAGAAATCAGAAAAACTAAAAATTGCCTTGACAAATAATTTCTAGATCGTTCTTAAAAAAAAAAATAAAATCAGAAGACAGTGTCCCATTTACAACTGAGAGCAACAATAACTGAGAAATACTTTCCCGTTTCTGGAAGGTCTAACAACAAATGAACAAGACTCATTCCTGTCTTCCTTACCTACTTGAAGAACACCACCTTCAACTTTATTAAAGCATACCAGCACCTTAATATCAGGACTTACAGTTCCAACATATGCAGAAAAGCATCTCTGCTGTGAGACTAGCAAAGCACTCACCGACCAGTCCCTCTTTTGCACCCTCCCTAAAAGCCAACATGAGTTTGTTTTCCAGATCCTAAATTTTGATGCTATGATCAGCAGAGCATTTCCAGGGGTCTGAGCCACTGCTTTGGTAGCTAAAGCATGTCAGCCCTCAAAGCCTCATGTTTCTGGTCGTTGTAGCCTCCTCCATCACGCTAAGTATTTCCAGAAGCTTCTTCATCTAATAACTAAAAATCCCACCCACTTCCTGCACAGTCTCACATGCTTTACTACCTAAATTCACCTATGATTCAATTGATTCAAAGTGTTTAGCCAAACTGTAAAGTGGTTCAAAGCCAAGAGGAGAGATGACTTCACATAACTGCACTGGGAGAAGCAACCAGCAACAGCAGTGGAAGCTGAGGAGGGGGAACCCTAGCGAAGTCAGGCTTTCTGTTAACACGTTCTCAGCTATTTTTTTCCACCATTGTGCTAGCTCTCTTCTTTCGCATGCCCAAGCCACGCAGCAGTTGCATGGTAGATGCAGGGTCAAATTTAGGCAGGTTGAATTCCCACAAAAACCAGTCTGTCTGTATGCATAACCCACACACAGAAACACTCTCAGCACCCCAGGGTCTACTGACGAAACACAGACCAGTACTTGCTTCATGCAAGTCATACAGGGGGCACTCAGCTCAAATATAAATTTAGAAAAGCCGACATCTTAGTCAGGTTTCTTCACCTCTCCCCATTCTGATCTCATTAACTGCTGTAGAGTTAAGTGGTAAAGCATGTGGCTCAGAGGAGAGATAATAGCTGGGCCACCTCCCTTCAACGATGGGTGGGGTGGTGGGGAAATCCCAGCATCATGGAAATTTGGTAACTGCAGATGCTCACCTTCAGCTGCTTGCCTTTTTTTTTTTTTTAAAAAGCAGGTTTGCTTCTCTTCTCACCACCTAAATGTTACTGAAACTGGGGGCTTGCACAGTGTAAAGATTTCCTTTTGATCAGTTTACTATACTGCATGTGAAGAACAAACTCTCCCACTCTGATCATGTCTTTATTGAAACAAAACACAAAATTAATCACTCAAACCTTTCTTTCTTCTCTCCTTCTTCTAACAAAATGTCCACATTATCACTGCTGGATTCACTCTACCTCTCCATGCTTGCTATAAGTCTCATGTGCCACCCTGCATGGCAGAGACCCAAGAGCTTCCAGAGCTCCATGCAGTCTGTGGATCTCCAGCGCTCTGGGAGACACTTTTCAACACCCTTACCCCTTCCTATACCAGATCTGGTCAGCACCGACTTCCCTCTGCACCCAGTTCCAGTCCTTCCACTGCTCTCCAAGCTCCCCCCCGTCCCACCTGCCCACCAAGGACCTAGATTTGCTGTGAGGCTCCTTTCAGATCATTACCTTCTGTTCACCTCTTACCTTGATCACAATGATTATTTCCATGACATCAAAAACATTAATTGTGCCAACTGCACAAGAGCCCAATCTTTTACCAGGTGAAACCCACAGCATCTTGAAAACTCTTTTAGACTTACAGCTGGAAACAGACCTTGACTCTTGGGATCACAAGTCCCTCTGAAGTCCTGGGATGCTGCTTGAGGAACTGCACTGCTCTGGCTAGTTG
Source organism: Ciconia boyciana (assembly GCF_034638445.1). Taxonomy (NCBI): domain Eukaryota; kingdom Metazoa; phylum Chordata; class Aves; order Ciconiiformes; family Ciconiidae; genus Ciconia; species Ciconia boyciana. The sequence goes on along the minus strand of NC_132938.1, from coordinate 3,288,922 downwards.
ACAGATTACGGCCTTTGAAGGTTTATCATGCATTACTATTTTTAGCAAAGGGTCAGGACCCTTACAGTACTGTCCAGCAAGAAGATATTGAACCACCATTTCTAGCTTTCATTGCAGTAACCCATTTAAGGTGACACTAAGACTAAGTGATATTGGCCTACAGACTAAGTAGCTTTTCTGAGAGCTTTGCCTTAAGCAGCTTTCCAGGAGAGGAAACTGCTAGTTGTGCGCTGTGCCATCTCTCCTGCAAATCAGATAAAGGACCAACTTGCTGACAAAGAAATCATTTATAGGCAGCTTATTCGACTGCTAAGTGGAAAAGATCTCATTGCTACTGAGGAAGGTAGAGAAAACACTGGACTCTCTTCAACCACCACCAGCTACCAGTCGTTCCTTGTTTGTGGCTGTTACATTAACATGCAGGATGAGGAAAAGCATACTAGTTCCTATGCCAAATGCTTTGAGGTTCATGGACCAGAGAAACCCTCCTTGTATAACATCCAGGTTTTGTGCTGTTAGTGCAGGTTCTACAGGAAGCAAAAAGGGACTTTACAGTAAATAATTTGGCATAGACCAGATGGATCTCTAGGATTCTCCCCCCCAACCCCACTGTTTAGACACCAAATAAAAAAATACCTTTAGAAAGACAGAATAAGTGTTCTTACCAGTCCTCATCCCCTCAAAATTAGAGTAGAATGAGTTTTCTGCAAGCTTTTCAACTTGTACTTCCTTAGGAGAAATTAATTTTCAGGAAAGTATACACACTTGAAAACTGATGCTAAAACTGAAACTACGTAGTAGTCTCCATCAGCCTCCAGAAATGCACTGTTTATGTATGAATAGTGGATATAAATGCCAAACAGATAATGAAAAGCTCTGCTGAGAGGCACACAAGTCTCCATGTTCACATAATGCTACACATAATAAAGTAACTCAACAATCAACATTTTAAAACTTGGTGCCTGTTCTTACATGATCAAATATCAAAGAGCCAAAACCTTACGGTCTTAGTTCTCAAAAGCTTCACCAGGACCCTTGGGATCACTAGCCGATCCTCCATTTCTATACCTCTGAAGATCCAGACCATTTTTATTTAGGCACTTAAATGCAAAACCGAAAGCCTAAATGAAATTGCCCTAGTTTGGAAACTTTGGGCATAGCTGTGTTTGAGCAACACAGATCTTGTTTTAATGTAACAGTGAACAAACAGCAGACCCCACTCCTGCTGCGGCCTTTTATTTCACAACAGTTAAAAGCTTGCTTGCTGGAAGACTAGTAGTTTCTCTCCTGTATCAAGCTATGTTTCGAGAGCAGTCTACTCTGCAATGGATTTGCAGGCAAGATGCCCTGTTCAACATTGCATTTCAGTATAGAAGAGTGATGACTGTGAGCCTTGCGTCTGCACAAGCAGTTTCCTTAGCACAGCAAAGCTAGGCTGAGGGAGTAAAATCTACAAAAATCCCTGTGCACAGGGAAAATAAAAGCTCTTGTGCGAGCAACCTGCAAGGCTTTGTATGAAGACACTGTTTTGCAACATCAGAGGAAGTTCGCTCTCATTGATAAGGTGGCGGTTGGTAAACCATCTCACCACTAAAAAACTCCAAGAGTGAAAGGGAAATCCCCAGGGTAAAGCAGAGCTGAAGCAAATGCCAATTATAAAGGACCTTCCTCACATGCATAGCCAATCAGGTCATCAGAACACTGGAAAGGAAACTTGAATTTAAAAATATATTATCTGGTTTGCAACACTGGAGCCAAGGGGCAACCACATTTTATTTATATGTGCATACAAATATATTTAAATAGAACTGGGGGGTTATTTTTCTCAAGAATATGCAAGATTTTAGCCCCCATAACTCCCTTGAAGGCACAGTTCCCACTTGTAGTACAGCACTGTGTAGAGCTGCCCCAAAATAATTGGAGTTATCAGTTTGCCTATAAAACAAAGTGGGTTTTCATCTGACTCAAGAATTCATTATTTCCACTAGACTCCATATCTCAAACTACTTGAGGGGGGGGGTGTGTGTGTAAAAGGGTTAACAGTCCCGGTGACTATCAAAGATCAACACTGGGGAATTTCTAGAAGATCTGCAGGCTGCAACATGATTTTCTGTCCTCCTGAATCTATTTGGCTTCCCTCATCCTCTGACAAACTTTTAGATGGTATTTAATGGTGCAGGAATCACTTGGAGACTAGCTGCTCATCACTTAAATTCTCTCGTAAATACACTAATTAAATTTATTTGAAATTAAATTAAATAAAGCATAGCCACCACATTTATGAGTTCAAATCTTTGAATGCGCAGCAAGTGAAACAATAAACAATTTATGCAGTTATGTTACTGCTTTTCACTGGAGGCAGTAAGGCTTCATCAGTGCTCTTAACATCTCTCCTGTACTGCACAAGAAAGAAATAAAAACTAACAGACTTGCCACTGTCACTATACCTGCAGAAGTACTCTGATGTACTGGAAAAGGAAGGGAAAAAATGAAGCTGACAACCATAACATTTCTCAGACAAACTTTAGTGATAAAGTCTAAATTTCTTGTGCCTGATGGGATTATATAAGCTACAGAAATGTAGTTTCAAATCAAACTGCCTACAAAAATCACACAACCAGCTACCCTTTGCTTTTATCTCATGACTATCAATCACTACTTGAGCTACCTTTCATAATTTTGCCTTTCCATTTCCTAACTTATATGGGGGAATAGTATCATCACATGTGTAGTCCACATGGCTTACTTGTGACAAAAATGTTACTTGTGGAAAGGAAGAATCCTTTCCCTGGAGGAATGTATAAATGACATTTTATCCTATGTATTCTATAAAAAACATAATAAATCCAATGATCTCTTTGTCGCTTATAGGGGCCTAGAAGAGAGGGCCAGTAATTTTTACATCATACAATGAGTCGGTAACAAGATTTGAAAGATAAGATGTTATGATCATAAAGCCAAGCTATGCTTACATGCACAGTAATCAAGTATCTATTGATTTGTTTCCCCTCTTATCACCCAGTCAAGACTAAAACACTGAAGTCTTGTTATTACCATGCTCCCTGTAACACTGCTTTCTCTGCTGACTGAAGCAGGAACTCGAGCAACACAGCCTAAACATGTACAAGTCTTGAATTGTTCTGTTTCCTGTTAAAGACTTGGATGAAGACAAGAGACTTAAAATTACCAGAAAACAGCTGAGGATGGACATTAAATATTGTCAGACACGTTTACTTTGATCCACGCTCAAAAAGTTCAGTGGTTATTATCAACCTGTCTTAGACCCAAGCAAAAAATAAAATACTGAAAACACTTTCCCCTGAGTAGCAGAATAACATTTGTGATGTAGCCTGGTGGGCTGGCTTGCTGCCCTGATAAAGACTACTGGGAAAAGCAAACAAATGAACCAAACAAAAAAAAGGTTAAAATTACAGAATTTAAGTAGCCAAGGAAGTTATTGCCTCAAGTGAAGAGCAAACTAGATTCGGGCATGTGAGCAATTTTCAAAATTCTAGTAAGTACTCCTTTGGACTGTTGAGCACAAAATTTAAAAAATAAAATAAAAAACCCAAAGCCTTAGTTTATATTCCTCTTTTTCACTGAGCCTTGCAAAATGGAGGTGGAAGTGTTTTAGTGCAATCTTTACTAGGAATACTGAAAATTAAAATAAAAACAAATAAGATTTTCCTCATTCAACCAAAATAAATTACTCAGCCCTAAATTGAACAGAAGTGGATCAAAAAAAAAGTTAAATATGTTAATGAGCACTTTCTGTGTGAAGAGACCTCTAGTTAGAATTTCACTCTTATTTTCTACTCAACTTTTCAACCATGCCTGACTGGTCCTGATTAGCCAGCTGCACTGATTAGCCACTGCTAAACCCCAGGTCAAACCCGTAGGCAAGCAACAGGATAACATCTTTGTGCTGGGCTACAGCTTCTTTTGAGCAGGTTGGCCAAGCTCAACTGCAATTTCCTTAGCAATTCACCTGCCGTGCTGGCTACCACGCTGGAAGGAATTGAAATTCTGTTCATTAGCCTCCTCTATAGGAAGTGACATTTAAACAATGCTAGCGTCCGGCCAGCGTGCCCTCCTAATTCCCCCCAGAGTGTTGAAGTAATTTGGTTCATTTCAACCCACTCTTCAGGGTTTCAAGGACACTGAATTCCTAGAATCCTAGGAAAAAAATATTAGGGAACTGGGTGGAGACAAAACACTTAGAAGAATACACCACTGGAGGGAAACTGTCATCTGAGTTATCTGTTATGCCAAGCCCCATGGAAAGCAGGATGAGCACTAGACGTGTGCTTTAGAGGCAGCCAGAGCTTGTCTTACCTCTTTCTGAACTGGAACTATGAGGGGAAGAAATTGGCAATAGTTAAGAGAAAAGCAGAGCGGTCACAGGGACCGCAAGGCAGAAGTTGGTGCTACTGAAGTGTGTGGGCAGGGGAGAAGCAGTAGACGTGGATCCACAGGAAGCCAGGGCTGATAGTTCTGCTGTTAGGAAACAGCTTGGCTAAGCACAGGAGTGGCTCAGACTAGCTGAAATCAGTTATCCAACCTCAGGGTTCACGCTTTGACTGCTACCAGGTACTTCTAAATTTGTACATCTTTCTCAGAAGGGCAGCTATGGAATAATTGGTCCCCTGGAAGTTTGTTCAAGTTGCTTTACAAGTCAAAGTCTCAGACCATGCTACACATCCTGATGTTGTAGTACTGACTTCCCCCTCATCCATTTCAGTTTCTGAAATTCAGGAGCCTTCTATTGATGAAAAGGAAACAACAGAGAGTTCAGAAGATAAAGGATTTTTGGGGATGATAACCCCAGAGGTAAATGTACATTCTACAAAAGATCTCATGGATACAATCTGCGTGTGTAATGTATGGAAAAAAAAAAATTAAAATTGCTTTATCCTGCCTTCATGCCCCCAACAGAGGAAAGGAAAAATTGTCTTTTCCTCTTTTAAAATGTTATCAGCAACACTCTCCACTTACACAACCTGCACTTAGAACAAATTAAATCTGCTCAGTACAAACCAGAGACACAAATATCCATGCACATTTAAGTATCCCAAAAAATTCACACTGAAAGCTGGGGGCTATGCTCCCCTGGGACGGCAATTATGCAGCATAGGATTGTGCAGAACACTTTCGTCCTTGCCTCCAGAAGTACATTGCAAAGCTCAACTTGCTCAGGCACCAGAGAGCATGAAACTCGTTCCTAGTTCTTAGCCAGTAGCACTTATGCCCAGAATACACAAAGCAGCTTTGAAATAAGTTTGCCTCCCTCACTGATGAAAGTATTCAACAAAAGCATTTCAGCTGCACAGTACCTGTTTTTCTGGGTCACTCCTGCTAACACACACATTCATATGCATAGTTTAGTAATCTTTAATTGTGAAGCACATGTAAATTTGTATAATTAGAATAAAATCGTATAATTTTACACAACAGTTGCAAAATCGGTTGCTGATGTCTTTCACTTTCTGCCCTGCTGGTTACAGCCGTCAGGCAGGCAGGCAGGCAGGCAGCGCTAATGAGCATAATGGAACGGGGGCCTGGCGAGGTTGAGAAATCTCCTTCATTAAGAGACACTCAAAGCTTGGCTGGACAAGGTCCTGAGCAGCCTGCTCTAACTGGACGTGGGTTTGAGCAGGAAGACAGACCAGCTGGTCTCCAGAGGTCCCTTCCAACCTACATTATTCTACGATTCTGTGATAACCGAACTTCTTCTGTCAGACACCAAGAAAGCAACCCCCAAAATTTCTCTTGCAACTAGGTACAACTCCTTCCTTCATATACCTGCACTTAAACAGCTCCCAGACCAACTAATGGCCAACTTTATCAGTTATGTTTGTCAACATAACAAATTGACCAAACAATCTGTCACTATGGCATACAGCAGTAGCAGATCCACTACCAGGAGACTAGGTTTCGTTTTGCCCTAGACTTGACCACGGGTGGGTGCTTGCTGCTACATGTGTGTATTGATGTTTGGAGCAGTTTTCACTTCTGCCAAGCACTTAGGGGAACAAAGCTGGGATCTACAGTTGAAATAACTGAGTATTACTGTAATTCAAACAAAATGGAGCAAAAAAACCCAAACCACCCAAATAAAAGATGTATGCAATAGTAATGAAAGCCAAAGGGAGTTCTGCTGATCACAGAACTTACATAGAAGCAATCTCAAAGCCAAACCTGGTTCAAAATTTCCATCTATAAATACAACCAATCCCACCTGTTGTTCTTCCTCAAGACGTATTCTCTCCTCTTCTTTCCGCCTTTCCTCCTCTCTCTTTGACTCAAGTTTTTTCCGTTCTTCTCGCTCTGCTTCTTCAGCCTAAACAAAACATTATGCAAGCCAAGCCTTATTCTTCCTGAATATACATTTTTTTAATTTCATATTGTGATACCATGAGGGGGGGTTCTTACTGTCTTCCTAGATGCATGTTCAGAAAGAAACAGTAAAGAGAATAATAATAAAAATTCATTATCATTTAACCCCCCTGCCCGCTCTTCAGCATACTTAACATTGTGGTAAATTTAGAAATTACCCTTCTCACTTGCCTTATCTGTATCTCAGTAAGGGTTTAAGCTTCGAATGTGCATATGAACTTATTACTATAGCGATATTAAGTAATATGGTGTCATGGCATTCCATTCTCCTCACTTAAAATTTCGTTAGAATGGACTCTAAGGAGAGGAAAAAAAGGATAGGGGAATATAAACTCTGTAAAACCAAGTACATTCAAATTTATCATTAACCTGGGCAGAATCCCTTAAAGAAAAAGCTGTACTGGTCTCTTCAAATCATTTTATTATTTGTTTTTAAACCAAACCTAGCAAAGATATTGTTGCAAAATGGGGAAAAAATTGAAAGTGTGTTTAGTGTACTGTTTAGAGATTTTTTTTAAGTTGTTCTTCAGTCTTTTCAGTTTACTGAAATTTGAAAATATATTAAGAGAACAAGCAGAAGACATTCAAATGGAGGATTTGTGGCTTTAAATGTTTCAGAGAAAAAGAGCTAAGTGAGGAATTTATCTGTCTACATGGGAGGATAAAAATCAGCATGTTTTAAAATGAAACAAAAGATTCCTCACTCCACCAACCGATGCTTATCTAATTTCATTCAACTTTGCTCAAACTTTCCACAAAAAAGAGGCTAATTAAATAGAATGAATATGGAAAGTAATGACAAAATGGTTAAAGCATAGAGTGAGAAAAGGATCGTAATGGAATTTTATATATAACATAATAAATTTATTACCCACCGCCCTATCTACAGGGCATACCACTACAGTGTAAAGCAGAAGCTGGATTTAAACCTCAGGTGACACTAAAATTCTCAAGATGGGATTTCACTGGCTTTGTTTGCACCCCCTACACATTAGAAATGTTAGTAGTTTCATAAACCTGTCTTTTTGTAAAATATATGAGGTCCATTGTGCACCCCAGCCTCTGTTACGCAAAGGCTGTTTAAGTTTTATCTACTTCTTGCAACCCCACGTTCCAAGTTACTGAACAATACAGAGTTTGCAAAAAAAAAAATCTAGAACAACTAAAAGGAATTAATGCATAACCTGCTGCCATCCACAAGCACACTTCAGAAAGTTAAGTTTCAAAAAGCCTGTTGCTTCCCTGGAATTAACAGCAACATGCTGGCCAAAACTGAAAAAATGCAAAAGTATTTAAGTAAGTACTTTTACACACAGATTTAAGAAAGAACAACTGAAAAGCTACAGTGTGTTCACTCTGTATACTTGGTCTCTGTTTAAGGGCCAAACTTCAACCAAAATCTGACTGTATCATAGACTTCAGTGGATTACAGGGTCTGCTTTTCATCTCCCCCAATCCATAAAAACAATAAACATGGCTAAACATAGATAAACCCATACAAAGTTTTTGCATGATGAGAGCACATGAAACACTACTCAGAACTGCCCACGGTTTTGGTCACAGACCCTGTGTTACAACAATGCTATGTGGGCTTGAGTGTATTTTTAAGGGGAGACAGTACTGACATTAAGCTGCAAGCCAGTGGAAACATCCAATAAGGAGCATTCAAGAGTTTAACTCCTCTCTCCTCCCCATGAGAATGCCAGAGAACCTGATGGAAAGAAAACGAAACACCATTCTCCATGGCCCTCTTGGGATACGACATAAAAAGCTGAATATACATTTTTAAAACAAAAACACAACTGCTGTAGTGATGACACTGCCTTTGCCTTTCTGGGGTGTCTGTCATCACCAGTTCTTTGCTGACTACTGCTATTCAGGCTCTGCTCTGGGCTTTATACGTGGCAGGAAATGCTTACCTCTCTCTGTGCTTTTCTGGCTTGTTTCTCTTCTAATTTCCTCTGCTTCTTTGCTCCGATTTTCCCAGACACCTGAAATTCTGGCACCTCCTCAGCATCATCTTCCTCTGCAACATTGCATAAATGACATTTTAAATAATATGTAAAAAGTCCCTTTGAGAAGCTTCACTGCTTCCTAGGAAAGCAGCAGCAGATGAAAAGGAGACACACATACGTTTCAGACAAGACCTATTAGATGGAAAAAGGCAAAAAAAAAAAAAATCACACAAGACTGCCAAAGCCACAGAGTAGAAGTAACAAGGCAAACACACACTCAAGTGAAGTCAGAAGTAAAAATTTACTTGATCTTTTGAAGGAAGGCTTTTCATAAACATTTCCTGCTTCCCACAATTAAAAGATATACTTTCTCTTATACATAAAATGTTCTAATGGTTGTCATTATATAACTGCTCAACACTCACCTCCAGAGACTTTCTTCCCAGTTACCTTTAAGCTTAGCACAACAGACATCCATTCAAAAGTGGGATTCAGAGGCATTGCCACTCATCCACTAGTTCTACCCTGATATAACTAACCTTTAAGGGAGGAGGGGAGAAAAAAAAAAAATCCCTGCAATGCAAATCGTGGGCTTGAACAGCAACAAAACTACATGTAAATAGTTCCCTGTTGTACGACAATCGGTTGTTTATAAAGATGATTTCTGCAACTGTGAAATATGAAAGTGTCATGCTCAAATGGTGTGCAAATGCATTATATTTCTGCTCACCCAGGGGCTAAGAAAGACTAAAGAGCTTTTAAAGACTGCCATTCCGCCCGCCCTGGACCAACGTCTCATGAACATTTGGCCACTTTATTTGCTAATCTAAATTAGTCCTTGATCTTACAACATAAATACTGCGGATTGACCTCAACACTCAAAGAGAAATCATTAGCTCACTTCATGAAACACTACACAATATACAAAGATTCATGCGTCTGAATCAGATGGCAGAATGAAAATGAAAGGACTTTATCACAGGATCCTTTTTTTGAGTAAAGTAATCTATACTTCAAGCGTCCACAGTGCTGTTATGCTTGATGGTGACTTCGGATCCACACACTTGAAGTCCACTGGGTAATGGGAAGAACGGCACTGCCAGCTCCTGCGATTTTCCTGAAAGGTAGTGTTTTTAGGGAGGGAGAAGGGAAAAAGTGTGCAGGGGAAGTTCTTCCTCAGTTAAGTTTTAGCCCTCATCACCGGGGGGGGGACGACGACGACGACAATTCCCCACTCACACAACCCCTGAGCCCTTGGTTTCTGAGACCGGGCTAACAAGAAGAAAAAGCCCATCATGTTTGATAACCAGTTTCATGAGAGCCTGCAGCAGTTGTACCTGGAGCTGACTGTACTGTGGCGATCACCAGAACTGGTTTGGTAGGGCTGGCAGCAGGATGTTTTCTGTAGGGCCTGGGCTCCATAGAGCCTGGTCCCCTTTTTTGGGAACCCAAAAAAGCTGCTGTTAAAGGAGCATAAAGGAACAAGACTCACCCTTCTTTTACATGTAGAATTAGGTTTGAAACACTCTTGTTTTACTAATTCCAATACACAGTATGGTACTATGGGTAAGCCACCAAGACACATCATCAGAAACAAATGTAATTGAGAGCTGTGTAGGTGGCTCTCAAATAACTTCGCTGTTTTCAGGATATGGAAGTTAATATGAGGCAGGCTTGCTGAATTGGGCTTCAGAGAATTACTGGTGTCTGATTACTGAGGTGATCAAAAGGGTTCCCCCTTCCTACACCACAAACAAAGAGAGCAACAGGGGACACTCAGACTTGACACAGTTGCTTCTACAATTTTGCTGAAGCTTAAAATAACTTTATTTTTTAAATACTGGGCCAAGGGGAGTTCCAAACACAATGGGTGAGCAACCCAGCATTAGCAGTTACTACTCTAAAATTAACAGTTCAATACTGGTATTATTCTTTAGAAAATTATTTCTGGAAAACACAAGCATAAAACACTATCTATGACACTATTCAACCTGAGGCTCTGAGTGCTTCTCAGATTTCATCTATATTAAGAGTACCTGAGCCAGAGGTCAGGCAGCAGTCTAGAAAAGCTTTTAAAGCCTTTTTCCAGTCCCGGATCAAACAAGCCTTTGTTCAGTAGCATTTGCTTTCCTCCCGTTTGAAGCATCTGATGTGATCCCTTAAGTACCACTTCCTCCAAGCTTTTTCTAGTGCATGGAGCTACATCCAACAAAAGACAGACACAGCGATGCAGACGCAGCCCATGATTCAGCAGAGCATTAAAGGTCAACAGTGCAGTAAACCTGGGTGCAATTAGTACAGGCTAAATAAACTTGAACATGCTGACAAGAATATAAGCACATAGTAAAAGGTTTTGCTGAATCAATTGGTTATTATAGCAGAATAGCTCCACCAAAAGCAGAGTGGATGATGCACACAGCCAGCGAGATTTTTTTTTTTTTTACATAAAGAAGCTTTTACATTTCAGCAGCTTTTAACAATCACTTTTCACATACTCATAGCTGCCAACACTAGTAGACCTGACAGGGGTCAGTCCATGGGAACGTGCACTCCATCTGCCCCTGTGCTTCAGATGTGATGCAAGGCGTTCAGTTAATTGTGCTCACTTGTTGTGAAAGCACCCATCACCCAAAGCACTAGGGTTGGCCAGCCTGTGTACGTACTCAGTTGGGAAACCTAACAACATCAGACATCATCATATAGTTTAAGCTGAAAATGTATTTTTGTTTGAAGGCTGATCTTCTGTGGTGCTCTGTACAGTTTATCTGATGACTTAAACCGCGGCAGTTCTGGGATGTACGTAGGGTTGTGGCAGGAAAGGGAGAGAAGTTTAATGCTCCAGACTTGACACAAGCAGTTTTTCAGTAGTGACCTTCCCTAACTGCTCACAGTACCACAAAACACACAAGTCCTGTTCCCATTTCACAATACAGTGCTGATAAAGAACACCAAACCTCAAGGTACACAGGACCCTCTTCACCTGAACTGCTTGGATAACATAACGGGACTGCTTTCAACCACATTCACAACCCTACCAATTTGTTCTGGTCCATTTTTACAGAGTCCAACATAACTATACCAATATTTCCAGAGCTTGCAAAGCATTCCCCCCAGCTTCCAGCTCTAAGAGACAGAAAGCAGAAATAGCCTGACTTACAGTGACGCTTTCACACCACTTTACATATCCTGCTTTACACAAACATGGGTTTTGCTCAGCTAGCCAGCCGAGAGGTAGCTTCAGGGAATCTTAGCTTTTCCTTAACGTTTTGAACATATTGAGAGGCAGGACAACAGGAAACAGTTAACAGTCACACAGGTGTTTGGATGTCTTGAAATTTACAGACTACTTTTTAAAAATACTTCCCAATACCATTAGAAAGTGTGCTGGAGTGCTGATGTTCTCTCTCAGGACAGGAATTTACCAGCTACTGTGTACAGAATATGCAAAAACTCCAAACAAAACAACCTGCATCATGTATTTTAGTTGCCCTTGTCATCTACGTCAAAGGGTCCGTCTTGCTTCCTATTAAGTTTTGGAAGTGAAGCAAATGGATCCCCATCCACGAAAAAGGATGCAAGCTGCACATGTGGCTACTTACAAAAAGTCCTTTGGGCACAGCTAGCTGCTTTATTTACTATTTATGCAGCACCTAACAAAAGGAGTAAGAGAAAGAGGGGGAAGATACCAGGCAAAATAAACAGTTCATCCTGAAGGCAGAAGACATATGCATGTTATTAACATTGAATAGATGTACAACACCAGCCACTGGAAAGGAATTGGTCCACCATATGGAAAGGTGTGGGCATTCATGAGTAACACAGCCCTGCGGTGGTACAGTCACAACTTTTAATTTATTTTTTTTTAATTTGGTAGCTATCCAGTTTAGGAACCAAATGAGACATTGGTTTATTAATCTGAAGCCACAAAATCAGCCTACACTTAGGACAGAAAAAGGACAGTAAATAAAGGACATTAGCCCTTTTGAGCAGAAGTCAAACGACTTGAAATTTTTTCTCAAATAAAGCCATATGGCATAACTGAGAAACCACACACCTACCTCTTCCACACACCATCTGCGCTTGAAATGTCTCAAGGGCAGACACACATTGTGGATATTTTGATACCACTAAAGTCACTTTCTATATGAATAGTAGCAAGTCAAAATTAACTTTTGATTCACTAGTTAGGATATTAGTAGTCAAAGTTTAACTGTACTAGAAAGGTTTTCCTACTGATTAAGCATTAAAATTATTTCGACTACTATATCAATTAATATAGCTCTATTACCAGCTGTTTCACAAGAACAGCATAGGACCACATCAGTGTTTCTAAGTTTATAAATTTTCCAGATCTTTCGGCACACCAGAGCATGGAGAGATGCAACGTTACATGAGAGGTAGATGGTACGCTTGGGAAAAGTGCTTCTTATTTTGGCAAATTTCAGCACAAACACATTCTTCTCTAAATTATACACAGTATCCATCACTGAACGGGGATATAAAAATATAATTATTTTTAGTATCGTTTTTCCCCAAAACTATCAGAAAACACTCACGCAAGATTTTTTTAGATGCAAGATTTGAATGCTGGACTTAGATGCTACACAAAGCAATAATGGGCATTTTAAAATGCACAAATATTGTATCTTTTTAAACTTCTAAAACCTTTTTTTGTTGGTTTTGTGCTTTCTTCCTCAATAGTGATTAACACATATAAAGGAAAACATGAGATTCTGATCTCCAAGTCTTGCCAAGCAAGAGAGGAGAGGAACTTATGATTTAATTTATGTTGGAACTGTTAACTTCTTGTTATCATTTTTTATTTTACAAGCTAGAGCACTCAGACTGTCAAAAGCTGTTGGCTTTATTGTTATTGATTCTGTGGAAGTAAAGTAAATTTAACCCAATGTTCACTGTACTGGATGTTCCTACATCTGTGCTCAGATGTACTGGGCTAAAAGCTCAGAGAAAAGGCATGCAGATGTTGGGATATTTAACCTTTTGGAGTTATATGTTGCTGCCAAAAGTAGAAAGCCTGTAGCTTGTTTCAGTTAGGAATAAAGGCCGTTGACAAAACCAGATTATTTCTTTGATGCAGTCCTTACTTTCTGTTTGTTAAGAAAAAAAATCAAAACATAATAAGCCACACAAAATCCCATTTTTTGGCAACACTTTCTGCAACAAGTCAGGGAGGTCATTTGTTTGTAGGATGTGGAAGTGAGCACTTTTCAAAATTAAACACTTGAAAATATTCCGTGGAAATGTACTGGGCTGCTCAGGCTCTCCCCGCACGTCCTTCTCTTTTGCCTTATTTCTTTCTCCTTCTAGCACAGCCTCACCCACAACACCCACCAAAGCCTTCCACCCAGAGGGTTGCCCAGTGGTCTTTGTTTTGCTTGGTGGTTTGGAGATTGCTATCATTTCTTAGCAAGCCTGTTTCTTTGCAACGACCCTAAATCATGGTGTGGTGACACCCATCAGTTTCAGCCAACAAAAATGCTGCCCCCCCCAATCAACAGTAGCAAGTTTTGGTCCAAGACACCACTCCAAGTGACAGAAAACTTGGACTGCAAAACCTGTGTCCTACTCACTGACTGACTGAACCACCCTGCAAAAGGCACTTTGCCTGTGCATGCCTCTCTCTATCTGCAAACTCTTTGTATCGCGTGCTGAGGCAGGCAGGTTTTCTCACTACGTGTTTGTACGAAGTCACTGTTGGAAATAACGTATAACAGCCCTTCAAGCAAACAGACATTTGCCTCAGATCATCATCCTCATTCTTTTTTACCAGAGTGGGATCAAGACGACCCAACCATACTTGCCATCATTACAACTTCATCCCCACAAGTTTCTTGTCACTTGATAGGAAATTACGGTCCTAAAACTTTTATGCAAATGTCAGATTGGCTCCAAGAAGCAAAAAATGTAGTGTCAAGAGAAGTACCTACTTCACTGCAGAGCTCTTTGCAGTGTTCAAGGCACAATGAGCAGGTTTGGAAGCACAAGCTCAACTCAAGAATTGGACGACTGCTTTTTTTGCGCGTGACCAGCAACCAAATAAAAGCTCTCAACAAAACCTCTTTACACATACCCAAAGGTGATCAAAGTCCAAGTGGATGCACTCAGAGCATCAGTCAGGCAGAAACAAGAGCCAAAGACACCCTCCTCAGTCAATAAATAAATGGGATCTGAAACTGGAAAATGACTAATGCTATTTATTCACACTACTCCATGCCCCAAACAACCCTCAACCAGACTCCAATTTATCCCCTTTCCCCTGCTTCCTTCCACTGCTTAGCTTGGCCTCTCCTGCCCTAAATGATTAATGCCTGAAATCCACACACATTTATGCCTTGCAGTGAGTTTATTTTCGTCTTGGCTGTAGCTAGCCCCACAAAGCCACTTCTGTCTGGGTTCAATTTAAATTAAGATGCAACAGAGCTAATTAAGTCTGCTAGCTGGGATATCAGAAGCAACCTAACCACATGAATACAGAACTCTCCTTCCAGATCATTTTCCACAGGGAAAGGCATAGGCACCCTGCTACAATGTGCAGAGCAGATGTCCTCTGAGGCACACAGACTTTAACGACAGTCACCTAGATTGCACTGTGCTGCATGAAAGGTAGTAGTGTTATGACTAGAATTAAGATGGGCAATGTAAGTCAACCAAACCCATTTTTCTAAAGCCAGCCTGGAAGTCACGCTGGTGGAACACAGCTCGGGGGTCTCAGTCATTTTGAGAATTACTTTGTCACCAATGAAAAATATCTCCCCAGCAATCTTTGGCCACCAGAGGATATTAATAGATGTTGATATTCTCATAACAGATGACCTCCTTTGAGTACTCAACTAACTACTGAAAAACATTACTCAGGCAAACTGAGCCAGCGTAGGCACCCGCCTAGCGGGCCTGCCCCCACAGTACAGCGCAGCCCACATGGAACCCGTGAATAAGGAACCTACATACGCTGCGTGGGTTGCAATTCGGGTAGGAAAGTCGAGGCATTTAGTGCTTCACCCTTTATTTTCTGTCTGTGCCAACCTGCAAGTAATTTGGGTGTCTTAGGCTACCTAACCGAGCTAAAGGAAGAATTATAACCTGGTTTAGCTCCACTGGCAATGGGTGGAGATTTGAGTATTCAAAACAATAATTTACTATCCTTGTCTGTATTAAATGATTCCTCCTTACCCAGACTTGCAAGTAAACAACACTAAGATTTCAACTACAGAAGGGACAATTAAAAGCTATCAAGGTTCTGATCCTAGTGCCACAATTTGTTTAGTTTTCCACCCCCCCATACTCTGTGAGAGATCTGAGTACTGGCACAATACAATGACTTAGCCCAGGCAGCAGAAACTGTGGGCTACTATTTTACCCTTGAAGCTTTCTTTCTCATTCTGGAATTGAAATCTGATTGTTAGATGGAAAACAGAAAACCCTCATGCTAACCACAGCTCCAAAGTCTGCAAGTGTTGCTTTGAGACCATTTCCTAGAGTCAGCAGAACTGGCTCCGGACAGGCAGAATACTTTGGTGATAACAGCAGTTCCTACCTGACTCTACTTCTATGTCTGTAACGGTAACATAGATATGGCCAGGGCATCCTCATGCCCTTCCCGAGTTCAGTGCTAGAAATCTTGCAGCAATGGGTTGGTGTTATGCCTGCACCCACCTGTGGCAGAACTCAGTGACACAGAACAGGATCAGGTAGCTTTGCCCAAAGCTAAACACAGGCCCAGAGCGGAAATTCCACACACAGAACAGAAACTTACTAGTAAAACATTTCAACAAATTTAACAATATTTTAACAACAACAAAAAAATCCACTTCAGTTGCAGATGTTCAGAAGCCTTCTAAAGCAACAAGAGCATTTACGAGTCAAGACTGAAGAAACCAGGCTGGCTTGTTTTCAGTGTTTCTGTCTACATTGCCAAACAACTTTGCTCTTCAGCCCCGGGTGCCCCAACCGGTCATGCATTGCCTGGGACTGCACATCACCGGATGCATTCTGAGCTCTCTTTCCATGCGAGTCAACTAATTTTTATAACACAAAACTCTGCTGTGGGGATAACTTGCTATTTCAGCAGGTTCAAATGGAGGCAGTAATTAGGCAAAACTGCTCTGTATTGCAATGACACAGAGAAAATGCACATGGCCCCTGCACGAAGGAGACAAATCCAAGAGGTGATTCCAGGCCTATGCCATGTGCCCACAGTGTGGGCTTCAAAACATGTAACACATCCTTCTCTAAGGAGAAAAAAAAAAAAACCCAAACGTCACACTAATACAGGTAGCTCAGGGCCAGGCTAAGGGCTTTGCAGCACAGACGCAGCCAATCCATGACAGAGAGGGGCTAATCCCAAGTAATATGGCCCTGAGCCATTCCACACCTCAACGCTGGGGAAGCAGCGACAGATGCTTCTCTCCACAGCTATACTGCTGAAGTCTATGCTCAGTCGCAAAGGCTTTGGTGTCACTGTTGTGCAACAGTGCTTAGGCACTTGGAAAGACCATCCCAGAATATGAATGAAAACACACAGAGAAGCACAAGACAGAAGCAAAGAACAAGAAGTTGTTTTACTTTGAAAAAGAAATTTTAAAAACCCCAAATAAAACAGGGATGTCATTTCATAGAAAACCTCATGCAAGAGCCGCAGCACTTGCATCTGATGTACAGTAAGCTGCACAAGAATTATTTATAAAGGCCAATGACACAGATTCTTCTATTGCTAAAGTGACAAAGATAAGCTGTTTCCTTTGACAGCTTCACGGTCGGCCTTCAGCATTCAAACTTTTGATGTCTGGAGTTTAAGACGAAAGATTTTTAGATTCCATTTTCTTTCCAGGATGTTATCACATGAAAAGAAATAACCAAAGTTGAAAAGTTCAGACCTGTCAATTTTCCATTTGTGAAACCGTTGAATGTAATTAGCTTGAATAGCATGTTTACCTGCCAACGTGAGCGCAAGACGCTTTCTACAAACTGCAAGACAAGAAAAGCTGAACAAAGTGCAGCTAGCCCCTAATCAAGGCATCACACAGTTGTGTGCTCACTGTTTCTCACCTACTGCAGACCAAAAAGACACCCTGATCTCCACTGCAAACTCAAGTGAAGCAAAGCCCACTTTTATCAATACTTCAGCAGAAACTCCGAACACTTAACCACGATCTGAAAGTAGAAGGAATGCAGTTAGGTGAATCATGGTGATATAATCTCTTTAGTAATAAAGATGATAATGTGTGAAGTTTCACCAGCAAAGGGAGTGAAGCTTGCGGACTGTAGAAAGATGTTATTTATTACCATATTCTTGTCCACAGCGATACCACAGAAGTACAGCTATTAACTGTAGATCCAGCACAGGAACAGAGGACTTGTTGTCAACAACCTGCTGGCAGTAAGACAAAATGCTGCAGTCTGTGGTGATCTCCAGCAAACCGGCTTAATTCTGATCACCACCTGGGTGGCTGCTCAGAAAGAAAATGCCAGATTTTGCAGAGATTATATTGGGGAATTATTGCTTCCCACCGATTTGCAAGAAACTAATACTTTACTAGAGCTCGTTGCTCTGGTGCAAGGTGCGGATTCTGTTTACCCAAATTTAACCTGCATGGCCAAGCAGGAAATACAAAAGGCAGTTTCTAGGAAGTAAGTGAAGAATATGTTGTGATGCACTGTTGGCACAACAAACTGCCACAATTCACCATAGAAGGAGGTGGACGCTTCAGTTAAAGGCAAGCGGTATCTAGAGACAAGTGATGAAGTACGGAGAGAAGTTGGAAGTCAAATAGATTATAGTCAAGCTGTAAATAATTCACAGTCAGCAAAACTGAAAAACTTTCTTCAGGAGCCAACCGCACTCCTTCACCAACCTTAACGTCTGTTGTTAAGGTCCATTTCAGTGTTTGCAAGATGAACTGAACCAAACGTTACCTTCCACCCAGTCTTCTGCCTGCTGCGCTCTCCTCTGGGCCATCAGTCGGTTTCCCATGTTCCTCCGGCGCCTTGGCATCCCATCTCCCCGCTCTTCAGCAAGGGGCCGAGGCCTGGCCACTGCTGCTGCTGCCGCCACATTTTGCTGGTGTTCCTCATCAGCTGCAAAATGGAAATATAACTGATGAGAGATTTGCCATCTCTGCTTGCTGCAGTTGTCCTTTTGCCAGTCAACTTGTGCAATCAGAAGTGCAATACCAGTGCTTTTTTCCAAATGAGAGAATGCCTCCCCACTCTCATGGGTTTTTTTCCTGCATGGCAACAGATATGTGCAAGTTGCTTTCCTATGACTAAGCGGGATCATGCACCAGCACCTTCTTATTTGTGCACAGTGCTTGTGCAATGGGAATTTTATCCTGACATCAGTCTGTTTTGCAATAGCATACAGATCATCGTAAAGAAAAAGCTATAGCTATGTGCTGCTAATATTATTTGGCCTGACAGAGCCCACACCTTTCAAAAAACCCCCCCCAAAATCACCACAACACAAAGACCTCTTTCGAGTGCTCAAAAAATGTTCTTATTTAATCTAAACTGATAATCTGTTTTTCCCTTCCACTAGAAAACAATTCCCTTATCTGGCAGGACTACCAGTCTAATCATTTCTGAGTTACCAAAAGGCAAGGACCCAGAATTATTTTTCTTCCCTTCTAAAGTATTCCAATTCTTTTAATTTTTTTTCATTTTTATTTTGTACTTGTGTAACTTAGAAGTAGATTCATCTGAGTTCAAACCTCAGAGCGTGCATGTTTCAGAATGGAATATGTAAATTGTTATACCTGAAATGCAACCTGAATAGCAAATAAGGACTACAAATTACAGCTGTAATATAAACAGGGTAACTTCATTCTACCACGCTGATTTAAACTGCAGGTCTCCCACCAAACACATGTATGGGAAGACAGAACACCAAAGGTCACTACAGCTCTCACTGCCACCCTCTCTGCATATGCTGCAGTTACTAATTAAGATCTGACAAATGAGGAATATCATAACAGAGGAGGAGCTGGGAGACAGCATGGGAGCAGGTGACTGACTGGTGGGCTCATTTCAGAAGTTCTCCATAGAAAACCCTCTGCCAGGTTCTTATTTGAGACCTCCATGATCCTGTTGCTATCAACTACGGTAGTAATGCCAAAACGATCGGTTAATGGTAAAATATCATCATCCTTGATACCTGCTTTGCATATTCTGTTGATAAGCGTAACTGATATTGTATACGTTGTTACTTGCTCAATCCTGCAAAGTATTAACTACTATGCCTTAATTCAGGTAAATATTCAAATGGTCTCATACAACGCTGTAGAACTACTCATTTACTTAAACTTGGGACATATTTTTTGTGCCTTGCTGGATGATATGGTGTCCCAGCAGGAGGACAAAATGCTCTCCGCACTCTGCCATCTCTCCAACATCCTCTGATCCAAACAATGCCTTCCTAAAAAAATTACTATTAGCATATCTATGATCAGAAAGTAAGATCCATTATGACTACATCTACCTGACGATCAAAGGTGTGCTGGCAGCTCATCTCAGTACATCTCAAGTAGCTTCAAAGCAGCTAACTTTGGTACTGATAACAATACAGCTGCAGCAGCACTGAGCTCAGCACAGGCTGCAAAGCAGAGTAATCTGGGGAAGTATTTGGCCAGCAAAGCCATGAGCAGTTCAGGATTGCTGCAACAATGATGTTAGCAGTCCCCCAGCAAACTCCAGCACCAACACGCACCGTGACATTTTGATTTGAGTCACTGCACTATCACACTGCTGTCACCCTCTCGTTCTCACCCACTCCTTTTATCTGTGGACCAAAACAGGTCTCTAATAAATTACAGAGTGTAGACTCCAGGGATCCGATAATTTTGCTTCAAGATTAGCCCAGTCTTATTTATAGCATGATAATGCTTATTTCAAATGCTATAGAACATGCATTAGGAAAGCATTATACTCCAAAGGCAGAGCAGCAGATCACTTATTGAGACACTACTAAATGCCAGAAATACTTAGTCTTCAAAAAGACTTTCTATACAAATGCAATATTTCTCTTAATAAGTTCTTGAGAGACACTGCGATTCAAACCGTAGCATCCTTTCGCCTGAAAGCTTCAGTGTGTCTATCTCAGTAACTTCCAAAGGTGGTCCTGCACAGTGTCTCAGCTGCGCAGTCCTAGCGCTCATTCATTCTGGGGCTTGTTTTTGGTTCCCGTTGTCCTTGCGAAACAGAGACTGTTTTGCATTTTGTGAAAGAGGAATCTATTTATAAGCCACATATTCATTTCAAACTGAGGTGCTTAACCCTCACAGAGACAAACGCGTGAACCAAGCTATCCTGTTTTCTCAGTTCAATTCTCTACAGGAGACACGGTAATTCCTCAAAGTTGGCCAGTGTGAACAGGGCTCAGAAAGGAGTAAAAATCTCACCAAACGTAACCCATATCATGGTCAAACACACAAGGCGGTTGTTGGACAACACTTTGGTCAGATCTCCAAAACATTCAGACAAACAACTGAAGACACCTAGACACTATGGGTTGTCATTTAGTAGGAAAAGATACGCTTTAACACAGCTTTTTTTCTCCCCCCCCTCCCCTGTAGCTTCTCTTTGCAAACTATTCAGCTGGACAGTCATTTGAAAAACGCAAATGTTAGTCCTTGCATTTCTTCCCATCCTTCATGAGGGGGAGGAGAAAAGAATCATTTACTCTGCCTGTAACACACTTATACCTGGCTGGTTCTTCAGGCTGGGTCAACGATTTGTCTACATGGCTCAAGACACATCATTTATTCCAGTAACTAGAAAGTCAGACGTGCTCTCCCTCCCTCTGAACTGGAAGCAGCATAGATTGACTAAAGCTGCACACGGAGGGGTGTGACTGGTGGTTTCAAAAAATACAGAGGATACACTTAAAAACCCTCTTGCTCTTATTCTTGGAAGTGGATTGACTGTCAGATTTGAGGTCAAGAATAATTTCCTCTGGGGTCCGGCCCTGTGTTTTTTTCACCTCCTCCTGCAGCACAGGGCGTGGTTCGGCCACTGCACTTATCTGAATACATCCCTTCATTTTCCTGCAGCTGCAGAGGTCCTGGACATAAGTGGCACCCCAGGCTAGCCAGTTCATGCAGAGATTAGTCACCCAAGGACTAATTAGACTTGATATAGAGCCATCTGCATGAAACTTAATGACCACCATTATACAGGTGAGACAAGTTGATCCACTAGTTGCTTGACGGTTTGCAGAACCGCAGGTCAGAAGAAATTAGTTAGATAAAGACCTCAAATTAACAGGCAATACAAACAAAAAATTAAACAGATGTCTGGAAAATGAACACGGGTTTAGTTTGTGTTTTAAGCTGTATGTTCTCCAGTTCCCGACTCAGTCTTTCAAAAACCAGACAATACCTCTTTTCTGGGGACAGCAGGTTTACTGCCACGCTGAGAAAGCAGCTCTGCCTCTGCATTTTCAGAAACATCAGCACAGAGCAGAGGCAGCAATGGAGATTTTTTTCATCTGACTTGTCAGCCAGCACACAGCAGCAACTGTGAGACTCTGGTTGTCCTACCTCCTTCCCAAAGAGGAAGAGAGCAGAACTCTGCTCTTTCCTAAACTGGATGTGAAGCACCACTGTTGTATCACTGCAAAGAATACTATGAAATCTGTCAGAGCCCAGACTTCTTAGGACCTAATTTTACATCCCCCAGGTAGAAATCTGCTCCTTTACAAAGCTTTGCAAATTACCACTCGCTCAGAGCAAAGACGTTTTTTCTTGAGAAGCAATCCTTTGCCTATCACAGCGCATTATCTTCAGTTATATCAGATAAGCCAGTCCATCAGGGTAACACCTGGGCTGGCAAGTTTCAAGGCAGTCCCGCAAGACACAGCTACCAGTTCGTGAGCTCCCTCCGTTCTGCACCGACGCGGCGAGAGCTCCACCTGCTGCACCCTCACACGTTAGCAGTACTTCCCACCACACTTGCAGCATCCAGCATCTTCTACCTTCATGCTAACCTAACCTGTGAAATTCAATGAGAAAGTGATTCAAAACGCAACACGTGGAAGTATGCTTGGCTTCCCTGAGGAGGGGCTTATCACATTAGGGCTTGTTCACAAATAGACATGCCAACCACGTATAAAAGCCAGCAACGCTACGTTGTTGGTTTTTTTTTCTATTCTCAGCAGAACAAGCCCAGGCATGATCTTGCTGGAAACACTGTGCTGCTCCAAATGACCTTTGAAAGGAAATACAAAGTTACAGGATTTACCTCTTGTGATCCTTAGCTGCCTTCATTATCTAAAGCAGTCAAGTCCTGAACACTTTTAAAGGGGCAATTCCCCAAGAGCGAGCATAAAGAGAAGCTGCTGCCCCTATCCCCAGACATTAAAAAGAAAAGGTGAGAGCTACCAACCAGTTCTCTAGGTCGAGTCCCTGGTTTCAAATCCTTTCCATGGGGCAACACAGATTTACTCGCAGAATTGTAGCAGCTTCCATTTTCCAAATAAGAAAAAGGAATAGGAAAGCAAATTCCTGTTTAAGACCAAAGTTTGCAGATATTAAATACACCACAGCCCCAATGGTTTGGAAAAATAATTTCTGTTGTGTAAGGAGAACAACGTCATCCCCACAATCTGAAATTCTGTAAAGGACTTTATAATGACAGAAATCAGTATGTTAAGGTAGAAATTATCTTAAAACCACAATAAAAAGAGCAAGACCAATGTGGAAGTGTCAAAAAGATGCCACTGAAAAAGAGGCTTCAAAATGATTAAATTATCCTGAATGTAAACTAAGATGCTCAAAAACAGTATTAAAGCTTTTTGAGAATTTAGAACATTTAAAACAAATGTTTGGGCTTCAAGCTAGTTAGAACTGTGTACGCTTAAAAAAGAAAAGAATAACAAATCCTCCCAAGCTCTACAGCCCCTGACTTACCTAAGTCATCATACAAATCAAGTTCAGGAAATTATGTATTTCCAGCAGCCTCATGTCTCTAAGACATGCATCATTCATTTTTACCAAAAGCTCAGCTCTATTCATCAGATTCACTAGGAATCTGATGAAATTTCAACAGTTTCCAAGCTGCTGAGAAAGATTTAGGCCAGGTCTATACAAGAAAAGGTGTGAGAGAAATGTGTTGGAAAATTTAATTATTATCAGCAAAAACGGCTTTTAACACAAAGCCCTTATGAGCATGCACTCTTGCACTAGCATGACTGTGTTTATACTAGACATGTTTTGTTTTTTTCTCTTAAAGTTATCAAAGCTACCCCCTCTCAAAAACAAAACCCCAACCCCAAAACACCCCAAATCCTGGAAACTGGTGTTGTTATGTTGACAAAGGCTTCAGTGACTGTCCTGGCTAAACATCTGAATTTGAGACCTCACAGCTGAACAACCTCCCTTCTTCCACTTCAAAACCACAACAAGGCTGATAAGTTCACGGCCGCATCTGACTTCTTCCCATAACATTCAACTCGCACACAAGGTCGCTTCCAGCACGGTTTCACGCTGCCACAACTGCTGGTCAGCAATAAAACACTCGCCGTTTGAGGGAGGACTGGAAGTGCTGTATCATCCACCCGTTCCCAGAACCAGGGCTGTGCAGCACCACACCTAAACCTGGAGTGGCTAGCAAGCCCTTGCAGCATCAGGCGAGCTGGAAAAGGAGGAGAAGTGGGCAATTTCTGTGAAATGCAAGTAAAGCAGGCTGTCAGAGGCCAGAGAGGGGCCGGCCTGCCTTTCAGGTCTCACAGCTGACAGGAATATTGACCAGCCCAGGAGCTGCCAGGGAGGATCAGGGGTGAAGAGCTCCCTGTCAGCCAGGCTGGGCTGTCACCTCACGCAGTGGATTCACTCCCCGTTTGCAGGAGGAGCCTTAGGGACACCTTCCCTCTGCCCGCCCAGCCCGAGAGCGGGAACCCAGCCAGACTTTAAACCCCACGGCAAACCCGGCCTCCCTCACCCTGAGACCACCTCGGGCCGGTAACCGGGCCCGGGGCAGCAGCAGGCCTGTCCGCCGCCCAGGGCTGCTATCCCGGGGCCTGGGGCGGGCAGAGGGAAGGGCAGGACGCCAGGGATCCCGAGGAACCCACAGAGACCCCCCCCCCGCCATGGCGGCTCCCCCTCAGGGGAAGGCCTGAGGCGAGGCGCCCCCCCCGCGGTTTCCATGGAGACACCCCCCCTCCCCGGGAGGCCCCCGCCCCTCCCCCGCGCGCTGGACGCCGTTGAGAGCAGGGGCGGGTCCGCCCGGGACGGGGAGCGGCCCCGGGGCGGGGGGGGGAAGGCCCAGCCGGGCCGCAACCCACCTGCCCTCGCCTGGCCGCGGAGGCGGGTGGCGAAGAAGAGAAGGACGGCGAGGAGCACGGCGGCGGCGGCGAGCAGCCCCGCGTCCATCCTCCAGCCCGGCCCCGCCCACACCGGCCTCAAGGGGGGAGGGGGGGCGGCACTTGGTACGTCCCACCCCTCCCCGCCGCAAGGCCCCCGAGCGCGGGCTGCCCGCCGCATGCCTGCAGCGGGGCGGCGCTGAGGCGGGCGCGGCCGGGCCGGCGTGGCGGAGGGCAGCCCGCGCGGGGAGGGGGCCTGGCGGCGAGGAGAGGTCGTGAGGGAGAGCCGGCCCCGGGGGGAGTCGCTGAGGGAGGTGGCGGGGCCCGGCCCAGCCCGGGCGCTGGCGCTGCCGGAAGGGAATTTGAAAGGAGGAATTAAAAACTGTGAGGTGAAACCGGCCGCGAGCGCGGCGGCGGTGGGCCTGGCCGTCGGGCACGGCTGTTTGGGGTGGCCGCTGAGGCGTTTCCCTCAGCAGCACGGCGGGGTGAGCGTCTGTGCGTGCAGCAGGTTGGCCCACGCGTGGCGATGTCTTCACCCGTGGCCCTGCACCTAAGTACATGCAGCGGGTCCGCCCCAGGCAGGTCGTGCTGAGCGTGCTGGCTGTCAGAGCGTCCCTGGCAATGAAGCTTAAGTTACACCTATGAGTAATCTATACCTTCTGCCTTTTAAGTCAGTGGTGTGTAGGCACGGAATCAAGCTGAAGCCTGGCTCAGCAGCATGTCGGGCAGCTGAAGAAATGATGTGCTGACATGGCCTGAACCCATTCAGGTTTGTCCTTCACAAAACCAGAGAGCCTGACCCTGAACTGGCCCAAAACTACCTGTCTCACGTAGTAAGCTGGCTTAATTTGGTAAAAATATAGGAAAGCAAGGTGCCCAGAGGAAGCTGATTTGTAAAAAAAATCAGGTTTGCGTTGATCTATACAGAGCCAGGGGGAGGTGGGTGGGCTTTGGCTGTAGTTTGATAATTGTTTTAGGCTGATCTAATGCAGGTGTCCAGCCAAATGGAGGACCTGCCTCCTATCGCTTCCCTTTTGCTGGCAGCAATGCTCCCTGACTGCACAACGGACCAGAGCAGGGAACTAATTTATTTTTTTTCTCTCTTCCCCCCCCCCCCCCCCCCCGGATTTGTTTTTTAGCCAGATCAGAGCACGTATCAGCACTAAAAGATGCTGCAGGAACTTGCAGCTGTGGGTGGAGAACAAACTTCCCCCCCTTTGGATGGTTGCCCACCGTTAGATCTGAAACCGTTTGTTGGGCTCTGCCCCAGGCCTTCTGTGAGTGAGGAGGAAAGTGTTTTAGTTTTTACTTGTTTTGACTTGCTTTGTGGTTGTAAAGTTCTGACTGATCTAGTGCTTTTGTGCTCTGGAGATCCCTTTAGTGTCGCCTTTTAAAGCACTGTTTGTTGTTGGGGGAAACGTTTTAATAAATGGAAAATGGAAATTAGAGACTATTGGACATACAGACATAATCAAAAGAACTGTGTTAGCTAATTAGTCATTACTGGGGACTGCACAGCTGCCTGTGCACATACTGTCAAGGAGTTCGAGACAAATTCCGATCTGTCTGCCACAGAAAAAACAGCTTCTACTAAGAAATTTGCTAAGTATTAACAACATAGAACCAGCGACACGGTGGGAAGTTCTCAAAAAGGAACTGAACTACAGACTGGATGTTTTATTACAAAGTTTTAATAATAATAATCTTTCAAATCTCATTTTGAAAATCAATGACAATGCCCCTTTGTTCATGCTCTGCTCAAACTGTGTTGTCGGTGGTCTGTTTCTGTCTTGCCAGGTTAGTCTAATACTGTGTGGTCAGAAAGGACAGGTCCTCTGGTAACTTGTGAGGCACAAGGGAAATTGCACCTGTACGCAGTTAGGTACATTATGAACTGAAGCTTTCCTGGTGGTTATCTTTAGGGTACGCTTCAGACTGGTTATTTTATATCGTGTAATGTTCAGGATTGCTTGTAAAAATAAAAAACTTAATGACAAATGTTTGGGTTTTTCTTCCATGTCTTTGCCTGCAAATCTGAAAAGTGGTGACTCTTTAATGAGCGTTTAAACCAAAGTTTTTAGGTTTTCTTATCTGTAGGATATTTCACTTTCTTAAAATCCGTTCTGATTAGAGAATGAACTAAACTTCCTAAGAAATACTATGTGCTCTAACATTTGAATGTTCTTCTATAGTCCTGTATCAAGTCCTGTAACACTGCTGCGAAAACCGTGAACAGGCAGCGGTCAAGTGTGAGATACCAGCGGTCAAGTGTGAGATACCAGCGTGTGCTCTGCCCTGCCCTGAGCTCATCGCTGAAGGAGCGGGAAGCGGTGGGGCGTTCTCACAAACCCGCCTGTGTTTAGGGATAGTCTCAGTGTAACTCAGTCCAAGGCAGTCTGGGTGCACAAGTAGCCGTGTCCTGCAGCCACACATGGGCATACGCCAAGCAAAGCTCTAAAGATGCCTCCAGAAAGAAGCATTATTACAGGAATTTTACTTTTTTTTAGTTTGCTTAACTCTGCTGTCATTTGTGCTTTGCTTGGTAGCAGTGGCTACAGCAGATGTGCTCCCAGATCCTGTTTTCTCATCATCCAGCTAATGACCTTGCCCTGCAGCCAGCACTTACTTGGGCGAGTGGTACTTTGCTTGCACGGTCCCTATGACCTTTAATAAGGAGATAATATTAATGATGTGATGTCATCTGCTCCTCTCTGGGCTGCAGAGGTAGCAGATGAGGTTTTTCCTGTAGGTGTCACCACCATGCCATGCAGAGACAGAGCTTAAACTCTGCAGATGACTGACAGCGCATCGGATGCTCAGTTCCGTTTGGTTATGACACCGGGGTCATCTTCAGAAACATTTTACATCCCTTGAGCTGTATTTCTCAGATGCCCTTTTATATTTTTCCTAGTTTAGATCTGGAAAAGCCCTTCTGGTTTCTTTAATAACCATGTAGATTTCAGAGGATTTTGAGGTTGACTTTCTACCAAGACACGAGGAAAATATAGGTGAGGGCTGTGATGAGCAGTGGGTGTTAATTGAGTTAAAGGACCACCCTTTGGAGCGTGACTTGTTCCGCTCAGTCTTGCAAATACTGCACTACAGTGGGATCATAGTAATCCAGAACTTACAAACCTATGCGATGTCTTCAGCCAGCTTGAGGTCAGTGCCTGATCCTGATGCAGGCAGTTTTGGGGGAAAATAAGTGGCTTTTCAAATTAGTCTTTATTTTGATGAAAGGTCAAATAGCACATTCCCCCTCCAAATGCCTCATTGTATATAGGAATTATATACACTTGCGTGAGTTATCGTCACTTCTTTGTAACAGCAACGAGAATTAATCCAGCTGGCAGTACAGTCCCAGAGTGTTTGATTCAGTAAGTGTACGGTGGCGTCATGCATTGATGTCCGGTAATGAGACTCTAAGTAGAGGCAATTCAGCTTCATCTGTGCTAATAAACTAAGTGCATCCAGGAACTAAATGTATCCTTGGCCCTGTGGCCAACTGGCACAAAATGCCTTCTTCCACGCTTGTAAACTGTCTTGCCTTCCAGAAGAGGGTGGCTGGATGCAAACTGCCTGTTGGGAGTTGTTCTTGGACTGTTCTGTGCATTGAACCATGCCTGGGAATTATCTAGGAAAATGCAAATTGGCACCCAAATTTATGCCGGGGAACTTTCTAACAATTTTCTCACATGGATGATTACTTCCCAGTGCCTGGGCATGCCTGAATTTACAGCGTGGATGTAGCCTTCGTGTAACAGAATATATTTACAGGGAGAAATAACGCAAGCGCTGCCTGCCTGCTCCCTCCCACTTGGATATGGACCTCTGGTATTCTTCCAAATACTCCTCTATAAATGTGCTAATGGACATGCGTTTCTGGATCCACTCCTTTGTGCCAGTGGGCACAAAAGGTCTTCAGCACCTTCCAGGAAGCAGGATTGCAGGATCAGACTCTGAGGGGTGGCTGAATCACTGTGTCAGAGTTAAAGAGCTGCAGGTCTATTGTATAGTTGCAGGGCAATGAACTGGTAACCCTAGATGTGGGGTGAACCCCACCCAGGACCAGGGTTCACCATGTGGTAGCTCAGCACCTCCCCAAAGCCTCTAAAGAGGCTTGTGAGACCTGTCTTGGTCTGCTGAGACCCTGATGCTTTCTTCTCGCTGCTTTACTTGGATTGCTTGTTTTAAGAGAAATAACATCCAGATGTGGATGGCTTATTGTTGCTTGAGAAAACTTTTAAATTTACCTTAAACAGAGAAATTTAAGTAAAAGTAACAGGCATACTCAGTCAAAATAGTCTTAGTTCTTGGAAACAAAACTGCAAAATTAAGACATGCACAAAACCAAGATGAAAACAAGGCAGAGGAAAACTCGGTTCTGCTTGCATTGGTCTCTTGTTCTAGAGTTACTGAAGTTTTTATGCAAAGGGGACAATTTGTCAGGGCTCCGCCTGCAGAGCAGAACTGCAGCCCTGGATTTCTGTCTCCCGTATGCTCCGAGGTTGCTGCCGAATGCAAGTGAAGCCTTGTGGTCCTGCCTTGGTTAGGCTGTGAGAATGCTAACAGAGCTTTGTTGAAAGTTATATGAGAAAGACCCTGCTAGGTGGGATCTCATGGTTCTCTCACCCTTATTTTCCTTTTCTCTACGGAGCTCAGTCATCAGCTGTACCGTAGTTTGCAAATGGGGTACCATAAACTTGGTTCTTGCTGTGTGGGAAGGTGCTCCATCAGAAGGTGCTCTAGGTTTGAAGCCTTGAAACCATTGCGAGGTTTGTCCCACTGTGTTGTGTTTCATGGCAATTTGTTTCTGCTCTGAAGATTTGAGTGTCTGGTCTTGTTTAGCCACAGCTGCTTCTGGGGCAGGTATTACTGGCTGAGTGATGCAGGGAGTGAGACTTGGTGATCAGATAAAGGCTCTTTCTCCTTAAAAGCTGGGGGAATAATTGAAACAAATAATGCCAGTAAAAATACAAATCTAAAAGAAACCCAAGGATTTCCCTGAGCAGGTCTTAAAAAATAGTTGGAGATGGAGACTGCTGTGCTAATGGGGGTTTAAAGAAAAACACAGTGGTGAAGTGAAATCCCTAAGACTGAAATTCAGACACTTTCCTCCCGCATAGCCACAGAGGTGGGGATTTACCTTTTCGGTATGACTCAGCCCCGCGCAGTGGAGCCCAGCAGACGGGGCGCTGGCTTAAGCTGCAAGAGCAGTGTGGGTGAGAAGTGATTCTCAAAAATTTTCTGGTGTGCGCTGAAGCAAAACCAAAACCTTTCAAAGGGTCTTTGGTGAACAGTGAAGCCGTGCAGGGTGTGTGGATTTGGATGTCCCTAATTTCAAGTAGGGGAATGCCCTGACCACCTGGTTTAGACCATGTGGCTGTGACTGCATCGTGTGTGTGGATGTCTTTCCAACAATTCATCTGCATTGTTTCCTTCATCTCTTTTGGCTGTGAATTATAGTAGATGGCTCCTAACCAACTTTTCTTGGGAATGCACACATTCCCAGAAAAGACCTGTTCTTCTAGACCTGCATTTTCTGCTGGAAATCGTCCTTGACTAACTCCGCGTAGCTCATCTCAGCTTAGTCCCAGAGCCGGGCAGGTTACTTTTCTGTGCCTGGCATTTTGTAGCTGAAAATCAGAGATAAAGATATTTGCCTTCTACACAAAGTCAGTCCTGGGGAGGACAACCATTATATAAATAGCGGTGGTGTTAACGTTCAGTTGCTGTCGTTCTGGATATGTTTTTCATACAGTGCTGCTCCGACTGCAGAGCTCTCCTCTCCGCTCTGGCCCGCCAAGCTGTTTGTCTAGCGCCTTAATGAGCTTCCTGTATCTTTTCAAAATGTAAATTGTAACCAATTTAGAAGTCATTAGTTAAGATGTCTGTCACTGCAGCCCCTGTTTAATTTCACCTGTCCCTTCCCATGTTTCCATTAAAACACATTTAATTATAAAGGCTATCTCGTTCTCAGGGCAGTCATCTCCATTTGAAATAAATGTCCCGCAAAGTCTGTGACTGAGCTGACAACGTGCAAGTGGCAACCAAGACCTGGATGATCAGGCTTTCCAGCACAAATTAATGAAGAACCGTTCTTCTCTCTCCACATACCCACCACCATGAAGGGAAAAGAAAAGGAGAGATGTCAAAATGCAATTTGGTTTCTTTGCTGCAGGTGGGCACATAGAGAAAGCAGGGATGCAGCTGCTGTAACCCAGCGATACCTCTCTTAGGTTGTCCCCAGGGACTGATGGGGATTTGCAGCTCTAATGCGATTGCTGTTTGAGGTAAGGCTTTAGCTGCAAAAATCCATGTTTCAAGCCAAGTTTCTTAAATCAAGTACGCTTAGCTGGATTGCGAACTCCACTTAATGGGAATGTTGCACACCATTTAACATCTTGGTTTTGGCATGAGCAGGTTGAGTCATAGCCTGCATTTCTCTTTCTGGATGCAACACAGAAGGCTGCATTTTTACTTTGTCTTGGCTAGAGGCTAAATGGTGTTCTCCCAGACATTGTCTCTGGGGCAAAGCCTCCCCTCCTCTAAAGGCTTCTTTCTACCATTCACACCATCCCTTCGCCTGTGTCTTCCCTCTGCGCTCATGACCACATGGTGGAATGGGCCAGGGAACCGATGCTGGCTTCTCATAATCTTTTTATCACCAAAAGACATGTCTGTGGAACAGCAGCCTTAGCAAACACTGGTGTAACCCAAGGATGGACTGTTTTCTGCCTGAGTTCATCTCCCTTTCAGACTTCTTCAGTGAGGCTGAGCAAGCCCAGGTCCTCTTGCTCTGTACCCTAGTGATGCCAGACTTCTCCGCACTTCTGCATGTGTCTATTTGTCTTTCTGTCTTGAATGTGAACGACTCGGCCAGATGAGGACTTGCCCATAGCACCATATGAATGTCCCAATGAACGTGGTCAGGAGGCTGGAGCACGTGGTGTAAGAGGAGATGCTGAGGGAGCTGGCTTGGTGTAGCCTGGAGAATAGAAGGCTGAGTAAGATCTAATTGGTCTTTTCAGCTACGTAATTAAGATTGTAGAGAAGGGAGAGCCTGACTCCTCTCAGAGGTGTGTGATGAAAGGATAAGAAGCAACAGGCGTAAGCTGCAGCAAGGGAAATTCCAATGAGATATAAGGAAAAATGATTTCACTGTGAGGATGGTGAAAGCCCAGAGAGGTGGGAGCATTGCTTGCCTTTGAGGTATTCAACCCTCATCTGGACAAGGTACCTTCCAGCCTAAATTTTTATGCAATTCTGCAAATGACTGTGAAATAAAACAGAAGGAATTGCATCTACAGGAAGAGATCAGTTTGAACGCAGCATGCGCAGTCTCCTTATCTGGCTTTGAAATAACACTACTCCATCTCAGCAGCTCCTTGCTGACAGCTGGCCAAGAGCTAAGCAAGCTGCATCACCGATGTGGAATATTTGCTTTTCTACTTGAACTGCCTGGAGTTCACAGATAACTCTGAGAGCAGCAAGGCTACTTTCATCTCCTGGAGCTAATCCAAATAGATTACATTGCTGGAGGAAGTTAGAGGAGAGCAGGAGAAGGCAGAGTATCTTTATTTAAAAATAACATTAAAAAAATCCTTAAAGCACTTAGTAGGGGTCCAGCAGGATTGTGAGTTACCAGTCTTTGCTAGTACTGCATTCGTCTCCTGTGTTACATGTCTGGACTGAATTGCTTTCTCTCTCTAACAGGTGGTGCTCCTAGCTCGTGTTAATTGGGCAGTGTGGGAAAAGGAACAGAGCAGTTGTCTCTGTTGTACCTAATCTGTGGATAAATGGGGGAACACAGGATTGTGAGGACTGTCAGGCTGGATTAGACTCAAGGCACATGTAATCTAGTACCTTGCTTTCTTCGATGGCCAACACGGCAGGTTTCCAGGGATAATTTTAAAAGCTGTACAGAAGGCTTCAGAGGAAGAATCAATTCTTTTCTCCCCCTTTCCCCAAAATATTGCCCTGTCTGCCTTCCTTGCAGGGTCAACTTTCAAAAATCAGGAAGATTTCTGAGAGTGTCTAGAAGGCTATGAGTCGCTGATGGTGGTGTAGACTCACAGTGGGTCGTAGGAGCAAGGGGTTGAGGTTGACGCAGCGCCCTGGGCTGCAGGGACAGCCGGGGGAAGGCAGCTTGCATCCCACGGGTAGGTGGGAAGAGGTCAGGACTGATACATGGCCTTTGCCAGGAGCTACCAGGAGTCTTTTGCTGCCTCTGTGTATTTTACGTGTGTGGTGTACGTTGAATCATGAAAGCTTGGAGCCTCCAAAAAAAAGGACAGGGAAACCCGGGTGGCATTTGTCCCTCAAAAGCAGTCAGAAAAGCGCTTTTGCGGGGATCACTTTTTGCAGGGATCTATCTCCAGCAGAGGTCAAGATGCTCAGAAATGATCTTTGCTCTGGGCTGCAGAGCTGAAAGGAAAAGAAGCTGAACTGGATCCCCTGGAGAGAGATGCAAAACCAGTAACCCCATAAGAGGGATACACTGGATTTCATCTGCCAGTTGCAACCAAATGATTAGGGGAAAAGCAGTGTAGAGGCTAGTTAGCTCCTGGGCTAGATTTCTGCATAGCCCGTCCCTCCTTGAGCACCTGTTAATATGCCCCAGGCACTTGGCATCCTCCCTGGGTTGCAGGCAGGTTGTGACCCCAGAGGGGTCACAACCCCAAAATGGCAAAAGATGCCTGTATACAAATATTTGGCAGGCTTGTGTGGACAAGGCAGACAAGAAGAGATTCCCAAAGCCCCAGTAGCTGCATTGCAGGTATTGCCATTTTAGAAGGGGAGCACAAAAGCAGAAGGAGGTTTTTAGGCAGCACTAGAAATGAAGGGAAGCACCTTTCAGCATGTCAGCTGACATTTAATTATGCACAATCACATCAGTTAAATAAAAATAATACTGGAAACAATATTTTTTTAAGAAAGAATGGCACACAGGAAGTTTTCCTTCTTTCATTCCCAGACCCCTTGGGGAGTGTGGGGCTAGCTCTTGGGGCTAGGAGGGAAACATACATGAAAGTTGGAGTTACATTTTTCATTTATTTTCTCAGCTTTTTTATACATGGAATGGTCTGAGACAAGAAAATGTACCCTGGCATCGTGACTTCATGACTTTTGTTTTGTTGACACATAAATGTTTGGTGCTGGAAGCCATAAACTTCTAAAACATAGCACCATTTGCCTGGTCCTATTTTCATCTTCATGAAATCGTGAATTCTGAAAACATAATCTTGCAGTAATTTTTCCTAGAATCTAACAGTTCTGCTGGCTGCCCATAGTCGTTCAATGTCTGGGCTTTC
This sequence comes from Ciconia boyciana, assembly GCF_034638445.1. Lineage (NCBI taxonomy): Eukaryota > Metazoa > Chordata > Aves > Ciconiiformes > Ciconiidae > Ciconia > Ciconia boyciana. The sequence continues at coordinate 3,254,945 of NC_132938.1, read as the reverse complement.
AGAGGGCTTTTTGTTGCTTATTTTCTTTCTCAATGAGCTATTGTGGAAATGGAAAGACTCGCCTGTCTGTGACAATACTGAAGAATGCCTACTTTCCCTCTTATATTTTTCAATAGTAACAAGTCCTTAGGGACTATACTTGATCTCTTGTTTATTATGGGCTGTCGCTGACTGGTGATGATGAGAGTATTTCCATTTGCTTTCATCTGGCTGAAGGTAAATGTTTACCTGCTGCTGCGCCTTTTGAAATAAGCTTTCTCTGGGATATTTTCTGTGACACATCTCCAGGGTGAATCCATTCTTTGATGTCTACTGGATCTATTTTCTGATTAATTTCCTCGTCTGGTTGATGATGCTCCACAATGTTATCACAAGGTGCAAGAAGAATATCGATGGGAACCCCCTGAATTTTAAGCATGATCTGAGAGATGTTTCCAGAAAGCTGGCAGGGATTTATTTTAAATGCCTGAAGAAGTCCCTCATAGCAGACATGCTTTTCTGTCTGGGAAGATGGAGAACGCACAAAAGATTTTGGGAGGTTACATCTCCACGCTCTGGACAATGGTAGGCTTCTCACATCTCGGGCACCAGCAGGCTTCAGTGATGTATTGTCTGACTTCCTTGGAGCCAAACACAATGATATAGGAACTGGATGAGTAATAGATGCAGGACAGCACTCTGTAGAGACCTCTGAGGATGCTGTTCTCGAAGTTGTGCTTAAGGAGTCCTGAAACAAGAGCAATCCAGGTGATGTCGTTGGAGAGCCAGCAGACACTGTAAACGGAAAGCAGCAAGAGCAAGATCTTGGTCGCCTGAGCCGTGTGCTTGTTCCAGGTGCTCCCTGTGGTGGAGGCAGCCTTTATGTTTCTCCTTTGCCTCCAGAGGAGATCAATTATGAATCCATTCAGGACTATCACAAGGATGGTGAAGATGAGATCCAGGCTGATGGATGCGTAGGTGGTGAACTTCATGATGAAACTCCCCGGAGAACTTAAACAACTTAAAAATGGCTGGTAGCCAAGCTCACAATGGTTTCATTACTTATTCTCTCTGCTGTTGTGTTGCACTGAAGGTAGGGCAACTGGAAGACTATGCTGAAGATCCAGCAGCTGGCAAGGATGGTGTTCACGTACTGCCCCTGGTGCCTGTAAATGAACTTGGACCAGCGATGGTTAGGTCTGTGGATCTTTATCAAGTGGAGGAAACTTAGATTCTCCACTGACCAGATGCTGATCAGCCTCAGCATGTGGTACGTGTAGAGGAGGATGTGGCATCCCCTCTCACCAAAAACACTGGTGCCAGCAAAGGAGAGGACTGCTGGGGCCTCTTTGTAGCAACAGAGTAAGAGGTTCACCAGGGCCATGTTGACAATGCTCCTGTCTAAGGGCTGAAGGACTTTGTGCTGGATGGCATTACTCATAAAGGCAAAGAGCATGCTGAGGTTGCCTACTGTGCTGGTAAATGCCAAGAGATAAAGGAAGGTGGAAATAGGGTTACATACCGTAACTGATGCCTGAAGAGGGGCTCCCATAGCCTTTCCCAGCTGCTTTCCTAACTTCCTCCTTGCCTTGGCTACTTGAACCTACCACATCTGCCTCTGGCTCTGTACCACGTCTTGGTGGTGGAAGTGTTGCTATCGCCTCTCTCCGTGGAGCCATTCCCTGCTCCCCACCAAGGTTTGCAAGCTCCACTACTTTGATTGCTTTGCTGCCTGTGCAGGTGCTCTTACCTCACTCGGAAGGGCCAAGGAGGGTGGAGCTGTGCTGCAGCTGAAAATGTTGCATATGTAATTAGAAAGGTTTGCAAGTGAAAAGCCCTGCAAGAAGTGGTGGGGTTGGAGGGAGTGCTTGGGAACTGAAGTTAGCTTGAAGCTTGCATTGAGCACTGGGAAGACTGTCCTGCTGTGGTTCGTCACTTGGTGCTGGAGATGGTTAATGAAAAGTCTGGCTTGATGGGACAGGGAGGTGCATGAGTCCATGTGTGTGAAGGTGAAAGAGGAGAGTCGTTCTGAGCAAACACTGGGGGGAAAAAAGGTATCAAAAATAGCCCATGATGAAATGCAGAGGTCTATATCTTAACTATGGTCCAGCAGTCTCCTTCCTCTACTCCCACCCATCCCACCCAGCAGGCACTGAACCTCATCAGACCCCTCAAGCTTGATTTCCTAGTCCCTCAGGGCTGTGAGATCTGCCTCTGGGCATGCACAGAGATGCTCAGATAAGCAGTTGGTATCTGCTCCAATAAGCAGTTCGGGTGTAGAGATCCTGCTCTGATCCGTCTTATCAGAGCTCATCAGAGATCGTTGGTGTGGCTTGTATCAGCATCATCAGACCCTTGGCAAGAGACATTTGTAGCTGCTTTGTTAAAAAAAGGAAAAATCTGATGCAGACACCCCCCTTGCATTTAAAGGGAGAGTACCTGCCTGGGTTCATATCACTCCCAGGAAGCAGCTGTCTGACAGCCAGGCTCCTGGCTCCCCACGGTGCAAGTTATAGAATCATAGAATCATAGAACAGTTTGGGTTGGAAGGGACCTTTAAAGGTCATCTAGTCCAACCTCCCTGCAACGAGGAGGGACACCTTCCACTAGATCAGGTTGCTCAAAGCCCCGTCCAACCTGGCCTTGAACACTTCCAGGGATGGGGCATCTACCACCTCTCTGGGCAACCTGTGCCAGTGCTCCACCACCCTCATCATAAAGAATTTCTTCCTTGTATCTAGTCTAAATCTCCCCTCTTTTAGTTTAAAACCATTACCCCTTGTCCTATCACAACAGGCCCTACTAAAAAGTCTGTCCCCATCTTTCTTATAAGCCCCCTTGAAGTATTGAAAAGCTGCAATAAGGTCTCCCTGGAGCCTTCTCTTCTCCAGGCTGAACAAGCCCAACTCTCTCAGCCTGTCTTCATAGCAGAGGTGTTCCAGCCCTCTGATCATCTTCGTGTCCCTTCTCTGGACCCGCTCCAACAGCTCCATGTCCTTCTTGTGCTGAGGACCCCAGATCTGGACGCAGCACTGCAGGGGGGGTCTCACCAGAGCGGAGCAGAGGGGCAGAATCCCCTCCCTCGCCCTGCTGGCCACGCTGCTTTGGATGCAGCCCAGGATACGGTTGGCTTTCTGGGTTGCAAGTGCACCTTGCCAGCTCATGTCCAGCTTTTAATCCACCAGTACCCCCAAGTCCTTCTCCACAGGGCTGCTCTCGATCCCTTCATCCCCCAGCCTGTATTGATACCAGGGGTTGCCCCGACCCATGTGCAGGACCTTGCACTTGGCTTTGTTGAACCTCATGGGGTTCACACAGGCCCACTTCTCCAGCTTGTCCAGGTCCCTCCGGATGAAATCCCGTCCTTCTGGCATGTCAACTGCACCACTCAGCTTGGTGTCATCTGCAAATTTGCTGAGGGTGCACTCAATCCCACTGTCTATGTCATTGATGAAGACATTATGATGATGAAGTTCTGTTGGGGCTGGAGTGGGATGCAGGCAGAACAGCCTGGTCAGGGTGTGAGAGGAGCTCTGGGCTCCCACAGAAGTTCAGGTCACAGCTTCCAAGTTTCCTTGCTTGCGTCTAAAATAAAAGTAAGAGGGGCTCAAGCTGCCTAGTTCATATCCAACTCTCCCCTCCATGCTCCTTGGGAAGGGATGCGCCGTTGCTGGTGGGAGCACAGAGACTTACTGGGGATGTTCTGCTGCAATAGTGGTTTCTGGGTGTCCTTTGATGCAGTGAGGACTGCATGGACATGTTGGTGGTTAAAATAAACTCTGTGAGAAGAAGGCACAGAATCCAGGGCTCATTTTGCTTTCTGATTCCTGCAGTACTTACTCATTTTAAGGCAATACTTCAACTTCAGATGCAATATTTTTTTTCATGCAGAATATTAGTCCTGGGAGTTTGTTTCCATTTTACCAGACTTGTCAAAAGCAAGTGATCATTTATTTTACTGGAATTGGAACCATGCTAAAATCAATTTTTTTTTCAGTGGAAACACAAGAAAAAACACATTTGATTTTATCCCCTCCCAGCTTGATTCCCAAATGACGTTGACTCATGGTGGCTGGATCAGACAGGGAGAGAGGGAGGCTCCCATGATGAAGGTCAGTATCATATCATGTTCTTGAGGCTCGGTTGTGTACCCTGCTGCAGCTACACTCAAAACTGCTTTTTCTGAGTGTGGTCTGCTTTTGACCATGCAGATGTCAGCACAGGGAGAAGCAAATAATCCTGCTACTCAAATGAGGGCTCCTATTGCAGCCCCTCTTGAGGTCAGACCCATGCAAGAGCTTATATGTGACCTGTGTTGTCTTTCTTGCTAACAGCTCCTTCCTTTAATGGTGGACAAAACCGGATGCCTTGAGAAAAAGAAACAATACATCTTTCCTCTGCGTTTAGGAATCAGCAGCTTAGGACTCTCCTGACTGGGGTTGTCTCTGCATTAGAGCCTTCAATGGACCTTTCCTCCCTGGGTTTGCATCTTTGCTTTTGAAGCCATTTAAAGGAATGCCTGCTGAAAGTCAAGAGGAGGGTGTGAATACCTATGGGAGGTAGGAAAGTGGCCATCCCAGCCAGAGCCCCAAGGGCTCCCACAGCCTTCTCCATGGCTGAGAGCACTGCCTGCTCCTCAGGCACTTCCCATCCCATTGCTGGGCATTATTCCAGCTATTACCTGAGCGTAAAGTGAGGAGCTGAGCTCAGTGTAGCTGCTGGAGGATTGCATGGAGATTAATGAATACATCAAGTTGATGGTGGTGGGGACAGATAGTGTCTTTTGTGCTGTTAATGCAGGACTGGAAGAATGAATCGATGGCCACGATGACTGCCCAGGTTACGTTGTCTTCTCTTTGATTTAATCACTGTATGATTAGTCCGGAGCTTGAAAAATTATGCTATTAAACATTGTGCTGTTCCTTTTATTGGATGGCTACTGGTAGAAGTTACTGGAAGATTTCCAATACTCCTTCTTCCATAGAAGGTGTGCAAAAGTGCAGGGGCTGTCTAGGATCCCACCTCTCTGCCCCAAATCAGCATCCGCTCTACCTGCTGCACCCCTGATATTTGGCTGTCTGCTTGAAGGCCTCCAGTGACGGGACACATGCCCTGTCCCACCCCCAAACCCTTCCAGTTCATCACTGTCCCTGTCACAACGAGGATTTCCTTTATGTCTGACCTAAATCTTCCTGGGGACAATGTAAGCCAATATCATCACTATTCTGTAATGAATATTCATTATAATTCTGTAATGAATAACGAAGGTCAGTGTTCTTTAGTAAGATAGAAGAAAGGCACGCAGGAGGTCCATTTAATAACAGAGGTGACTGGTATATAAAGCAGGGAGATATTGTAATTAATATCACAAGAGTGGCAATGTGCTAAGGAAACTCCTTGCAGCCAGATGAAGGGATGCCATGAAGCTGTAGCTTCAAGAAGTTAAAAAAAGCATCGACTGAATTTAATGGAAATTCTGCCTGCATAAGAAACACAGGTGGAAAGGAAAATCGGCTTATTTTAATTAAAGCGAGAGGAAAAAAACCTAATTTAAATCAGTCCAAGTGATTGCAAGCTTAATTCTTTCCCCTTATTAGACTCTTCAATCCTAACCCTACAGTCCTAAGAGATCTCTTTATATCCGAGACACAGGAATTTGATTTGTATGCACACTGACCCCTCGAAGTGATACAGCAAAGCCATCCTCTCTCAGTGGGGTGGCTTTTAAGCTGAATCTTCTGGTAAAGACGATTACATTGAAACCACCCCTTTCTGGAAATTGTGATGGGTGGGGAGAAAGCGTCCCCTCTGTGAGTGCTCTCAGATACATGGATCTGAGGTGCTAAATAATTGCTATGGGTGGAAGTAGGAGGAGGGAGCTTTGCTCCCGTTCTGAGCTGGATGCAAAGGATGGAGGAAACATGGAAACACAGATCTGTTGATCTATGGGCTGAGAACAGCCTTTAAATCCCCACTGCTGGTTAGCAAACTACTAACCTCTCCTGCCGCCTGTCACGATAGCTTCCCTGTTGCACTTTGGTGATGATATAGGAAAAAAACCCCATAAAGCTGAAGTGTCCCTGGCTCTCCGCAGAGCCCAGTGTTAGAAAATGGTATGCAGAGGAGACAATATCATCAGAGGCGACCAAACTGCTCCTCCTGGGAAAGGCAGTTTTGCTGGAGCCAAGGATGTGTTGATGCAAGGGAAATTTCAAACAGCTTTCACCTTCCCTCGTTTCCTTTCAACAGTGTAGCACAGTTTTGCTGCTGTTCCATTTCAGTTCTCATCAGACTGGTTTAAAACTTGTTCTTGGCTGTGCAGCACCTTGGAGGAGAACATATCAGTATTGCCAGAGTGAAACTCTGGATTTGTCTTTAAAGGTGTCAGAGTTGATGCATCAGAGTTTGGAAAACCATGTGGTCCTTGAAAAGCAGCGTGCATTAGCTCGGGAAGGAAGTTTAAACCCAAACTGATGCTGAGCAGAGTGGCTAGGCACAGATCATCTTCTGGAGTGACCATGTGGTTGTTGGGTGGAGAACATCTACTTTGGAGCTTGGGGCTTGCTCTGCTCTTGCTCCAAGTCACTTGGCTGCTGGACAGGTCTTGCTGAAAGGCCCGTGCAAAGACTTCTTGTCTCTCTGTAGGATTTATTCGTTACAGGTAGTGAGCATGCATATGCCTCCTTTTCATGCCTCTTGCCTTTCTGGACACCCATGTCTCCATGATGTTTGAGAGCAGGCGGGGAGCTCTTCGAGGAGGGCTCTCTGCCTCGCCTTGTTCTGGGAGATGCCCTGAATCAAATGAAACAGCAATTATAGTTGTGTGGAGTCAGTGGGTTTATGGGGGTTAAAAAGAGGGAAAAAAGGTCAATCAGGAAAGGTTTACTTTATTTTTTTAAAAATATTTAATTCCCAAAATGTCCCACTTAAAAAAGACACCTTTAGGTTTTTTTCCCCTCCGTCCTACAATTTTTATCTGCTCTAGAAATGAGAGGAGCAAGGGAAAGGATACCAGGTAGATGTTGGTTTAGAAAGCCCTGATAAAAATCCATGATTTACCTTGGTTTGATGGGGCTCAGCCAAAATTCCTACCGAGAGATAAATGGAAGTGCATTCCTTTTCTTCCCATTTCACTTTTTTTCCATCACAGAAATGACACAGATGGAGAGGCTTTAACTAGCCAATTCAAATGAATAAGTGGAGGAGAGACCCCATTTCATCCTGGCAGTCCTTCTGGAAACGAGGCCAACTCATTAACCAGAGATCTCCGCATCTCTCAGCAGAACAGCCTGTTCTCCCTGCCCCGTGTGTGGCACGGTCGTCTTCTGCTTCCTACCATCCGCAGAGGTTAGCACTTGGAAGGAGACACCCTTGGAAAGCTGCAGCCTCAGCACAGCTAAATCTTACAGCTTCATCTCGTGCCCTGCCACATTTATATGTATTTGTGTTTGCAAAAAAAAGGCTGGCCTTTGCAAACATTTTTATTTTTCAGCCCTCCCAGCCATCTTCTTCCCCATCCACAGGAAACATCCAACCCTGGGGGATTCAGCCAAAAAGAAATGGAAATATCCTGGTGTGTTTTTGCAGTTATATTGGGGGTTTTTTAGGATTTGCATTTCAACAGAAAAGCAAAAAAAAACCTTGAGAAGTGGAGCTGAGAGCAGACTCATGTTCCCAGCCGGGAGAATACCAAAAGGCCATTTTACCTCCCCTCAGCCCTGTCAGTTTGCAGCCTTGGGGTGGGTTCTGCACTCACCCTGCAGTAGCGCTGCCAGCCGCTGCACCCGTCTGTGCTGGTGCCATCAGCAGTACCCAGGCAAGAAGGACTGGGAAAACTGGTTTTGGAGACTTCCACAGAGACGGATTTTGCTGCCATCCTGTGGTCATTGTCTTTTGAAGTCACTGAACTGGTCCGAAGGCAGAAGTTTGATGATCTCCATCCTGCGGGAGGTCTTGCAGTGTCTCCCCCCGGTGCTAGGAGCTGTACAAACTCCCACCGACCAAGCGCGGAGCAGTGAAAGGCAAGAGAAAGGGAAAGGGAAGGTGTTGCTCCCGTCACTCCTTCTGAAACACGAGGGCAGGATGTGTAGGGGCAGATACTGAAAAGCTGCTTAATCACCTTTGGGCATGAGAATGCCCATGGTGCCCTATTTTCATCTGTAGGTACCCCCAGATTTTTAAAAGACACAAGCAAGGAGGCTGGGTGGCATGAGACGGGGCTCATCTCATTCTGACAGCTGATGCTTGCCTGAAGGCGGTCTCAGCTCTCTGTGCCTCAGTTTCCCCATGTGCAAAATTGGGCTGATAAAGGGTGGAAGGATGCTGTGAGAGTCCATGTGCTCCTGGCTGGTTAGCACCCTCGCAGTCCCTGGTTAAGGCTTGGTCTGTGCTGGCCAAACTGGCCATTTTCCTGCCAAAGCCCTTCATTGGAGCCTGCCTGCAGCCAGCCAAAGCCTTAGGCTCTGCGGTTGTAGCCTCCACCTTCCTCCTGCTCCCTTGGAGCTGCTGGTGGTCCTACACTTCTCACCATCACCCCTGTTTTCCGCCTTCTCAGAGAGGTTTCACCCCCAGCCTCAGCCTCGTGTCAAAGCCAGTCCCGTCCTGTGCAGCACCCCTGCAGCAGCTTGTCCTTCTTCTGGACCCTGGGTAAGCCCATGGTCCCCCTTGCTCCTCAGGCTCACTTGCGTGTCCCTGACTGTCCCTGTTCCCTGGATGTGTTTTCCTCCCCCCCACGTATTCTTTGGGGATGGAGCATCCTTCTGCATGGGATCAGACAGTCACCACGTGGTGCTTAGACCGTATCTTGCACGTCCCAGTGTTCACCATGGCATCACCTTCAACAGCCAAGCCTCGGGGCAGAGCATGGGGGAGTGCTGATGCATGTTAAAAGACATCGCAGCTATTTCTGCACCTTCGCTGATGGATAGAGCCAGTCCCTTTCAGGGTCCTGTCATTGATGGAGTTGGGAGATCACTGTTCATCCCCGTTTCTCCCACTGCTTATCTGTGTGGCACTGGGCAAGTCACTTAACCTCTCCCAACTTTTCCTTTGCCTGGAGAGAGGACAAACATCCATCCTCCTGCCCTGGTATGACCCATTGCTTTAATGCAACAGGACTTTGGTGTGAATCAAGCTGGATCTTCATCTACCCAACACAATCTGGATCAGAGTGAAGCAAAAAAATTCAACAGGACCTGGAGAAGACCAGCCACTGTCACCTCCTGGCTCATGGGGTGACTTAAACAGCTCCTTGATTTTTGTTCAGGTCCCTTGGCTAGACCCCAGCATGGGCTAGAAGCTCTCACACCAAACAGCCTTGTGCAAAACACATCAGGTGAGGTGTTCCTGTGTTTTCTGGGTCTGTCTGTGCACTGTGGTTGTATCTATCAGCAAACTAACCAGGACTTGTTCTTTGGCCTCAAGTCCAACTGGCCTTCTTCATACATTTCAACCGTCTCAACCCCTAAACCAAGCTCAAACATTGCTGGGGGGCTGGTTCACTGGCTCCAGCATTGGCACTTTAAGTGTCTGGGCAATCATTTTCCAGTCTGTGCTTGAGTGACTAGTGTGGATATAGTGTGTCAGATCAGAGACTCCACAAAAAGCAACACCTCCTGGATGCAGCACCGTGTTTTGGCACTGAGGATAATTTTGTATTCCCATCTGCTTTATTTTAAGCAGCTCTGAGGATGGAAGGAGCCACCTTAAGAGAATACAGCCAGCACCATCCTGCTCCATCTGCCCATGGGCTGACAGATTAAATCTCGTTTGCTTGTGCCAGGAGTCTTGCTCACTTGTTTGTCATTATCTGGAGTTTTGTTAGGCCATGTTAAAAACAAAATCAGAAAAACTTTTTTTTTTTTTTTTTTTAATAGAAGCAAAGTCAGGGAAGGAGAAAGTGCAGATGCTCTTGCAGAGCAGTGGAGCAGCAGTGGTCTGGTCCTACTGAGGACATGTGGAGGGACAGCTCTGGAAGACCCACAGGAGGAACTTCTGGCCATGCCACATGGCTGTGCCTCACCTCGGTTACTCACCTGTCCCCACAGCCTCAAGACCACCTTCATTTCTAATGGCAATTTTCAATTTCTTTCCAAAATTTGCTATTAGCTTCTGAGTTCTCCAATCTTGCATATCTTCTCCCACCCATGCTGGACACCAAAACTAGGATATCACAGTGAATGATATCCTTCTCCATTCAAATTCAAAAGAAAGAAGTCCAGATAAGAGCTGGGCAGACACATTTTGCCACCACAGGATCTCCTCGTGCTCCTCAGTGCCCTTTTCCTCCCAAAACCCACTGGGGAAGGGAGATCCCCTCAGTCTGCAGGTGTAGCTGAGCGATGTCAGGCAACTCATCCATGCACATCCACAACCTGATTTCCCTGCAGCCCACCGAGCACGTTGATAACAGGCTTCTTTCTCTCCATTAAATCATTAGAAGAATTCACCAAGTAAATTTTAGTGACTCATAACAGCACTGCTATGTAGATAAGCATGACAGTGGCTTTTCAAGTAGATCGGTCCTCTTCCCAGATTACTCACGTCAAATTGCTCAGAAAGTAAGACGTGGCTCAACAGCGAGTTTGCCTGCCCAAATCTAAGCCTGGATGACCTTTTCAGGGGCACGGGGTGAGTCGCTGGCAGGGCTGGTAACAGGACCCAGGCATCCTGATTTCCAGAGGGCTGAAATGCCACCCAGATGTGCAGTAGGGTAGGCAATTTATCTAGATCAAGAGCAAGGCCAGTTTTAAGCCTGTATAGCTGCCTGTGGTACGTAAGCCTCACCAGCACAATCTCTACATTATACTTTTTCACTAAAGAGAAGGAAAAGTCCACCAAAAAAATCAACTTCTCCCTTTTTCACCCCTCCCAAAAAGCCTCACCAAAATAATAAGGAACAGCCCACACAAAATTTAAGAGATGGAGCCTGGGAGAGTTATACTTTTATCACCAGGGATTAAAAAAAAAGGGACAAAAGCAGCCTCTGGATAGACTTAAGCATGGAGCATCTTGTTTTGTCTTCACGGCCCATTTAAATGTTATTACATTGAGTCAAATAAATTGCCCAACAATCAGGCTGTTCCTTCTATTGACCTCTAGGGACCGAAGACAATAAAAGCTCTTGCGCTTAAATCACGCCGTAATGAGAAGATTAATGTCTTTGGGAAGACTTGCTGACTGCCGCTTGGACCACTCTCTGCCATGAGCTCCGGTTTAAGGGCTTGACTTTGCAGGGGCTGCTCGTCTCCATCTGGCTTTCCCGTGGTGGGGCTTGCCGGGAGCAAAAGTGCTCTGGCCAACCTCCTGCTCTTGGCTGGAGAAATCCCAACAGGTTGTGCTTGAAATGACCTCCCTGGCCATGCTGGTGGGTGAAGAGATTTTTTTTCATGTTTAAGAATGCTGGAAGAAACTCCCAGAAAGTGGCTTTGATTTAATTTTTTTTTTTTTAAATTGTTTGATCATTTTTGAGAACACAGATGGGGAGATGACAGCAAAGCTCAGCAACTGCTTACTGGGCGGTTGGTGGCTTCAAGATGAGACTGGTCCTGCACACTGCCTGCATGGGGGCAAAGCCAGCTCTCTACTTGGCATTGCCCTGGGTCTGGCATATAACGTCCAAGCTCATCACACAGGTGGCTGGAAAAGGACAGGGTCCTTGAGCGAGGGACTGGGAACCATGGGTTTTGCCATACTGGGGTGCCCAGGGCTGGACATGACCCACAGGAATGTGGTGGGTGCAAGTGCATTTGTACATTGGTGGATTTTCATAGGAACATCTTGGAGGAAATCCATTATATCTCTAAGTCTCAGTCTCTGTATCTGATCCTATGTCAGCTCCGCAAAGGTTTTGTTGCTTCAGTGAAAACCTAAAACATACTTTTTAGGATGCTATCAACACATTATGGTTCAAACTGGCATGTTGTGATGGACGGGGGTGAATAAAACCTTTCAAGGAAGGGAATTTGCCTCCAGCTAAACCATTGGTTTAGAAGTCAAAGACAGAAGCATGATCACTGAGTTGTTGATAGCAGCTTGAGGAGTCAGAGGGGAAAACTGTGCAAAAAGGTATAAAATACTAAAGAAAAAAGTAGAGAATTGGAAGGCAACAGCTCAGCAACATCGAGGATGAATTTCCAGGAGCTCAGGCCACCACCTCACTGGTGCCAGCAGAGCCAGCAGAGCCTGATGTGTTTCATCAGGGACGGCAAGTTTGAAATGCCTTAATCTGCACTGGGTAAAAGCCAACAAATTACTGCCTTGAACACCTGAGCTGTGCATATCCTCCCTGCAAAACCTCTTTGTGCATTATAAAATATTTATCTTGTATTTTTACCTTCCTATCATGCCATTGGTCCTTGAGATGAGGCACAGACCCAATGTCTCTGACCAGCTGAGCTCAGTTAGGGCTCTGAGGCTTTCAAAACTCTCCTGAAGCTGTGTCCTCATCCCAAAACAGCCCATAAGCTTGTGTTAAAGCATGATAGCGAACATGGAAAAATGACCTCAGGTGGATCCTAGAGCAAGGAAGAAGAAGCCCATAACATGAACACCATATTACTCCTGGTGAAGGACTCCAAATATGGCTGAACCACTATAACACCCTCAACACCAGAGTGAAACCACCCAGGACCCAGAGGGGCAGGGAAGGGTGAACAAAACCCCAGGAAAAGGGGCAGAGACTAAGTGCATGTATTTTTCTCTATTAGATGTGGACCAGTCGTCATGAGACTGTTGTGATTTCAGTTATACCAACAATAAATTCTTGGCTTTATAGATATACACTCACAGATAAGGAGTGGTTCCTCTTTGCCCATAAAACAATATTTTGAGTGCAACGCAGGCTGTTGTGCTGTGCTGCTCTGTGGCCATGCCTCCTACACCTGGGGTGGGCACACCCCAGCTGCAGGCAAACCCCGATGTCCCAAACATAGAATCATAGAATGGTTTGGGTTGGAAGGGACCTTTAAAGGTCATCTCATCCAAACCCCCTGCCATGGGCAGGGACACTTTCCACTAGATCAGGTTGCTCAGAGCCCCGTCCAGCCTGGCCTTGAATGTTTCCAGGGAGGGGGCATCTACCACCTCTCTGGGCAACCTGTGCCAGTGCTTCACCACCCTCATCAAAAAACATTTCTTCCTCATATCTACTCTGAATCTCCCCTCTTTTAGTTTAAAACCGTTACCCCTTGTCCTATTGCAACAGGCCCTGCTAAAAAGTCTGTCTCCTTCTTTCTTACAAGCCCCCTTGAAGTACTGAAAGGCCGCAATAAGGTCTCCCCGGAGCCTTCTCTTCTCCAGGCTGAACAACCCCAACTCTCTCAGCCTGTCCTCACAGCAGAGGTGTTCCAGCCCTCGGATCATCTTCATGTCCCTCCTCTGGACCTGCTCCAACAGCTCCATGTCCTTCTTGTGCTGAGGACCCCAGATCTGGACGCAGCACTGCAGGGGGGGTCTCACCAGAGCGGAGCAGAGGGACAGAATCACCTCCCTTGACCTGCTGGCCACATCTCTTCCACATCTCTTCCACATGTCTTCCAAATCCTCTTCCCTAAGACACTTTCCTTTCCTATTAGCTTTTCTTCCTGAATTTTATTTTCTTTTATCCCACCAAGGCTGTGCAACCACCACCACTGGAGATATTCATCTGACCTGGACAAGGCTCTGAGCAACCAGCTCTGAATTTCAAGTTGACCCTGCTTTGAGCAAAGGAGTTAGACTAGAGACCTCAGATGTCCGTCCCTCCCAACCTCAGTTCTTCAATGGTTTGTGAAGGTAACCTTGTGGTGCTTGGAAGTGGTGAGGAGACCACTGAGTCAAGGATATGAAGGGAAAAAAACATGCAGACTTACATATAAATCCCTTTGAATTTCTCCAAGATTAGCCAGAAGTTCTGATTTGATTTGATTAGATTTTTTTTTCTCACTTTACAGCCTTTACTTGCAGAACTGAACTAAAACTTGTGGAACTGTTAATTGAAAACTAAGTGTCAACAGTAGCTCAGTGCAGAAAGAGTTTCAATTAAAAACAATCTCTCCTTGCCATCCAAAGTAATATTTTCCTTCCTGGCTAAATTTTAAGTGAAGCACAAAGTGGTTGCTTGTCATTGCTTTAATGGGATCTGAGCTATTGTGTGGGAAAACTTCCTTTCACTCAGAGGCCAAGGAGCTTTTAATTTATCAGCGCTGAAAGTGAGGATTGCTTTTCGGTATGATCTGGCCGATTTGCTTTTATCTTCTGGGCTGCGTGGGCGAGGAGTGAGGTGTGCTGAAGGCTTCACTGGGAAGACTATCTAAAAATGGGAGCTGGATGGGGCAGAAATCAGTGTTTGTCACTCTCTGCCCCTCCTGGACCTCCATCCACCCCTCTCCAGGTTGGTGCTCAGCCTGGCTGCAGTGTTTATCCAGGCTGGTTGAGCTGAGTGGGGATAATGCATGGCTAGAAGGTCCCCAGGTGGCCACAAGCCTTGGCAAGCTTCGTTTGGGTTTGTGACTGATAGATGCTGCCTGCTGCCTGACCCACATGGGTGGGCCACCCAAGGGCATGAATGGAGGGTTCCTAAAAGAGGAGACCAGAGGAGGAAGAGGTGCTAAGAGAGAGGTGAGAGAAGTAAGAGGGGAGCTGGGTCTGGGAGGATGAGGAAGGCTGCCATCAAGCCTGCTGGCGTCTCTTGGGGAAGGAGGGCTTCTGGCAGGAGGAAGATCTTGGAGCAGTTTCCCTGACACAGTCTGGGATGGAGACCACGCGGCAGTGAGTCGCATGTGATGGAGGAGCAGGGGAGGGAATTGGGATGGCGCTTGGGTGAAGGTGGGTAGTGATGCTGAGAGAGAGCCATGCGGGCTGAAAGGGTGTGTGCCGATAGAGTCGGTGGCCAAAATATTTGTAGTCCCACTTTGGTGGCAAAGGAGGACATCTGTGTGGCCGGGCTTGAACGTTGAGGACAGCTTCTGTGGCTGGCACTGCTGCGAGTAACTGGGGAGCAGGGGTATGTCCTCGGAGCCAGGGAGAAGAGGAGACTCTGTAATTAAAACATCCTCACAGCCTCCAAAGACCTGGCCTTGCATCCTGCTGCCTCCAGAGCCAGCCTGGATGACCTCGCATCAATCACTTATTCTCTTGGTCCCCAGACGCAGAGTGAGGATGTCGCAGGGTGTCACCTTCCCGGCTCAGCGTAATAACAGCTAATCAAGCGTGCGAGTTATTAAGAGCATTCCCAGATTTATTTTCCTGAAAAGGTGTCTAAAACCCCCTAAAAGGAAGTGATAAAAAGTGACAGCTGAAGAACAAACTGCTCTTCATCATTGTGAAACGGAGAAAATGATCTGCCTACTGTTTTAGGGCTTTCACGTAAAAAATGTTCGGAGAAGGTTATGGGGGCTGAGTCTTTGCGAATCATTCAAAAACAGCAGATCATTTTAGGAACAAAAGTACTAAATGCTGCTTTGTGCTCCAGCTCCGCTCCTCACTTTGCTTTCTGATCAGCACTGAAACGTGCCTTAGCATGAAATTAAGGATGTGAGGTTCATATTGGTGCTGCTCCCGGGTTATCGGCCCGGAGCAAAAGGGATTTGCAGATGCTCTCAGTTGTGTCAGGACCCACTTCTTCATGGTTTGACTAACTCTGTTTTAGGCATTAATAGGGATGTGGGGCTGCTGATGCCTCCTGCAGATCCCGGGGCTGAGCACGGTGCTCCAGGCACATGGCTGAGGAGGTGCGCGGGAGAGACCAGATCAAGGTTGAGGAGCCTCCAGCCCCACAGCTCATCCTCTGTCCACCTCCACATGGGTTTTGCTCTGCATGCAGAGCATGCTTTGGGCTGGCTGCTTCGCTCCATCTTTTCTGGGCAGATGCAGTCAGCACTCTCAGATCTGGTGTGGCTCTGGGCATCCAAACTTGTATTTGCCGTGGTGGCAGCACAGCGAATAGCCAGCGTATGTGCAGTTACACCAGTGATAGAAGTCTTGGAAGCACTAATTGGAGCTGTATTCGCCACAAGAGCTGTTTGTCATTGTGGGAGGCTTTCTGGTGTACACAGGGTAGCCAGTGCTGGATAAAGTGAGAATTGCTTTGCAATAAATGTGCAATCTGGTATTTTTTCCTTTTTGTGAGAAAGGAAATTGCCTAGATAGGCTTGGGAAGATGTGGGAACTAGGGCTGAAACTTGTACCCAGTGTACAGTCCTATTGCTTTTTGTTTTACACAGTGGAGAAATCTCCCAAACTGTGAAAATGTGAGTGCAAGCCTTAGTCTGGAAAAGAAGATAATTTTATTCTTTTTTTTTTTACTCGGTGAACCACTTCATAAGCAAGTGGGAACAGCATTTCACCTCTCCCTTCCTCTGCTTGTCCATCTGTAAAGTGGGGAGATGGCGGCTACACGTTTCTCACACAGGTCTTGAGATCCTGCAGAGGATGGGCTACCCGAAGAACCCCCCTTTATTCCATGCTGATCTCTATTCCAGTTTTGTGTTTGGATTTTTTTCCTCCTTCTTTACTTAAAAGATGTTCAGGAGATGTGCCACACATAACTAACTGAGATTTATCTCTGCAAACGATGCATGCATTCAACAACACCCATAAATCACTCTTGAAGTAGGTAAAGTGTTAAGAGCAGGAGCATTTTCATTATCTTTTGCTACAAAGCCTCCTGGAAGAGTCATGGCAGGTGGCCTTTGTGTTAAAAGACACAATGAAGTTGATAAAGAACTGCCACGCAGGGCTGATGTCAAGAGAAAATCTTTGTGAGACAGATGGGGCTTGGAGCATTGAATGTAGATAAATGATACCAGCAAAGTTCAAAAGCAATCTGAACAGTTGCTGCTTGTCCTTGTGACTCGTAAAGAGGATGATGATTGCTCTGGATGGTACCCTCGAGTCGCGTTTTTCACGGCAGAGCTAACACTGGTGTTTGGCATATTGGTCTGGGCAGAAAATGATGGGGAATTGGGCAACCCTCCCCAGTGTGAGATGCAACCCCTTGTCCTTGGCGTTGATCTAACCTGAGCCCCTCTGTGGGTGTCACTTACAGGTTTCTACTTGTACATCACGGGAGATGTTTCTGCCTATTGTTTTGGGCAAGATTCAGCAGTGGTTTATGTCCATCTGTCCAGTATTATTCTTCCAGCATCATCCGTCCAGATTGTTCAGACATCAATCTAGAAGCAGCGTGGCACAACAGGGAAGCAGACCCTGTGCAGCAAACTTGGGCAGCAGGCGAGGGCTTTTCAAGCCTTTGAATTTGCACAGAGCAAAGGGCTCTCTGCCAAACCAGGCAGGCACTTTCCCCCCTTCCCAGTAACTTCCCATCTGACTTGTAGCACGCTCTGTGTTTTGATTTGCAAACAGGTACTCGTGATAAGCTAGCCAATGCCCGAAGGAGTTAGGAGACCTTCTCCCATGAAACCCTCATTAAAAGAGTCTGCATATAAAAGCAAAGTTAAATGGTAAGACACTTGTTCAGGAAAAAAAACCCCAAACCAAACAACCCAAACCCTCTCATTTTTATGTTCTTCAGGATACTAATTTCCTTACAACCTTCAGAGGACAGCAAGATATACTCCAGCTGATGATTCACTGCTCTCTGGTGCTCTCGACATGGCAGTTCTGTCTGTGGGACCAGGGTCATGGAGGTGTAACAAAATTTGGGACTCCTTTGCCTGAGCTGCTGATGGTCTGGGAGCATTGAGCTGGGTGGAGACTCCAGCTGCAGAGGGGTCACGGCCAAGCAGTTTCACCAGTGTCATCTAATCCTCAGAAATTTGAGCAGATTGAGGGCACTGGGGTGTGTGACAAAGCATAGCTGAGAGGAGGCAGGTGCTGCTGGGATCTGGCAGGGTTTTTAGATTGATTCAATACTATGCAGACATGGTTGCATGTGCCTCCTTTCCAGAAGGCTTAGTGAAAAATAAAAATGGTACCTGAGCATCCCTCCCCAGGAATGACCCTGCTTCCCACTGCTGGGGGACCACGTGGTGATGTCCACCCTGCTGCTGCCGGTACCAGTGAAGGGAGGATGGACAGACAGGGCTCAGGAGAGATGGGTCAGGTCTCCTCCTCTGCCAGAGGTGAGGTGTGGGCAAGTCATGCATGAGATCCAGCTCCTTAAACTATCTAAAAGCTTGGTGTCTAAGTCCAACTCATCTTCTAGAGGCAACATCTGTCTCTGTCTCATATGGAGACAGGCATGCAGTTAAGAGGCAAAAAGCACCTTTTAGAAGTACCAACTCTTCTTCGACTGTAGCCAACAGTGCTGAATGTCGTCTAGCTTTCAAACGCCAAAAGAGAGAGGAGATGAATACTTTCTGCATAACACACCAGTTCTTACAGCTCTTGGCCTGGTGGGCAAAGACATGGTGGGTTCAGACCTTGACTTGTTGGAGAAAGCCCTAGCCATTAGGCTGTGAATCCCTATGAGCAAAGCTACTCACCACCTTTCCTCGGGGCCATTCAGGACCTTCGGGCCCAGAGGACAGGACAAGAAATGGGCTGAGCAAGGTCTCCCACTGTAACTCCAGTGAACGACCACAGTGGTGTGTCCTGGTGAAGACAGGGCTGCTTGCCACTGCCCCGGACCTTTGCAGCTCTTACGTTGTCCTGAAGCCACCCACCGTGGGCTGCTATCAGACATGGATTTAGACAGACCTTTGCTGTAGTGTAGTGCAGTTGCTCTTACGTTCCTGTGCTCAGAGTAGTAGGAACGGGATGGGTATTTGACCCCATACAGCTCCTGCTAACCAGGCTCTACCTGAAATACTTTTCACCGAGGAATCGGAGGGGAAAGAAATGCTGATCCTGAGCAACCTTGTCTTGACTTGTCTGTGGTAGATCAGCTCTTGCCAGAGGTGTGCAGAGCTCACAACAGTCCTGCACATCTCCTGACTCTGAGCATGCACACAAGAAAGACCAAAAGTGGTCGGCCTCTTCCATGAAACTCCCCAGCTGACATCCTGGGGAACTTTTAGCCCTGCTTTATTTTGAGCATTCATGAGCCTTTCAGTCACAGTGATATGCCATCAAATTTTGATGTCTAATGAAGGAACAATCGTCTCTTCACTTCCCTTTTATAGCAGCTGAGGCTTTCAGTAACATTATCCTGCCGTGTTTTGACATCTGGCTTGTCAGCGAGAACATTATCTACCACAATATGTTTTTTCCACGAGCAAAACTTCAACATAAATTCACTGGCAGGCTGGCTAGATGCTGCTGTGTGCAACACCTACCGCTTCCAAATAGTAAACATGCTCCCAGATGCAGAATTTGGAGCCTCTGTTTTATTCCCAGACAAACTGAGATGTGAAATGTTCTACCAAGTCCCCCTTGGACCGTGCCATAAAATCCCAGGCATCTTATTTGTCCCTCTTTGGTGTAGTATCTGGCGACAGGGTGATTTATTTTGGCGTCACCACTACCATCACCAGTGTGGGGTCTTGCCAACGTTGAGACGCCCACAGCACAGTGTCCACAGTGCAGGGGTGTGATTTGGTTGCCTGACCATTGTGCCAGGAGCCACCCGAGATGCCCTCAGGTATCTGGGAGGCTGGCAGGTGCGACACAGGTGGGCAACGGGGGTTTTACAGCTAGGATTGCACATCCAGGGGCAGTTGCCATCTATGAGCCTTGCTGTGGCCATTGGTTTTCATCAGTGGTTTTCAACCTGTGCTCTGTGGATGCAGGGGTGTCCATGGGATATTTCCCAGTATATGATGGACCACCAGAAGAAGACCTGTTTGCCAACTGCTTGTCTTTCCACTGGCTGGAATTGCTTTACAAACTTGTTCAAGAATGTCATGTACCACCTAGACATCTTCCTGCCACCGTGATGTTTCTGGGACTTGCAGCCATCCGCCTTCTTCTCCAGCAGCAGCACGGCTGCCAGGAAGCATTTAAGATCTCCGGTGGACTTCCATGGACTCCCAAAGCATTTCTGGCCCCCTTCCACTCCTCTCCCCACCCTGGGCCAAGTGCAGCTGAGTTGGTGCGTTTGGTCCGTTGCCACTTTATCCTGGAAGGCCTCAGCGGTGCTGGAATTTGCCAAGAACACGGATCTCAGGAGTGTCTCTGCCAAGCCCAGATGGTGCTTCTGCTTCCCTTCTCCTTCAAGCTCCTATCCATGCCCTGGCCAGCACAGAGGGTGGGTGCCTCCAAATCCCTTTTTGAAGACTACTGTAAATTCAGGCTAATCCCCCTGGTACTCCCAGAGTAAATAGCAAACTTTCCCTCTGAAAAGAAATGCTTAGTGCCCTCCAGAACCCAGACTCTTTCACCGCTTTGGCTGGAGAGCGCTGATCTAGCTTAGTCACAAAGGGAAGGCTTGCCTCACCTGATTTTAAATATCTAAACTAAATATCTAAATATCAACATTTTAGCTGGTCGTCCAGGCCTGCCCTGTTAGTCAGTGCAGAGACATAGCCAGTTCTGGGAGGTGACTCACCTCATTTTGACATTGACTTTAGAAAGACATAAGTTGCACCCCAGAAACATTTGCTCTTCTTTATTGACTATAATGAATCTAACCTGTAGATCACTGTCATGACCAAGGACATCCCATAGCATCGTACAGAGTCCAGCTTTCTTAGAATCATAGAATCATTTAGGTTGGAAAAGACTTTTAAGATCATCAGGTCCAACCATTAACCTAGTACTGCCAAGTCCACCACTAAACCATGTCCCTAAACCACTAAACCAAGCACCACATCTACACGGCTTTTAAATACCTGCAGGGATGGTGACTCCACGCTTCCCTGGGCAGCCTGTTCCAATGCTTGACAACTCTTTCGGTGAAGAAATTTTTCCTAATATCCAGTCTAAACCTCCCCTGGCACAACTTGAGGCCATTTCCTCTCGTCCTATCACTTGTTACCTGGGAGAAGAGACCGACCCCCACCTCACTACACCCTCCTTTCAGGCAGTTGTAGAGAGCGATGAGGTCTCCCTTAAGCCTCCTTTTCTCCAGGCTGAACAACCCCAGGTCCCTCAGCCGCTCCCCATCAGCCTTGTGCTCCAGACCCTTCCCCAGCTCCATTGCCCTTCTCTGGACATGCTCCAGCCCCTCAATGTCTCTCTTGGAGTGAGGGGCCCAACACTGAACACAGCATTCGAGGTGCGGCCTCACCAGTGCCCAGTACAGGGGCACGATCACTGCCCTACTCCTGCTGGCCATGCTATTTCTGATACAAGCCAGGATGCCATTGGCCTTCTTGGCCACCTGGGCACACTGCTGGCTCATATTTCATAACTTCCCCATCCTCATAGCCTTCTGCCCAAAGACCAGCATGATGTTAGAGCTGCACTCAGTACTGTCCCACGGCAACCTTTCCCATCAAACTGGACTATCTCTTGTTATCCCAACAGCTTGAGAAGGAAGCTGGTAGATGCATCTCACCCAGGTTTGATCGCTGGGAGCGGTCCCTTTGAGTGGTCCCTTTTCCAACCCTCTCCCACTTGAGAGTGTAGATGCTAAGGGGAGAATTTCAGGGCCATCATTCAAACCCCACTTGCTGCTCCCCAGATAATTTGTCTGAGCACCAGCCTCCTGCCTCATCTCCCAGATGTTGAACAACGGTATGTTTGGGAGAGATGTGAGAACATGCCATTGGAGGAACACAGTTTTTCAGACCATGCATGAGAGATTCATCCCCTCCCTTTCTGCTGTTGGAAAGCAACACGCAACAGCAAGAGATGGCAGGGAGCAGGATGCGATGCTGCAACACAGTGCAGTCTGCAGTTACCTTGAGCCTTGTTTTGTTTCCCCTATTCAGAAAGTCTCCTTGGTATTTCTATACACTGTGCCAGAAGAGCAGCATGGTTCAAACTCAAGGAAGGTCACCAGCTCCTTCTCCTGTGACATTTCTTGTCACATGCAGCCACACGTGCACGGGGCTATAGTGAGCTGATGCCAACCATAAATCACCTTGCACTATGTCCCCAGTCTCAGAGAGTGCTGTAATTAGCTGAATTTTAATGGTGAGATCACAAAATTGTTCAAGCCTGTATCTGCTTAGGGCACTTTGGTTAAACCAGCTGCTGCCCCCATCTTTAATGCTTACAAATGGAGTTCAGGAATGGACTTGTGTTTCATCTAAAAAGCATGACCACAAACTGGCCATCACTGACCTCTGCAGAGAGATGCTGGGTCACAGCTGGTAGGGAGAAAATGGGAAAGAAAAGAGTTATTGACTATTAAATGCCAGCGTCTCACAGCATGGCTATCTTTCTCTATGCTTCCTATTCAAATAATGAAACAATTTAACTCCTCAAGGCTCAAGAGACCTTAGGTGTACGCTGCGGGGAACACATGCTATTTATGCCATGGTTTAGAAGCCTTTATTGGATGATCTACAAGGGTCAGGTGTGGACAGCTGGGTGAAGACAACGCACAAATACACCTCTTCTGAGCTGCTCCCTCCTTCCTTGGTTCTTTGGTTTTCCTGTATAAATATCTAGATGTCATGGATGCAAGGAAAGACTTGAGAAATATGCACTAGGACTTAGGAGTCAACGTGGCCAAGAAGCCTCCAGGAGGGAACGGCAGCAGTCAGAGCTCTCCTGAGTGTGCCGGGAGCCAAGCAGAATTGCTCAGAGGAGGGTGCATGGCCACACTCATCCCCCCAACGGAGGAATGCAAGGCTGGAAAGGAATGTTACGTGTCGCGAGAGGGAGATGCTGTGCAAATGTGGTGTGGGATTTTTGTTGACAATGGTGGGGCCAGCACTCGGCCTTCAGCAGCACCACTGTGGTCTGCACCCTCCCTTGCAAGACCCCAAAATCTCAGGTTAAAGCGGAGAGAAACCCTTTTTCTCCTCCCCCTCCTCCTCTTCAGTCTGTTGATCTCTTTGGAGCTGGGAAGGGGGTGGCTTTCCCTCTCCTGTCGGGGGGACTGGGGGCTGGCACCAGGAAATCATCTCCTCCTGGACAGATTGTGGAGGAAAAGGCTGGGGAGCAGGATGAGGAAAAATGCTATTAAAGGCTCTGCAAGAGCAATGTGCGGTGGTCCGGAGGGAGCCCAAGGGAGCTGGGTGTATCCGCACTGGCTGCGAGGGGCATGGGTGCCACGTGTGGGGCTGGGGACTCCCTCCAGCACCTGCCTGCAGGGACCAGAGCACTCCCCTTTTTTGGGGGGACACAAATCCCTTATGCTGATATGGAGAGATCACCATCCTAGAGCTCCTGGGACTACGCAAACCCTGACCGTCACCATTACAAGACACCCTTTTGGATGCAGGTACCCTCTGGGTATCTGCACACCCAGAGGTGTCTTTCCTGTGTCCCCAGAGGGGGACACGACCTCCAGGCAGAGGATTTTCAGTCGGGGGAACGCGTGGGGCTGGCTGCATGTTTCGCCTGTGTATCGCATTGCCCTCCAGCGTTAGCAGACGGGAATATTTTGTTCTGTCTGAAGCTTCTCCCACTCACCAGCCCTGAGTGTTTTCTCTTCCTAACAAGATGTGAAGGCAGGCAGGCCCTTTGCTGGTGCACAGAGCTATTTTTGGCTGCAGAAGGACTGACTGTAGCTCCTTCTAATTGCATAAGCATTTCTATAATTCATTGGCACTGGATTTCATCATTGGGAGCCTGGGCATATGGAATAGAAGAAGACTTGTGCGTTTCCTCTCCATCCTTTCTTTTTTCTCCAGCGACTGTTCTGCAGGCGATGGGTTTAGTGCCAGGTCAAATCCCCTCCACCGGCAGGAAATGCTCTGTTTTATCCCTTTCCCAGTTTCTTGAGGAGTTCAGGGCAAACCCGGGAGGATCTGAGAAAGCATTTCCTCCCGCAGATTGCAAAGCACATGCCTGGGAGTGTCAGATCAGTAGCTAAAAGCCAAACAGCCAGAAAGACTCCCAAAGAAGGGCTTATAAAATGACACGGGTGGGTTAGGCGCTGGGAATGACTCACACATCCAAACCTTTGGGATCTCCAAACCCTTTGGAAACAACAGTGAAAAACAAACCTGTAGACACCCCTCCCTCCTTGGTGACACACGGGCTGGGGACGCGTGGTACGCATCAATGCAGAGGAAGGGTGACTCCAGGGAGACCTTATTGCGGCCTTTCAATACTTAAAGGGGGCTTATAAGAAAGATGGAGACAGACTTTTTAGTAGGGCCTGTAGCAATAGGACAAGGGGTAACAATTTTAAACTAAAAGAAGGGAGATTCACACTAAATATAAGGAAGAAATTTTTTGCGATGGGGGTGGTGAAACCCTGGAGCAGGCTGCCCAGAGAGGTGGTAGATGCCCCATCCCTGGAAACATTCAAGGTCAGGTTGGACAGGGCTCTGAGCAACCTGATCTGGTAGAAGGTGTCCCTGCTCATTGCAGGGCGGTTGGACTAGGTGACCTTTAAAGGTCCCTTCCAACCCAAACCATGCTATGGTTCTATGATTCTATGACTGCTAGGGAGGCTTTCGAGGAGGAAAATATAAATCTGCCCCTGGGGAACATGAGAAACATGAATGCTCTTCGCAAGCTGGAGTCTGGCTCGTGATGACCATCTCCTGTGAGTGGTGGTGCCTGGAAGAGCTCTGGTCTCCAAAAGAGCATCCCTTTGCTCCCAGCCAGGCTATTTTCATTCCTCTCCATTGAAACTGGTCAACAGCTTGCAAAGATAAAAGCAGAGGAGAAGGGTGAGCAGGAGGGGAACGGTAGACACAGATACAGCCTTTGTTTCCTTAGGAACCAGGCCAAAAAAAAAAAAAAAATTAAAAAAAAGGATCTGTGATCACACTGTGCTGCCAGCCCTGCTCTTAGCACCCAGCCTGCCTCCCCATTGCTGTGCCTGCAAGAGGCAGCCTCCGCCGGCATCGCGGAGAAGCCGCAGACCCGCGTGGGCTGGAGGCACGCCTGGAGCTAAAACAAGCGCCACAGCTGCTGCTGCTGGGATATTTTCGGTCGTGTGGCAAGCTGAGACCGTCTCTGCAGCACCTGAGCATGGTGAGGTGTTGTGCTTAATTAACAAGGGGGCTCTGCTGCCTTCCCTTCCCTCCATCACCTGCGCCCAGGACGCGGCTGCAACAAAGCCGAGGTTAAAAGCCCGGAGTTAACACCTCCGAAGTGATGGGAAGGCCTAAAACAACTCACAACAGACTAAAATTAAACTGAAATAGGGCTTTGGGTAGGCTTTGGGACTGAATGGAGACAAAATCCGTGCAAGCTCTGACTTGCTTCATGCCAAAAGAGCTGTGATAGTTCAAAGTGTTCACCTTGTTTTAAAAAATAAAAGTTTTCCAAATCCCAGAGCATTGTATTTTTAGGCATCTGAGCCAAATAATTGCTGTGGAAGAGGAGACTTGCTAGCTTCATGAAGGAGAAAAAACCTACCTGCCTCTCTTCCCAGCTGCCTCCTTCTAGCAATGCACTGCTTTATGCTGGGGAGACCCGACCACCCTGAAACCCCTTTCACCAAACGAACTAATCAGTGACTGAATTACACTTGGGCCTTGGTCGTTTGGTTTCTCACAGTTGAAGCCTTAATGGTCTATTTTTTTTTGTTATTATTTCTTTATTTTTTAAATGCACACACTGTTGCTGGAAACAGCCTCCAAAATTTGTAATTAGCTTCCTGGAGGATGAGTCCACATTCACGGACTGAAAGGAGGTTTATTAATTGCCTGCTCCACACTTGGAGCTGAACAGGTCCCCTCTGAGCTGTGCCAGGCACCAGAAAACACTGGCTTTTGTAAATACCTAGGAAGTGCTGTAATAGCTGGCAGAGGGCTTGCAGGGAATTGCATCTTTAACCTTCTTTTTGCCATCCCTGGACTGATTTCATCCTCCCATGCTGGAAGATTTTGACTCATTTAGGTGCTGCAGTGCTTTGAGCTGTGGCCTTTTGTCCTCTCTGTTGCGATGCTGATGGTTTCCCCTTGGTGTTTGCCGAGGTCAGACAGAGCCCAGAGGCGTTGGCTGGGCATTTGTATGATATCCTACACAACAATTTGTCTTCTTCTCAACTGAAAATATTGCTCTCTTCCAAGTGTTTCTGCCTGCTGCTGAAGACGAGCAATAGAAAGGTGTCTCTGTGGGCAGCGTTTCTCCCTTCCCTGCTCCCTGGATTCATAGATTTTGCCAGACAGCAGGCGCTTCATGCTGGAAACAGCTGCAGGTGCAAGAAAACAAGCTCTGATCGCATGCTCACGTTATCTCTGATGTTTACTAGGGGTCCCATCCTGTCTAGAAGTCAACCTGGAGCTCACCTGGCTAAAAAATACCACCAGAGGCACATCTACCACTGCATTTTCCATTCACATTGAAGAGACACTCTCCCTGAAAGACATCTAGAGCTGTATCAACCTGGTGGGGTCCTCCAGAGGACCTTTGCTCAGTGATGCCATGCAGCCAGGATGTGACAGGATGGCTGTACCTTCACTGTCCAGCATCTTGTAACATGAACATCATCCCAGCCTGGACACCAGACCCTTTTGGTTCTTGCAAGGAGCCTCTTCAACAGCACTGTTCCCCACCTTGCCAGAACAGTCATGTACCTCCATCCAAATGAGAGGCATAGGGACCTCCTTTGTCCCACCAAACTTCTGGGTTTTGGTGGTGAGCATGTCTCTGTCGTGAGCAGAGGTTGGTCATGGATGAGGAGGCTGAAGGCTGGATGAGGAGGGTTCAGCCCCTCTCCAGTGGAGTGGAGGAAAAAGGACATTTCTGTCCATTCGCTGTAGGATTATCCTGGACATGGCTTTCTGCATATCTCAAGAGCAGAAGCCATCATCTCCTTTTGGGTTATAGCTCTGAGCCTGGCTGGAAGAGGAATGATGGCTCAGAGATGGCACACAGAGATGCTCTCAGGCCATTCCGCGTCTGGTTGTGTTTAATGGCACTCCCTCTCTCTGACACATCAACGGGTTCACATGTTGCCCCCCAGTTTCTTTCCACACTCGGAGTGTTATGACTTGCTGTCAAGTGTCAGAGCTACTATCTGGGGGGCTTTTTAACACCTTGGCTGGTTTGGGTTATGCACAAGCTCATCCCTCCCTTCCCATCCCTCCTCTACCCATTCATGGCAGCCCATAAATCTTGCTACCCTTTCACTTGAAGGCCCTGTTTCACCCCGCCATGTGCTGGGGTGGTCTGTTGGTGTAACTATCGCACACCGCTGCAGCCCATTTTTTGGCCAGCCAAGCTCATCCATCCATCTCGTGGCAGTGTCTGCAGTGCTGAGTCTTAACAACATGGCAAGGAGAGGGATCGTGGCCTGAAAAGCAAGTCTCCCCCGCAGTGAAGGATTGCATCATGCTACCAAAGGGCTTACATCCAGCCCGCAAAGTCCTGGGGGGAGCAGGACAGAGATCTAATTATCCCTCTGTCTGATGGCAGCGGGTTGGAGCCCTGCATCATTTCTGGTCCAGCTGTTACTTGCCAGGAGTGACACCCATCTGCAGATGTGTGATTGCCAGGGCTGAGCCACGGTTCTCCTGCGTTAGCACCCAAGCACAGCACCGACGGCCAGAGGAACCGGTTGAGCAAAGAGCTGCTGTTTCGGCTGCTGGAGCTAATTGGGACTGAGGTGCTGAGAGAGGATTCACAGAAATGGTCCTGGCAGCAAATCTGGGGGGGGATGCTGACCTCCAAGTGTTGGAGATGCTGCTGGCAGAGGCTGTGTACCCCTGTTGGTGTCTTCCCCCTCCACCTGCAGAGTCCCTGCTCCTTTCTGCGGAGGGCGGTGGGGACAGCGAGGAGGACGTGCCACCTCCTTGTCCAGTGGGGAAGGTGGGCATCTCTTGGGAATGTCTCTTTTGCTGGTATTTCTATCACTAACTTAGCCCTACCTCCACCCATCTCATGTCTTGCAGCTCATCCCAAAGTTCCCCACCTTCTCTTTCTTATCTGATACAAGTTAGACCTTCCTGGAACGGGTCTTAAGGAAACTCATCTCCCATCTCAGGCTGGTCCTCACACTGTTATGGGAGGAAGGAAGAGCAGATGCTCAGATAGAGCAAAAAGCAAGAGCAGGGAATTGCAGAGATGGCCGCTGCCTGTTTTGCCACGCTTGCAGCTTGGATGCAGGGGTTAAGTCTTTGGCAGTTTGCTCCATTGGCATTGGTATAGCTGACGAGCAGGGAGATGCTCCCCCGGAATATGATTCCCTTGGGGTGAATAAAGCATCATGCTTTCAGTATGCTTGTCATGGGAAGACAGCAAAAGGCTCTCCTAGTGTTCAAAGTCAGGTTTGCCTGTTCAGTGGTAGTAGGGGGATGTTGAGGCATAGTGGGTGTCAGACTCAGCTTAGCTGGGGGGGCTAAAACTAGAGCTGAAGTTTTGGATGACCCAATGGGAAGTGGATATAAACAGGCTGTCCTGGAATCTGAAGAAGACATAGCCAAACCTATAGGTTTGTACAGGAAATTCCTGTATACAGGAAAGTACAGGAAATCCTGGAGCAAAGACAATAAAACTCATGGGAGGAGCAAGCAAGGAAGATAAATGAACAGCCACTTTCTCCCTAGGCAGTAGGTTTATGCTCATTTTTTTTTCATTTGCAATCTTGTGAGACCAACATAATATTTCAAGGTCACTCAGGGGAATTTGTGAGGAAGACAAGAAAATCCTGGAAGGCGCAGGAACTGTTCTGCCATGTTTCTGCTTTGCCCTTGCTCCAGCGAGTCCCACGTATTTTGGGAACACTCATGTTGGTAGATGTAGTGGGAGCCTCAAATTGAGTGGAAGGCAATGCAAATTGAATTGATGCACTTTGTGCCCACGGAGGACTTCTGAAACCAGTGAAACCCCTGTGGGGGAAAAGGAAGGCAAAGATGCAGCTGCTGATGCAGATGAGCTCAGTGAAAATGTCATTTTGATCTGTGGCAGCGCTCAGCAAAATTACAAACATATTTGGTGGCATGAGAGAGTGGAGACGGAGCATAGGATGGTGAGTACAGTGACCTCCTCCCACAGAGGGGCACCTTCACCTGGAATAATGCCTCTGCCCATGGAAATGGGCTTTACAGAGCCTATATAGGACTGGAAAAGGCTTGTTCCGGGGTGGGAGCAGTGTTACAGGAAAGGAGGCTGGAGACAGGGTTTTACTGAGAACTGGGAGAGTGAAAAGATCTGGCTGATTTGGTCCAGATGTTCTGATAAGACTGAGGATATGACTGGGCTCCTGAAAGGGACATCTTGCAGTAACACCCCTGTCATGTGCTTTCACACTGATCCTTGGCTTTGTTAAGGATGAAGAGGTGTCCTGTTGACTTTGGAGGCCTGTTGACTACACACAAGGCAAAGGGCTTTGCTGGTCCACATCCGTGGGCAGTTCTGCGCAAAGTGGTGGCCTCTGCTAACTGTGGCCCATCTCATCCCACTGTAGGTCCTGCTAGGGCTTTGAACACTTTCCGTGTCCTGTCCACAAGCGTGGAGACACGCAGACCTCTTCAGCAGCCAGGCAGTATGGGCTCTGCAAACACAGGCAGCGTGTCAACAGGAGACGGTCATCATTCAGTCGTTTGTTTGATCTCCCCACAGGAGAATGAGCAAATAGGTGGAAATCCGCCGTGATGGATGGCAGAGTCAGGACGAGAAAATAAAAGAGATGTCCAAAGACACTCTAACAAGCTTTCTAGGTCTGAGCTGGGGGACAGTCAAGTGATAATCCATCCAGGCGGCTTATGATCCGGTTGTCTTATTAATAATACCTTTGCTAATTAACTGCGGTTCATTTTCCTGCCTCGTCTGTGGACAGATCTAACAGTGCATTAGCAAACTCTCTGGGTTAATTAATCTCCTCCCTGTTTAAAGAGAGAAGAGCGAGCAAGGCTTGACTGTCTCCCCAGTCTCAGGGGAAACGTGGTCAGAGCATCACCCAAGAGGATGGAAGGGAAATCCTTCTGTGGAAAATCCCTCTTTCCACAAGGTGCAAAAATAATGGATGGAAGTGTGGTTGCATCCAAAAGACCGCAGCATGGTTCGTGTCCAAACAGAAGCTTTATACGTATTTCACATAGCAAGGATGTACCTTGCAGAGAGGACAAGGTTGTATCAGATGCTGGAGCCTTTTTTGGGGGGGGAAGCTGAGTGGTCCCAGTTGTCAGAAGAAAAGCAGTGATCCCAGCTCCGGGTCCTGTCTCCCTCCTCCCATCCCTGCTCTCCCTTCCGATGTGCTGCGAATTACCACCTGCAGCCTGGGACAGCCTGGCCTCAGATGAACGCCAGGGAAAGACTCTTACATAAACTTCTTCATCCATAATGGATGAACATCATCAAAATTCAACAGCAGCCTCCAGAGCCTTTCCGGTGCCTTGCCTACAAATTTCTCCAAGAGGCTAGAAAGCCCCGATTTAGCACTGCACATTGATTAGAGAGAAACCCGGGAGTTTTGGCTCCCTCATGCCTAGGGAGTCTCCATCCTCAAAGGGTCTTTTAATGTAATCAAGTCCTTTTTAAACATGAAAATGATGTTCTGGCCTGGGCATGCAAAAGTCCAGCTCTGGCCTTGTTCAGCCCCAGAGAGGCTGGGTGTGAGATTGCAGCTGGGAAAGATGGTGCAAATAAAACCACCAGTGACAGGACCTACTGTCACTTTCCCCTATGTGCCCGGCTGCCGTCTGGTCACATGGAGGCTGTTTCAGGCCTGAAATGTCCCTTTGTGCTTTAGGGTGAGATTTGGGGATAGAGGATGGGGATTTCAGTGCTTCATCTTGAATTGCTCGACTTTGAGAGCACAGTGGAGAATCCCTGATTTCTCCCACCTTCAAATCTCTCTCTGCTGGCCAAGGTTTGCAGGTAGAGGTACTATCTTTTGTTAAACCAACTGTGAAAGAAATCAAACAGGCTTCTGAGTCCACGTTTAGGTTTGAAATAGAAACAGCAGATCTCCAAACTGAGACTGTTTTGCCTGGAGGTTTGCGAGAGGTTTGCACCTCTGTAGGAGTAAGTAATTGGTACCAATGGAAGAGGGCACGGGGGGAAAAAGGGAAAAGAAAAAGGATAATAGATAAAAGGCTAATAGATGGGAGGGAGATTATAGTGAAAGATAAACAGCTGAGTTTGTAGCTTTGGTATCGAGAAGCTACGAATTTTAGCTCCTGAGTTCCTGAGATTTGGAGGTGTTTTGGCTCATTGGTCCAAGCATTGGGAGGGCCAAATGTTTCCCTTTAAAACCCATCAAGGGAAGACATGTCCCTGCTGGCTCTGCAAGAGGTGGAGCAGAGGTCCAAGTCCATGTTGTCCCCTTGGTGCTGAGGGCTGAGTCCATATTATGTCTGGCTGTGGGATGGGACACCATGGGACATCCATGCAGCAGGAGATGATGCCTGGCCATGTGCAGAGTGGCCTGTTTCTCCATCGCTTTAAAGGCTGGGTGCGTGGCTGGGGTCTGGCAGGACAGGAGAGCAAACAGGGTGACAAACCCACCAAAGATGCTGTAATGAGCATGCTGGTCATCTCCTGCAGGTGGATGGATACAGCCTGCTCAGTTGTGAGTGCTGGACTTGGACTGAAGTAATGGAGACAAAAAGGGCCTTCTGGGCTGTATTAGCTGCTGTTCTTCAAGATTTTTGTATCCAAGGATCCCCTCTGCCTTCTCACATCAAAATCCACTGACCATGTCACTCAGTGCTGTATCAGCCATTCCCACTTCCTACTGCATACAAATAAGACTGCACTTCTGTGGGTCCTTCTTCTTTCTCCATTTTATTTGTTGATTGGTTGGCCTGAATAGCACTTATTTTTCCCTTGATCTCATGGGCCACGGGTGGACAGCACTGCACACAACAGCACTCTTATTCTGGTTGATTTTTACAGATTTGCAAACAATCCCAAGACGCTATATGGCAGTTCAGTGCCTGCTTAGAAATGCATGATAATGATAATTTCTGTGGATGATCCCAATTTATTATCCCAACATCTGCAGCAACGCTGTTGATGTTATGTGCCAATGGGGAGGAGAACATAAGTTTTAACACCTATCGGTATGAAAGCTTATGAGTACCCAGTCTCCAAGGAAAAACTTGGTTTTGCTTCCTGTGATGCTGAAATTAGCTGATTAGCTGAAATGAGCCTATCCTACTGCCTCAGCTGTGGGGCACACTATCTCCTACACCGGATTAAAGTTGTCCATTTGTTGGTGTGTGTGGACCTACTGCAGGTAGGTCTCTTGTTAATTCATGTGCCTAACGGTGGTGCTCGGGTCAGCACTGGGAGCTGGTAAATCCTTGCAGCGGGACCCATCTCACTTAATTTTAGCCATCCCAATGTTAGATGCATCATCTTGACTTGGCAGTATTAGGTTAACGATTGGACTCGATGATCTTATGGGTCTTTTCCAACCTAAATGATTCTGTGATTCTATGATTCTATCTTAGCCAGCTTTACATGCTCCTTCTGTAGACAGTGGAGAGACCTTGGTACCTGCAGGTGATTCAGCCCTTGCATTTTACCTGCCTACTGGAGGATGGGACGAATTGCCCCCATCAAAGCCACCTCGCCCTATAGACCATAGAGGGAATCCAGGCAACGCACTGAAACTCAGCCCTTGTCCTAAATGCTGGCGTTAAGTGTGGTGTCCCCATCAGCAAGAACGGCCACAGCTCAGGCTCTGGTTGCTATCAGCATCCACTGTGCTGTTTTTGACATTTTTCAGCCTTTTAATCTGTGACACGCACAAAACCAGCTCCTTCAGGATGCGATGTTATTTGCACAGAGGTTTGTTGGTTGCAGACTCACTCTTCGGGACAGCTGACAAATAAATGCACAAGAGGGCAAAAGTCCCAACTAGGAATGACGTGAGTCAAGTCTTGTCTCATCTCACTCAAAATGCAGCTGCAATGGCCAGAGTAGCAGCTTGGATTTGTCGTGGTGCAGAATCTCACCCGTTCCCTCTAGAGTCAGAGCCAATAGGAGATACTACCAAAAGAGCTGATCTGATTGTCAGAAATGTTTCATTAATTCCTGTTAATTCACCCATCACTTCAGTTGGAAAGAGCCCTGCAAAAGCTGAAACATTTTGACAGTTGAAACATTTTAACACTCTTGCATGAAAATGCTTCAATTTTCTCATTTAAAAGTTACATTTCATTTTTTAAACTTACTTCAATTTTATTTTAAAAGATCCTCGAAATACCCTTTTGAAAAGATATGAAATAAAATGTTTCTTTAGATCCCAGGTGCTTTTTAAGAACATGTTTCTCAGTATCACAAGTAAACAATTTTTTTTTTTCCAAGTGTAGTTGTAGGCACAGCTTTGATAAAAACATTTATACCAGAAGATAGCATCAGATCCTGTAGCAGACTGTTGCCCACCTTGTGCTGGTGGTTCACTGTTGTCTGTAAGATGATTATAAATAACCCCTTCTCCCCATGCGTTCTCTCCCAGGCAGCTAGTTTGTATGTGTTACCACCCCTGCCAGGCAGGATTGGAAGAAGGGGTTAGTGCCTATTTAAAAGCTAAATTATAGCAATCAAATTACGGTTTTGCAAACCAATTAAACTGTGTTTACCTAAAAGTCCCTTTATTTCCCACTCATCCAGCCTTCCAACAAGTGAAATTCAAGCAATCTTTACTCTTTTTACCAAAGAATAAAGACAAACCATTAAACCCTGAGCTAAGATACCAACACATGCTGAGGTTACTATTGATAAAGGCAGAGTTGGACTTTCGGAGGTGTCAGCCACGGATGTAGCTACCCCAGTTTATGCCTGGTGTTCCCGAGGTGCACACATGCACCATTACAACAAAACAGACACAGTACAATAAATTCACAGCCTCCCTTATTTCTTTCTATCCATAAACTTCATCGAAGCCCTTGTAGGTACTTAGTTGCATGCAGCAAAAGCTTAGTTTCTAATAGAGGAAGAGATGGACACCAGAAGAGCTTGCTCACCACCCTGCCTTGGGGGCATGTGAAGAAAAATTGGCTGGAAAGACCTTTGCTGTTGCTCTTCAAGAGCCATGCATTGAACATGGGCATGGGCAGCCCAGAGACTAGCGCACACTGGATATTAAAAATTCAGCATGCTGTGCAGGGCTTGGGGCTTTTAAAGCCACTTAGATCTTCCTGTGACCCTTTGTCTTGATTTTCTGGGAGTGTGCCGGTCCCCTGGGACTGATGGCAACTCAGCGTGCGGTGGTGAAGTTAAGCACTGAGGAGCTGGATGACTGCAGAGATGAACTATGACTATCTGTCCTGTGATGATGGGTTTCTCATGGGACCGCTGCTAAGTTCTGCCTCCTGTGGCTGGAGATATCCCCTCCAAGGACAAATCCTTTCTGCAGCTTCAGCTTCCAGCTTTTATTATTTTCTAATAGCTACTCCTGAGACCAGTTCAGGATGAAACAAAGCTTGAGAACTGGGCTGAAGGCTGGGCTTCAAGAAAAGGAGCTTAAAGAAGACAGGGGCACTAAGGTGCTGGTGAGGGTAAGGAAGAGGGGCCCAGTGCTCTCCCAGAGGCAGAAATCTGGTTGAAAGTTTGGGAGGAGGCTGCATTTGGCCAGGCTGGAGCTAAAATGCAGAAGCTGGTAGGATGCAAATGCAAAGATAGCAATGCTCATAAGATGGTGTTGAATTTAACCATGTGGTCAGTGGTTAAGACAGTGGACATGTGGGCACAGTCCTCTGAGCCACCACAAAGCATGTGTATCACCAGGTCTAGGTGACAGAACGACTAGGCTTGGGTAGCCAAAAAGCCTCAGTAGATCTGGGCCAGAGTTTCTGCATGTCAGGTCTCCACCTGTAAGGGATGAAACGCTTGTGCCCTTGACACTTCTTAAGAAGAGCCCAGGAGATGAATCCCAGCTGCACCACAGGCTGAACTGAAAGCAAAGGTTTGGGCTGCTAGAAAAAACCCAAGCAGCGAAACCCGTTATGCCTAAAACCCAGCGAAAGATGACAGTTTGTTAGCTGAAATCCACTGAGGTGCTGGGAAGGAAAAATAAAGCAAAAAAACAGTGCTCTGGGGCCTTTAAGATGCGTTTTTGCACAATAGCTGCCTTTTGAAATGTAAAAAGGAATAACCAGATTCTCACCGGGAGCGTGTGATATATTCACACCATGAGCTGTAGGATTCTCCCTTACCAGTTGTACAGAGATGAAAGCAAAAGCGCTCACAATCTTTTATTCAGGAAGGCAGTAGTAGTTAAGATGATTAGCTGTTCCTTATGAAATACTGTCGAAAGGACTGCGCTGGTTTTACGTCCAACCCAGAAATGAGCTGGTAAGTTGTTTTCACAGACCTGGTGTGATAATGATGGCCAAGCTGGGGGCGGGGGGGGAACCTGAAAGATGTGCTTTGATATTACGTCAAGAATTTTCATGAATAACAAAGACCCAAAGGGAAGGGGGTTTACATTTAAAATTATGTATCACTTGTAATGAAGATGTTATATAGTGCAATGGATCATTGAACCGTACAAATACAGCATCCATCACATCCAACCAAGGGCTGCTGAGTGCTTTGCATTGCTATGTTTGGTCTTGTTTCACCTTCTCCCTGGCTTTCTGGCTAGATTCATCATTTAAAATTGCACAAAATAGGCCAATCTCAAATCTGCTGTCCCCATAGGTCTGTGGTTTTTAAGTCTGTGTAGTGGGAGTCACTGAGGTAAACTCCTTTAGTACAGAATATCTGTAAATGTTAGGAGAAATAGGGCAATCCAGATCCTTGGAGGAAACAGCGATAATTGAGAATTTGATCCAAACTTTGTCCTGAGTCCATTGTAAGGTGTGAAAAAGGCCAGGAATAAAACAATGAAGTAATTAAGTCCTAAAATAGCACTCAGAAACATCCATGGGTATTAGCCTCATCTCTGGAGGAGGTTCCTATGAGCATGTCTGCGTGTTTGTAGGACTCACCTCGCTTAACACTAAATGCCTGGCGGGTAGATGCATCTGTTTGAGCTTCTGGCCCTGAGCTCCCTCTGCGGTTGGTGGAGTGAAAAAGTCACTGAAAGGACAGTTTGTTGGACTTATTCTAGGTGTGTGTCTTACTGTGCCCAGGAAATGTGGATTTGTCTTTGTTGGCTGTGGAGTGAGGCAGCGGTGGCTAGCTGGAATGGAGACACCCATGCGGAATGGGGGTCTTGCAATGGGGCAGAGGGATCCTGCCCCACAGCAGCAGTCTCTCTGCCTGTGTTCCCAAACAGCTCTTGAGCCCCACATTTGATGGAAGGGGAGTTATCTCAAAGACATTTGTTTTGCACGTGCTTCATGAAAAAAAATGACCAAAGAGAAACCTTAGTCGTGCTTCCACTGAGGAGAGGATGCAGACTGAGCTCAGCCGTCCCAGACACCCAGTAATTCCTATTGGGAGCACAGAAACACTTCACCCAGATAGCTCATCTATTTCAACGAGCAAACCCGATCACCCATGATCAGAAATCTAGAGAAAAACACGGGGGTTTTTTCATGGTGCACACAGAATGATGTATTTTCAACCTAAGAACCAGTGAAGTATTTGCTATGATAGTTGCATCATGGCTGAAGAGCCCAGCTGGTGTGATCTTGTCCAAGAGAAAAAAAGGTTGAAGAAGTGAGAACCCTGAATCCAGACTGGGGAAGGACTGTGGTTTGGTCCCATCTCTACAAAACCAAAAAACAGTAGAGGTGTGAAAACACAGGCACAGTGGTATTTGTTTCTCTGAATATAGGTGGTATAATGCCTTTTGAGGTGACCTGGGGTACCTGAGCCATCTATATGGGCAGCTACAACTGAGGATTTGTGGGAAACTCTCACGTTTATCGAGATGTTGCTGGAGGTCAGCTGGGATAACCCAACGCGTTTCCCATGGCTCTGTGTTTAGAGAGCTGAACCCACTCTCAGTGACTTCTTATTATTGGAGTTAACTTTCATGCTTATTTTTATGGTTAGGGAGTGTAAGGCTTTGTAGGAACTTGAGATAGCACGGTGTGATTGGCAGGGCGTGGGAGACAGGAATCCATAAATCTGTGCCTAGATATAATTGCTTGAGAGAGTTTTTTTCCTTAGCTCCATCCCAATGAACATATATCACCGCATTTCTGGGTAAGCCCCTTGAGGACTTGAGAAAATCACTTGCTGTGTGCTGTGGGAAAACAGCACACAGGGACCAGGAATCATGCTGGAAATACGGATTCTTAGCTGGGGGACAGAAACAAGGTCCTGCAGCAGAAGGAGCCGTATTGGGGCATACTAGGTATGGCTGCATCTTTTGAAGAGAGCCTAAATGTACGTGTTTGAGGTGAAGAACACCCAGGTCAAAGGAGACAAACCCCTCTGGGGGTGACTCTTCCCCTTTCTTCTCAGGGTTTATCTTTGGATGGTGTGAATACCCTCTGGAGGTGCCCACTCCTACTGTGCATGGCCTTGGCCATGACATGCCAACATTTACATGGGTCAAACTCCTCTGTGAACATGGCACCTCACCATCACCAGCCCCTACCAAATTGTTCTTCACCAGGGAGCTCTATCTCTAAAACAATTACCTGAGGAGGAGCGGGCAGGTCTAAGCTCAGTCCCTCTTTGGGGAACACTGCAGAGCCTGAAAACTTATGAAACCTCTTGATCTCACGTGACAGATGCAAAACGAATTCTTGAAGATGTGCGAAATTGTAAGGTAAAACCATGCTAATGCCAAATAGGGCCATGCTGACGGTCAGAATTGTCCACAATCTGGCAGTGACCAACAGCAGGTGATTGAGGAAGAACATCAGCATGTGCTATGAATAGTGGAGTACTTCCTCAAAAACCCTTCAAGCTTTGGCAAATTAAGTTAAGGGTGTCCTAAGGAAGAATAAGGCAAACTGGAGCAAAGTTAAGGAAGCAAAAATGCATTTGTCCCTGTATTAATCCCACCTGCCCCACCCCATCCTCATCCTCATTCTGTGCCCAGCACGTGGCAGTGTAAGACCCGACAAGTAGTATTGCCAAAAATGCAGTAATGGGACTCTCAAGAGACTTCTTCCGTAAGTGGGAATCTGTCATGAAGATGCCCCTCCTTGTTGGATTGTAGGCTGGTTTTCAGTGTCCAAGGATGCGTTTGAATGTTGGAGTGAAGACATGAACTGTGGAGCAAGCCACTGTTCTTGAGCTCTCGCTGTTGGATAGAGACTTTGAATATTTGGCAAAGCTGATGTGGTTAGTCCCAAAACGTGATGAAACATCTTACCAGCTGTTTTCAGCTTGCTTAGCTGGGCTGGAGCCATAGCCTTGTCCTTGCACAGCCATGGTAGAGCTATAAATAAATCTTTCTAGACAAGCAAAAAAAAGGTTCCCTCCCCTATTTTTGCCTTCCTCCCTCTAGCATGAGTTGTCTGAGATGTGGGTTGCTGCGTTGTTGTTGGTTTTTTTGTACTTTTGTTTGCAGACCCAAATCCTCAGAGGCCAACTTTGCACTGTAACAAGCAAAATCCAGCTGACAGGTACAGACAGGCCTGGGGAGGCAAGCTGGGTCAAATGGGCTCATATGACTCATACTTTGAGGGGCCAAAATCTTCCTCCCCCACTCCTTTCCCATCTCGTCCTTGCAACAAAACACACTCCACGGCATCAAAACAGTCCCAAGAAGTCTCTTGTCACAGCCACTGACGGTAATAACAGATGTATTTCCCATTGGGGGCCCAAGCCTGTCTCAGCAGAGATACTCTGCAAGGGCAGAGCTCTACGGGCAGTGCCGCAAAGTGCCAGGAGATGTCTGAAGCGGCAGGAAGCATCTGCCGCTGGAGATCTGTCTGGGTGCCTGGTGATTAACGATGAGGTGGGAGGAGAGATAAGGTCTCTGGAAAAACAGCGTACGGCTACAAAAATACAGAGAGGGGCAAGGCTGTGGCATGGTAAAACTGTGTCTGGTTAACAGGGTAGCCCTTTGTGTCCACATTTTCGATGCCTATGTGTCTGGGTCTGAGAGCTGAGTGACCCCGATTTCTGTAGGTTTTTCCAGCTAAGGATTAAGCGGGATACCCAACTTCGTCCCCCTCCCCTTCTCTCCCTGCAGATAATTTCAAACATTTGGGATCCTGGGTGCCAGCTGTGGCTGAAATATGAATGTCAAGTTCCTACGATAGTCCTTTAGCCAAGTCGTATGGTCCCTGATGAAGATTGCTGGCCACTGAAGAGGCATAATCATGCTAGCACCAGAGAAGCAATTCATACACCATCACAAACATCTTTTCTAGCCTAAACTTCACCTGTCTTCCCACAAACTCCAAGTTTACAGAATTTCACCCAGTAGTTTTAATGCAAACTACACATCTCACGTGTTTGTGATTTCCACAAGCAACAGGGACATTTCTTGGGCATTGGTTAAGTTGGGTGAGGAACTGCAAACATTGTCCATACAAAGAAAAGCAAGTCTGCAGCAGAAATAAGGCTGTGATGGATGTGGTGTGAAAGCTCGTCTCTCAGAGAAAGGAGGTACGTTATCTCTCAGAGAAAGCAGGTACCATTTGGGCTAGGATACCTGAAGGAACAAGGACCACCAAGCAGAGAGCACAGAGAGGACAGAGTGCAGGGAGGGTGGTGGGCTGGGTACGGCTCTGAAGGGAGCTGGGCATGGGGGAGAGAGCTCCGGCTTGGAAACCAGAGGCCAGGAAGAGAGTCAGCTTCAGTAGGACCCAGAGGATTGACAGGGGAGAAAAATGGGGGAAAAAATGGAGGCTCGGAGCATTGATAGAAAAACCTGACTTTGTCCCAGCTCCTTCACAACCAGGGAAACATTTTCATCCCTATTTTGCTTGTGTGCAAATTTCTGAAAGACCTCTTCTAACAGCTAATTTATCCCACTCCAGAAGAGACAGCAAGATCCTGAATCTTGGCTAAGTGCTTGATCAAGAAGGGCTACCAGCCGTGGCTGAGTTTGCCAGGGGGCTCACAAGACTTTTCTGTGCAATATGCTTTGAGATCCCTGGATGGAAAAGGCCAGGCGAAGGGAGATGCTAAATGTACCTGGCTGGCCGCTGATGTGGAGTAGGAACTCAACCCTTGCTGTTGTGGCTGCTGCATTAGCTGAGATTTCAACCCCAAAGCTTGGCTTTTTGCAGTTCAGTAAAGAGAAGAGTTCACTTTTGGCCACAACTTGCAGCCACACTCTGTAAAGCAGCAGAAACTTAAAGTAAGAATTTGGGCTTAAAAATTTCATAAATAGCTGCTCTCAGACACAGATAAGCAGCTGAAATCTTGCTGAAGTAGCTCCAAAAATACACGGCTTCTTGCTCTTTCAGCTCAAGAGAAAATCAACAACTTGTATGGGTGAGTACATTAATTTTTACCACTTGCAAAGCCCATGTGATGGATGATTACACACACGAAAGCAGTACCACTAGCATGATAAAGGGCAGGCTTTTGGCTGGGCTTCCCATGCTGCTGATGTTTTCCTTGGCATTTCTGCTGGAGTTGAGTTAAACTGCTCCAGGGAAAGACTTTTCTGGCAGCTTTCCCAAACCAATCCTGCTGGGACAGTTTCATGCTGTTGCCCATCACTGCCACGTGCAACGCCCATCTCTCTGGTTCGGGGAGGCAGTGGTTGGGTGATCCTCAGGTCACCTTTTTCCAGGTGCTGGTCCATCACTGAGCCCTGGAGTCATCACGGCTTCTCACCTCAGCGACAGAAAGGATCAAATCAACCTGCAGCTGTGGGTGAAAGGCTTCACAGACCCTTACACATGGCTCTGTCTGCCGCTCCTCAAAAGCTCGTGAAGCCTAAGGCATGGTTATCCCAGGCAGATCCTACTGATCTCTCTCTAAGCCTCCTCTCTTCACCCTTGGCAGCACTCCCCTCTTTCAAAAAGGGAGGGAAATAAGGAAATGCAGAAAGTTAACAGCTTTGGCAGCACCGAGCCAGCTGGATGTGGGTTCTCGGGGCTCTGCACCATGCTCAGAGCAGCAGGGACCCTCTCTTCTGTGTCCCCACAGGGTCTGTGCTACCCAGGTCACCCCAGACCTGCACCCTGACTCAGTGCTCCTACGTACACTGCTTTTCATCTGCCAAAGCACAGGCATCTGTCCTGCACTGCAACTGCCCCAAGCCTGCAGGGCTATGGGACATCTCTTGTGGCTGATGGATATTCATGCCCGACACGATGGAGGTGCCCACGAGGCCACGGCAGCCTTGTCCCACCATGACGAAGGGGACCATCCCTGCCCAGCCATGTTGCAGGACCCTTTAGCAAAGCAATGCCCTGCTGAATTATACAGCGTCTGCTCCGGTGCCATCAATGGCTCAGAAGGATGCGATAATTTTCCCTTTCTGCCCAGCGTCGCACCTCGGGTCCCAGGTTTCCAGAGCACTGAGCACCTGCTGAGCCTTTTAGCTTCAGTGGGAGCTGCTAGCACTTAGCCCTGTCAAAAATTGGGTCCATTTAACATGACTCAGCTGA
The DNA here is from genome assembly GCF_034638445.1 of Ciconia boyciana. Lineage (NCBI taxonomy): Eukaryota > Metazoa > Chordata > Aves > Ciconiiformes > Ciconiidae > Ciconia > Ciconia boyciana. Next base: position 3,213,684 of record NC_132938.1, on the reverse strand, counting down.
AATACAAAACTAGCCAGAAAGGTAGGGATGAGTTGGAAGATTTGAGCTGTTCTACCTTGATATTAATTCTGGCCACACATATCCTTGCAATGTTACAAATGCTATTTTACAGATTGCAGCAGGCAGAGACACATATGCATCTTATTTTCACAGTAGTACAACAGGCAAAGGGAAAAGCTGGGTCATACTGTCCCCCAAAAGAAAAGGTTGGCTTCCAGATGACTCAGGAATGTCCTAGAGATCAGCTTTATCTATTTATATATTTATTCCGGCTGGCATCCATGAATCACTGCTAATAGCAAAGGGTTGCATAATTGTAAGGAGGATGCTTTTGTGATGCCTCTGACCAGAGAAAATACATCTATTTTGGCTTGTGTCTATGAATAGGTACCTTGCTCTGACTCTCTGCATTTGCAAACCACAGATACTACTGAAAATAAGATATGATTGGCAGGTACAATCTGATTAGCATATACAAATTGCTGTGGCCTTTCTCCAAGCAATCATTTGTACAAATTGTTTCCTCTGTCTCCTATCTGAAAAGAAACAGAGCTGTTAGGTAAGTTGAGACTTTAAAAGAGTCAGCACAAGGCTAATGCTCACGCCATCTCATTTCACACTCTTTTGAACGTTCGGCTTTTTCTGAACTGTCTTTTTTCCCTTCCTTAAGAAAAGGGCCAAAACCCATGGGCTTTGGGTGAAGAGGCATTTTTTTTCCCCCTGAAGAAAATCCTTGCTTTTTTCTTTTTTTCACAGCTTTTTTTTTCTTACAGCAACTGTTCCTAAAATATTTGCTCATTGTGGTTTTCAAACAGATGAAAAATTTCTATAACAGTTTAGATTACATATTTTTTAAAATCACATCAAAATGGAAAAAGAGGCTTGCAAGAGAAAGAAAACCTCGCCTGATGAAAAGTGCTTCAGAGTGGGCTGGGATTATATCCCTCCCTCCATATTCAAGCCAGGAATAGGTCTCATGGCATTTTTGCACTGAGTATATTACTGTACGCTCCTCTTAAGACGTTTGATAGCACTAATCATGGAGGTTCAAGCCAAGAGTCAAATAAGCCAAACAGCTGAGACTGGCTCCAAAGACCCCTCCCAGGCAGAGGAATAATTTGGCTTTTTTACTTTGCTTTGTGCACATCGGATCTGGAGATGGTGTTGCACCCTTCCCTGTAGTCAAGAGCACTCAGCTGTTGTTATTTTTGTGGTAGTGAAGGATCCCGTGACTCCAGGAGCTTAAGATCTTCAGGACCTTCCTGGTCTCTGTAGGCAATACGAGGGTCAGCTGGGGAGTCAATGTGTCACTGAGTCCTTTTGAGTGAGGATGTCACTCCAGAAATTTTATCCTACCCGATTTAATTACAATAACAGCAGCACTTTGCAGAACAGCCCATCCAAATTTCCTTGGCTTTTGAATCTATAATTGGGCATCTTAACGCCGGTTATACACCAGACTGAGTTCTGGCTGCAACCTTAATTAAAAACATCTCTCAGCAGGATAAATAAATAATTCCCTTTTAAGGGGGAATTCCCTTTGAGGCCATTTTGTGCTTCAGACCCTGCCGGGCTGCAGGAGGGCTGGTGTGTGGGAGAGGACTGATAGCTCTGCCTCGATGCGATAAGCAGTGGAGAGGCAGTATGCATCCTCCAGCGCGGTCCTAACCACAACCCTTTCTGGGCTCTGCAAACTTTCTGGCCAGAATCGCTTTGCTTTTTCTATGCTGCCTCAGAGATAATTTTTTTCTCTCCTGGTTTGTTCTCTGGGGGCTTAAAAAAGTAGAGTGTGAGTGGGTGGGTGGGTGAGTGAGAGGAGAAGGCAATGTTGGGAAGCCAAGCTGAGCATGTCACTTGGTGCAGGAATGTCGCGTGGTGCTGCCTGTCCGAAAATCATGGGTTGTTCTCCAACCCCAACACTACATGGGGAGGGATGGGTCACGGATTTGCTCCTTGGCTTCCTGGCCAAAATCAGTGCAGAGCTGAAGCTGAAATAACACAGGGACGTTGTGGGTCCTCCTGAAGGGCTCTTTCTGGCCATGACATTTTTGCCAATAACCCAGCCAGCAATACAAAATCATTGACAGTGGTGTTTTCAGCTGAGAAAAAGATTACTGGTGTAACGTGTAATGAGGCAGGGCACATAATTTCACAGTGAGTCACAGAGGTGAAGGTATTTCAGACTTTATTTTGGAAAGAAAAGAAGAGGTTTTAGAGACTGTGATCGAAAATGAGCTTGGAACCAATGTGCATATGTCAGTTCAGATCAAGCTGGGTGATGGAGGCAAAGCAGGACCCCAGACTGAGGTTCCTTAAGGAGCAGCGCTGAGAAATTCAAGTCAATGAGACCATAAACTGTTTTTCAAAATGCTTTACTGCATGTTGGAAAATCTCTGAAAATGGGTACCTGGGTGACAGGTCCAGACTTCACTGGGCAAATTGGAGCTTTGGAAAGGTAATTGGGAATATAAGGAATATGGGGATAGGGAAAATAAGTGGTAGAGCCCAAGTGGAGATGAAGAAGGGACTTGGGGCCCAGATAAACACTCAGTGTTGTCTCTCTGAAACCTGGGGAAAATATGGGTAATGAAATGGGAATTACTAATGTGAGGGTGAAAAGTCAGCTCTGTTTAGGATAGATAACCCTGTTCTTGAGTACTGAAACACCCAAAATGCGAGGCAGCGTGTGAAATTGAATTCAAGTCAAACACAGGGATGGAGTATGACTGGAGAACAGCAAGTAGCATCTTTGTCTAGGGGATGGAAAAAAATGATCCATGCAGCTACAGGCCTGCTAGTCTGACCTTAGTCTCTCATGGAGAAGCAGTGTTCAAACTGGAAGACTTGGTGGTGTTGGGAAGAGGGATGGAGAAGAGACCTCAGGAGAAGCCACTCAGCTCCAGCTTTGGTCCAGCATAAGATGAGTTGAACATGAGGAGGAAGATTTCCATCACGCATTGCTGGCAACACTGTCTCCAGGGTGGTATGAAGCCACCGAGTATTGGGTGCATACTCCACAGCATCAGCAGTCTGTGGTTCCAGAAACCTGGTGCTGCAGTGAAAATTTTATGTGGACAAAACATCATTCTTCTGCATGGAAGAGGAAAAGCCACAATGACATATCATGTGCCGCAGGAAGAGTAGAAATCAGTGCCATTGCCACAGTCAAGGGACACCTTTTAGAGACAACATCCAGTTATCCTAGGAAGTCCATCCCTCCCTGTGCTACACCAGGAACCACACAGGCCCTCCTGATCCCTATGGAAAGCTCATTTCCAATCATAAAATGGTGACTGATTAATGCTGGAGCTCTTGAGCAAGATACACGAAGCTGGAATGTAAATGAGGTTTTCCACAACTGCTAGGTTCACTATTCCCAACAACCCCTCTTCATTAAAGTCATAATCAGTGGGCAAAAATGCTCCTTTTCCTGCAGCCAAGTGATGCAGTGAAGAGTTAGTACAGGTCCAATGTAACAAACACAATCCACAAGTCGTGGTCAGGTTCCCTTTCAACCTCTGCTGGTGGGACCCACAGATCAAACACTCAAAATCTCTGAACTGCACAGGTTTTTGCTCCTGGCTCCATCGGTGTTGGACTCCAGGACAAGGATGGTTGAGAAGTGCTGAGACAGGAGCTTACCAGTGCTGTGGGAGCATGAGCAAAACATGATCCCTTGCTCGCCCAACCCACCCCTCTGACACCTCGCCGCTGTGCACACCATCCCTTACCATCTAGCTATAAAGCTGAGCAAATCTCTGAAGGAAGGCATTTCCCATCCTTGACATGCTGATTAATCATGGCGCACAATATCTGTGTGTTTTGCTGGCCGTGGGATCGGTGGGAGCAGGACTTCTCCTCCCCAGCAGCCAGAGGGATTGGCAAAGGTTGGGAGCATGCACATCGATGCTTTGTGCCAGGACCTAAAGGGACCGGTATCATTTTAAGCCTCTTTTGTGGATTGAAAGTGCACACTTATTCTCCTGCAATATTTAACACCTTGCTATGGATCCTCTGTCCGCTTGATCATTATAATTAATAATAACACCATGCTGCAGGGAAAAAGAATTGTCTAAATGCTTTCAATTGTTAATGACTCAGACCTTAAGGTCCCTCCTTGTTAATTAAAGACACTCGGTCTCTCATTGTGTCAGCCAGATTAAGAAGAGGAGATGCAGAACAGCTGTTACTGCCACGGCAGGGAAATTGCATAAAAGTTATCTCAGCCCGGGACACCCTGGGAATGGGGATGGCTGTGGACAGTAGTTTGCTTCATCTGACAGCAGAAAGATGGAAAATGTGCAATGTGGTGATAAACTCCCTTCCCGAGCTTCTTCAATCCTTTTCTTTACAACCCAGAGATTATGGCTATAGCTTGATTTCTGCTCTGATTCCTTGATAGCCAGGAATTATTTATTTTGCAGCTGTCAGACTGTATTTGCCACTTGCGGCACTTTTCTATTTCGTCTGTCTCAGATATCCTGGGGTTTTATACCTGAGTTTATGTTGTTTGTGGCTCTCTTAGAAATACAATGAGGCCAAAAATAATTGTGTTTATTACAACTCATGCTGAAGTCTTTCTGCCAGGAGGTAGCAGAGTTCAGGACCTGGTGGAATGCTTTCCAGGCAGAAAAAGGGTCAAGTGACAAAAATTAATACATTTTGAAGCATAGGTCATTTATAGGTCCATCCAGTGCTGGATCAGATCATAACTTCCCAGATCTAGGAAGAATCCTTCCTGGGATCCACTCAAAATAGCAAAATTAATATTCATTAATTTATTTAGCAAGATTAGGGTGGAAAAGAGAGTCACCTTCAGTTGACAGCAACTTCTCTGCCCTCATTCAGTATAACCTTACATATTTTTAGTCCTCCTAACCTTGTAGTGGTTTTGTGTAGAAGCCAAGATGCTGTTGAGTAATGGAAAGCTTAGTCAATCCCCTCCAGGGTATACATGTAAATCAGGAAGGTTTGGCATGGGGACAAAATGACGGCACGTTCCTTGGGCAGTGCACAGAAAAGAAAAAAAATCCCAATCAAATAATTTTTCTCTGCTTGAAAAAAACGGTGCTTTCATGCTAGGTTGAAAATATCCTCCTGGTACTTTCATATCTCCAAAGTAGCTTGGAAATGAAAGCAGCTTTGCAGAAAGGGCTTCTGAGGAGAATTTGTAGCGGTCTGAATTATCTCCCTCGGTCCTGCCTGGATTCAGGCAAAATTTGGAATTTTTTTGCTGAAGAAGTTAAATTCTGCTCAGGAATTTGAACCTGCCTCCACCTCCCCAGACCCCTGCTGCCACAGGAGAACTACACACCCTTTCCCCTTTAAAAGCAAAAAAAAACCCCCCACAAAAATTGATTCATCCTTTGCCACTTGGAGGATAAAGAGAAATTTAAAATCTCTGCACGTTTCACAAGATGCCACTTCTCCAGTGTTACTTCCCTCCCTGCAGCAACTGCTGCTTATAACTAACTCAAAACAGCAAGAACCAAATTTTATCAGTGGTTAATCCTGTTAGAGAGGACATGAGCTGAGGGATAAAGTGGGTTTCTCTCCTCCACCAGCCACTGTGCCTGCCGAGTTCCAGGACACTGTCATTTCTAAGGCCCTTCTCCTTGTCTGCAATATTTCGTTGGAAACCTGGTTGTCTACCAGGTTCAAAAGTTCCAGGACAGACAGATGGACAGAGATTTCACCCAAACTTCATGTCTTCATTTCTTTTTGAAGGAGGAAAGAAAAAATGGTCAATGTTTGCCCTGGTTTGAGCTGGTCTGAGCGCACACATCTGGAGCATTGCTTATACCTACAACCAGCCAGTGCCTACGAGTCCACAGTTTGCTTTGCTTTGGGTTCATTCCTCCACGTAAATAGTTTTGGCTTGGAGAATACCTTTCTTACCAAGAGCTCAACCATGATTTGATGCTATATACCATATTTTGAGTTCATGCCAGCCTTCAAAAATGTATGTTTTGAGTGCAATCTCATGAGTACAATAGTCCTTTTCAGTCTTACAGTAAGTCTTACAATAAGTCTTACAGTAAGTACACTAATAAGTCTTACAATAAGTAAGTCTTACAGTAAGTCTTACAATAGTCTTACAGTCCAGCATTTTGCAAATAGTGTGCAAGGCAAATATGGAGATCCTTGAATCAAAGAAGTGGTGAACATACCCCAGGGGGAGATCTGGAAAGAGCAAGGAGTTCAACAGAGCTGGTATGACGGAACAGTAGGTAATCGGGAAAGTCAGGGTCCTGTTGAAGAGCTTTTTAAATTGACCACAAGTCACAAAGAAGCCCTTTCTCTGGACGCATAGAAATCCAGGAAGACAATGAGAAAGATTTTATTTTTTTTAAGCTGCCTTTCCAGGATGATGACCTACTTGACCTCAGCATGCCAAAAGAGGGGGAAAAAAATGAGAAAGCGTCCCCAGGCTAAACCCCCTCCAGAGTTAAGGGTTGGTGGCTTTTTAAGATGAAGGCAGAGGTGAGTTATCCTGTACCCAAGAGTTTGGGACACTCATGTGCGAGGGAAGGCTTTGCTGCCGGCTCATGTATGAGCTGTCTGCAGCTAAAGAGGACCTCCAGCCCTTCGAAACCCCAGTCCCACTGTCCCACCACATCCTCAGATCCACCGCATCCCAACAGATGATGCCTCTCAGAGGGCTATAACAACGTACCCACACGTGGCATGGGAGGACAGATGGAAACCCACCTATAACTCCAGACCCAACGGTGAGCTAAAGCAGCTTCTCTCTTCAAACTCAGCAGTGCCTGCGCCTGTAATGTGCTGCTTGGCAATTCATGCCCCATCCGGCATCGCGCTGCGCACACGATTCATTGCCAGCACTCCTGTGTTTTTAGTGTGCCATGAAAGACAGATGTTACAATCAAACAGCCCCACTAAAGCCCCCAAGACTTGAGTATCTGCAGTCATTATAGCACCAGGAATGCATTTTGCACAGCTGTTTTAGTTTGTTATAGGGTAGAAAAGAGACTGAGGAGAAAGGAGGCTTTCTTTAAGGGTTTTTGGGTGCAAAGGAAAGGCATGCAGAATTTAAGAGACAAGCAAAGTGCATGCATATGTGGGTGTGAGAGGGCTTCAGGAGGGAGCTGCAGTCATCACTTGGGCATTGTAATGTGATGGGGTAGTTGATCCCATCAGCTCCCGTGATGGAAAGAAGCCACCATGCCTGCCCTCAAGCACTGCAGCCTCTTTCTCCATTGCTCTGGGAATGCTCATGACAGGACATGGGTCACCTTGCAAAATGGCCAGTGCCATCCAGCATGGACATTTGGCAGCAGGAAGAAGGTTGTGAAGCCTCTGTGAGAACTGCATGGACTCAGGCCGGTGAGAAGAGGAACTGGGACATGACAATTTGGTGCTGAGCTGGTCCACCTGCCTTGGACCAAGGATAGGTGAGCTGGGATGCAGCCTTGGAAGAGATTTGGGTTTCGTGTAGGGATGCTAAAGGTACAGAGCAGGACAGTTCAGATCCTGTGTAAGGTTGCCAGAGGAGGCAACGCTACTGAGAAAAGGGAAAAGATTCAATTTCTTAAATGAGTTCAGTAAGCTCTGGTTTGCTTTGCCACTGTGGTCCCGGGCTCCCAGCAATGTGGGAATCCCCAGGGCACCAGATGCCGATGAAGGAAGGACAGGAGAAGTCTCACCACCATTATGCAATTCTCCCCAGGCCTCTTCTGTATTTGGCTTGTTCTCGCTGCTATAATTATTCCCAGGGAAAGGAAAAATGTCCTTCTTTAGAACAAACTGTCCCCTTGCAAGACAGCAAAGTCCTGCAGGGCAGGGAATCTGTTGGAGGAGCCAGGTGCTGTTGTGCCTGCAGAGAGGTCGCAGCGCCTCGGGCATGCAAAGGAGATGACTCTGCTACGCATCGGTTCCGGGAACTGCTGAGCATCCCTTCCCCTTCGCTGCTTTCTGAGGGTCGGCGGCAGCGCAGGGTGGAGATAGCGATTTTTTGCTGGAAGTTCAGAGTAAGGTTTTGCAGTGGAAAGATGAAAAGTAAAAATTTCCCTGTGGAATGAATGTCCCAGGAAGAGGCCAGTTGGGAAATGCCTTTGAACTATTTTATTCTGATAGAGTCTAGCTACCACTAGCAGATATACCCTAATATAATAATAGTAGCATCAAAGGAGTATGATAAAACCCAGAAGCAAGTAACTTTCAAGCAGGGGTTGTCCCTCATTTCATTTTATAGGGCCAAACATTTCCAGGGGAAAGCCATCCTTTTTGATTACCCTCACCACAACGAACATCTGCAGTGTTTCCCCTGAAACAGTGGCGAACCCAAACCGTTCTCAAAGGGAAACCACTTCAGGAAATACATTTCCACGCACCTTTAGCTAGAAAGCCCGATGAGCCGACTCAGCTCCATCACGCGCAGCCCCCGGCACTCAAACACACCGCGAGGTCCCAGCGCTGGGTAATTAGGAGAACATACACTGGAATCAAGCCCAGTGAAAGCAAACATGCGCTCCTTAAGTGTATTGTCATCTATTATGGTAAAACTCCCTTTTCTTGTCTCTTGGTCCTTTTTTCCACATTTCCGCTCCCCAGCATTATAGCCTGGAGGCAGGAAGAGGTTGCTGAGGCAGTTGTAGTTTTTTCAGCAAGTTGAAAGAAGACGAGCTGTTATTTTATACATGAAGATGCACAAACTTGCTCTTGCTCAGGAGGAGAAGAGAGGTGGAAGATAAAAGTGGAAATAAACCTTGCCAGCAACTCAGCCACTGTGACAGGAGAAGATTGTCTCAAGTATTTAACAGAAGCAACCAAAGGCAAGACCTAGAGAAAATGGGACCATTGGGCATTTCAGCAATTCGTGGACCTCTAGATCAGGTAGCTGGTAGGACCAGCCATTCTGGAGGGTGGTCGTCTGGTCCACCAGTCCTCTCCTAAGTTACTGGCAGTGCTGACGCACACTTTAAATTATCTGGACATCTGCCGGTAAAACAATCCAAGAGGACTGTGACAAAATCCTCCTTCCCAATCTCCAGGCCAAATGGTGGAGACATTTGGACTGGCGTCTGTTGGCCTCTTCTTCTGCAGGCTGGACGCGAGTGACACGGTCTCTGCTATGAGACATGGAGGACTGCCACAGGCTTCACACTGGACCAGTCTTGGACGCAGTTGTTGTCCAGACTTGGGTCCCTTCCATTGAAATGGACCTCAAGAAATTGGACAGTGTGTCCAAATGGGAAGAAGACTAATGCCTCTAGAGAGCACAAAGCACAAGGAAGGATAAAATGAACTGGGCTAACTTATTTTAGAAGGGACAGGACTAGGAGTTAAGGAAAAGATCAGCTTCCCAGTAGCTAAAGTGTTGTGACATGTAGGACTGAGTGAATGCTCTTGACATCCACTGAGGAAAGGCAGGACAGAAAAAAAAAAAAAAAAAGGAAAAAAGACAGGAAAAGAAAAAGAAGGGTTTAGTTTGGTAGTTAGGAAGCACTAAAGGCTGGGAAAATGCTTGGAACTTTCTGTGAATATTTAAGGCCCTCTCTGGGAGCAGGGATCAGAAATAGGTTTGAAAAAACCTACAAAGGAGGGTCTAAGAATTGGTCCTGCTTCTGAGCAGATGCTACAGACCTTTCTTGCAGCTCTACATATCTCTCGTGGTGAACACTACTATCTTACAAGCTTCTCTTATGGTCACCTGTCCTCACTAAAGTAGGTGCCTTTCCTCCTTCTGCCCCATTTCAATCCCAGCCATATGCAGTTCATGTAAGCCCATGGGGTCGTCTTGTTGGGACATCCTTTAGATCCGTGACAGCAGTTCTGCTCTTAGGATGATGTTGCTCTCCCCAGTCCTTCTCCACTTGCTGGCAAAGCATTTACTGGTATCTCTGCCCCTGCCCACACTTTTAACTTCGGGAGGAGACTTCAAACTTTTCCAGGGCACTTTCAACAGACGCATCCTGTTAGTGACCAAACCTTTCTTTGGTTACTAGTTTTGACTGATCCTGCTGTGGAGTCAAAATTACAGGACAAACTCTGCTGGCTCTCAGCTCACAGAGGAGCATCTCCATCCCCGCAAGAAAGCAGAGTGAACAGATGCCTCTTTTGGGCTGACCAGATGGCTGAGTAGCTGCAAAAGGCATAAGAAAGATCGTAGCCTATGGCAGCTTTCAAGTGGCCAAACTGATCTGGAGTGAGCAACGACTTTCATAAACCCACTTAATGAAAAATACATCCTTGCAGCAGGGTGAAGAGGAGGAGGAATCTCTTTCTCTGAATCTCTTATGCTACAGATATTTCAGCCTTGCAAACATTTTAAAGTGAGACCAGCGTGCAGTTAGCTCTCGCCACTGGAAAATCCACTTTTCTACCCCAGTTTTTTGCTTTCTAGGCAGCTTGCCAATGGGTACGTGGCAGCCAGCTTGCGGGGTGCTGCTCCTAATCACATTAGAGGAAAAGCACTTCCTTGGGACAGAGGCAGACATTGCAAATAAAGGAGAATGTGGGCTGATCTCACTAAGAGAAGTGAGCAAAAATCCCACCCCAAGTTAGATGTGTGAAACTTCTCACTGCAGAAATGGCATCTTTGGTGTCCAAATGCTTATTCGATTGAGTAAAAAGGGGGTCTGGAGACATTCAAAGAGACGATGGATGAATGGGACCTCTGGAAGTCTTGAATCTAACCTCCTGCTCAAAGCAGGACTATCCCCAGTGCTGAATCATGTTGATAAGAGCTTTGTCTGTCCCCGTGTTAAAAAACTCCAAGGGTGGAGAACCCACCAGCTTTCTTTTCCAAGTCTGCTCCACATCCATTGCTCTGTCTTGCTGTTTCTCCCATTAGTTGAGAAGTTCTTGGAGCCTGGAGCTTTTCTGCCTTTGCAGCATTGCTGCAGAGGAGCTCCGGTCTTAGCTGGCTTGTTCGGGGTCTGGTGCTAGCACACAGCATAGCACAGTGTGGATGTTATCAGTGCTTTTGGAGGTTTTGATTCAGTGGCATGTTGTGTCATGAAATAATCCAAAAGGCATTTAAAAATACACATAAACAGAGCTTTGGGATCTCCTAAGTTGTCTGTTTAAATGTCTTCCACATAAAATATTCCTCATTAAAAAAATAATTTCAAGTTGTTTTCTCTGGAAGCTTTTGAATGTAAGCTTTATTTGATGTAAACCAGAATTTTCCGTAGGAAAAATCCAAGCATTTCAATGAAAGATGTCCAGCCATGTCCCATGTCAAATCTCATCTGAATGGTTCACGTGCAATAAAGTGCACGCTCATCTGCAGTGAAATGCATGTGACTGAATTAGCTTTTGCAGAAGAGAAGGGACTGGTTAGCTACCCTGCAATTAAGTTAGCTTCTGTGAAGGACTCTTGACTGTCAGAATGGAGGTGCAGAGTAAAGGTGCTCCCTGGGAAACATCAAATGCTTTTTTGCTGGGCTCCTAATCCAAACAGGACAGGGCTCCTGATGGTGAGTTAGGATTCTTACTACTGAAATGAACGAAGAGGTGCATGAAATGGAAAAGAGAAGATTGTACTTTTTCAGAGAGGAGGGAAGAACCTCTGAAGGTCTGGGCTTGCACAGCTTGCCAGTCAGAAGCGAAGCCACTGGATCAGTCTTATCTGATGTGAGCAGATTTGTCCTACTGCTGCACTTGAAAGGCAGATGGAAAAACCTTAGCCTGGTCACTCCTGTTTTAAATTATGCATCCTCCATCTGCTGACTCGAGCACAGACGTGCTTACAGTAACTGCCGCGCTTCTTAAAATAACCGCCCTGCTGCAATGGCTACTTACGGAGAGGTTTTACACATCCCTGACTTCCCTAGTCCAAGCTCTTTCAGCTTCTGTCTCTTGCTGATGTCCCTGCAGGTGAAGGTTTGATGTCACCTGCAGGAAAGTAAGTGGTACAGGTTTGGCCAGCTCCAGGCACAAGTCAAGCAGGCCAAGATCCCATCATGCCAATGAAAACTGCTCCCTCTTTCAACCCTTTCAGCCCCTTGTTAGGAATTTTACATCCTTTGCTTTGACTGCTCCAAGAGACCTCGTCTGCATGGAGAGTGTCTACACATGACACCTGAAAACCCCCCTGAGGGACCAGAACCAAAGCTTGAGCCCTGGATTGACTTTAATTTTGGAAAGCTCTAACCCCTGGACCACAGCACTCTTTACGACGGGTCTTGGAATCATCAGGAGGCCACTGCAGCCAAGCCTGGTTTCCCACCAGTTCAGAGCAGCCCCAGGTGCAGATGCAAGCATGTTGGCCCAGCAGCTCCCTGGAGCAGAGCCAGGGGTTGGTTAGATGGGGACGGACTCACGCCGCCATGCTCAGGCCACTTCCAGACAGTGCTCGCATCCCTGCCAGACGTGCTCCACCACACTGAACGTGTTGAATTCTTTGCCTCTTTCCTCAGACTCTAAATCAATTCTGTCAGCTCCTTAATTATTTTAATTTTTCTTCATTCTCCAAATCCCTCAAATATATTTTATATATAGGGTACAGGCTTAAAAAAGAAAGCTACCGCTGTGCCCTTGCCTCTGAAATATTACCAGAGAAATGTATGTGTTTCATCTCTGCCTTTCATTTTTCCAGACATTTTTTTGCTTTGAAGAAGCTTGAAACAGTAACAGGCTGATGGCTACACTCCAACTCTATTGATTAACAGTGAGTGGTCAAGCTCTTCAGTGCCTTAGAACATATCCAGAAATGGGGGCAGATGAATTATTGCATTTTCCCACAGAGGGAAGGGGGGGGATAAGACCTACAATAGGGAGTTCAAAAGACCAGACTACCCCATGTCCAAATCCCCATTGGCATGAAGTCCTAATCTGAGGGAGAACCAATGATTATTTTAGTGGCTCAGCACAGCACAGGGCTGAATCATTTACAAATATTGCGACAGTAAATTGTCTCTACTTTAACAAGAGGAGGGCAGAGAAGGAAAGCAAGTGGGAACACTTCCACAGTTTTATGCAAGAGGTCAGGGTTGAGAACAGAAATCTCTTCCCAGACATTGCAGTCCTCACCGATGGTCTCATTAGCAGTGCATTTTAGAAGAAAAGGCAAAGAGTCCTCAAGACAAAGGAAGCATTGCAGGCTGCAAGATTTGGAGAAGTCCAAGGGTTGCAAAGAGGTTGTCCTGATGGACAACGGGACAGAGGCCCCGTATCTGTACCTTTGACTTCCTCACAGGATGATTCCTCTTTACAAACTTGGAAGCTCCTGGAACCACTGGAGCTAGCCACCACCACCACCCTAACAAGACCACAGGGTCATAGCATCATAGGAACATAGGGTAATTCAGGTTGGAAGGGACCTCAGGAGGTCTCTAGTCCAACCTCCTGCTCAAAGTAGGGTCAGCTGTGTGGCTGGACTACGTTGCTCTGGGCTTTATCTAGTCTGGTCTTGAGAATGTCTAAGTTTGGAGATGGCACAAGTTCTCTGGGCAATGTGTTCCACTTTTTGACTGTCCTCATGTGGGAAATGTCTCTCCTCCAATATGTAGTCTTAACTTTTTTGACTCAAAGGAATCACGGGTGGGTATGAATGCAAAGGGAATGCCATCAAAGCTGGACTTTTCAGAGTAGGACAAACTTGGTAATGTTGTACTCTCTCCAAATAAGAGACAGGTTTGGAGTGGGATCACAGTCTATGGATTCCTCCAAACTTGAGGCAAGGAAGAAGAGCAAAGCTTGGATGCAGAGTGGAGACTTCACTCTCAGGTTCCACCACCATGTCCTCCCCCATCCCTCCGTCTCATTCATCATCTGGGAGAGGTGTGAGTTTTCATCGAACATCAGAAAATCCATTTTGCCTTCAAAAAAATTGGGAATATTTTTGAAATAATGACTTCTCCTCGGATGGGAAAGCATTTTCTTCTTCTTACTTGAATTCAGGACTTGTCCCAAGACTGAAGAACAGGTGAAGGCAGATGCCATGATCACAAGGAGAGCAATAGATCACAAGGATGAGTCAGTGAGAAGTCAGAAGAGTTTGCAGCTTTTCTGCTGTACCTGATGTAGTGCTTGGTGCTGGGGAGTGTTTCTGAAATGTCTTTCAACTGAACATCCAAGTGAAGTTTTCACTTGTATGTTAGGTGCTGCAACACCAGCCTCCAAGGCCATCCAGAGCGTTACAAAACTGCCATTTCCAATCCTCATGCAGTTAATAGTGAGTGATGCTTGCTTTTCTGATATATATCATGCAACTCAGATCCTGACAGGATTAATGCACTGTGAAAAGACTCAAGGCCCTCAGTGAGGCAGGGTACTCTTAACAGATCAATTTTATGAGCCCATTTGTGGCCAGTTTTGGAAGAATCGGAAATCATTCAATGAAAAGATGTTTAGTGAAGAAAAATAGTAACAACAACAAAATGCATAAGCAACCGTAGAAAGTAAGCTATGAGAAATTTTTTTCATCTGCAAATATGCTTAAGTCAATAGCTGGATGAGAGGTACTAATAATAACGCACATTTGAAAGCCGTGAAGTCCAAAGGAAAACAAATCTTTGGGTACAATAAACTAAAGGAGGTTACTACGATATATATGCCCAGGCAACTAAAACACTAAGAAAACATAGAAGTAAAGGCACGCTCTTCTTCTTTCTACTTTTATAGAATGAGATTTAACTTCTATTATCTCCATTAAATTCAAGAGAATTTGCCAAGGGGGTTTCATCTGTTCTGCAGAGAACTAAACTACTGTTTCAAGGTATGATGTTTCCTAAAGCCTTTTTGCAGTAGGAACAACGTACCTTCTTGGAGAGTGGGGATCTGAGCATCGCTGTGACAGAGAGCGATTCAGTCTTGCAAACTGTTCTGACCCCTGTCTCACCTTGTTCCACCTCAATTCTGTATTTGCACGTTATCTTTTTTTTTCTGCACATTTGAATTTAATAACTATTATTTTAAGAATTGTGAAAGGACTGTCTATTGAATAGCTGTAGTTTAAGTAGCTTTCCTAGTAGCAAAACAGTTTAATTTTGTTAATATTGATAGCTATAGAAATCAATACCTGCCATAGCTCTACATCATCCGTTTTGATTCTACACTCCTCAGGAGGGCATCTGCTTGTTTCCCACATGTACTGATATCACAATGAGATCAGGAACTTAAATATATAAATACCCAGGTGCAGGGTAACTCTCCTCTCTTCACTTCCGTCCATCGATTTCAACATGAGTTGCGCAAACCCCTGTGAAGCCCTTGGGAATTCCTCATGATAGACCTAGGACTCAGATCATATTAAAACAGATTAAGGGGAAGCAGTAAGTAACAATAAACTATGGCCGTACAACTTTAACATCAGCAGTCGAGAAGCATCCCAGAGTACAATTTCATTGATTTTAGTGGAATTATGTCATGCATTAATTTGAGCCAGAAACACGATATATATTTCAGTGCTCCTGAAAACCCTTTTGGAATTTATTCTCCAGTGGAGGTTCCATTAAAATAAAAAGATGCCAATTTTAACCATTGATCAGAATATATTGTAACACATCTGAGCAGAGAGATTACAGAAGACCTCATAGAAGACTGATCTTTTGATATGTGGCAGAAAGATTGCTGGAAACAAGGGAACAATTGAAGAGTTATTTGCTGAGAGCACCCAGGAGCATTAAAATCACTGCATTATGGCAGGCTTGGACTGTTGCTGTGCCCTTTATATACAGCTGAGAGAGACTTGCGAAAGAAGCTCCTCTCAAGAAATAGATACAATATTTTTGCAGCCGGTGACAAGAGAGCTTTGACAAATTTTAGATCAGCTCACTTGGAGGGAACAAAGGCTGCCGAAGTGAGTCAAGTTCACTCTTCAGTAGTCATGACAACACTTTCAAGAACTCACAGTTTAGGGAAGAAGTAAGAGAAATAAATACTGATTGGCGACACAAAATGATCCATTATTGCTTGTGCGTTATCTCTAACCATCTGGACAGCTCTGAAGTTAAGAAACCAATGCTTGGTGGCGTCCCAGAGGCCGGGCAAGATGCGGTATATCACAACCGATGTCAAAGCTCAGGCAAAGGTATCATCGCTGTGCTGCAGGCAGTGCAGAAGGTCCTGTGGTCGGAGCCCAGGATGGTACAGACTCATCATACATGTCCTTGGAAAGCAGTGGAAGAAGTTAGGACCAGGTCCCTCCAGCTCTTCACTTGGGCCTTTTTGGGAGACATTGTGGCTCCCAGGACTGCATCGGAGGAACAAAATGGCCATCGTGAGATGCCTCGGGGTAAAGTCCAGGGCGTAGATTTAAACTGCTGCAGGAGGTGGCTTAAGCAGAGCAGTCAGACTTCGCACTGAAGAAGATGAGGAATGCCCAGCATGCTCCATCCTGCTCGCCCCTTGTCTGGCCATGGCATGGTTACAAACAGCCGGAAGACAGGAATATCATAAATGGCTGCAACTGCTTGCTAAATGGAAGTATATCTTTGCAAGTGTTTGCCTTGCAAGTCACAGCTGCTCTTTGAAAGTCTATTTCACTTCTTTCCATTCCCCCAGGAACTTTGCTAGCACTTTATTAGGTTTCTTCTTTTTTATTTTTTTTTCTTCTTCATCTTTTTGGATGTAATAGCTGCCCTCCAGCTATATCTCTTCTTTGCTTCTCATCCAGACAGCTTCTGCCACTGCTAATACCCATCTGGACTACGGGAAAACAGAACCCTCACTGAACAGTAATGGGCCAGTGGAAGCTTCAGAGTCTCCACGGCAGGGGAAAAAGGGCTTCGGATTGAGAGCTGCTGTGCCCAGGCTCCCTTTGCAATCCCCAGGTGGGCGCAACAGGGCAAGAGACAGACTAATGTCCCCTGTGCTCTCCTGGAAATGTGTCTTATCTCAGCGAGAGGGGCAGGCACAGTAAAGCCATTATTCTCTTCTGGCCAGTTTCATTAAAGAAGAAAAAAGAGTGACAAGTGGGGATTGCTGGGGACCACAGTGCAGCAATGACCTGCTCCTTAGGAGTGGAGCTGAAGGCATCCGTATCTGTTCCCAGAGCCTCCTGAGAGCCTCCTCAGATGGCAAGGTTCAAAGAGACCTGGAGGCTGAGCCCTGTTCCACAGAGGTAAGAGATTTCATCCCTCATGAACAAGATTCATCTGGTAGATGAAAATACAGACATCTAGTAAGTGATTGAGCACATCCTGGGAGAGCTTGAGTTGTTTGCCCATGCAGGTGTGTAGGGTACCACCACATCTGCAATGGGCTTGCAGATGTGACACTACCTCTGGGAGGGTGGCAAAGGGAAAGCAGGAGAGTTACCCTAGAGCATCTCAAGTGCTGCTTCTTCCTGCACAGTTGCACAGCCCCGGGACTGGCTGCTCAGCCTACGAGCATGGGTACCCACATCTTCTGTCCCTGGTCTCCTGCCAGGCCAGCACTGCACATCTGTCCATGCCAATCCACTGTCACGTGCCTTTGCATTTACTCCAAAAAGCCGTACTGGGCTCCTGAATTTTGGGAGTAGAGTGGACTGCCAACCCATACAGGTAAATGCTTCCTTTACCTGCCTGCCAGCCTCCCTCTCACGTCTTCTGGCAGCTCAGAGACCCAAAGCTGACCCAAACCCCCAAACTCTGGAATAGGTCACAGGCATAACACCACCACTTTGGTTTCCACACAAACTTCTCATCTCCTCTGCCCTGCCTCAGTGCAGCACTGAAATCTCCTTTCCTTGCACTGGAAACTCTCCAGATGTAACTCCAATTTCTATAGACATACATTGTATTTACTGTTATATTGATCTAGAACATGATATTTCCACTAATTCTAAAATATTTACTAGAACTGGCAAGCAAACAAAACCCACCTCTCCTGAGGAGTTAAGTTGGCTGTGCATGGAGGTAACTTTCATCACCACGTCAAGAACTAAGGGGAAGATTATTGCCTTCAGCTGTGCAGGAATCTGCAATTTCAACAAGGAGTTTTGCTCCAGATAGGATCAACTTTCCAAACTTACCCATGAAGAAAAATGCAAGTTTTCCATCAGACCAATGAAAAATTCTTCCACTTCACTCAAATGAAAGGTTTCATTTCAATTTCAGTCTTTTTATAATTTACTCTTTATCATCTAGAAAGAAAACACAGTAAGAGCACTGGTTTGCAGTTCTGTAGGGTTTAACATAGTAATATGCAGCAATAAGAAAATAGCCTATTAAAGGAAAAGCATCCTATTAAAGGAAAGGCATAGTTATAGGCATTATAATGGCTCTATTGACACCATAAAGGTCAAACACCTTCAGAACCACGTTGTTTTCCAAGAAGTGGTGATTAATGGCTATTATGAGCACCACCAGAGAGTATGGCCATATCATACAGGGAGAGAAGGAGGGGGAGAGCATGTGAGTTTTAGGGCTAGTGCAGTCACAAGCACTCTCTGGGTAGCCTTCGGGTTCATCATCCCATCCACCAGCATTTGGAAGGTCTCCTAATGAGTCAAGCTTTCAGCAGGTCATCCTGAGGTATTGCAGCTGCAAATGCTTAAAGTTGAGTCACTTTGTCATCGTGAAAAGCTTTCACCAAGTGCCCCTGGAGTACCGAGAGGCTGGTGGGATGGTCTGACCCGCTCTCCACTGGCAGCACAGCCCTGACCTCCAGTGACCATCAGAGGCACCTCAGCAGTGAGCTCACAAGTAGGCGTCAACGTGTAGACCCCCCTAAATGGCGTTTTTTTCAGCTTGAGGTATCTCCCACTCATTCACATCTTGGCAAACCTGAGAAAGAGATGGGCTTAAGTCCTGTGGAGCAATTACCCAGAGGCCAGCTTCACCAGCTTTCCTGTTCTATAATCCAATGTAAAATACAATTAAAAGAGTGACTAGGAGATGGTTTCCATCCAGGGATACCCATCCTTGTGTTTTTCTACCTAAATTCTCTGTCCTTTGAGCCCTCCTATGCCTTTGCTGCAGAATGATGAGGTGGAGGTTTGGTTTGCACCATGTCAAAACCCTGCAGAATGGAGTCACACAAAGCCAAGCCCCATGCATGTAACTCCCATGTGTGGGTCTCGCTCGGTGTGTTTAACAGTACCTAAAATATTTGCACCTAGAGCAAGTGGTGAACAGGAAAACTTGACCTTTTTAGCCACAACTGCTCATTATTTCATCTGTCTTCATCAAATCCTCTTGCCCAGCAGTTCTGGCCTCCAGCCTCGGATATCTCCAATGCTTTTGGATACCATTTTTTTCTAGAAAAATAACATAACAGTGAGGCTATGGGAACTTGTTGTGGGGCAACTTCCGTGTTTCAGAAACCATCACCCATCCACAGACTGCGGATTGGAAACTAGCTCTTTAAAGAAAATACTCACAGTCCTTGAAATCCCTCCCCGCGCCCAGGGCTTTGCAAACCTCCACTTACTTTTGGCATCAGTCTCCAGATTGTGTCACTCGCCGGCTTAGTTAAGAAGCTGATTTGAATATTGTTTTATCACACTGTGCTTTGCAGACAGCATTGAGTCAGCTTAAAACCAGCGCAGTGTCTACTGGCTCCCAGTTAATTATAGTTATAAAACATAATTTACTCCAGTGAAAGGGAAATACTTTGAATCCGGAGGGCTTTTTGCTGCAGACGCCAGTTCCTGTGAAGGGTTTTGTTTTCCCCCGTTATCACACGGGGCATGGTGCTAGAAAGTGAGTTTTCTGACTGTGGGATTACAAATCATTGAAGACCGTGTCCAGACTACCCCCAGTGCATGGCGATCACAGCGAGGATGTTTTGCAGACAATTTTTTCCAAAGAGCATTAATACAGCCCTTGGGAAAGAAAGAAAGAAACTGCACCCTTAGTAAATAACAGCCTGTCTCTTGCTTGGGATTTCTTTGGGGAGCACCAAGCTCCCCGGGTACCCACCCTCCCTTCAGCAGGGTCTGGCTTGGTCCCTAGAGGAGTCCATCCCCTGTGTTGGTGTTTCCTCCCATTTCAGCTCTTCGGGCAGCAGACTAGTCACAGTGCTAATGCCCTAATTGAGAATTTGTTTTCCCAAAGGCCAGACACTTGCAGTGTGCCCCCTCAAACCACTCACAATGCAAGGAGCTGCATCCTGGTTGTTGGCCCTGCCTCAGCATCGCAGGAAAAGTCATATCTCCATCGTAGGGACTGGATCGCCTCATTAAACCCATCTACTAAATCTATCTCATTAAATAAGTCCATCTCATTAAAACACCTGATGGGACAAGAGGTGAAGGCAGAGACGAGGGGAGATGGGGGCCCTCCTCACTGTAGATGTAGCTCTTGGGCACATCCCAAGTAACTCAGTTATTCTGGGAGCATTTGCATGTGTGAGAGTCTCTCTCTCATTGTCCAGGAGGGGATTTCTGGCCAGAAACCAGGTCTGAGGTTTACACAAGAGGTTCAGGGTTGCACGGCTCAGCATTTTCTTACCAAGAGGTTGCCTTGGACGAGTGCCCAGATACAGAGAAGCAGCCGGGGAAGGAGCGTGGCTGAGGACATACGGTGGAGCTGCAGCAACAGCAACCCACCCTCTTCGTCAAGCTGTCATGAGTGTTTAAAATAGGTGGGAGAAGAGCGGGCACAAGCTGGAATATGTTGGGAGGGTCCAGTGGGAACAGCTATTGCTGATGAGCTCTGGTAGGGCTAACCTTGGAGGGGGAAATTTGTTCCCAGCGGTGTTTGAGACAAATGGGAAGGGCAAGAGCAAGGTGGATAGAATAGCACATAACTAAATCCCCTGCCTTCACCTCTTTCCTTGCTCCTCACTACTGAACGAAAAAGCATCTCATCCACCTGTTTTTTAGCAGATCTGGCACGAAATTTAGGTGCTCTCAGGTTTCTTCCCACCAGAGTACCCCCAAAGCAGTGGGGAGGGAGGCAAGTGGAGGATATGCTTTAATTTGTCTGGCCAGATGCTCTCCTTGACATCGTGATGGTGAACTTGATCCTATGTAGACATTTCTCCAGGTTCCCTCCCTAGTTTTGCTCCAGCACTGATGCAGGGGCAATGAGAGGGAAAGCAGCTCTCCTGGGTCTATCTGATAGATGGACACTGGGTAGAAATTAAAGG
The DNA here is from genome assembly GCF_034638445.1 of Ciconia boyciana. NCBI lineage: Eukaryota > Metazoa > Chordata > Aves > Ciconiiformes > Ciconiidae > Ciconia > Ciconia boyciana. Next base: position 3,192,696 of record NC_132938.1, on the reverse strand, counting down.
CCGGTCTGAACTCCCAGCCTCCTGTTTCCCTCCCTTCAAGCACTGTCTGTGCTGAAGAATGGAGGTGACACGTCTTGGCCAGATCCGAAGGAGGGCATGGAGGATGCTTGGTGAGTCTGATGTCCTGATACAGCTGTGTATGCCTTGCTCCTGCCTCCAGATCCCCTCCTCCCCTCCTCAAGATTAGGTTATTAATGATATGGAAAGGAAATACTCAGCTATATATACCATCAGAGGGTGTGCAATACAACTGCCCAAAACTGACATCTCTCAAGAGTCAGACTCCCTGGGGAAACTGAGGCACTGGGTGCACTGGGGATGTGACCCCAAATCTCAGCAAACCCTTAGAAGGTCCCAAAGAGAAACCAGCACTTGTGGCTCCAGCAAGCACTGCCAGCCAGGCACCCTCCTTTAGGTTTTAGTTTAGTGCTAACCAACCAGAAATATGGTCCTCTTGTTTCTCACTGACACATGGCCGAGCCCCACAGCATCCCTCAGAGGAGACATCCTGTATCAGCACTGTCAGCAGGTCCCCTGGGTGTCTCTGGTCAGCCTCCCTGGGGACATGAGCAGCAGGACCAGCAGGGAAATAAAAGCACTTGGAAGAGCAATGCCCATCACATTTGGTATTTTATCAAGCTTCCGCTCCTCTTTTTTAATGTACTATTAAGAGATGGGAAGCATTGCTCCAGATTTGGGCAGAAAGGACCCCAAAGGGAAAGAAAAGTCACCCACAAGCCTTGGAGGCACAGGCAGATACATGCAGAAACAAACCAGGGAAAAAACAAAAATGCCCTTAAAATGTTGTTTTGTTTCTCTTGCAGTTGCTTATTTTACTGCAGGGGAATTTGAAGTTCTCCATTTCCTGGGTGTGTTACAGGAGCAGCAGAGTTGAGATACAAGCTTTTAATGAAGTTTATGTCAATTTGGGTATGTTTATATTTAGCAAAACAGATTTAGGAGTACTAATAAAGCAGCAGATGAGGCGTAGAGAAGAGCTGGTGCAGTTTTCCACCACTGTTATTTTTTAGCTTCCTCCCACCATTCCCAATGAAAAGAGCCTGTTTCTGTTGCCAGTTTCCCTTCAAAACAAGTGCTTTTGAAAACCCATTTATCCCTAAGTGCTGCTGAAGCATCTCACCAAGTTGCCATTCAGTTGCACCACATCTCCTTTCTTCTATGAGCATCTGGGGGCAGTTCAGCCCATATTTGCTTTCCCTTAAAGCAAATTAAATTTTCCCAACTCCGCTGACCGATCTTTGTTCACTAACATGGGAGCATTGAGGCAGGCCGAAGCAAGGCCAGGCTTTTTGTCATTTATAGTCAGCCTGAAGCTGAAGCAGCCTTTTCCTTTGGAAGAAAGGTGAGAGTTGGTGCAGCCACCCAGATGTGCCAGGCTCGGATGCAGAGGTCTGCACCGTGGATGCCGAGGATGCCTCAGCCCTGGGGATGTGGGTGGAGGAGGAGGCAGAGCTGGCACTGCCCAGTGATGGGTGGTGACCGATGCTGTGCTTGTGGCTAAGAGGAGAAGAGCAGGGGCCACCAACAGAGACCTGTGACCATCGTCCCTTCTGATGCACTGCCTTTTACCTGAGGGAGCAGCAGGTCCATCTTTGAAGACCATGGTGGAATGATACACAGAGAAGCAGGGAAATTTGTGGGTGCCAAGTGAGGACAAAGACTGTGATGGGTCTCCAGGTCCTCATCCATTGCTTGGGAAGGCTGGCTAATTAACCATGACTATTAACCTAAGAGCAGACATGCGGTGCATTGCCCCCTGTCCGTCCGCACACCGCTGTGACCTGGCTGCATGGTGCTGACAAGTGCTTTGATTTTGTGTGCTTGGAAGGGGAGGGACGAAGGAGGAATGAAGTGAGACACCCCACAACCTGCAATGACCTGAGGGCTGAGCCAGAGCTGTCCATCTGCATCCCAGAAACACCACTGAGGGGGTCAGAGGGAAGTCGTGGGGATGATGGGTTTCATCCTGCCTCTTATTCTCAGCCAGCCAAGGCCTCCACAGCCACGCTTGGGTCTACCTGGACATACCCCTACGGATGGGGAAAACCGACTCAGCAAGCGACTCAGCAAGTCCTCGGAAGAAGATGCTTGGGAGCCCCACCTCTCCTGACACCCTGCTGCAACCTCTTTAAAATATTTTCTGCTCACCCCAGGAGTGTTTATATTAAGAAATGTGCCAGATTTGGGTCTTGTCGGCATTATGCATTGCTATGGCAGTAACCTCCAATGCAACCCAGCAGCGTCCGCTCAGGATATTCCCTACCAGATCTGAGTCACAGAGCCACCAAGCCCTGCCTCGGCAGATCCCACCCATGATGGGGTTTCCAAGGAGGGGAGGGTGGTCCCAGGCCTCATTTTGAGCACACCTGTCCTTATCAGAAAAGAGCAGAAATCCTTTGCACACGCAGGGGAGTTCACACCGAACATAGCTGCCAGTTGCATGCATGAACCCAATGAGATTTACAGGCTTATGACTGTGTCGGCTCAATGACTGATGCTCTCTGGGCTGCATCCAGCCTGAGACATTTATCCAGCCCTGTTGGTTCCCTCCCTGCCCCTGGGGTCCCTCATTGTGATCAAGAAACTGCTCAATTTGGTGAAGAAGAGCAGTCTTCGATACCAGAGATTTCTATATTCATCAGAGATCAACATGAAATGGAAGGTAATGCAAATTATTACAAGTTACTAGGCAAAGTGTGCTACAGAAATACCAAGAAATTTTCCTGTTTATGCCACCTTCATGCTTGGCATTTCTTTAACAAAAGGGATAGGGTCTAAATTTAGGACTGGCATGATCAAAGCTTAGGGTTGAAACGGGGCTTCCCCACAACCGCACAGCCCTCCCAAAAAAACCTAAACAACACGGTTCAGGTGGCAATAATAAAACAGAAAAACCCCACACTGTTCCCCGTCTGCATCATGGCAAGGCCAAATTCCTGCCAGGTGGATAGACAGCCAACAGACGGGGGTCTCACTTCTTGTCTGCATGATTTAACGGGCAGCAGACACACTGCATGAGAAAACCACAGCCACTTTCCTTCAACTCAGTCTGGGCCTCAAGTTTTCCTCAGGGAGCCCATTCCTACGACACTAAGAGAGTCCTGAAAAACATGAAAAACCCCATATATTGGCAAGCACTCATGATATTTATTTTTTTTTTTACAGGAAACAACCATCTGTTTTACCAACATCCACCAGCGCTTTAATGCACACCAGGGAGAAAGCTTGCAGGAGCTGTATGTTAGTAAATCAACACCAGCGAGCTCAGCGTTGTATCCAGATTTTGGCTGCAAGGCTCTGACACCAGGAGCAAGGAAATGCGATCCACCGAGATCCATTAATTAGGCAGGCATGCTGATCAGGGAGTTTTGTTTCTGGCAGGGCTTTGGGTCATGCCATAGCTGTTGAGGGCATCTGAGACCATCTCCTCCCAGGGAGGACTTCAAAGACCCAAAGTGGCCCATTAATGGTTTTTACCTGGTCACCTCCTCTTTGCCTCTTTTCCTCCAGCTCATCTGGGATGAACCAATGGTCCAGCTGGATCAGTCACTCTGATGGGGCTGTCAGACATCCAGGTACCACCATGAGCATCTTCAGGGCATCTTCCTTGCCATGGACATAGACTCATGGCGTATGCAGGCATCCCGGTTTCTGACCAGTGTTTCCCTGGGGAGGAAGGGGCAGCCCAAAGGAGTCAGGTGGAGCTGGGTGGGCATCTGGAGGGGAGATCTTGGAATTGGAGGGGGGTGTGTGTGTGTCACTTAATCAAAGATATCTTTGGAGGAAATGGGCTTTTCCAGACCACCGGCACTCAAATGCAGTCTCGGGCACCTGAGTGATCCCGTTGTGTGTGGTGACACAGGGATGGGAAACCAAAAGCCTCTCAGGACTGATGGATTCACAGCATTTTTACTAAATGCTGAACTTCACTTGAATTGTCAGCTGCAGCTTCTTTTCAACCTGAAATGAATCTAAATATCCCTAACTTAAGGTGCTGGAGGAGGAGGACATTTCTGGGAAAAAAGTGTTCAGTCCAGGAACCAGCTGTGACTGCTAAATTAGGAGATTTAGACACAAGGGAAAAAAAGCAAAAAGACTGACTGAAAAGCTAAAAATACAGCCCGAAACATGGAGTCTGCCTAGGAGCTGCATTTTCACCCTTCTTTACTGTGGGCCCATCCAACCCAAGGAAGAAGGGCACTGCAAGCACAGACCAGACCCACAATATTAATACCTACATAAAAGATGTAAGACAGCAGGAGATAAGCCAGCCCAAAGCTCGCCCCTTAGGTGTCACACCCGAGCTTTTGCAAAATTACGAGCATGAGCAAGCCATATCTGGGATAACGTGTGAATAGAAAATGCAAGAAGGGCTGAGAACAGCCGCCAGCTCCTGCTGTCTCACGGCTGCCCAGGGCCAGCCCTTGTGCCTGCAAAATTAAAAGGGGCTGCTTGAGGTACCCCAAGAAAATGTTATCCTTGCCCTAGGGCAAATACCAGAGGCACAGAAGTTGCTGCTCAAAAAGGAGATGTTTTCCTGTTTTTCTGTTGGTCGTCAGCCTCAGCACAAGTTGATTACCTCACTAATTGCTGACCAGATATCAATGTGATGCATGACCAAAATGCATAAGGGCTTCTTCAGCTGAGGGCTGGAGACCTCCCACCTGGTGCCCTTTGCCAGCCAGTTGTGGTGGTCCAGAAGGGAAGTAGCTGGGGGAACTGGTGAGTGTATTGACCAGGGGATGCTGCAGATTACTGCATCCAGCTCCTGATGTGTCAGTGAGTCTTGTTAATCCAAGTTTACATTTTAAAGAGAGAATAGGAACTTCCAGGCAAGAGGATTTATACACAAGGACTTAACAGCTAAATTTATTCATGGCTAAACTGAGGAGCCCAGAGTTATTAAAGCATGAAATTGTGCCAGTCAATTAAAGCGTCAATCATAGCCAGCCTCATTTAGGAGAGCTGCTTTAATCCCAAGAAAGGAACATTTTTTTTGGCCTAGTGAGAGAGCACATTGACTTGAAGTCGGTTTTAGTGAAATAGCTGTTCCTCAGTTACTGTTCAAAGATTTGCCAATTTTTATTATTATTATTATTATTATTTTCTGCTGTGTTCCTTCCAAGGTGACTTGTGGTATGCTCAAGTAGAGACACAGATGCAGTTTGAGCTGGAGATGGAATAACTCTAGTGGGCTACACAGCAAACAAACAAAAAACCCCCAAACTAGAAAACTGATCAAAGAGACATTTAAACTGGCAAATATCAGCGTTCTGGGACATCTTTTGCTTTTAAGCATATAACGGATTCTTCTTTTGTTTTTAAAACTCAGCAATTAGATTATTCTGCTTGTCACTTTGTTGTTGCACACCGGGTAACGAGCTCCGTTTGTGACACAACAACTTCATGCAACATGTGTTTGTTTTATTTGCTTTTAAAGCCTTTTTTTCCCTCTGGGCTGAAATCCCAGAATGCTTACTGCACTAATGGTATGTTTTTAACAAATGATGACTGTCCTTTGGCCCTAGGTATAGCACAACTATATAGAGCAAGTCACATGATCGTAATGAATGTATAGTCAGGAGAAACATCTCCAGAGGTGGTTTACCTGGAGATGAATGTAAGCCTAGGTGCCAAATATGATCTTTTATTCCTTCTCCACCAAAGTTTATGAAACAGAGGCAAAACAGTCTCGGGGTTGGAGGGGAAACAGGAGCTCAGGGAGTCCAAAGACTTGGCCAGGCTTGCACTGTAAGTCGTAGGTGGAGCTTGGTAGAGAGCCCAGGTGTCCTGCCAACTCATTTGTACGCTTCATTCCCATTGATGACTAGCAGCAGGTATTTCACTTGAGCTAGAGGTGTTTTGGAGGTGGGAGCAGCTTTGGGTATGCTTTCCAGCAGCGAAGTAGTGGTGTGAGAGTTAGCAAGGTTGGTGGGAGGAGGAGGTGGCGTCTGACCTGCCTTTGCACTGTTCCCCTTCCTGCAGAAGGGCCCTTCCAGTGCCAGTTCTGGCTGTGACAGGAGCCAAGGGAAATATTTTTGGGTGATTTAAGAATGAAACTCAGGCTGCAAGGCAGCTCTGAACCCCTCTCTGACTGCAGTGGATCACACAAGCTTTGTGGTTATTCCTGCACCAGCACAGCTTCCCATGGTGAAAGCCCTGGGTGCACCCTTATCATGTCGTAGGAGTGAGGTTGCTCCCTGCAGGACAGGCTGGCTTATAATTTAAACTTTGGAGCTTTAAACTTTAGTTGCCAGGAGAGGGGAACCTCAATCCACCCCACTCCTACCAGTTTCATGCCAGTGCCAGCAGTAGATGCCCAGAGCCTGAAGAAGGATCACAGGTCATCAGGAGAGCACCTGAAGAGCAGGAAAGGAATTCCAGTCGCTCCAGCCAGTAAGTCAGCTTCATCGGGGGCCCAACTTAGGCGCCTCTATGCAAACACACGTAGCAAGGGGAATAAACAAGAGGGGTTAGAGACTGTCGTGGTTTAGCCCCAGCCAGCAACTAAGCACCACGCAGCCGCTCGCTCACTCCCCCCTGGTGGGATGGGGGAGAGAATCGGAAGAGCAAAAGTAAGAAAACTCGAGGGTTGAGATAAAGACAGTTTAATAGGGAAAGCAAAAGCCGCGCACACAAGCAAAGCAAAGCAAGGAATTCCTTCACTACTTCCCATGGGCAGGCAGGTGTTCAGCCATCTCCAGGAAAGCAGGGCTCCATCACGCGTAATGGTTACTTGGGAAGACAAACGCCATCACTCCAAATGTCCCCCCTTCCTTCTTCTTCCCCAGCTTTATATACTGAGCATGATGTCATGTGGTATGGAATAGCCCTTTGGTCAGTTTGGATCAACTGTCCTGGCTGTGTCCCCTCCCAGCTTCGTCTGCACCTGTCAGAGCATGGGAAGCTGAAAAGTCCTTGGCTAGTGCAGCAACAACTAAAACATCTCTGTATTATCAACACTGTTTTCAGCACAAATCCAAAACATAGCCCCACACCAGCCACTACAAAGAAAATTAACTCAATCTCAGCTGAAACCAGGACAGTATCCACCCCTTATTCCATACCATTTACGTCATGCTCAGGTCTCACACTATCCAATACATTCTCATTACCCACCATCACCCTTCCCATCCTTTGATATAATACACACATATCATTCCCTTAGTCTATGGACCACCCCTACAAAATATTTGTAAAATGTCCATAAATGTCCACAAAATGTCCACTGAGTTCATTTAGTCCATGACTTTGGGCTTCATCTCTTATGGTTGTTACTCAGGACAGGAGAGGTGGTGTGTTTCTTGGAGTTATTGGGCACCAAAGCCAGCTCAGGTCAGGTCACTGCTGCACTTGCACTGCTTCTTGTAAGGCTTCTCCTCCATTGGTTCAGGTGGTTCCGGCTGTAGTAATTCCTATAACATGCAACTCAAATCATGGGTTACAACAATTTAAAGGTATATCCATTACAATCTCCACCCCTGGTCCCTTTGGACCAGACCATCAGGTTTAACATTGCAATGAACTCCTCCCCTTGCCCCTGCTCCAGCTTGGACTTATCCACAGAATGTAGTACCTTCAGAAGTAAACTTGCTCCAGCATGACCTCATGCACAGCCACTGATGCTTCAAGGTGTACCTGCTGCAGCATGGACTTTATCCACAGCCACAGATGCTTCGAGGTGCACCTTATCCAGCATGGACTTATCCTTGGGCCACAATCCCTTCAGAGGTATACCTGCTGTGGCACAGACATAACCGTGGCCACAGACATTTCAAGATATACCTGCTCTGGCATGGGCTTATCCATAGGCACAGACGCTTCGGGGTGTCCTGCTCCCACATGGATTCATCCACAGGTCACAGTCCCTTTGACTCGAGTTCACACCGGAGTTCCAGCCTGTCCAGTACAGCAGCACAGAAACAGCAGCGATGTCCTGGCCATCTGCCAGCCCAGGCGCAAGGCCATTGCTGTTATCAAAATGTTCCCAGGCACAGCACAGTAAGATGATCAGCAGTACAGCAGCACGGCAAGCAGTGAAAGCAAAAAGCAGCCACTAACGAGCCCTAGACTCTAACATACAGTAAGGCAAGCAAGCCTATGGCAAGCACAGAAGCTCAACTAATAGCTAAACAGCAATAACAGCTATAAATTCTATCTGGCACATTCCAATCAAATCTGTCATTATCTCAAACCCTTCGTGCCCCACGTTGGGCGCCAAAAAGGACTGTCGTGGTTTAGCCCCAGCCGGCAGCTAAGCACCACACAGCCGCTCGCTCACTCCCCCCTGGTGGGATGGGGGAGAGAATCGGAAGAGCAAAAGTAAGAAAACTCGAGGGTTGAGATAAAGACAGTTTAATAGGAAAGCAAAAGCCGCGCACACAAAGGTGCCAAAGCAAGGAATTCCTTCACTACTTCCCATGGGCAGGCAGGTGTTCAGCCATCTCCAGGAAAGCAGGGCTCCATCACGCGTAATGGTTACTTGGGAAGACAAACGCCATCACTCCAAATGTCCCCCCTTCCTTCTTCTTCCCCAGCTTTATATACTGAGCATGATGTCATGTGGTATGGAATAGCCCTTTGGTCAGTTTGGATCAACTATCCTGGCTGTGTCCCCTCCCAGCTTCGTCTGCACCTGGCAGAGCATGGGAAGCTGAAAAGTCCTTGGCTAGTGCAGCAACAACTAAAACATCTCTGTATTATCAACACTGTTTTCAGCACAAATCCAAAACATAGCCCCACACCAGCCACTACAAAGAAAATTAACTCAATCTCAGCTGAAACCAGGACAGAGACGTGCACATGCCTGCAGGGCATCACGGAGACGTGGTGGGATGGCTCCTATGACTGGAGTGTTGGAATGGAAGGATGCAGGCTCTTTAGGAAGGACAGGCAGGGGAGACGAGGAAGGGGTGTCACCCTCTATGTCAATGACCAACTGGAGTGCGTGGAGCTCCGTCTGAGGATGGATGAGGAGCCGACCAAGAGCTTATGGGTCAGGATTAAAGGGAGGACAGGGACAGGTGACATTATAGTGGGGGTCTGCTACAGGTCAGCCGACCAGGAAGACTGAGTGGATGAGGCCCTCCGTAGCCAGATAGGAGCAGACTCACGTTCACAAGCCCTGGTCCTCATGGGGGACTTCAACCACCCCGATATCTGTTAGAGAGACAACACAGCAGGGCATAAGCAATCCTGGAGGTTCCTGAAATGCGTTGATGATAACTTCCTTCTCCAAGTGATAGAGGAGCCAATGAGGAGAGGTGCTATTCTGGACCTTGCTCTCACCAACAAGGAGGGGCTGGTGGGGAATGTGAAGTTCAAGGGCAGCCTTGGCTGCAGTGACCATGAAAGGGTGGAGTTCAGGTTTCTTAGGGCACCGAGGAGGGTGCACAGCAAGCACCCTACCCTGGCCTTCAGGAGAGCAGACTTTGGCCTCTTCAGGGATCTGCTTGGTAGAGTACCATGGGATAAAGCCCTGGAGGGAAGAGGGGCCCAAGAAGGCTGGTTAATATTCAAGGATCACCTCCTCCAAGCTCAGGAGCGATGCATCCCAACAAAGAGGAAGTCAGGCAAAAACGCCAGGAGGCCTGCATGGATGAACAAGGAGCTCCTGGACAAACTCAAACACAAAAAGGAAGCCTACAGAGGGTGGAAGCAAAGACAGGTAGCCTGGGAGGAATACAGAGAAATTGTCCGAGTAGCCAGGGATCAGGTTAGGAAAGCTAAAGCCCTGATAGAATTAAGTCTGGACAGGGACATCAAGAACAACAAGAAAAGCTTCTGTAGGAACGTTGGTGATAAAAGGAAGACTAGGGAAAATGTGGGCCCTCTCTGGAAGGAAACAGGAGACCTGGTTACCTGGGATATGGAGAAGGCTGAGGTACTCAATGACTTTTTTGCCTCGGTCTTCACCAGTAAGTGCTCAAGCCACACTGCCCAAGTGGCAGAAGGCAAAGGCAGAGACTAGGAGAATGAAAAATCGCCCACTGTAGGAGAAGGTCAGGTTTGAGACCATCTAAGGAACCTGAAGGTGCCCAAGTCCATGGAAACTGATGAGATGCATCCACAGGTACTGAGGGAACTGGCAGATGAAGTTGCTAAGCCACCATCCATCATATTTGAGAGGTCGTGGCAGTCTGGTGAAGTTCCCACCGACTGGAAAAGGGGAAATGTAACCCCCATTTTTAAAAAGGGAAAAAAGGAAGACCCAGGGAACTACAGGCCAGTCAGTCTCACGTCTTTGCCTGGCAAGATCATGGAGAAGATCCTCCTGGAAACTATGCTAAGGCACATGGAAAATAAGGAGGTGATTGGTGACAGCCAACATGGCTTCACTAAGGGCAAACTGTGCCTGACAAACTTGGTGGCCTTCTACGACAAGGTTACAGCATTGGTGGATAAGGGAAGAGCAACTGACATCATCTACCTGGACTTGTGCAAAGCATTTGACACTGTCCCGCACAACATCCTTGTCTCTAAATTGGAGAGACATGGATTTGACAGATGAACCACTTGGTGGATAAGGAATTGGCTGGATGGTCACACTCAAAGAGTTGTGGTCAACAGTTCGGTGTCCAAGTAGAGACTAGTGACGAGTGGCATTCCTCAGGGATCTGTGTTGCGACCAGCGCTGTTTAACATCTTTGTCGGCGACATGGACAGTGGGATTGAACAAGTTTGCCAACAACAACCAAGCTGTGTGGTGCGGTTGACACGCTGGAGGGAAGGGATGCCATCCAGAGGGACCTTGACAGGCTTGAGAGGTGGGCCCGTGCAAACCTCATGAAGTTCAACAAGGCCAAGTGCAAGGTCCTGCACATGGGTGGGGGCAATCCCAAGCACAAATACAGGCTGGGTGGAGAATGGATTGAGAGAAGCCCTGAGGAGAAGGAGTCAGGGGTATTTTTGGATGAGAAGCTCAACATGACCCTTTAATGTGCGCTTGCAGCCCAGAAAGCCAACCATATTCTGGGCTGCATCAAAAGAAGCATGGCCAGCAGGTCGAGGGAGGTGATTCTCCCCCTGTACTCCACTCTCATGAGACCCCACATGGAGTACTGTGTTCAGCTCTGGGGCCCCCAACATAAGAAGGACATGGACCTGTTGGAGCGAGTCCAGAGGAGGGCCACAAAGATGATCAGAGGGCTGGAGCACATCTCTTATGAAAACAGGCTGAGAGAGTTGGGCTTGTTCAGCCTTCTCAGAAGAGAAGGCTCCGGGGACACCTTCTAGCAGCCTTCCAGTACCTGAAGAGGGCCTACAAGAAAGCTGGAGAGGGATGTTTTACAAGGGCATGTAGTGACAGAACAAAGGATGATGGCTTTAAACTCAAGAGCGTGGATTTAGCTTAGATACAAGGAAGAAATACTTTACTGTGAGGGTGGTGAGGCACTGGAACAGGTTGCTCAGAGAAGTTGTGGATGCCCCATCCCTGGAAGCACTCAAGGCCAGGTTGGACGGGGCTTTGAGCAACCTGGTCTAGTGGAAGGTGTCCCTGCCCATGGCAGGGGGGTTGGACTAGATGATCTTTAAGGTCCCTTCCAACCCAAACCATTCTATGATCCCATGATATTTAGCATGAGACCAGCACACATGTAGAAGCAACTACTAGATATGCATTAAAGAACTGTCACGTCACATCTGGGGGATTCAGGAATGTGCATGAAGCAGGGACCTTTAACATTGGGAGTCTGGGTTTGGTCCATCTGCAGTGGAAAGGAGGGTTTAACAGCTCGACACAGGCTGTTCTGCACCCACTGGCCTCAGGGCCAGCGGGCAGTTTGGGACAAGCTTGACTTCATAGCATACATGGGGCCTTTAGACCTTTTCTGGAGTTTGCAAACACTTTTCTCTCAGATGCCTCCTTAGCGAGCCCATGGCCAACACACACACCTCTTGCACGTCTGAGCCTGCAGCTGTGCTTTGTGCAAGAAGGAAGGGGAATTTTTTTGGATCTCCCACCAGCTGTGCAAAGCTTTTCTCTTGGGAGCTCTCCTGTGCTGGGTGTGTGCAGAGCCCAGCTGGTAAGGTAGCACCAACGGCAATAGTATTCAGGACTACCTACTCAGTAAATTTAGGTAACTTGACTTTAGTTCAAGTTCCTGGGGCCAAGGAATTCAAGGCAGTTCTTTTAATACCTGCTGTAGAAGTAGGGCACGTGGGTGCACCAGTCCCACCTGCAGTACTGGATAACCTCTCTTCCTAGTTTGTTCCAGGGCCCTGGACACCAGTTGCCCACACCGATACATGCATTTCTTCCTATCTCCTTCTTCTTTGGGAAATGGTTCATTCCCTTTAAGAAACATCTCAGGCGCAGGTCTGGGGATGGTCCACCCCAGGGACCAGGCTTTGTAGGTGCTACAGGTGAGGTTGCATCAGGTTGGGCTCCCACTGCTGCCCCAGCAAGCCTTGCAAGTCAGGTACCCCTGCATGGCCCGATGCCACACTGCAAGACACACAACACGCGTGCACACACAAGGAGACTCTTAGGGTTGTGCTATTAAAACATCACTCTGTCTGTGGGACTGTCCTCACATTGTTCTGGATCCTCTGAAGATTGCAGAAAAATATGTGTGTGCATTTAAGAATCTATTAGTATAAATATATACCCAGATGTATTAGTTTATGTGTTTGTTACAGCCACAGAGTTGCTATATGAGGCCCAGAGAAGATAGAGGCCAATAATTGTGTAGAGTGGACACAGACACCCTGATCCAGAAGAGATTAGCCTTGAGCACTGTGGACATGAGCCCTTCTGTGCTGCTTGGCTGGGTGGCTTGGGATTTATTCCAGGAGCAGGCTTTAGCAGTATAGATGTAGCCTGAGTTTTCCCACCTGGGCAGTCCCCTTGCCTTGCCCAGCCACAGTGAGCCATCAGGGACAACCCAGACAATCAGGCTTTGCGTGTGAGCATTGGCTGGAAGGTCACGTGAAAACAGAGATGCAAGTCCATACCTGTCTTTTTTTTTTTTTCCTCCTGATGCCTTGCTCAAGATCTTGGGAAGGGCACATACACTAGTGTCCATGACCTTCTGGTCACCTATGTCCAGCAAATGGGTCCAAACTGGAACAGGCGAAGGGGAGAGGAGCAAAGAGTTTGTCTTATAAGAGGAGATAAAAAGATTTTTGGCTCATCCCACCTAGACAGTGAAAGCTAAGACAGTATATGATTGCTCTCTATAAATATCCTAAGCAGGGAGTGCAAAAGGTAAGCGCTGGAAACAAAGAGCCATTTCATGGAAAGGTCTCGCTGCCAAACTGGAAACTGCCCAGACCTTGCAAAGGGAAGGGAAGGGAATCCAGGGAAGGATGGGGAAGGGATGAAGGGATGAATGGAGGGATCCAGGCTGGGATGGAGAGGGGAGATCTTGGGCTTCGCAGCTGTAAGGGTCTGGAAAGCTCCTGAAAGGGAAAAACATGGGGGAAAGCTTGGGGGAGCTTATTCTTCGAATTGGCCTTGATATGCCCAAGAAAGGGGTTGTATAACAAGGTGCCTGTGAGGACCCAGGAGGTCCCTCCCGTCCTCCGCCCCTGCCTCCGTAACGAAGATAATAGCACTTCACGCCTTGCAGGGGGATGAGAGGCTAAGTACATTGCAGAGGGAAGAGCACTGAGGTGCGACAGTGATTGGAGCATTATATATACCTGAGACAGTTGCATCTAGCTGTAATTTGAAGTATTAAAAACAAGCCTATTTAATTACTAGGCTGCAGACTATTTTTTCCTGTTCCCACCTGCTGTGAGATATTGTGAGGAAAAAATAGCACATGTGTAAAGAAAGCCTTAATAAAAACTTTGGAGAAATGTAAGTGGGTCTCATCTCTGTAGGTATCAAGGTAACTTTTCTTGGTACTAAGAAGAAATTTTCCAAGGCTGGCTGTTTGATTTATTGTCCAAATCCTAAACTGGAACATTTCTGACTTAGTTTTGGCAGTAAGAACAAAAGTACTAAGTGTAAGATGTCCACATTGTTTTTCATTTTGCTGATGGATGTTTTGACAGCCGAGAGACTTGTCGTTATGATCTCCTTTCTTCTATCACTTATTTTTATAGGACATCGGGGGGTGGGGAGAGAACTTCCCATCAGCTGGTGGCATTGTGTCAGTCAGATTTTTTTTTTTTTGTTAAATCAGAAGTAATGTCCTCTCAGCTTTCTAAAAGCTGTGATATTTTTGAAGTGTCACTGACTTAGTCCTTGTGGCATGCAAAATGTTGTGTGTGTATTTTTAATCACTGACTTAAAATAAAGTTAGCCCCTGATTTAGGATGACCTTGTTTGAATCTGGTAGGACCCTCCTGGGTCAGCTTTGACCCTGATTTGTCAGGTTAGTGAGGCTGAGTAAGCCAAATTTGCCAGCAATGAGACTTAAAAACCAAGGAGCCATGTCTTTTGGGTCAGTGCAGCATCGATGGGGACTGACGTCCCACCGTCCCTCTGGGTACTTTTACATGGCCAGCTAAGCATTTGTGCATCCATCATATTTGAATTAAACCACGAGACTGTTCTAAATGGCCACTTCAGCCCAAGATCTTGAGCTGGGCAGAGAGGAGGGGAAAGCTCATGTGCTGGGCCAAGACTTTCCCTGGGTATCTCAAAATACAGAAGTAGGTGGAGGTGCACCCATAGGAGATCCAGCTGTTGCAGGATGGACACTATAGCGCATCAGCTTCGTCCCAGGTCCAACCCTTCAAGAGTTTCCAACAAACACTGAATTACTCACAATTTTCCCATCAAGGACCCATCTTATTTCTCTCTATTTTTCTGTGCTAGAAACTGCAAGATTCCTAACCCATTTTGTGCTCTGATTTTAATGGCATCACTGACACAGACCATGGCAGTCCCTGTATATGTGGGACTTCTGAGTCATCACCAGCCAATTATGCCAAGTGTTTTGACCCAGCTTTCCAAGACATGGCTACGGCTCTAGCTGTGGCAGAATTATACACAGACATGATAGGATTCATCTATTCAAATGCAGATACCTCCAATGTAGACATCTGGTCTGAGCAAGTCCCTGTGGGCTCTCTTTACAGTGCCTGGGAAGAAACAGTCAGTTTAGGGTGGAATTCATCTCATCCACAGCAGACATCCACATTGGGTCAAGAGGATAACTTCCTAAAAGTGTTTATTTCTCCCCAGCAATGGCAATGGGAGCATTGTGTGACTGCTGCAAACATACGGAGGGATCCAAAATTAGGTGGCATAAATCCACCTGTTTCCATGGTCCATGGAGAATTTTAAATTGAAATTCAATGAAGAGAAGTGTTTTGGTGACCCTGGGTACCAGAGAAGCGAGTGGAGATAAGCTGTGTGTCTTGATACTGCAAGGATTTGGGGATCCATTGCTGGTAGGGCCTGTGAAAGGTAAAAGAAACTAGTTTTCTAGCCAGTCAGCTTCATATTCTTTTGAAGTATTTCCTGAAAGAAATTCAAGGAAACATCTAGCCTTTTATGTCTAGACAGCATCCCCTATAAAGTTCAGATCCCAAAACGCTCTCCTGAGAATAGGCTGTAGGAAGAGATGGCTCCGTCATGCTGTGCTGTGACCCAGAAGAAGAAAGGGAGTATGGCCTCTTCAAAGAACGGCAGCTCATGCCCTTTATCTCCTTTTTACTCTGCTGAATTATTACTGCTATGCTAACACAGCCCATTTTGATTGCCTGAACCGAGTACCTAAATTCTGCAGTATGGGAGTGAACTCAGGCACAAGAGCTGTGAGTTGAAGAGCAGGTTGTGACTGATATCTGGGCACGTCATGGTGTGAAGGGAGCTAACTCAGATGCACAACATATGCATGCCAATTCTTGTGTGGGGAGGTTGCCAGAAGAATATCTCCCCGGGCTTCACATGCCCTAAATATTGTCTTGCAAAATTATCTGTCAGAGCACGGGCTGTTTTGGGTAGCAACCCACATATGGCAGTGGCCATGCCCAAGAGTTGCTAGCCTTTAGATTTGAGCACAACCTTTTTTTGTCACTTATTGCAAAGTACTGTTGGAGTAGGGGAAGGCACAGTTCCCCCCCCCTTGCCTCCTCTTGCAGCTGTATTTGGTGATTTAGGAGACTTGGTGGTAGAATTCAAAACTAATAATGGGATCGTGTTGATGTATTGATTTACTCTACATCTGATGGTTGTACTGCTTTATTCTTCTCTGGGCTCAGTAGTATTACTAGTAGTTCATCTTTGTTGATATGTCTTTCCTTGAAGCTTTTTAAAAGATATATTAGTGAGTTTCATAAAATATATGTGCTATATGAAAAAACAGAGGTGGAAAGGCGCTACATCACACTGATTTCAAAAAACAATACACATCCTGAATTGTTATTTGCTTGGTTTTCTTTCCCTGATCTTTGGTTCTTGCAACATTTTCTCACAACAATATTTTTGCTTTCCCTGTTACAACTCCTGCTAACATTTTTCCAACCACAGATGCAACCCTAGATTCATTCTGAAAAAGGTATTATACGGTGTTGCTTATTAGAAAACAACCTTACATTGTAAACTAGTGGGGCAGGAACAGTCTGAATTAATTTTTGGTGTGTCTTTGGGCTAAAATCTGATAGTGCCTGGGATTTTCTGGTTAGGACCAGTTTTCAGAACTGTATTAGGTGCCCAAGAAAGAGAAATGCTTTTTCTTTCCAGCACTCTTTAATGTTTTTTAGTGTTCCTGCTGTTAAACTAAGGACTCACGATCATTGGACACTTCTAGTCAGTTTTCACTTAATTGCCAGCAGAAAAAACATAAAGAAGTACGTGAGGAAGAACAGCGAGGTAAACTTTAGGAAATCTGTCTCTCAATGGGATTTGTAAGTAACCTGTTATTTTGGCATCCAGACACATACATGGGTGGTGGGCAACACAGTCTATACCTACTGGGGACAGATGCTTCTTTGTGACCGTACCAGAAACACTTTTCTTTCTCCCAGAGTGGCATGAACAGCTCCTTACAGAGACAGGCATTGCCTGTAATGATCTACTTCCCAGCTACTTTGAAGGCAATTTCATCCCTTGGTTTGATCCTGCAATCCCAAGCCCCATGCTAATTATTCTTAAAATAAATGATATGTTTATTTATTTATATTGCTGTTGTGCGGATGCTACAGCCATGGCTTTATGATGCCAAGGTTTGGCAGCCTTGAAGGCTCAGAGGATCTCTGCACCCTTGTCCCAACAGTCTTCCACCGTAGCAGGAGGACAGTATGTTCTGACCTGGACCTGAGACAGCCCCAAATCTGATCTAAAGTGCTGTTTGAGTTGTTTCCTCGTGGACTGTTGTGCTGACAGGTCCACAGAGACCACGCACAGGTTGGGCAGGAGGGGTGGGTGAGATGTCGGTGGTCCCCAGGGTGCTGGGTATTCAGGCTGCACCGCAGGAGCAACGTGCCTGCAGGCACCATTGAAGACATCAGTCTGTTAGCACGCTGGATTTGTTCTTGCTAAAGGCTGTTGGCATTTTGATGTCTTTTGAAGATATAACAGAGAAACGAGTCCTGAGAATTGACAGCACTAAACTCTGATTAATGTCTCCAAGGAGCTAGATAGTCAACCAGAACCATTTTCTTTAAGCTGCATCAGTTTCCATATGTAGCTCAGATTTTTTTGACAACGCTGGGGAAATGTGGTGCTTGGAAAGAGCATGGTTTGTTATGAGGAATATTTCTCCTTCAGCCTTTAAGAAGAGAGCTCCCAAAGCTCTGTTTAAAGATCCCAGAATATTAATTTCCATAGTAATTAAGAGGTGACTGTCCCACACACTCCCATGCAACCCATACCTGAGGGTTCAGGTCCTCAGCTAGGAGGTCTGCACACAGTCTTGAGATGGGAAGGAGTATGGCAATGTGAAGTTAAAGACTGGTGGAAAGCACAGGTAACCCCCATGCAGCTTTGCTAGGACATTGCAGGACCATACTCACGACCTGTTATCGCTTCTCATTTAGGGAGAGCATCTTCTAGAGATGTGGCTGCAGTTCATCTGGGTATGTTCACACCAGGCACATGACATAACCTGCTGCCCAAAGCTTTAGTGTGTGAGTTAAATGACCGAGGCATTTCACAATCTAAAAGTGTACATTTGGCGTTCAGATTGTCTGCATTCAAACAGAAAAATCACAGGCTTAGAGCAGAGTCCTTGTGAGCTATGCTAGTGATTTACAAGCACACGGCTGTGTTGTCACGTACTGTCACCAAGTGTCTGGCATTTGGCCACCCTCTTCCTCCCTCTTTTCCTAATTGCTGTGTTAACAGACCACTGACCGTGTTCAAAGGGTCAGAGATGTGAAGCTAAGAGTGGCACAGAGGCCGAAAAAGTGGATCCAAAGAACACAGTTTTTATACAGACTTTCTCATCACCCGGGAAGAGTTAATTTTCATCATCTTTTGCATGGGCTGGAGCACGTATTGCAAGTTTCCAGCTATCTACTAGCACTGCACACACACATCACACACACACATTGCAGCCTGTAAAGATTTTGCTTTTTTTAATTGCTAGAGCAGCTATTTGGCAAGTCGTGCAGCAGCAGACGAGTCCTGCTGCTGCTGTCCAAGGTCCATGTGCTTGGCAGGGAAGCAGGAAAATGTACAGTGCCCATAGGCTGCCCAGATCTGAGCCTGAGCGTACCTGAAATAGCCTGGGATGTGGCTGCCTTGGAGGGGGGGCAGGTTCAGGGCTTAGACTCAGCATTTTGATGGGGGAAACACAGCAGGGTTAGCATGTAAATCCTGGGGGCTGAGCTAGGTGTAATGGTATGAATATATCCTGACTCTGTCAGTAACCATGCCTCCAGGATGGCAGTTCTTGCTACCTGCCCACCCAAGAGATGCTTTCCTCCAGCAGTCAAAGGACATGGGTCTCAACCGAGTTTATGAATGTTGCCATCCATCAGGTTGGGTGTCAGACCCTCTGTTAGTGTGGGCTGGAGAGAGAGCTCCTCTTCCACCTAGACTGGGACACCATGCCATGCTGCACCTCTACCTTCTCCACGTCCCCTGCCCAGGGGCCCTATTCATGTCCATCACCAGTGAAACCTTCCCTGGTCAAATTGCCACCACCTATGAGCTGTTCCTTACACCCTGGGGTCAGCTGCTTTCATGAGACCTCTTGGGTCCACGTGCTCCATCATAGAGCCACAAGACCCTTCCTGGGGTTATTTTTCCACAGGAGATGCTGCCTTCCCCCTCCCCCCCTCCCCCTTTTTTTTTTAAGTTATACTCTTGTCACAGGGAAGCAGATATGTCAAATAGGAAACCTGTGAAAACAACCCAGATGGGAGTTTTTGTGTGTTGTAAATGGGTGCCCACCTGGATGACCAAGGGGTCAAGTGCAAGGTTCACCCAGGGAGAATCTTGGTTCACACAGTATTGCTGCAACCAAAGAGAGATAAAGAAAACTGTCTGTTTGCAAGATATATTCAGCTCTTCACAGAATAAGGCATTTGTACAACATCTTCTTTCAGCTCCCACTTTCTTCTTGATTTCTTCTGAAATTGTATGTTCTACATGAAAGATCTTGTAGTCATTAAAAGAAAGTGAAACTGTTGGAGCAGAGCAGAGCCTGCTTCCTTCCCTGTGTGCCAATGCTGAGAAGGGCTGGAAATAGCGACCTGTTGCCTTAATTATGTGCCACAACATGACTTTATAGCAGTGGCTTGCCCATACATTTGGTGTTATTGGGGTTTTGCTTAAGCTTTATCTCGGAGTGATGCACAAGATGATGGAGAAAAGGAATAGAGTCAGGCAACTGAAGATCTTGCATGGTGAATATGAAGTGGTTCCAGATTAAAATGGCGATAAAACAAACAAAGGAAAACCATTTCTTGCGTAAGAACACAGGTGGAAAGTGTCGTGTGGCTGACTTTCAGTTTTATTAGACGTGCAACTTAAATGCTACTAGAAGGTTCAAAACAGAAGGAGCTTTTTCACACGGCAGGTAGGAGATCTGTAGATTGTCTTGCCAAAAAACATGGATGATAAATATTTACATTAGTTTGAGTGGGCAACTAGACAAATCATCCAATTCATAGAATATTGAAGTTGGAAGGGAAAGCTGGAGGTCTCTGGACCAATGTCATGCTCAAAGCAAAGACAGCTTCAGAGGTAGATCCTGTTGCTCAAGGCCTGATCCAGCTGAAGTTTGAAAATCTCCAAAGAAGATTCCCCCACCTCTCTGGGTGAATCTGCCTCCATCTTCCCTCTAATCCCCCTCAAGGCAGTGGCTGGCCACCATTAGCCCTCCCCTTCACCTTCTGCTAGCCATGCTTATCAGTGCCCTGGGCACCAGGTCTTGCTCTGCCAGGTGCCCCAGCCTGGGCTGTCACATAGGGTTATCTGGTCCCGGATGCAAGATTTGGCATTTGTCTGTGGAAAAGCAGGGGGTTACACTGAGTCTTGCACAGAAACCATGTCTAAGTAGGGAATTTCCTGAACTAAAAATGGTTGGATGCTTTGAAAGCAGTGGAGGGTGGGAAGGCATATGATCCAGACTGTCTTTGTTCTAATGTTCTTCCCAAGGCATCTCCTTATGTCTACTGTTGGAGAAGGACTCATGGGCTGGATAGACTTTTTATTTCAAAGAGAAGAACATGGTAGAGGTCTACAAAACCATAACTGGCCTGGAGAGAGTGAATAGGGACGATCACTCATTCTCCTTCTTAATGCAAGGATTAGCCAGAGCCTAATGAACTCAGCAGATGGCAGGTTCGAAATGAATGAAAGGAGATAGTTCTTTACCTGAAAAGTAATTAAAATGTGGAACTCATTGCCTCAGGATGGCAAAGTAGGAAAAAAATAAATAGGTTAGAAGAAATGTACCCGTTAGAGGTTATTAAACACTACAGGAGCACTTCTGGCTCAGCAGGTTGCTGAACCTTTCATTGCTGGGACAAGGAAGGATGCACCAGAAATACCACAATAGATTTGCTGTTTTTTAGTCTGTCTCTGTAAGAATCTGCTACTGGTCTCTGCTCGAGGTAGGATCCTGGGCTAGATCATCTTCCAGTCTGACACGGTGCAGTTGTCTTAATATTACATTGTCATTGGGAGATGGTAGAGATGGCAGGACCCGCGTGGAGATGAAGAACACGGCGGGTTTGCTGAGCTGTCTGTGCAAAACTCCAGCACTCATCTCTCTCGGCCAAACCCATCCATAAAGTGCTGACTTCAGAGAGCAGGGAGGTTTCATGCTCTTTGGGAAGAGACACGCAGGCTTTTACCGCCTTGGGCTTTTTGTTACATCTCTAGCTGATCTCGCCTGGCTTTTCTCAACATCGTTATCAAAAACTTCCAAACCTCAGCTGGGGTGGCCATAGGGGTTTGTCAAAACTGTCTTTTCTCCCCAGATCGCTTCTGCCTGTGTTTCTGTATGTATTTCCCCTGCACGTGGAGTGGAATAAAAAGCTGACTTGAGACCTACTCGTTTCATGCCTGAATTACTTCGATTTTCTCTGCCTGAGGCTCCTCATTCTTTTCCACTGCATTGCTGCTAGTCTGCTGGGACTCTCTCATTGCCCGCGAAAGTTTCTCTTGTCCTCCTAAATTGATATTTTTCTCCATGAGCTCAGATTTTTGCCTTAACAGGGACTCTTACAGAGCTAATTTCTTTTAAATCTTACATAGTTTGGTTAGGCACACGCCTGCGCACTAAAATCAGTTTCAAAATGGCTCAGGTTTATTTTTTTCTTCTTCTTCAGATGCCAAATGCATTGATTCCTGTCTGATTAAAAAAACCCCAAAACCACAGAGTATTTTCAGCGTGATTTAGTGGCACATCTACAAGGATCTTGGCTGGCTTAACTAAATGGTTGGTGCTCACTCGTGTGTGGAAAAGGCGTTGGTGTCTTTGGATGCACATTATTTAGGTTAAATAACCTAAACACAATTTAATCTTGGAAAGTTAAAAAGCAAGAGTTTAAGCTGATGTCTCACAGCTTGAGACAATAACTGCTGGAAAAATCATGCAAGCTATCTCACTATTTTTTGAGCAAAATGTTTTTTTTTCAGTGAAGCTATTATGTTTAAACATTTTTGGATGCAAACTTTTGGAATTGTTTCTGGGAACAAAGCTTTTAACACAAGTACAGCTTATAATGAAAATATAAGGAATACAAAAAAAGATGATCAAATAAGCCTTGAGTGAAACGAAACATTCAATTCCAAGTCAAACAAAACATTGATTTTTAAGACAAATGAACCATTTTGCTTGATTCCTTGCTTAGAATAAGTTTGGGTTTTGGATCATCCAGAATTGTATTCTTTCCCCTACTCTTTTTCTTCCAGAAGAACCATCAAACCAGAAAAAACAGTATTCATATGACTTCATTTAAAAGGCTCAAACACTGTTTCATAGCTCTTCTGCAGAATACTTTTAAGCAGTGCTAGAAATACCATCAGAATGGGGACGTTAAGTGGAATTAAACAAGATTATGAATTTTGAAGACAGTTTAAGAACCCGTAATACAGAAAATAAGTAAAACCATGCCACTATGACCTTAGGCATATAAATATACCGCAGCAGAACAAACCAGACTCTTTTGTTATGTGCTGAATATGAAATGGGCTGTCTCGGGGCTTTCACATCCTGACGAGGCAGTCTGAATTACCAGCTGGTTAGTTTTAATCCAGACAGCTCTGTCAAAAGGGCACCGTTAGCTCCACGGCAGGGAAGGAGTTGGGGGAGCAACTTCATGTCCCCGTGGCAGGCCAGAGCCAGCGACCAGCTGCTGCTAAAATGTTGTGACAAAGGAGACAATGGCCCAAAGTGTTTTCTGGGAGGAAAAGGGTTGTTTTGGATAAGCAGGTCCAGAGATGGGCAGTCAGACCGTGCCCTAGGGATGTTGTGCGTGGGGACCTGTTGTATGGGCTTAGAAGCAGAGGCATCATGAGAAATTGCAACCAAGCTGGGGAAGGGTGATGAGTAGCAAGTGCACCGAGGCGAACATACACCATCAAGGGAAAGTAGAGAGGTTGTGGCAAGGTTTAGCACCAGTTCACGTGTCAGCAGTGTGAAAGCAAGAGAATGAGGGTACCCTCATACCTTCTCCTGCCTCATTGCGTCAGTGAGGTCTCTGGTTTGCAGGATACAAGACCACGGGGCATCTCAGGGACACCACTCAAGTTTCCCTGGGCAATAGCATCCATCTTTGGCAGAATGGTGGAGGGCAGGTCCTTCCTGCTGGCACGCACCCTAGGCAGTTCAGCGAGGCTGGGTTTTGTGTTGGTCCTGGACAGGAATATGCGACTGTAGAGATGCACAGCAGCCTCTGAGCAGTAGGGGCTAGGATCTGAAGGCGGCTGCAAGGTATGCAATGCTCTGCCTTCAGCAGACAGCATGGTCCTGTCACAGGGGGCTCAGGCAGCCTTGCACAAACGTAACACCAACATACAAGCCATGGGAGACAGATGGAAAGCTGTTAACTATCTTAGCAAAATTGCTTGCTGCTCTACAAAGAGCTCCTGGGTAGGATAGTGCATGAAAAGGGCTCCAGCTAAACCTTTGTGATCCCTCTTGACTAGGTCCTCCTTCAAATCTCTTTACTGTCTGATCTTTAAGCATTTCCCCCTGGAGACCCATATGACAGCTACAACAACCTCCTGTGCTCCTATGTGCAATTCTGGCTCCAGCTGTGAGGACATGAGCTTGGAGAACAACTGGGCATGTTGCTATTCCTGTGCCTAACCTCCCTCAGTCCTCTGAGACATTCCCAGTGGACTTGAGCCAGTTTCCCTGCTGTGAATCTCCAGTCTAAACTGGAGACCTTGTTGGGCATCTCTAGAAAAAGCAAGTGCAAAAAAGAAACGGGATAGAAATGTCTATTAAAAAGAGAGAAAGTGAGAGCACAAAAGATTTCACAGGAGAAACCTTGATCACTAAGCCAAACCATGCCAGAAGTCAGCCAAGACATCCAACAGCCAGCTTAGCTATGCATGGAAGCATCATACTACATGACGTTGCAAGAGATGGGACTTCCACCACTTATACACTCTTGCTTGATAAAGAAAATCTGTAGTGGAGGGAGGGCTAGAAACCCCTTTCCCAAGCCTCTGAACAGTCTGGCTTTGACAAGAAAACCCAGACAGGAGACTTTCAAACAACTGATCCCATAGAGCAGACATCATCTACAAACCGGCAAGGGTTTGTGGGGCTGCAAAGCAAGGTTGATGCAACAAGGTTGATTGAGAGCAAAGAGGACTGCAGGAAGACAAGTCCCACCACCACATAAAAGTAAAGAAACGCTTTAAAGTCGAAGTGACCAAACAATCTACACCAAAATGAGGAAACCAGACCTTTTTTTTTTTTTTTTTTTTTTTTTTAAAAAAAAGGATACATCACTTAGTGTATTTTTTCAACCTTGCTGGACATCGTACTGAAGCACTGTAAAGCTGTCAGAGAAATTATGTACTTTTTTCTGTTGTCAACCAAAGCGTGCTTTTATGGAGTCAATTAGCCACAAATTATGAACACACATCACTTGTCTGACAATGAATTACAGTACAACCCAATAAACATAACTGTCTTTACTCATTGGCCATTGCCCTGATGAGGAGGCCGTTGGACTTTCCTATTCAACCATAAAGGAAATTTCATGTTCATTTGTGTTTCATTCTGCAAGCATGCCCCTTTCCAGGGCTACAGTGTGAAGGGAAACGGGGTCATTGTTGTAACTGCTCTGACGTGCATACCTGGACATGAGCTCAGTGTGTAAAATGCAATTACATCAGTGGAAAGAGTTCATATGAGCTGGGATGGCATGAGTGCTTGGATCTACAACGGAGCCTATAGCTGCTGTCATATTTGATAGAGAAGTGCAGCCAATGTCATCTTTACATAGTATATTGTGTGCCCTCCACAGACCTTAGAGCCCTTTTCGAGGGTGGAGAGCTATAGTCTTATCAAGTTTTCAGGGGTTTTTGTTTGTTTGTTTGGAGGGTTGCTTTTCCTTTCTTTTTTTTTTTTAACAGATGGGGAAACTGAGGCACAGAAAGGTGGTGTGACTTGCCCACAATCGGTGGTAGACCTTCAGCCCCACTGGTCTTGCTCGTGGCTGCTCAGCTCCCACCTGCGACATGGTGAGAAGGAAGGGCTGGCCCCTTGTTCGCAAGGAGAGGAGAACCGCAGCTCCTCCTGGAGCGAGGGAAAGGGTTGTCACTCTCAGCAGTGATGTCTGGCAGGGAGACAATAGCACGCATGGTTTCTGCCAGCCCCGAGAGGCAAGAGAAGCAAGGAACCTGAAATGGAGAGGCAGGAGTTCGTTGGTCAGGCACTGAGCGAGAGGAACACGGCTCTACAGGATGCATTCGTGCCTCTCTGTGGCTTTCAGAGCCTCGTGCATGCTGGCGGCGGAGAGCCTCCTGTTGATGTTCCTGTACCTGCACCTCAGGAGGTTCCAGAAAGTAGTCCTCAAGTCTCGGTTAAAGAAAGCGTAAATCAAGGGGTTGATGAGGGAGTTGGTGTATCCCAGCCAGAGCAGAGTCCTCTCCAGCCGCAGGGGCATGCAGCTGCAGCGGATGCCACAGATGAAAGGCCGAGCCGTTGACATCAGGAAGAATGGAAGCCAGCAAAATGTGAATGCCCCCACGATAATGCCGAGGGTTCTGGCTGCTTTCTGCTCCCGTTTGAAGATGGAAATATTCTTTCGGTCTTGCCGGAGCAGTTTCGAGAGCGTGGCGCATTCCTCCACCGCTTTGGTACGCTTGGAGCTGTGGTGGCTCCGGCTGGAAGCCTCTAGGCAGTAGACGCCCTCCTCTTCGTAGTGCTTGGGGAAGTTCATGAAGCGGTGCTTCTCGGCGCTGACCTTGGCGGCTTTGTAGATCCGGCTGTACATGACAAGCATGACCGCCATGGGGATGTAGAAGGCAACCCCTGTGGAGTAGACTGTGTACCCAAAGTCCTGGCTGATGAGACAGACTCTTTCCACGGTGACGTTCTTGGCCCAGCCAAAAAGAGGAGGAAGGGTGATGGAGGCAGACAGGAGCCAAACGATGAAGACCATCTTGGCCATCAGCTTCCCATTTTGTCTCACAGGGTACGTCAGCGGCCGAGTGATCCCCAGATACCTGGAAAAGAGAAGAGTTGCAAAGGGTTAGGAGGGTTGCAAGGTGTGAATGCTGTTGGCTGGTTTTCATTCCTAATCAGCTGTCAATGCTCTGTCACAGGAGAATTTCAGCCCTGGGTGGGGACAAGAAATGAATTCCCCAAATGAAAGTGTTCCCGGGGACAAACAGCTGCAGTTTCTTCTGTGAAATGCGTTTCACACCCCTTCAGCTCTCTTGCCTAAACATCGTTTCGACTGTTCCCCACTGCTGTCTTGCAACCACCCCATGCATGACACGAGATGTCATTTAACTGTTGAGTGCAGTCTGAGCTCCACATGGTTTCCTGGGGAATAAAAATGCTTAAAAAAGCTTAGTTTTCCACCAGAACTAGTTTATAGAGAGAACATGCAACAACTTCCAGCCACGGCATGTAACTCACCCCAGACTGTCGCCCTCCCAGGGAAACACCCAGGAGTGGGATGGGTGATCCACAGAGTAATACTTGCACCAGGATACGTCAGGACTGACTCCAGATGAAATGAATAGACTCATACCAGTGTTTAATGCGAAGCGGGATGGACAACACCTTTCTCTTATTTGTCTTATTTGCAACTTGAGAACTCGGGGAAGAAATACAACCTGCAGCTGAGATGCCCCTGAGGCAGTGCGTGAGCAAGGAGCAATCTTGCCTTTGGGCGGACTTAAGGATGTGTCTGGATGGGCGCAGAAAGCAAAGCTAGTGATCGGGTGATGGACTGTGGTGCAAGACTGACAGCTGTTGACTCACACCTTTTTTCGGGTGATGGACTGTGTGTTTGCAT
Source organism: Ciconia boyciana (assembly GCF_034638445.1). Taxonomy (NCBI): domain Eukaryota; kingdom Metazoa; phylum Chordata; class Aves; order Ciconiiformes; family Ciconiidae; genus Ciconia; species Ciconia boyciana. The sequence goes on along the minus strand of NC_132938.1, from coordinate 3,165,825 downwards.
CTTGCAGCACTGGCACCCACTGTCAGCAGCACACCCCATCACTCCTCTCTCCATCTAGCCTGCAATATTAGGACAAACCTACAGGTTCCTCCAACATCTACTGGAGATGACCTCTAGAAACCAAGACAGGAGTGAGTGCTAGATGCAAACAGTCTGCTGTTTGGAGCAGTCTGCTCCCTTGCACGGCCCATAGCTCCTGAAGTGACAGTGTCCAGCCCTCCCCGCGGAATAAAATGAGAGGCACTCCGAGTAGGAGATCCCAAAAGCATGTGGCGACCCACAGGCTCACAAATCCTGATGCCTGGAGTTAGGAGTTACCTTGTTAGCTTGACTGAAAGGAGCTGGAGACTGCATCACCCATCAGCTCCTGGTTAGGCTGTGGTGTGTAATGTTAAACCAACCCGAGCCTTGATTGAGAGGGTTCCTGCGACTAAGAAATTGTGTCAACTGTTAGTTGGCAAATTACAATTGTAAGCTAATAAATCAGTAGGGAGTTGGCCACTGTCAGCCATTGTTCCCACTGAAAAACTTCTGCCTCCTATTCAGTCGCAATCACTCCAGCAAAAGCCTCCAGCTGTCAAATGGATTTCTTTTATGTTACAGCCTTTTTGATTCAAACCTGCCTGTTGTCAGGAATTTCTAGGCATTTTTGGACAGGATCACATCACCTCTTAATTGTTTTGGATAAGCTGCCTCAGTCCAGAGGGGCAGCGAGAACAGTAGCTCTATGGATAATTTTTGCTGAAAGCTTTTCGAGGGAAGAATGGGCTTTTCTGCCAAAAAAAAAAAAAAATTCTGCAGAGAATTTTATCTTTGCTGTATCATTATTTTTTTCTGACAATCAGTCTCATTGTAGGTGTTAGGACATTTTTTTTTCCCCATGATTATTTCCCTTTTCCAGATCCTCCCCCAAGATTGGAAGAAGATGGAAATAAAATAAAAAAAATCCAATTCCTCCTCCCCTCCTCACTGCTAAATAAATTCAAAGCCCTAAGTATTCTCCTGGGACTGCTTGATAAAATGAATTTGAATTCATTCACTGAGTTATTCTTTTCCTGTTTTCCTCTGTATTTTCTTCAGCTGGCCTTACTTATAAAAACCAAGCAAAACTCTCCACAACCACCTATGCTGCTTGAATTCCCAGCACTGGTACGGGCTGAAGGATGAGATTCGTGGATGCAAACGCAACGCAACCTCTTGGGAAAGGGCTTTTAACCCCATGGGGCCCTGTCTATGACGGAGGAGACCTGGTGAGATGGAGATGGACAACAGAGCTGGCTTTGGTGCTGTCCTTCCAAAAAATACCACTGACTCCTTTCCACCTGGGCTAAGCACAGCAAGAAGTGATGAGCCTGGCTGGAAGAGGGAAGATGAGCCTCCTCCTGCTGTAGGAAGGGGCTTTGGAGAGAGAGCAGACTTGATGTCCCCTAGGCTGGGAGAAAACCATGCCCTGCTGTTGCATCTCCAAATTCAGCAGCCAAAAATCACTTCTCTGTATATCCAAGCCAAGAACTTTGCAAACTAATATATGCTGTGTTGTGTGATATCCTTTATTATGCTATTACTGGGTTTTCTTTAGAAGCCGATCCACTTGGGATTTGCTGAAACTTCAAGGAATTTACACGCTAACCAAGCAAAATGCACAGTGACAAGATTTAAAAAGCAGGCAAAGCTGACACATTTCATCTGCGTGTGCCTTGTGCAGTTGCTGTTGGGGAAATGGGGCCATTTTGAGGTCTTTGCTTATAATTTTGATGAGAGCGGGAAGACCTCAAAATAGGCCAGCATTTACAGCAGTGCAGGAGGTGAGATTGCACAGACATGCAATGAAATTCAAATCAAATTCTCTTGCTTTGATTCTTCTTTTGTGTGTGTGTGTGTGTGTGTCTTCGTTGTTAATCACGTTTAGTGGTAATCAGGTAACAAAAGCCAGTTCCCGGAGCAGCGATTTACCGGCGGTTTGTGTGGCTTTGCAGGACCCCCGCCGTGCAGAGCTGATTGTGTAGCCACTCGGTCCTTGTGCAATAAACTCCTTCCATGTCCTCTCTCCCGTGGATGCCTGGGCAGCCCGAGCCCTGGCTGCGTGGTAGGAGATCTGCCCCAGGCTGGGCTCCACCATCAACCCCATGGATTAGCCAATTCAGTTCATTTATTCAACGCTCACAGTAATCGTTGAATCCTTATGGCAGGGATTAAATAATAAAGAAAAACAAAACCTCTCCAACATGCCCCTATCTCCATTCTGCAGCTGGCAAACTGGGAAAGGACAAATCTCCATTCACACAGGTTGGCTGAGGCCAAATGACCCTAGAATTGGGGTTTCCCGGACCCCACTGTTTTACCACTATCCCATGCCTCCTCTGGGCCAAATTTAAGCTCCATACCTTGCTTCCAGGCTGACACCGTGCCTGCACCATGCTGCTGAAGGAGAGGAAACCTCCAAGTGGAGGTGCAAAAGGCAGCTGGAGGCTGCAGCTACCTGTGGCTTCATCTGCCCATGCCCTACGCCAGGGCTGGTGGGAGCTTCCAGGGATGCACTCCAGCTCGCTGGAGATACAGCGCAGGGACCTACCTGACCTGGGACATGTTCGACTGGACACAGGAAAGACAATCCAGCAAAATGCTGTGCAGGTTTTATCCCACGGACTCTTCCAGGAGGCATCCCTTTTACTGAGGATGATGCCAATTTGGAGCATATCATCTGATTTCAGATAAAAACCACTCTTTTTTTTAGGGGGAGCCCCAGTGGAGCTGCCTGGGAAACGGATGGGGACTTTTTCCTCCACTAGGAAAACCTGAAGTGATACGTGGGGTTTGGGGAACTTCTTTTGTCAGCTGCTTGGCATTTTTACGAACTTCAGCAAAAGCTGAACAGCCAAAAGGGGGTTTTTTGTTGTTGTTTTGGTTTTGGTTTGTGGCAATAAAGAATCTATAACATTGGCAGGCTTTTTTATAGGAAAAATGTACAAGAAAGATGGACCTTTCCAGCATTTTTCTTTTTTGACTTAAAAGAAAATCAATCAAACCCCCCTTCAGACAAGATTAGTTCTACCAGCTTCAATCAAGAGGCTTTTAGAAAGTGCTCTGCATTAATAATCAATAATAGCAGCCTACATTTTAATAGTACCTGTCATCTTGGGCAAACCAAACATCTTTTATATCTAAGCTAACCAAAATATGAGGACACTTCAGCCATCAATAAAATCACAACCTCCTCTTTGGCAGAAACAGGGGCCTGTCTAACAGTGCTGACCAAGTTGGCATTCAGGACAGAACTAGAGGAGATGCTGTTCCTCTTCTTTCTTGCAGGGCAGGAGGAACAGCTTGCCATGGTCACTGGTAGAAATTTCGGTTAACACCTCACTGAGATGACCGGCCATTTCATCTCTTTTGGAGCAGCTGTTTCAGGCTCTCTGCAAACTCAGCTATCCTTTTGCTTTAGCTTTGTGGTCGGCTCTGCTTTGTATCAGCACAGAAGCTGAAAAGTGTGCTTGGAGATGTTTCCATCAGGAGCTAAACCAAAAATCCTGCCCATCCCAAGGCTGGGGGGAGGTGGCGATCCAGGCATGGTCCTGGATCCCTGCTCTCCCTCAATCCACCTCCATCAACTGCCTTGTGGGAGCAACGAGGATGATGGGTTGATGCGGAGCAATGATGACTTACAGGATGCTCAAGATATGGCCGTGGGGCAATCCACACAGCCCACGGCCTGATTCTGGGGACCCTCGGGGCAGAAAGCAGCAGGACAGTGCCCCAGTCACCTATTCCTCCTTGTGCATCAGAGGACATCCCAGTTATTCCTGTTCCCTCCTCAAGCCCAGATACCGACTGAGCCCTCCAGCCCCCATGCACTCGCAGCATGCACTTCTTCCCACCCAGAGCCGAGGTGGGCACAGACGGCAGGGCTTTCCACCCCCTTCCCTCTGCCCTGCCAGTCCTCCTTCCACTCAAATTACAACCTTTGCTCTTTTTCTCTTTTCTCTGGCTCGAAATGCACCTCAGGCAAGTGCCCTCTCACCACTCAACTTCCCCATCAGGCATTTGGTGGGGAGGGATGAAGGTCTGGGAGCAAACGGTGATGCTGCAGCCCAGCCGAGCTCCCAGCACAGCACGGTCCCTGTGAAAATGCACCTGAAAAACAAGACCGTGCCGGAAGACTCAAGCTCCGTGACAGCCTCTTGTATCACAGTTTTTTCCTGTGATAAGAAAGGTCTGAGGGTCTGAAGCACAGAAAGGTCAAGATGTATAAAAGCCCCCAGCAACCTGCTCCCTGTCATTTCTTTTGCTGCAGCTCCCCTTTCCTCTCCAACATCCAAAAAGGACAGCGGGGTTTGCTCAGCCGGCATCTGGAGATGCTGCAGCAGAGCTGAGTAGGTGCTTGAGAGCTGCATGAGATGAGGCACGGGACCGTGTGCCTATGGGGTGGGACGGTTTTCCCTCTCTGCAGCTCAGCACTGACAGCATGAGTTTTGCAGCAAGGGCCTGAAGCTGCCCTGCTCCTGGGCTCCTCGGAGCCCCGCCAAGCTCGTCTGGGTGAGCTGGGCAGAGGTGCTCCCCCAGAGAGGCAGGAGGTTGCTGGAGACAGAAAAAGTATACCCACAAGTGCCTCCAGCATGACCCAGTTAAAAGAGATCCTCCTTGGCTGTATGGCCAGTGGGTGCAACTTAGAGCAGCCTTAGGGTTGCTCCCATTTAAGCCGGGGATTACAGTTATGCAGATACAACTCCTGTCCACTCTGCTTCCCCACTACGGCCCTCAGCACCCAGGATTTGGCCTCAGCATGTGTGGACCCCCCCATGCTGGTGTCCACACCTCCCCAGAACCCTCCTGCCCGGTCCCATTCCAGCGGCGAAAGACGGACCAACGGCAACCCCAGGCACCTGCCTGCACGGCATCCTTGGATTTTGGTCTGCTCATGGGAGCGGTGACATTGGGCGAGAGAGATGTGGAATAAAGTGATCGTGAAATATTCCACAATGAACAAGTGGAATAAATTGCAATGATTTTTTGTGATTTTTGCAATGATTTTTTTTCTGTCCTATTTCTGTGCATGTTTGGAAGAGTGTTTCTCCAAGGGATGGGATGGGATGGGACAGGAAGGGAAGGAAAGGGGTAAAGAAAAAGGAAAGGAAAAAGGAAAGGAAAGGAAATTTTTTAAAGCAAAGCCAGTCTGATTAGTGTGTAGCTGCTTCCCTGCTCCTCGCTCATCAAGAGGAAGAATTGACATATTTCATTACTGCATTTATTCTCTTCCCTCTAACAGAGACAGTCTTCTGTCAGATTTGAATACAGCTGCTTTTTTAGGAACAGGCTTTTTATTAAAACAAAGCAAGTTCAGCAGCAGAGCTGGACCTTGTGGTGTGGTCTGGGAGTGATTTTGCTTTCTAACCAGCACTGCTGAGCTGATCAGGGCCGTGGAGCAAAGGGCAGCTCATCGAGGAGCAGCGGCTGGCGGGGGGGGCGAGGGCTTCGGAGCAAGAGTTGCTGTTTGCTTGCTGGGGGATAACATCAACCAGCAGCAGCAGGGTTTCCTCTGTCCTTTCTGCTTTGTCACCCAGTTTCACACCTGGGGAGGGTGACCGGGGAGGTCGTATAGCCGAAGGCACGCATCTCGTCGGCTGTCTCCCTTCCCTGAGCTCCTTATCTCAAACCAGCCCGGCTCAGCAGTGCCAGCGTAAACCCAAACCAACCCCCTGAGAAAGCCAGCACGCGCGTCAGATCTGGATCCGGCCCACCGGCTCGTCAGTGCAATGTCCCTAATGACGCAGGCTGCTATAATTAGACCCATGGGGGTGCTGACTTGCCCAAGTCTTGCCAGTTTGCCAGACAGGCTTAGCCTTTCCCTCCCGACCCCAGGTGTGGGACTTGAAGCCAGCATATCCTCACGAATGCATGCACTGGGCTAAACCAGGGTTTTCGGGGACTTGGGATGGGGTGTGGGGAGTTGCCGACATCCTTAGCCAAGGCACAAGTCCAGGCAGCAGCAGAGCATCCCGTAGGACTAGGCTCCAGAAGCTCCATAACACGGATTTTCAAAGTGCATGTGGGGTGGGGTTTTTTTTGTTTGTTTTGTTGAATAATTTTATGGTTCAGCCTCCTTCCATGGGGAAGGTCAGGTCATGGGTCTATCCTCTAGGCTCTGTTCCTCAAGCCAAGGAAGAACAATGTGAAGCAGCTGCCTAGAGGGGGAGGACTAAGCAAGTAACTTAGAGAAGTTACTTGAGAAAGCACCTTAAGCCCAGCTCCTCCAATGGGACCGAGGCACCTAATTCCTACAGAAGGCCCTCAGCAACCCCGTGCATCTGGAAAACACATGCAGAAGCATTTATCCAACCAGGAACATGATTCTGGTGGCCCTCAACCTCCAGAAACACCCTTATATTCGAGCCCACCTGAAAACATGGACATGTGCCTTGTCCTCCCTTACCTGTCCACGCTGATGATGCACAAGGTCATGATGGAGGCGGTGCAACACATAACGTCCATGGCGATAAACACATTGCAAAAAACCTTCCCAAAGAGCCACTCTCCCCCCACCAGGTCTGTGATGGTCACAAAGGGCATGACAGCGAAGGCCACCGACAGGTCGGCGGCTGCGAGGGACACCACCAGGTAGTTGGAGGGCTGCCGGAGCTTCTTGACGATGCACACGGAGATGATGACCAGACTATTGCCGGCGATGGTCATGAGGATGATGATGGAGAGCACCGCTCCGATGACGATCTTCTCGGTGTCCCCATAGAGCAGGATCTCCTCGCCACAGTCCGTTGCGTTGGTGAGGTTCGAGGACGGCAGGTCTGGCTCGGCTGGGATGGAGGATTCCTCAGTCATGAATGGATTTGGGAGCGATTTCTGAGCCGGGTGCTGCTGCTCTGCATTCTCCACAAAGAGAAGATGGTGCTCCAGAAACCGCCTGGGGCTGGCCCTTAGCAACATGCTCTGAGCTCACCGCAGCAGGCAATGGCACGAGTTTTCTCCCAGCAATGACACCTCCAGTGACAAACCAGAACATTTTATCACAAACAGGCTAAGAAAATAAAATGTTCCCCCTCCCCCACCCCCCCATCTCTTGCCTCCCAAAGCTGCGGCTGGATCTCACGTGCTCAGCAAGAAGCCGCTTCCCAAGTCTGCCTGAAGACCCACAGTTTGCTGGAGGATGCTTGGAGAAAGCTCGTCTCCACTTTTAAAGGAGCACAAGCTACCCAGTCCGCCTGCAACGGCTGCCTGATCATCTGCGTCCTTTTCCAGAAGGACAGATAACAGCAGCTGATCATAACGGCCCATGTTATTATGTGTTACTGCCGAGCTGCGCTGCTGGTCTCGCACTTCTCTTGTGCATCCGTACATTTAAATCCCCTGCAACTACATGCATATTGCTGCATGTGGATGTAGAGGAGTATGTGATAACACAAGTCACAGCCACAAACGTGTGCGCACACATCACCGGCTGTATCTCCTGCATGCATTAACACATAAACTTCAAAGCTGTGACTGTAAATCCAGGCACACATCATGTAACGGCAACACGCGACCGTACATACCCACAGGAGCACGGTGCGGAGCTGCAGATGGCAGTGGGAGCACATCCATCACATGCAGCACCCCCAGGGTACCACGCACAGTCAGGGCATCCCAGCCCGTGCCCGGAGCCGTGAGCATCACCACCACACACATAGCAGAGATGATACATGGAGAGCAGCTACCGCGCTCCCACCCCTGGGTATTCACCCCTGTAAGTATTTCCCAGCCATCAACAGGGAAACTACTTTAGGGCAGGGTTCACCCCTACGCAGGGCTCCAAGCATCATGCACAGCCTGCATCCTCTTCTTTTTGTTTCAAAACCCCTTTTCCCCCTTGAAGGGAGTTTTGTTTAAATCAAAGCAGGATTGCAACGCCCTCCTCCCCTTTGCAGCCACCCCCAAGGCTGGGGTGCTGGGGGTCCTGGAGTTACCTGTGCCGAGGGGGTGAGACATCCTCCAGGCGAGCCCCTGCGAGCTCCGGGCAGGAGAGAAAGCAAAGAGCCTCCCCCGGAGCATCCTTCTCCTCTCCCCGCCTCGCCGGTCCCTCCTACCGCCCTCCCCTCGCCTCCTCCCGGGCAGGGACCCAGATGGTCCCTGGCTCCCTCTGAGCCCCAGGGAGGAGCAAAGACCGGGGAAGGGGGGGTCCAGGCCGGCTCCTGCACCCACCCCAGCCCTGCAGAGGTGGGTGGGAGGGAGCGTGCGAGGACCTCGAGGGAAGGCTGGAAGTTGAGAAGATGCCTTTGAATGCAGTCGTGCAGCGCAGCGAGGCTGGCGCAGGAGGAGCAGCCTGAAACCCAGCACACAGGGTACAGAGAAAGGCTATTTCCAGAGCACCCTTCCCCCTTTTTTTTTTTTATTTTTTTAATTTATTTTACAGGAGAGGGTTTCTTTCCCTCCGTGCTCCATGCATTTATCCACCCCCGTGCTTGTAGGAGGTCCCGTATTCATTCAGCTCTGCACTAAAGAGCAGCAAACAGCCAGGGAGAGGCAGATCCCTAAAGGTGAACCTTTCCCTTATCCTAGTAAAATGGAAATAGAGAGAATAAACAAACCAGGCAAGAGCATGCAGAGATCCACATCCATTTCCCTCTCCACCAAATGTTTCACGGGCGCTTTGGTGCTGGGATTGCTCCGGCGCTTCAACCCAGGGTATCAGACAGCTGCTGTTCGCTCCTCCCGGGATGAAAGAAGCAGAGCAGAGTCATCTCCAGCATTGATCGCTCCTAAAGGCAGTTCCCCCAGGAGCTCAGCCCGTCTGCTGCCTCCCCAGAGGGGTAGACAGTGTGGGGCTTCTCCCCTTGCACAGACCCCATCCTGCACCCCTCGGGGAGATGGGTGTCCAGCCAGGAGAGGTGCAGGCAGCTTCAGAGCTGTTTGCCAGCTTGAAAAGCGTTTCCCACTGCCCTGCCCCATGCTAAGCACTTTGGGAGGGAGACGGGCACCTCCATCCCTGGTGCCACCAGCTCCCTCACCCATCCCGGGGCTGTGCAAACACCCTGGCACCCTCCAGCCCTCCCAGGGACGGCATGGAGGGCTGATTAGGGAAAAAACACTTTTAAATCTCTGAGATGCAGAACACTGCGTGGCCTCAGGTCAAAGTCGGCACCAACCCCAAGAGACTTTTGGGGCAGATGTTCCCCGCAAAAGTACATCTGCAAGGAAAGCTCTGGCAAGCTAAAACAGGGCTGTTAAGGCTGTACTTAACACTAGGATTTCTCCTTTGCTGCTCAGGCATCGCAGCGTGCATGGGAGGCTGGCTAAAATAGCTTCCTCGCCAGGGCAGGGTGTGCTGAAGCTCTGGCTTTCTTGCTCTTTGCCTTACGTGTGGGTGTTTGGGTTTTTTTCCAGCCCCTTGAGAGTGATGACATGCCAAGATGGGATGGGGCTGATACACAAACGCAACCTGCAAAGTCCAGTCCCTGCCTGACCTGGAGAGCAAGGGCTGCTTCAGTGGCCAGTCTGAACTCACCGATATTTAGTGAAAAAATACACCCTGTATTTCCAAAGAGAAAGGGGAATCTGCAGAACTCCCTGCTGCAGGACCAAAGGATTCTGCAGTCTCAAAACCCAGACAAGTTCACCCAAGAGTAAAACCATCCCCTAAGGACCGGCTGTTAAACGCCAAGGCAGTCTGCCGCCAGATGCCTGGAGAGTTTCAGGAAAACCATCTGCGCACGAGCCGAAAACTCCTGCCCTGCTTTCCACTTCTGGGACCGGGGTTTGGCAGGAAGGATACGGGGTGGGGGACAGGCAGGAGGGTTTTTTCCAGCTTCCCTGGAGGTTGCCTTTGGGAGAGCAGCACAGCGAGCGGCTCCTGTGAATTAGCAAGGAGAGACAGGGAGAGATTTTTTTTTCCTCTCGATGCACCACAGGGAAGCAGCCGGCTTACGCACAGCAGTCAAGTTCACATCCTGGCAGAGGAAGGAAGGAGAGAAGGTGCTTATAAAGGTGATGAACTGCGTGGTCCCTTTGCTCTGGCCAACCCCTTACACTACTTATGGCAAAGCCCCAAAATCCTGCAAGAGCCTCAGGGAGCAGAATTAACCTCCCTCTCTCCCATCCCAGCACCATTTCTGTAGGATACAACCTATATCTTCTCCCTTCTGGAACCCCTGCAGATCTGGGGACTCCAGAGAACAGTTCGTCCCCCACCTTTCTAGGGGGAATGAGCTGCTCTGCTAATTTGGGGAGCAGCAAAATCCCTGGAAAACCAAGGGCAGCGAGCCACGGGCCAGCTGATGGGACATGCACTGAGCGGCTGGAGGGCCTGTTCTCTGCGTTGGCTGATTTTTGGGAGGACAGAAGGGAAAATACCAATTTTTGTGTGAAGGAAGGATTAAAAATAATAATTCTCATTCTCTCTAAAACTCTTAGTGCAGCATTTCTCCAGCTGGAGGCCATGATGACCTTGTTAAGACACTTGCTCCTGGGGCACACTGGGAAGCGCTAATTGCATTTAATGGCAATTAGAGGAGGAAATGGCCAGCGCTCCTTAGCTTAGCTGCTAACCATAACTTTCTCCCTTTGGCTAGGAAGAGAGCACGGATTTGGAGGAGCAGGGATATTGCTGGAGCGAGATGGATGAACCCCAAAGAAAACTGTCCTTGCAAAATAAAGCTGAGAAGTCGAAGGCCCAAAATAGCCAAAGTTTCCCCCCCCTCCATCTTCAGGCAGACAAGAGACGAACAAAGTCCTCCCATCGTGTCATGAAGGCAGTGCCCAGATATGTTCTTCCATCTTCATGTACAAACCATTAAAGTGGCTATTTTATTAACTATTAATTGTTAATATTACACCCTATTAACTCTAATGGCAAGGTAATAGGCACAGTTATTAATATGCAAATTCTGAGAAATCTCATTAACTCCAAGGTCCTCAACCTCTCAATGTTTTCAGGACTAGCCTCCCAAAGCAATCTTCCCTGTATCGCAGGTGTTGACATTTCTCCCTCTGAGCAGGCAGAGACTGCCCAGATGGATAAAACTAATCACTTGAGGCTATCAGCTTTCAAGGAGCATCGCTAAGGACTGCTCTTGCCTCCAGAGAAGTTCCCGATGAACTGGTCCGAGGCATCTAAACCCTCTCTGGTTTGAAAACAGAGGGGCTTAACCCACTTTCACAGCAGGGTGGCCAATACGTGCAGGTACCGTGGTGCTTCTCCAGTGGTTGTGGTCAGGAATTACAGAAGCACAGAATCGTATAGGTTGGAAAAGACCTTTAAGATCATCAAGTCCAACCGTAAACCTAACACTGCTGAGGCCACCACTACACCATGTCCCTAACCACCTCATCCAAACGTCTTTTAAATACCTCCAGGGATGGCGACTCAACCACTTCCCTGGGCAGCCTGTTCCCATGCTTGATGACCCTTCCAGTGAAGTAAAATTTCCTAATATCCAGTCTAAACCTCCCCTGGCGCAACTGGAGGCCATTTCCTCTCATCCTATCACTTGTTACTTGGGAGAAGAGACCGACCCCCACCTCTCTACACCCTCCTTTCAGGCAGTTGTAGAGAGCGATGAGGTCTCCCCTCAGCCCCCTTCTCTCCAGGCTGAACAACCCCAGGTCCCTCAGCCGCTCCCCATCAGCCTTGTGCTCCAGACCCTTCCCCAGCTCCGTTGCCCTTCTCTGGACACGCTCCAGCCCCTCCATGTCTCTCTTGGAGTGAGGGGCCCAAAACTGAACACAGCATTCGAGGTGCGGCCTCACCAGTGCCCAGTACAGGGGCACGATCACTGCCCTACTCCTGCTGGCCACGCTATTTTTGATACAAGCCAGGATGCTGTTGGCCTTCTTGGCCACCTGGGCACACTGCTGGCTCATATTCAGCGGCTGTCAACCAACACCCCCAGGTCCTTCTCTGCCTGGCAGCTTTCCAGCCACTCTTCCCCAAGCCTGTAGCGTTGCATGGGGTTGTTGTGGCCTAAGTGCAGGACCTTGCACTTGGCCTGTTGAACCTCATACAGTTGGCCCAGCCCATCGATCCAGCCTGTCCAATGATCAATGTGGAATGATGATGCCTGAGGCATTTCAAGGCCCCAAAACGCTCAGGGCATCATCTCCTCTCCATAGACGTGTTCTGCTTTCCCTCCAAGGCTTCCCATTTCCAAAGACAGCCCCATCTCCTCCTGATTGAAGCCCAGCTCCCCAGAGGTGTTCACCCAGCAAACACCATCTCAGTGTGGTGAGAATGCGGTACCCAAGAGACAGTGGGGTGTCTCCCAGACATGGACCCTCCAGACTCGGGGTCCAGCCCAGGGTGGCTGGTCTCAGCCCCACAGTGCCTGCTGGGACAGGGCTGGCAGGGGGCTGTGGCAAATGAACTGGAGCTTGGGGGAAACTGAGGCACTTGAAAGGCCCAAGATGGCAGCAAAGCGCTGCATTTAAACTTTCAAACCACACACGTCCTTTAAAAATCAACCCACAATTTTAAAAAGGACAGAAGGTGTTCAAAGAAGACTCCCTAAAGAAGACACAATAGCATTGAAGTGGAACAGTTTTGGTTGGACCAGGACAAGATCCCTCTGCCCCTCTTCCAAGGTATGAAGCCCTCAGCCCACCTGAGCATCCCTGCATCCTCCCATCTCCTTAGTTTCCCTCTGCACCGCAGCAGCAATATAGGGAATTGCCTCCTTGCAGAAACCCATCCTCTGAGGCGGCGGCAAGTAGCAGGGGCACAGAGAGGGGACGTTGCTCAAAGTGCCCTGCGGGGACCAGAGGATCGGTCCCATCACAGTGACAGCGGTAGCCAAAGGATTTCAGCAAGGCAATCCAACCAACAAAGGGCTTTCTGCCTAAAATCCTTTTTCCATGAAAAGCCAACGCAGAATTGATAATTTAATGATCTACCTGTGACTTAAACCCCTCAGAACTGGGTCTTTGCTTTGTTTTTTTCTTACTGGATCTCCCCAAAATAGAAAAAACAAACAAACCAAAACCTTTTCATCTATTTATAAAGGTATCCCATGCATTTTACTGTTTGAGCAGATGGGAAGCAATTAGGAACCTCGTGGGAAAACGCCATCCAAAGGAGACCTCCACATAGCTCATCTCAACAAGTTGCATTTGCTGAAGAGAAGCGGGTACAAAGTCAGACACAGCCACACTCCCTCTGCTGGAGTCTGCACAGACAGCAAGCAGCTTTTAGTGTTCAAATCGCCCACGATTTGCAAATTTTGGTTACGTGGGAGGGCTGTTAAAAAATTATCTCTGCCACATCGCAGCTAAAGCCAGGGCAAGCCATGTGCTGGCAGCACCACTGCCTCATCCTGATGTCCTGCAAAGGTGGGACTGCCTTGGGTGAGGATGGGGACAAGCTGGAGGAACATTTGCAGCAGGATGGGTATGAGGTGGAGGGAGAGGAGCCCCTGACAGCAAACTTTTAGCCTGCAGATCCTCCTGTCCACCTTGAAGCTGCCTATGGTAGGTGCCAAAGGGATTTCCAGGGAGGCTGATGAAGCTAAAAAGGCTCAAAAAGCCTGAAATGAGAGGAAAGGGTGGAAAATGAGTGATTTAGCTGAAGTTTCCAACACAAACCTTTCAGCCCTGGAGCTCTAGCCACCCATCTGCCAGACTTTTATTAGCAAGTCGGTATCATTAGCGCTCATTATTTATTCAAAGTGATGGATGTGCAGTATTTTCACCTACTGGTCTCCCATCCACCATCTCCAAGGGTTTGGGTAGAGCCTGACTTTAAGGATATGCAGTGAGGTAGGTGCTGATTTAGGTTTTTGGGCTGACTCTCAGATAAAGGGCCACGTAGTGCTGAACTGGCCCCCTCAGTGCATGGTGCTGGTGTTACACCTCTGGACCACCCAAATTCAAGAGGGAGAGAAGCGGGTGATGCAGAGCAAGCACTCCTGGCCAAACCTTTTCTAAAATCCAGCAGGATAGGGCCTTCTGGAGAGCAGCAAGAAAAGGGAAGGTTACTTCAGGACATCATGGCAAACCTAGAGCTGGAAACGTGAGCTGTGCCTACAGAGAGGTGAGCTCGCAGCGCTCTGGCTCGCTCAGTTTCTCTGTACTTATAGCAAACCACTAAAGAAAAACCCTGGTGCAGGCTTCTCTGGTCCATGGCTTTGGGCAGGAGTGCTGCATGAAGGCAGATGCTTTCTGCTCTGGATTTGGGGCCAGCTAAGCTTGCATCAAGCCATGCACCCAGCAGCTCCCCATTTTGAGCCTGGCAATCTCCACACTTGGTGCCGACACGACCGGGAGAGCATCGCAGAGGTGGGCTGAGGCTCTTTGGAGGTTGCAGGTGGGTTGGGGTGGTGGAGAAAGTATTGCAGGTTTGGAAATGAAACCCCTCCTTGTCTTCTTTTGTCTGTCCCCTAGATGGCAGCCCCTCTCAGCAGATTAAATCCCTGATGAAAAACAGCAGGGTTTGGTGCCTGGAAAGGGTCAGGGCTGCAAACTGCTTGCCAGAAAACAAACAAACAAAAACCCCACCCAAAACACTAAAGAAAAAGCTACAATTAATGGCTCTTTTAGCTCTTACAGCAAGAACTTGAGACACCTGACCCCTTGTGGGCAGCAGTATTTCTGCTGCTTTCCCTTCTGGTCCATCTCTGGGTCCTCAGTCCCCCCCAAAATGCAGCGGACAGGGACCAACAGGCCCTTTCCCACCAGCTTTGCTGCAGTGGCAGATGCATACCTGGGGGCAGTGACAGATCTCATCAGACCTAGATCGCCCTGGGAGGATATTTCAGTCCTTTACGGGGCTGGGAAGTGCAGGGAGGAATATGCCAACTCCATTTTCAGTTTAAATTGAAGCAGAACATTAAGAAGGGAAACGTATTGACAAACTCCTCACGTCAGTTCAAGGAAAGCCCAGATACAGCCACCCTGAATAATCCCTTTTTCCATGTTCTTCATACCAAGACATGGCACAGGGCAAAACCACAGATCACATCCCTGGGGCCTGGCTCCTCTTTGAACGGTTTAGCCATGTAATTTTTGGCCAACAGATATTTAAACCTCTGCTGCAAAGCTCCTGGTAGTGCATTGCATGTGTGTCCTGGTGGGGAAGGAAGGACATGGTGGGGGGAAACGTGTCCCTGTCTGACCCTTTCCTTCCCAAGTTCAGATTTGCACCAAATGCAGCTGACATTTAAACCAACTATTATTAGACATCTGCTTTGAACGGGGACGCTTGGCACCTCACAGGGTTATGGCCTTGCCAGGCTGCCTGCAGTTGCAAGCAGACACCCATCAGCTAAAATCCCATGCTGTGACAGCCAGAAGGTGACAAACCTGGGCTGCCCACCCCCTCTCTGCTCCTCAGCACCCATCCCAAGGGGCTCACTGCATCCCCATGTGTTTATGGTCCTAGGGTAGCACTGAGCCCCTCGTCATACCTCCCTTCAGCCCAGAAGTGCTTTTCAGCTTCCCTGGCTTTCCAAGGCTACTGCTGGGCACCAAGCAGGGACCTGGGGGCTTGTCCTGGGGAGAAACCCTCATGGGCTGGAGGAAGACAGCTACCATGGAGAGATCATGGGCCCAGGTGACCCCATGGCTCCCAGGAGACATTCTTTGATGAGTGCATAGCCACTTCTTACCAATTCTTTGGTCCCAATTCTTGGGATCTCCAGCCTGTCCAGGAGGGAGCAGTCTTGGCTAGGAACACACTCTTGCTCTCCAGTCATCTTGCAAGAGGATCCCCAGGCCTTTGGGACAATCACCCCATGCATGTTGTCCTTCACCGCAGACCAAGACCTCAAAAGGGAGAGACATTTGCCACATGCCCCACTCCCCTCCCACCCCAAGCTGCTTCTTGCTGTCAAGTCCTTTGTCCTTGCACCAGTTTGAGGATGTCTGTATTTTTCTCCTTTTGGAGGACCCTTTTTTGGACCTTGCTGTGAAGGGGGATGCAGTCTACCTGCCTGAAGGCAACGCAGAGCTGCAAAAGGGCTCACGAGCCTCCCCGCACCCTGCTCCCGCTTCACCTTTCTGCAGAAGAGGATGGTACGAGACTGGTGCAGCAAACCCAGTTTGAGTGCTCCTTCACTGCCCCCAGGGACTGGAACATCTCAAAGGTCCCCAGGCAGCTCTGTGCTAGAGCACAGAGCAGCTCAGGTCCCAAAAATTTGATGCTGCCCACATGCTCAACAGCCCTCTGAAGTTACCACCACAAGGACTATTTCCCCCCTTTTCCTGATAGCCTGTTCACACAGATATATGGATATATTTAAAAAGGGTCACCAACATCACTTCTAGGGCAGCTCATGCTGATGGAGGCCAGAACTGGTCCTCTGCACGGAGGGAATCCCAGAGGACCTGGAGAGATGGGGTGGCTGGAGGCAAGGAACAAGTTTGCAGACTCTGGCTCCTCTCAGATAATGCTACCAGACCCACATGGCCATTCTTAGTCTTACCCTTACCTCAACCTCAGCTTGCGTTCACATGCAAAAAGACCCTCTTTTCTGCAAAATAAGCTCCTCAAGGATCCTGTTGAGCTAGAGGGAGCTGGAGGGCAACTATCCAAGCCTGGATCCTGTGGTAGGTAACTAGTAAATTTACTCCCTCGAGAAGTGGATCATTCTCAGGCTCCCAAACACCACAAAATTAACTAGGTTTTGGGCTCATCTCTGATTTGGATGATGCCAAGGAAGTCAGAGGCACAAGGGCAATGCTAGCCAGGTCCAGATGCTCTCAGTGCACTGTATCAGGTAAAAGGTGAAGTTATTTCTTACGCTTCCCCATTAAAGCATGAAGGAACCCCATTTTTGGCTCCCCAGACTCCCACAGGTAAGACAACACACGTCCTTACATTCACACTTGAGATGCTCAAATGCTACAAGAGTTGGGGATTACAGAAGTATCTCAGCTACAGGAATCCCCACCAGTTACCAGAGAAATACATACCTCAGCACCAGGAGAGAAGTCCAAGCAATGCTGGGAGCTTCAGGTTAAATAAAGGACACTCATTAGGCACAAAGTAGAAATATATAAACAGTATATTTCTTTTTATTTTGTTGTTTTTAAATACAGAGTTTCCTTATACAATAAAGGAATTCCCTCTCCCTCCCCCCCCCCCCCAAGCAACTCTTATCAAAAGAAATCATTCACTGTAAAATCAACACTAGAGGCATGCGCTTTAAGAGCGTATTTAGCAAGTGCAATATTTATAGGCCATATCCCCCTAAATAGGAACATGTGCTTTCCCTCACTTAAAATAGTTCCCTG
The DNA here is from genome assembly GCF_034638445.1 of Ciconia boyciana. Lineage (NCBI taxonomy): Eukaryota > Metazoa > Chordata > Aves > Ciconiiformes > Ciconiidae > Ciconia > Ciconia boyciana. Next base: position 3,148,620 of record NC_132938.1, on the reverse strand, counting down.
GAAATCTGTGACAGAAACCTGCTGGTCACCAAATACAGAAACATTTAACCAGTTACATGCCATGTGACACGTTGGAAAATAAACCCACCGCTGGTCTGCTCTTGGCATGCTGCAGACTGCCCCAGCCAAGCGGCTCCGCTGGCGTTCGCCTGCACAGAAGCAGGATGCAGGATTTGAGATGAGCCAGCTCCACCTCAGCAAGGTTTCTCCTTCTTAAATCACCTCCTCAGAGCTTGTCCTGCGTTTACACTCCAAGGAAAGCAGGAGGGGAAATAAGGGAGTATTTAAGACACAGCTCCTTCTCAGGGACCAAGGGGAAGGGGGCTTGGTTTGCACTAGAGTTCAGGAGCACGTACTTTAGAGAAGTAAGGGGTTTTTTTGTCTTTAGTAAGACAATTCCTGTTTTCTGGGGTAACACCTGTGTGGGAACGAGGTACAACTTCACATCAATAAAGAGGACAGAGAGAACAGAGTGGCTAAACACTTCTGAAAAAAACAGAGCACTAAGCCACCTTACTTATTAAATCAGAGCAGCTCTGCCAAACAAGACAGGCTAAAATCCTCAAAGGGTCAAGAGCACAATAAGCTGCTCGCTTTCCAGTGGCTGCTGTGCTTTACAGCTGAATCATGCTTTCTTCCACAGGAATAGATCCACTCAGACTTGCTGGGCACTTCAGATCACAGCCCCGCACCTGGCGGGGATGGACACCTCCAATGCACATCCCAGCAGTCACAGCTTCCAGACACCGGCACTTAAAAGCCAGGTCCTAATCACACTTTGGCATCAGAAGTCTTAGAGATGGGAGGTAGCTTCTAACACCTGGGCAGGCAAAGGAAGCTGCACAATAAAGATGTGAATCACTTAAAAGCCTATTTATGCAGGCTGGGACTCTGCTGGGGATACAGCTTGAAATTAGTGGCACTGGTCCCAAATTTGAGAAGTTCAGAAATACACGATGCTATAGATAACATGATTTAAATAACAGAAAGGTGGCTAACGCAGCTCCCAAGGTAAGCAGCTCATGGAGAGGAGGGTACACTGCATGAGCTCGGCCATGTCACTCCGATGTCAATCAACCACCTCCTGAAAAGAGATCACCTGCAAAACCAGAGATGCCATCTCTCACAGCACCAAGGGCTGCATCTTCTGCTCCAGCCACATCTGGCAGAGACCAGCATGGCCATCTTACCCTGCCATCAGTCATATGGACACTTGCAGACACCATTTAAGTCATCCAGTCACATGCAACTTATCTAAATTCGATGCCTGGAAAAAGCATGCTGAGACACCAATTGTTGCTGATAAGCAGAGTGAGAACTGATCTCAGCCCTTCAGCAAGCCTCCCAGGCACCGAAACCGATACTCCAGCTGTTGAATTTGATATGCTGATTTTCTGCAAAACCCTGATCACATAACAAATACTTTACTACCAGAGAGCTCGCTCTTTCTTTTTTTTTTGCATGCTAAAACCAAAAAGCCAGCATAGCTCAGGTCAACAGGGAGAGAATTTAATTGCTTACTGTTTTTTTCCAACTTTTTGCCATTTTGTTCACCTTGGGGACTCCCACCTGCAGCTAAATGAGGCATATTGATAGCTTTTACAGCAGCAAGAGTTTGTCACACAGGTGACCAGCTGAGATGCCACATGCATCCCCCCTCTGCTCCAAGAGCAGACTTCAGCTCTCAAAGCAAGCAGCTCTTTGCAGCAGAGATGCAGATGGAGAGCAGAAGGCAGCATCTCCCCCAGGACGAGCTCTTAATATTTAATGCGACATCAGAACAGTGCCAAGTGATCCAAGCTCACGCAGGTTTTTCTACAAGGGAAAGACAGACACAGCCAAGGATTGTCTTAGTTTGAAAGGAAAACACACAAAAGCTGAAGAGGAAAGTGCTAATTTGCACTTTCTGAAGCATGTACTCGAGCAACTCCCTCATCCGTCTACTCTTTACACAATATTGATGGTTTGCTCTTTGCAACCAGATCTGCAGCCAGTAGCGTAATGGACAAGGTTTGGTACTTAAACACCTTAATTAGATATGAAAACAATTAGAGAAGGCTATTCTCTTCTAGCATCTACAGGCCTCAGCACAGATAGCAAGTGGGGCAAACCCATCCCATTATGTCTATTTAAGTTGTTTTGGAAGCTTGACAGATGAAAGGAGGACAGCCCAACCAGAACACTGCACCATAAAGTAATTGTCTAAGAGATGCAGAAGACAATGCAACTGTAGGACAATTATGAATCCTTCATAATTGCCTGTTATGGCAAAGCGAGCCCCAAGGGAGCAGCCGCTGCCACGCTGCTGCTCAGACACAGGCTCTAGTTTTCCAGAGAAAAATACCCACTTGGCACTTTGGCAGCATTTCCACAGTGGGGATGCCATAATCAACTCCCAGAGAAGGGCTGGGGAAGATGAGAGCTGGGTCAGGAGATGACAGAGAAAATGGCTTGCACTGAAGTTTTGGGGGGACAGACACAAGAGATGAGCTTGAGCCAAACCCTGGTTCTGCCTGTTAACCTTCCAGGAAGGTAGGAACACTATGAAGGGCAGACACAGAACACAATGAACAAGAAAAGCTTGCTCAAGGAATAACATGAACATATGCCAACAGATAGTGTAGATACATGCTTAGTAGGACACAGACTGGAAAATGGTAGGTGCTTTTGGTGACAGGGCACGTCTCGGGTCCCTTTTTTGTTGCTGAGAACTCCACAAAAAACCCCTTCCCTCCCACCCCCAAAGTGTTTTCCAGCTATATCCAGCTTTGGCCAACTTCACGTTTCTTCAAAGAGTGTCCACAGAACACAGTTCAGCAGCAGTTTCTAAAGCAGCAAAATACAATACGCAAAAGTTTACAAACAATTTCAGTCTTCTGGTACAGCTAGGGACATGGACCTTTTGGGGACAACTGTTTGACCTACAGTGTATGGAAACATGACCATCTACCGTATTTGTTTTCAGAGCATCCCAGTTCACACAGGTCATCAGGAAGCATGTATCACGTCCCACAGTTGTTGGGCTCATCTTGAAGCATTTCACCAGATGGCAGCTCTGAAGCAAACCAGTTGAATTCATTTACTCCATCCCCATCCTTTCGCAGCAACGCACTGATGCGTATCCAAGTAGAGCTTAATATTTATTAATAGCTTCAAATGTTGACGCCAGAGAATTTGGCGATTGTTGCTAGTGAAGTTGTCAGATTTGCTTTCTAAGCAATCTAGAAAGTGCTATGCCGCCTGCTCAGCAGTCCATGTTTTCACCAACTTCCCTTAATTTACATGGAGAAACACATCTATTTCCATACATAGTGTGTCAACAGTATTTTTGAAGGCAACAAAATAAGTCTCACACCAACAAAACTATTCAGGTATAAACCCAATTTTAATTGTCAAGCTAACTTTAGCTCCTACATTCAATGCAAGGATCAAAAACTACAAGTTTGAGAGTAGAAGTTTATTCTATCCCCAGTTTCTGATCATTTTGGCATCTGTCAAAAGGTAACTTCCAAAATCCACTCATTTCAGAAGCTTTATACTACCTTGCTGTTCCAGGTGAACATCATTGACACTCTCAATAGCTATCAACATCTTTCAAACCCAGTTCTTTGGCAACAATTATACATAGCATTGTGCGTATATAAAGAGCTTATAATAAAACTTTTTACATTCTAATTGTCTTAACCTTCACAGAAGTATTAAAGTGCTCAATCAACTCCGAACAAACTCTCCTTCCCTAGTTAGCCTACTTCCTGGAAACGCCTGCACTTAAGTCAGCAAAACCAGAAGCGAACAAGAAGAGAAAAGGTACTTGTACGAAAAAAAAAAAAATCGTCTGCAGGATTATTACAACCCCTTATGAGCCAAGAGACCTCAAGTCTCACATATCTCCCTTCTACCCATACATTGAGACATGGGTCCAAGTGTTCAACCAGTCTAAGCCACCACAACTTCTTTTCCCAGAGTCGTGCAGATTTCCCATCAGTTGATTCTTTGGCCCCTGAATGCTGTAGAAAGAAAACCCTGCAACACAGAATCCTATTAATGCTACAAAGAAAATACGAACACTGAAGTCATACTGGTAAAGCAACAGCAATAAAAGATATAAACAAGAGTTGTGAAGGATATTTAACTCCTCCAAGCTATCTGGATTTTAAATTATCTCAGTTAGCAACATTTGACACTATCTGAAACTGATGCCTTCAAAGAGGCTTTAAATGGGGACATTTTTGGTCCTTCCAAGTGGAGGGGGATGGAGGGTACATCTCAAAGCTATTTCCTCTGGCAAGACCTGCATGCCAGTTCACCCCACCATGCTCTCTGCGCTGGAAGAAATTTCAGGGCCTCTGCTCTTCCTCCAAGTGGACCACAGCCACATTCCCTTGGGCATGTCCTCTCCCCTTCCTCCAGCCACAGCATCCACAATATGATTTAAACCAGCCCACAGGGTGCCTTCTTCCTGCCAAGAGCTGAGACACCAGAAACGCAACGCCAGGACACGTGCATTTAATAGCTTACTCAGCCACAGGATGACGCTTTTCATTTTACCTTTGGTTAAATCTTTTGATATCCGTGGGAAAAGCATGTTATTTAAGCATCATCAGGCCTTTCCACTCCCTGTCTTACAACAGGTACTGAACTGTTTGCTGTCACCTGCTCTTTTTCTGTTGACTGAAGATCAGACATACTTTTACCACCTCTGCCTTTGCACTGCCCCAAAATCCTGTTTGCTGACTGTTTGCCCCATTTCTACATGTAGACCTTGGTAACAGCTATTAGTGATCTCACCACAGAAACTACTCAAAAACCAGGAAATATTGGCAAAGGAAGTCAGAAACCACACACGTATTTATACCTGCTGTCACACCACCTATCAGACATGGCATGAGTTACCCCTGCTACCCAAGACTGACTGAAAGCCAAATGCACGGTATTACCTGCCTTGATGTACTGGGGTGGTCATTCTGACCCTGAGACTTCTCAGCAGTCCCACGAGAGTTGGTTGGTGCAACTTGAAGGTCATGCTTTCAAGGGCACGCAATGCTTTTTTGCTTGCTAAGCTGAGGGCTTTCCCCTGCAATTGCTCTGGGAGATATCAGCCATGGCCACGTTCTTGAGAACACTCTTACTGCTCTCCTCCATCAAGTATCAATACAAAGATGAAGGGTTTCATAAGAAAATAAAAGTTTAGTTTTTCATACATGTCAAAGCCATAGGCAGCTACATTAAGATGAAATACCATCTGATATTTAGTGCAAATACACCCAGTCTTCAGTGGCTTGAGTCTCGCTTAGTTTCAGCGTAGAAGCTTTTTACCCAATGCCTTCCTCCCTCATTACAGAGTTGGTCTTCCTCATCATGCAGAGGAACACCCAATCAGTAGGGCATGTGCTGATAGAAACTGCACCATTTACTGGGCAAGCAATTGGTAAGAAACACTTCTCTGTGCTATTAATATATTTGCATTTCATTTTATATTACCCTTCTTTCCTCATTTCTGCTGTTTTGAAAGTTCATTATCTTCAGAGGTCCACATTTTTCTTAACACTTTACCTGTGATCTGTAGTGTGCAGCAAAGGGCGAGCACTGAACTAAAGGTCAGCTTGTTTCACAGTACTCCAAATAAGAAAACTGACCATAGTACAAGCAAAATTAAATAAACTGAAATATAAAAGACAGCAGAAGTTAGATTCATCCAGAAATATAATATAATGTCTGGGAGCGGGGAAAACTGGATATTAGCTACAAACAGAAACAATGAAATGGCCAACAAATATTGATTAGGTGAAAGAGGAAAACTTTCATTGCATGCTGTACATTAAAATTAAATGCAAAATTCACATGTTGGAGCATCAAGACAGAATGACGAAGGTCTCAAGCCATGGGAAGAAGAAAGCAAAGGAACACCTTGAATAAAGCAACACATGAACAAAAACAGTAACTGAGCAGCTTCAAAAGGAAAAGTGTGACCATATCTCAAATGGGAAAAAGCAGCACTGAAGCAGAGAACAAGTATATGGTCAAGACACCACGGGTAACACTGACTGCACAAAACACTTGATATTTTGAAAGAATCAGGCCTATTTGTATTATCTATGCAAAATATATACACAAGTCCATATGTATATATGTACACATAGGCACTACTGTACATATGTATATGCAATCATTAACACAACTGCCCTTCGATGAGTTTCAGCATCCGCCTCTGGGTGCAAGCAAGAATGTTGCAGTTGTGCAAAACTACATTTCTGTGTTTGATTATCGAGAAGTAATGGCAGAAAGATCAAAAATAATTCCCAAATAGCTTAGACCCAGATGCGGTTTCATCAACATCACCATGCAAGCCCAACCTCTGAACATTTCCAGCTCATTTGTAGGAATTAAATATTCATCCAAAGCCATGGATTGTATCAGTACAAATTGTATCTGTTTCCGACCCTGCTAATCTGAAGAGATGGCCAGACATCTCTCCTGACATGAGTGGTTTAGCATGAGGCCATCCCACCCAGAATACCAATTTGGGAATACTGGATGCATGGGAAATTGAATTCAAAGGCCAGAAACAGGACTGTCATTCTGTAAAAGAAGGCTCAGTTGCTGTCCTTATAGTGTTTTGGAAGAAAGGGACATGGTGCATAAGAGAGAGATTCCCACCCACCCCTCAAACAAGGGAACACATGACAACTCTGAGAACACATGCTCCAACCGTACGGACATGCTGATCTTTGGGGTTTCCAGTTTTGGGATGTGGAAAGTAGCATTTCCATAAAGCTTGCTTCCCCTCACAGCTCCAAAGAGCATCGGCCTCCCAAGTCCAAGGCTGTTTTGGTCTGACACTTCAACGCTCAATTGGTCTTTGATATGTGTGTATTACCAATGCCATATTAGAGCAGAAAGAAAGTAGTGAAAGAAAGAACTGCAGATAGATTGTTCTATGCCTCGGCAAAGCTGCCTTTCAACTCCAAAAGAGCTGTCCTCACTGCTCCACATGCGGAGGACCCCGTTTAATGCTCTGCATCCATAGCATCCAAGTACTTGGCTTCGATGATCCTAGGGAGCAGGTTATACCTAAGATTGAACCAGAGAGATAGCATTAGTGCCTGTTTATTGTCATGTAACATTCTGTTCGTCTGTCCTGAGACTCTCAGTTGAGTTTGTCCATGGCTATGCATACAACAGATTCACCCAGCTAAAGGGAGAGGAAGTGGGGGGGAAAAGTAAAAACAACCAATCCTGCAAGCAAATACAGCATTTATAGGAATAACGGCGCAGAGCTCCTTCTAGAAGAAGCCTCCTCATTTCAGTTGAAGAGGAAAGAGATCATCCTCATCCTCAAGGAGAAAAACCTCTTTCCTAGAGCACTCTGTCACCACAAAGTTTTAAAGGTGCCAAAAATGTACTATCTGACCTGGCCTACACCTACGCTCCTGGTTTGTGCTGGGGAGGCAGGCAATAGCTTCCTGCTGCCTCCAGTTTGCTAGTGGATGGGTTTCTTTGCCAAGAATCACTGTTTACTTCTAGTTTCTACTTTCTTCACCGCTTTCCAACACACTAACCCCACCTGATGCAGCCTTACACTCATTACAAAACTATCAACTCCAGACACTGAGAGCTCACAGGAGAAACCCTCCTCTGAATTTACAAGGCTGGCTCAAAGACCTGCATACAAGGGTGGTCTTGCACTTCCTCAGTTCTCCAAGTACCCCAGCTCATTCCTTTCAGCTCTCCCACAAAGAAGCTTTAACAGACAACCCAGAACCTTTGGTCTTTAGAGAAGCACTAAGTCTATCAGCAAGACTTGAGACCATGGCAAGAGGCTAAGAAGGGCTGTGACATTCATTCCTCCAGCTGTGGGAAGACTCCATCCCTACCCGGTGTCTGGATTCTCCATTGGATCATGGAGACAGTGATTCCCTTACTTTTGGGGTTTGATTTTTTTTATTTGTTTGCAAGAACATCCTCGTGAATTAACCTATTTGGGTGAGAAAGGCAAGGCACTGTAACAATATGCTATGAAGTTGCTATTGTTAAGTCCTACTGCATATTTAGTTTGACACTTTTCCTTGCTTAACAAGAAAGCTATTCTTCAGCTGTTAAAATAAGGCACAAAGCACTAGAAAGCCTGTTTAAGACTTGGAAGGGCTTTTTCAATAGCTATGCAAGAGATCCCAAAACACACTTACTACTGAGAAGTACCAGGGCCTGCTTAAATAGACCTGTCATGAAATAAAATGCCTCAGAGCCGTGGGAGCACAGATAAGCATCACAGAACTTGGAAAGAGGAGTCTTCCTCTCTGAGCAACCTTAACCTCAAGTACTCCTCAGAGCAGGGATTAGAGCGTAACCAAAAACTAGTCATCCCAAAGTTTTGAATCAAAGCCAGGATCTGGGGATACCCAAAGAGATCACATTTTCTCCCAACAGGCTGTTCTCCACTGCAATAATGAGAATCCATTGAAATCCGTTATCTTTCGCATTAACACTACACCAGTGAAAAAAGATGGTCCCTCACCACTGACAATGCCAATCACACATCTAATGCTGTCGGACAGATGGAAATGTGGCTTTGAAACAGACAAGTAACATGACTGGTTTTCTAGATGGGACACTGAGCCATGACTCACTCATCTGGGTTTGAGTCTTGACTTTGACCCCTGGCTAGTCTCCCATCTCCTCTTCCTCCCTTCACATCTTAAAAAAAAAGGAAGATATTTAATTTCTTCTACTCTGTCTCATCTACTTAGAGCACCAATTCTTTGTGAAAAAGTCATTGTTAACTATAGAGCTCATGCATCATGGTGCTGCCTTCTCTGCTGGAGCCCACAGAAACTACATGAGGGCAAAAGAAATCAGAGAAAGGAAAGCCAAGGGCAAATTTCTGTATTGTGCCACGTAGCACCATGTTCCCCTTAGAAGGGGGGCCGATTATCCAGCTACTAGAAAAAGCTGCTCTGGAAAGATAAATGAGTTAGCAACAGAGCTAGTATAAGATGACAGTATCTTACTTAGTCAAAAGAAGATATATTTGTGCCACTAAATAATCTAGCTCTTGTTACAAAATCAGGTTCTTTGACACAGCACTCTGTCCACACTAATTTAGCTTATTACACTACATCCAATACTTTCACATTTGGCAAAGAGTGTCCCACATTTTATTTTCTGTACTGAGCTGCTCTGTGCAGAGACTTGCAATTCCCACAAGAGTCAATCATCCAGCACTGCACACAGTTGAAGTATTTACCAGCCACTCACCCAGTCATCTAAAGTGACGCCTATGTCAAGGGTGGGTGAGAGACTCTTACCATAGGAAGAATAATTTCAGTGTTTTCCAAGGTTTTGTTTATCGAGCCCAAATAGCTCTAGCCTGATCCTGTTGAAAACCATGGTAGTTTTGACATTTGCTTTTGTTTTAGAAAGACCTGGACCCATCTTTATCACCCAAGAAAAGCACCACAATCTGCCTTAGCAGATTATCACATTGGTAGCCCTGAACTTTGAGATCAGACAGAAAATCTCCGAGACTGCAAGCTCAAAGACAACCAGATATCACTAGATATCATGCTGGCCTAAAAATAATCAAGTGGACTGGAAACAGATCTGTCCCTTCCAAGATCTTATTATGGCTTCTCATTATATCCAAAGGATGGAGAGCATGAATGATTTAACTGGAGAATGATGGGCACTGTTAATGAACATTAAGGAAGAAATTTAGTTGAATTTCTCAATGATTCTCTCTCAAGACTGCAAGATATTGTGGGGTCCTCTCAGTTTTAAAGATACATTTTAAGACTAAGTGTGGCCAGTTTGACCTAACTGATCACTGGCAACGGCATTCAGCAGTGCAGGAGTCTGTAAGGTCACCACAGCACTGGATAAGAGATAAAGAATCCTCTCAGGAAAAGTTTCTAACTCTGCTCTGAACACAGGCCTTAGGAAATCAAATTGCAAAGCAATAAGTAACTATCAAATACTTAGAGGGAAGGCTCAGACTACAGCTTCTCGGGAAGACCAGGCGTCTCACAGGGGCTGCAAAAGGAGACTTATTTGCACTTCTGCTAGCTGGAAGAAGAGTAACTGCCAGCCCAGAACCCTTTGCACAACACCCAGCATCAGTGAAATCACAGGCTCTCAGCACTATTCCTCCACCAGCCTGAGCAGCTGGTGAAGAAGGTCACCATCACCCACTTCCAGGATCTGGCTACTCAGGAAAGTACCATCTCCCCTTCTAGACTACTCAGACTTCCTGCAATCCAAGCCTGAAGACAAAAGGCATGGGAGACAGGAAAAGGCAGCCAAGCTTCGCACCTGATTGGGATCATCCCTATCATGATGAGTGGGAAGATCATCTTCATGTAGGGCAACGGTGACATTCCAAAACCACAGAGGATGAGGAGCTGCAGGACCTGCAAGCCTGTGAAATAGTGGATCTTCCTCTGGGGCACTCTGCGGATGTAATGTGTCGGAGGATAAGCAGTCTGGGAAGAGAAGAATTACACGTTAGACCTGCAGCAACCTGGACTTGTGACTGCAGAATGTGGTACAGGCTTTTGAAGACAAGGGTTTTTTAAGGAAGTCATCAATTTACACACAGAGTGCATCAACATCAGAGTCCTTAACAGGTTCAACAGCTGAACACAGGATTTGTAGGGTTAAAGTAAGTGCCTTAAACCACAGCATTGGTAGCAACACACAGAAGATGACTGGGCACTAGAAACCTGGAGAAGAAAAGACACACCACACAGCTAAGATTGCCTTTGGGAGCATCTGGAGTGCAATAAAATATATTGATAAGTACAGTAATGAGATTCCCCTGAGGAGGATTATCAGGGCTTTGCAGCAACACATGAAGTGCCTGTGGGGGTGTGCAGGGGGGTGATGGTAAGCAGATGCACTCGGGTGTTGTTACTGTTGGATGGTTTCTCCACCTGAAACCCAGCTCCTCATTATTTTATAGCCTTCTGTTCTCTGCTGATCAGACTCCATGCTTGCCCTGGTGGTCCCAGTTCTTGGCTGAACCCCAGTAGGGGAAGACCAGGAGATGACACTGGGGAGGTGCGGGAAGAGGCTGTACTCAGACTGCAGTGATTTTCTCAACTCATAAGCTGTATTCATTTTTGAGAAATAAAGGAAAAGTGACATTAATAGGCTAAATATCACTCGTGGTTTCTTTTGACAGTTACTTGCTCATGTCTGAGCACAGGCTTTGACTCACTGTCTATACATCAATGAAGAGTATGAGCGACTGTCTGCTGGCACTGATACAGACTCAATGGATTTCAAATTGTGCCATGACTCATTAAAAGGTTTCCAGAAAAGGGAGATGTCCATATTTGAGAATACTTTTTAATTTTCCAAACCAAAGCTTGGAAAATTCCACACATAATTTGTAACATACATCAGTAACTATTCAATCCTTATACAAAAATTGACATGACAAGTGTAATCTTTACCCAGATTTCACAGTTTTAACCTCTGGAATGTAAAATTAGAAATCAAGATAGATTAGCAGAGATGCAGAGCCAAATGTTGGGCTTATTAAGCCCTTGACCCTTGTTACATAAGGGAAGGTGAGCTGGAGACTTGCTATTGCTCCCAGGTACCGCCCTATGCTGCAAGCTAACACCTTCTTCGCACTTGTAATAGAGGTGGCTTGAAAACAGATCTTCCAGATTTGCTTTCATCCCACATCAGAAGGGTTTCAATAATGCAAGTAATTTAATTTTGAGTTTCAAATCCTACCTCGTGGTATTTCACACAAGTCAAAATAGAAGTGCAAAATATAGCAAAAAAATTAGCTGTTCTGAAGCTTTGTTGAGGAAATCAAAGATCACCATTTACTGGCATTTTAATTTTTTTTGTTTTTAATTTTAAAATGCATGTACTCTGCAGCCGACAGACATCACAGTGGGTTTTTAAAACTTAGAAACACTCTACATTCAGTGAGCAACAGTGTGCAATTGTTTTTTTTAAAAAGGCACTGGTTTGAATGTATTTTTGTTTGCACTCTATACTGTTTAGGGGGTGTCTTCACTGGTAGCAGCTATCCTGCTCCATTCATGCACTCGTTTTTGCCTTCTGGAGATAGGGGCTCCAGAGCAATTCTTAGCAGCCTGAAAAGAGGACGACTGTATTGAGACATTGCTCTGAACAAGAAAGCTCAAATGCTTTCGAGGCAGGGAAATGCAGAAAGCAATTCACGCAGAATTTGGAAGACAGACAAGATGCAGTGCAATTCTACGAACAATTCAGCTACCACCTTTTTTTAACCCAAGAATAACCCTGCCACTTTTGTTATTTGACACTGCATTCTTCTCCCACTCATTTGTCCGCTTTAATGGACAAGACTTCTCTTGCTCATGTCTCAGTGGCAGCCAGGCTAAACAAGAGACCATCAAAAGTTTCACTCCCTCTTTGCAGAGAAAGGTGAAAGGGATATGCAAAACAGAGGTTGGAGCTGGAAATCAGCCTCCCGAGAACATGAGTTTTGAGGGTAAGACCATTCCCAACACCAGCAGCTTTCCATAGCTCCCAGCACGGTTTGGTGCTAAGGTTGTAAATACAATTTCCTTCTCTGTTCCACCAGGCTGGTGCCCCAGTCTGCGTACCTGTTCTTTAAGCAGGAGAGCCACCCTTTCAAAGAGCTGGTTCCCATCAATGGAGGTCAACGCGATGTAGAGGAAGAGGCCATAGAGGACTGGCTTTGGGATCCACTGGAGAGGGAAAGGAAGGAGCAGGAGCGAGAGGCCAACCAAGAAGTTTGCCACTAGACTTGTCAGCCTGGTCTCCTTCACGCTTACAATCCTGAAAGCAAGAAAACAGGGATTAGGGGACTAGGATAATATTCCAGTATCCATGTAAGCTTATCGCTGGGACTCACTGCTCTGCGTAGGTGCAGGACACGTGCCACTCGGGAAAGGGAAACTCATCTCCACTGCACTGAGATCAGCACTTCTGGCCCCGTGCTGACACTGAGAAGGCAGAGCTCTGCTGGATCCAGGCCAGGCACTTAATCCACAGCTCAAACAGAGCAACTGGAAAAATGCCAAATTCCCCTTCTGCAAAGCTCCACAGATCCTATCCTGAACTAAATTGCCCTCTAAACTAATTCTGTTTAGTGCATTGCAAAAAAAAAGTAAACCCAAAACAAACAAAAAAAACCCCAGGCAAGAATCCTCTTTCTGGGCAGTAATCCTTTCCTCGATTTACCCAGTGCATATGCAATTGGCTTTTATCCAAAAGAAAACTCATTGACTTCTACAGGAACTAATGAACCTCTTGTAAAAAAAAAAGTCTGCACTCTTGACTGCGAGTCAGCATTTTTGATGTATATGAGGATCTCCTTGTTTATGTGGAAGCGAAAGCTGAGAGCACTACACAGGGAGCTAGAAATTTAATTCTGCTGTGGATAATAGTTGTGCTGCAAATTGCCTATTACCATGCAAAACATGTAATTAATTAATGCAAATTTTCCAGAGCTGACAGACTACAGATTGATTTTTTTCTTAAAGCTGGGGGGAGAGAGACTGACAGGAAAGCATGCAGCAACTTCCAGAGCCTCCTTGGGGGGGGTGAGGGGAGGTTGCTTTGTTTTCTTTTCACTTCAACTAAACCTGTGAGCATCTCCTAGTTTGGAAAAAAACAAATTACCAGAAACAATAGGAGGAAAGAAACCCCTCATCTTTCAAGACTACTTATAAATAAAGAAAAGAAGGATTCTTAACATAACTTTTTTTTTTAGATAAATCCACCAATTCAGTGGATAAGCTAATGAGTAAATCCCCCTATTATCAAGACATTCTTGTCCATAGGCTGTTTTGGTGTCATCTAATGGCCTCACTCCCTGAATGCGAGACCTCATATTCCAAATTAACCCTGTACACAAAATACTCTGAAGATTAACACAAGAGCCAGCCATGAGATCCATCAAAACACATTTCCCTCTTTTACATATGCAGTGCTAGGACTTTGTGATCCCTTCTGTCCTAAAGATTGCTTCCCAGTGAACTGTTTCAATATTAAGTTTTTGAGTCTTGCTTATAAGTAAGGTCAGGTTGGACTTCAAATTTGTTTATACATTCAAGAGCATAATGAAGGTGTGGGGATGAAGGAGCCTTCCACACCTGTATTTAGAGAGAGGGAAAGGGTAACAGCCTAAGGCTTGCTCTCAGCATTTGGGTAACGTGGCAGAATTAACAGAAGTGGCTAAGGAACAACAGATATCACAAACAGTACATAAAGTCCTGAGGACAGCGCTTGAATTCCTTGGTGAGTAACAGCCCAGATCATGCATATTATCTAGGATTACCAAGACAGGATGCACAAAAGGGCCACAGGAGGTGTTAACCTCTAAGTAACCTCCCCCCTCCCTGGCTAGGTTTAAACAGCAGAAACCACAGCTTTCCTCCTTCCAAACAGATTTTGTTTAGATCCTCTTGCAAGTATCCTATGTCAAGAGGTCCCTGCCAATGCCTAGAGAAGCTAAGGGAGAGTAGAGCACTTCACTCTTATCTGCAGACTGCTCTTGCCAGCTCTGAAAGAACTGGGACATCACCTAGGTGGATATAGTTTGGCACCCTTTTCACTGCCTCCAGGTCTGGATCACCACAGAACGGAAGTCTTGGAGATGACAGAGCCAAGCAAGCTTAAAGTGCAACTGTGAGAGCTAATTCGGAGTAATTTGATAGTCCTATAAGGAGTGGTTAGACTACTTCAGAGCTACCAGAACCACTACGAGCCTCTCAAGTGGCCCAGTAAAGCAGGAGTGAAAAGATACACTAACTGATTTAGCCTCATCCAGGTACAGCAAGAGTTCCCCTGGCTTCATCATTAGGTAAGCTACAGAGGAAGGATTTCTGCTATTTCAGGCAAAGATCTAACCCGCTGCTGGGGATGCTCACGACCTGCAAGCGTCAGTCTGAGCACACGCAAGTCTGCTAGGTTCCTTGCAAGTGAAGTCATGCAAACCCAAGAGCTCACGATCAAAGTTAGGTATGAAGCCACCACAACATTTCAATCAGATGCAAGTCTGCAAGTACAAGAACAGCTCAGAGTAGCAGCCCTTTGGTAATGGATTTTTGAAGTTCATGAGATTTTCTGCCTGTCATCTCTTGGGGATGCAGCAGTCACAGCACTGAAGAGTCTTTGATCACATACAAGATGTACTGCAACTACTAGTGTCGGCTACTGCTAATGCCACTTATTAAAATAGTTTGGAATTTCTTATCAGAACACAGTTAAAATTGCTCACAATCAACAAAATTTAATATCTTTAAAGTTGAAGTTCCCAGCCTCAAATTGGTCTTTTGCCAGTTCTAGCACCTTGCTTATTTCCAGGGTAAGGACATCAAGAACAATCACATTACGTCAATAGAAGAAATCCAGTAATTTGCATGTTCAGAATCTGGTTTGGCCCTTGAGGAAACAGCTCCAGAAAGCCTGTGCTGCAGTGGAAATGAAATAATTAATGGAGATTAAAGAGCATAATGCAGGCTCATTTCCCCAGAATTCTTTAAACACGGCTAGCACGGGATTAGCCATTCCCAACCTCCTCCATATAAGTAATGAGAGCCTATTTGCAGATTGCCACATGAAACTCAAGTGGTTACTCTACAGAGGAGAAAAAAAATTTTGCTTTCATTGTGACAGATCTTTATTCTTGTTTATATCATCATCCTCACTGAGAGCTTTGATTTGAGTGCAGGAAAGGAGCCTGCCAAGGGAGCCAGCGCTGAAAGAACTCCTGATTTTCTAATTGAGCTTCAGCAAGTTTCTTTGTCTGCAGAGCTGGCTAAGAGGAAAAAAAAAAAAAAGATGACAACATTGCTCGGAGCCTCAATGCTTTGCAGAGAGCAAAAAGCTTCAGTCTCAAAGGGAGTTCAAATAACCAGGAAATCCTTGTTCCCTTCTTCACTCCCAACATCCAGTTCACAGCACTCATTTACATACCAATTTGCCTCCAGCAGAGAAAGAGCAGTGCCACAAGGGAACATGCTTAGTGAGATCAGGGCATCCCTCAAGTCCTTTTTAGGATGATCACTGGAACCATGTCTAGGTTAGCATGGCTGAAAAGGGCTCTCCCATGCTCTTTTAGGGCAGCTGGGTGAAGGACCAGAGGACAAGGGCAGAAGGTAGTCCTTAATTCAGGGAGGGAACCGGACTTTGTCAGGGAGAAGCCAGAGTGCAGAATAAAGACAGTGGGTGGCAAAACAGGAAAAACATCACCAGGTATTAAAACTGACAACAGAAGACACAGGAGGGAGGCTTGGCACATGGGTTTCAAAGTGTAAATTCTGCATCTTGCAAAGAAATGGAGAGCAGAGGTATCCCAAAGCAGATCATGGACACCAGGAGCAAGGGTGAAAGGATTAAAACCCTACAGAATTCAAATTACAAAGTTGCTTTTTTTGAAATAGGGTTTAGCATCTACTGAAGACAGATATAGTTGTGGAAACAACTAATACCAACACATACTAATGGGAATACGAGCCCAGGGGACTGATTTCCCAGGAAAGGTCATAAAAGTGTTGCAGGGAACGGCAGGACTCTGCAATTTCCAGATGTCGAAGGTGAAAACTGTCCATCACTGACCCAAAACACAGCTGTGCCAGGTTGGGCTGGGCCAGCTGGCACCACAAACAGTGTGAAGGTGAGATTGAAATTAGAAGACAGACCCACTCCATCCCCAAAGTAAATGACCACTTAGCCTCACTTTTGATAAGTGGCAACTCTGAAAACAGAAATCAAGACAGGATAATTAAAACCAATGGCACGTGAGTGGAAATCACCACTTCTGAGGTAAAAGCACTCAACTGTAACATACGGAGATCAAACAGACCAGATAATCTCTATTCTGGAGCAGGTTTCATGAGAAATTAGGTGTTTAATTTTTTTTGGTTTTTTTGAGTATGTCTCTTATCAGAGTGCATGGGACAACTCAGAACAGCAGAAAAGCTAGTCTTAAATAGAAAGCCATGACCCAGGCATGGCTTCACAGTTGCTTTTGCTTAAAAACAAAAGAATTCAATAAGCATCTCGCCTTCCCAACACATGGTGGAAGATGCTATGGGAGCTCTGAAATAATGCTGCATTTTTCCTACCCTTTGTAATAACCACCAGACAGGTTTCAGGCAATGAATCAGACTGGATTTTTCTGTGAAGACATATGGAAAGATCTGGCCAAAGCATCTCCTCAGCTTTCCACAAGGATAAACCTGAAAAAGGCCTTGGCTGACTCTTCCAGAGGACAGTTTGCACCGGAGTGGGTGGAATCCCTGCAGGCTGCCGCCAGCCACTGACAAGGAGCATAAATTTGTGCCTGTCCTAAAACAAGCACTTTGGTGAAGGGGGATGAAGTGGGGTCACAGGCCATGCTGGCTGAGGTGGCTTCATTTGGTGCATCTCACCTCCACCTTCATATCTTGCAGGTCTTCGAGACGATAGCTAACTCCCCAACCACATAACCCACTGTACCCAAAGGATTAGGAAACCACAAACGAAACCGAAGAGATCCAAGACAGCTCTGCATTTCCTACTTACGTCTCATAGATGTGTCCGTTTTCAACCCTCTCCTCCACGTAGGCCAGGGCGCGGACGTGCATTGGGGAGTGAGGGAAGGCAGCATGAATCCACGGAAGGCCGAAGACCGACAGCCCTGTGTTAATCAGTGCAACGAGAAGGAGGTCCCAGTGATAGGCCGTTCCCTTCACCAACCTGAAACGAGGTTTTTGTTGACAGCAGTTACACCCAGCGCAAACTGTAACAGGTTGCTCATGCTGAACCTGAGCTCAAATGCTGAACACCGAACTGCACTTCCACACGCAGAGCGATTTCACGCTCCTCCTGCTTTACAGCCTGCACTACATGAACGTGAAAGGTAATGCAACTTGATAGTTTGCTCCCAAAGCAGTCATCTCCTGGAAAGAACAATGCTGAGCAGAAAGGCGACCCACTAAAATAACAGCCCATGAAAATGTCATTAGTGTTTTGCCACTACATTTATTGCAGAGTCCGCTCAAAACGTACACGTATATCTGCTAGCAAAGTCCACGTGTACTCTGCTAGCAGAGTACATGTGAGGAGTGGTTAGAAACCCAGGGCCATACTGACACTGATGTTTCCCACCGGTCTTGTTTTTAACCCTGATCTCCCACCTTCCTCACAGGCAGAACGTGTGCTCAGGATGCTGCAGTAATCCTCTAATTATGTAATTGCTACTGCACGAGAACAAAATGGGACATGAATTCATTAAGCTTCAGCTCCTCCTTAGTAGCCAGCCAAGGAGATATGCTCCTAACATTGGTGAATGCAGGGTAGCCTCCCCATTTTGCTTGTGAGGGGAAGGGGAAACCGGCAGCCTTCACCAAGGAAGCTGACAACTTCACATTCCCACTGCTAACACTGAACTCACATCTAGTTTAACCTTGCCATTTTTTGCAAGGTCTGCTGCTTTCCTGAATATACCCATCTGGTACCAACTGCTTAGATGCCACGAGTACAGTTTAGAAAAAGGCTGGGGAAGGATTCAGCTCTCAGACTTTGATACCTAACTTGAAGGGCTATACCTGTGTCTGGTATTGCTCTGGGCATCAGAGCAAACAGCAGTTGTCACCCTGACACAAACACAAGGGATCAGCTGAACTGCTCTCCAGGCACCATCAACTGGTAAGGGAGTGCCACTTAGGTGTCTTAATGCCACCCAAGCAAGCGCCGCTCAATACCTAAGCAGAAACTTGGAGACATCTGAGATGCTCTAGGACATGAGGTGCACGGAGCTAGTAGACATGACCCAGCACATGAAGATTGATGCCTAATATCTATCTCAAAGAGGAGCAGATGCCATTGTTCGGGCAGCAGAAATCTTGGGTAGGGTTCAGTTTTGGAACAAAAAGACTTGTCTCAATGGAAGCGCTCACCTCCGTTGACTAAGGAGGCTATGGGGTGACTAGGTCAGGTAGATGCCTACGTTACAACGCCTCTGAAGCTGGAAGGTGCTGGCAGGAAGGGTGGGCTTGTAAACACACTTCCTGTGTTGGCTCACACTTTGAAAGCACAGTGCCTGCTCATGTGCTGCTTTCTCAGAGCAAAAGGCATCTCCAGCATCCCCAGGGTTATTGTTTGATCATCCTGTTTGCCCTTTTCAGAGGGCTTTCTATGTACAAAGGCCACACATCCAACAGCAGCATCATTTTAGTCCCCTTGGGACTCTGGTCTCAGCAGTCTTGCAGCACTGTGTGCGGTGTACACCTGCTTTGACCAATGGATAGGCTCCACTGAGCTTGTCTAGCTCAACACGCATACAGAGATCTAGATGCCTTATCCTAGGTTATCTTCACACTGCCCAACCAGCCCAGTATTCCTTGGACTGTCCCATAAGCTTGCTGTGATTTTTCTTTACCAAAGCACATCAGTGTACTTTCATGCAAGCATCATCTTTTTCCCTGTTTTTTCTACACAAGGAAATCACTACATTTGGTAAGACACCAGACAGCACATTCTCCATTTGGCTGGTATAGACAACAGTATTTTTATTCTGTGATGGTACCACAAACAGAAGGTGTCAAGTCCTAGTATTTCTGTCTCTGAAAACCCATGTCCTGAATACCTGATCAGGGATCATGTCCTGATCAGCATAAGTTCAGCTCTGTAACGAGGCATTATGAAGAACTTCGAAGAATATTTTACATTCCTTAAAGACACCCTAGTGGAAAACACTACAAGTTTAGAAGAACTCATATTAGGAAAGAGATGACCCACTTACATTACAGATTTATGCAACACTTTACTTAAAGGGATATAATAAAGATAAGAGGACAAATCAAGTGGTCAAAGAAAACCAAATTAGTATAACTAAATTTGAGCTTGTCTTCTCTCCCCTAATTCAGTGTCACTCCAGCTGCAACATGGAGAATGCTAATGTATGTTATGCAAGGAGAGAACCCTCCCAACGCATTACATTAGCAAAAAATCCTCTGAGACATGGTGGTTTCCCTGGAAAAAAGGGTCATATACATTCATTCTTGATATATCCGATTGCAGTTGGCACAAAACCAGAGGGAATATTTTAATAGTGCAACATCTCAACTCAAGTTTGCACATAATTCAGACTTATCAGACATTAGATATACTGTTTTACTTCACTTCCACCTTTTCAGTTGGAGACTAACAGCTCCAAACACTTTTTTTCTGATGCTCAACTGCAGCATATCATGCTAGGACATTTGTGCAGGTCATTGACTTTCCATTTTCAAAAAATTCTCTACACTGCAAGAGCAGCGCAAGCGTCCATACAGGTCAGACACTCTCCAAATATCTGGGGGTACATCCACAGGCCTCAAACCATAGAAAATATCTACGTAACATTCACACATGGGCAAAGAAGAAACAGGCTGAGGTGATGAGCTCATTGATGCTTTGCATTTTTGACTCACTGTCACAACATTGGGGTTTGGGGATGGTGAGGAGTTAAGCAGTAGAGTTACTTTAATCTGCGACAACAGAAGTTCTGAAGAACATGTCCTGAATGCCTTTTCTGATATTCAGACAAGATTCGGACAAGCAGTGCTGGGAAGAGACTCGAGGACGTCCCTCCAGAGAGGAAGAGGAGTGCCAAAAGCATTACCTGTTCTCCGGCGCGTTTGTGAGTGACGCCACGATGTTCTGCTCTATGAAGAAGAGCATTGACAGGAGGAACCCCAGCCCCATGGCGCTCATCACTGATCCGATGGAGAGGGACTGGACCGGGGCCAGCACGAACAAGCTCTCAGATGGGTTGTAGTTAAATTTGGACACTGGAAAGAGGGAGGGGAATGAAGTTAGGAGGCACTTTCTTGTCCAGCCATCCACATGGACTCAAGTAATGTTTTACCCACACCACGAACTACTGGGAACCAACACAGCAAACCAGGCATGATGCTCTGGCACGTGGGAGCCAGAAGGCCATACAAGACAGGCTCATCTGGCTGTTTTAGTTTTTTTCCTCCATCCTCCTAGAACTTGGCTGCCATCCTGATTTGACAGATTACTGCTAGTTCTAGTGAGGCATTACATATATTTGAGCAAAACAAAAGAGGGAAACTTGTTTTCCACAGATGCGAGGCATTTTTAGATTAGAAAACCTTATTTCTAACTAGCAGTATACTCCTCCTGCTCAGTTAATCAACTGACAGAGGCAGTTTAAAGCTTCCTCATATCCAACAAGCTGTGCAAGGCATTTTAGTATAAAATGCCCCTACTTTCCTGCCATTGGAAGAAATCCATGACTAAGGATAAATCACACATGGCCACGTATCATTTTACAATCCAACTGGATGGAATGGCCATCACAGAAAAAAGCCATTTCTTATTTGTTTCCATACATTTCCTCACATCACCCACTCACGTCACCACAGGACAATGCAATTCCTGTCCCCATTATCGCTTCCTGATATGGAAAAGCTGATCTATTTGGCCAATGAATGGTGTCTCATTTTTAGATTTCCTTGTGTAGCTTAGAACTGCCCAGATGCTCTGCAGCGTTTCACCTAAATTAGGAAAACGTAAACTGGAGACAAAGAGGACAGACTGGGATCATCAACTCTACGTCTGTATGACTGGCAACAACCCTTCCTGCCTGCTAATTACTCTGCCCTTTGTTCTTTGCCAGAAATTGTTGATCCTCTTTATTGTAAGAGATACATACTTTAAGTTACATTGAAATGAAAAGACACACTGGAATAATATATCTAGAGAAAACACTTCACTCAGCCTTGTTTGATTGGGGTTTTGAATGAATTAAATATAATCTTGACAAAATCTGAGCTCTTGGGGTAGTGGGAGGTACACACAGTATTTGTGAAATTATACGGAAGAACTTTGGGGTTTTTTTTTTTTTTCCAGCAAAAACCTTCTAGGATTTAATTTCTCTTTCATACATCCTAAATAGCTTCCCCCAGTATTCCGGAGAATAAAAATATAACTTACTTTCGATTTCCTTGAAGATATAGGAACCCACAACAGAGAAAGTCAGAACTGAAATTGGTAAGGCACAGTCGGACAGAATTTCACGTACTCTCGCATGCAAATATGGGCTGCAATTTAAAGACAAAAAATTTCCATCAACACCACACTAGGGACAATCCCTCAATCCAGATAGCATTAATGCTTTAACAAGCGAAAATTCAGTCCAATGTTGCAATTCTAAAGAGATACTTGGAAGGAAGAATTAGTCTTTAATTCAGCCCTAAATCCTCTGGAATCTATAGCCTTTGAAGGTTGATGAATGCATAAGCAAAACCCATAAAGAAACAAGAAACTAAGATGCAAGCTAGAAAAAAGTCCTCCAAGCACCAATTTGTGTCTTATTTCCACTTTAGTTTAATTGCTTACTCAAGCATTTCAAATGAAGAGTTTTAAGGGCAATAGGAGTAAAACCCAAATTAGAGCTGGGTATTTGACTCCCAAGAGCACACTGAAGGTACTTGGGAAAGTACCTTCAGTACTTGGTACTGGTACCAGCACAATCAGGGATTTTTGACCCCCAGAATGGTTCAATGCCTATTTGGGGGGGAGTTACAGGAGTTCCAACATGAAATACATGATTCACCCAAAGCTTTCTAAAAAATCACTTGCAACGCCAAGCCAAATACGGAAGGGCATCGTCCAGCGACCGAACATTTTGTTCTGCTGCTAACATTTTCCAGGTGGCCAGCCAAGTTCACCTCTGGCTTTGGCTTCCACCACCACTAATGGAAGAGTTCCACCTGATTTTTTTGGGTTACAAAATTAAGATCTAAACCATTAGCGATTCCTCACAGGTAATATGAAATAATCAGTAGTCTGAGCTCTAAGACTGAAGTAACTCACCTTTTCTTAAACTGATAGAGCGTATGACCAAGCCAAAGGGTACCCAACATCAACATGAGACTAAGGACGGCAGTTTCACGTCCATAATGCACATCATGCATGCCTGTTTGATTCTCTAGGGACATGGATCTGCTCACTGATGAATTCATCAAGAAGGTGGTATTGATGCCGAGGCTTGGAATAGCATCAGTTCGTGCTTTTTCCAAGTAACTGTCTCCTGTGCGCCCATGGTAGTAATATTTCTTAAAAACTGTACAAACAACCAACAGGCAAGCATTAGGATAGGTTTGTGACAATCAAAGCAAGTAAAATGAAGTGGTTTGTTCTTGCTTGATCATGCAATATTAACGTTATGCTTCACCAGGTTTATAGCTCTACCCCGCAAACCAGTGAAAAGAAATCAGGAGAGCTGCTTCTCTTAAAGACAGTGCTTTACAAATTTTTTTTTCACTTATTTTAACAGGTAAAAGTCAAATTGATCTAAAGCAACACATTTGAACTGTAAGGACTTCCCGTGCTAATTTAGTGATTTTGTTCCTAGCACTGGAATCACTGCTCTTAAATATATATATATATTTAGTCACAATATTTTTATATATATACACAATTATGTGTAAAGACACCTACTTTCAGCAGCTTAGTAAACAAATTCCATCAGGATCTCTGAAAAAATTAAGAGCAAGCAGGCTGCACAGATCCTTAAGTGGACTACTAAACATACAGTAATTACTTTTCCTCCAAGGCTGGTCCAGATTTTAAAGATAAGTGTTGATGATATGCAAAACCTGGCAGAACATTTAAGTTTACACTGCAAATTGAAATAGAGTTACAGAGCACCTGAAGTAAACCTGTACAAGTGAAACACTCAGTAATGCCTCTGAAACTGTCCATAAATGTATTAGGTTAACTCAGAGGCATTTATATAAGTAATTAACAGTTGTAAATACACTCTTGCTCTTGAGCATTTAGACAGCCAAGTTCCCATTTCTATGGCATTGGCTGGCTTCAAGCATATAAACATGGCATTGGAATGATTTCACCTCTTTTGGGAACAAGACCCTGAAGTGCCACAAGGAGCAAGTAAAACCAGAAGATGGGAGTTGGGCTTTGTAGCCGTGATACTCCCAGGTTATGTGACCGGATGGCAGCAGGCAGCACCCACTCACCCTCAAACCACTGGGAAGATACCGGAGGATGGAAACCACCATGTCAGAGCTTTGCAGTCCCTCTACCTTTCTTTGCTTTAGTCAAAATATTCCTTCAAGGTTTGCATAAGGAAACTCAAAAGTTTAGGGCGAGACCACCCTCTTTAGGCAAAAATATAACAATCTGAAGCTTAGGCTATAATGCTCCTCACAACATTATTTCCCCCCACCCCCAAATAATAATCAAGTTTCTGAAAACCCCAAGCACCTCAGTTTTTCCATCTGCAGCAGCTACAGGGAAAACAGGCAAAACAAACTGTAATTCTAAATATTTGAAAACAAGCAAAGCAAACATTAAACATTCTTGCAAAGCACAACTGGTATTTGCAACCACCTTGAATTTGGCTGAAGCACAGTTTGTGTTATTGCTGGTTTGGAGCTCACCCCAGTGTAAAATGCCCCATGTTTAGCCATGGTGCCATTTTAACAGCAGTAATAATCTTTCCTGTACCACTTTTTTTTTTTTTTTAAAGGAGTTCGGGCATTCAACAAGCAGATGGGATCAATAGGGCAAGTAGGTCACAGGAGAAAAGACCGGTTACTTCACATTCAATACTTCTGTATATAAATTTAAAGATTGTAGAAGGTTTACAGGTCAAGATTTAACCTTTCAGCTTGCTCTCAGCAGCAGCCAGAAATGAGGAGATCATTGCACTTCTAAAGCACAAGAATGCTCCTTACTAGGGGAAGCTATCTCATTACAACCTCCATTAGCACTGCTTATTTCTGCAGCGCATGATATCATTTCCTCCCTCCATCCTCACAGCTGTGTCCAGCCCAGGCAGGACACCCATGCCTGCTTTGCAAACAGGTAAACTGAGGCACAGAGCACTGCCTTGACCCGCATGCCAGCAAAGAACAGGTTGTTGGAGGATTTGCAGTTTCCAGCTCTGAACATTAAAGGACACTTTTGTCAACAAAAGTGATTATAGCAGTATTTCCTGGGGATTAGCAGCTGGCCAGGGCTAAAAGCCTGTTCACCATCTCAGCTGACCCTAAGCGTTACCGGAGTCCTAGACACACGCGCAATTACTGAGCATATGATAAACCAACAGCACATACAACTCAGCAACTATGCAGAATGTATTTGCATGCCTCCATATTTAGATTTGGACTCGAATGAATAAGAAACAAGTTAGTTTTTTTGGGGCTCTTGTGGATTTTCTCAATTTCCCACACCTGGCTATATTGCAATAATATATTTAGGACTGAGCACATCTTTGGCATGCTGCATTAAGCCTGACTACATCTCTGTACACTACCCGTCAGGCTGCAATTCAATTTGCAGCCACCTCAAAACCAGGTCGGATTGCTCCACTCAATCCTGGATATAGGGGAAGAAACTTTGACTTTACTCTTGTTCTCATTGCTTTAACTAAAATACAAATACATGCCAAGACAGCTAGTGGAGGCCTTTGTCCCACACCACAGACTTGCTATAAAGTATTTGATTCCTGCAGATTTATAGTTTGTGTTTATAACAGAGCTAAGTGAATCTTGTCGCCCACATTCAGAGACAGCAGCAAAGCAGATGGTACCCTCACTGAAACAGAGCCATTCTCAAGCCTACTGCGTGCTCAAGTTCCCTCCAACAATATTAACTCGCTTTGTTTGCTTCAGCCGGTTCACCGCCGTTTCCTGCAGAGTGCAGATGTCAAGTTCAAACAAACACAGCTTCGGTGGCTGGGCCACAACGGCAAAAACAAAGTGTCACCGGGATAGCGTGAATGCACATGGCTTGATTCCTATGTACAGTATTGCATCCCTCCCCCCTTTTTTCCTGCACATCTATGGGTACCTTACAAAAAAAATCAAGGCTATGAACAGACTGAGGAAAACATATCTGAGCAAGAGCAGCATGTCCCCTGGCACTCAGGGAGCGTAAAGTCACTGTCAGCTGCCTAGCCATTACCAGGACACATTTAACAGCATGGAGAAGGTACCAGCTTTCTCTTCCTGCTTAACTGCTCAACCGAAGTTTTGAGTGGGAGAGGAAAATGGCAGAAGCGACCATCACCTCCTGCTACAAAACAGGAGTGGAAGAAGAAAGATGAGCATGCGGCCGTGAGTTGCATGGGCATCATGTGTTTAAATATGAGCACTGAGAGGGTTAAGGATAAAGTCTGTGCCTGGCAGCACTGGTGCCTTTCTTCATCTGGAACAATGGCTGGACCTGGGGTCCCATCTGTTGATGCACTGAACACTCCCACACGCAGCTCAAGCCAACATGAGCTGGCAAATGAGTGCAGTGTTGGTTTGATTTTATTACCATTGTCCCTATAAACTCAGCCCTTCCCAAGTACAAGGGAGAATTACACTAATTGACTGATTACACTCATTAACTTCCAGGATCCTCTCCTGTCCCCACTACAATACTCTGAGTTATTACTCACGTATTCCTGAAAGTCTGGCAGCTGAAATCAATGGATGCTTTCTGTACCTTTAACCTGCACCCCATTCCCCTGCTATGGCAAATCAGCTCTCTACTACAGAAGCACTGTGGACATTTGCATTTGCTAATTTTTACAGAGCAGTTGAATATTCTGTTGAGGAACACCTTAGTGCCACAGGGAGACTGTCTCATGCCTCCAGAACAGGGCACTAACAGCACACATTAAGCAAAGCTCACAACTACATCGTGAGCAAGGAGAAAGCAAAGTATCCCAGAACACCTTCTCCTTTACCAAGCTTTGTCTAAGCAGGGTATTTGAAAGATGCACGTGTTCTGCAGAGGAAAAAAACCTCTCTGATCACACAATCAAAGCATACGCCCAAGGAGCCACATTAAGGATTCCCAATGAAGCGAGGAAGTATCTCATTTCAAATTGCTTTGCAGTGTCAAACCTGCTCTTTGAAGGTGTTCTCCTTGCATACAAGATACCATAATGAGCCAAGTCTGAACATCTTGAAAACAAGGGATGTGCTCAGTGTGCTTAGGTATGTCCTGAAGGATTTCAAAGGATAGCCCAAACTTGGGGCTGTTGGACAACAGGTCATAAAAAACAAGGAATGCAGACTTGGCCAGCTCCTCACTGGGATGAACAGAAAGGTTGCCATTTACATGGCATTTCTGCTAACTTCTTTCACCTTCACAAATACCTCCTGCCAATGCTGATCAGGAGGAAGAGAGATGCCAGAGAAATTTGTTAAACTCCAAGGCTGCTCACAGATACTCACCTAGAACTTAACCCAGAAATGGGGACCAAGTGGCTGGAAAGGGCAGAATAGCTTAGGAGCATGCTGGAAGGCGCTGCAGTCCTTATGTTGCCATTAAAGAAGGGTCTCAGAGCTCACGTAACAATGGGCAACCTCAACCCATCTTTCAATTCCCCTCCATGTAGTTTTAATAACGTGGCAAGGAAAGAGATCTAGATGCACTGCATTTAAACTGGACTTTTTTTTTGCCAGGACCAGAGAGACTGGTATCAGGGTAAGACTTTCACAGCAGCATTAATACGGTTTTTCCATTTATTAAGACACTAATTCTATCTCAGCTAAGTGAAATTAGAGCAGATAAATTCTGCATATCCAGGTAAACTGCTGACAGGCCTGCTTCAATCTCACACACTCATTTTTTTTCCTGAATACCCTGGATGAACATGGAACAAGCAAACATCATGCATATTTGCAGCCTTGTATTTCCCTTTGACAAGGAAGCAAAGTAGAGGTCTGCACTGAAAAAACATTATTGCAAGACTTACCTTTAATAATGCCTTTGAAGGCATCAAGCACAAACGTGATGGATATAAAAAGTGCAATTATTTCTTCTGTTGACCTGTGGAAAAATCCCAGGAATTAATATAGCCATTAGCAAAGTCTGCATTCAACTCTATTCAAAGGAAAATCAGCGTATTCATGCATTTACATGAAAATATACCAATTTTAGTTAGACTCCAACTCAAGAAACAAAACCTAGTGAATCTTTAAAAGCTTCTTTCAAGCTAGAACAATAAGCTGAAATGATACTAGCCTCATCTCACAAAATACATTTGGCAGCAAGTTTGTAATTAAGGAGCTTGTGGAATGTATAATTTTTCCATTTGCTGAATAATCTGATCAAAATACGACTTCTTGAAAATAGCTACCTTTTAAAGAGCTTCATCAAAAGACTGAAATTAAAGAGGGAGTACATCACAAGGAAAAAGCTATTCCACAGTCCAATCCAGGCGTAGAAAGCACTGAAATCCAAGTTGTAGTCATCACAGATTCCTCGTATGACTGTAAAAATGAAGCATTCACATGTCAGATTAAACTTTTGTTATTACCACCCTGTGATTCCCATCTGCTTGATGGCAAAAAGAACCAATTTCAAGACTTCGCCCAAACACACTTACAGCAGATACCATTAAAGCCCTGTTCCTACGCTCCCAGATGAACACTGGATCAACCCAAACTGTTCTCCCCTTTCCCACCCCCTTCTTCCACTAGAAATGGGGAGAAGCACCTGGAAAAATATTCTCCCACACTGGTCAAAGCACCTTTCCTAGGGAGCAAGGCCACAAAAATCAGCCCTTGGAATTTGCTCTCACTGACTTTTTGGGATGCTGTTGAGCAAGGGATCTCACACATACTTTTGCACCATGTTTACTCAGTCACTGCATTGCGGACAAAACCTCATGTCTTAAACCTTTCAAGCTAGTCACAGCCCATCTGATTGTTCCTATAGACAGTGAGTTTGCTCCTTTACACCTCTGGCTCAGTAATATCAGCTTGCAGCCATAACTGGAAAGCTATTGATCACACCTGAAAAGACTAATTAAAAAAACCAAAACAAATAAAACACCACACAAAAACACAAACCACCACCACCAAACTTTGTCTCAGGCTCTTATCCTCAAGCTGGTTAAGTGCAGCCACATGAGAAAACCATCAGATGAAAAAGATTTCTTCCTTGAAGCAGAAGAAATGTTTAAGTGTTTATTCTCACAAAATGTTTTTTCTATGCAAAATGATTGCTTTAGAAACCAACTTTAACTAAACCTGAATCAAGTTCCTCCCCTCTCCCTCAGCACCAGAAGCCCCCCTTTAGTATTGATTTATTAAACGAATGCAACTAAAGCTCTAACAGGATCACAAGGTTCTCGTACAAAGTCACATTCCACCAATCACAATCGCATCAGTCCCCTGATGTACAAGTTTAATAGACTTACCATTAATGTAGAGTGCTAAAGGAGCCGTAGTTAGGAGTACAACTAGAGGTTGCCCCGAAAAGAGGGCGTAAAGCAGCCCTCCAATACACTGGCCGACGATTGTCTTCTGCACATCTACAAGTAATTAGGAAGGATGGAAACAAACAGGGTTTTTAACCAACACCTCCCTGACCAAGGAGCATTCACAGGGCATAGAAGCCAACCACTAATAAGTACGAGCGATGTTTAGAGGGTATAGAGGTGACACATTGTGAAAGCAAGAAGCAACCCTTTACCAGCAAACTTGTACCAATAATTTAGGATGCCATCAGGTCTCCAGATGTTGAACTACAAAAGTTGGCTGGGGTTTCTTGTTTGGTTTGGGTTTGTTTTTTTATTATTTTTTATTTTATTTTAAATAGCTATAAAAACATAATCAGTGTTTGTGAAGGCCTCCAGGACAAGATTTCAACTAAGACTCCTACGAACTGTAACAGCAGTAAGAACTACTTCAGGGCCACAACTTGGATAGAGCAAAGCATCGTACACCAGTGGTTTGGATACTGGCAATCAAATTCAGATCAAAAGCACAAGAGCTTGTTCTAGGAAAAACGTGCAGATAACTACATAGTTATAAAGTGAGCATCATTTAAAAATACTGTAGCATATATCTGTATCAGTCAAGTCAGATGGTACAAAGTAGTGTTCAACTTTTCTAGTCTTCTGAGGAAAAACGTCATGAATGTAACAGGAAAAACCTTCAGTGGTGGGGTTTTCTAGCAAATAAAAACTATCAAAACTTTCTGTGACCAGAGCTACCCAGCTTGAATACATGAGATCCTATAACAGATGCACAAACCTGATAAACTTACCAATAGCTCCTCGGGTATTTTCATCATTGAGTGACCCAAACGCAATGGATGGAAGGAGGCAGGCAAAATACAGAAAGATCATAGTCGTGATGTATTTTCCTATAGCTTTGTTGTTTCCAATAACACCTAGTGTAAACCATAACAAAAGTCATGTTATTACTGCCCACTTACAAAGCACTGAAACCCGACTTGCATCAGACACATGTACCATCAGTTCTTTTAATGCTGAAAGGCAGAAGGGGAAATTCAGTCCACACTTTAGTCTTAAACGTATAGGTAGGTCTTTAACATTTGCTTTTGTACAATCGTACTCTTTTGTTCATCTGGGATCAGAAGTAGAAGCACCAACATGCCACCAGACTGCTTCAACAGATATTTCTGGCCTCGTCAAAACAGGAAATACTGGAAGCCTTTTGTTCAGTTTTGCCAGCCCCAAAAGCTTGGAAGAGGATCAAAGCAGAAGCTATAAGTTTTGGGTTTATACCCCCCCACCAGCCTTTTTAATACAAACTTTATAGGTATTCTGGGCTATGCCCCTAATGAGCTTCACAACGATCACGCATCTTCGCAACTCATGATGCTTTGGGCAGGAAAACATGAAGCACTTCATTTTTTCCCTAGGCAGAAATCTGAGGTTATAGGCTTGAATCAATAATATGCTATGCTGAGCCAATTAGCGCTAGCAGACTTACAAAAACAAATAGCACAAGAGGTCAGGAATGCGTACATTAAGAGTTTTGCTTTAAAAAAAGCCCTCATGAAAGAATGGCTTCTTTCTTTTCCATCTGCTCACCCCCTCTCATCCCCATTGGAAAAAACACACCAGGCCAAAACAAAAGCAGCCAGAAAGAGAATTAAAGTGTCATAATATGAATTTAAGGGCCTCTGAAGTAGCTTCCCTTTCCTGTTTTCAGGCTGATGTTCATCCCCAGTGAGCTCACATCACACAAGAGAAAGGATGAGAGATGACAACAGCCGATTCTGCTTGAGGAGAACCTAAGCTTTTCCACAGAACAGACTCTTCAGAGGGGATACACCAGAAAGGGCCTTTTCAAAGAAAACCTTGAAACAGCCTTCAACCTGCCTGTGCCACCATCCTTGACCACGCTCCTGCTGCGAGACACTTGGACAAGCTTGGAGTTGTCCAGTTCCCCTTTCTGGAAGCCTCCTGAGCAGCGAGCTCCCACACAGGCATCTACCCCAAGCTCCCAAATGCCCACCTAAGCCTTTGCTAGCATTAGTCCCTTGACAAGGGAGCTACAAGCCAATGAGTTCAATCAGAGAAGGGAAGGCTTTGCATTGAAGGCTGCTGGTGCAACACTTGAGAAAATCTGGACATTGCCACAACAGATTAACTGTATCACTGGAATGAAAAGCAATCACTCAATGACTTTGGGATCTTCTCTAACATCCATTTTCTGCACCATTTGCAGTGCAGAGATAAGGACAGGAGGAGGATGCAAAAAACACAAAAATCAAAGATAGTGCGTGATGAGCAGGCAGCCGCATGAATGAAGGACACCTTGTGATGGTTCCTGTCCGCAGACATGAGAGGAACAGACATAAGTAGGACTTCTGATGCTCAGCATCCTTGAAAAAAAAAAAAAAGAGCAGGGGCTGAAACTTGACAGTAGACATCTCAAGCATGCAAACATGAGCCTGACCTTCCAGGAGTCATTGGACCAGCTGTTTTGAGGCAGATTCCTTTCAATTTATTGTGAAGATTCAGAAACCACAGACCACATTCCTGACCACTCTTGGCAACCAAAAGGCTTGAAATTTACTGCTTGCAGATGAAGCTTTCTCATGTGATCTCAAGTCCAACAGCTGCAGGCTCCTACCTCACACTCCCAAGTGCCCAAGATCTTCACAGAAAAGGAAAGACTTGGCAGGGCAAACGGTGGACCGAGTGGTAGTCTTATAAGTAGAGATACTAGGGTCCTTGTTCAGAGGACTCCGCGCCACT
Source organism: Ciconia boyciana (assembly GCF_034638445.1). Classification (NCBI taxonomy): domain Eukaryota; kingdom Metazoa; phylum Chordata; class Aves; order Ciconiiformes; family Ciconiidae; genus Ciconia; species Ciconia boyciana. The sequence continues at coordinate 3,116,606 of NC_132938.1, read as the reverse complement.
CCAGAATACCGCTTTTTGGAAAAAGGAGTCTTTCCAACATGAAAGGTCACAGGCAACAATGCTTGAAAGCTTTGAAATAATTCATAGAGAGACAGGGAACCAGGAACAGAAAAGGAACTAATATTAAGAAAAAGCTCATTTGCTGAGCACAGAAAGCTACATAAGTGATGAGGTGCTTTCTAAAAAACTTTCAGGTAGATAAACTGTAGTATGAGAGGGCAGAAGGAAGAAGCCTTGAAGAGCACCACAAAGGCTCATGCATGGCTTTTAGTTTCAAGCTTCAAATCCTTGCAAAGCAAGGAGCAGGAGTCCTTGCAGATCATGGAGGTCCTTATGCCACATCATGGCTAGGTCCAAGAGTTCCAGTACAAAGCAATACTTTCTTTAGTCCATAATCAGCCAGATGAAATCCAAGGAGCAAAGAATCCCTACTGGTGGGCAGCAAAATTCACTTCATAATGGAGACAACAACTACATCAGTTTAAACATACCCTTTCACAAACATGATTAATCACTCTTTAATTGCAGTTAAAATCATGAGCAAATACTGCCTCCTTGTACAGATTCACCCGAGACAAGCACTAAAACCCAGTGTTAACCACAATTTACCTTTTGCCTTTTTAAAGTCAACATCTGGCTAAACATTTTCAGGGTCTATTTGCAACCCAGGGACTGACATTACTTCATTTAAAAGAAGGTGGGCTGCATTATGATGGCATTTCATCTGCAGCAGGCTCATAAAGCCATTGAAAAATGTGTCACTCCAACTGCACAATGTAAATTTGTAGCAGAAAATTAACTCAGTCCAGCTGTGAAATTTGAGTAGCTGACTATTACAGAAGCAATCCCTTGAAATTAAGGTACATCTACACATTGAAATGGGAAGCAATTATGTTCATCAACATGACAGTTCTATTTTACTTGCTTGAATTTCTGAAATGTCGTAGTTTCTAAAGACAAGGTTAGAGTTTCAGAGAAAAGTGCGGCATTGCTGGCCTCACTTTGCTTGGTATTCTGCATCAATAAGTTAATGACCAAGAGATGCAGAGACTGGGACTAGGACTCCTTAAGTCTACTAATTGTACATTTACTGAATCAAAATCGAGACAGATGGACATTCTATGAAATGTCTGACTATTAATGTTCCTTCCCAATTCTCTGAAATATCCAACACAAAACAAGTTTAATTATACTGATCTGCAGCACAGCAGCAAGGATGTGTCTATTAAAGCAGATTTAAAAAAAATAAAATCACTTTTCAATGGTAAAAGCACACAGCAAGGATATCTGTTCATAGGTTTTGAGCCATAAAAACTCAAAGCATTACAAACTTCTGCCAATGCCCTCAAGCTGGGCTTTCACTTATGTTAGTACCTGCTGGACTCTGCTCAATTCTCTGAAGATGAACAGAAGATGAATCTTCCCTAAAGTCCTGGGAAGAGTAAATCACAGTACAAGTGAGACCAAGAACTTAACTGGAAAAGGAAATCCACTCTTACTGATTTTGGAGCAGAGAAGCCAAGCATATGCTCAGACTAGAGAAGTATGAAGAAACAAATCAAGGGCTCAGAGCTTTCCCTTCTTCTCTTGTTTCTTTCAGCCCTTTTCCCATGAAGCACTAGTCTCTTGGAAGGAAACATCCACAGACAAAACAAGATGCTTTTATGCATCTTTAATGCATTCCCATCCACCACTGATACAAAGAGAGACTTTGAAAGCATCATAGCTGCAAACCTAGGTCACGATGCCCCAAAGCATCCCACAAGTCAGTCTTCAAGTGGCCATTGAACTTTTACACCCAGGTGATATTTAGGAATGAAGGGCTGTAGAGTGATGCAGGAGCTACCCCATCATCTAACCTAGGGCAGCAGAGGCACTAAAGGGAAGGGAAAAAGCCTATCTGCAATCCCTTTATTTTTCCTCCTCCCTCAAGAATGCAATCCTACCAAACAAGGTGGCCAGTGCAACCAGGTGGGAGAGTCGATGAAGATTTGGGCACACGCCACAGCCAATCCAGTCAACATGTTAAGCAGGTTTAAGTTCTGTGTTATCTTAGACAACCAGCAAGACAAAACTTCCCGTTCCAATCCCATTTTTCCAGTGCCTTCAAGCCTTCCTCCTAAGCATGCCTGCATTACAGGGAGCTTTGGAAATCTCCCTCCTGCAAAACACCACCACCAAATCCTGAGGAGGCTGCCACAGCAGATGTGCTCGCCTTCCTCTCAGGAGCTGGTTAGGGACCCCTCTCTGCAGGACCAAGGACAGGGAGGAATCCACATCTGCAGCTGAACTATCCACCCCCCACGGCCATGTGCTGAGGACACAGGTCAAGGAAAACAGGGGGAAACAGAATAAATCTCAGCTCTTCTCTCTCCCCTTCACCCTCCCTCCTCAAGAGATGAAGGGATACAGCAGAACACAGCACTGAAGCTCACCATAAAAACCTCAGGCATCTCAAATTTCCCCCGGGCACTTCAGGCACTACATTCATAAGTGTTGATTCCTCTGTGTTGTACCAGAAAATACATGCTAAAGAATAAGGGTAGCAACTTTAAGGGGTTTCAGGAAACTTGTAGGTGAGTCCAGGTAGAATTCCCTCTTTCATTCAAACCAGCCTCAAAATAAAAAAATTCAGGAAGCTCCTATGGTTTGACCGAGCCTTAAAGAGTAATAATATTGATACACATGTGTTTTAAGCCCATTTGACAAGATCAGGATGAAGTTCTGTACAAACTTTTTTTAAGAAAGCAGAATCCCATAAACAAAGGTTGTAGTCATTAAGAGGAGACTACATGCTAAATTTTGTTAACCCTAACTTCAAAGGAAAATTACAGGTGTTCTTAGGCTCAGCATAATCCAATTGTTCATCTTCAGATGCTCCTGCTAGAAGACACCTATTACAAGCCATCCATATCACTAAAGTCCTGGACCAAAAGTTTAGAAAACTCTTCCTTGATCCTTGCACGTTCAGTAAAATGCACAAGACTTCTACAATTTCAAGCAGACCTAAAGTTGACAAATTCCTAATCTGGAGGAAAAAAGAAAAGACAACAGAAAGACGATTCCTTTCTTTCCTCTCCCAAATCATGACGGTTAAGGATAATTTAATTGTCAGCTTCATGCAGTGTGTGAAGATGACCAATCCTACAAAAGTCCAACTGACAAAACATTTGCTGGCCCTACAAAAGCCTTATTATTTTTCACCCTGCCCCTAATCAGTTTATCTGTCTAAACCAAAACCCCAGGATTCTTCTCAGATTGAGCATTTAGAGACTCCAACCCTTCAAAAAAGGCATCTTTGTAATTCAGAGCTCTTTGATGATGCTCGTGTGGTTGTCTGGAGTGCAGATACTTGGATAGCTCAAATCCCCAATGTTCTGGTACACTGCTGCTTTGAGATGGTCCAGGAATTTCACATTCCTGATCACCTTCGGTCTTGGTGGTTTATGGCAGATGCTTTATGCTCCATCTGGTTTTCATTCCACTCAGATCCTTAAAGAATTCATCCTAATTTCTGGTTTCTGGGAAGAAATGGCACATACTAATATATATAGGTTTTTTAAAAACCCTCTTTTCCCCATATCCTATTTGAAAGGCCACAATTGCTCCTAAGGTGAGTACTTCACATTTGAGCTGCAATAGGTCTTGAGTTTCACTTGGCTCATTTCTGCACCTTCTACTCTCCAGAAATTGTATAACAATTCACTGACACTTTTTAACGTATATTTGCATTTTATACCAAAACCATTTTTCTGGAATATTTGTAATGCTGGATTCTCACTATGACACTATTTCATCACACAGGGCAGATGCAATCAAGGGAACAATTCTTTCAAGCTAGTCAATCCCAGCACCTTGTTTAGGCCAAGCCTGATCTACTATGTTCATCAGTTCAAGGAAAGCTTGCAGACCTGGCTGTCGCTGACAGCTCCAGGGCTGAGAGGCAGCACGCACAGGTTAATTTGGATGTATGCAGAGCCAGAACATGGACCCTGAAATGGATTTCCAGAGTTGGCTGCAGGACCGTCATATGATGCTTTTGTGCCTGTGAACCTGCTGCACTCAGGACACTGACAGCCACAGCAGGTACTGCTCTGTCTTGAGATGCACATGGGTCCCCACAAGGTGCAGCATTTCCCTTCTGAAGTGCTTCAATATCCCTTTATAATGAAAAGTTAGACTTTGACAGCCCTACAAAGCAACAACCATGGAGATGAAGCGTCCTGAACCCACTCCAAAAGTGTCCAGATTAGGAGCTTAAGTCCCCTGCCAGATCTGGTGCCAATGATGCACATGCCAAGAAATATTTTTTCTGTTTTATCAGACTCCTTGCTGCTACCCTGAAAATAATTTGTTGTCCCCCTTCCTCCTCAACATACCTTCAAATCCCCAGAGAACACAGCATCAGCTTGACTTCAAACAGCGCCTGCCCTCCTATCGCCCCAAGCCTCCTGCTATCACCCCAAGCCTCCTGCAAATAGTTTCATCCCAGCAGTTACAAAGCATCTGGAGAAAGCATCCAGCACTTAACCACTGTGCTAAGCCAACATTTTATCCCATTTTATTCTTCCCAGAGAGGATACCACTAACTGCAAAACACATCATGGTGGATGAAGCATTCCTAGTTGACGAAGCTGGATCTTTGTGGGAAGCAACTACTTGGCAACTCCCTAAGACACATGGCATCTTCAGCCGAGCAGCCAACAGCCGATTGCTATGTTCCTCTGCTAGTGGTGACCATCCTTGTTAAAATGTCGTGGACGACACATCCATACCATGCCCGTGCTTGCTCTCAAGCTTAAGCTGCTGAGGAAGGTGGCTTTACACTAGAATACTTGTCTGCAAAATGGGGCTCGCGTACGCATCTTATTTTCTTATGCTGACTCCGAGGGAGATAGCTCTCAATTGAGGTGCAGTGGGGAAGGCTGGGACACTGTGGCTTGAGCTGAGGAGGATTTAACAGCAGGAAGGTGTCTGATAGAATCCCAAGATTCCCCCTGCCTACACTCTACATCTTTATTTTATGCAAACTTTGGGGTTTGATACTTGAATATATTAACCAACTGCCCAATAGGCTGTAAGAAACTGAACATGTTTTGATATCAGGCTGAGGCTCTGTGATCATGGTTTGCCCTGAAGACTTTTCACAGCCTTTAAGAATCTCTGAAAGTGAAAGTTTGAAAGTGAAAAAGTGAGAAAGCAACTCTTAAAACCAACAAGGCCATTGTGGGAGCTATATAAAGCCTGAAACCTGAGGCTCAATATAAACACTGTATTGCTGCTCCTGTGATCTGGCTACAGCAGACAAGCGACATCCTGTTTTTAAAAGTACTGAGCTGAAGTTACTGCAGCTCAGATTTTGTTGAAGCATTCTCAACTCCCACAGTATCACTATAATTGCTATTGATGCTGGCTTGCAAAGACAGCAAAAAGGGCCTATTAGGCCAGTGCTGACTAATTAGGTTGCGATGAGTTGATCTGTGTCTACGCACGACAATAATCAATCCATTTAATCACCTCATTGCTTAATAAAAATTAAAATCCTCATCTATATACAAGCTAGCATCTTCATTAAGGGAACACTGCAAGATTCTCATCTACAGTGTGCCACACTGCCTATTCACAGGCTTTTGTCAAAAATATTCTTTTTAATAAGAAATAAGAGAGCTATTACACGTATCAAAGAACACATTCAATGCACATTGTAAACAGGACATCGCATCACAAAAATTCAAAATCAGGCCAATGCTTTCATAAACATTGGCCAACATACCGTCAGTGAAGTCCAAAGCGTACACTGGAAATCTTCGTGCAATGTCATCAGAAATCCCCTTGCCAACATTGAGAAACTCATGCAACTAAAGAAAGGAAGGAAGTGCTGTGTCAGTTTAAAGGCTCATGTATTGTTAAAGAGATTAACCTCCTTACTCAATACTAATAGGAGCAAAACTGGTCATTTAGAATAGGGCATTCAAATCAGATTTTGTAATGATTATCATCATTAAATAAACTCTTCGCACTTCAATTTATATCCTCAAAAGCATTGTAAAAGAGAAAATCCCCCAGACCATCCTGTTTTCCTCCCTTCCTTCCCTTTTCTTCCTCCCATTCATATCTGCATCCCTGCTTTGCAGGTGAGGGAGCTGATGCACAGTGTGACCCGCTGAAAACACCCTAGCCAACGGCAGGATCAGACCTTGGGTACCCTGGGGTTAAACATCAGGTCAGAGATGCCTTTCCCATCCCTCTAGCCAACTACTTTTTCTTTAGATGCCACCACAAAAAACTCTTCCCCCAAATCCACGTGAAGCCTCTGAAAGGGGATTCCCAGCAAGTGCCCCCTTCCTTGGCAGTGCTAAGGGAAAGGGAAATCTCAAACAGATGTAGTAAGGGAACTAAGACTGTCTACACCTCAAACTCCACCAAAAGGGAACAAACTTGAATAACTTCACGTAACCAAGCCATAACTTCTGCCCAGTAAAAGACAGTAAGATCATTGTGAAAGGGTTCCAAAAACCCAACACGTTCCTATTTATTCCTCATTCGGGGTGCTGCAAGGTGCAGTATGATTGTTTATACAATCTGATGCTCACCACAGGCAATAAGGAGCTTTTCAGAAATACGCGACAGCTGCTATTGACTTACAGCCTCCCAATTCTCACAACTACATCCTTACGGAAAGCACATGGAAAGCATCAGAGTAGGCAACACTTGCAAATGAGGCACCTGTCAGATTTTTTTTTCCTGTTATCCTCAACTCAGAGTACATATACTAGTCTGAAAATCAAATGCACCTTTATACAGTGCTAATTACCCCAGCTGTCTCATCTCAAACATTGCATATGTTTATTGCAGAACTAGACATAGAAGACTTATAACCTCTGCTAGGGAGTGTGTGTGTGGGGGAAAATCACAGATCCAAAATTTACACCAACAGATCATCTCAAAGCAGCGTGGACATCTTCCTTTGGCTGATTTATGTGGACACTGATAGAAAACTACTGCTTTAGAAAGGACTTGACACTAAAATGCTTGTTTAACAGACTACACACAACTTTGCCTTTTCTCATGGGACTCACCTGCTTTGCAGCACCTGGAAGACCAGAGCCATAAGTAAAACACAACAAGGCAACCTCTCCTTTAGAAGGAATACACTGGACACAGCAAACACTAGGGTTCGGGGTGCAAAAGATACCTCAGGGGATCAGCTCCTTTATCAGTGACTATGACATCTCATATTGCAGCTACCTAAGTCAATTCTGTTGCATTTTGCCAATACACCTGTATTACTCTAGGACAGTTTCAACTCTAACCTGAACAATCAGGATGAAAAGCAGCAGACATCAGCATAACGTCTGCATTTTAAGCACTTCTGAAAAAGCTATGAGCTTAGACTATATTTGGAGGCATATTCGGACATCAAAGCCATATGCACTTGAAAAGCAATTTAGTTCCTCCCCCCCCCCCCCCAAAGACATTCCTGAAGGCACCAGTCAGCCAGAGAATCACGATAGCTTTAATGAGTAATATGTTGATTTGTCTCGCTGCAGCAAGTACAGGGAAAATAAAGCTCGGGGTATTCTTATCTTCCAGGGAAGAAGCCACATGCTTGCTGCTGGCCTGGGGCTGAGCGCAAGGTGGGGAGGGAAGGGGTACTCATGCACATTGCCTGTCCATAGGTAGCAGTGGGTGTGCAGAAAAGAAAAGCACTGCCTAACTTCTCGTCCCGCAAGGTGCATTGAGGCAAATTTGAGAGAAGGGGGAGACAACAGATTATGTTTCAGACCCCTGATTCCTCCACGCATTTATTTCTTGCACATGTGCAAGTTTAGTCTAGGGTGGGACATAGGGATGTCAAGCTGAACCTCATCAGTGGCTAAGTATGGGGAAGGCTGTTTCTTCTGTATGGCTAATCCTCCTCTTAACTTTCCTCTCTGCTCTAACCTCATACTCAACTTGGGTTGCACTGAGGAGATAAAAGACCAAGTTTACTGACCTCTGAAGTTACTGCCCTTTTTGATTTTACTTTTATCCCCCAACCTATCCCACCGTGCATCTTCATTGTCTAACTCTACTCCAGACATGTTTCAGTCTGTCTCTTGCCTCCTGCCATTGTTTGAGCTTGCACCTTTTAAGGTTTCCAAAAATCATGGGAAGGACAGTGCTGACACTTCATTCTTGCCCTTTTTGATCTGCTTCCTCATACACTCCAGTGCTAGGAATTTATTGGACTACCATTCCCTGCTTCTTTCTCCTTCAGTGGGAGAAGTTTGGCTGACCCATTGGCTTTCCACTCCCATTCGTGGTGGCACCTCTCATGGCACTGTTGTCTTTTTGATTTAACATCCTGATGCTAGGTGACCTTATCCAGGAGGCCAGAGCTGCATCCTCCACCAACGCCAAGCTCAAGGCTTATTAGCCTTTAGGAACTGCAGCTCAGGTACCCAGCACCACATCCTAAAGTCTCCTTATTCTCCTCTTCTGCAAGTCCTTCCAGTGCTTTGCCCATGCTGCTCCTAATACATGAGGGAGGAAAGAGCAGCAAAAGCAGCACACACACACAAAAAAACCTAGATGAAGTTCATGAATTTTCCACTTCCCATTTTACAAATTCCTTCAAGTCTCTTGCCATAAGTGATCAATTGTTTGGGTTAGAGGAAGAGGCTAAGCCAGCACGTAACAGCAGTTAGAAAGCCAAACAGAAAATACTTGCTCCAACAACACTGACCCTTTCTCAGTCCTCACCTGAAGTACTGGGGGGCTGCTTGACTATTTTACACAGACCAGGGACACACACTATCCTCCCTCCTGCTGACGCTGAGCAAGCATAGCCCAGCCCTCTCAGCAAATCCACACAGGTATCAGAGACAAAATCACAGCCAGAAAGCATCACAACTGTTAGGGGCTCCTCCATAAACAAAATCACAATTAGATGCCTCAGTAAACAAGAGGATTTCAGGCTGACTTAATTATGACTGATTACGTACGCTTTGCCTAAATAATCCTCCGAGATGAGCCAAAGCAAACTGACCGTGCTGTAGGCACAGCATGGTATGCAACTGTCATGTCCCCTTCAGTATTTTAGTAGAGGTAAAAACGAGCGCTTGCAAAAATCCCACTCACACACAGAGTATTTGAGGCCCATTTCTCCCCCGTAACTGGAGGACCAAGGGAAGAAGGGAGGCAGATTTTTATGCTACCAAGAGACTTTACCCTCCTGCCCCCTCCTGAGGGCTCACTTATAATACAGCGGCTCCAGATTAGGGGATTTATTTCACTGGGGGTGGTTCACAGGTTGAAATTACACCCCTGGTCTCATATGAGTTTGTGCTCATATGCTTCCTTTCTAGAAGGCTATCGCACAGGGCAGGCAGAGGGGGAGGAGATGCTGCTGGAGACAGCTCTCATAAGAACCGAGGAATTCAGGCTATGATCTCAAATCAACCTCACTTCTCCAGGCAAATCTTTGCTTGCCAGGAAAAGAAATCTCCATCCCTGTTCTTAAGGTCTACGCTGGCAAGGCAGGGTGGGGACAGCTTCTTCCAAGAGACATGAGAAAGCAGAGTTACTACTACACAGGCTGCATGTCCCAAGAGCTGAAGGACAAAGCATTTTAAAAACAACAATTTACCAAATCCAGACCAAGAATGGTCAATGCCAAGAGCAAGCGCTAAAGAAACAAGCATCACTATCTACAGCACTGGCTCAGAGCTGTTGAATGTCTGCCTGGCCAACGCTGCTTGCCCAGCAAGGCAAGTAGGAATCACTTCTCAGGGCCAGCATCTACAAACTCAGTGTTGCATCCAGCCCTCCTGCTCAAACAACAGAGCAGAAAATCCTCTATAGACATTTAAAAAGGACTAGTTTTAGCAGAAGAAAGAGCCAGACACTTCAACAGCTCTACCAAAAACCCTTTTGAAAGGCCAAGCGCAAAGGGTTAAATGTACTTTACCTAAATTACATTACTGCAGCTACTCCGAATACCACCATTCTGAATGGCCTAGGTTTTGAATGACCTAGGTTTGGAAAAGGGCTTCAGGACTTGTTCTGCAAACTTAAGAGCAGGTATGGGGCCTAGCAAAGTTCAAAGCGCTACCTATAAGCAAGGGGATTCTGCAGGAAAAACATGAGCTTTGCTCATTTCCAGATGTGCAGATCAAAACCCCCTTAAGTCTATTCCAGGAAAAAAAAAAGTGGTAAGTTAACCAGCTTTTGCACTGTAGGCAACCCAAAGCTTTAAGGTTACTTGTTATTCAGGGACAGAAGCAGCGAGTTAGAGATGGTATGGTTTGTTTTTCAGGTATGCTGTCTGATTAAAGAATGAATTTCTGAACGGAAAAGCAAAGCAATGACCAATACACAGGAAATTCCAGAAAAGAAAGCTGAGTTACAGCATTTCCCTCAAACTTTAAAGTACAAAGCAAGTAACATTTTACAGAGCTACAGATCAAACAGCAAGAAGTCAGGCCAAATACCAACAGGCAACTTTTAAGTAAAATTACTGTGCAGGGATGGCCAAGAAGTCTTTTGGCTGTGGGAAAGACAAGCAGCAGCTTCCTTCAGAGACTTCTGATTGTAAGGATTAAGTACCTTGGACCGACAATGCACAGTGATCCATTAATCCCACCCTTGACTAAGCATGTGGAATCAAAGTCCTGTAACCATTTCAACTCCCTACTGCTCTGCATCCCTTCAGCACCTGCCTCTTTAAAGTAGGGTTTTTTTGTTGGGTTTGGTTTTTTTTTTTTAGATTTACAGCAGGAGCTGAGGAAGGTGGACATACACACAGCAGCCGTTCGTAGAAACCTCAATGCTGAGAGCTTGCTAGGAGAGCCCAATGGATGCAAACACCACAAGTGCTTCATCTCCTTACCCAAAACCCCTTGCATTTATGCATTTGGACACCACTGAAGCAGGGGCATGGCAGATGTTGGCCAGCCTTACCTTGAGTGGCTTAGGACCGTGCGACTTGTGCCCATCGCTCATTGCTGAGGGTCTCTGATTCACCACCGTCAACAAGTGGCGTTGGTGGACTAAGGCTTCCTTGAACTCCTCTTCGGTTTTGGTTTCTAGGAGTTTCTGCCGAAAGGTTATGTCTGAAAACATCGTGGCAAAGGTCCTGCCCACTTCTGTGGCAGTTTTGGTACTTTTCTGAGTGAAAAAAAAAAAGACAAAAAAAACCTTGTAAAACTATTTTTCTTTCACTTCTGAAAGGTAAAACCACTGATTTGCCCCACTGGGCACCATACAAAGAGCAAGCTGCCAGGCCCTGACCAGGAGCACTGCTCAGTCTTGATCAGCTTCCCAGGGCTTGATCCAAAGCTGAATCATGCTGAGCAGGCATTTTATCCCCAGTCTCCCTTCAAGGCTGCTAAGACTAACTAAATAAGGGTCTTTGCATCTCAACATTACTGCTACTGGGGTGGAAAGATGCTGTAAGTCAAGATTCCTGCAGGTAGAAGAGTCCCGATATCTCTTCCGGAAGACTGAGATTATTGTGCACATCTGCTTCATCAGCTTCCTATATTCTGGGCATTAAAACTCAATTTGGTTGGCCTCTCTGGGGCAATTCTGGCAGCACAAGTGGAGATTTAGAGCTCTCGGCTAAAGTAACTACTGGCACAGAGGAAAGCATAGGAAAGAAACAGCTGAGCACACACTCAAGCAGCACTGTCTATCTTCATTAGAAGGGACAGGAGACTTGCAAACATGAGAAAGGAACAAGTGCCTATTTGCAGGAGTCAACATTTCTGTGAGACACAGCCCTGATCTGCTTGCTTATTGCTCCAAGCACCTTGGAAATTAGATACAAAAGGAATAGTAAAGGAGACCAAGCTCCCCATCCCTGCATAAACCCACCGAATCCAAGCTCTACAAACCCTGACCTGCTCAACTGCTTGTATCACTTTGGTCAAGACAGGTAAGATACTTGCCAAGGCAAAGTTATGTAGAACCATAGCTCATTAAGAGCTTCTTTTGGTGCAGAGTTTTAACCCACCCGCCTTAGCTACACTCATGGCAGCAACTGCTAGAGACACCCAAACAACCACCCGCCTTTGGACAGCCTCCAAGCGCCTCCCATTACTGTGAAAAGTAGTAGCGAGCATATGTGATTAATCTGAGTTAGTTTTCATGATTCATAACAAAGCAGATGAACAATTTGTTCACGAATGCAATCAAGTAATTCAGTGTTGCTTGACACAGAGGCATGGACATGTGGGTGGCACTGCACTAGTCCTAAAGTCATCACTAACACTATACTTGCCCCATCACTCACACTGCCATACCTCCACCTCTCCTCCATCACCCTCTCTCCATCACAGGTAATGTCCCTTCAGACACGCTTGCTACGACATGTTCTATTTAAGTTTCTAGGGAAGGGTTTGGATTTAAGTGAAGATAATCTGCTCTGGGAGTTGCTTTGAGTTTGTAAGCTTGGTCCTTTCAGACTGAACCAGCCTGGATTTGCCATCACAGGGGAGGCTTCTCCTTTCATCTCTAAGCAGCAGCAGTCCTTGGGCTGGATGCTGCAAAGGGCTACTTCAAGCTGCCCTGTGCTGCTCCCTTTCTTTGCTTTCCCAGAGAGATGAACGGTTTAGAGGAAGAGTGCAGAGATTTGCAAGAGAACCCAAGTTTTTTCCATCCTCCATAGAGAAGGCCAAGGATCTGGATTCCTCAGCACAACAGATGCCCATTTTCTGGGCTTTTTTTTCCTCCCCAAGCAACGCTCTTTTAATCTGTTACTGTCAGCAGGTTAATTATTTTAACTGCTGTACCAGAAATGCGTACTTAGAGCTGGCTAGATAAACTCATTTAAACTAAAAAGCATATTGGCAACTGCAGCTCTGCTTGGCCTCCACTCCCTTTCCTTAATTTGATGCTGTCCATTGGAATTGCAAACTTTCAGGATAGAAGCGGATGCAGAGCTGTTTGCTGGGTGCTTTGCACGTAGCTGGCTGGAGATAAGCAAACTGCCATACAACGAAAGAGACATCAATGCCATTGCACACAGGTTTGGTTTTTTGCCTGCTGCTTTTCATAAGGAACATCAATATGTTTTCAGCCTGTTGGGTTTGAGATCTATGCCAAAAGCATTGAACTACTCAGTTGGGAAAGATCTGCCAGAAATCCTGGGAAATAAGGAAACACCAGTATTTCCATTTTAAATGAGGGGGGTGGTGGAGGGGAGGAGGAGACAGACCAACTAGACTAGAAGGTCCCAAGGTCACACAGACAGCATTAAAGAGCAGGAAATTGAATCAGGATATGTCCTGTTCCAGACAAGGTCCCCAACCTCTCCAGCACCTCCCAGAAGCATAGACCTCGTAGCCCCAAGGTGTAAACAGGCAGCTTAAGTGTGAAAAGGTCTTGAGCTTTGAACTGTTCAGCCATTAGCTAGAAGAACACACCATCTTGATCAAGCCAGTGCTTTCTAGGAAGCCAGGATAGTGATCCCCAATTGACCTTGATGCCCCCCATGATATTGCACTAAATGTGTACTACTATGTCATTTATTGGCCTTGTCTACACCAAAGAACTAGCAAGTACGCTTAAGCAAGCTTTACCCTCACTGTTTTGAGTGCCAAAAGCTGTGAAAACACATCCCAAAGGACCTCAGCACAGTCTGACCTCACGAGCACCCCAGCTCCAAAATAGTCTTGCCCATACTGCAATAGAGCTCACAAAACTACATCTGCCTCTTGGTTACATTAGACCATCTACAATGACTGCTGCCACCACAGCTGCAGTATAACTGTCAGTCCCATCAAGAGAGTTTGCCAGGAAGCAACCCAGACCTTCGCAGTGGGGCATCAGCTGCAGACTTGCAAGAGCCCTTGACAAGCACGGCTTTAACCAGGAACAGCATTCTTTACCCCTAAAAATAGTAGCTAAACTGGTAAAGCTGGAGGGGGTTGGAAATCTGGAGTATTACATGCATCACAGAAGTAGGTCTAACAAAAAGTGGATGGAGACTACAGACACGCTTGATCTGCAGCATTCTCCTCCCAGTGAGGCTAGAGGCCATTCTCCAAAATAAGACGAGGACACAGCTGACTAATCTACCCCTCACAGACACTGTTAGAATAAACCATCTTGACAACTGCTGAGATGATCTCAGGCCTTTTCACATCCCCTTGTATTTTAAAAATATGTTGTCATTAACCCTAGAAGGACACCAAGGAAAAACAATTTTGGAAGAACCCTCTGAAGCACCAGAGCAAACAAGAGCAATACTCACCATTTTAGGAGGAGCCAGGACTAATATCACAAATCTTACTTCGCAGGAGTTTTCACCCCAATTCTGAGGCCTCTCCAGGCGGCTGATGCAAACGTGACGTCGCTGAAGGGACTTTATAGTGCAACTGTCGAGGAAGATGGCATTGTTACACATGGCACTATGACACATGGCATGCTCTCTCCTGGTGTGCAAGGTTTATAAACACACATTTCAGCTTTGAGAAATACAAAATGTTGTTGGTTGCAAAAGGCTCACTTCTGAAGTCTTAAACAGTGACTTTAAGTTACTGTTAGCCCAATTCTGCTAGCTCTTTTGTAGAATTTGAACCATGAGTCCATGGTTTTATGGGAAAAAACTTTCAAGATTTCAACATATATTCTTCCTCTTCCCCCATCTGTTTTTTAATAGCCAAGAAATCAAAAGACAGAATGCAACATACCTAGTACTTGCAGTATTACAGAAGCTTCTACAAAAAAAACCATCTTAGAAAAAACCCAACACCTACATTACTGGAAAGCAGTTTACACTTCATTTCATTTCACCTGATCTCCCAAAGTGCTTTTGGAAATATTAAGGCAAGATGCCAAACCAACATATTTCCACTTCTTTTGCCCTGGGCAGATCTCTCCCTCTGTTTGAGGCTTTCCCTATTTGCTCTCAGCTGTTATTTTTCCCCTTTCTGGTACAGGTGTGTTACAGAAACCAAGCTGACCTCCTTGCTCAAGATCTACAGAGGCTGCAGCAGGCAGGATTACTGCTCAGAGGGAAATCCTTGGCTGCAATCCAGCCAGCCCTGCTGGGCACGTGATGGCTGTTTGACTCCCATAACAAAGACTAGCAACTAGTTGTTTGAAATAAACACAGAGATCATCTGTGGAAGCCATGAAAGACCAGGTCTGTCTCCACCCTGGGATATTTAAACAGAGCTGTGATGGAGTAGCCATCATTTTTCCTGCTGGGAAATTCTGACAAAGCAGCAAAGTGGCTTGGTGCAGTTAACTTGGTGGTGTTAAGAGGTTAACACCAGCCTGGACTGCAGATCTCCTGTTCCCATTAAAGCCACCTACTACTTCTCAACTCTTCTGAAAAGCACTGGTGAGATACATACATAGGTTTTGCCTATTGACACTGAAAGAAGTATGGAAGTATGTTTTCCTACCTCAGAGTGATTATTTCTTTTTCTGGTTCAAAGTCACTTAGACTCCTTGCTCCTTTTTATTCATCTAGCAAGCATCCATCACAGTCCTTAAATCAATCATCTCTCCTTTAACTTATCTTCCATAATCCTAGCACATTTCTTTCCTTTTAACATGTATTCTCACACCCATGCACCCTGAAGGTTGTTCCAGTAATGGCTCCTGAAGATCTTTGGCTGGAGATGCACTAGGCAGGAGCACATTATATTTTCTATTAAGTTCTTAATAACTTGCATACAAAAAAAAAGTCACACCACCAAGTATTTTCTTATTGAGTTTGACTTTCTGATCACAGATTGGAAGCAGCCTACTTATACAAATTAATCTGACAGACACACTTGTCTGAGAGCAACCAAACAGCTTAATTAGAACAATATAGGTCATGAGTAAGATGACAGTATTATTTCATTTATTTCCTAACTCCCCTCCACAACAGCCCCTTGTCCTTTTTCTACTCAAATCAGCTTTGGAAGGTCCTAAGGTTAGCAATAAATGTATTCTAAAGTAATTGAAAAATAGAGTACAAGCTATCTTCTCAACTAAACCCATAGTTTGGATCTGCAAACAATCCTTGTCCTCCCCTCCCAAGGGATCAAATGAGCACAGACAACACTGGTTTTCACAAGCAAATCAAAGCCCTCAGTAGCAATCCTGCTGTGGCTGGACAGCATACAAGTCTCCTTGTGTTACAGTTCAACAAGCCAATGGGGAAGATACATGAACTCTGGGCTTTATACTAACAGGACAACCTTCAAGTGGTCCAACACCTTCAGTTCTCTCCCTATCCACCTGAACTGGTCAACAACAGTGACTAGTTAATGCACCATTAGCAAAAATGACCCTTTATTTTGTGTTCTGTTCTCAATATTTTCATACCTCAGATGTTGAGCTCACTGACTAATTTGTTTTGAAAAAGGCGGCTTTCTGGGCATTTTGAACACCATGTCTATTCCAGAGATGGCGAGAAGCAGGTATCAGATACTTGTTGCTCACAGAGCTGTACTAACACTTTCCAGACATCATCCCTTTCCTACCATGTCTATCAGGCAGTACCTGACCTAGCAAAAAAACTACTGAAATACAAAGCATGGCCAGAGAAGACTTACAGGGCAAGGACTAATCACACCAGCACGTGCCTCGGAGCCTGAAGTGGGGCAGGATACCAAGGCATACACGAGGATGCGAGTTTGTACGCATTGTGGAGGTACAAGTTACCAGCCACCTCTCAGCGGTGCTGCTCAGCAGTACCTGCTTGCCTGCTCCCACCCCATTTGAGTAAATCCAAGAACTGAAACCTCACAAAAAACCCCAGAACTTCAGCTCGCTCCTAACTCGAGGCAGAAAAGTCAACATGCAAGAGCCCTGCTCCCCTAGTTACAATATGTGAAGTCACATAGCAATATAGCAAGTTATTTGGAAAAAATCTATTATCTAGTGCAATGATTAAGCAAGCCACATGTTCTCCTGTAGCTAGCTTTCTTCCTGAAACGACAGGGTTACATTTCAGCTCCAGTAACTTGTCTCTAAGGCCGTGCTTTCCAGAGATGACAGTCCTGCCAACAGTGCCAGTCCACAGGGCCACAACATCACTTCAGCTCAAGAGCTTCTTGGGTATGGAGGGGAAAACTTGACTCTAAAAGGCTGTTCTTTGTTACTGGATCGCTTTAACATACAAGCTAATTTTCCTGGCAGCCATGCAAAAACCTTGTGTTTCTCTAAATCAGGAGTCCACTGTTTCCTTACCTTGAGGGTCTGGGAGAGTGCGCAACAAGAGGATCTCGTTAGCACTTAGGCAGTAACGAAAGATTTAGCAACACTGAGCACATTCTCAAGACACCAGGAAACCCACTGTCATCATTACCCATTTTTGTCTGGAATAGTTTTATCCAGAGATGGAGTTTGAGACTTCTCACACCTAAGACAGTTTTTTCCAACTCTTCTGTAAAGAGCTCTACTGGCACTGACACGTGCACCTGAATACCAATATCACTTACACCAGTAAAATTAAGTGAAGAATTGCCAGCCTAGTTTAGGTCAATGTAGGGACACAATTTAAGTCAATACCACCTTTACAAATCAGGCTGAATTGGTTTAGTGAGGGTAAACCAGAGTAAAACCAGATTTAAACAGGTGCCACAGAGAAAGTCTGATGCACCTGAGCATTGCTGCATGGAGGGGAGAAACAGCGCCTTCATGCAGAATGCAGCCTCATCTGCACCGAGCCCGGTCTCCCTCTGTTATATCAATATATTTGGGGGAAAAAAAAACACAACGGTGTCTCAGTACTTTTAGTGCAAGGCCAAGTCACTTCTGCCCATGCATGATTCAGCATCTCAAGCTTTTCTTCAAATTTAAGCCATTATTTAGCTGACTCAAATCCTATTCCCTGGTGTAGCACTTACAGCTCCCACTTTTGTTTTAATTCCAGAATCCAGATACAAATATAATACAAAACTGAAGTCCCTACTAGACTTGTGCAAATATTTGTAAAGGACAAAAAAAAGTTATTTGGTTCACATGGAGAAATCCCACGTTATGCAAGACCGCAGGTAAAACTCAGCATAGTTCAGGCCAAGAGGAGAGCCACTTTCAAAATGAAGCAACTTTTTTCAAGTAGCACTTAAGTAAGTTCCCACTAAGAAAAAAATTCTGAAGGGTAAATAAGCCAAAGCCCCAAAAAACCTGAGAACTAGCAAGACATTTTCATCTGACTCTAAATCAAGTCTGGTTTGGCCAAAGTCTCCAAGTTCCCTTTTGGTTTGGGTTGAGCTAAATTTGATTCTCCTTTGGTTTGGCCAACAAGCTGAAAAATCTATTTTCACCCAGTATTAGTCACACAAGGAAATGCTGGGCTATGATTTAATATGATGCCAGGTTGTACAAGATGCCAGGTTGTGTTCTCAGCAATTTTATCTTGATCCTCTAATAACCGAGTTCATAAAAAGGGCATTTAAATTATAGCAAGCATTCCTGCTTCGCTGTCCTCCTCTTTCCAGGCTGCGTATCTAGCAGCACCAAGTGTGGCACTGGGATGGTGAGAACTGGCAACACTCCACCAAAATCACCGACACACCGAGTCACACACGCTACAGGTCTGCCCCACGCCCAAGATGTTATCAGAGTAATAACACATTTCTCTAACAAATCATAAAAAGGGTCAAGCTATGGAGACCCAAAAGAAACAGAAACCCTCTTTAAACAGGGCAAGAAAGGAAGTTAATTCAGAAACAAATTATCCCCTGCAGTAAGAAAAAGTGCCCAGCAGAGGTAATCAGCTAGCCAGCCTTTTCCTGTCCCAGTGCAGAATAACAATGACACTTCTTGTTCTCATCCACTGCAAATAAATCTTCCTCCACAGAGCAGCTCCAGGCACAAACTTTCAGAAACCAGAATTTGCAAGTGAGGAATGAAGCTGTGACCAGCAAGCCAGCTCACCCACAGCTTGGCACAGGACTGTTTCAGCAACAAAGTCACTCCAAGCTGGATATCGTTTTGGACTGGTAAATGCACTTTGCTGGGCTCCAGAAAGACCCATCCTCTCTAGCAGTTAATCTCTCTATGGGAAAATATTTCCTACAGGTCAATGCATAAGGAGACACCTCCTCCTCCTCCCTCTACACATGCTGCAGGCACCAAAATGAGTCATCCTTCTCTCCAACAGATCTCCTTTGGGACCCAAATTCCTAACAAAGGGTTTGAATTTGAGAACTTTTTTTTCATAACACAGCACCTGCAAGAGCTTCAGCTCTCCAGCATAACCTGGGACAGCCCAACAAGGGTGGCTACAGGCACTTAAAAGAAAATGAATCAGTTCTTTGAACCCAAAGAACACTTGAGAGATGATGGTTGTAAGTTTTGGAGAACAGGGTCTTGTAAACAAGACTCCAAATCTTGTAAATATTCTCCTTTAGAGGAATGATTGTTTTAAACAGTTGAACCGTTTAATTTCCCGTAGCATCCCATTTTGCTCTTTGGAAGAAGGGGCATTATTCTGAGGAATACACAGTAACTGAAGCATCTCTATTCGAAATCTATTCAACAGCTAAATCAGAAGCAACATGGCTTCTCTATAGACCCACAAACCTCTAGGTCTGGACAAATCCTTAAACACATGAAATAGGCTTTGCATTAACTTTTGTTCAGAGAGATCCATTAGTAACATGTTTCACATGACCATCTGTTATACATTAAGTCCAAGAAGTTACTACTCTTAAACTTTACTCTATTTGAACAGCAGTCTTGCTTGACATCCAAAATAACCTCACAATACCTGTTTTTGAAAGGCTACCTGGGTTTTTCCAAGTTAAACTCCTCCACAGGAATCATTGCAATGACACACTATATCAGGGTACACAATTTTATAGCAACACAGAGCACACAAACCACTAAAACACTTGCAGAGAGGTTTTTTTCCCCCCTGCTTTGCCTGTTAAAACAGCATTAGCAAATCAGTTGAATGCACTGAAAATAGGTCTCTTCACCAATCCATGTGCCTTATCAACGCAGCCAAAGGAAATGACTCTTCAACTACTCAAGTCCAGACTACAAAGCAGCTTGCTTTCATGTTTTTCTAAGGATCCAGCTTTGGAAGAAAGCTGGATATCTATCTCCTGGCAAGAAGAATATAGCCTGGAAGTTGTGATGCCGGGGGAATTCCACTCAGCTCAGGCAGCATTTGTTCAATAACCCACACAGCTGGTGTTTCTCCTAGGAGGACATCAAGGAGAGAGATCTACCAGCAGTCAGTTAACAGTTACTTTAACATCCTTAGCATTAGGTATTCTTCACTCCAAGGGAATAAAAAAAGTAGGCATTTGCATCTCCATTTATCAGACAGCAAGAGAGAATTGGATGTGATAGGACTTGGCTTGCGATAACAGCCACTTCTCCTTATACTCTCCATTAGATGGGGGGGGGACGACGACACACACCTTCCTTGGGCTTTTTGAGCCACAAAGCTGTGCAACACCAAAACCAATAGCTCTCATAGAGGCTTCTTCCCCACCTTTTCCTGATCCAGACACGCAAAGCATCCAGTTCACCCCCTCCAGGCTCTGGGTGGTTCATGGGGAACTCTGAGCACCCTCCTGACAATACATCTACCTGCTGCAGTCACTGCATGCTGGAGGGCTACCAAAGTACTGCCCCAAGGTCCTACTAACAGCAGAGCTGCCTCATGCTAAATAACTGATTAAGTCTGAGGATAACAAGTTCAGCACTCCCTGTTCTGGGACAGGGCTGGCTATCCCTCATCCCAAGTTCCCTAATGAAACAATCAAGCAGCAGCTTCACAGCGAAGCAGCAAGAGAGCTCCATGCCAGTTTGTGTCTTGCTGTTCCAGCAAATGCTATGAATAGGAGAAAGAGAGAGTTGTGTCTATGGTTTCTAAGGTATGAGATCATGTCCTTGACTGATGAAGCTAATCTGTAACTCTGAAGATTTGCTTTCTAGTTAGAAAACCATCACGTACTCAGATACCTAGCAACCTTCATTCTTCTAGAGCTGAAGGTCGCTGATTAGTGGGGCATGCAGTATTGTGCTACTCCCAGCTATGCAGAATTTTAATGAAAGAGTCTCAAGGTTTCCATAAGCTTATGTACCCTAGTATGGCTTCAGCAAGATCAGGTTTTGGTCATTCTTGACAAAAAAAAAAGCAGCCCTCAAGCCTATTGTGAATCAGAAACCAGTTGTTTTCCTGGACTTCAGTGGAACATTCAAACCTTGAGATCTTCAATTCCCCAACTGTTTGTTCTGTCATGTGACTATAGCCCAGTTCCACGCGGTACATCTGACCTTGCTGGCAGTTCAACAGACATGAAACCATCAGGAAAGCATCAATTCCAGCAGAAGCAGAACAGCTATTTCACCCTAGGTTTTCCCCACCGCTCTTCCCACTGAGGATAAGTCAGATAAAGAGCAGCTCTCTCCAGCACAGAAGAGAGAGGGAACCAAATTTTTGTGTCCATTAGGAATGTTCTTCTGCAGCCAGGCTCTGCACAACTCAGTGAAAATCCTACACAAGTTTTTTCTTTCTGACTCTAAGCTAATTTCAGCTTTAATATTTCCCCACGAAATCAATGCAGAAGCAGCGCTACCAAAACTGTATCTGAGCTGCTCTTCTTCATTAATATAATCCTATCACAATACTCAAGCCTATCTTGACTAACTTTTTATTCCTAGTGGATAAGGTGCACAAAAACCAGCAGTGCTAATTTAAAATTTAGCAAAGAGTATAGACTAAATGCAAGGATAAAGAACAGCAGATATCTTAAAGGTTCTTCCCACTCATACAGAAGTTTTTTTTCATCAATAAATTCCTTTTACTTCAGAGTTTTGGAAGTTGTTTTGCAATCTGACTTCAAGAAAAATGTAAGATCTAAAAATATGGTTCACAATCTGTTGCACAATAGCTACAGCAAAAATACAGTGCAATAATTAGATAATTACAGTTAATAACTCATCACTACTTTCCCACCACTTTCTTCTCCCTCTTCAGAGTAACAAAAGGAAGAAACAAGGAAAGTTTTGCACAAGACACCTTCAGGCTGTAAGCTTATTTTTCAAATCGAGTCTTGTCATGGAAGCTAGTATTACTCACATGGATGCATTTAAAGCTTTGGCACACTTTCTACATAAAGGCTGAACCTACCCTTTTTTCAGCTTCATGTATATAACCACAGCATTTCTATCATGACCTCTAGAAATGCTTTGTTATTAAGTCAACGCTTGCCAAAGCCCTCCACAGAGCCATGTCACATGCCACAGTAGAAACTTCTACCCTTCCTGGAGCAGGATGTACATATCCTTATTGCTGTTATCCTACCTATGGCATCCAAAGGGGAGAAAACTGCTCAAAAGCTCTCTTGGTCGATCAGTACAGAAAGACCATCTTACTATATGAACTCATTTTCTTCTTTGTGCAAGCTGCTCTGTACATACCCAGTGGAAGCGTAGAACTGACAGTAGCACATGCAGCACAGACATTACCCAGTTCACTTATTTCACAGAACAGAGCCCTGATATGCAGTAGTTTCCTTTTTACATAGAGACCACATCTTTCTCTTTAATAAGAGATTAGAAACAAGAGGGGGAGGGGGTGTTGTTTGTTGGTGTTTGGGTTTTTTTTATGGGTGTTTGTTTGTTTGTTTTTAAGTCATCTATTGCCACAGCAGAATACCCTACATATTTTCCAGCCGTAAGCACAGGGTAAGAGAAGAACTGCTAGCAGAAGGAAAGCTATTGTGACCGTTGTCCTAGCAAGTGGACCGTGAAGGCTAAAATACATGCATGCATGCACTCCCCAAGCCTTTACACACCTATTCAACATATCCTAGTAATTTCTCTAGGAATTAACGTATTTCTTCACAACTTGACTTAGAGACTGCATATGCATAAGGTGACAGAAGTCAAATCACATTGCTTTGGTTGGCTCAGTGACTCAGGTTCTGGCCTTCCTCTGTGAATGGACAGTTTGGCTCGCCCAACACGCTTGACTGAGACAGTAATTTCAAAACCCAGTTTTGATCAAGTGGAAGCTGGGGTGAAGCCACCACACCTCATAAATCCCAGGTGACAGTCCTTACTGTCTTAAGGGTCTGCTCCAACATTTAACAGTGTTGGCAATTACTCAGTGTTAGAATTAATTGTCAGACAAAGTAATCAGTGTCTAAATTATGTCGGAATTTCTGACTTCAATTTTCAGTTACAAAGTTTAGATGTTTTCATCAAAGGACCTAAGAAATCTTTTGGTACAAGTTTCCAGACTTTGGCAGGCAAAGTAGTCCATGAACAAGTCTGCTTGTCCCTTTCAGAAGTTCCTCTCATTAACATTTCTCAGTAATTAGCATTTTCTGGCTCAGATTTTTTTCAGTATTCTTAGCTTGTTAACACCAGATTTTGATAGCATCCAAGAGTTTAATGCCCTGTAGAGACTGTGGTCATCTCTGCCCAGTCTACTGCTTGTTCATTTGCAAAGAGAAGCAGCCCAGTGCTGAGACTGAGATCCCACAGGCCAGGATGGATGGAAAGGGCATCACCATCTTGACTTACAAGGGCACATTCTGAACGGCTATTCTTCCCAGCAGCAGGAAAAGTTACAAGTTTTGAGCAGCCAGTGCATTCTGCTACTCTAACCCAGGTACTTACATGATACAGAGCCAGGACTGCTGATACTGCACCCCTGTGACTGTTGCTGTGACCCCTTGAATTGTATCTGATAAGAGGTGAACTAGGAAAAGAAGAGAGGGAAACATTATAGGCTATCCATGTTTGGTTTGCAACAGCAAATAACATTTCCTTTCAAATGGAAGCTGAGTACTAATACCAAGCATACTTATTTATCTGCACAGTGGATTGATGCGAGGGTGGGGGGTGACAGAGAAAGATGAAAACATTTGTTCTGATGCTTTTGAATTCTGTCCTTAAACTATTCACAGCTTGGAAAGGCAGCTGTTTTCTCCTCCTAACATCAACTTACTGCAATATTAGGTTAGCATTACTCAACACACATGGACAGGACTGGAAGAGGTGTCCTCTTCCAACTCCCCTACCCTCTCTCCCCCTCTTCCTAACTACTGTTCTCAGATTATTTTATGGCATTGCTTAATTTTTTCTTTATTGGCAGAAAGCCTAAATTAAAGAGATGATAAATGCGAAGCTCTAAGACAGGTAGCAAGAAGTAACCAAAGCATGAACATGCTTACTACATGCTCAGGACTTGACATGTGTTAAACAAATTCACTGAGGCTGTGACAGTTACATTTGAGGTGCGATGTACATGTTTGTATATTCATTCCTGTTGACTCTGAAACATCATGGGTGCCTACAGAGAAACAATGCTTAGTTAAGCTTCTTTACATCTTAGGCTAAAAGGTAGCGTTTTAGACTACGCTATGACATTTGCTGATAGCTTAAGGTGACACATGAGCCAACAACTTTGGCCATGGCTGCCCTAGTTGAGTTTCTGGAGGAAAACAAAGTGCCTCTCGTCCCTTCCAGCGGGCTGGGAGCAACACGAAGGCTCAGCCCTCCCCAACCAATTACTTGTCCAAAGCAGTCAAACTTCCCCAGCCTGTGTGTATTCAGATAGAGAATCACAAGGCAAAGGAGCCATTTCTGAAGGGACACCAGCAAGCACCTCTTTGCTGAAGAGCATCAGACATTTGTCTGAGGACAAGCACACCTAATGGGTCCAAACAGACAAGACACTCCAGTGCTGTAGACTTCTCACCCCAGAGAACACTACTATGTGTCATCTTAATGAAACAGGGGCAAGACTCCACCAAAACATAAAACCCCAGAGACATGAGACCCTTCAGCCTGGGTGACATGGAAAAATAAACCCCCAGTGTCACATGCAACACGCAAGTCTGGGGACCATGCCGTAGTGAGTGTTGAACACACCACCAATGGAAAGCATAACAACTTAACAGTAACCCACAGGCAAAAGCAAATCAAGAGTTGATTACCATTCCCTTCTCGTGGGGTCCCTGAATCCGTGAATAAAGTGCTCATTATTTTTTCGAAGTTGCAGCTCGGCTCCATGTTCTCAGGATCTTCAGCAAAGTGTTTCAGCATCTCTCGAAGAACATCGTCCAAGGAGGTGGCCGTTTCATCAAGGATGATGCTGGCTCTGGCCAAGAACCCATCCAGGTCTCGGTGGGCTCTGACTTCCTCCTCAAAATTCTTTAATTTCAGGTACTGTGTTAAGAAGTCAGAGCATTAGACAGCTGTACACAATACCTAACAGCAAAGGACTAGGATCTGTGTAGTTCACAAGCAGACAGTTTTGTTGAGATTACTGCCACTGAATGAATGATTCTGGAATCACTTTGGCCATTCAGATCACATTATAGAAGAAAAGGAGTTTTATGTTATATTATTAATGCATTGAAGGCTTGCATTTTCAAGGCTTATATTAACAGTCACCATAAGTGAACGCCTAGGCACCATTTACAGCCTGACATAGAAAGCAGAATTAATAAAAATAGTTTCATTGCCCAGGATAAAACACAGAAGTTAGCCTAAAAGCAAAAATGCTTAAGGTACCATTTAAAATCCTCTTTAGGTTTAAAGAATTCAAGAAGTTTGCAGAAATATGGGAAAAGTTATTTGGAAGAAAGGGACTCTGAGCTCAGCACCTTGAAAAATTACCAGTATGCATCTCAGTGCAACCTAACCCAGTTCTTGCCAAACTGGGAACCATCTCTCCTCGGTGCTCCCAATTAGGGAGCCTGAAGTGGGAGATGAGGAATACCACCCAGCCATGGACTTGAGATGGAAGAAACAGCCATGCTGTATTACAGAACCTCAACTCCTTTCTGTATTTGTCAGCTGTGAAGTTTGTTAATTGAGCGATCAAACTATAAATGCATCGTTCCCATTTCACAGTCCTTGGAAATCCACAGTTAGCACTCACAGTACTGGTCAAGAAGGACTGACAGTCCTGTCCTCTCCTTCAATAGCTTAAGACTGAGCGAGGAAATGGGAGCTGTACTTTGTTATATGGATCTTCCTTCCAATGGGAAACCAGACACGCTTGAATTCATGATGTTGAGGACCAGATTGTCAAGTTGCATTTAAACCCTCAGTTCCCCTTAAGCTCAGTAAGAATCAAGCTCTGAATTGCTTTTACAAGTCTGACACCAAGTTGCCTCCACAGCCGGGACCTTGGCACATTCCCCCCAAGTTACAGGACCACCCCAGAGCCTGAGTCATGGATACCCTCCTCTCACACATACCCTCTCTACCTTTTCCATTTATAGCCTAGACACAGGGAAAAAATGCTAATATCTCACTAATTACTGTAATTATCACAGCAACTATCAAGTTGTCAGTACACATCCATTGCAATTAGCGCTGTTTTACTTCGCATCAATCACTCCTTACACAGCATCCTTGAGAGGGAGGATTTTCTGACGGATTTCAGGTCCCACCCCCAAGGCTTTGTTGCCATCTGCTCTTGAGAGGAGACAGTGACACAGCTACATTACAACTCCACCTAAAAGACACCATATAACTCCAAGTGGCCAAGTCAGTCTCACATTCTCACTGCGTGAGAGCAGGTTAAAACACCTATCACCATCTGTAACACTGGCGTTCATGGGGTCACCATATGACCAGCAACCACCTCCCAAAGGTAACTCATTTCAGCTTGTCTGGCATGCAGAGTCCAACCTAGGATGTAGGTTCAAACAGCAAAGAGGTTAAATCCTGTCTAGGTCATTTGGCAAGACAGATAGCAGAGGAGGTACCCCATGGAGGTATTAGGAAGATTAAGAGCATCAGGAGTGCCACAGTGCCAAGGAGCTTTCAAAAAAAGCAAGAGTGGCTTCATGTCACCAACTTCTCCCATGCACAAGAGAAGTCAGAAGCAGCAGAACAGTGGAAGGAGAAAGTTGAGGGATAGCTGAGGGACAGCAGAACTGAATCAAAGGCATTCAGAAGAGGGCTATTATCTGCCCACATTTTCTCAGTCAACACTGACCTTCCAGCAAGCTGTGCATGACAGCATCATTCACTTGTTGCGGTAGGACAGCACTGTCAACAGTTTACTGCCAGTCATAAGGATTCAGCTCCAGCTCTGCCACAGGCTTCAGGCAATCCCTTGGGTAAATAGTTTTCCCTGCCTCAAGTCTTGTTTTATTCTCCTAATCCTTTATAGGAAATAGGGGCAATACCCATCCTTATTATCACTCCCATAACACTGGGGAAAATATGCACATTAAACATCTCAAGGCAACTAGCCACCATGAAAGGTTACAAATACATCACTCCCTGAGACAAACCAAAATCAAATTAGTGGAAGCACTGGTACAGCAACACCTCAGAGACAGCTCAAACAGAACTGTTCTAGTCAGGACACCCGGTGGTTTCAGGAGAGATTAATGATTGCTCCTTCACAAATACTTTTAGCTAGATAGCCAAGTCACACCAGGATACTTAATGCTGGAAAAATGCTTTAGCAAGAAATCCAAGACACCTATGCAATAGCCATTTTAATAACATTGAGTATCCTTGACTGCAAAGCTGCACATTGCATCGTGGCAAGAACAGAGGCTGTTGTGCCAAAGAAAGGGGAACACATCGAAACAGCCTCCCCCGACCTTAGGCAGGTCTCTTGGCCAAAGTCACACACTATCTGTGCAAAAAAGAGCTCTCTACACTCATCAAGGTGGCCCAAAATGCAAGTTCTCTGCTGAGTGGCTGCTCTGGAGACCACCTCCACTTACAGACACTGCAAGAACCTTATGAGAAGTGGTGTCCAAAAAGCATGTTGTCCTGAACAGAGCTCTACCTGTGCTGTTGCCACGGTCACTTGGGCCAACTCTCAAACACACTGTGATGGTGATTAAATAGTTCAAACCGTGTCAAGGAGCTTCTTATTTATGCCTACCAAGTGCCATGGCAGATAGCAACTTACCCAAGACGCAGATTGCCCTTCCAGCACTCCTGAAGGGGCACAAGAACCACAGGCTACCACAGACAGGAACAACCCAGCAGAGAAACATCTCCAGACAAACCTTCTGACCTGACCACTTTTCTGCTCGAGATTCCCCCTTCCCAGACACTTGGAGCCATCTCCTCCATGACTCAGGCCCCAATTTGCTTTGCATTTGAAGGGAAAAATTTCCACTTATCCTCCCTGGAGGCAAAAGCTGGCAATAGTATCTTTTCTCAAGCCCTGCTAAAGCATGCTAGCGCTCTGGTATTTGTTGCTCAACAGCACACTAAAATGCTCAAGCATGAACTATAGGCCAGAAAAGCAGAAATCCTACAGCTATGAAAAGGAAAAATAAAGTAGAAGAGACACTTATGCATTAGCAGTTTCCAACTATTTCTTATCAGAAGCAGATCCTGCATTTGGGCTTAGAATTTGCAGTTTAAGTGATTAAGTTCTTAGGTTACTTTCAGTCAAGTGTATACAACTCTGAGAACCTTGGCACTAGTATTAGACAAGACAAATTATTGACAAAGACACTTCCATTCCTGAGCACAGAATAGCTTATTTTAACTTCTATGACTTTAATATCAAACAATGTTTCTTTTTTTTTGGTGGTGGGAATTTTTTTTTTTACTTGGGGGAAGGTTTCTTCTACTAAAGCTATTACACATTTCGCCACACACACACGAATTCAGCCTGCTGAAATACCTTTTCAGGATTTGAGCTGTCTTAGAGGCCTAAAGCAAAGCAGAGTTAAAGAGCTCTCTGGGATTCCCTAAGAAGCCCCCAAAGCTTTAGTACACAGATTTAAGAACTTGAGTTACAGCCTTCAACGAAGCCTGCAATATATGATTTACCAGGATCAGTGATGCTACAAGTTTTCACACAGCCAGCAAGCCCCTCCAACCAGCAGATGAGGCAAGAGTAAAGACAACTTAAAGCACTGTGAGCCATGCCTTACAGCCCCAAAGACCAAGACTTCACGTGGTATTAAATATCAACCTATTTCCTCTCTACATACTTTCTGTGCACTTTCATAGTCAGAGGTTTGTAGTTATACAGCCTATAGGAGGTTTTTTTGCCTTTTCTCCTTATCATTATGGAGTTACGGTCTCAAGAGTAAGTGTAAACTAAGCGTTGTTTCCTAATCGTCCTCCTAGACTGCGTGTTTCCAGGGAATTCAACTCCTGCTGAACCTCGTAAAGGCAGATCTGATTAGCTGGAATAAACAGGAAACCAAGTCACAGCAATGTCTATTGGGTGTTTCTGCTTTCAGCTCGAGAGGAGCTCAGCAGCCTGAATCTGTGGTGTACGCTTGGATCCCTTTGCAGGCAGCTGCAGAAGAGAAAGTGATGAATTAACATGTCAAGGAATTGTCTGGGACAAAAAAAAAGCAGTGGAACAATCAGAATTGCAGAGAAATTGTTTGGAGAACAAGCAGCACATGGCTTTTTAGGTTTAAAGACAGAGGAATTCAAGAAAAGAGGCATTAATATGCCTTCTGTTTACGCCAGTAAAACAACACCTCCCCACCCCCCCAGAGTGTTTCAAGATCCTTTTCTCTGCTTCCAGATGATGAAAAAATAACAGATTGATCACACAGCATCCCCACTTACCTTTCTTGATGTGTGCAGTAACACGCAGCCAGCACTTTCATTTTCAGCTGGAAAGGGGAAAAAAATAAATAACAAAATCAGAAAAGTGTTACTACCGCAGGTACCTGACAGGCAGCAGGAACCAAGCAGAAGGCTCAGAACAAGGTGAAGACTCCCTTAGCAGAGGATGACCTCTAGAGAGAAGCAGAGTTTAAATTTTTTTTACAACATTTCCCATTTTGGAAATGTAACCAAGCGTAGAAGCAGCCTTTGGAATTATCTGATCACTTGGGGTTTGTGTCTTGCAGCTTTTTTTGGTGGTGGTTTGTTTTTTTTTTTAGATACCCTATGTATTTTTACTCTTCACTTCTCCCCTCATCCCCCACTGCCCCCCTCAAAAAAAAAAATCTAACTCCTAATCCTTTAGGTAATCATTTAATCCAATATGCATTGTTGTTTGATAGATTGAGGCTAAGATTGCATGAGTCATGCTCGTTTGGAAACCATTCTTGTCCTCGTTAAAAAGAGTCAACAATAACATCCAGGCACTTCCAAGGGAGCGGGCTGTGAGAGATCACACGCAGTGACTCGAAGATGAGCACATTAATGTCCTGTCAACTCACCACGCTGCCTCCATAAATCTAAGCGTAAAGCAACAGAGCTCTTGGGAAAGAAAACTGCTGTTTAGAGGCTATTAAATGTCATTTAATATGCAGCCAAGATACAGGGACGGGGGTACCCGGGAAGTTCCCAGTTCAAACTTCCAAGCACCAAAATTAACATTTTCTTAGGGTATCTATGAAGCAATTTTTTGGGTATAAGCTAAAAAACAAATAAAGCACAGTTTTTGCCACAAGCCCACTCCATACTGCT
This sequence comes from Ciconia boyciana, assembly GCF_034638445.1. NCBI lineage: Eukaryota > Metazoa > Chordata > Aves > Ciconiiformes > Ciconiidae > Ciconia > Ciconia boyciana. The sequence goes on along the minus strand of NC_132938.1, from coordinate 3,086,261 downwards.
TGAATCCAAGGCAGCTTCTCTGTAGCATCACTACCACCACAGGTACTGTCTTGTGCATCCTTCTCCTTAAGTCCTCATCTTCACACTCTCCAAAAAACCCATGAGACTGAGCTGCTACCAAAATCATACATGAAACACAAACAGTTTTCATTCAAGTGAGTGTAGTGACAGGATGGAAAAAACCCACTGAAGACCAAAAACTTTTCCAGAGGCCAAGCTGTGGAAAAGTACAGAGATGTAACACAGTCACAGCTATTCAGATGAGGTTTTTGCTTCCTTTCCAGATCTGGACTTCCAAATCCTAACCTATAAGGACTGCTGCAATCCCATTTCACAGGCTGACCACACATGCAGGCACCTTCAAGCCCAGCCCTGCTACTCTCCAAAAAATAAGCTGACTGAGGATGCAATTTACATGAAAACACCAGAACTCCAAAAAAGCAATTATTTTTCACACACAGAAAGCTGCTTTAACCACAACCATCCCTGATCAAACAGGAATTCAAGTCACATCCATGGTGGGGTTAAAAGGCTGCAACTCAAACCAGAGCAGAGTTGACTGCAGTAGAGAAGAAAGAAAGGATTGCCTTCATCTCCCACTAAACAAAATGAGATGGTTCAGAGGCTTTGGTTACATCACCCAACTTCTCCCAAAGTTCACTTGGATGCTGTACATGCGATTAAAACTAGACACTTAACTAGACAAGTCTGCTGGTGCAACGGTCCCAATTATTACTGCTTTTGACACATCTTTTGGAAAAAACAAGCTGTTTCATCTAAAAAATGCTATTTATTATTAAAAAGCAAGCACCCAAATAAACCAGAAACATCAAGCGTTTTCCGCAGGCTCTTACATTGGTAGTTCTCCAACACTCACTTACTCAACTTACAGCCTAATTACACATGCAGAAGTATGCTGGAAGATTTGGAAGCTATAAATATTCATTGAGGAGAAAACATGTTTTGGGTTTTCTGCTCTTGCAAGAAATAGTTCTAGAGAGACAAAAAATACCCACAAATCTGAACAATAGCAAGCATGCGCTAAAAAGACATCTGCATATCTGCAGTCTGTCCTTACGGATGCATACGAACACAACAGAAATTCATGTTGTCCTTTTATCATGCAGCAACTCTTGGTTCCTTTTATCAGTTTCAAGCATGTATCAATTTTCCCCACTGACAGCTCTCTCAGGTACTCATCTCAGATGAGCACTGAGTGGTGCTTTATCAACACAAGCAAAAACATCTAATTACATATGTCAGACTGGGGTCTTTCAAACTTCTCAAAAAAGCTGTTCTGGGTACAGAGGCGATGCTTTGGAAGGCCCAGAGCCTCATTCATCATTTAATCCAAGCAAGACACCACTCAGACTTGATTGAGGGAAAGAAGACAGACTGATATGGCCATCCCAGTTCTGGGCTGTTATCTTAAAGGCCCACTGGAGTGCTATAACATTACTAAAGGATAGTAGTAAATCCAGTAGAACATGAAAAATGGGGGGAAGGCACACAGACTTCCTTGCCTGGCTTATGAACCACCCATTTACTTACTGCAGGGGAACCCACTAGGCAATGTGGGATAAAACCCTACATGAGGTTGCCCATGACACATCCATCAGGACATGGCTTGGCTAAAGCCTAAGACCAACCACCACCAGCCTGCCACCCATTTTCTCCTCCCTCATGGCACTATCGCTGCTTCCCTTCAGTTATGGAGGAGCTGAAAAAATGCAACACCCTTGATCCTTGCACCTCCATAGAGGAGCCCTTCATGGGGACAAAATGGATACAGAAAACCATGGATTCACCCTCTACTGACAAGAAACAAACTATCCATCATACACCAGTTATGCCTCACTACTAGGAGTAATAACTAGATTTCACACCTGAGTGTCAGTACTAAGCATACTTAAACAGAAAGAAGAGGTCAGGGCCATGTAAAATTTTCATTTCTATTTCTGTCATCCTCCTTGCTGGACAAAGCAGGCTACAGAAGTCTATTTCAGGCAAGCTAGCTAGCTACGGGCATTATTCTCTCCGTCCTCACACATAGTTAAAGGAGAGCTGCCAGGGGTGGCCGACCTTATCTGTTAGGCTGTGCTCCAGGTTCTGCCCAGGGGAAAACCAAAAAGTCAGCAATGCATCTCCGACATCCCCTGGCAGCCACACCAAGGCAACACACATATCCCAAATTTCTAGGATGCATGCACACAAGCACGCAGCATTACTGAATATGCTGCTAGCAACTCATTGGGAGTTCACTTCAGTTTTAGCAACACCAATGAATTGCCAACATTGGACTAATACTCATGGCCTTGTGTCGGCACATTCAGAGCCCTGCCAGGGCACTGTGGCATGCCTCCAAATTTACTTCCTACCATCTGCAGAAGAACAGGACCCATCCAGCTTCTTGACATGAACAAAGAGATTTAACACTTGGAAGTGAGAAATGCAGCAGGAAATTTGCTGTACTCCAAAGTGGTTTAATCCCAGCTGCCCTTTACATAACATCCCTGACAGCAACCCAGAGAAATGAAATCCCCTACCTGCTTCCCCTCCACCCCCTGTTTAGATAATGACATCTTCTATGCAAAGACAACCCTGAAAACAAACCCATGGAAGAAGTCATAGACCAAAGTTCAAGGCTTTTCACCTTTTGCCTTTAGAGATCTCCTTTCACTTAAGATCCCCTTTCCATCCCTTCCCTTGTACAGGTGCCCAGTGCTGCCCTTAACACCTGAGAAGATCCAAAAGTCTTTGGAGTGAAGCCACCACTGGATGACTGCAGCATCTTCAGACCATATTTTTCTTTGGGATAAAGCAGTGAAAATTAGAGAGCCGGAACTTTTTGATTGTGCAGGTGTCAGCACATGTTACTTTAGATCTATATGCACTCCCCAATATACCTGCATGGTAAGTAGGCTAATAAATCAGAGCAGAATACCACAGTAGCACTTCCACGGTTTTCTCAGAAAAATATCAAAGATCTGGTGTAAGTGGAAGTACTTAAGGTTTGGGGGGTTTTATTATTAAAAAAAGCTATTTTATCTGGGGTTTCTTCAGGGGTCTGAGCAAATCTAAGCCTCAACCACTTGTGTTGAACCACATTGTGAGCAGCAAAAACTGTTCTGCTTTTTGAATCCGTTGCCTTAAAAAATAGATAAACAAAACTACATCACCACATGGCATGACAGGGGCTTGTTAGGAGCACTGGAGATACCTCCAACTCATCACTGGCAGTGAGGGATTGCACAAGCAGGATCTCAAGGGGATCCTTTGCTTTGCTGTCCTGCCATGGCTGTGCAGAGTCTGGACTCATCCCCACCAGACTTAAGTAATTTTGGTTAGATAGTTAGACAAATAATTGTGCAGCAACTATCCCACATTCCCATGATAGGGTGGTGGGCTGAGCTGCAGCAGAAAGCCTAAAGTCAGCTGTGTTCATCTCTCTTAAACCAACACCCAGGTTGAAGGCAGGCGGGAATAAGCAGCCAGCTGCGAGTTTCTGGAGCAGACTGGAAAGGAGCAGGCAGAGTGGGGAGGAAAACCTCACCCAAGTAATGCTCAGCATAGACATCGCAACAGCTGGGCAAGCGAAGGGCTCTCGCCTCGCACTCTCCTCTCCGGCCACCGCGGAGGAATTGGAAAGAGGCGGACAGCACAGACTGACCAGGGCTCTTGTACAGAGCCAGGGACAAGAGTGCTGAGCACTGTCACTTGTCGCAGTCCCCAACTCTTCAGACATGCACGTGCTACAAAAGCAAAATTTTTTTTTGTAAAAAAAGCTGCAGTAGGTTTTGTCATTAAGTTTGCAGCAGGGGAAAAAGGTGCATTTTTCCATGACAACTGCAGGGACAGGGCATTCAAAATCTGGGGGGGGGAAGCTGCCTCAAAGCAAACCCAAGGTGAAGCACCTAAAAGGGAGAACGCTGCCTTCGTGCAAAACCACCCGCGTTACCCAAACCCTCCCGCACCTCCCTTGGCTTCATAAGCACCACTTTGAAAACACCCTCGTCAGGAAATTCGGAGGGAGGCCATCTCCCCCCCCACGACACAATTGGTGTATCCACTTTCCATTAGAGTATAGGAAGCTTCGGGAGCCCAACATCCCACGCTGACATCAAACTGCTAAAACAGGAGTTATCAGATGGAACGCGTGGGTCAGCATTGTGCCTCGAGACATAAAAAGGACCTTGGTATTAATGTGAGGAAATGTGACTATTGTGTGCAGAATGATACCCATTCAGGCCCAGACCACTTGTCTCTGGACGCTACTCTCTCTGGAATATCCTTGGCGCCAGCATCTAGCATTTCTCCTCATCCCCTTAAAGAAAAAAAGTCATCTCGGCAGGGGCTGGGCCATGAGTTAGTGCACAGTGTTTTGCTCGGAGCAGCAGCGGCAGGCGTGCACGTGCCTGCCTCTGGAGCGGATTACAGGAAACTGTTGATTCTCCGTATCTAGGAATGATCAATTGTCCAGAGGGTGGAACAGGCTTTAATTTCTCATGAAGCATAAATCGTGTTCCATTATTTGCCCCACACACCCCAACAAAGCTACATCCTGCTTTCCAATTGGCTTTTCACTGCTATCAGGATTTTGCCTTCTTCCCCCCAAACCCACTTCAAGCACCTCTCTGCACCTAAAACCACCAGTATGAGCATCAGCTGTAAGTGACAATACATACTGCAAAAGTTGAGCAGCTACAGCTCCACAAATTCCCTCATAAATTGTGCCCAACCTTAGGAAAAAAATCCTGTGCAAACCCCTACATTGCAATCTGGGGAAAGGAGGAGAAGGTGAATTGTTTTAAAACCCCAAGCTGCAAGAACGAGGTCCAAAGAATTGTTTTAAAACCCCAAACTGCAAGAACAAGGTCCAAACGATGAAAATACTTGCCTGGCTGATTTAAGGGAGCTGCCGAGCAGGTAAGAACACCGTGACCGAGAGCAAGGCTGCAACCCTGCACACTTTGCAAACCCACTGCAACAAAAAGGCTTGCATTGCCCATCCACCAACTTTAAGGCTCAACCTAAACCAAACTGCTGTATTCATTTGCATGGATTTATTTCCAACCGTGCTGCAGATAAAGCAGAGAGGGGTTGAATCCCCTAGTTCAATGTTTCTGTGATAGCCTGAAGGGATGCAGGTATGTACACCTGCAGCCCAGGCTCCAGAAAGATTTATGGAAAAGCCCACTGTATGAAATACAAAAAGAGACAGTTGAATTCACAGCCAGACAGCACTAAGACAGAAGGGTTAATACACTTCTAGCTAGGTGAGAGAATAGGAAAGCAGTTGTAAAGCCACATATGAGCCTGCAAGCCACGAGACAGATAACCTGGTAGCTCCGAAATAAGCAGGGCTTGTAGCACACCGGTCTGGAGAAGAAAGAGGTCCCCTCCACTGCACAGCAAACTCACTGATGCTCCTCATCCTCTCTGGCACAAATTCCCAGGGAACAGAGCATCAAGCTGGATTTTCCACCTGCAGCACAGGAAAGGTAATATCCCTGCTCCTGGGGTGGAGGGTCCCTCTCTGACCTCAGGCAAAGGCGTCAGGGAGAAGGGACTTCATCTGGGACAGGAATGCAGTACTGACTCCTGCAAAAATACATACAGCAGGGCACAGACCTAATATTTTACCTGTACACATTTATTGTGACTTCAGAACAAGTCTCAGTCTAAAAACCATCCTGAGCTTCCCCCAGAAATGCAGATCCCAGGTCCAAAATCATCCAGCTTCAGATAAAGACCCACCTTCATGTTGGAGCTACTAACATTTACTGAAAACAGAAGTCTTGCCACCAAAACCTAAGCTGGAAGGATGAGAGGCAGAAGAGAATAAAAAAAAAGCTTTTCATCAGCTAGCATGAATTTTATTGCTAGGAAGCAATAAAACACCCAGGAGAAAGGACCTAAGTGTCAAGACTAAGAAACATTTTAGTGCTTAGGCATCTGCACTGACTTGGGCTCAATATTCCATGCAACAGCAGCCAATATTAATTAAAAATGAGATAGGCCATACCTTAAACCCTAGATTTCTTCAGGCTATCCCGTTTCATACACATCTGTGCGCACAGCCTAGCATTTTATGACAATGGTTAATTGTCAGAGTTTTATGGGCCGTGCTACATTTTGTTGGCTCAATGTTTAATCCCACGCAGCAATCTTTTTAAAAACAGAATTATAGTAAAGTGCATCCAATTACGCTCATAGAGAGCTGTACATCCATCATATGGAGATTAACAGCTCGACAGGATGATGGCAGAGCTGTCACCGCATCTGTAATCCCACTTACATTGCCTGCCAGCACCTAGACCCTGGGGTACCAACTCATCCCTTCCCCAGATGGATTTTTGGATCTTTTAGCCCTACACTAAGGTGGGCAGCAACCTCACAGAAGCTTGCCAGAAAAGGTCTCCAACAGGAGAGAATCTGGACACCACGTTCAGCCAAGAGACTGAACTGTGACAACCAGAACATGCACACAGAGACTCACAGATCTCGCAGAGCGGCTATTTCTCATTTCAAATCACCTTAGAGGTTTTTCCTGCTAAGGATTGAGCAAGTGTATTTAATTCAGTAAGTGCATCTGACGCTAGGGAGCAAATCAAGACAGGCAGGACTGGAGAGCCCTCTTTGCAGAGGACAGTGCATGGTCAGACCCTCTCTGGCCAGGCAGCAACTGCCCAAGCCCCAGCAAGTGCTGCAATGGGTTGCATGACACGAGAGGGAAATATCGAGCCCTCTGGCACAAGGAGGCCTTCCAGCTCAAAGGTTTCACCCAGACTGGAGAAAGCAAGAAAATGGGATGGGGACAGAAAGATGTCATTCCTACACTTGCTTTTCCACTGTGTTTAAAGAGCAGCAGAGGATCTTGTAGGATCCTGGAGCACTAGCTCCCTTGGGGGTTGGAAATGAGGTGTCTGGGGGGGCATCTTACATTGCCTAGACAAAACCTGCTCCCCCCCCCCCTTCTTTTCAGCTTGCAGTGCTTGTCTCCACAGCAAGACAAATGCTCAGCTCCACAGTTTTTTTTTCCCAGGAACATAAAGCCTAAATATAAAACAAAACACCCAGAGAGCAGCAGCAATGTAAGGACATTTCTGAAAAGCATCCCCTTGCAGAGTTGAACAAGGAGCAGTACTCCCAGATACACCTCAGCAAGGACACAGGTAAACCTCATTTCTTGAAAGAGCTTTGAAAGCTTGTTGTGAAGAGGGTTTTTTTTTCTTCCAGCAGTTCAGACTACTTCCATTAGCAGAAGAGCTTAGAGGGCTTATCTCAGCCACTTCCAGCCACCTGAGAAGTCAGCTCTCCAAGAGGATCAGCCATACCCTCTGCAGACAGAGTGATTTAGCATGTATAAAATCAACTCTGGAAGATGCTTCAGCAAAACCACTTCTGAGAAAGAGCTGACAGCCTACATGACTCAGACACCTGGAATCTGAGGAATCCTATGCCTGATGCTCACAAAGAACCTGGATTTTGGTCATGGGGGAAGAAAAAAAAAGAAAAAATAAATCTCACTTCACACCTGCCCTTATTGAAAGTCTGGGCTTTAGTTCTGCCTGAAACCCATGTTTAAAACCTCCATCTTTGCATTTGGAAAGGGGACTCCAGCACATAAGATCATTTTTCCTTAAAAATCCTAAACATGTCAGCTGAAGAAAAAAGATACAACTAATACAACAGTCACAAACATCAGTGCTTGAGGGAAATAAGGAAGCCTTTTTTGTCCTGTTTTGAATAGAAGGAAAAACACTTATAAAAAGCCCAGGAGGACACACAAGGAAAGTCAGCTTCTTCAGACACAGAAGAATCTACAGCACTTGCATTCCTCATCCCCGAACAATGCACCCCACGGCATTAAGCCCAGACTTGTCATAGCAGAGTACAGTTCCCCCTAAATCTTTCAATTAAGATGGCATTTGTAAAATTGGAAGCTTGAAAATTGCTTGATACTATTCCTAAGTTAAAGTCACAGCGGTGACTTTAACTGACTAAATCAAAAAGTAGACTTCAAGATAGTCAAGCAGAGGTCCAGGCCATGCCTATCCTGCATCACCATTTCCAATAATTGCTCACTATAGATCAATTAGGATTTGCTTGTAATCTAAAAATAACTTTGAGCAAATTTAAAGCCCTCTCCGGTACTGTAATGCCAAGTATAATCCAGAGCCCTTGCATTTAATCTCCAAAAGTGTCAGGGCCCACACAGGCAGGCTCCAGGCTGCCTTCAGCTGCCGAGAGGAAACCCAGGCTGCTGCCATGTCCCAGAGCTGCATTTTTCTAGGCACATAACGTGAAAACCAGGTTTTGCTAGCCTTCCTCCTTCACCATGTGCATTAACAGAGGATGTTAAAATGGTGTGCTAGAGGCAAAAGCAACCTCTAGAGCAATCTTGGGACTTGATTCCTTGATAACAAGCACTTTAGATATCTTCACAATTTTTGTTAACTAGGCTGTTTGGAAGTCCCCTCCACCTTGCTCCCCATGTTGGGCAAAGTTTCTAAGGCATGCTGGCTTGGCAGGGAGTACACAAAGAGCACAGTTTTGGGCAGACATGTCCACCTGCAACATTGCTGCACAGCCACCTCTGCATTCTCAGCCATCTCTCCCGAGGAGCAGCACAGCACCAGTGCCAGAAGAACCAGCCTGATGCAAAGTCCCTCCACCGATCTGCGGAGCGTTCTCTGCCACTTGCTTTTCGAGCAGCTCTCCTCTACCCCCTCCCAAAACGCTTGGCCTGTACGAGCCAAGCCACCACTCAAAGCTGATGTCTTGGCTCCCCAAGGGTGGAAGGCCCAGGGGTGCATTTTGCTGGTGGGTTCACCCCCAGCACTGCAGGCACCAGTGCCAGCAAATGCTGTCCTCCTCCCCTACGTAAAGCTGCCTTGCAGCAGGCACAGATCCCACCAAGGCATATTTAGGGGAGCTTGCCACTTGGGTCCTCAGCTGGAGCAGGTAGTTTGTATTTATAAACAGAGCATGACACACAACAGCACTTCCCTGTACTGTAGGTATAGCCGCAGGGGCCTGACCTCTGTCAGAGGTGTCCAACACACTGGTTTTCTCATTTTTGCTATCTGCCTCAACGCAGCAGGTATAGGGATTACTTGCTTCCAGACAGGGTGATTAAGCCCAAAAGGCATGCGTCCAACCCCAAAAGTCCCTCCACACTCTTTCTTCCCTTACCAGCTGCTGTGGAGAGCAGCGACTGACCCGGGTGATCCACGGCTCTGACTCACCTCCAGCATTTCAGTTAAAACGTGATCAAAAACCTCGGGAAGCCCCAGAGCCACGTTTGAGTTATCTACAGGGACCACAAACACGCCAAAAATCCTGATTTCTTACTAGAAATGTCTCTCATCCAGTGACCAGGCCACAGCAGCAAGAGCAACAGCAAGGCCCCAGGCCCCAAACTCAAGGCCTTGTTTTAAAAAAAAGGAAGGAAAAAGGAGTCAGGATGCTTCATATGGGTCACTGAAGATCTGCTCAGCAGCTAGACTTTTATTAGGCTTTCCAAAAGAAAATAAAAACAACAAATGCTCCAGAGTTTCACAGCGAGGAACGACCGTGTCTCGCAGCCCTGTTTTGGGGGGCAGCACTTACCGGTGGCATTCGGCGGCACCTCCAGGTTGACGTTGACAAAGAAGCGGATGCTGTCCCCTGAGACGATGGAGGAGTTCACCGCATCAAAGAGCTCCTCGCCCCCCGTCTCCTCCTTGGCCTCACAGCCATCATCCGTGTCGCACTTGAGGTACCCTGCCAACGACATGGGGAGGACGGTTAGCGGGGCTGCGGGCTGCGCCGGGGCCCAGAGCTGCTGGGGTGTGGGCATACCCACCCATCATGGCTGCCAAGGGCTGCAGCGAGGTCTTGGCAGCACCTGGGGCCTTGCAAGGGGCTTCTCTTATGCCCTTGTCTGGTGAGGGCTGAAAATTATAAGCAATCGCCTCTGGAACATTTTGGGTTAGCCTCAGGCGTGCGTCTGAAGGGCCGCTCTGGAGCCTGGCCGGGCGACAGCACAGGCTTTGCATGCCAGAACTGCTCACCAAGTCAATGGCCAGTTTGACAAGCGACAAATCCAAGGGGGTATGCCTCGCTCCTCTCAGATAAAAACACCACCCCACACCAGGATGAAATCTCTGACTGGAAACCATAAAAAACACCAGAAGCAAGAGTTGTACCACAGCCCCAGCCCACCCTAAACCCAATGTGTTCATCAGCTCAAGTCACCAGCAGCAAAGTCATCTCACTTGCAGTTCAGCAATTTGAAACTGAGGGAGGAGAAGGAAAAAAAAGGTTTCCAAGGAGACACCCGATATGGACAGACCGACCTGCAGATCCCCGTGGGGCAGAGGAGCAGGTCACAGGAGGCAGCAGCACCGAGAAAGAGAGACAAGTTTCTTAATTACAGCGGACAACTCCTTAGCCTTTCGCAACGCTTCTAATTAGAGTTTAACCTAGCCTCATTCAACAGCAAGCTGGTTCACTGCAACATTTTATTATGAAGCAGTTGGAGGACTCTTGTGGCATGCTCGTGTATCATGTTTAATTAGGAGAATTAGGGACATTATAGAATGTCAATTTTTACATTACCAGGATTATTCAGCAGCTTCTACCCATTTTCTGACAAGTTTTTAATGCCTAATTTGAAGCAGAAAGGATATATTTCATTAGCTTGCTTTAGGCACTACAAAAAAATGAAAAGGGTGAACTTCAAGGCAGAGGCTTGAATGGAAACTAAAATATTGATGGCTTTTTTTAAAGCCTCATATAAGCAAACATAGAGGCGGCAGCAGCTGAAAGCAGCGCACGCGGTTTCGGAGGGATCTCGAGCTGACAGCTCACCACCACAAAAAACAAGCCCTGAGCAGGGAGGCCAAACAGGAACTCGACGACGCAGGACAGGGGCTGCAGCGCTTCCTGCCACGGGCAACGTGCCGACAGGCGCTCGGCATCTCCCCAGGAGGGCTCGGAGGGTGCCAGGGGTTCAAGCCTTCAGGTAACTTCTGAGGCACAGGAAACCTGACAAACCTCAGACTAATCCCCGTCCCAATCTCTGCCTCCTTCATCTACCTGCTTGAGAGAAATAAATGTGAATCAGTCCGGATCAGAACCGTTCTGAAGGCTTCAAAAAGCATCCAGGTTGCTGCTGTCCCCATCCAGCCTGCCAGACAGCCAGCAAAACGCACTCAGAGTGCCATCCTCTGCTGCTGGTGGAGCTTCGGTAGCTGTTTCCATCCCTGCATGATGGAAACTCGCCCAAAACAGCCAGAAAGACACAAGGTGAGGAAAGCAGAGTAAACACCTGAACACCAGTGCTTGAAGTATCACGGCACTGTGGGTACGACAAGGTATGAAACATCTGCACAAGGGCTGGCAGATGTGCTGGGATTGAGGGGCAGCCTGTGTCCTGGAGGGACGGACAAGAGCGAGGCAGTGTGCCTACTGACACGGGAAGTACTACAAAGCCCCACGCAAGCATCTCCATCCCAAAGTGCCAAATCTGGGGTTCGGTTCCTCCAAAACACATGATCAACACCATAACCTCAGCAACGCAGAGCACCCACCAGTGCCGACAGTCCCCCTGATGCCAGGAGAGCTTGGGCAGCCCTACAAAGCCTCAAAATCAGCCTCAAGAATCAGGCTTAAATCCGTGATCCTGGCTTTTCTATCTCAGCCATATCTGGGTTTGCAGCCCCAAGGAAGTCGTCCCAACAGGTCTGTGCTTCTCCATCCTCCCCACTCTGTGGGTCAGATAGGAGGTACATGGGGGCAAGATGGTTCAAGCACATAGCTCAGAGAACATGGCTGAGTTTTTTCCCCACCATCCTAATGCAATTAAGGCACAGATAGGTAAAAGCCAAGCAAGGAAGACTATTTATTCCCTTCCCAAGCCCACTGAAACTAGCTTGATAAGAGCACAGCAGCAGTGGGCCCTGCAAGTGGAGAGGGCTGGAGACAGGAGAGAAGCAGCACAGGAGCTGGAAGAAGGGCAAGGGTGGAGTAAGATCACAGGGTTGGGCAGAGGTCAGCAAGGACTCTGGCAAGGGAAGCATCCTCTGTTCCTCCCTCTTTAGGGGAGGAAAGAGCAGAACAAAAGAGAGCCGAGCCTCGTGTCCCTTGGGCAAGGGACGGACAAAACACTCGGCTTGCAAATAACCCCAAACCTGGGCCGTACAGGAACTGCGCTCCCAGGCAGGTGTCTGCTTTGTCACTAAACCACCTCAAGGCTGCAAACCACTCCTGTTTTGAATCCTTCAGCCTGTTAGTTTGCCAGGCATTTTAAAACATGAGCAACTTATGCCTGTCAAATGCAGGGTCACTTTGAGGTGAGAAGATGAGCTGTGTGTGCATGGCAGATGCACCTTCCTCTCTGAGCACGGCTCAATAGCTGCCTCCAGCACTGGCAGCTGTTTTCCCCCCCATCATCTGATGATTACCGAGTACCACCCCTGCAGCTTGAAGGGCAGCAGATGCCACAAGCGACAGCAGAAGCTGCTCAGCTCCTCTGAAAGTCTGATCAGTGTTTTACAGAAGTTCAGAGCAGGATCTGATGTGGCCGTTGCACAACTTGTGTAAATATCAATCAGGTTTCCATATGGAAGCACAGTCTCAATAACACTTTATAGCCTGTGCTATGGACAGTCACTTGAGGGAGGTGTGGGGGGGTGTCTCAAATTGGCTGGGGAAGAGGTTAAGATCCCTAAAGTGGTGCCCCCCCCATCTCTATCACCGCAGATTGCCACCTTCATATGAAGACAGCATTTGCCGAAGTACCATGAGCTACATGACAGGGTGAGTCAGACCTCTGAGCACAGGAAGTGCCACTTCAGCCTGAAATACAGTCTAAAAGCATCAGAAAAAAAGATTTTGCTGAGTACAAGGCCAGAGTCAGGAACTGAGTTAAGGTTGGCTGAGAAGATCAATACAGCCCTCCTGTACCTTGAAGAACGCCTTTTGTGGTCAGGATGATCCCCCCCGTCCACCCTGAAGCACTCATCTCATAGCAAAGAGAAATGGAAAAGGCATGAAAAGCACACGAGGCCAAGGACAGCAGGCAGCACCCTTCAGTGCTGCAGGAACAAAGTCAACTCCTCACCCTGTGCAGCCGTAAGTAGCAGGTGCCTTGACCATTAAGTACCTCTGTACCTCAGCCCATCACATGCATCATGAAAATAAGCTATCCCCCCCATTTTACGCAGGTGCTGGGAAGAAAAAAAGGCAGTTTCTCTAGCCATTCCCCTCTAAAGCAACACCCCTTCCCCCGAAATTCGTACCTGGCCCAGGCCTGCCTTGCTCCAATATCTCAATATCCATCCCCAGCCTTCTCTCCTTACTCCCATCATCTTCTCAGATTCACTTCATCTCCCCAGTCCTGCTGCTATCAACCTTCTCATAACTCTGGCAAGGTTCTTGCCCTGCAGCTATTTTGCTTTTGAGCGGAGTTTTAAGAGCCCAGGGCTCTGTCAGGAAAAGCAGTGAACTGAGCTGCAGCAAATCAGAGGTGGCATTACCTCTCCCTCCACTGCCTCAGTGGCACCTGGCAGCTGCACCTGGGGTAATAAAATCAGCAGAGTAGTAGTTATCAGGAAGCACAACTTCACTCACACCATATATGTTCCCTAGAAAAGCTTAATTGCTCCATGGGAGCAGCACTCACAGCCCAGGGGCTGCAGACTTCTCCAAGAAAGCCAAAATCTTAATCAAACTCAATTTCCTGGGAGAAAAGCAGCTATATTAACGACACCATCTCACATCCCAGGATTACAAGACTTATGCCAGACACAGCCCCAGCATAACCTCTCGGTGTGCCTCGGAGGAGACAAAGCCAATCGTGGTATTTTAATCATCATCTGCATCTACAAGCACGCACACTAACCAGGAGGTTAGGAGTGCAAATGCCTCTATCCACACTTGCTGCAGAATCTGTTTAGCCCAGCAAGAGAAAACATTTAAGGAGGCGGTTTTGGGGGGAGATTGGGCATTTTTCCTTTTGGCATTACCCAGATGTTGCATGGTTCTGGGCATATGTGCACTACACAGATTTTTTGTTTAGGCAGATATATTGCTGCTACTGTTTTAGCAAAAGTTACATGGATAAGGTACATATCGACGTAGCTAGATTAGCAGGGCAAAATAGGAAAGTTAAGACCAAAGCTTGTCAAAAGTTATCAACCTCTGCCAAGTCTCTGCAAAAATTGCTGGCTTTATTTCTGAAGGACCACGTATGCTTCATTAACACTCTGACTACTCAAAGACATTTTGTGGAAACCACTGATTTTTACCCTCAACTTCCAAGGTAGTCTACACCACAAGTCTGCAAGAGTGTTCTCATTGATAGCACCTGTTTGCACAGCAATGCCTATTCCCTCAGCCACATCCATTAACAGCTTCCAGAATCATGGGGTGGCATCTGCTCTTCTTCAGAAATAGTAGTTGCCCCCTCCCACAAAATCTCTTCAGAAAACTGAAGTTACATTAAAAGGGTTCTTTTGAGCTCATGATTGGCAATTCAACACAATCAGCTAGCCACACTGAAAGCAGTCTCAGATTTCCAAAATGACTTCTTAGGCCCAGAAGGCAGCAAATTGCAGGACAGTCCTTTTTACTGGTTTTGCAAAACAGCACTTGTGATCACCTTGCCAGAACACAGGAGCAACAGTACGGACTGTGCTCCTGCTGGATTGAGCCGCCTCAGACATTTCACCCTAGGAAAAACAAAGGTTTTCTTTCTAATATCACTGCTTTAGATATTTTTGTCACTGATCCCGATCCATTCGGAACTGAAATCCAGCAGTTGGCCCCACTCTTAGCATTTCAAGCCATAAACCTTGCACAGCTAAATAGCCAGGTCTGCTGCAGTCAAACAGTCAAGCGCAGAAGTCTGCAAGTTCTTGTTTCGGATGAGCCCAAGAGCTATTTGCATCCACTTTCTCAGAAGAACTACAAGTCAAGCACAGAAGGACAAACAGAAGCAATAATATCATCTACTCAATAGCTCTTGAAGGTAAGGGGGCATCAACTGGGACATGGGCATTACCCTAAAATCAGGTCTGCTTCTTTGAGCATCCCAGTGCTCAGCTGTAATGTAGTGTTAAGGAACTCAAGAGAATTAAGCCCTGTATCTACTTAAAAACTAGTCATGATACTGGCATTAACTTAAAAACAGTCAGCTTCATCTGATTTTTTCCACTCCCATAGGCTTTCAACTTACTCTAACCAACAATAGACACTAATTTTCAAAAAAGGCATGAGGTTTTAATTAACCTGAGCTAAAGTGATCAGCCTGAGCTTTAAGCTGTCAGAGAGCTTGCTTTGTTCCCCGAGTACTGCAGGCTTGCAGATTCACTGCATCACTCAAAATACCCAAACTCCCAACATTGGGTGCAAAAGGAAACTCAATTAATAATGGAGCCTCTACCTCCATTTTGACCTTTACACTCTGCACAAAAACATGGACTCATGTTGCCTCCAAAGGTTAGATAACCTTACAGTTAGTTAATATTGGCAGGGAAAAAAGCAAATTGAAGGATTCAGGAGAGACTGGAACGAACTTTGTACAAGTGTTATCAGTTCTCCAGTCTGCACAGTATTCTAGAAAAAAGGTTTAAATAGCATCCTGCTCTCACACACGCTAACGAAGGTAAGCTCCTGGTCACGCCTCATATGCCAATTTCAGTATAATCACCTACTTATCATAACAGCTCTCCTTTTTCAGCCAAAAAGAGAGCAATCGTATGGATAGAACAGCATCTTTTACTTAAAGATTTGCCTAAATTTTACATGTTCCATCTGAGATTACACTTCAAAATTTGGGGATTACTACTTGTTTTGAATCACAAGAGTTTGAAAAGCAGTTGTGAAAAATTCCTTCCTTCCCAATTACTCCATTTCACAGACAAGAACAATTGCAGTGCTGTAGCCACAGAGCAAGACCCTCTGAAGGCTGGTATCGAGTCACACTTTGCAAAGCTGTCTCCCAAAAAATTAAACATTTAAGCCACACTGATTAAATAAAGCAGTTTGCATACAGCTGGATGCTTGCTAGAGTTTTAAGCTTTTCCTTTGGTTCACAGTTGAGAGATTCCCTGGCAAGGCTCACTATTTTTGCCCTAAGGAGATTTACCCATAGTGTGGCAGGCAGCCACGTGGACAGGGTTTATGCCAGCCCAGGAGAACACAACTGGGGGGGTAGGGGTTGTCCACAGACTGCATTGTTGGACTGCTGAGGGTTTGCTGCTGACAACTAATTGGCAAGAGAGGTCCAGAGCTTACCTCCCATGCTTTTGTTTGAAGACCTCTTTATAAAGTCAAACATTTCTCTAAATCCCATCTAGATGACCTGTAGTGTCCTCCAATCCCAGTGCCTCCACAGGTAACTTGAGGAGCAGAAGAGCTGGGAAAGGGTTGGGCGATGCTTCTTGGCTCTTACGCAATCACTGAAAGCTCATCAGATATGGGTTTGTGGCCTTTTGGAGTAATGGCCACCTGCTACGGAGATGTCAATCCATTACCTAAAGCTTTGAGAGTGCTTCAAGACCACAGACTAAACCACAACCTCCTCTTGTTTAAAAAAAAAAAGTAAAGGTGTTTAGCTGGTGAGTCACCAAGACCCAGACCTGCAACCTTTAAGTAACAGATCCCTCCACTACTGCCCAGCCATAACTTCAGTAGCATGTTTCCAACCCTACTTCGAGTCAGTCTTTTTGTCATGAGGAGCCAGATGGAAACAAAGTTTCCCCTGCCACTTCAGTAATAATTCATAACAGAACTGATCTGCTACAAAAAAACCAACCCAAAACACCCAGGCACTTTTGAATTAATTCCAGTATTGTATTTTGCAGCCAGATTTCTAGGAAATGTTGTGAATAATCCAAGTAATTCAGTGGGGCTTTGTTTTTATTTTTTGTTTTGTTTTTACAAAACACAGCAGCACGTGGAATTTCAGTTCTGGTACAGAACCCACAGAAATCAGGAGTGCTCATTTTATTATAGGCCTCCTAATAGACAGTTCTCAGAAATAAACACCTGCAAGAGACCTGCAAGCCACCCCCTCGGGCTCTCCATAGGTAGCAGTAGCGCATCTCCTGCTGGTAAACTGGGCATCTCATTGGGGGGAAACCCATTGCGAAACGATTTGTTTCACAAAGACATTTAGATTAATCTCCTAGTTAGACAAACAATTCCAAGACAGATAAAGACAAATGTAAAAAAAAGAGAAAACCCCACATCACACATACCAAAGTGAACTCCAAACTGAAAAACAAAAACAAGCAGATAAAATATATCCAAACATCCCAAGCCAGACTGGGGCCTTGGGGCCCTTCAACACAACTGCAATTTATTGTGCCAGAAAAACCAATTAATAAGTCAGAGGAGACCAAGCAGTGAGGGATTTGCTCTGGAAGACAAAAATTTATGCTGCAATATCTGTTGAGCCAGCTTTAAAACAATGCAACAATTCAGATAACCCCAGTACTATACTGGGACTCCTTCCTTTAGATTTTGCAAGAGGAACTAGAAAGCCTCCGGTTTTGTGTCTTATCAGGGGAAGTCCTTGGGTCAATTAAAAAGCCTATCGTACATTGGTAGAATTTAATCACTTGCAGCTAACGCCAATGCCTTTAGAGCTGATCCACTTGTAGCAGGCACTGGATACTCCCCCCCCCACCACCAAGGAGGGTGCAGGAGGCTGACAGCCAAGAGACAACGTGGGCCTTGATGAGTAGTTACTCTGAACATTGATTGCTGAGCTACATTCCATCAGGACTCCAGTTATCTTCAGGTTTGCATGGGGTCTACGCAATCATCTCATTAGTCACTTAAATTTGCCAGGAAGAAAACTCATTTGACGAGACAACCTTGCTGAAGATTCAAGTGACTTAAAACATAGCCTGCTCATGGGGCAGGCAGGGGGACACCAAATATTACGGGGCCATGCCAGATTTTGTTCATTTGCTTGTGCAAGAGGCTTGTTCCACAGACTCAAAAGCATGAGTAAAAACATGGATTTTCATCAGCAAGATATGTCAGAGGACAACTATTAAAACTGACAATATACATGGGTTGAAAACAGAACATGGCCAACAGGGGCCATCGTACCTGCTGCCACCACACCCTCCATCAGAAACTTCTAACTGGGCAGCACAAACTTATTTCCTTATTTTTCCTCTTAACGTTGCCTCTACAGAAGCCTCTAAACACATTCTTCTCCCCAGTCATATTGCATGTATTTACCTTCTGCAATGCACTAAAGGCCACAAAAGCGGTTTTTCAGTCAAGTTCTTCCAGCAATAGGGGAAAACCAGAGTATGCTCGAAACTGGAACTTGTAGCTAAAGACATGGGCTCCTTTGATTAACTTTCCAGATTTTTAGCCAGCTAAGAAGTTATCAAATAGATTGGTACATGGTCAGGACCATAACAACCCTCTGAGCTTCCAGAGTAGTCATATATTAACATCCATTCACTAGAAAATCCTTCCTGGGCTTTCCTCAGCTCCTCAGTAATTAACAGAGCTACAAATTATTAAACACTTCTGTGAGGTGTTTGTTGTGGTTTTTTGTTTGGTTGTTTGGTGGTTTTTTTTTTATGAACAGTAAATATCCAGACAATTCTTACAAAGCACTGCTTTGGTGCTGCAGTCAAAGTTACCCTCACTACAACAGTTTAAACTAAAACTGAAGTCTCAGCTTTTAAGTTTTAACATTGCTGCAGCTGCTATTGAGAACACAACAAGGGTAAGAAAAAAGTTAGCTGGCAAAGACAGACACAGTCTCTGAACAGAGCCTCAGATATGGTCAGAAACAAAAACATCCTAATTACTAAGGCTACAGAAAACCATATGCATATGCAAGATCTCAGGAGGAGATAAGGAAAAAGTGCGACTGTGCAAAGAGCAATAGTATCAAAAGATGTTTCTCTACTGAGAAAAGGGAAAAATGTAAGTGCTAAGGAAATCAAAGAAAAAGGTTTATTTTTTTTCTTTGCCCTCCCCCACCACACAGTTTAGGGGATTGGTCTTTTTCATTTTAAAGGTGGGGCAAGAGCATCTCTTCATCTCCATAATGAACTGGCAGATCCAAACAAGTGGTGCCGAACAGCTTAATGATTATATAGCTCCATTTCAAAACAAGCAGTTTTGAAACTATGTGAAAAGGTAACTTTTCTCTGCGGTTTCCTCTAGCCCTGATTAAGTTTTTGGGTAAGTCTTCAAGAATCCAAGTGTGTGAAACTTCTGCACAGAGAGCCAAAGCACTGCCTCACAGAAGGCTGTGAATATTCACACTGGCAATCCCCAAGATGTGCTGTCCATATATTCTGTGCAGAAGCACACAAGCCCTCAGTTAAATCGGGCAGTAGAAGGTGACTCATCACTCAACTGCAACTGAACTTTTAAAAAAGGTCAGTTTGTAACAAGAAACAAGAATGACAGCAAATTTGAGTGTGAAATAACCAAGAAATCCACTGTATTTTCTATCACAATTAATACAGCATTCAATACTGCATGCAGGCTGAAGGGGAACTTGCAAGCAACCTTCCCTCCTTCCCCCAAACCACAAAAGCATAACAGGAAAGAAGCATACACAGCTTCATAAAGTCCTTAATGGTAGCTCTAAGATGCTCCTTAAGACAAAGAAGGAAGCAGAGTAATAACACCAATAGGGCAGAAATAAACAGTCACTGCCATGGCACCAAGCTGACCAAAAAAGCCTATCTCCTAGGAGAGCTTTGCACAGGGAACGCCACAACTACAAGCATACGCTCTAAAAACATCCAGATATCTGCTTTTTGTTGTTGTTTGGACAGTTTGAGAAAGACAAGACACTGAGTCCTGGAAGGGGGCAGGTAGAGCATTTCCACGTAAGGTCCTAGAACAGACAGCTGGGCTTGCATTCCCTGGGGCGGGAAGGCTTAGGATGAAATAGGTAGCTCCAGAAGACAGCCACCTTTGTCCTTCCTCCAAGTCATACAGCAGCATTTCTCACCAAGCCCTTGCACTGCTTTCAGCTAGAAGCTGGAGACTTAGTCATCTCTCCAGGTCCCAACCTGGATCACCCTCTTATATTCCCAGTCCTCCAGCAAGCACCAACCGCATCCCAAGGGGTCACAAGCAAGCCAGGTAAGGTAGGAGCTGAGCTACCCAGACCTCATGCCCCACATGACCTTGGAAAACCTGCAAATACCAAAGAAATAAAACCTTCCTGAGGTCAGGCATAATTTCTGCCCTTCTGCACCATAATCCAGCCTTCAGAAAAGACCTCTTACTAGAGGCGAGTACTTGCTACCAGTTTCATCCTTTTACTCCTAGAAATTGGCTCCATATAATGCTTTCAGAGAAGGCAAGCAAGCCAGTGCCAAAGGAAGCACTGTCACTAGCAATATTGGATCTACTGCAGCTGACATCTGGCAGACATTCAGCTTCCCCTTCCCAGATGTTAACCTAAGACTTGGCCCCCTGGAACAAGAAAGATGAGCCTTGCGACAGCTACAAGCATCTACAGACCTAAGTGGAGCATTTTAGGCTTCTGCTCTCACCATTTAGAAGTCCTGAATACTCCAAGCACTGCACTTTCTCAAGGGCAAGAAGCCCCAGGCCCTTAGAGACTACATCCTGAAGAGGCTAGTCTTGAGTTGAACTCCCAAGATGATCTCTTCCTAACACTCACACATGCTATTTCTCCAAAACCAGTAGAAAAGTTGGGACTTCACTGCACTTCAACTTTGGTTGTACGATACTTCGGCCCTTTATCAGTACGATCTCTGAGAGCTCAGCCACCTTTGTTGAGGCAGATGACACAAGTTTCCAAATGCCACAACTTAATCTTGCTTCAAAAAAAAAATCTTAGAGAGCAGTTTGCACTAAAAGATGCATTTATCAGAGCCATCCAACATTTGCCTGATGCTCTTGGCAGGATGTCTCCAAAGGCATCTGACACCTACACATGATCTCCACTCCAGAAAAAGACAAGCAAATACACCTGCCAGCCTGTATTACAGGAAAACATCATGAAAGAACTTGAAAAACAAGGAGCCACCCAGAATAGTCACCGATGACAACGTGAAGATGATTATTTACTGCTCTGAATATCTAGAACATCTACAGAATTTAAAAACGCAGCGTCTGCTTCCAGGACTAGATTACACAACCACCATGCAAGACTGTCTTTGCGTGCTGCTTAAGCTACGTGGATTTTGTATCGCCTGTTTCAAGTTCTCGGCTAACCCTGTAGTGCAGCTCTCCCTCCAATAAGGCAACACTATGCACAAAGAAGTCAAATAATACTTGCCACTCTCTTCAAAGAAGTATCCATTTCTTGACATCGCTGCTGGTGGAGACTCTAAAAAGACAGAAAAAAGGAAACATAAGAATCATCAAGATGCTGAATGTCTTCACCTTACTGCTAAACTCACTGTAAGCCTGGATTACAGCAGAAAGCCAGTCCCAAAATACTGCAGGCATCAGATTTTCCTGAATGTGGCAACTTTAACCTTTTGTTTATTGACTTTAGCATTTATCAGAATATCCTATACAGTCACAGTCACTGCTTGAAAAAAGTTAAGCACTCTCAGACATCCTGGGCTGGGACCACAAAACAGCAAGACTAAAGATCAGAACAAGCCTGATCATCTCAGTGACCTATCAAACCTGAACAAGTGCATCCAAAAATAATACAGGCTAAGCATCTGCAAGGCTTTTATAAAAAATACAAACCATAATGAAGTCCAGGTTGTATCTTATGCTCAGATAAAAAGAACCAGTTTATTTTGGAAGAAAACAACTCAATTTAGATGAGAACAGGACTTGACATCCTATTCTGCTGCTCCTAATCATTAGGATATCCCAAAACAGCGCTTGGCACTTGAAGATAAGCACCAGAACACTGTAGCCTTCCTTGGCCTGCTTCCTGAGCAGGGGTCCTACAGCAAACACCATCTGCACCAACAGGGTCTCACGAGGAAGCCACAAACGGGAAGTGACGCTGACCAAGAGCGAACCCACAAACACAGCAGCACCAGGACCGAGTCCCCATGATTCATTATGGAACATACTATATTTGTTAGTGACTCAGTTCTGCAATTAACTGCTGGCAAATTGGGTATTTACCATGAAAAGAGATGTTCAAACAGCATAGGAGCACCTGCTTTCAGGTGCGATCAAAGTCTGGTACCCGAGCCCAGCCTGGCTGTTTTTAATACTAACAGTATTTGACAGTTCAGACTGCGTGGGCTAGAAGCACCAGCTTTTCTGTACAGGTGCATGCCCCATTTTATGGTGAGCTAACAGAGCTCTTTATTTCAAGCCTTGAGCAAGAGTCACCCAAGCAGTCCCTTAGAAAGCTGCTACTAGGTGCTGCCTCTTTATATGCTTCTTCCCAGCCAAAATGCAATCAGAAAGAGGAATAGATTTGTTCTGTCTTTCCCAACTTCATTAGGCTAATCAAACATTACCTACGCAAGCCTGGGATGAATTTGGGCCAACAAGGAAAGAGGTTTTGCCTGCTTTATTGTTCTACAGATTAGGCTTCCTGCTTTTCGTTTGAGGTATGAGACTGTTTCCCAAAAACCCTTTCTCTACCCCATAACTTTTGGCTTACAGGTTAAGTACTTCCCCCCCCCCCCCCCCCCCTTTTTACAGTGTGCCACATTTTTGAGCATCATAATTCATCCTGGTCCACCGAGAGCCTTTGTGCTCCAGACGGATACAAGTCACACCACTGACAGCAGCACCTTCCAGCCCACTTGTCACAGCCCAGCATGGCTCCGACCTTTCAGTGCAGACAGCATTTGGCTGCACAGGTTCCTGGAGGGACACCCTGATGACCATTTGGAAAAAAAAAAACAACCACACACAAACCGAGGGCAATTCAAGTGTCTGGTCCAAGAGAGAAACACAATGTTCCAATTTCATCCCAGAACAATGGGTTGGAGGAACAAACGCACAGTGGCCAAGGGGCACCCGTTACACGAGTCAATTGTTTCCCTCCACCTGGAAGGGAAGGAGAAGATCCATCCAGACTGATTAGCATGCTAATGATCAAAGGAAAGTTTTTTAAAGAGGCTCTTATTGTGTAATGATTGCATTTACGTATTTCAGAGAAACAAACAAAATACGCCTAGGCAGACAGATTACCCAAGGAACTGACATTCCCACCAGGATGGTATATCAATTTCTCACTTCTATTATGGCTTCTGAGGGAGCCTGAAGCAACACGTTTGTCCTTCACTAGGCAAAATGAGACACTGTTTGCTTTTTCTTTAACTGAGCACACCTATTTCTATGGGTTGATAATGCCCAACGAGCAGGAATTCAGACTTAGTTGCTTTCTTCATGAGAAATACCCTAACTGCAGCATTGCCTGGGTTGACATTGCACCTTTACAGGAGACTCTGGTTTGGTCCCTGCTTGGACTAGGCGTGAAAAGGGCAAGGCTGGGGTATTACAGCAGGCAGTGCCATTTCATTAGGTGGCACTCGTTCCTCTGAGTCACTAACGAGCAACAGTCCCCTAGGCAACACTCTCAGGCAATTATGTTGGAGGTGCTGTTTTTTCAGATGAGTCATAAAACAGAGGTCTTAACCTTGTAATTAAAGATGCAATGGCACATTTGGGGGAAAAAAAAAAAAAAAGTCAGGCATTCACCCTACTATGTCCTGGCTAAGGTCCAGCCCTGGTAATTTGTCTTCTCCCTACATAACGCTGTCCCATAGCACCAACGGGATTCAGTCTTCAAAACAGTCTTGTTGGAGCCTTTTGAAAAGCTGTTACAACCCCCACGGAAGGGGCTACGCACATGAACATCAGGAACGGTGTGTAACGTGCCCAGGAGGTAAAAGGGGATGGGGTGTTTACACAAGTCCAGACACACGCATGGAGCTATGGGACTAGCTTAAAGGCCAACGCATTAGCCAAAGTGGAGGTAGGAAGCGTAAATCGGGGGCTACATCATCTGCACCTCTGAGAATCTAGAGAAAGCAGCATCCGCCTAACTTTCTAACCGAGCAGAACGAAGGAGACAGATTTTGGGGGACAGGGTGATTAACGTCTTTCCTCCTTATGCATCAGCCCCCTTCTCCCCATGTTTTCCTAATCAGTTTAGCACAAGCAAGCATAGCTTGCGTCCCGTAAACATAGGCTAAGGACGAGGCCAGTTAGACTGTGCTTAAGTGTGTGCTCAGTAGCAGTCAGCAAGGCAAACATATCAGCAGGCTCCACATGCCTCTCCTGTCACAAGGCTTATGGGATTTTAATATCCAAGGTGTCAGCTCCTTAGTAGTGTTTTGAAGGCAGGAGCAACAGGTTCAAGTTGTGCAGAACTGACAGCAAGGCAGAGTCCTCTTTTCTCTAGCAATAAGGTACATACCCACAGCCTGATGCACACACACCAACCTGCATTTCTTCTCCCCGTCTCACCTCCACTCTTGAAAAAAAGAACTCAGAGGGGCAATTATAAAACGCCACAGTAATCGATGCAATTGTTTAGCTTAAGGAAGCCTAGGCAGGAAATACAAGTCCCCAAATACATCAGAGATCAACATTACAATGCTCCGGGGTTTGCCTGAAGTTGCAGAAGTGTTTCTGTGAAGTATAAATCAGCCCCTGCGCTAGCCTTTGTAGGCTGGAGGAAGAGACCTACAGTCTGGAGAACACTTTTACACAGGGTGGGAGCTCCCCCTCTCCCCACCAGCACACCGCTTCCCTCGGATCCACCAAACCCATGTTGCTAGTTCCTGCCCCCAGGTTTTCTTTCAGATTTCAGCAATTAAAAAATACAAACAAAGCAATTTCAGCAAGACATAAGTTCAGGCTTCTAGAGACAAAGCTGGAAAGCATTACCCCGAGGAGCTAAGATACACAACACAGCAAATTCACTCTCATACCTCTAGTATCTCTCACGGAGAGGTCTATGTCCTCACTCTCCAGAGTCTGATTTCTCATCCAACACCTATAAGTACAACCAGACTCTCCAATTGCTCTCCCTGTCCAAAGGCAGAACAAGACACCGTCTTCCATTATCTGCCAAAAAGCATGCGATATAGCTCTTCTGACAATTTAAGCAGTCCTCTTGATTTTTAAGAGTTAATTTACTCCAGCAAGTAAGTTTCTAGTGCTACCCCACCTTACTCCCTACAGGGATGAGACTAAATTGGACAGGCATTAAGAGTGTCACCACTTAGTTGCTTTTTCAAAGAAAAGCTTCTGACTAGTTTCTCATGCCTTTATGAGCACTGAATTCAAAGGTAAAAGCGAAGAGCTGAAGCACTGAAGTGCTGCAAAATGGAAAACAAAGCCTATTTCTCTAGACTCAGGGATACAGCTTCAGGTTTCAGAAGTCACTGCCCTTTGACTTGAAGCTATTGCAGTGACTCCAAGAGCCACCAAGGGGGAGGTATAGGAAGTTTACTTCCTAACTGGTACGACAGTCAAGTTTGCTGTCATTTAAGGTGCTTGGTCTTAGGACTAGGACGAATCGGATGATTCACAGTGGGAAGTATCAGACCAGAAGTGGGTATACTTCCTGATTTCTTACATTCTTACCATTTTTACATTTGCATTTAACAACAAAAAAACCAGACAAAACCCTACCATACCATCCTCCATTATTAAATTCCTGTGGGAAACGTGTCTCAGATCTAATAACCATTTTAACTCTCTTGTTTTAAGGTTAGTAATAAGTTCTCTTGAGCCTTGCAATATTAGTGGATTACAAATAAAAACACATTCTCTGGATACTTTGCTAACTCGATTACAATGTTCTGCTGCTGGCATCTCCCAAGTAAACAGCCCTCTGCAGCACAAGCCTTATATTGAAGCAAAACATCGCTCTCTAACAAGCTTTCTGCAAGTGGCACTACAGACTTCGGCTTTTATGACTTCCCTCCAGTAAATCTCTCCAAGTTCTAGTGTCGTGATATTTAATTGGAGTTTACTTTGAGACAACACCATTTTGAAAGAGTTATTGGAAAAGTATTTTTTACAGGCCCTTTAATATTGGCTGCTCTTGGGTTGTCTCTGAACATAGGCATCTCTGTACATCTGGAGCATTTAGTTACCCAACAAGTGCTCATCTGAAAACAGTAGGTACCTTCACCAACTTTTACTCAGGGTGTGTTCCAATATCCCAATTTCCACCACCTTCAACACTGCTTTGCTGAAGCTCTGAGGACATTTCTGAAACTCATGAGCAAGTGCAATGTCTTGCCTTAAAGCTGATAAAGCAAAACACTGGAGTCTCTGAGCAAGAAGTTACCACAACAACAAAAATATCACTTGTTCAGATGAAAAACCCTCTAGACTTTCCCAGTTTCCTCCCAGGAGGAATTACCAATTCTCAGCATGACAGACTGAACTGCCTAGTTATCTGGAAAGAAATCTACTTTCCAGAAGACACGTTGGGCTTTCCCTTTGAAGCAAGGTTTTGGCCACTTCAAGATGACTTCCAGGAGTTTTTCAGTCAATGCTAAAAGCATCCAGCACTACCATTAAGCAGTTGGGCACCAGCTTCCCCGCATGATGGGGAACATTGCAGTTGGTTGCTTTACCTCAAACAGATCTAGGGCCAAGTCCAGCTTGAGCAAGTGTATTGTCTTATCTAAGGGCTTAGACCTGGGGGAAGATGACAAAGCTAACCCTATCCAAGGCTCCACCAGACCTGGTACTCAATATTAAACTCTGAGCTCACTTCCTATTCTTTGTTCTCTCCACCTCACCATGAATGAACATCACAGGATAAGGGAGTCTGCAGTTGTACAGGTGACCAGGGAGCTGCACCCAGGTTCATGCAGTTTGGGGCAGGGGGAGACCCACAATTTATGTGCTTCACATACTTAATAACCAAGTGATGCTGCTCCTCTCCTCCACCCAAAGTTAGCAGAAAACTAGACAGACTCAAGAGAAACACCCCACACAAGGAATAATATCCCAAGGGAAACCTGCAGGAGTAAAGCCTTTTTTTTTTTTAATTATGTGGGGCATTGACTGAAAGGTGCTTGCAACCAAGAGTCTAAAAAAATCTCTGTATGCAGCAAGAGCTCAACAGCAGGAGGATGAGGAAGTCTCAAACTCCTTCCGTAACGCAAGACTGCATCGCCGCAGAAGAACAGGAAGAGAGCTTGACAGGCAGCAATTCTGATCACACTGACTAGCTGATGGGGTCCAAATATATCAATACTGCAGGATTCTCCCACACAGCATCACTTATGCTCATAAAACGTGAGCTTTTGGCAGTTTTCAGGGAAGAACCAAGCAGCAAGGTCTCCTGGTGGAGAAGCTCGCTGCAAATTATTTAAAGCCATTCAAGTCAGCAAGAATTAATGGACAGCAGCATGCTAAAAGCTATTTTGCCTTAAGTTACCACTTCTCATTTCTATCTATACCTTAAGCAGCTGCTCCCTTCCCACAGCCCTGCATACTTCAACTGCAAAACGCTGGTGAAAGCACAGCTCATACTAGCACAGTCAGATGAGAAGCGTGCCCCTATGCTGCCGTTGTGGGCAATAACAATTGACACACAGGACAAGAGCTTGAGATTTTTCCTGTTTTTCTCTACACCTAGAGAGGTGCAACAAAAAAAAAGAAAAACACCAAACCACACAAGTCAGGATTTCAAAACCAATCACTGTAATTCAAGGAAGTGTAAGATGAGCAAGGCATGCTTGTTAATACTTGGGCAGGAAAGTGCCTGATAAATATTCGGTGTACGAACACTGCTGCCTGTGGCAAGCCCAAACATAGACCTTTCCCCAGAAAGAACCAGTTTACATCGATAAAGGCAAAGGAAAACATAACAGAAAAAACTCAAGAGGGGTAAAGAGACCTTTTGTAAGTCATTAAATGGGAAATATCAGCACTCCGCTACCTTCCAGGGAGTTTTATCTTGAAGGGATAAGAGTCAAGATCAACTAAAGGACTCTTCTTCACTGCAGCTTTACAGCCTCGCTCCCCTTGCAAGCACCACACGTGCCTTCTCTGTGCAGACACACATCCATCTGTGTCTCATCCCAAGCAGAGGCTGAGAGGGATAAACCCTTCTTTCACGAGACACAGCAGAGCCCTATCCCTCCTCAATTTGTCCTTCATTCCTCTCAGTGGCATAGCTGCAGGGAAGGGCTAAGCAGAGCCCCACAACAGCCTACCCAGCTCCACAAAGGACCAGCTGTGTTCCTCCTCCCCCTGATTATATCCACATGCCCATCACACATGCCTAAATATCTTCATAATACTGCTTTCTACAGCACTATCTGAAGAGTAAAGAGTTAGCAACGTACTGGTCATCATGGTGAAAGCCTAAAGGCATACTCCAGCCAGTACTCACAGGAAGGGCAGACTCCCCTCTGTCTACATTCCCCCTCTGCACTGCTGCCCCCCACTTTTCTTCTCGGCTTATCCTCTTCCTCATGAAGCTGTCAAGCCTTTGAAAAACACAGCCAGACACTGACGGATGGACAAGGGACTCATCCCCACGTGGCATGCCTAGAGGTTTAATGCAGGCAGCAGCACGGTATGGCAGCAGGCGTTGGCACCACTGTGTAACAAAACAGGGATTTTTGTTGGAGACCTTTACCTAAATGGGTCGATTAAAACATTGTCTACGTGCAAACACCTACAAGAAATCAACTTCTGAGGTCTTGAAAACAGTCTAGAAGACAGCCATGACCGAGGAAGATTTAAATCTACTCCAAACCCCTTCGCCTCAGTAAGCTTTTAGAAGATGAAGTGTTGACCAGAGCAGACATCGAGAAAGAAGGTGCTTTTGAAGTAGCCCAATGCAATGGCAAATTGCTGCTTTAAGCCAAGAGACTCAGACCTGCAGGGACACAAGCTTTGCCCTCCTTGTGTGTAGACACAGCCAAGTCCTCTAGCAATCCTTACGGGAGAGGATATTTCTGTTAGGAAAGAGCGCTTTTAAAAAGTTCTGTACATTTAACATACTCTTCTTGCCACAGAATTACATGGATGCATCACTTGTCTCCCCTGCCCCCCTACTAGAAGTAGTATCTCTAAAGGATTTTCACCACCTCTCTGCTTACCACAAGGGTTTCATTTCCCCAAAATTCCCATTTTTAGGACTAAGAGGTCTGGATTACCAAGACTAAACATCTCTAACACCCCTGGAAAGTGTCCCATTTCTCTGATTTTTTTTGGAGGACGTGACACCAACCCTCTGACATTTCCTAGGCTATCCCATGGCGCACCAGTACCTTGGACATTAAGCTTTGCTCCATACATCTCTCTAAACAGCATCCTCTACCACAGCGTGACCACCCCAGGATGCCAGTCCCGATCCAGGCGGAAAACACAACTTTATAGCTTTGTGGCTCACCAGACACTAAAGTATCGAATCAGGGATTATATGCAAGGAGCTGGATATTCTTCCGATGAAGGGAAATGGTGTGAGGAGGCCTTAAATCATGCCACAGTCACTCTGGTAAACAAAACCCCAGAACTAATTTTCACAGTCACTGGCTGTGAAAATAGAGAGCATCATATTGGAAGGATAAAGCAGGAAGCATCCTCCTGCCTGCTCACTCCCGGGCAAACACACACCCACACACAAGCTCAGGGATCAGACATGTCTGCTTTCAAAGCATTTTCCTCACTGCATCGACAGTTCCCCTCTTCATCCCCTCCCCAGCTTCCTCCAGAGCACCCACTGCAACGAAACCATCTAAGAAAACATCGCCGGCTGCAGCGGCGACGGCTACCAGAGACCTCCCCCCAAAAAAAACCCCATGCACATGAAAGGCAGGTGTCAGTGGTGCTTGGATTTACCAGCAGCACCAGGCTGCCCAGGTTGACTCATCACAATTTAGCCCACCCAAGCAATTAATATCCAAGGGTGCCTCCCAGAGGTGAGCTGCAAGAGGAAGCGACCCTGTAAATCGAGAGGTGTGCAGCTGCTGTGCTAATGGGGTCTCTTTTCCTCCTCTGCCAGGTTTCTCAGCCAGCATTTCGTAGGTGAGCAGGACAAGCCAAGAAGTGAGGGAACGACACCACTTTGGGATTTGGCTGGCAGACAGAGAATTTGGGCTGTTGGCCTTTTTTTTTTCCAGGTTGAAGGGGGAGGTTTCATTTTGTTGGGTGCTCTAAAAGAGTGATTTAAGATTTGCAAGGGTTTCTTGCCTAAGTGCTACATGGAGAGGAGCAAAAGCAAATACCTCCAGAGATCCCGCAAGCTGGCAAAGGCCCAAGAACAGACCAGTTGAGGCTTTTCAGTAGACTTTTCCTGAAACATTTAAATAATTTAGAAAGCATTAACTCTTACTGACAGCTTTTCAGACAGCTCTTTCACTTGCAGGGCCCTATCAAAAACCACATAACTCTTAATCAAAAAAAAAAAGATACTGCAATGGCCCCAAATCTTGGTCAGGGTTGAATGTGGATTGAGAAAGGTGCCAGAGATATTTTTCTTTGCTAAAATGCTTGCCTTGTACAGTCAGGTCTTCCAGAGGCCACCACCTGCCACTTATCTGCAGTGGTACTGTGTAAAACATGCAAAAATGGTTAAGAGACAGTCTATCAACATTTCACTTGCTCAAAACTACTCAGGAAGGGAGCTGTTCCCTGAAGTGGTTCAGCTGTGTTAATGTAAAAATTAAGCAGCAGCAAGGTGTAAACTAGTGGCTCTTCTTTGGGGTTAGGTGGAAGAGACACTCCAGCACCACCAGTTTCACACTCTAGCATCCCCCCAGGGTACCAGGATCACATTTTGGAACAAAGTGCATTTCTATAAAGTTTTTATCCCCTATCTTTTCGCCAGCAGAAAGGAAAACATCTGGTGGTGCCCATCTCCCCATGCATATCTTGAAACTAAAGAGGCAACAGTGGCTGGGCCAAGCTTCTGCAGCAGAGTCATTCCTGCACCCCTTCCCACCACCGCTCCCCAGAAGGCATCTGGATGGAACAGTAGACCAGCTTTAATTCACACAAAACCAGAAGTTAGGTCAAAACCAAGATCTATACTGGAAACACAGAAAAATACAGAAGTAGAGCTGCAAACCCAGCCACCTGATCACCAAACACATTTTCAGTTGTGGTTCCAGGCAAGACACAGAAAGAAAAGACCTCCCCCTGCCATTAAAAGTGAAAACAGTCCAAAGGATATCCAAATGGCAGCCCAGCTGCCCTCTGCAGCCTCAGCCATCCCCCCAGAAAAGGGATTTCAAATCATGACAGGCTTGGCAGGATAACACAAATCACCCCATACAGTTTCTATGTCTAGGAGCCACGAAACAGCAGCAGTGACAACAACAACATGGGCGGGGGGAGAGCCAGCAGCACCAGATCTGATTTTGCTGTCCATCATCAACCCAAAATAAAAATGCCTCGGTCCGGCGGTGAAATAATTGCAGACTGACAATCCACGATAGAGTGTTATTCATTAGGACATTGTTTATGGTTCGTCTACATGGCTTCCATGGCTACAGCATCAGGGATGATGTTTGCTAGCATTTTAGACAGATTACATATATGCATTTTGTTTTCACTCAGCACTGCACTTTCCCCACGTGAAACATCAGTATGTAAAGCCTCACAGACATGCTGCTAGGATGTTTTAGCATTAATGAGAGAAAAACCAGAACAGGTAAGATCTCTTATGCCCAGCTCCCCATGCGTATCTTGAAACTAAATTCAAACCCTGAAAGGCAGCACTCTGGTTAACGTAAATTGAATTCAAAAGGTATTCTCCATCCTTAAACACAACAGCAGAGACACATCCGGCACAGGCAATAGATATCATCACTAAGCAGCAAAGCCCACTGAAAAATACATCAAGTACTGCCTTACTTTAGTGAATTAAATAATTAAAGAGCTGGCAGAGCTGGTTTTCTAGATTTCCTGTCCAAATGCACCGCCCAGCAACAGTAGTGCTTCAGTTTTGGGGTCTTCTTTTTAAGACCACAACTTACCTGCACTACTTCTTTAATAGAGATGCTGTTCAAACAGCCTCCGCTCCCCTCCTGGCTGCTCCCCCTGAGCCACCACACTTGTTCCCAAATGCCACTTGCTCAGGTGGCTGAGGCGGCAATGGCTCGTGCTTTTTCAATGGCTCCAATATTAATCCATCCAGAGCATCTTTCTCCCTCACTTCCAATTGGCGAGCAGCAAATGGGTGGAGTGAGACCGCGACCCATTAGCTCCCAGATAGGCACCTCCAACCCAGCTCTCCCAACCGGAGCAGCGATGCCGGCGAGCCGCTAACTTCACGCCTGCAAAGCACCGCTCTGCATGCCACCGCAGCCCCGGCTGGGCTTTGGGTATCCCGCTGCCTCTCAGACCTCTTTGCCTCTGGTAGCAAAGAGGAAAAAATAGAATTATTAAAGCAACCCTGCGCTTTAGAGCCGGTGGTTTTTGCTGGATGCTGTACGGAGAAAGCTCGGGTGCCTCCTTAAAAAAAAAAAGCTTTGTGGCAACCAGGCTCAACTGAAGTGAGAAGAGAGTGTACCTTACAGACAGAAGTACAGGGAAGACAAGAGGATGGGAAGATGCAGGAAGAAGAGAGGGAGGGGAAAAAGAAAAACCTGCTGCTGAGAGGTAGTTATAGAAAATTTCTTAAAGATATAGCTGTACTCTGCAAGCACAGTGCCTGCCCGATTAGCGGGGCTGGGCTCCGGATTTTTTTTTTTTTGCATGCTACCCAGCATGACAGTTCAGCTGCAGGGATGGGAGCAGTGCAAGGGTTAACACACGCATTCAATGAGGAGCCTGCATAAGGGAATGAGAAACGGGGCAGTAAGTCTGAGCTCTAACAGCAAGTCGCAGAAAATAGAGCTGAAGAGACCTCACCTCATCCGAGGAGACTTATATCCAAGCCCAGCGCTCGACTATGCAGTGCCTAAAAAGCTTTAGAGGGAAGATGCCACATCCTCCCACCTCCCTCCAGCCTATTCTACTGCTTCACTTTCCTTACAACTCAAGATTTTCATAACAATAAGCCAAGTCTCCCCCAGCTGGATATTTAAAGCCCAGAGGAATAGTCTATGCTGGCCAAAAAAAAAAGTAAAAAACAACCCTAACTCTCCAAAGGAACATCAAGTCAGCCTTATAAAAGGCAGAACCCTAAAAAAAAAAAAAGAGACAGAAATAAACAGCGAGTTATCCAAATGCTGGCAAGACTGGGTCACTTCCACCTCAGAGTCCCTTACGCTAACTCTGACAATTACTGTGACTTAAGTAAGAATTTCCCAGTAATCATATTTACCAGGAGGCAGCAAACGTTTCCCAGCGCGAGGCGAGGCACGGCGCGGCTCGGGAAGAGGCATTGCTTTTAGCAGAGGGATTCAGTCAGAGCCACATACCCCCGTTTTCAGTCCCTGCTACAGGCTTGTTTCCGCTGCATGAAACCACAGGCAATGCATGTTTTTAAACACCTCCTACGCGTTCTCTCTGCTGAGACTGCTCATCCAGTCTCCTCCATTTTTTTTTTTTGCATGCCACCTGACGAGCTTTTCCAGGTAAGGTGCATCATGTTCGCACTGTTAATAAGATGTAAAGGAAGTATACCATGGCTCAAAGTACTTGAGGGTGGAAGAGACCCTTAGAGGTTTCTAGCTCCACTCCTTGCTCCAGGCAGGACCACCTTCAAAGCTACATCAGGCTGCTCAGGACCTCGTCTCATCAAGCCCAATACCTTCCCCAAAAAAGTTTTACAGTCAAGACTCCTGTCCTCAGGATCAGCACTTACAGCAGCGCTCAGCTCCTAAAAGAGCAGGATTTACTGAGTTTCCCCCATATAGATTATTTGCAGTAAAGCAACACATAAAATTTTGAACCAAGCTGATACTCTTAAGGTACATCCTTGTAGCGAGACAAATCTGCAATACAGGATCTTAATACCTTCCCCTATACCCACACTTGATACCTTTAATAACAGTTTAAAGGACAGAGTTGACAGCATCACAACCCCGAAGGTGAAACAAGCCCGCCTAGCCTCCAGCAGGTATTTCAGGTTTCAAACACTGCCAGATTCATTTCAGCCAGTGAACAAGCTTATGAAACAAAAGACTGGCTAAGATCAGTGTCTATTTTTATTTTTTTCTGCGCTGAAGTTGTTTATCAGCTCTCCCTGGCCAGCCTGCCCAGGCACGAGGGTGTAGCAGGGACCAGAGCTGCTCCTCGGTGGAAATGACAGCGGCCAAGCGAGCACCACCAGGAGATGTCCAAGAGGAGAGTGCATCCACACAACTGCACCAGTGCATCCACCAAGTCCTACCTGCATCGCCTCCCTCCTTACCCACCATCTCTGAAGCCCCCCCCAAGTCTCGGTGGGCTTCTCTGCTACCCCATGCCACCCCTCCCCGGTCCCCAACCCTTTCATCCCCAGTCACGCACCATCCACTGGCCCGGTCCACCTCTGCGTCACCAAACGTTGGGGCCATGGGGCCAAATCCTGCGAAGAGCCAGCGCTCGCCCCAAACTGGCCGTAGGGCGAGCGGAGAAAGGTGAGCCGGGGGTAGCAAAAAGAAGCCGGCTCCATGAGGACAGAGAAGAGAGGAGAGCCAGGTACAAAGCAAACCGCGTCTCCCTTCACCTCCTTCAGCGGGTACTGTTGGGACATGCAGTCTCAGAGCCTTCTCCCCGAGAAGTTCCTTTTTGGAGAGGAATTAGCGCAAAAAGCAGCCGCTCGAGCAGCCCCGCTGCTGCTGTCACAGCCCAGCAGAGCACACTGGAAAGGCTGCGTCTCCAGCCTGTATTTAAACGCCCCTCTCAGAAAGCAGAGATGCAGCACAGGAAGAGACAAATTCCAGCTCTGCGTCGGGCTGATAAGCCAGGTTTATAATATTCAAGAAGTATTGGCATTACTACAATTCCTCCCCCCCCAATGGATATCTTGTACAGTAGCTTGTTGTGCACAATAAGCAAAAAAAAAAAAGCCCAATCCCTAAAAAATTCAGCCTGTTCCGGTGGGAACTGCCAACACGTTGAATAAAACAAACACACGCGTGTTAAACCCTAGGGACGCAATTAGGCTCAGAGCAGGGGGAAGAGGCATTTAACTCCTGGAGAAGGAGATGGCAGCGGGCGAGAGAAAAAGCAGAATAAACCTGACGCCCGACTGTACTCATGGGGTGCTCTTTCCCTGGGCGGTGAGCCCAAGCAGCAGCTCCCACCGCTGCAGGGTGCCAGCACCTGCCCCAACACCAAAAAGGGAGGAAGGCCACCTCATCCTCAGCCTCCAGACTGCCCCCCTCCCAATTTTCCACTCCTTATCTGCCCCCATGAGTGGGTAGCACCTAGCAGTAACTCACTCCATCACTGTTGCTGTTCAAAACCCACACGCGGCATCTCGAGACAAAGCTTGCCCAGCTCCAAGCACTGACCAGCTGAGGTGATCTCTCCACCAGCTTCAAATCTGGGTTCCCCCTCCGCCCCAGAGCCCACATTATCCCTAGTGTCCCTCCATCCCACCATGGCATGGCTGCAGGGATGCCCCACAAGCCCTTCTGCTGCTGTTTGCATCAGCTCCTTCAAACCTAGAGAGCCAAAAAAGCACCTGTGGGAAAGAAAGTTCCTGCCCAACACAAGTATAAAGTCAGTGTTACAAGCCACTGGAGTGGGTATCAGGTTTTCATGCTTTTCTCCCTGTCCTTCTTGCAGTTTCTCATCAGGGCATTTATGAGGAATGAAACCGGGCTCTATTCCCTCCGTGCCCTACCCAAATCACAGCTCCCACTGGTCCATCAGAGCTTGCAGACCCTTCTTCAATAACAGTTAGACTGAAGCCCTTAGTACTGCCTTTTTTAATGTCAAGTCAGAGCCAAGGATGAATTTAGAAAGGGGGAAATAGAAAAACCCATAGAGTTGGAAGTGACAGCTAAGTACTTTGATATTAAAGCCAGCACTGACAGATGCAGAAGCCTGCAGTGCTCTGCTCCCAGCCAGCATGTCACCATGCTCTGCAGAAAGGCTTTATGAGGAGCTTATAGATTTCTAAATAAGATCTAGTATATTGCATTAAAAAAAATAAAGAAGAGTTTTTCAGTTTCACCAGGTCCCAGCACAAACTCCTTGAAGGAGCTGCTTTGCAGACTTCATGATCACAAAACGCTGCTCAGACTCAAATTAGGATGAACTTTAAGGAATTGCCCTCAGCATTCCCAGTTTTTAACCTTACTGCACCGTATCCTTCACAGCAGACTCCCTACCCCGCTTTGGCAGCGATAGCACCATGCCATGCCTCAGCTGCTGCCAGCAGCAAAGGTAGCTTGGATTTAACACATGCTGGATATCTGCTGGTGTGCTTGGCAGTAATCTGCATATTTAGAGCACAGATGAGTTTCATGATGAGTCATTAAAGTGTCCCAGAGAGCTGTTTACTCCCAGAGAAACCCTACATAAGGAAACAGGACTTTTCTAGAAGTGGTTTTGCATTAGGAAGATGCAACTTAGCGGTCTTGCATTAGGAACGTTTTGCATTAGGTAACTCAAGTGCCACCCAAACTACAGCAATAGAAAGCTTTTGGAAAGCAATCACTGTGGCTTCCCAGAGACACCTAAATCGCAGCACAGTATTAGAATTACTCACTGAAAAAAAGAGCAGCTTCCCCTCAGGTAATGGGATTTAACACCTGTCTTTAGGCACAAAGTACATATGTGGTGCATCACCGCAATTCTGCAAGGACAGGGTTTGAGGTTTTAGTCTTATACAGGCAAATAGAACAGCACCAGGCTAAGTCCAATAACTCCGCACTAAAATCCAACTTCACAGCTAACCTCAAGCTCCCTTCTCTGCAAGAAATACCAAAAAACTTTCACTGACACTTCTTTTAAGACAATATAGAAAGCAGCCATTGCAGATCCTTTTGCTTTTAAAACCAAGACATCTTTGTTTTCACATTGACTCAACATAAAAATAAAGCTTGCTTTAACAACTGTTCACAGCCTTAAATGATTTACTACAGCTTTACTAGAAGTCAAGGCACTACAAGTTTACATACAGATATCTTATGCCACTGGGGGAGTCAAGCAAGCGCTCCGTTTAAAAGCCCAACTCCTATTTCTAGCTGCGTTCATTTAAACAAGTTAAAGCATTCAAATTGCCAAGGAACAACACAGGAGCCGGAGAGGAACTTCCTCTGTGGTACATAATTCTTTCAGAGTGGCAACTGTATAAAAGCCACAGATATTTCAAGACTAGAGGGCTCTGGCTGAGATGGATTAACCAACGTGTCTCGATTATAGCAGGGAAACAGCGACGCGCGGCTCGCAGGGGTGGTAGCAATGACTGAGGTTGCAGTGTAGACAGGACTGAAGTGTTGCATCACCATTTCCTTCCAGCCTCCAGAAAAACCAGCCACAAAACCAACTTCAACAGCAACCCAGGTGAGAAGGCTGAAATACCGCTGGGTTTATCCAGCCCTGGGTCAAGCAGTTTATCCCATGCTTCAGCTACAGCTTTTGAGGGACAGTAGCTCTGCAAAGGAGGAAACAAAGCTACGTTCACACCTAGAGAAAACCCACATGAGAAGTCTTGCAAACATGGCACCAGCTTGGGAAAAAGAGTTGTATGTTCCCAGTAGCTCGTTCACGTGCACATTGCTGATGGACAGCCAGTCCACACCATCGGGTCTCAAGAATGACAGTCCTGGACACGAACAGCAGCAGCGCAGAAGAAAGCTTTGAGGAAGAACATCAGATCTGAAGCAAAGCTTTTCATTGAACTGGGAGAGGGGGGAAAATAAGGGCATAGTCCTCCCCGAGAAAGGATCCTCAAGCGAAGTTTGAGGAGCAGCCTCCCGCTCGCCGCTTTGCAGGCAAAGCTGTTGTGCCACCTACAGTTGTTTTCACTCCCGAACAAACTTTCCTACACAAACCCAAGTCCCTGTCATTTAATTTAGTGTCAAACCAGCGCTAACGCAGCCATGCTGATTAAGGAAGTGCTTCCTTCGGTGAAGCTGGGGGGGAAGGCACTTCAGAAAATAACTTAAAGTTTAGCGTAAATCACAAAGTACATTTCAAAGCGTGTTTAAAGCCACCCTCTCCCTGCCTTTCAAAAAAACCCACCACACATCGCTGGGGTTTTGCCAACGCACACGACTGCCCAAGCCCTTTACGCTAGTTCAGCTTGAGCCATCTAAGTTTCGCTTTTTTTTTTTTTTTAATTTTTATTGCGGTTTTTACACCATTACCAATGTGAAGTCAGATGACCGCATCCGCAAGCAAAGCGCCGGAGCGGAGCTGAACACTATACCATGCCCTCCTCCCTTAGTGCGGTATAAACAAGTACCAGAAGGAGAGAAGAAAAAAAACCCAAACAAGCCCCAGAACAACAAGCCACAAAGTTTACATCGCTCCTTTATCCCCTGGTACTTCTTTCTCGCCACATCTCCGCTCCCGGGGCTGAAACATCCCATTGCTGCCCACGGAGCCCAGATTCGGGGGGCTGTCACCACCTCCCCGCAGGTAACAACCAGCTCCCGAACAAAAGCAGCCTTGAGCAGTGATGCAAATAGAAGATTTCCCAGATTTCTGTCCCGTGTTCCCCCCCCCCCCCCCCCCCCCAGCACCCTTCCAGGAGGGGAAAGCCGGATACATCTCCCCCATCCCCTCCAGACCGCCCTCCCCATCGCATCCCAGCCCCCAGCCCCGGCCCCTCCGCTGCTGCAAAAGGCAAAAGAGGGGGTAAAAGGGGGGGGGGGACGACGACGACACCCCACAAGCTGCCGGCAAAACTCATCACACTTGTGCCCCCCCCGGGCTCCAGCCAGCTTTGCCCCTCACCGCATGGCTGGAGGTGAAACACCCGTCTCGCTGCCATGGCTGCCTCAGTTTTTCCTCTCATCCCGTCTTCACCATCTCGACACTTTTCGGGCTTTCTTGTGGTTTCGAGAGGTTTCTATTATAATTATTTATTTTTCCCCCGCCAAAAAAAAAAGTAAGGGACAGAGCAGCCAAAAAAAAAAAGTTAAAAGAAACTCCCCGTGCAGGAGTGCGGGCTGGAAGGGGAAGGGACGGCGTGGTGTCACACCCCTGCCCGGGTCCTAGCGCCCGCCCCGCAGCCCGTGCCCATCGCTCCGAGTCCGGCCCAGGCCCTCGGGGCACCCCGCTCCGGCCCCGCCGCCTCGACACAGCCCCGGGTGCGCTCAAAAGGGAAGACTGAAAGTCAGTCCTCCCCTCCCCCCCCCCCCCCATATTGAGGCTTGTCACTTCAATTAAAATAAATTTTTAAAAAGTATCAGTTTTCACTTTTCTACAGATGCAAGGCTACTAGAAGCGTTAGCAGGTGAGATGCTGCCCATAACTTCAGAGCCAGGAAAAAGCACCAATCTGGCAAATCTTGCTTCTCCCATAAAGCATCTTGATGTACACCACAGGATCTCATCATCCGGACTGGTTTTCTCTGCCCCTTCAAAACTTGCTCTGAAATAACCTGGCGCAGGCATGTTTGAGTCAAAAGCAGGCAGCTGGGATTCAAAAATAAATCCCTGGGGCACAGCACAGTGATGTACCTCGAGTTTCTTTACAAAACCAAGCAGCAACAATAAAGTTTTTAAAAGCAGGTGCAATGAGGCTCCCCAACCTGCAGCCTTTGCTTTACAAAAAAAACCAAACAGGCACATTTCTTAAGTTCTTACAGTTTGCAGCTTTTTGTTTTTTGGCAAGTTTTCCCCAGCTGCTGCTACCTTGTTTGCTCACAACCTGAGCGAGCCTTGTTGTTTTTTTGCCTCCCTGCTCAAATCCCTCTCCCCAGAAGGAGGTAGGTGCCAACACCAGGAGTGCTGAACACAAAGAAGTTGGAGAAGTGGTGAATGACACTCCTCTGCTGAAATAAAAGCAAGGTAGCAATCAGAGACTGGCAAGAGGACATTTGCATTGCCTCCAGTGTGTACACTGGATCATATTAGGATAAATAGCTATACTACCATAAAGGCTGGACTCAGACTGGTGTTTTTCTCCATTTCCTGATCTTTCCTTCCTCCAGAAGGGTCTCCCAGCTGATCTAGCTGCAAGAAGCAATTTAGAAAATTTGGAAATTAGGGGTGAAGGGGCTTTAAAGAAGTCTTAAAGACATCTTGGCTTTTGATTGCTACAGATCTTGGTCTCAAGGCAGCATATCCATACTGAACCTTCTCCATCCCCTAAATCAGCAAAGCACATCCAGAAAAAAAAAAAACACACCTAGAAAACCATCTGGCACCATTTCAGATGGAGGTGGAAAACCCCCTGCCAAAATTTGGAGGCTTAAGCTACTGTATAGAACCAGCAAATACTAAAGAAGAGAGTCTTCATGCTTGTGTAGCACCTAGATTATTTCAAGGAATCAACTCATTTCCCAGTTTCAAATGCTAAGTGCCACTTCCTTCAGCTCACAAGAGAAACCCATTCCCACCCAAAAATCATCATGGGAAGAAGAGTGAGGAGATCTAGTTTTAATCTAATTACATTGTTACTTTAAAATATATCCATCTTCCAAACCAATTTGTGGTTTTGCTGAAGTTCTGCTTACATTACAGAAGTTAATAGTTGTTTTAATGGCTTAAACTGTACAAGTTTAATACAAAATTTAACTCCTTGCACAAGTTGAACGCATGGCATCCAGGTGATTGGGAGCCCAGCCTGCCAAGTGGTGACCTTGCCAGCTCCTCCTGGAATAAGACAACCAGGAAGGACAGGACTACAGGAATACAGGCAAGACCACACAAGGACAACTTAGCAAATACAACTTGTATTTCATACAAGTCTCCTGCAGGGGTTTGTAGGATTCCTTCAGGACCTACATCCTATGGGCATACAGCTAACGGTGGAAGACTGGGCCCTATATTAATTTTCCTTTTATACCCCAAACCAAACCATATTTCCCTATGATGATGAAGAATTATTACAGTAGGTGTCCCTTGCTAGAAATCTTAGCCCCACCACCAGTATAGTTTTCTGGAAGGTATCAGCTTATCCGATACGATGCCAGGCACCAGAGGAAGATATCAGATACCTTCTGTCTGCTG
Organism: Ciconia boyciana; assembly: GCF_034638445.1. NCBI lineage: Eukaryota > Metazoa > Chordata > Aves > Ciconiiformes > Ciconiidae > Ciconia > Ciconia boyciana. The sequence goes on along the minus strand of NC_132938.1, from coordinate 3,045,306 downwards.
CTGTCTGGTCTAGCCCAGTCTCTCCAGACCTGTTTTTTGCAAGCAGTCTCCACTGGCCCAGCTAAGCACAGTCACCCAGAGGGAGCTGGATCCAAGAAGCAGGAGTTACACCTTACCCTGAGCCCTTCCGATTCTGAGGAGCCTCATCTAAGTATTCCCCTCCAGCAAGTAACAAGCTTTATACACAAAGACAACCTCCCTTCAAGGCAGATGTTCGTTATCCTCTCTTAGCAAGTTACTTCTTGACTGCCCGATTGGCATTAAGGACCTTTTTGTACCTAAGCTGGTTTGGGGCTGGAAACCAGTGGGAATTGGATTTTTGCTTGCCTTCACAACCAGATCATACAGGACCTGATTGCCTGGTCTAGCAGGATCAGCCATGTATCTGAACAGAAGATACTTGGGTTTCCTCCAAGTCAGGGACAGACACCAGGTATATTTGCTTTTTAGTAGGACGCTTTTGCCAAGACGGTGATTTTTCTGGTGGACTAGCATTGGACACCGCAAGAGTTTGGAGCCCAGAAGGAAACACTAGGTGGACCCAAGCATTGCAGAGAAACTCTTATCCCATCCTCATGCACGAAGTAGTGCTGGGATTCCCACGCCTGTGACACAGCCAAGACTTTAAACAAAAGCAAAGAAGTTGCTCACGGGATCAAAAAAATTTAAATACTCCCATACCTGCAGTCAGAGTCGTTTTATTCCGTTTTAATCATGCCCTGAACTCCTTAAATCCCCCCCCCACCTCCTGTTGCTTTAACTACAACTCAAGTGAAACACCGGTTTGCTTCAACAAATCTGAGCTCCTGCTGCACAGCCCGCTTTGTGCTATCAGCTGCAGGAGGCCAGCTCTGCTTGCAGGACAGTGCAATAAATGCTGCAGCACAGCAGAGGGAGCACAGTGTCCTGCTGGGAACCCCCCTCTGGTGGTCCCCCCCCTCCAGAGAACAGCTCCTTTTTGAGTTCTCATCATTTGGAAGGGTTAAGTGTTTATCCCACCATCATTTGCCTCTGTGCTCATTGGTCTTTACCCCCGGAGCTGAATCCCACAGGTCTCAACCACAGCACTAAGGATCCCATTTCAAGACACATGTTTGAAGTTGCTCTGGCACAGTGGTCTGCAGAGACCCAGACTGGTTTGGGACACCAGATTTGTTAAGGAAATTCAGTATTAGAAGCCAACGTAATGAGTGACCTCGCAGTTTGCGCAGTTGCAGGCTGCGGATTGAGACACTGGGGCGAGTTTAGCAGCTATCAGCTTTTTTCAGTGCCTGTCCTGCAGCCCACAGCAAAGGCACAAATAAACATTAGGCAGAACTGTATCAGTACCTCCAGATACAAGGGAGCACGTCTCAAGTTACCCTTTAAGAATTCCCCCCCCAGAAACTCATCCAAAGAGGAGAGAGAAGACCACAGAAAGTCACAGACAGCTCCAAGAAAAGGAACAACAGTCCCTTTAGCACAGGGGGGAGATCAGGGGAGTTTAGGAGACAGCAGCACAAGGAGCTGACCCAGAAGCCTGATGCTTTAAGGCAAAGAAAAAGACACAACACTCTGCTGCTTCTCCTTACTCATGTTCACAACTAAGGGGAGAGCTGGTCACGTCTGACAAAAGGAGAAATGGAGAAATATCATATTTGATTAAGAGGTACATAAATACTCATTCCTTTGTCTCCCTCCTGTAGATTTTTTCCTACAGCTTCCCATAGCTCCTCAAGCACTGCTGGCTCTCTCTACAGGTGCTTGGAGCTATGCAGGGCCAGCAAGGACCAGGGCTAGTGCTCAGACCCAGGGCTGCTGGGAAGGTCAGAGTCCTTCAGATGCAAATTGCACCCAGATAGCGATTTCCTCCTGGCACCGGTAAGGAGTTGGGGAAGGCAGCCAGTCTCTCCAGCGTGCTCTGCCAGAGCTAGAGGCAGAAACTCCCTGGCAAAAGGTTTTATTAGGCCAGGACCGCGCAAGCCAACTTGTGTTACCACCAACTAGAACAGGGAGATGCAAGCAGGACTGAGTGCTCAAACATCGTAACTGCATTTGCTGCACAGTCCTTACCCATGCCCCAAAACATGATTCATTTTTCCTGGGACAAAGGTGCTCTTGCCTCCAGGAGGTGTTTAAGGGTCCCTTGCAAGCACATAGTGGGAACAACTCTCACCCAACCATTGCCTTCTTGGAAAAGAACTGAATGCCGCAGGAGGGAACCGCAGCTTGGAGAGGATCTGACTGCACAGTCCCTGCTCCAGCCCTCCTAAGGAGCGCACATTTGGGGCAGGGGATAGCAGCAGGAATAAGCCTTTTCTTCTTTGGAGGAGTTTTCCAAGTACGTCTCACCTCTACAGGAGCAGCAGGAATAAGGACTCCCTAACAAAACCTAGGCATCCTGATGGGAAGGCCTTGTAAGTGTGAAGATCCCACCTGCCAGCAGAGCAGGAGCCAGCATGGCTGGACACCTGCAATACTATGCTGTTGTTCATGTGATGGACACCAACGCTGCCCAGGCTTTTGTCTGACTGCATTGGTTAGCAGGGACTGAATGAACCCCGTTCTCCTTGTCTGGGGCCCTAAGGGCCAAAATGTTAATAGAGACTACTTGGCCATCCCTAGAAGCTGCCTAGACCACAAGGTGAGAAAACCATTCCTTTCCCAGGTGTCCAGGAACAGGGGGTGCTCAAGCCTTCCCCTCAGTAGGGGCATTAAAAGAGTTGCTCCTCATCCAGCCATCTGTTTTCAAGACATTTCACAAGCAATGTCTGCGATCAGGCAGTCTGAGACTGGCCAAACTCACACCTTACTGGAAAGATGGGGTCACAACACACTAAGACAAGACTTGGTCAGACTTCGGTCCCCACTAGCTGGGCTTATCTTGGAAACAAAGCGAGCAAGAGGGACATTTGGTGGTCTGCTAAAGAGTTTAGTTAGCAGAAGATTTGTCTTCTAGCAGGCTGCAACCAACAAGCTATAGTTTTGGCATGGACTTGTGGCCACTGAAAGCTTCCACTAGATAGTGCAGCCCCGTGCACTCGCCTTGGCTGACTGATTAAAGCATCCTGTACAGTACAGCCCATCACAGGGCCTCCCAGGCTCCCTGCAAGATAGGTGTGGAAAGCAGGAGAGAGATATTTCCCCAGAAAGTGCCAACACACAGCCTAATCTAAATTTAATCCGGACCTTGGAGTCCTACAATGCACCAAACACCATCTCAAGTCTTTCCACCTCTTGTAGGAAAGCAGAGGTACATCACACTTAAATAGGTTAGGAGAGCTGAAGAGAACTGAGGGAGATGATGTAAAGAGAGCAGCTCAAGAGAGGAGCAATAGTACATGGTCTTCATTGCTCTTACAGCTACGGTCTGTCCTTGGGCTCCTGAGGATGCTCCACCTGAGAGCAGGATTTGAACCAGAGTTTGAAGGAATATCGCTCATGGGTATTTTGGTATAAAGGAAAAAGTTACTTCTAAGGGAGCGTGGTATTGAAATCCATCTCCCAAGAAGTAGCTTAAGCTCTAGCCTACCACTTTAACACCCGAGTGTCAGTTTACCTTTCCATAGCCATTAAACAGAGGACATCTCCATGGAGCTCAAAGCACATCTCCATTTCACAGAATCACAAAATCGTATAGGTTGGAAAAGACCTTTGAGATCATCGAGTCCAACCGTAAACCTAACACTGCCAAGACCGCCACTACACCATGTCCCTAAGCACCTCATCCAAACGGCTTTTAAATACCCCCAGGGATAGCAACTCAACCACTTTCCTGGGCAGCCTGTTCCAATGCTTGATAACCCTTCCAGTGAAGTAAAATTTCATGGCTCATTAATGATGGGACACAGTGTCTCCACCTGTATCATTGCTCCCTAGACCCCATAGCAGCAGCCAGCCAAGACCAAAGAGCCTGGGCTCCATCTCCCTCCTGCCAGCACATGCCTGAGAACCAATACTCCCATCATTATGGGACACAGTACATACTGGCGCAGCAGGGTTGCTGAGACCCAGCCATGCCACTGAAGTCACCTAAGAGGTGACATTCAGCAAGAGATTGTTTTCAATTGCTTTGGTTTCTACGTGGGTAAGATCATGGGAAAAGCCTACCTTAAATGATGTTACAGCTACACAAAGAGTCCTGCTAGCCTAATGAGTAGGTCTCAGGCAGAGATAAACACACAATAGATTTGCACAGAGCCACAGCTGAATAGCTGACTTCAGCCTTAGTTTAGCCTCAGAGCATTAAGAGATTGTTGATTCCAGTAGAGAACACACTTGCCAGCCTCTTTTGTGCAAGAGTACAATTTAAAGAAAAAAACCTCAGTAACTAGTCCAGCCACTGGCAACCCAGCCTCTCTTCTGCAGCTAGCAGCAACTCAGACAATGTGAATATTTTCACTGCTGCTGGAGGCAATGTGCTGGCGATAAGGAGTTTAGCATGGTGTTTATTTAGTTATTTTCAGAATGCTAATGGATTTAGAAATAAACGATGGTCCTTACCCAATGCTCAGCTGAACATGTTATGAAGCTCAGAACAGACTAGAGCAGCAGATCCAGATGATGTCATGTAATAGAGCAATAAAGAATTACACAACTGAAGGCAATAGATAAAAAACAGGAACACTCAGCAACATCTAGAGATGTAATAAGGAATAACCTTCAATCTTAGCTATGCACCCTTGCAAAGCCCCTTGCCTAACGCATCCAGTTAGATCATACGACATCCATGGACGTAAATATTTACCTGAAACCTTCATGACCAAGAAGAGGAGGGCACCAGGCGCCAGCGCAGTTTCATACCAAGCAAAAGCCCACGGGAAGCAGCGGAGAAGAAAACAAGCCTAACGAAGACCAACATTTTCCAGGCAAAGTAGTTTTTAATTGAACTCAGCAGCAGGTTCATGAGGACTTGCAGCACAGAGAAGCGGGTAGTTGGGAGAAACTGTAACAGTTTCCAGACAAGCTAAAAACCCCCACTTTTAACACAAAAAGGGATCATATGCTGGGATGCGGTTGTGAAGATTCTTAACACTTTGGGATGATGACTTTCATCTCACTGAGCAGATACAATTGCTGGCAGCAAACACACAAGAACAGAAAAAAACCCGCTCGAGTTCTACAAGCTTCAAAGCCCGATAGTGTTTTACTCACTGCTAAAACAGATTCACAGTTTGCTATTGCTTGTTTAACTTAGAGTTGCATGGAAAGCCTCTCGCTTTTCTCTCCTTGAAGTGCCACCCTCTCCCAGCGATGGGACAGTAGGGCACAAGTAGCAGGGATGCCCTGGTTTTCCAAGTGATTACCACTTGACACCTCTAGCTTTGACACTGCAGACTGGGGTCAGAAGTGGATATTTGGTAAAAGGATGCAGTAGAAGAGGCATTTCAAGAAACAGGTCAAGTCCAAGTAGCCAGCAGTTTGAGTTGAGCGTGAGAAACGCAGCATCCCTGTTCAGGCTCTCTTAAGAGAAGGGACATTGCTACCCTCTGTGGATTCACTGAGAGCAGAGGGTCTCCGTGTACCCATGGATTATCAGACCTGCTCAGGTCTGAGAGCCCATCACTTCAAACCAACATCACATTTAAGGACACCCCTGCCCTCTGAAACAAGTAAAGTGACAGTAAAAGCTAATGGAACAGCACAACCCAACCATGGAATGACACTTTGGGGCTCAGCTCTCCTGTTCGGAAGGGACTGTGGATACCAGTACCTGGTCCCTACAGGGACCGGAGGGCCTCTTGGCCAGACAGATACAGAAGGTTATGGTGAGCTGAAGGCTCCACCAGCAATAAAGCTATGCTAGAATTAAGCTTAGAAATAGATGCTCAGATTAAGCCAATCTAATCAGTGAGTTTAGTCTCACCTCTGGACAGACCCATTCGTGTCTTCACCTCCCCAGTGTTAGCACAAACACAACTTCCAGGCTGCAAGTAAGGAAGCAACAAGGAGATCTGTTTTCCCACTGTTGAGTAAAAGCCCATACTAGTTACCAGGGCACCTCAATAGCACAGACAGGACAAAACCCTTTTAACAGCCGTTTCAGGTTGGTTGGGCATGCTAAGGGACAAGTGTAGAGCTGTCTAGTCTGCAGTCCCCTACCAGGGAACAGAGGGACACACTGTGGTCATTTACAGGACAGATCTAAGGAGGTGTTAGCCACCTTTACCACCTTCCCCGCTAAGAAACACTCCGGCAGAGCAGGCAGGCAGCATTTACCTCCTTAAAAACCCCAAATCACTCAATTATAAAAGATTTCCATCCCATTCCAACCCTAGAGATACAGGATAGAAATTCTCCCATTTACAAGCCAGCCGTTCAGAGCTAATTAGAGCATGAAAGCAGTAGCTAGGTATGCACATACTGAAGCACAGACTATTAAAATAGTGCTCCCATTAATAAAAAACTTAGTCAGCTGCTTGATGATCAGTGGCATAATAGACTGCAGGAGCCACTGCCTGACAATACAGCCACAGTTTTGCCTCATTTCCACACACAGGTAGGCAACGTGGTTGCAGAGGGACCATCACCTAGCGTGGTTTAGGACGCTGGTACGCAGTCCTCGCCATCACTCCAGCATAAGCACTAGTAGCACCTCTCAACAGCAAGTTCAAGATTTTTGTAATCCAGCTCCTAGACAAGGAGAAAGAGCTACTCTCCCTTAAACAAAACCAAGCTCTTTAGTGTTAAAAGCCCAGCTGACTCAAATACGCAAGCTATTAGATAGCACTTGTTCTTTAAAACTAGTTTGGACCAGCAGCATTCCCACCACCTAGAGAACTGAATAAAGCCCTTGATGCCATTATGAAGCAGCTCAGTACCCATATAATTATATTTTTGCATTAAATGCCGTAGACTATTGATGCCATCAAGGGCTTATCTATCTATTCCCTCTGCGAATAGTGACAAAGTATAGGGCCAAGCAGGACAGAGGCTATTTGCAATGCTTTCAGACATCTTTCTCGTTCAAGCGCTCACTTGCATTTCTCTTCTGTTGGTTAATGCAAATAGTCATGCTGTGAAGCTATACCTTAAGTGCAGGTGGAGTTAACTCAAAGCTCAGTGCCTTCCTTCTTGACCTTGCATTTCAGCCCACCATTCCACTGTGAGCTATCCACAGCCTGTGTTGAACCAGCTGGTTTTCATTCAAGCCAGGGCTTTCCTAAGTGTTAGGCAATAGGCTTCCTTCCAGCAAGGCCAAGCTCACTTTCAGAAGAGACCTTCTGCAGGAGCTCAGAGCATCTGCAGACAAACAGATCTACCTAGCTAAGGCTGGGCCATATCCATCTGGCACCTTCCCCACCACCTCACTGGTTGGGTTTTTTCCTCCCTCTAATGCCAGCCACACACCTCAATTTCCCATGGGAGGGAAGAAAGAATAAACAGTTGGACAAGCCATTCCTGAGATAGAATATTTTCAGTTGGAAGGGACCTACAACAATCATCTAGGTCCAACTGTGAGATGGTTAAGCCTGCTTTCTGCAACCCTTCGTAACAGGGAGAAACTGTTTCAGAATGATCTGGAGGCTTTGAGCTTTCTTTTCAGTCTTTGCAAGGCAGAAAGGGAAACTCTTAAGCATTTGGTACCCCAGTAGCAAGCTTGAAGTCACCTGCCAGTCTACAAAGGGTTCAAGGAGAAACTGTTCCATGAATGCTTCCAGGTAGACTGTACGATTTCCATGTTTTACAGCCCCCGTTTTGTGGCTTACATTTGTCCCATTCATATCCATAATCAAGCAGTTTAGCATTAACAGTCAGTGTTTTAATAATTCAGCTCTGTTGCTTGACATGAAGCATTGGGCAGGTAGGTTTAAAGCCTGCAGTTGGAGTCACTCACTCCAACGTTGTTGGCAGAGCTAAACAGGATCCTGAAAGTGAACAATAAAATGATTACGGTTTCTCAGAAACCTGACCTGTGAGGAAAGCAATTGTGGACAGGCTTTCAGACAGAGGAACTGGAAAGGAACAGAACAAAACCAAGCAAGGTAATTTTGGCTGACTAGCAGGAAAGTTTTCAATTATTAAGCCAGTTCAACTGCAGTCTAGTCATCCTCTCCCAGGAGAGCAGTATTCCTGCACAAACTGGAAAACCCCAAAGGTTGGTATATAGCAAACAAGGGTGGTTTTTTTTTTTGTTCTTTGTTTTTTCAATAGCAGAGAGTTGGAAGAAAAAACAAGTGGTTCTTATCTCTGAATTCAGTGTCTTACCATCAGTTCTGTGCCAGAAGAATATAAAATTACTTCCTTGTCACAGGAAAGATCCCTACATGTAAAGGGATGCAAGATATTCAGTGTAGGATTCATTTCTGAAACCTTGCAACTGCACACAACTATATCACCACATTCAGGTGCACAGACACCTCAAGACACCTGCAAGATTCTCTTACCTAGACAAGAGTTCATAACCCATCCAGATAGTTTCAACTTATACAGATGTGAATGGGCACATTCAGCCCCAGTGCACAACACTGAACCTACAAAATGTCCAGCCAAGCTTGAAAGCTACAACTGAATGTTTCTGGGACTCCACCACTTAATTTTTGTGTATTTGAGATAGCCCAGCCATACTTTGTTGATTCTCCCCTTCCGTCTTCTCTACCTGAAGCTGCAGAATTATATGAAATGTCTTTAAGTACTGCTGTTAGGAAGGCTCTTACCCCAACAATGAGCAGAAACAAGTTTTACGCACCAAACTGACAGAAACAAGCCCTTATTTGACAGTTTGAGAGCTGCATTCGGAGTTGTTCACCATGACAGACTTGCGTATGCCAAGCTGCAGATCCTGTTCTACAGACAGCTGCAGTTACAACACCTCCCCCCTGTCCTTCACATCTAGATTTTTTGGGTGTCCTAGCTGAAGATAACAAGTAGACTTCAAAAAGCCACCTACAGAAGTGCTGGCACATTATCATCCATTCAGATGGTTTCCTCTTGCAGACAGACTGGCTCCTGGCTAGGAATCTTGAGGAAGTAAGTAGAAAAGACTGAAATGAAAGCAGAGAGTAACTTCACAGTAATTTCCTTCTCTGGGGAGCTCCCACATGCCCTGCCCTTTTACCAGCCTTCCAGTGAGCAAGAAGATCCTGAAGTCCTAGGATGTGTCAAGCAATAACACTCAGAGACAGAGCAAAGCATGTCAGGAGCACAACTCCTTCATCACAGCACTATGTCCTTTTTTTTTTTTTGGGTGGTCAAAGTCCACAAGAGTTCAACCAGTTGGAAATATCCACAAGGGTGGGTTTGTAGAAGGAGCCTCAATGCAGTTTCTGATCTCTCAGCACCAGAACAGCCAAAACTAGGGCTTCTTTTACTGAAGGGGAATATTCCCTTGCACTGGCTTAACATCCACTACAAAACAACCATTTGACCTCTAAATTAAGTCAAATATTCTTGATAGTCTAAAGGTTTTGTTCACTCTCCTGATGAAAAAAAGACTTCTGAGAAAAAAAATCATGCATCTTAAGTCTTCTGAAAACCTCTGGTGTCCAAGAAACTCCAACAGACCGATATGAAGAAAGGCAGCTAGATTCAGCTCAGACTGGTCTGCAATTGCTATTCCCACAAGAGAATATGTTTACACCCTGGTAAGCTAGGCAGCAGTTTGATTTTTGGGAACATTTTAGTTCAGAGCTAGAAACAACTCCTCTATTCACAGCATTTTCTTTCCGCAAGACAATGCCAGCCTCAGATCGTTTTCTCTCTGATCAGAGATCTTGAACTTGAGACCTGCTGGGAACCAGATAAGTAGCTAGAATTGGAGTCACAGAGTTGATATTATTAAGCCAACTCATGCACAATGCTGCTGAGTGGAGGATGTCCTTAAGTGATAAAGTTTACTGTAACTCCGTGCTGTTCTAAGCTTTAGGGAAGGAGAGGTCCAATGATGCTTTCCCCAGAGCAACCCTCCTGAAAAGGAGCAAGAGGTTGACCTTCCATCCCCTTCCAGGTACTCAATATGCAGATCCACAAAAGATACCTTGTAAAAAAACCCAGTAAGTCCAGTAAAACCAGCAATGCTTCCACCCCCCCCCCCCAAAAAAAAAAAGGCAAAAACATTTAGGTAAGAAGATGCATTGCATATACTACGTCTCCTTGGCCATACAGCTATTTCAAGACAGTTGTCCATCTCTCCCCACCCAGGTCACAGTTGACATTAACTTTATTCCTTCAAATGTTTCTCACTTTCAGACCAAGCTACCAACAGGCTCTGTACTGCTGTCAGCTGGCAAAAACAGAAGGGAGCACATCAAGGCAGCATTTGAAGGGAGTAACTCGGGCAGACTGCTGCTCTCACACAGTTGTTTTCAGCCTGGAGATACAAAGCAGATACCCACAGTGCATTTGAATAGAGGGCTTGCATGCCATTACAAGTATTTTATTGACTATATACTGAGAACACCACAGCAGTTAACTACCAGCCATCTTCTGTCAAGATGTGCTCCAGGACCCCCCTCTAGCTTAGTCAGGCTATTTTGATGATTGCTACCTGAAATCTCACAGTCAAAATACTTTACCATACTCTGAAGCAATGCCATGTGGATCGCTACGTACCGAGAACTGGTTGTGGTCATATCGGTTGACTAATACTATCTCCCCAGGCCTTTTGTCACCTCCTCAGGATATAGGCATTCAGTGACCAACAGATTGGGATGAAGATATCCATCTTGGTCTGCACTGATAAATTAAGTGCTCTTGTTAGTTTTAGCAAGAAATCTTCACTAAAGATTTGACCTGAGCTTGCTACCCAGCTTTAGGTATCTTCACCATGAGCAACCCTCCAGCAGGCAGCCTGCCTAGACATCGCATTTTTGGTTTTGGTCCCCCAGCAGCAAACCGGAGAAACAATTTGTGTCCTCACCAGAGACAGGCTGGTTCTCTCTCAATAGCAAAACCAATTCAGATTTCAAGCTTTATCCCAAGCAACATAAATGAGATCCGACAGCCCTAGAGAAGTTCAAAGCCTTATCCCTTATTGCCCAAGGTACATGCTCCAGCTCAGAACAGTTTAGCACAATTTGCAGTTCATTTCAGTCTATATCAAACTTGTCACTGCCTAGATCTGGTGTGGGTTGAGTCACCAGCCTGCTTTCAACTTCACCGTGAAAAAGGTTGAAATCACTAACTAGAAGCGTCCCAATCCCACAAAGCATACTGAAGTGCTGAGGGCACCATCCTAGCCAGATTCAAGGTTATTATCTGACTTTCTGAAAGACTAAGAGGTTCACCTGGCACATTTCCTCTGTAAGAAGGGTTATGATCATCAACAAGCAATAGAAACTATGAGGAAAGAGTTTAGCAAGTCCTATGAAAAACATAAGGAACAGCTTTGTAAGAACTGCGGAAGAGAGGAGGATGCAGACAGCTAAAGACACAGCCCATCTCCTTACAACATCCACACACAGAGTGAGTGTTTCTGGTCACACTTCCTGCACAAACATCCCACTAAGGTTTTGGTCCTGCAGAGAAAGCTAAGGCCTGGAGCACTGCTGCTATCAGTACATTAGCTTTGAACATAATGGGAACCGCTGGTGGTGGGTATGGTGCAAAGCAAGAGTATCTCAAGAGCTTAAGAACAGCTCCTTCCACTGATCAAAGTCTGGATCTAGCCTAGTGTCCTGGACTGGATAACAGCTACCAACAAATACCTAGACAAGAGCTTTAGCACCAGCCCAGCCTATAGGGAGGCCTCCTAGGGCATCCTCCAACAGGTCTGGAGACCAAGGACTTTCAGAGTTAGAGGTGGGTCTCTGTGCTCCATAACCTGCAGCACACGTCCCTTCCACAGAATGGTTCACTCATTCCTTGAGGTCATCTGCATTTCAGCATCTCCAAAATCCTGCAGCAGGAAGCTCCACAGCTTAGCATGCTGTCACAAGAACAGTTTTCTTTTGCTAGATTTTTAAGCAAAAAAACTTTGTATAATGTGCCTTCATTTCCCACCTTTGTCTGTGCTCTTCAGTCTCTTTCCTTGTGACCTTTTCCAGGTTGGAGATAATCTAACTTTGTTATCTCTTGTACAGAAGCTTATTTTTGACCCTGGCCCTCACTAGTGCCTTTCTGACCCTCCAGTGATGCCTAGGGCTGCTGGAGGGGCAGTGCAGGTACATCTCCATTTTGGAGCACTGCATTTTACAGGAAGACAAGCTAGGTTTCAAGGAACAAGGGGAGCAAAGACACATGAGGACACCTCTCCTTGCCTACCAGAGGTCATAGTGCTTTTCCTCCATTACTGTCTGGGTAAGCCAGAAACTTCTCACTGTACTTCCAGTAAGCAAGAGGCCTTAAATCAAAGGAAGATCAGACCATAGTGTCACACTGATCTTCTGCAGCACAAACAGAATTAGCAGTGGCCTGGAGGAATACAACTTTGACAGACTATTTTAGGTAGGTTAAGCAAATTTGGCTCAGTAACACAAGTTTATGCTCCACTTTCCTCTGTGAATTATGCCCCAGTAATGACACTGGAGCACAGTTTAATGAAGATAGAGTTGATTAACAGTGCAGAAGAGCACCACAGAACCAAAATCAGGAGTTAAATAATTGTCCAGTTATTATCCTAACAGAATACTTGCTGCTAACATAAAAGATTTCCAGAAGTTTGGTGCTTGATGAAGCAATAGCACCTCTGCTCCAAAGCAAGGTGATTTACACAGCTATTTCAACCATCTGGAAGAGGTTTTTTGGAAGGCACAAAGCATGGCAGCCCAGAACAACAGAATAGGGAGCTCTGGGGGAAACAGCGGAGATATTTTGAAGCAGGCATCCTGCAGGTAAAGGCTTCCCTATTAGAGGGAGAGATACACAGACATACTTTCAATCCAGCCTCCTTGAGAACAGGCTGAGTAAGGGGTGGATCAGGACAGGAGAAGCAACAGGTCTTCCCACACTGTACAATTCCTACTCTTTGCTCAGAGCATATGAAAGTCCCTGCTGTAAAGGCAGTGCCCTCAGAGCAGTATTCCTATTGCCAGACCACTGTGCTGATGCGAGATGGGTACCAGAGTCCTGGGAAGTAGCTGGGGACACCACGTCTAAGATGACCAGGTAGCCCCCACTATCCAGGAGACCCCAAGGCTGCCAAGAGCTCCTCTTAACACCATTACAATCTTGGAACACAGTTTGCTGGCACAGGAAAACATGAAAGCAACCCTTTTCTACCTGCATCCTTCGGACCCAGCTCCTCAGAGCTGGAAGCTCTCCATAAGTTTAAGACCAGCAATTTTTGAGTGGGTTCCAACTACTTTTCACAAACAGCTCCCGGCCAACCCAAACTCCCAAGAGCTGGCAAGGGCTGGGAATCCCAGTCATGACCACCTTGGGCTGCTGCCTGCATACCTGTGCTAGGAGCATGAATGAAGTTGCTGGGTGACCAGCTACTGGACACGAGGACCAGCTACTGGAGCTATCCAGGGTATTCCCAAAGCCTTCCTCCTCCTCCCATCCTGCAGCTCTGCAGGGCAGAGGGACCTCATCCCCAGCTGTGCATCCAACCACATAGCAACCTGTCTGATCCACAGGGCACTCACCATTCAGATACACCTTGTTTTCTATTTTGTCTTTGTCAGGCTAATAGTGAGTTTCAAAGCAACAAGAGCCAACTCTCCCTAGGACAAGCTCTCCCCATCTGCTTCACAGCCTGCTCAGGACCTCTAATCCCAAGGGAGGGGCAGAAAGACACGAGCTGAGCAGACTTCCTAGGGCTAGCCTTGCCTCCAGCCTCACCATCCCAAATCAGTGCTAGTTATCAGCCCTGCCATCACCACCTCTACTAGGGAGAGGCAGACCACGGCCATGGGCCACTCCACCACCTTGTAACCACCTCACCTCCTGCAGATCTGCTGCTTCATCCTAACCCAGTGTCGTGGTTTATCCCCAGCCGGCAACTAAGCCCCACGCAGCCGCTCGCTCACTCACTCCCCCCCGGTGGGATGGGGGAGAGAATTGAAAGAGCAAAAGTAAGAAAACTCGAGGGTTGAGATAAAGACAGTTTAATAGGTAAAGCAAAAGCCACGCACGCAAGCAAAGCAAAACAAGGAATTCCTTCACTCCTTCCCATGGGCAGGCAGGTGTTCAGCCATCTCCAGGAAAGCAGGGCTCCAGCACGCCTAACGGTGACTTGGGAAGACAAACGCCATCGCTCCGAATGTCCCCCCCTTCCTTCTTCTTCCCCAGTTTCTATACTGAGCATGACGCCATATGGTATGGAATAGCCCTTTGGGCAGTTTGGATCAACTGTCCTGGCTGTGTCCCCTCCCAGCTTCTTCTGCACCTGGTAGAGCAGGGGAAGCTGAAGAGTCCTTGACTGGTGCAGCAACAACTAAAACATCTCTGTATTATCAACACTGTTCTCAGCACAAATCCAAAACATAGCCCCGTACCAGCCACTATAAAGAAAATTAACTCTATCTCAGCTGAAACCAGGACACATGTGAAGTGGTTTTCCCCCCTCCACCGCAGCAGCCCAAGGCTGGACTGATGCTGCAAGAGTTACACAGGGCTGTGCTGCACAGATCCTCCAAATATAGCCAGGAAAGGGCCAGCGTCCCCGTGCAAGAAGACCCCCTGCCTCCGGAAGGAGCTCCGAGGGGAAGCACTCACTCAGCAGCTTCCTGGCTTCGCTGGCCGGGGAAGCTGTTTGTGCTGGCAGCCCTGTCCGGGGGACACCACCGTGTTTCATCTCAGCTTGTAGCAGTTACCCATGTCCAGGGACAGCCCTGAGGGCTGCGCTCAGGGATTGGGAACAAAGCCACAAGAGCAGATAATAGTGTCCAAAAATGGCTTGTTCTTCCAGCATCTTCTGAGGAGGTACCCCAGCTCCTGCATGGGCTTCCCCCTATCCCCAGGCTTCGAAGAAAAAAGGTTTGGAGGAGATTGAGGCAGAGATAAAGCCACATGCCCAAGTTCAAGAGGGGAATAGAGCAACAGGAGTAAAATTTAGGTCTCTCCAGTCCCATCCATGCATGTGGGTGATCCTTCCTCCTCTTCTCAATGCCCTGTGGCTCATTCCTTGCTCAGATAAGCCCAGCACTGCCATCCCTGTCCCCTTGTTGCCCGCAGAGGGGCTGTTGCATGGACAGAGGCAGGAGCGGCAGGGAAGAAAGCTGCAGCCCAGAACAGCTCATTCACTTTAAGCTTCCTGGCTCAGGGGGATGGGAGGAAAAATAATAAATAAAAAAGTTAAGGATTTTGTGCAAGAAATGCTGTGTTTTATTACTGAACAAGTCTGTCTATAAGGCAGATCCCAATTAAGGGTGTCACTTCTGAGTATCACAATGTTCCCAGCACAACACACGCTCTGCTCACAGCATTCAATTCTTAGAAATATTGAAGTAGCAGACATGGGAGCAGGCAGCAGGCCTTCAAAGCCTGCTCTCTAGGTTTTCAGCTATCCGGAGGAAGCCAGAGGCACACAAAGCAAATATACATGCTGAAAAGCAGCAAATACATCTGTAACAGACTTTAAGGTACCAAGAAAAAAAAAAGAAAGCAGCAGTCTGGGCAATCTCCAAATGTTTCCTAGATCCAAAGAGGTCTAACCAGGAGTAGACAGAAGCCAGTGCTCTGCACAAAGGCATCTACAGCTAGTTCATCCTCATTTAAAATTGTTCTCCAGATTTCCCCCAGTTTCTGTAGCCTTTAACCCAGCATCACAGCACTAGCTGACCTCGGAGAAATCGCGTGGGCTTCTCATCTCCTCCAGAGCAAGGGACACCAGGGCTGCCAACCCCTTTCTTGACTCCTGGTTATAGCCTTGCCTCCAGATGGGTCTCATCCACCTCCACTGGTGCTTCACTTCTCTAGCTGGAGCCAGGTAAGCTGTCATTTTCCTCTTGGTAAGGTCTCCAAGGGAAACCAGAAGGCTCTTGGCTCTTGGACATCCCGAGAGTGTTTTTTTCTAGAGGTAGAAACCCACATGCAGTCTGTTTTGCTCCCTCACTTTGTTAGTGACAAATGTTTCACATCCAGCTCC
Organism: Ciconia boyciana; assembly: GCF_034638445.1. Lineage (NCBI taxonomy): Eukaryota > Metazoa > Chordata > Aves > Ciconiiformes > Ciconiidae > Ciconia > Ciconia boyciana. The sequence continues at coordinate 3,029,357 of NC_132938.1, read as the reverse complement.
CCCTGCCCACTCCATCCTGGCATGCACACCCTTGCTCCTGGGGTGGCCAAAGCCAAGCTGATGACCAAGGCCATATCAGTAGGTAGCTACACTTTAATGCAGTCTGCAGCAAGGTCACACACTATAAACATCTTGAATTTGTCAAAATGGACTTCTCTACATCTAAAAGACCCCCACAGTAGCATAAGAGTTTCTCTTTAGAGAGAGGCACTCTGCAAAACCACCGAGAAAGCCACCATTTAGCAAATGGATTTCTACATTGCACTCAATGCAGTCATTCTGTTGTGCCAGATTGTTTTTGTGCTGCAAAGTTAACTCTTCCAGACAAAAGAGGGAACACTGAGTGGGTTATGACTTCCTTCTGTTAAGTCATTTAATAAGAAAGGAAACCCCAGCAGAATACACAGCACAGCATGTCCTGCTTTGTCCTGCACCACAGGATTCCTGTTCTGTACATCTTGAATTTGACTGAATTTAATTGCAGAGTTCTGCTTTTTTTCCTAAAAGAACATTTTAGAGAGCTGACATCTCACAGCATGAGTGCCTTTGAGTGTCAGAGGCTTTTCTGGGGATGTTATGTTTGTACAGCCAGAAGAGCCAAGGACAGTGTGAGGAGGAACCCCGACCACCATGCAACAGCCATGCTTTTGTAAGCCAAAAAAAAAAATGAAGTCCAGAATAGGTACGGATGGTCTGCTCTGCTCAGTTCTGGCTAGCATTCCTCTTGGCCTTGCTATGACATCTGTTGTTTCATAGCAAAGTCTCCTGTGAGATTACACACATGATTTAGCCCTTGCAACCTTGCCAACCTCACACATCATTATCACAGCCACTTCTCATGCCGCCTCTACAACACCACCTTAGCCTACAGGCTTGCAGTATGATTTGGCCAAACCCATAAGCAGAATTGCTCGACAAAAAGCCCTCCGAAGTGGGGCTGAACTCTTGCCCTTTTGGATTGTGGATGGATAAGTTCTGAATTTGTTTCCACACACTCCAAGTTAAAAGTTTGTCAGATGTGAAACTGGACATTTAGCCAAAAAGAGTTGCCGGAGCCCTAGTTCAAAAGACTCTGATCTGCTATAAATTGCCAGGCTGTGTCTCAAGGGAAAGAGCCTGTAGGGATTAAACGCTCAGTGCCTCAGAAAAAGATAAATTCATTCTCCAGTTGTAACATGGGGTGTTTATCCCAGGGGTTAATTTTAGATTTTTAATAGGCAGAAATTACTCACATGGGAGACTTCTTAGAGGGGGTTTGCAGACACAGACCTATCTTGTGATCCAGCACGATTTTTGCAGTGCTTTAAGCTTAAGAAGCTTTAATTGTAAAGAGTTGTTTTGCATTTCATCTCAAAGTTCATTTGGACTGAAAGAAACACCACCACCAGAGAAAATGGAAGAAATGCTTTAGGCTAACACGTCCGGGTGCATTAGTTAACTGAAGGCTCATGCAAGATGTGCAACCACAGACAGATTATCCCTCTTACCATCTGCAGAGGGAATGCCCCGTTACAGAAAAGTCATCTTTAACGCAGCCATCCTCTCTTATTTTGCAGGCGAGGAGTGCTCGCACGCAGAACAGAGCATCCTAAAGCCACACCAGCACTGCCAGAGGAGATGGGCAAGTGGAGAGGAGAACAAGGAACGTCTCCGGTCCATGTTACAGCACCTACATTGCAAAAGCCACAACACTGATCCCTTCCCCCCCAGCTTCGCCAAAAGATGAGGGACCAGAAGGCCACACGTATCATTCAAGAGAAGGAGACCCCCAAATGGCTGATAGCATTGAGGGAAGAGCTGATTTAAGTGGATCAGGCTGGTTTTGGTTAGCAGATTCTTGCTGCAATGACCCATGGGATGAGCCAAAGGCTCAGCTACCCACAGGGAATTTCAGATATCTAAGAGAAGTTATTTTGAGTGCTATGTAATAGATATATGGCCTTACCCTGGGGGGACCCTTAAGTAAAATTTAAATGCTCAGATGATACCAGTATTTCTATATTAAGATAACGCCTGGTAACATAAGCAGGTATTAGAACGTTGTTTTAAACACCAACCGCCTCATACTTTTCCACTGGCAGACACACTCACTGAGGTCATCACTAGTGGTCCTTTAACAGAAAACTTCCTAACATCACAGTACCCTAGTAAGTCACCTCACGAGCAGGCTTATTTCCTAATTTTGGAAGCATTACCACCTCAGATATGAGTGACCAGAGCAACTAGAATGGTTTTACCTTCAGACTTCTAAACCCACCCTTAAGGAGGGACCTACAGGCAGCGACAGAGTGGGTTTTGGGCAGACAGACTAGCTGGTGGACATTATTAACCTTTTCATGTTGAGGGCATCCATGGACCTGCAGCCAAGTGCTGTGGAGTGTCCACAGTTTGTGCACAAGTCAAAAAGATATTAAAGATGTTTTTTCTTCCCATCCACTCTTATCTGCACTGAAAGTAGACTTGTAAATAGTTCAGTCTATCATCCAGCACTATTTATTTTGTAAGAAGTTTTCAGCCAAAATAGGGTGGTGTTAACTGTTTATGTCTTGCTCTGCTTTTGCTAGCACTTGGGTAGAGAATACCGGGTGTATTTATTCATAGTAAGACAGCATACAAAAAAAAATCCTACTATAGATTCATTTTTAAGCTGTCAGTGCCAGATTGGCTCTTAGCTGGTCTCTAGATGCAGCTAAAACTGCATGTATACAGTATGTTTTATCTGAAGTTGTACTACAGATGTATTTCATGCTGCCCTTCCATGCAGTTGTCCAGCCCCGTGTCAGGTAGAGGAGACCCTGTCACCCCATCTCAGAAGTAACTGCATGAAGAGCTGCTGGATGGCTTGCCACCCTGGGGACAAGGTTGTTCCTTCACACCTGATGTGGGTTTAACCCCAGACAGCAGCTAAGCACCACACTCTATCCTAGCCAAAACCAGCACATCACACCACGGAGGTAAGAGCAATACTCTTTGCTCTTATACACTCAAGCAAGAACTAAGGCTTCAAAAGCCTCAAAAAGCTGGTCAGAAGGGAAAAGCAAGTCCAAACTTGCAGTGCTGCTCCTCAGGACGCTGTTTTCAAGGTTCCCCTCAATTCTTTCACACAAGCATGCTCTGTATAACTACAGTTGCAATCAGTTAAGAATCCAACAGCCAAAGGCCTTGTAAGAGTTACAGAAGATGTGCATACATAGTTGTACTTCTATATCCAACCTTTAAAACAGAGCTCATTAAATAGACATCAGAGACAGCATGCCCCACCCCACATCTGCCTGCCGTCACTAGAACCATTCTATTAGTTGCTCTCCAAATTCATATTTCACACTACAAGTGGTGGTCGAGCAATCATCCAAGCAAGCAAACAAACTCACATTCTTCTCCAAGACACACAACTACCCTCCTCCCCAGATGCATATTTAAATATCAAAGCAGTCTATCCTTTAAGACTCCTCCAAAAACATGTCATTCTCACATTCTCTCATCTGCAAAGCTGGAGAGACCAAGTGACCATGGCACATTCATGACATTTGAATACTCTCCACTTAATTTTTATCCGCATGTGAACTTTGGGTCAGGGTCAGAGTTACATGCACAGACCTCTTCTCCTCCAAAAGTCCTTGCACTGCCTCAGTACCTACATCACACCTTCCACCATTTTTGGCAGAAGGCAAAAATCCAGCATCAACACATCAGGATCCACTTAACTGTTTGTACAGCGTAGGATGACAACCCCGTTCTACCAGAGCCCGCGCAGCTTGCCAGCAGGCAGAACTCAGCTGGAATTCGACCAGGGACAGAGTCACCCATCTCCCAGACCAAGCCTTAGGATCTCTAGAAAAAGTCTTGCAAACACATTTTGCTAAGGGACACCACTTCCTCTGCCTCATGGGGAAATACTTATGACGCACAGACCCCAATCTTCTAAAAATCTTCTGTTGAACTTTAAATACACAGCATCAGTGACACAGGTGATACCAAGTGCATAGAGTCAAGAGCAGCTAGTCAAGGCATTGCAGGACCAAGGCATTTGGTTTCTTGACATTCTATGCACAAACTCCAATTAATTTGCAACAGAGATGTCACCTTTTGCCTTTTGAAGGTGAAGGCAAAGCTACACCTATTTCTAAGCAATTAGTCTTTCCTAAGAGGCTCAGCTTCCAACTGCTTTGTTTTCAGAGTCAAGTATCCTTCCTGACAAACACTATCCCAGCTCTTAAAGGAACTGGCTTACATCAGGGACATCATAATTAACCAGCCTCCCAGGTGAGGTACATGTACAGCAAGAGAGAAACACCATAAACAGATGCCTGAATAGAAAAAACCCAAACATATCTAGATCAGTAAGCAACCCACCTTTTAGGAGGTAGAAATCAGAGTGGAAAAAGGCTATATCTCAGAGACAGTGAACAAGATATGGGAGACCCATGGCACAGGAAACCCTGGAAGAGGTGAACAGGAGGGTTTGGGCATTTGGCAATGAAGGGAGTGCCACAAACGAAGATTAAGCTATGCCAAGCTCAGGTTGATAGTTAGCTTCACACATCGGAGGCAGATTTTTAGTTCTGCAGGGAAGTGACAACTTACCAATGTATCTGCCAGCACAAAAAGAGCTGAATTCCTACTTTCAACTAATAGCGGCTAGAGAAAAAGCAGAGAGGGACTTACAGTGCTATAGTACCTCCACAGAAATCAGCAACAAGAACAAGGTACACTCGAGACATGTATCAGCACAAAAATACAGCAAGGATTAACGATGAGTTTATTTGTCAGCTTGCTAGAGGAGCTGAAAAATGCAGTGTTTTCAAAACAGGGAAAAAGATAAGCCAAGCTAACAAGACATCAATATCAGCTGACAAAAAGAAGTTAAAGTCATGGGGATGAAGAAAAAACAAAAACCAGATGTGTAATCACTACCCATATTATCCTTCCTTCAGGAGAAAGGAGCTGTCACCTGCAAATACACAGTGCTGATGAACTGGTGAGGATGCCAGTTAAGCTAAACCCCTCAATATTTAAAGAAATCTGTTCTTCCCCTCTGCCAAATAAGGTTTTCTTAAGAAAAAGGTTTCTGCTTATTTTAAAGCAACTTGAGCAAAACAGATAACATCCTCACACTGCTAGTCTCTATCTTTGTATTCTGGCAATTCTGGTTATAAACCCTTATCTGCTGGGGGAAGAATCCACACCACCGTGTGGATACATCCCTTCCCTGTACATTTCTGAGTCTCCGGTACACCATACAATTAAATGTCTCAGTCTTCTGTGTAGATATAAGAGCTACAGCTGAAAATTACTCAAGATAGTCAGTTTAGTAGAAACCTGCCTCAGAATTAGTACTCATCATTTTGAGCTTCCTGTAACCTGTCTGTATTGGTCTCCTTACGAGATGCGTCTCATACTTGGGCTACGTAACTGTCTGCCAGACCCCCAACTTTTACTATTTTAGGTGGTAAATGACTCAAATACAGAAGCATCACATTCATTTTCTGCCAATAGCCAGAAGTTTTATTTCCTAATAGTTACAGTATAATTTAGTGCACACTCAGTACTTTTGAGATAAAGTGTTATTTAAGTGCCATCATGAAGTAGTAAAAAAAAAGCCATTTTAAGAAAAGCAAAGATAATTCAGCAGGGAAAAATCATTTAGGCTTCTCATAAAGAAAGGGTCTCTAAGTGCCTTTCCAGCAGAGGTACCTTATCTTTACAGTTTTCATCCCCTAATCATCAAGATGGGAGTCATACATACATTTAAACAAAATGCAGTGGGAGCAGTACTATGGCTTGTCATAGCCCTTCAGCCAGCCTAGGAGATCTTCGTTACCAGAAGAAACAAAAAATCTTGTCAGAAACAAGTATTTAATGCTTTGCCAGCAGAGTTTCCACCATTCAGATTAACTGTTTCTCTACTCTGCATGAATAATATTATTTAACAAAAATCAGCAACTAAATTCTGTTGTTGCTAATAGAAATTCAACATTTAAAACGATTCCCCCACCTCTGTGTAGAGGACACTTAAATAGCCCTTTCCTTGCCCACACTTATTCTTGACCCTCTCCTTATCCCCATACTACTATGCAACATGGAAACGCAGCCAGATGTACCACGCTGACTCCCCACATGTCAGGCCCACCAAGAGGATGAACCATTTTCAACAGTTTCCCTTGCCACCAGCTTCCAAGCACTTATGTGTCTGGGCCATGCTCTCAAATTTGAGCTAGAGTATTGCTCGGTACTGTGTAGTTACAGGAGTTGCCTCTTTCAGAGGGGTGCAGATTCCCAAGTTTAACACCCAACAGTGATGGAAACCAATGCCCAAACCCCTCAAGCTGATCCTACACTGCTTACCCTGAACCCAGGACAAAGCCAAGCTCAAGTTTCAGTACCTAAACTCCTTGGTTGCTGTACCTTGTGTCCCTACTTGTTTTTCTATTAGATTATAGTCATACAACTCCAATACACAGTAGGTAAGAGATGATCATGAGGACTCCTTTCCTTTGGGAGGGTTAAAGGCTGAAGCAATGCAACATTTCAAATGCACTGTTAGCAGAAAGCCTCTGAAATCTGTGACCTAGAGACAGCTCTTGCACTGTCTGGTCAACTGAACTCCTGGCCAGTTTCTAGGCACTGAACAGCATTTTCAGTAGGCAAGAACTGGTCTCCTCCAACCTGGAGGTGTATCACCTTCAGGTAGAGGTCTGCCTATATATAAGGGAAGTCCTCAACTCTTTCAGCACAGAAGTTGAAGTTTTTCTAGGTAGGCAACCCAACAGCACCAAGAAACACAAACTTGGGCTACTGAGAAATTAGCTTCAGAGTACAAGATACACTGTTAGTACCATTTGAAAGTTAGAGGAGATAAAATCTCACTAACATTTGCCAGCTATTTCCACCCTCTAATGAGAGATGGAAATACTGTGGCCTTGAGGGGAAAAAAAAAAAAAAGACTTCCTTATCCTTTGTCCTGCTTGCTCCCCATTCCACACTAATAGCAAGCTCCTTAAGATGGTCATGCTGAAATCCAAATCAGCAGAGTGCAGTTTTCTAGCTATTCTGGTGCCAAAGGGGTCAGAAATACCTGGAGTGGACATGAAATGGATGCCCATCACTGTGCTCACAGCCTGCTCTTTCTTCATCCCTTTCTGAACTTACTCCAGTTCCAGAGGAGCCCTGCAGAGCAGACCTCATCCCTAGCCTGAGAGCATATTAGAAGAACAAGACTTGGGTTGTAGGTCCACAAAGTGGTGGTAGTGGCTACTTCAGTTTGAACCCAGGTCACACCTGATCCAGGCATGTGCTCCTCCAGCTGCAAGGCTATTTTATAAGAGCTAGCGAGCAGGAGAACTGGCTATTTTTCTTGTTAATCCTATTGCTTGTTACCATGGAGCTCTGTTGCGAGTTCAGTGCTGTTCACCCACGCCAAGCACCAAGGAACATTATTACAAGCAAGACCCTTCAAGGGCTTATCAGGGAGATGCTCAGCCCACCCAAGATGCCAAGAGCACTTTAAGTTTCCATCAACAAGTGTAGCTTGAATTTGAAGTTACAGTTAGCAGGGTGGAGGGGGGAAGCTGGTGGTCAACTTCGCTCATCTCAAAGTTTGGCACCCACATTCATCCCAGGTTGCATATTAAACATGCAACTGCTTTTAAGGCTCAGAGCATGAGAAGCTCGGAAAGTACTGTGGAAGGCAAAAAAGTACACTGATGCACTTAGGAGATGGAGGGCTTCAGTTTTAAAGACAGTGGTTTTACACAACGATAGCCTGACTACCATACCCAAGCAGCCAAAGCTTCAGGGAGCATTGAGGGACAGTTCTTCTGATGGGGATGGAAGCAGCTGAATTGACAGAAAACAAGACACAGATCACCCACTGCAGATCATCTTCTCTGTTCCAAAACCCAATGGCCTGTCCTGTTGCCTGCACCATGCCTTGCTTTCCAGCATCAGCCAGCATAACTCAGGCCTGGGAAGAGGAGTCTAGAGGTGTTGTACAGAAAGGATTACTTGCATGTCGGCCTCTCCTAGTAAGGAAACAGAAGGGCAACAAGTACAAGCATAGAAAAGGATCTGGGCAGAGGTCCCTCATGCTCCAGTACTATAGATGTGGCTTTAAAAAAAGCAACAAGGGTAGAAGAGGAACTCCTAGTATGGGGGACACCAGTTGAGCATCACAACTACTGTTTATTTCTTCATTCTTCCCCCTTTCTCATCCAGGCTGAGGGATAGCAAAGTTCCTCCAGTGCCTGCGGAGAGTTTGGACTGCAGAAGTTACCAACACGCTACAACCCTTACACAAAAGAGGGCCAAACCAATGGAGGAAAACAAAAAAACCCCAAAACCACAGACAACTTAAAAAGCATCCTCTGAAAGCCCACTGTGAAGTACCAAGCAATACACCATACCCCTCTACCTGGGCAGCCAGACAGCAAAAGTCCCAGAGCACTCTGCACCTCTCCTCCTCAGCCCCCAAATTTGGGGAAATCCAGCCGCCTTGCAACAGAGCTAACACACATGCATTCGCGCTTGCTATCGCAGAGCTCACGCACTGATATCAGACTAGACAAACGCCACTAACCTCTCACAGGAAACATCTCCATTGCAAGGCGCTTGCTTGTACAGGTCAGACACACACTGAGAGACTGCTGGTAATAGAGGGGCCAAAGAGCAAGTCTCAAGACCCCAGACACTGGTATAACATTGATAAAAAAATACATTCAAAACAGTGAAGTCAGCCAACTCCAGCCCTCATTTGAAGAATCACTAGATCAACACCAGGCTTATTCGTTAAGATACAGACAGTAGGAGATGAAGTTTTTAAAAAGTTGTTGAATCACACCCATTCTTAAAAATAAATCAACTATTAAAAGACATGCTGCTTTAGAGATACATACTCCTCATTGTCCTAATTACAAAGTTGGCCGAGCGCAGCTCTTTGAAAAATGAAACACGGCTGTTGTCATGCTGTTTCAGCAGGGTGGTGTGTCAGAGGAAGTTCTCCAGCAGACAATGTTCTTTCAGGGTCTGATTGTATATCTAAGGGAGGGCCACATGGCCCATGACCCCTGAAATGCATCCATTAAAGAAAATAGACTCGCAAGCACACAATCGCTTCCATTTGTCTTTTGTGCTATTGTGGTAGAATCAAGAATACTAGGCTATTTAAACAGGAATGATGTGGGGTCTGTGGAGGGCTGTGCAAGAGTGCGGCAAGTCTGAATTAAATCCTTCGTGTTCTTAGGGGAATTCAGCAGGACTTGATTTTTTTTTTTAAGGAGACTTTTTAAAGAGATAATCTTCCTTCCAAGACTACATCTTTAGACAATATTATTAAGGCTACTAACCCTCCCCAGTACTGTTTTCAGTTGCTTGTAAATTCACCAAGTCCTGGCTGTTCAAGATAGGAGTTTGCATGCTAGCCGGGTCTGCCTCAGGCAGAGTTGTTTTGGAACATGTGAATTCAACTGCTTCTCAGAAAGCAGCATGGGAATAAACACATTGTTTTGTTCAATTTCTGGTGACTTTTTTTTTTAAAGCCTTAGACCCATGATTTAGAACTGGGACTTTAATGAGCAGGGGATAGCTTTTTCTGTCAAATTTAATTTTTGTCATCACCAAAAGTCTAGGCAAATTATAAGCCTTTTGAGGGGAGGAGAAAAAGCAACTAAATTGCATATGCTCAACAACCCTTAGACTTTAGGATTTAAGACTTGAGGGTTTTGGCTTTGTGAGTAAAATTGGAAGCAGGTATGGGGCAAGCAGGAAGAGGAATAGAAGCCAGTGAAAAAAGAAGATACACAGCAGCAGGAGAAACACCAAGAGAACTGGTGTCTGAAGGAGATTCAAACCCCAGGTTTGAAGCCAGTGGGCCAGAGTAGTAGCTTGGGAAGACCAAAGAGTTGTAACAAGGGACAGTGTCAAGACAGACAACATGGCAATAAATCCTCTATGGGCTCAACCATGGAACATGCCTTTCTATATCATGGTGGGGATCCTCATTTCACCTATTCTCCTTGTCAGGAGAGCTCAGCTGACCAAAGCATATTTTGTGTCTCTAGCGCTGCTCAACTGGAAGAGCCCTTTGCTGTTGGAGGCCGTTGTTTTAAGGAGCAGAATCCACCCAGCACCTCTGGAAATGCAAACCTGTGATGGACAGCAGTGACACCAGAGGCATGCCGAGAAACACTTTCACAGTAGCAGGCAGGAATCAGCTTCTGCAAGTTTTTCTTGTTTTGTGAGTGAAAGAGTGTAAGTCAGTCTTTAATTATTCAGCCATAAAACATACGGTATTAGTTCCATTTTTCTGTGCTTTAGAGCACTGCTTTTGTGGCCTGCGCGTTTTTAACAATTTGGGATGAAGTTGGGTGTTATGCTCAAGGGAAACTGATCCAAAATAGTAGTGTTTGCTAAGCCTTATTCAACATTTGTATAACCTTATACCCAATTATTATTCAGTTTGCCTTTATGTTTTGGAACAGAGATGGAAAAGCATGAGCTATGGTCACATCTTCCTGCATGAAGTCAATGACAGACAATTCTACCACCATAGATAGATTGCTGCAGAGATTTCCAGCTCTAGTGAGAGGGTCTACACAGGACCAAAAGACTGAAATCAGTTGCACACTAGCCACACAGGGTGCAAAGGTTATAAATACAACTATCCAGTTAAGTGCCTGGCCATCCAATGCCTAGAGCATTCAGATGAAGGATGCATCTCCAATCCTAAGCTTATATCGACATCAATGACGTATACACAAGTTTCAAAGCAGTCTACTATTACTTGTGTGGTAGAGACTGTATGAAGAGTCAGAAGTCTGATCTCATCTTCCTTCAAAGAAGCTTCAAACAAAGTCTGGTAACACCCAACTACAACATTTCATGCTTAAAATGAAACTCTGCTAATGCAACTGCAAAGGCTTAACTGCAGTATTTGAGAATTTCATCATTTGTTGGTGAAAGCCAAGTATACCTGCTTCTAATCAATGATATACCAGATCTTTAAAGCAGAAAATCTACCCGTGACCAATAATAACATACCACCTCTTTCTGGAGAGGCTGGGTTTCCTCACTTTATTCAATCTCACTTTTGAGCTGAAGAGGAAGAACTTTGTCAAGTGTTTTGAGGTTTATGTTAGAAGTGTAAGCAACTAGAGGTATACATTATGCAAAATTAACCTCAGTTGTGACCCCAGCAACTCTTTCTTCCCCTTCTGTCAGCCCACACTCTTAAGAAGGTCAATTTTGTATGCTTTTAACTTGTTTATCTAGGCCTTGCCAGCTTTCCATCCGCACAGCTTTTCATACCTTATTCAGGGTACAATAAAAGCATATGATAGCATCTGAAAATAAGGCAGAAATGGATCTGCTACACTGCTTTATTGAATTAATAGCTTGCAGAAAGGTAATGAAGCCTGTCCAGAACAGGAGTCTACCCCTAAATGTTACCCCTTGGAGTTCAGTTTCACCATTTGCAAGTTCACAGCACTTAGTGTCTATTTACTGAGGCTAAAAAACTTGTTTACAATGGGATTGCTTTCATAAATGAGGTTTTTTGGATCCCCAACCTAGGCAGAGTCCTCATTAGCAATTCTATAATCCTACTGTGCTTTAACAGCTGTGCTTTTAGTACAAAACAGGTTGAACAGTCATTCTCCCAATCTCTGCCAAGCCAAGTGCTTGTTAGTGGTCTCAGCTCAGACCCAAATACGTCAAACAACTTTGACTTGTTCCGCAAGATCATCCTTATAACAACTGCTGGGCACAGCAAACCCCTTTTAAAACCTTCCTTGTAAATTTAAAGGTAATAACAAAACTAGCAGAAAGGTAAAAAGGACACCCTCTGAACCTGATGATATCAAGCTAGAGAATGTGTCTCATCCAGCTAAGATGATCTCTTAGCTTTCCAGCCATTGTGAGTAGTTGGGATACTGCTCTCACTCCACAGGCTTTTTCCACAAGATATTTCCTCAGGAGATCCTGAAGCCTTATATCAGCTTGCTTCTTAAAAATCCCAATCCCATCCTCAAGAATCAGTTCTTTATTTACAGTGTTAAGAGCCTTCTAATTAAGCTTTAAGGAGTCTTGACACAAGTTCCCCATGTATGTCACATTTCTCCCACTTCAACCACAAAGATCAAATTTAAGCACTGCTCTGCCCAGATCCAATAACTCCATACTTGACATTAAGAACAATCCTACATCCATCCTCTCATCCCAATGAGTCACTGCAGCTCATCACCACCTTTTCCTCACTGGAAAGGGATTGAGCAGCAGGTGCCAGGTCCTTTCCCTCCAGCTGTGTTTTGTTTTAGCATAATCTCATTAACCAAGTTTGAGCTGCAGAGGTTTATGAATAGATGAGCTAAATGACACTATCGCTTCCTCTGTGCTTGTGCAGCAAACTCCTGAAGGCACATTGTCTTGCATGAGACAGCTGCAGAGCTCTTCCTTTGCTTTCTTGTTTTATAGAAGGGCACTGCTGCCCTTCTTAGCATCCTAATCATAGGAAGTTATCTCAGTCCTAAGAATAGACTCACCCACATCCACTTCCACTTTTTCTTATACAAAGAGATATTGCCCTAACAAGTTGAGAAACCAGTCAACACCAATATTGGGGAAGGTTCAACTCTCAGCTCAGCCACATACTGTTTCTGGTTTTACAGGTACTTGTGTGTGCACAAAGGCTTTGCTCCAGGAGGCTTCAGCAAGCCCTCTCCAACCTGCAGAGTCTCTTGGGCTCATCCATCTGCTTTCAGGTCTTAAATAACCTGGATGTACCCTGTTTTCCTGAGGCAACAGGAACACTGTGTGTGTCCGCCAAAATATTCTTCCAAACAGCTTGGTTTTCCTACAAGCCAGTATCCTTAAACCTAATTGCACAACTGCTTTGTGCACGTGCTCCAAGATCAGAGCGAACAAGATCACAGGGGGGATTGCACCCACTCCCAGCACAGCTTGCTGCCCATCTCATCCCAACTGTGCTACACCGCAAGCCAGTTTTGCGATCCTGTCACGCACCATCATTCATCGTGAAATGCCAGCCAAGGGGAAAAGGTTCAACTATACAGAGTTAAGCAGTTTGTCAGAGTAAAAGTTTAATACAACCATGCTCCCTCCAGCAAGCACTATCTAATGAGACTGCAGTGCTCTGAACACTCAAAGGGTGGCCTCCAACCCTCCTCTACATCAAGGAACTAGGGAGGGGGGCTGGTTAGAAGTGGCTACATAATCCAAGTTGGACAGGACTCTAGTATTTGAGACTAGTGCCAGATAAACAACTGTTTCTTTGAGAAGCAGAACAAACATCAGTGACTTAGATTTATCCATGGATTCAAAAATCACAGGTGAATTCCTCAGCATCCACTATAATGGAAATAAACTCCTTTAGCAGGGATGCTAGTTCGTTATTTCCCTGTGTGCCCCTTTCATTTTAGTCTTGTAAAAGGCTTTGAGATCACCTGTCAAGTTGGGCTGTAGTTGGTTGTTAGAGGAAGGACACGTGTGGTACCATTACATAAAACCTAGCTTCCTTTAGGGGGAAAAGCAGCTAAGAGCACCTCCTACATAGTTATTAGCCTGCTTCAAATACCCAGTGCAGAGACTACAATAGATCTTGGAGTGACAAGATCTGGATGCAGACAGTGCTGGGGGCTCAATCAAGTTTGATTCTTCGAGGACTGTGACAGCTCATGGCACACACAAGTCCAGGGGAACATTTCTGAGGACGAAGTACCTCATTCAGTCACAACAACAGCTTGCAAAGACTTTGACATTTATTTTTATTTGAGTTTGAAATAAAAGACATCCTGAGGCTGAGCAAGCTGTCAGCTACAAGCCTCAGCACACAAAGCAGCCATTTCATCTCTGCTGCACAGGGCATCTCTGGGCTGTTTTGTTATTACAAACTCACTCCTTAATTCCCTTGTCTTGGGTGGGTGGGGGATGCCAGTGGACTGATGGGGCCTGAACAGCCAAACCCTCCTATTCATAGGAGATACATTCCTGCTTTTCAGGAGAAGAACAACTAATTTGAAGGGAAGCTATAACTGCAAGAACACAGGAATCCAGAGATTAATAAACCAACAGCCTCTAGGATTAGTCCAAGGATAATTTTGCACAAGCAGACATAAAGATATTGATGTACAAGCATGTTTGTGCAGATGCATGGAGGCTCTGACTATTCAGATGTCAGGCTCCAATCAAAGACCTTACTGCAAATAGATATTGTCATCAACACCAGCAGACCCAGACATGTTGGTAGGGGGGACTGGTATCTCCCACCACTTCTGCCCCAGGGACCAGCTGCAGTGCTCTGCCCCATTGCCCAGAGCAGAGGGAAACTGCAGCTGAACCCCTCAGTGAGGGACAGGAAAATAAAGTTTTGGGACTGTAGCAGTGTTATGGACAAACACTGGGGGAAATTCCATATGCTGGAAAAAAGGAAAATCCCAGCACTCATTTTATCTTTGGCTGCTGATTTAGCAAGGTTACTTAGCTTCTAAAAAAAAAAACCACACACCCCCCACAAAAACCAGTCCTGAGGACAGCTTCAGCAGACATACAGCCTTGTCCCTTGTCCAACTGTTCTGATCTAGGGCATGTTCCTCAGCATGCAGTAAGCCAGCTGTCCCATACAGACCCATTTTGAACCACCACTGAATATAGTCAAATATATCAATGCCTGAACTGCTCCCATGAGAGCACAGCTGGACCTGGAGCAAGAGGTATACTATAGTCTGACTTCTTAACAACAAAATAAGCACAGGAAAACTTTAATAGACATGGGTTCAGACATCTTGTTAGGACAAGAACAAACATTTGCATAACACTGTTGAAATCCTAATGAGATGTCAGATACAGACACCTGTACTTGAAAGAACTGTCCGTCATACCAAAGCTATCACCAGATTAGGAAACAGGGCAGGGCCAAGGCAGAGTTGCCACATTAACAAGCCTGGCCACATACAAAGGAATCCAGGAAATCACCTGAGGAGTCCTCTGGTCTCACTGTCTGTGCAGGTGAAAGCCTTCAACTCAAAAGTCAACAGGCTAATTGCCTGGAGAAGCCAATTGTTTTAGTGCTAAAGCAGCAGCTGGTGCATAAAGTTTTACGCCTTTCAATTATGACTAATCTGAGAGCTGATACCAAGCTACAGCCTGTTTGCTGTAGACTTAAACCTTTTGTTTATCACCTTAATGCAAGACAAGAATGAGCCTGAGCATCAGTTCACCTCCCTCACAAGCAAGTGCGTCATCTCTCCTAAAGGAACAGATGAAGAAGCGAGTTATTTGGGGAAATACCAATATTTAAAACTATTGAAAGCACGTACTGATACCAGAGGTGTGGGGTGGTTATTGTTATTCGTGAAATATCTTGGAGAATGTCATCAGCCACTTTGTTGACCTAGCAAGATCCAGAGAAACAGATAAAGCTGTGGGTTTGCTCATCATGGATGAGGGGTATCTCAGTGCAACATCTCCTTTTGACACAAAGGAGATGTGAACCAGACTGGTTGTCTGAAAGGGAAGTGTGTGTCTACTGCAATAGCCCATGGTGTTTATCTCTAGGTCAAGGCAAAGTAGTGTCACTACCATTCCTTTGTAGATTCATATTAAGATTTAAGCTCTTATCTGATCTTATGTTATTTTGTGTTCTGCCTTATCTAGAGCAGGAGGAACTTTTGAAGAGATAACCAACGAGTAAAGCTACACTCTCCTTGTACAGTGCTGTGAGGCTTTTAACCACTATCTTAAAGCAAGCAGCTCTAACAATCATTAGAAGTCAGAGCCAAATTCAGATTTGCTACTTGACAACATGTCAAATAACCTCTGGTTGACTACATGCTAGTTCTGACCTCAGGAAGCAGCGGACTTCCTCCTTGCATATTCAGCCATGGCACCGTCTGCCAGGTATCACGGCTATGGAAGCCCTTCTATAACTTTCTGGCAATTCTTCCCCTCTGTTCAGCACTGGCAAGACCACATCGGGAATGCTGCATCTAGTCCTGGGCTCTCCAGCACAAGAGGCAAACTGAGGTGAAACCAGCAGAGTAACACCAGAACAGCCAGGGACTGGAGCATACAGTGTATGAGAAGAGCAGGAGAAATGGGTCAGGAGGTCTCTCATTGCTGCATACAGCTACCTAGCAAAAGGCAATATAGAAGACAGACTTCAGAGGTGCACAGTAACAAATGCTAGCTGTAAAAATGGAAATGCCAACTCAACAATATTGTGGGGGTTTTTTATTTCTTCCTTAATGACAGTGTTTAAGCACTGGATCAGGGTCTGAGGGAGGTGGGAGAGTCTCCCGTCCTTGGAATTACTCACAGCTTGACTGGACAGAGCTCTTAGAAACCTGACCTAGCTTTAAAGGCCACTGATCTCAGCGCAAGGGACTGGGCTGGAGACCTCCAGACCTCCCTTCCAACCTCATTTATTCTACAATTCAAATTTAAATTTTTACTCATGTAAGACTGACAGTCTTTTTGATCAAGAAATTAAAGGCACCTTCCCTTCAGGACAGCAGCCAGACAGGTAAAGTGCAATTCCACTCCAGACTTCTCTATCCTGCACAAATTGAGAATAATCACATTGTAATAAACACTGCCTATTTCTGCCATTGTTGCTGCTGAAAGCACCGGTGAGTCATGTCACAGAATGAGACCAAACAACAATTCCTTTCCCTGAAGGAAACTTAAAAACAGGCCTGAAAGTTTACCTGGAGCGACCTCAAGACAGGTACTTTATGCAGAACAGAGCTAGAAGGATGCTGCTGTTGGGATTTTGTCTTTCAGTTGCAAGATGGCCAAGGCAAAGATCTCACACACTTGCTCCCTCAGTGTGGGCACTACAGGAAATCTGTCCCGAGGTGGGCAGCTCTTGAGGTGAGACTGGAATAAGAAAGCATTGCATATCCTTGCTCCTCTAAGACCTTTCAAGCACCACAGCTGAGTCTCAGCACCAGAGAGATCATCAGGTGAAGCACTGCTGGAGCAGAGGATTGCTTGCATGCAGAACCTCCTGCCAGCCTTCATAACACCTCTCCTGTCCCACAGAGCACACACCCCATGTTGCTTGCACATGCTGGCTGTCCTCTCGACAGTCTTCGCTATGGAGATGCATGGCACACCACAATTAAGAGGGCTTAGATCCACCAGGGCCACTACTGACTCACTGTTGTCCAACTTGCAGCCCCAGTAACAGGTCACAGGAGGGACCTGGCATCAGCACACACAGAAAGGGCAATGAAGAGACCCACAGCACAGCACCACTTTAGCTCTGTCAGCCTGGATCAGCATGATCTGCCCTCAGCAGCTCACAGGTTTCACATTTCTTCTCCCACAACTTACATCAACATCCCATCCCCAACCTTGTAGCAATAGCTGGTCCTACAGAGAAAGGAGTTATGCTATAAGCTGAAAGGGAATATATATGTAGTTTGTATCCAAGCCCTGCCAAACACCCTCTGTTTTGTCTTACTCATGTCCTCCTAACCTTTCTCTTAGGAGGACTACAGACAGCCACAGCCGTGCGCACACACCTTCCCATACCAGCTTCTCTGCCTCCGAGCACTCAGACTTGGAGCAAGTGGCATTTCTGACAGCTGCAGATGGAAAGCTTTCCTTGCAGAGCTGCAGTTTCTAAATGCAGTCAAATCAAAGGAAACCCTGACTTTCCTGCCAGGAGAGAGCGATCAGAGGCAGATAATACACAATCCTCCAAGAGAGCAAGAGGAAGAAAATAGAGCCCATTTGCAGAGGACATGGCAAAGCTGTGGGGTGGTTTGTTAGGTTTGGGGTTTTTTTTGTTGTTGTTTGGGTTTTTTTTTTTCCACTCCAGGATGCAAATTCTCTGTTTACAAGACACAAGTCTCCAACAAGCAATACTGGTTAGTCTGCCAAGGCTAAGAAACTTTGGGGATAGGTGAGCACCACTCATCAAGGAAACCTTGATCTGAAATAGCGGCGTTTGCCCACCCAAGTACCTCAAGCCAAGGCAGACCATGCAAACAGACTGGCTACATAGCAATGGCTTCCTAAAAAGGATTGAGAAACATCTGATCAGCTTCCCTTGCCATATTGTATGCCTCATCCAAGGCATACTAGCAAAACATTTACTTTCCCACTGCCATCATGACCATACTTTTTCCACCAAGCGTCCTCTGCCTCACCTCCGGGCTTTTAACAAGCAAGAGAGATTTAAAATAGAGCCCCAGAACACTAATGAAAAACAGAGAGGTCTTTCAAAGAGCTATACCAAGTCAATATTTTCCTTTGAATTGTCTTTTTATGATCTGCATTTCACAGAGCTCACAGCCACCAAGTTCGGCAGCAGTGACAAGGTAACAGTAGCCCCCCCCCAAAACCAAAAAAATTCGGCTGCTGAATTCAGCAGCCTTCTCAGGCAAGAGGAGAGCTGGCCTCTGAAGATGTGTATGGTCACGCTGGGAGCATCACAGCTTCAGATCAAACATCACAAACAGCAACCCAATTGCAGGCTGCTGTGAACACAGACATGAAACAGAAGAGTGTTAACCAAGGCTAGACTGTGGCTTGTTTTCTGTCCTGGAGCCACGCTCAACTGGTCTCTTGGGCATTAGTTTATAGCACTGCAGTTTGCAAACTGGATGCCAGGAAGAGCAGCTAGCTAGGACTTGCTGTAGGGTTTCTGGAGTCTACCTACCAGATCTTATCACCGAAAGGCATCAGGGGAGACAGGGTCCCCAGCGAGATGAAGCATTAAGCACATCAGCTTAAGTCCCTCCTCCAGGTGGGAAAGGGACCAAGACATTTCTCCACTGTCACGCAAGCCATTTCAAAAAGCAACAGCAGATCGTATCTGCACTGACACCGAGAGCCATTCAAAAGCAAGCAAGTCCTCTTCAGGCTCCAGCTATCACTCATCCTGGTTCCTTCTGACTGGGAGTTGATGAGATGGGAGTTGTGAAACACAGTGTCTGTTGTCAATGTGACCTCACCACATCCAAATGGGTATCAGATTCTATCTTTTCAGACTCACCATGGCTGCACATAACTATCCTGGCAAGGGACGGGATGCTGTCATCACCTCCTATCTCCAGCCTTCCTCATGTGCCCTTCAGAGATAGGGAGCTGTCTCCAACCGATTTGAGAGGCTATTGAGCAGATATCCTCTGAACTGAGAGCGCCCAGCCCAATTCAAGTTCAGATTTGCATAAACTAGCAAGCAGTCACGCGTGCATAGTAGTATCATCCTGACAGCTCCATCTCCAAGAACTTTGCTGCCTTGTCTATTTCACAGCTTGTTCACTTTTATAAGATACAGTGCATTCAGAGTGGAAGGCATTATCTTAAGTCTGTCCCTTAATTTTAACTATAACAGCACAAAGGACCTTTAGAGCAATAAACCAGCATTATACTAGGGGCTACTTGTTAAATTCAGTCTCTCCTACATGGGAGAAGACACAGAGGTCATTACCTGCAAGGTGTCAGAGCAATCATTGTAACTGAGCAGCAGGGGCTCTCCTGCAAGAGAAAAGGCACATCCAATACAGTTGTCTACTAGAGGAGCAGTTGGGGGACAGGGCGGGGAAGGATGGGAGAACAAGGTTTTGCCCTAACTAAACTCTTCAAGCAACTCTTCAGCAGTCCAGGCTAGAACAGGAGCACAGGAGGTTCAGTTGCAGTTTCCGAGCTTTAGGTGGAGAAAGAAAAAGAATCTGGAGGAAGAATAAACTTGACTTTTAAAGTCACTAAATTCAGGACTGGTATCTGGGCTACAGGCAGCTGTAAAGCTGGAGTTCTTTTTAACCTTACGTGAAGATGCAGGTCAAATTAAAACTGCCAAGCAGTCCTGGAAACCAGAATTGAGGCTGCACAGAATAGAGCAACTTCATCAGGCACAGGGAGGCAGAGCGCCCATCTCCCAGCTCACTTCCACTGGACACCGTTTAGCACAATGGGTGGCTTTCACTTTATATGTTCGGTGGATGCACAGCTCAACATGCCACCTACACGAGGGCTCACAAAACTGAGGGGATCAGCAACAAGTCCCCTGATAATGAAAAGTAACTTCTTCCATTACATTTATTGTACTAAACAGATTTAGTTTTTCGCACTTCCACCCAAGAGCACGTGACAGATCCTGCTATTTGCAATTGTGGCTAAGCTTCTTTTCAGAAAGGAGGAAGAGCAGCAGAGGGTCTCTAGAAACTTGCCGATACCTCCTTCAACCCCACGCTGGTCTGATACACTAAACTACAGATAAGCTCGTCTTTTCATCCTGGTGAAGGCTGAGAAGGTAGTCCTCAGCAGCAAGCCAGCTACTGCACTATTATTGTCAGGAAACTTCTTGCAGAGGATCAGATGGTTTGAAAATAAGTGACCGTCTTCCTAAGATAGGATACAGACATATACACAACCACTGAGGAAAAAAAAGAATATCAGTGTTTTCCTTCACCAAGTCATCTTCCTTGCTTCATATGTTGTGTTAGCTGCACTCTTTAGGTGACATTTCACCTGATGGAGCAGACCAAGAATCTAAATAACATCTCCCACAGGGGCCATTCCCCTCAACTAAAGGAAAGAAAGCACTGTAGAGATCTGGGAACAATAAAAAAATAAGTCTCTCTATATTTTTTCCTTCACCCCTCCTCCAATCTAAGGAGCCAAGAGCAGCAAGCAGAGCAAACTCAAAGTCCAATAACTTCTAGACACACTTGCCAAAAGCTCACACATAAGGAAGAGCAGAGAGCTCTTCACAGAGTTCTTAAGAGCTCTCTCACATCAGTCATTTACATTTGCACCCACCTTCGGCCTATGGACTGCCTTGGCCAAGCGCAGACAGATGCTGGCAGCAGGAAGCTCTTGCCGATATCAGACAGTTGCCGACCACAAGCCCGTGCCTGACTATGCCAACTGCAACTTTGCAAAGTCATGCAAAACAAGAATCTGCCTACCTTTTATTTTATAATAGAAATGCTTGCTGTGTTCCACAGCATTAAGATTCCAGCCACGATCAACGAGAATCAACATCAGCAACACAGCAAAGCCAAAAAGCACATATTTTTCAGCCCTCTCAGATTCAACAACTGCTCTCAGTTTACATAGCAATTATTCAAATTTCATTTGTCACACTGAAAAGCAGCAAGAAAGAAACAAGCTGGGTGCTCACTCTCCACACTAGGTGCAGACCAGCTTTCCCCATAAGCCTTCCCATCAGGATTTGAAGCTCAGCTGGCTCCAAAATCCAATTTCAGAGCAATTTCAATATGCTGTGTCACTGCGTAATCTGTGCAGCACCATTAAGAGGAAGACGCAAGTTTATTTTCTCTTTAAGTTGGGATTTTTTTTTTTTCTACTAGATGAGTTTTGATATCATGCTTAGCAGGGAACCAGAGATAAGCTGTGTGCCGGGCGAGAGATCTGATGTTTTTCTAAAGCATCTTTCATAGGGCAGCGAGGCAGACGTTAAACAGGAAGTGTTTATTGACTTTATACTCACTTCATAAAACATTTACACGGATAAGAGGAGAAACAGGAGCTCCCAACAAGCCAGCCTGGATTTCAGTTAAAACAAAGATGAGCCCATGCATTGTTCTAGCACGCAAGTGATCTCAAACACTGGGCAGTCTCAGCTTTAAAGCTGCAACATGCTCCTGGAAAAAGTAAGACAAACAGAGCTATCCCCATCAGGGCTTCTTACTGCTCAGTCACTAAAGTGTAGTTATCTGCCATTATCCTTTCAATATCACTTATCACATATCACTTAAATCAGCATGGAAAAAGCCTGTGCCATTTTCACAGTATTAAAGTGATATGTAAACATTACAAAATGAGTGCATGGAGGGGAAAAAAGCTGCTGGTGCAGGTGAACCGAGAAGCAGCAAGGCAGCTCCTTGCAGATCTGCCCATTTGCAAGCTCTGATCACACCAGCCTCTCGCCTCTGCATCATTTAGGGTTGTGCTGCCAGCAGTGCCCTGCAACTCACAGCTCTGTGCTGGGCAATCAAGATGGGCATTTGTTGCAGGTATTTGCTCGGTCAGGTATTTACTCCTCAGCAGAGGACCAGCATCCCCCAGCCCCACATCAGGAGCCATCAAGCACAGAAGCATTAAGGAAGCAACACTTGAAACAGTTTTATGAAGAATCCATGTCTAGTTAAGCATTTGCATGCGTTGTTGCGCCAACTTCTTAGTTCAAAGCAGGTTCATGCAAGTTCAATTTCAGCTCTTATTTAGCGACTCAGGAAAGTCGGCACACATCACAGCTCGCACGAGTTTGGGCTAGTGGGACAGATACACTGCGTCCACCGGTAACACATTCGCCAACCACGAGAGCTGCGAGTCACTCAGCTCTCAAGTCTCTTATCCATCCATCCAAGAACAAAGAAGTTACTTAGGTACACGAGCAGCATTTCTCTTGCTGTAACAGAGCTACCCATTTACTTGAGGCTTTTCAAAGACTTTTGAGGGAAGCTAAAGCCTCAGTTTTCCTTCTGCCCTACAACAAAACCAGGAAGGCAATCGGAGCCAGCTGTCACGCAGTTCAGTACTGGACCACATTCAACCAGCAGAAGTTGGATCCTCAACTGACATTCACCAGCAGGACTTCACCAACCAGGATATAAAGTTTAAAAGCCTCCTTATATCACTGGCTCTGATTTCAGTCAACGCTCTGGGTGGGAAAATCACCCCTCATCCTCTCCTCATCAAAAAGCCTCTTTATGCTTGTAGCCTTGTGCTACAAGCTTTGGGGATTTTTTCATTACCAATTATAAATGTATTATTGTGTTTTAAAGAAGATACCATGGAACTAACTATGAATACAGAAGACCTGGCCAGGTATTTTTTTTTTTTTAAAAACTTTTTCCTTTATTAACTTGACAAAGGAGATATTCCTTACTGGCATCAAGCTGAGCAACCGACTCCCAGTATGGTGAGAAAGTGTGGAAATATCCAAACCTAATTAAAGGCATTTCCCCATGAAATATGGCATTCTAGGAAATACTTCAAATGCTCTTGCCTACCACACAAATCACATCCCTACCTCCTTCTGACATTGCTGACAGATGCCACATATCAGATCCCTCTTTGTTTCAATTAAATTAAGTAATGAGCTTGATTCAATTAGCATGAGGAAGCTAGCAATCAAGATGTTCTCACAGCAGGAGAGGTGGGTCCTGACCAGTCCTTCAGCTAATGGGCTTAGACACACATCACATTGCCATCACAGGAGCAAGAGCACAACAGCATGAGTACCACTCATAGGAGGAGAGTTACCATCAGCAAAGATGTTCTGCACATGCTGAGAAAGGATGTTTAAGACAGAATACCTATAGGCTAGTTTAGATTGGTCTTACAGGCACCACTGACAGCTACCACATGTTATTAATATACCCCTTGCCTAGATGGATACAGCCACAAGCCCTAACACACCCATGTCAACATGCATTACATTTTAAAAACACATTCATTTCTTTATAACCCAGTGCAGATTTCTGCATTTTGTTCTATTCATTAGCTGCAAATTGTTAAGGAAGAGTTCCTATAGTCAAACAGAGATAAAAAAACAATGCGTGACATCTGGAGGCTTTGGCCTTAATTCCGTTTATGGGAACAGCTGATGTCATTTTTTTTGTTCTGGGAACATACATCCATTAGTTCCAACTGCACAGAACTTTTAGAAAGAGCCACACAGAGATCAGAAAACCCTAGACATGAGAATGACTCAGCCCCTTGCCAGGGCTTAGGGGGAGATGTGCAAAGAGATCTCTCCAAGCTCCAGCAGACCTTTCAAGCTGCCCTACCATAGAATTTACAAGGCAGATTCAATTCCCAGAAGCACTACATCATCTTGCCTACACACCAGGTGTGTGGCTGGAGGCTCCCACACCCATATAGCTTCCTCACTGAGGAGCAAGCCATGCAGCACTGGTGCTGCCGAGCCATGATGTTGAGTCCCTCCAGCCCCGTTCAGTAGGTTGGTGGGGGTAGCAGATGCTAGTTGCAACAGCCTACAACACAGCAACCTTCCTTCCATGAAAGAATAGCTCCCTCCTTGGGAATACCCCACTTGGAAAAAATAAAAAAAAAGAAAGAAAAAAGAAAAAAGATCTATGAACTAATTTCTCTTAATGATAAACAGTAGGATGTGGCTTGTTTTTCCCAAGAACAATCTATCTGAGGTCTCACAAGAACACCATCCTCTATTTTTACCCAGACAGGCCACTGATATCCCAGACCAGAGGCTATTAAGTGTTTCTCACTCTATCCCATAAGGCAAAGCATCCTGTCCCAGTTTCCCCCAAGCTGATGTCAAGATACCACACATCAGTCCAAGGCAATACACTGGAAACGTCAAGCAGACATGAGGAAATAAATAAGAGTAGTCCCAGGCACTGTTTCCACATGATGGGAGCCCCTCCTGTCCCCTGTACTGCACAATTCTGTCCCCTACCCAGACCAGGAGAAGCCTTTGGCTAAGTTAGAGTTCATCCCATCCCTCAGTCTCCTACATTAGCATATATATTGTATGGTTGAGTATATCAGCATGTCCCTTACCTCAATTCCTGCCATGAGCTTGCAGCTGGGATAATTACATTATACTCTACTTCACCTACTTTTGACCCTGTGCTCTGCTGGAAGAATAAAACTTGAACAGTCAGTTCTACATCAATACCAGTAAATTATGGGACTGAAGAAGGGCTTGGCAAAGGGCAGCTCTCTCCAGGCCAGGCTTTAGCCAAGTGGTATGTCCATGCACATGTGTAGAAGCTTTTGGCAGGTGACTGTAGCTGCTGAATTCTCTAAAGACACTGACTAGGGAGTTGTATTTTGGGTTGGTCACTGAGATGAAGGGTCAAAAGCCCAATTGCATGGTAATGCAGACAAGAAGGTTTACAGCACCTACCCTTTGTTCTGTCAGGGAAAATCCTTCCCTAGCTTTGCAATCTAGAAAGTAATCGAGAAGCCAGCTCTGCTTTCCCCCTTTGCTGACAGGTCTTGAAGATTAAAGATTCCCGCTTTACCAGAAATAATAATTACAGAAGTGGCTGGAATAAGGTGGAATATGATGGATCCACTGAATATGGTGGAACTCGAATGCCTTCGAGCCATCTACTGCCATCAAATACAGTTAAGATTCGTCAGTGGGTTAAATAACAGAGGATTTGGGGTTTGGCTTTTTGGGGGAGGGTAACAGAGGGCAACCAGGAAAATGGGAGTGGAACTTGCAGACAAAGCAGATGATGCACAAGCCTTATTCCATCAAGAAGGCAAGGTTTATTTTAAGATCTGAGTTTTAGTTCTGGTCTTTTTTTTTTAAAAAAAAAAGCTTGCAGTAGACTAGAGTTCTAGCTAAGGTCACTCTTGAATACCAGAGAGTTGTGAAGTTCAGAGTTGAAAGCCACCCTTTGAATCAAGGCTTTTCCGGGAAAGGTAGCCCAGCTGAGCACACTTAATTAGAACATTCCCAACCACTACTTCCACAAAAGGAGCTCCTCTGTCACAACCAATTGACTTATGAAAGGGAAACGTCTTCTCTGCTCCCCAAGGGCTCCTATGCAAGTCCCACCCCCCCCAACTTGATCTGCAGGGACAGCATGTGGCATCACAGGAGACATTCATTGGGAAGCAGCATCCATCACAGGAGATAACAGGGGCCTTCAGCTTTTGAACTGTAGCTCCTATTCAGTGCAGGGCAGGGAGACAATTTAATATTCTGGGTCAGTTCCCCATCTCCCAGCTGTTCAGCAAATTAGATTATTGCTTTAAAGATTAAACTGTGGGGAAGTCCAGTTTCACATTTTCTCTCAGGGCCACGCAGAGAGTTTTTCAGCTCCTGGGGGGGAGGATGACGACAGTTTGCTCTTCTATAGCCTCTCCCCAGCAAGAGCAGAGGACACAGGAATAGATCGAGGTCCCCTGGGAAGGAGGGAAAATGCCACTTTTCACAGCAGTTATCCTCAAATCAAGTCCTAAGCAGCAGAAACAAGTATTGGATGGCTGGTTTGCAGAATATATCTGAACTCCAGAGCAAGAGTGACACACAGGTGGGTGCAGCAGATAACTGAATTACCTTCTATTTGATAAGACACACCTGAGCCTCTCCCCAACAGCAGTCCACCAGCTACAACATATCCTTTTAGATAGGAGAGCACCCCACATCAGCAGCAGCCTGAGGGGCTGGGGGTATTTTCCTAGACATCTAGTTGCACACCTGGGAACATTTTCTATTGAGCTCATCTCAGCTGCCTGTACCCCAGACCTAATGCATTTATTGAAAAAGGGACCAAACATTCAATCCCCTTCATATCTCCTACATACAAGTTTGCACCTGGTGGTTACCTACATCCCTCATTCTTTCCCTTCAGGAGCAAACTGGTCCATCAGGATCTATCCAGAAGAAACAGCGAGTGAAGGAAGAGAAATCACTCCTGGAACAACAAGGCTCCCCATTGTGCCACCACCAGCATTCATTTAAAACTGGCTTTTTAGCCAGAGGTAACAGACACAGCCCAAAGGCTGCTCTCATAAGTGGAATAATCATTGCACAGGGTCTGTCCCTATAGTTTCTTCATCTCTCACACTGTCTCCCGAGGCAGCTGTGCCAGGTCACTCAGTGCAGCTTTACACAGATTGTGGCCCTATGCCTGCTGAGAAGGGGCTTGCAGCTCCTTTCACAGTTTATTTCATCCCCTTCCAGCCCAGGCTCTCATTAGGAATTAGGTAAAATCCCTAGGCACCATCATTGCCTAGTCTCCTACTCGTACACTTAGCTTCTCCTGGGGAGGAAAACCTCGCTGCATTAGCTCAAATAGCTCATGCATCACCCTGCCCACAAGCTTATGCTACCACGAGGCACAAGGAGCTTTCTTGGCTGTTCCTCTGAACAACAGCAAGGATATTTCTTCCCAGCAGCTATTGGCAGTAGCTGCCTTTTCTCCTAAAGAGCACAGTTAGATATGCCACTGCTTAAGGGAGAAGAAAAGTAACCTTTCACTACCTTAGCTCCCCTACTACCCACGCTGTGGTGTAGTCTCTCTGCCAATAGCTTTTTATTGGCTAAAAGTACAAGTTAGTTGTGGGACACACAACAGGGTGGGTTTTTTAATAGCAACTTAATACTGGAAGACTTTTCAAGCGATACCCACCTCTACATTAGCCTTTGTATTCAAGGGGAAAAAATTTATTTCTCACCTCAGTCCCTTCATTGTTTCACATCCTCCCACAGCTTTGCCCATTCACCCTCCTCCCTTTACAGGGAGGTCTCTACAGTCATCACCCCTGAGCATTGCTTTTCTCAGGAAAGGCACAATGGACAGACAGAACTCCTCAAGAACAGATTAAAAAAAAAAAAATCCATAACCCCTCCCAAAGCACACAACCCAAAAAATCAAACTATCAGAAACCAGATGCCTTTTAACCAAGCCCTTCAACAGCTTTCCACTTCACTTGCTTTCCTAGCTCCACACAAAGCATAACCATTTACTGCATTGCCTACATTGTCTCCCTTCACTTCAAAGACAAGAAAGCAGCAAAACAAAAATCACAACTTACCTTGCTGTACAGAAAGCCCATTTTCATTATCCAGGACCTCCTTTGACTCAGCTTTCATCTTCCCAGGGCTCAGGGGATGGAGGGCACAGCCCCCTCCCTCTTCTCTCTTACTGCTGGCTCCCAGAGGGGTTACCCCATTCATCACCCCCACCACAAGCCCAGGAGAAGCAGCTCCTCCCCACCACTGGAGAAGAGAAGAAGGCACACAGTAAGGACGCCAGGTCCTCTAATGAGGGTGGGGAGGAAGACAACGTCCCCGCCCACCCTAGCCTTTACCCTCAGCTATTTCCTATAAACTAATTTACACTTTGTGGTGGGGGAAGCTCCTCAGCTCACTGGGTTAAAGCCCAGTGGCCCAACAGCTCAGGCTTGACCTGCCTGAGGAGGTTGATACTCAAGTATTTAGGGTGCCAGGCAGTATTTCCCCTCCTGGCAGGGAGGTGGGTCAATGAGGAGTAGCTGGAGATGTTCAGCCTGGTGGTCTATTGGTGCGGCGGTGGTGATCAGTTAAACAACTGCTGCTTCCCGGAATCTTCCTGGGGTTTGAAAACACAGCTGGTGCTGGGGTGGGACAAGGCACTGGGGTGGGATGGAGGTTGCACAGGTGATGTTGGGCAGCCTGATGGGGAAACTTGGTTCACTTGGAGACAGGGGCAGGAAAGGGCTTTTCCCCAAAAGTTCCTCCCAGTGGCATCCCCTAGGGATTGGAGAGGCTTAGAGAAGCCAGGGTGAGTGATAAGTAGGATGAAAGATCTCCAAAAGAATTGGGATTTGTGTCTGTGAGATGTTTTGCAGATTACCTGATAGGGAGAGCTTATACCATATGGCTAAGTTTGCTTTTGGTTCTTACTCATTTCCCTGCATTTTCAGTGTTATTCCCAAGGTATGTTTTTATGGGCTGTACCTAAAGTTTCTGATACAATCCCACACCCCTGGTACTTCTCCAGACTAACTCCTTGTCCTGGTATCAGAGCACTTTTCTTTATACTTTGTCTCACAATACTGGGCTCCTCATAATGAAGATGGAAAACTCCAAGGAAACATATTTAAAAAAAAATTAAAAATCAACTGGTCAGTATCATTACAGACTCTATATCTCTGGTAGAGGCTTTAATCCCAGTTTCTGAGGAGAGAAAAAAATATACACCCAAGCACCTACTCAAGTGATAGTAAATGACACACTCTTATTCTTTTGAATTGTATGACCTAGGGCTGTGTCACGCAGCCTTCGTGTTACCAGGTGCAGATGTTCATCACTTGCTCCTTATATTGAGTCTGAAAAAATAATCAAAAAATTTCATTAAAGTTGCAAAGGTATGAGCTTTACCACAACCGTATTTTATCCTGTCTCCTTACTTTGATCTGCTCAATTACAGATATTAGGGGGTTCCTCCTCTCATAAAAGCCTTTCACTAGAAGGGAAGTTATTTGCTATTTCTTTATATCCTCCACCCTTGATGTGAAGCTGTTGGTCTTACTTAAAGCCCATCATTCCAATTTTGCTCTGAAGATGGCATGACTTTTCTTGGAGACCAGACTCCATGTTGGTTTTTATACAGCTGTACATATGGACTTGCAAAAAGCTCTGGAATTGGGGGATAATGTTATTGTCCCCTCTGTACAGCTGCTGCAGTG
The DNA here is from genome assembly GCF_034638445.1 of Ciconia boyciana. Classification (NCBI taxonomy): domain Eukaryota; kingdom Metazoa; phylum Chordata; class Aves; order Ciconiiformes; family Ciconiidae; genus Ciconia; species Ciconia boyciana. Next base: position 3,000,188 of record NC_132938.1, on the reverse strand, counting down.
AGCCTGGCAGAGTAGAGGGAGATGTTCAGTTTGAGCCTCTGCTTTCTGCAGGTGACTCCATTTTGTGGCAAGTTGCTGCAGGGATTGATCCCTGCCTTGACAGGCACAGTGCCCTGACCGTACATCTCTACCACACCGCCCAGGAACGGAGAGGGGATATCCTCCAACCCATTTGCTTTGCAAAATAATTTGTAACTAATGAAATGCAAGAATTCCACTGTGAAAATAGTTTCCACCCAGCATGGAAATTACCTCAGCTCTCAAACATGTTGTCCCTGACGGCTAGGTTACACTATACATCACAACTGGTGCCAGCATTTTGTGGCCGTGTGATTGGACTCAAATCAGAGATCAGGTCACCCATCAAGAGGGATTTCCTCTGGCTGGTCTCATTTACAAGCACTAATTGGGATCTGTCTTGCAATTTTTGATGGTAACATCAATAACTTCACGGAGATGTTATTAGTGTGAAAGATGGATCACCTTTCATTCAAGAGCCTCTTAAATGAGGACATGTAATGTTTGAAGAAAGCAGGATGATACCATCACACACATCTCAGTAACTGAGTACCTGAGCTGCTCTTGTGTGAGCACCTATATCCATAGCAGAGTCTGGCACCCTTAATCCCACTTTCTCACATAAAACCGGATTGAAAAACAAATAGTTGTGGCAGTAACTGAACACAGATGTCTGCTTTCCTGCAGGTTTGGGAGGGGTGGGGGGGTATGCTGTCCACATGGACATGAGAATTGCTGTGGGAGGGAGGGTCTTTCAACTCTGCTCAGTTGTCTGCTTTCATGAAACTTGCAGGAAATCAGTAGTTTTGTGGCTCTGTCAGGTTTGGTTGGAATTGGCCAAAGGGGTAAAATGTAACACCAGGGAGGAGTGGGGTAGGAATAACAAGTCCATTCACACACGATGCTCCTATGTACCCCATTGCATTAGAAAAGTAGGCTAATAATGTTTCCTATTTTCCATTTTTGACACCAGAAACACTGTTGTCTCCTGCTGGAGATGCCTAGAAACAACCGTTATTTGCTCCTGTAGTGCAGAGGAGAAATGCCATTGCAGCAGAGAAATGAGTTAGGTGGAGGCACATTTGGCACCTTCAACAGTCACCATTACAGACACAGGTGAACCCCAGCTCTAGTCCACCCCTGCTCTCTGCAGGGACTTTGCCTTCATGCAGCACGTTCTGCTGAGGCTGGTGTTGTCCTCGCAGTGATTTAATCCAAAAGTAAGGCAGACTTTATATTTATTATTCTTTTTTATTTTGGGGACTCCAATGGATTTGTCTGGTTCAGCTCAAATCTGTGATCAGAGAAACAATACACTGGTTTTTTATTACCAAGGAAGGAGAGAAACAGGTAGAGGATTTTTTTTTTTTTTTTTCCCTAGAAGCCAGTTTCCTAAGGAAATGAGGCCTATTCCATTAAGCTGTGTGTGGAGGGGGAGGTCAGACAGTCACACTATTAGGGAGTGCTGTCTGCTCGATATGCCACATTTTTGAGGTGAAGTCTGGGAGCATGTGGTCAAAATCTGAGGATGAGAACAGACAGGGACTCACTTTCTCTCCTCTGCAGCTGAGGACCTGTGGGACAGAGCTTGAGGGTATGAAGCCAAAGTTGGCTGAAACTTGTAGGTTTCAAAAGTATAACATTCCTTACAGACAAATAGGGGTGACCATGATGTTGAGGAGTTCAAGCCTTTTATAGGCACTCAAGAAGCCACACAGAGCGATGTTATTGTCAATCATAGGAAGAGCTTCCACTGGATCTCTTGTGTAGTTAGACGTGAGAGCTCAGCCATGAGACACTAATCCATGTGATAAGGACAGGAGTTAATCTTCCTGTTGTTCCCTGAACTCCTCATTTTCTTCTTCAGTTTCACCATACTGCCCTGGAATGCATAAATTCAGGGAGTTAGCTGAAGGATAGACACTTGAGCACTTAAGAGCAATGCACATTTACAATAACTGAATCATATAATAACTACCCATGCATCCAGGACCATAATCTCAAATGGCAACAGCAGAAGACAAGTTAATAATAGTCATTGTTACATGATTAAATTAGGTAGACAGGAATAATTTTTGTAGGATTCATAATGGTTTTAATGATATTATTTAGTTACCAAGAACAATATACCTCCGCTATTCATGAGTTCCTGGAAATTAAGGATGTTGAGCTGTAAACGATGTTTTTAGACAGAGTTGCAAGCTACAGCCTCTCTGAAAGTTAGGTATATACTAGATTGCAGTCCTACAGCTCTTGAATTGTTCTTATCCAGTAAGCAGGAGCAAGACTTGAATGGGAACAGTGGGTCTCTGCATGACATTTTGGGCAAGTTTGGGTTTTGAGCCAGGAGCCAGACTCCATGGAGGGATTTCAGATTGGTTCAATGCCTAGAGATCACTTGCATCCACCTTGCTGTCACTGCTTTAGAGGAAGCAGTACCATCAAAGCACAGTTTGATATTGATATCCTGCCCTATGGCTGCACCGTATCCTCAACCCATCCAGCAGCTGACCAGCCCCACTTGGGTCTCCCACAACATAGTGTGGCTGTGTGGCTCTCAGGATAACTTGCATGGCATTTCACCTTGGCTGATGTGGTGACAAGATGGGGTCAAGGCTAGAAGTGAGAGAGGAGCATGATGAACACAAACTGGACATGCTTTGGACCACGAGAACTGAGACGTGCTGGGTACACTGCACCATATAAAACATTTTGTTCTTGTGAATTGTCAACAGAGACATTTTCCTAGAAAGTATTTTCAGTTTTGTAGTGTGCATTCTCTATGAACCACATAAAACACACAGAAAATCTCCAGCTGTAGTGACGCTACTCTGTCACAGTGCTGGCATTTGTCAACGTCCTCACACTGCTGCGAATTATTTCACAGGGTAGTTTGCTGTAGAAATGCAAACTGAAATCGGGGTGGCCTACCACAACAACAACAAATGGACCTTGAATCATATCAAAACAGATCTGATAGCTTTTCCCTTGCACTTCTCCCAGGGAGAGCCACCTGAATTCACAGTCGGCTTGAGCTGGACTGCATGAGCAGACACACAGCGTGTTGGTTGCTCTACCAGTATGAGCCCAGTGGGGTGAGAGCCAAGGAAAAGCAATTGGGAAGCGGAACAGAAAGTCTGGAAGAGCAGCTCACCGTGTCCCCCCCACCATGGGATCAACCCGTGTCCCTTCATAGGACAACCAAGTTGAGCCCTAACTTCACCAACGCTATCAAGAGGCCAAGATGACACTTGTGCTGAAAGACTAAGATTGTGCAGGTGGATTTGCCAAAGCAGATATATTTTAGCAGCTGAATATCCATCCTTTAAAAAAACAGCAGGAGGGAACCAAAAGCTACAAGGCTAATGACTGGCAAGGAGCACAGGAGACGCACGCCCTGACTTTGGAGTAAAGAAGCAATCTCTCCATATGGTTTGGAGAAACAGTGAATGACAGAGAAACATTTGTGGCTCCTAAACTCTTCCTTTCATCATCTTTTAGTAAAACTATATTTTGACAACATTTGTCCCACTTAGCAGCCTAGTCAAGGCTGTGAAGACACCTGACTTTCAGCTTTTTATGTAAACTCATACTTTTTCCCAAGAGTAAAACCAACTTGCTTTTGTTATATTAGCCCAAATAGACGTTCTCTCACGGAGCAAGGCTGCTGACTGAATGTGTCAGTGTGGACATCTTCTCATGCCAGCCTTCACTGGCAAAATGAAAGAAGGTTGTATAAAGCTGTAGATTTGTCATCAACTTTTAATTAGGATAACTGTTTCCTAATTTCATTATTAGATTTAAGCATATAATTCCCAAACTGCTTACAATAGGAAAAAAAAATCAGTCAAAGGGAGGAAGTCACAATTAAAATATTCTTGACAACATTTGCAGATGTCTGTTACTCGGGAGGGTATAACCCTCTCCCGATGTCACCTGCAGAAGCTCATGAAGCAAAGGATGAGTTCCAGTCTGTGGCAGTTTGCAAATTAAGGGTGACCAAACAGCATTAATTGATTGTCAATCAGGTTTACAACACAAAGTGTAGGGTTTCTTTTCTGAATTCAGCCAAAAATTCTGCATATTCTCAATAGCCAAGAGATTTGTCTCTGAGAAAAAGAGAAGTAGCTGCAGTCATCAACTGGTAAGTCCTTGCAGCCTAGTCCAAACTGAGAAATTTCAGCTGTATTTATTTTTGACTGAATACCATTACTTTATTTTAAGAGCCTCCCCTTTTCCCAATGAGGATGGAGCCTCCAGTTTCACCAGATAATATGCAATTACATTTCAGAGAAGACACTACTGTTTACAAGGAGACAACAGTCAATAAGTGCTGGTGGGAATAGCCCTGTGCTAACTCTGCCCTTGAGTTCACTGGAGCTGTTTGAAATGTCAGTACTGGAGAAGGCACTGAAAAGGTGAAAGCTCTCATCCCAGAGAGGGTTCACAGGGTAGATGTTGCAGGCAAAAACGGGAAAGTTGCCTGAACATCACAGGCATCTCATCCTACGACTCTTGCCCCGTGCTGGAGTGAATCAGGGACACAGCTGGAGCTGAACTTCCAACCTGAACTCTGCAGCTGCGAGCTCTGCATGCCTGATTCCTCTGTCATGCTGAATGAATGTTATCATGCATTGGGTTGATTAAGCGTTATTAAAAGAAAACGCTTATCCCTAGAAAAAAAAAGAAGCAGAATAAAGAAGAATTTGTCAAGCATATTTGGATCTGCCATTGCAGTCCCTACTTGAGAAAAGCTTGAAGAGGCAGCTAGAAACCCTTCAGGTGTTGATGACAAAAGCTCTTTTGTGATGTCCCAGAAAGCAGTGACCACAAAAAATGTTACATAAGGTTTAGAAATCCGACAGTGTTTCTGTTTGATGGTGTATTAATCTTCCTGCAAACAATAATCACATTCCATTTCTCTCCACTGCTTTTCCGTCCGTATTAAAGCTCTTACTATGACCTTCTTATCTTTTCTATTTATTTGTGAAATCACATATATCAATCTGATAAGCAAATAAAAGCAAGTGTTGTCCTGGCAGGGATGAAAGAAAGCAGTGAACATTTCCAGCATGTACTCCGGTGATCTCCTAGCAGATTAGCACAGTCAGATCTAACATCTACTGGCCTCCATGAGGTCTTTTCATAGACTTTGGTGAGCTTTGGGTGAGGCTTTATCCTTGAGAGTATGAAATATTCTCATATTCTTGCTCAGCGATATGAGGATCACTCAGCTACAGTGGGTCAGAGGAGTGAAAGCATTTTCTTAGGGCAAAAACCACAAGTTTGTCTTTGCTTTACACAATCAAGCACTGTGGCAGTAAATGCTGTGCTATGTTTCGGGTTGTATTTTAAATCCCCCATCTGAACTAAGCTGGAGCAACCAGCCGTTGTGACCATATTCTGATCTTGGATAAATCTAGAGCTTTATCACTGATTTCACTGGAGTTAAGTCATTTTCTGGAGTTTGGTGCCCATCAGCCCCTTGAAGGCACAGGATTGAACTTCAGCTTGAAGTTGTGGCTTTCTGTGCTAGACCTTTTCTTGGCCAATGAACAGGGTCGTTGTGATGCTCACTTTTGTGCTGATGTGAGAGCATATTTAGTTGACATAATCAACTTTTGCCCTCTTTCGCTTGATCTCTACTAGCTCTGGTAGGAAACACCTAGGAGAAAAGAGCTGATTCCCTTACCTCCCAGTAACAGGGCCTAAGAAGACCAAAGGCAACTTAAGTTGAAGGGAAACTACTTTACTTTGCAGCACATACTGTCCCTTCAAACTGGGGCTTCCCTGTTGTTTGTGGGGCACTTGCATTTCCCCTTTCTAGCATTCAAGAAGAGCCAAGGACTGATTGTTGTTCAACATCAACCCACAAAAACATCCTCTTGTACCTCCCCACCCCTTCACAACCTGCTTCATGGCCCTCATGAGCTTGGCCTTCTTTCGTGCAGGGCAAAGCTCTCCTCTCGAGACAGAGGAGAGTAATTTCTGTCATGACTCACATTGTAGTTGGAGGTCACAGTGTCTGATGCAGTTCCCATCCCAGTGCCTCTGAAGCACAGTGGGAACCATGCTGTGTCTAGGAAATAATATCTCCACCCCCTAATTCTGAGGCCATCTCAGACAGAAAATCACAAATGCCATAATGAATAACCACAGGACTGAGGAAACCTCCCAGTGGAGGCAGGCTCCACTGCTTGTTAGTTAGTCCAATCATTAGGGTGAATTTAATGCTGTTCCTGAAATTCTGTTCCCTGATACTCCCAGCTTTGTTTAAGCTCAAGAAGACATGCTTCTCCAGCTGAATAAGTTGAGATCAGGCTTCCTTGCAAAGAAGTTTCCTATGTTAAGTCATATGTGCTAACAATGCTGTTTTGTGCTAATGGCCTTTGCAAGAGCTTTGTCACTCGAGGCAATCCCAAACATGGATACAGGCTGGGCAATGAGTGGATTGAGAGCAGCCCTGCGGAAAAGGACTGATAGATAAAAAACTGGGCATGAGCCGGCAACGTGTACTTGCAGCCCAGAAAGCCTACTATATCCTGGGCTGTATCACAAGCACCGTGGCCAGCGGGTCGAAGGAGGTGATTCTGCCCCTCTACTCTGCTCTGGTGAGACCCCCCCTGCAGTGCTGCGTCCAGATCTGGGGTCCTCAGCACAGGAAAGACAGGGACCTGTTGGAGCAGGTCCAGAGGAGGCCACAAAGATGATAAGAGGGCTGGAGCACCTCTGCTATGAAGAAAGGCTGAGAGAGTTGGGGTTGTTTAGCCTAGAAGAGAAGGCTCCGGGGAGACCATATAGAAGCCTTCCAGTACTTAAAGGGGGCCTACAGGAAAGATGGGGAGGGACTCTTTATCAGGGAGTGTAGTGATAGGATGAGGTGTTAAACTGAAAGAGAGTAGATTTAGATTACAGATTAGGATGAAATTCTTTACCATGAGGGTGGTAAAGAATTACTGGAACAGGTTGCCCAGAGAAGTTGTGGATGCCCCATCCCTGGAATTGTTCAAGGCCAGGTCGGATGAGGCTTTGAGCAACTTGATCTAGTGGAAGGTTTCCCTGCCCGTGGCAGGGGGCTGGAACTAGATGATCTTTAAGGTCCCTTCCAACCCAAACCATTCCATGATTCTATGATTCTGTGATTCTGTGATTCTATGATTTTTCAGTTCTTCTCCAGTGAGGAAGGCGAGAGCCAGCACAGCAGGGCACGGCAGCACAGAGCACCATGACTTGTGCAGGGAGTTGAACAGAGGAAGGGGGATTTTCTGGGGCTATGTGGGTCACTTTACTATTCTCTCAGCAGTAATTAAAGCCAGATAAAGTAGAATGGGAAATGAAGCCCAAATTTTTCACAGTGGAAGTGAAATTCTCTGAGGGCAGCACAGTCCTCTCCAGCTTCACTTCTTGACTTCAAAGCTGAAAGTCTTTCTGCAAGAGATGCCCTGGACAAACACAAGCTATCAGTCTCCTTACAGGGCTAACAGGGTGAAATGAAAAGGTCTGTTCTGTACAGGAGTTCAGGTCTTCTTAATTTAATAGTCTTGCTCAGCCTTAACAATTATGATTTTACTGATTTAAGGAAAGTAGCAAAGAACATGTAGGCAGCTTGCTTATTTCCTGACACTGTACCACAAATCAGTCAAAAGGTTAATTTTCATTCATGAAAAACATCATCTTTAAAGAGAACTAAAATAATTTTTAAAAAAAGAAAATCAGTAACAGGATAAAACAAGGAAAGGCTAATTTTTGCATTAAGGCTCACATTGGGCTCTGGAGATATACTTGTTGCCTTTCAGATCTTATTTGTACAGATTTGAACAGTTTTGTGGTGACCACATAGCTCAGGGGCAAGGCTGTAGGCACAAGGCTCTGGAAAACAAGGCAAAGCACCAAAGTCCTATCAAGAGGGACCTCACCTCTTCCAATCCCAAAGGATTTGCCCACTAAGATATTGGAGCTACAGCTCCTCCCAAGGTAAACATCAGATGAGAAAAAGTGAAAGGATGTCAAATCTTGCCCTCAGGCTCATAGGGGAGAGTTTGAAAAGGAGTCCCTCATAAGTTTGCTGATTATTTCCTCCACCACAACTGCCTCAAAGGAACAGAGTGACCTGAAAAGGTCAGCACTGCAGGCTTGATAAAAAAGTACAAAGATTAGGGTCTATTTGTAGGAGACACTGGAGGACACAAGCTATAGCAGTCAAAAGGGGACATAAAGGTGTCTCTGCATCACTCAGTAAAGTGAAATGCAGATTCAACATGCAGAAACTAGCCTGCAGCTTGAAGCAGTCCAGTTTGCCAACACGAATCTCCACCCAAGACAATAATCTTTAAGGTAGGAGCTGTGATCTCAGGTGACAATAAGCCTCCTGCGAGAAGAAGCAGAGGAGCTGGGAGAACTTATCTTTGGTGGGGTGAGAATAAGCAGATGAGGAGAACCAATGCCAATGGTTCACCAGCAACAAAGCTGGTGAAGGGTCTAGAGCATAAGTCTTATGAGGAGCGGCTGAGGGACCTGGGGTTGTGCAGCCTGGAGAAAAGGGGGCTGAGGGGAGACCTCATCGCTCTCTACAACTGCCTGAAAGGAGGTTGTAGAGAGGTGGGGGTCGGTCTCTTCTCCCAGGTAACAAGTGATAGGATGAGAGGAAATGGCCTCAAGTTGCACCAGGGGAGGTTTAGACTGGATATTAGGAAATTTTACTTCACTGAAAGGGTTGTCAAGCATTGGAACAGGCTGCCCAGGGATGTGGTTGAGTTGCCATCCATGGAGGTATTTAAAAGACGTTTGGATGAGGTGCTTAGGGACATGGTGTAGTGGTGGTATTGGTAGTGTTAGGTTTATGGTTGGACTCGATGATCTTAAAGGTCTTTTCCAACCTATACGATTCTGTGATTCTGTGTGAATGTTAGCAAGAAACCCTGCCTACCTCCTGTCCTCCTCATACTGACCTCTAGGGAACGGTTGAGAGTGTTGAAAAGAGAAGAAGCCATCTGGACTTCTCAGGAGAGAAGGAGAGGCAGTGTTTAGGCACAAGGAGACAGAGGAGTAGTTAGCAGGTCCAGAGTGAGGGGGGAAATGAAGACAGTTGTTAGATTTCAAAGGGGTCAGTTTAGGAACCACATCATAGCTGCATTTGAAAAGAATAGAATAGAACAGAACAGAATAGAATAGAATAGAATAGAATAGAATAGAATAGAATAGAAAAGAAAAAAGGTTGCCAGTTTGGGATTTTTTTGTTGGAAATAGATGTGTAATGGGCAACTCTCAAAGGGCTTGGGCAGCACTTCAACAGAGTTTTAGAAATTCATGGAATCAGATGAATTTCAAAGCCAAAGGTCAGGGAGAGCCCAGGTGAGAGCACAGCTTGTCAGAGAAAATATACCACTTCCCTTGTTTATCCACTACCTCTTTGATGTAAAACAGCAGTCTTCAGGAAAGCTTGTGCAACCTTGACAACAGTGAACAGAGACCTGATGAAAAGGGTTACAAGACCCCCCTTTTGATGGTGCTTGCTGTTGAGCCACTTTGATTTCCTAATGCATTAGCAGCGCTTGCCAGTGACACCAAGCAGCTGATGCTGCTAAGGCTGCATACTCACACTGCTCAACATCTCCCTGGCCATACAGGGAGGGCAACTGCTGCCCAACGTTCAGAAGTCAGGGGACTGGACAGTCAGAAATTGGTGTGACTTCCTGATTTTGCCCAAAGAAAATGCCTAAGTAAGTGAAAGAAAAACTTGACCATGCTGAAGCAACACTAGTTTTGTCATCAGTGACAAAACCTTGTCGCATCTCTGTAAGTCAGAATCATAGAATCATAGAATCGTTTAGGTTGGAAAAGACCTTTAAGATCATCAAGTCCAACTGTTAAGCTAGCACTCCCAAATCCACCACTAAACCATGTCCCTAAGTGCCACATCTACACGTCTTTTAAATACCTCCAGGGATGGTGACTCCACCATTTCCCTGGGCAGCCTCTTCCAATGCTCGACATTCTTTTTGGTAAAGAGGTTTTTTCCTAATATCCAACCTAAACCTCCCCTGGGGCAACTTGAGGCCATTTCCTCTCGTCCTATCACTTGTTACCTGGGAGAAGAGACCGACCCCCACCTCTCTACACCCTCCTTTCAAGCAGTTGTAGAGAGTGATAAGGTCTCCCCTCAGCCCCCTTTTCTCCAAGCTAAACAACCCCAGCTCCCTCAGCCGCTCCCATCAGCCTTGTGCTCCAGACCCTTCCCCAGCTCCGTTGCCCTTCTCTGGACACGCTCCAGCCCCTCCATGTCTCTCTTGGAGTGAGGGGCCCAACACTGAACACAGCATTCGAGGTGCGGCCTCACCAGTGCCCAGTACAGGGGCACGATCACTGCCCCGGTCCTGCTGGCCACACTATTTCTGATACAAGCCAGGATGCCATTGGCCTTCTTGGCCACCTGGGCACACTGCTGGCTCATATTCAGCGGCTGTCAACCAACACCCCCAGGTCCTTCTCTGCTGGGCAGCTTTCCAGCCACTCTTCCCCAAGCCTGTAGCGTTGCATGGGGTTGCTGTGGCCCAAGTGCAGGACCTGGCACTGAGCCTTGTTGAATCTCATACAATTGACCTCAGCCCATCGATCCAGCCTGTCCAGGTCCCTCTGCAGAGCCTTCCTACCCTCAAGCAGATCAACACTCCCGCCCAACTTGGTGTCATCTGCAAACTTACTGAGGGTGCACTCAATCCCCTCGTCCAGATCATTGATAAAGATCTTAAACAGAACCGGCCCCAACACAGAGCCCTGGGGAACACCACTTGTGACCGGCTGCCAACTGGAGTAAACTCCATTCACCACCACTCTTTGGGCCCGGCCATCCAGCCAGTTTTTTACCGAGCAAAAGAGTACACCCGTCCAAGCCACGAGCAGCCAGTTTCTCCAGGAGAATGCTGTGGGAAACGGTGTCAAAGGCTTAACTGAAGTCTAGATAGACAACATCCACAGCCTTTCCCTCATCCACTAAGCAGGTCACCTTGTCACAGAAGGAGATCAGGTTAGTCAAGCAGGACCTGCCTTTCATAAACCCATGCTGCCTAGGCCTGACCACCTGGTTGTCCTGTATGTACCACATGATGGCACTCAGGATGATCTGCTCCATCAGCTTCCCTGGCACCGAGGTCAGACTGACAGGCCTGTAGTTCCCCGGATCCTCCTTCCGGCCTGAAAGTGGCCTGGTGAGCACTTCCATCAGCTCCCTCAGTACCCTTGGGTGGATCCCATCCGGCCCCATAGGCGTGTGTGTGTCTAAGTGGTGTAGCAGGTCTCTAACCATTTCCCCTGGGATTATGGGGGCTTCATTCTGCTCCCTGTCCCTGTCTTCCAGCTCAGGGGGCTGGGTACCTGGAGAACAACTGGTCTTACTGTTAAAGACTGAGGCAAAGAAGGCATTAAGCACCTCAGCCTTTTCCTCACCCTTTGTCACTATGTTTCCCCCCGTGTCCAGTAAAGGATGGAGATTCTCCTTAGCCCTCCTTTTGTTGCTAATGTATTTATAGAAACATTTTTTATTTTCTTTTACAGCAGTAGCCAGATTAAACTCTAGTTGGGCTTTGGCCCTTCTAATTTTCTCCTTGCATAACCTCACAACATCTTTGAGTTGCCTTCTGAGTTGCCTGCCCTTCTTCCAAAGGTCATAAACTCCTTTTTTTCCTGAGTTCCAGCTAAAGCTCTCTGTTCAGCCAGGCTGGTCTTCTTCCCCGCCGGCTCATCTTTCGGCACTTGGGGTCGGCCTGCTCCTGCGCCTTTAAGATTTCCTTCTTGAAGAATGTCCAGCCTTCCTGGACTCCCTTGCCCTTCAGGACTGCCTCCCAAGGGACTCTGTCAACCAGGCTCCTAAACAGGCCAAAGGCTGCCCTCCAGAAGTCCAAGGTAGCAGTTCTGCTGACCCCCCTCCTTACTGCTCCAAGAATCAAAAACTCTATCATTTCGTGATTGTTATGTGTCCTGGTTTCAGCTGGGATAGAGTTAATTTTCCTCCTAGTAGCTGGTACAGTGCTGTGTTTTGGATTTAGTATGAGAATAATGTTGATAACACACTGATGTTTTAGTTGTTGCTAAGCAGTGCTTACACTGGTCAAGGACTTTTCAGCTTCCCATGCTCTGCCAGGCGCACAAGAAACTGGGAAGGGGCACAGCCAAGAGAGTTGATCCAAACTGGCCAAAGGGCTATTCCATACCTTATGACGTCATGCTCAGTATATGAAGTGGGGGCAGTTGGCTGGTGGGTAGCAATCGCTGCCTGGGGACAGGCTGGGCGTCGGTCGGTGAGTGGTGAGTGGTTGCATCACTTGTTTTTTTTCCCTTGGGTTTTGTTCCTCTCTTTCTCTCTTTTGCTGTTTTCCTTTTCTTTACAATTCTTCATTATTATTATTATTATTATTATTATTATTATTTTCCCCCTTTTTCCCAATTATTAAACTGTTCTTATCTCAACCCATGAGTTTTCTTACTTTTGCTCTTGTGATTCTCTTCCCCATCCCACTGGGGCAGGGCAGGTAAGCGAGCGGCTATGTGGTGCTTAGTTGCTGACTAAAGCTAAACCATGACACTATGCCCAAGATGGCCTCCAACCGTCACATCACCCACAAGTCCTTCTCTGTTCACTAACAACAGGTCCAGCTGGGCACCTTCCCTAGTTGGCTCACTCACCAGCTGTGTCTCTTCCACACACTCCAGGAACCTCCTAGACTGTTTCCTCTCTGCTGTGTTGTATTTCCAGCAGACATCTGGTAAGTTGAAGTCCCCCATGAGAACAAGTCGCCCATGAGACTTCTCCCAGCTGCTTATAGAATATTTCATCTGCCTCTTCATCCTGGTTGGGTGGTCTATAACAGAATCCCACCATGATATCTGCCTTGTTGGCCTTCCCCCTGATTCTTACCCATAAACTCTCAACCCTATCATCACCATCATTAAGCTCTAGACAACCAAAACACTCCCTAACATACACGGCTACCCCACTGCCTCTCCTTCCTTGCCTATCCCTTCTGAAGAGTTCATAGCCATCCATTGCAGCACTCCAGTTGTGCGAGTCATCCCACCATGTTTCCGTGATGGCAGCTATATCATAGTCTCCCTGCTGCACAATGGCTTCCAGCTCCTCCTGTTTGCTCCCCGTGCTGCGTGCGTTGGTGTACCTGCACTTCAGTTGGGCTATTGATCCTGTCATCTTTTTGGGGGGAGAAGCCCTAATTCCTACGTGACCATTCTCAGGCGCTTCTGTGTTTTCTAACACATCCATAACCCTTTCGTCTTTGCTGCCGCATGGATCTCCATCCCCTACCTCCACTGAGACGGCAGACCAAAGGACCTCGCTATCACACTGTCCCTTAAATATTGGCTTGCTGTCCTCAGGCTTATCTCTAGAGAGTCTGGTTTTATCCCTTTCCCCCTTCAAATCTAGTTTAAAGCTCTTTCAATGAGCCCTGCTAACTCCTGTGCAAAGATCCTTTTCCCCCTTTGAGACAGGTGTACCCCGTCTGTCGCCAGCAGGCCTGGTGTCGTGTAGGCCAACCCGTGATCAAAAAACCCAAAATTCTGCCAGTGACACCAGGCTCGGAGCCAGGTATTGATCTGCTGGCTCTTTCTGCTTCTTCCCTCATCTTTCCCTGCAACTGGAAGGATAGACAAGAACACTACTTGTGCAAGTCATTGCAAGTCCTCTCCATGGAGGACCATAGGTTCTCTGTGGTTTAGTTCTCATCATCCTGGTGTACAGCATTGCTGAGAAGAAATCTGTGCCCAGCAGCATCTCATCAAATGCTTGAAATCATAATCTTTCATTCAGGTCTCAGCAACCTGCTTCACGTCCCTTGAACCTTGTCTGAGTCTGCCTGCCCTCCAGCCACTGTGTTTTGCAATATTTTTTTTTATTTATACTGAGGAGAGTTCTGCTGTCAGATCCCTCTTTGCTACACCATGGAGGCATTTATAGATTAGGATCAAGTTGCATCTTAGAATCATAGAATTATTTAGGTTGGAAAAGACCCTTAAGATCATCAAGTCCGACCGCAAACCTAACACTGCCAAGTCCACCACTACACCATGTCCCTCAGCACCACATCTACACATCTTTTAAATACCTCCAGGGGTGGTGACTCAACCACTTCCCTGGGCAGCCTGTTCCAATGCTTGATAACCCTTTCAGTGAATAAATTTTTCCTAATATCCGTCTAAACCTCCCCTGCTGCAACTTGAGGCCATTTCCTCTCATCCTATCACTTGTTACTTGGGAGAAGAGACCAACACCCACCTCTCTACAACCTCCTTTCAGGTAGTTGTAGAGAGCGATAAGGTCTCCCCTGAGCCTCCTTTTCTCCAGTTTGTTTAATATCTTTAATATCTTTATCAATGATCTGGACGAAGGGATCGAGTGCACCCTCAGTAAGTTTGCAGATGACACCAAGTTGGGTGGGAGCGTTGATCTGCTTGAGAGTAGGAAGGCTCTACAGAGGGATCTGGACAGGCTGGATCGATGGGCTGAGGCCAACAGTATGAGATTCAACACGGCTCAACCTAAGGCTCAAGTCTTAGGTTCCTAGCAAAACAACCTAAATGATTCTATGATTCTAAACAACCCCAGTTCCCTCAGCCACTGCTCATAAGCCTTGTTCTCTAGACCTTTCACCAGCTTTGTTGCTCCTCTTGGGATGAAGAGGCCATTCCCATTGCCTAAATTTAGGGACAGGTCTGAAATACCTAGGCTAGGAGGCTCAGACCCTGTACAGTCTGCAGAAAAAGCAAGGATCGCTATCGAGTCCACTTAGTGGCCCACATTTGCTGAATGCCTAAAGTGCCAAAAGCATGAAAATGCCCTATTTGTTCATTCAAAGTTGAAATCCTGCAGTCTGACTGTAAGACATGTCTCCTTTCCGTGAATCATCCCATGACTCTATCAGCCCTTTCCAGTTGTCAACAATTTTCACAAGCAGTGGCTCCCTGAACTGCAGACCATCCTCCAGTGCTGGTTTCAGGAGGACTCAGACCACAGAAAGCACAGTCTTCCCATTCCTACCTTATGTTTCCATACCACTTCTGCATGCTACGGTCAGATCAGTCCTCTGGTCACCAAACAGCAGTGGGAGCCCAGATTCACGATTCCCACCGCACCCCCAAATTCCCAAAGCCCATACTCATGGATCACTACTGTCTACCTGCATACTTGGCCATGTTGAAATGCATCCTCATTGCGTGGCAATAAAAGAATCAAAATTTTTCTGTATTGCAGAATTCCTTCCTTCATCATTTACGACTTCCCCACTCTTTGGGTCATTTGAAAGTTTTTATCAGCAGCAAATGTATGTTTTCTTCAGGTCATTAATTCAAATGTTAAATAACATGGAAATGCTTTCTGCCCAACCCCAGTGGAAACACGGCCACTACATTTATTACTGCATTTACAACTACCCTTTGAATCCTATTAATTAGCTAGTTTGCAAGCTATTTAATGTCTTCTGCATGTGTTGCGTACCATTCTAACTCTAATTCAAACTAAAACCAGGACTAACTTGAAACACCGCTTTCTGTAACTTTCTGACAAAACCTATAAGATCAAGCCTGTTACAATTCTGTAAAAATTGGTAATCTTCTTTAAAAAAGGTACCAAATTCACTTGACAGTATTATTATTTGGCTTTAGTTTTGTTACCCTCCTTTAATTTCCTTCCTCTATTAATTATCTTCCCTTAATTTATTGCATCCTGTGTGAGATTCTGTATTATTTTGCCTGGGACTGATGCCAGACTAACGGACTTACACTTTCCTAGGATATCCCATTTACCTTTTGAAAAACATAGTTACAACATTAGCCGGACTCTCACCTTTCAGAACCACCCAAACCAAGTGAAAAAAAAACATCATTAATGTTCCAGAGACCTCCTCAGGCAGCTCTTTTAAAACTCTTGGGTGCAGTTATCTAGATCCAGCCATGTCAAGAATTAATAGCTGCTGCCCAAACCCGCCTTAGGGGGTTACTGTTGGAATGGAAAGCATTTCACCATTTGGGCTGTGATTACATTATCTGACTATTCCCAGCTACAGAGTAGAAATATTTAGGGAACTTTTCTGCCTTCATCATTATCAACAGGTTTTTTCCATTTCAATCCGGTAATGGCTCAATACCATTGTGCAAATTTCTTTTGCTTTTAATGTCATTTTAAGACTCCCCATTGTCCTCAGCCCTCCTGGCCACAGATCTCTCCTTGCATCCTTTCTCTCTGTGACCATGGGGCTTCCTCAGTTTACCGTGCGTTTGCCAACAGCAAGAACAATGTGCAAGATAGGCAAGTGGCATCAGGTCCCCCATGAGGCTGTGCTGGGGTCCACAACAGAGGGGATGCTGATTTGCTCCCACGGCAGACACGCACTGCACTTCTCACCTCCGTGCCCTGATGGGGCACATCCTTGCTTTAAGACCAAAAAAGCTTGCCCAAGCTCCAGAAGCAACTGGGCAGCTCAATAGTATAAGCTCCCTTACACATTATTAAATACGAAGACATCATCTCTGGATAAAGAAGTTAGTTACAAGTCATTGGAGGCAGGAGAGCAGTATCTGTCTGTGGTGGTCCTGCTTGGATCGACGCAACTCCCTAAACGTCTGCTATGGACTGCTGTTACCAGTTGGAGCATTGGCTTTGCTGCGCACTTGCTCTGATCCCATGGAGGTGGTGTGCGCCTAGACCCAGAGTGTCTGTCCAGAGTAAATATCCTGCAGTGATTACTTTTTTACACTCCAAGTGATGGAGTGGAAAGTGATATATCAGAAAGAAATCCAAATGCTGTACTGGAAAAAAATTGAACTGCTTCGCACTCAGTGTTCAACCCTTAAGTAGGTGTGCTATGAGTAAACAAGGTAAGACCATAGGTGTTAAGAGGAAGGGTTTATTTGTGTTCAAGTACTATTTGATCAAGCCGGCAACCAAATTGGAAAGAAGGCCTTGGAAGCATTTGAAGTAAAAATCTTCTTTATATGTGGACACTGTTCTCGAATAATGACTGCTGTGAGTAAAAAGAATAGCTGCGCTGTCTTAGTCCATCTCTTTTTTTTAAATAATGAAGTACTGCAGGTAATATCTGGAAAGCCCAATTTGACATTTATATTAGAACTCCTTAAAACTCTCATGATATTATTGTAAGGGAAAAAGCACTACAGGCTCTTGTTTCAAATCCTCTTTCATCTTTGTGTTTTTCTTTCTGAGCCCTTTGATGCTCAGGTAATGTAGGTAGAGCTGCCTTGCCTCTTGCACAACCCTTCAGCCTGCTAGTCCCCTCTCTGGCTTGCATTAAAGTAGTCTAAAGCCTCCCCTTGCAGCATCTCTCACCCAGTGCTTTTACTAACATAAAGGAAAGAGGTGCTAAATAAAAGAACAAAACAATGGCCAAAGACAAAGTCACGCATCCCACTAAGAGCTCTGGAGAGGTTGCTTGGCTGAAGCAGCTGCCAAAATATTCCTTACAACCCTCGAGCTAACTGGCTTACAGGGAACTTCAGCTGGGTGAGAAAACAACCCTACACACTTGGAAAAAAAAGATAGGCGATACTTAATTCCTTTTCTAATTAAATTGGATGTATATAATGTATTTTAAGTTTTTATAAATTTAAACATTTTGTTTCTACATTTTGTTGCACTTGCTGCTCTTCATATTACTAATATGCAGTACAGGGCTTCTCAGCCTTGTTTTTCGCCATAGTTTCTTACAACCAGGACAGCTGTGAAATCAGAACTAAAACAAGAGTGAAACTGCGATAAAAAGAAATGAGAAGCAATTTCTATTCAGAGTATTTATAAACCTTTGTTTCAGCTAAGTCTTCATTTGCTCAGAAGTCTCCTTTAGGAGAATGAAGGGGTTTTTGGTAACAGAACATAGTTCTCCTTTCACCTTAGGGACTGGAAAACTTTTATTTCACGTGAAAGCTAGATAATGTGACTAGAAATGTATACTGCTCCTGTTTCTAATGCTAAACAACAAACAAAGGAAAAAGAGGTGCATGACACAAAAACAACAGAGAACATCAATCACAGTACTAATACAATACAAATACCAAACAATACCAAATGCAAAATTTTAATCTTTGACTAAATAAGCAGAGGGGAAAGTGTGGAAGGGGAGGGAAGGCTTTAGCTCACGCCTCGCTAGGTCTTTGCAAGCTACTTCTAATGTACTTGAAGAAGCACAGACCTAGCTCTGCACACAAGAGCAGCCACGGCAGCTCAGAGTCATGGTCCAAGTAACCTCCTGTCCTATCTTCTGGCAGTAGCAATAACAGCCAATGCCTAAGGATGAACATAAGAAAAGGGACAGTATGTAGCAATACTTCCCCACAATACTCACTCAGTCTGCAATTTGCAGCTCAGAGACTTCCTGAGCCAAAAGTGAGGTCTTTGTGTTTAAGTCTTCAATGGATTTTTTTCTTCTATTAATTTGCCCAGTTGTTTTCACCCCACAAAAAAAGCTACAGGGCAAGTTATGGAGATGGGGCACCCTGCCAGGACCTCTTGCTGATGGGGAGAAACTGACTGACAAACAAACGGGAAAGTTTCTCACTGGGAGGAGGTAAGTCAAGGAAAAGATTTCCGCCGTCTGGCATGGTTATTGCTGCAAATCCCAGAGGGGTGTTTGGTGGGGAGTCAGCTGAATGTGTCTGGGCCAGCCAGGCAGCAGGGAGGAGAAGAAATGGAGAGGACATCTCCGCAAAGGGCAAATCTTGCTTTGTCTGTGGAGCCAGGCTACAAAATAGATGGTCTGATGCAGGGAGAGACTGCCTGATGGACCGGACTGACCCGGTGACTCCTGCTGTCAGCTAGTTCACAGCGTGTGGTGTTCACCTCTGGGTGAACTAGACCCACGTCTGGACCTTCCCTTGCCAGGGCAGGAGAGCCTGGCAAGGGCAAGGGGAAGGATTCAGGGGTTCAAATAGTGTGTGCAACCAGCACGTCTGCTGAAGGTTGTAGAGGAATCTCTGTCTGGTTTAACTCCCTGACCCAGGGTGAGGATGGCTTGCAGCACAAGAAGACTGTGGCGAAGGTGAGCAGAATCCTCCTATGCTTATTTTCGTGCCTCTCCTAAAAGGAGCGGTCAAGGGATTGCGGGCAAGAAGGATGTCTCAGGCAGATGAGTGAGGATTTGGCACTTGGCAGACACAAGGTCTATCTACAAAGCTTTTCTAATGTGAAAACAAATACCAGGCTGGTAAGAAACTCACGATATAGAGCAAGCTATTCCTCCTTTTGACCTTCCCACCAGAGAAGCTCAAAGAGTAAAACAAAACCACAGCCATGCAGGTGTTTGCTCCTCTTTTTAGCATGCAAAGATGAAAGAGACAGTGAGGTTGGAAACACAAAGCTCGGCAATGAGCTGGTTGCTTAGAGCAATATGCAAAACCAGGAGGCCTTATACACATGTGGCTACCAGCCCAAAGAGCAAACAAAACATGCAGATAAAACCCAGCCTCGGAAAATGGAGAGATGATGTGCTGGGAGGTGTTTTCCATGGCAATTGCACCATGATATATCACTTACCCGCTCACTGCAAATGGACAGCTGGGCTTGAAACGAATGGAAAGAAATGAATGCTCAAAACCCTTTGCAGTCTTTGACTGCCACCCTGTCTCCAAACCTCATCATGGACTGGACTTTGAGACACCTTGTCAAGCCAAGCAACACTTAAACTGTATCAATAATGCGTTTAAAGATGGGTCAAGGCCAAAAGAAACTCAGAAGACCTATTTTTCTCTGCCTCATACCATGAGGATCATCGGTAGGGCTGGAGCTCGTTCCATCTCAGCTGAAGAGAGAGGGCTAGATGGCAGGGCAATTTCTTTGCCTCCATTGAGACTCTAAATCTTGGTTTTCCTGCGCTGTCCTCTCCGGATTTGAAACCCTCTGCATTTGTGGACATTCTGGGAAAGTGGCAAAAGACATCTATTCACAATAGGATTGCTGGAGACAGCTGAGGGACTATTTCCTGGAATGATGGAAAAGGCTTCTTTGTGGATATCTGGCTGCACTGTTTCTATTTGAGTGATGATTTGTTTGCTCCTGGGGTTTTGCTGAAATACTAGTTATATATTAAGACATGCTGACCCTTGTATGAGCATGTTTTTAGTATTATTTGAATAGAAAGAAGCTGGTGAATACTTGGGCTGAATAAAGGCAGCAATATGTGGCTGAAGGCAAGTATATTTGGGTTGGGGAAGGGCCTAGATCAGAGGTATCCAGTCTTTCCTTTTAATGGTTGAGTTTTGAAGCTACAGCCCAGGGTGTTGCTACAGTGCTGTGTTAGAGATGTTGTTTCTGGGGTAAGATGGAAAATGCATCCCAGGCTTCCCTGTGGGACATGTAGGTAGACCCATACCCACAGGCAGGTGCTCTGCATGTGTAGATACTGGCTGTGGTTTGGGCATTGGGTTTTCTCTCATCCTACTGAGAGTTTCAACCAAGCTAATTGAAGCAGTAAAACTAAAGCCTTGCTGCATCTGAAATTGGGGAATTTTCCTTCTTGCAGGGAAGAGAGGAGACTCAAGTGCTCAACTGTAAACTTTCCCATGTCACCTGCTCCCCTTCCTTTATCTTCCTGCCTTTCCTCACCCCGTCTCTTGCTCCTCTCATCTTCAAACACAAGTGAGTCATGTCTTTCCTCCCTGCTGCAAGTGGGTCTTGCACCACCCTGTCCTCCACCTCGCTGCTTGCTGAGCAGTTCAACCACCAGGTCAGGTCCAGCACAGCCAAACCCAAGCTCAATGGGGTTAGTCACCTTTCTGCACCTTTCTGAGGTCACCACCCCAGCGTCACCCTAGACCCAGTCCTCTCAACCACCACTCAAGCTCTGTTCCAATCTTACCACTTCTCCTTCTCTCTTCTTCGAAGAGAATTCAGACTTCTCTTTCTGTTTGCTTGAGGAAGCAGTCAAAAGCCTTGCTGCAACCCTTTTCACCCTGTACCTCAGCTGCTAGGAGTTGCCTCTTGTCTGGATTCAATGGCAACATCTTGCTCCTCTCCAGTTGGTGTTTCCAGGAACATCCTTTTGGCTCAACCCTACCACTCCCTGTTTATGGCCCTCCATGGACCTCCTAAGCTCATGCTCCTTGCCTGGGATGACAACAGCAACTGCTGTCCATGTAAGGTCGGCCAAGCTTCAAGCTGTTCAGCTCTCTTCTGCCAAAGATGACAGATTTGGGCACCATCCCCTCACTTGACCACCTCTGTCCTCTCCTTCTCCCTCCCCCACCACCTCATCCACCAGGATCTAGCAAACAAACAACTGGTTTATGAAAGCAAAGAGGGAAAGCCAACAGCAGCTGCTTTAAATCTGTTGTAATGCTGGCGGCAATTGCATAAGGCAGAGGTTTTGTTGATGTCCCCACCCCATTCCTGAGAAACATTTATTTTAGTGTCACTGTGCCCACTGCCCATGCCCTCAGCACATTCGCAGCGCGGGAACCACCCGTCCACATTTGCAGCACGCTGCCAGTGAGTGGCAGCATCAAAGACCATCTCTGGATTCACTTCTCCCCCGACGCAATCCCACAAGAAAGAGGCAAGATTCAAAACAGCCTCCTCAACCCAGCCCAGCCAAGTTCCTTGTCATGCCCTGGACATGCAGAGCTCAGTAAACAGATGGGTCTCACCATGCCCAGGGCATTGGTGGCTCTAGGCCCTGACAGAGCAGCAAGTTTCAAATTAAATGACCATTCAGCAACAGGGACCAGCCCCCAGCAGCTCTTGTCTGCTAGCAAGATGCATTGCTCAGCCCGAGGCATGGCAGAGCACGGACCTGTCCCACAGCTCTGCTTTGCATTAAATATTTCAGAAGAAATATGACCCAATTTGAAGGTCCTGCCTTGACCGCAAAGTCAGGTCTCACATCTCCAGCCCTGGCAGCTGAAATCTGCTGCCTCAAAGACAAGCTCGCGTGTTGGCTTGCTCTCAGCAGGTGGGAGCAGGATCGAGATGCTCTCCCAGATGTGGTGCCCGGGCTCAGCCATGGCATTCCTCCATGGAAAGCAGGAAAGAGCTAGCCACGTTGCAGCGGGAAAGCAGTCAGATTTTCCTTTGCTACCCAACTTCACAGGTTGTCTTTCTGCCCGAGAACATTCTTCCAGTATGAAAAATCCATCGCCATAAAGAATGGTGGTAGTATTTAGATACCATCTGCTACTTCTGTAGCATGAGCTGCAGGACTGATCTTGTGCATGCCCATCCTATAACTAAGTCTAACCACCCCTTTGGTCTGTAAACCATCTGGGGAGAGGTAGGACCCATATTCCTCAGGCTTCACTGCAGGGAAAATCCTGCAGTTGTAAAGGAAAGAATAGTTTGTAATTTTTTTGAGCTGGAAGTTGTGATACCTGCAGGAATCACAGAAGGAAATAAACAAAGTCCCAAAACCTAAAAAAAATATTGATCTAAAGCAAAGAGACTCCCAAGATTTCCTATGTCGCAAACCCTGTTACAGCTGCGGGGCAAAAAAGTCTCTCCCAGCATCTCAAATCTCTGAGCACAAACAAATTATACACATCTTACTGTTTCGCCCTGCCCTGTGCATTGTAAGGGGACTGGAAAGATGGGGGTTTTTTTCAGGAAAGGGTTGCCAGCTTAGAACAGATGAGGAATATTGAATGAGAAAATCTGGTATACTCAAAATCTGCTGTTCCCACATGGATGTTTTCCCTGGCCTCCATTCCCTTCCCTTTGGGGACTTCAGTCCCTTTGCAGGCAGTAAACACCTCAAAAAGGGGTAATGAAGTGCTCAGGACTGTGATGTTTAAATCCATGGTAAGATTTCCAAATGGCTCATTCAGAGCTACAGAGGGGATTTGTAACCCTGCCAGGAAATAAATCCACATTCTGTGCCCCAATAAGTTTTCTTAACCACAATATAATTCATCTTATCTCCCGATAGGGACATTTGGAGGTTTTAGTCTGGGCTTCCTGGGCAAGATGGATTTTTGTTCCTTTAAAAAATAAAATCTCTATCAAAAATATAAATTTCAAGCTGGAAGTTTGAAGTCTTTCATGGATTTTTTTTTAAATTTGATTTCAACTTCACAACATTTTGCTTTATCCTGTTTTGACCCGATTTAGCCCAGAAGTCAAAATAAAATGGGATGATGAAGTCTGAATGCAGCTTCCCTCTCTTTCCCCCCTCTTTCAAAGGACAAAGCTGAAAGAAAAGGTTTTGTCTTCCTCCATGGCAAATGCGGTCGAACCTGATGCACCCCCGTGAAACCACTCCCCTCCTGCAAAACTCCTCCTGGAGCTGCGAGCCCTTCTGCTGAAGCACACATCAGGTATTTTCTCTGGCTCTTCCCAGCCTTCACATCACTAATGAGAAAGGTGGATTTTTCTGCCCGCGTTTCAAAAGGATTTCAGATCAGAAAATAGAGGAAGGCTTCTCTGTGCCTTGAGGGATTTACAACTCGTTGAGCGGAGAGGGAGAAGAGGTGACGTGAAAGAAGGGCATAAAATGATGGATGGTTCTGAGAGAGCAGGCTGGGAATCCCTTACTTCACTGTTTTCATCATATCTAGAAAAAACCCAAACAAACCCACCCAACTCAGTTAAAAGGCAAATAGAGCACCTCGTCAATTTAAAATGTGTTATTACAATGCTTAATTAAGCTGTGGAACTCATCACCAAGAGCCTTTATGCAAGCTCAGGGGTTAGAAAATTGCAAAAAAAAAAAAAAAAAGAAAAAAGAAATTGAAAGAAATTGGCATTTATCTGGCTATCGGAGCATCTGCAGCTACGTTAGATTGGTCTGAAAAAGGATATCAATTCTTGTACTGCAGAGCACAAACAAGCTAGCAACAGCCTATTAGGATGAAATTTCCCCTGTGGGAAAATTGCATAATTTATCAAGCATAGCGTTTCTTACATCTTTCTTTGAAACAGATGGAAATGATTAATGTCAAAAACAAGATCTGGAGTAAGGCTGGCCACTGGTTTTGGCACACTCTGGCTGTTTCCATGTCACTGAATAATTAAAGCTCAGAGAACTTCGGCTGACCAGGACAGAGTTAAATTGTTCTCCTATAATTCAAGGACTTCCCATCTGGGTGCGGAAAGGAAAATTGCCTTCTCCAAAGAATTATCCCTGGAAAAACAGACTGTCCTAGGTAAGTAGATTGGAGGCAGTTTTACGAAGTCTTTCAGAGCCAAAAGGCAAAGCTAAAGCTATGTGCACCTGGATTCCCAAAGTGGATGCTGAGGTTGCCTTGGTGACAGACCGATGTGGTGATTACAACTCGAGAGGATTTTAACCCAAGGGAGCAATCTGACAGCAGAAGGGAGAGGTTGCTCTTAGTCATAAATATAAGGAACTGCGATGATCTTTGTGTTTTCCAGGCCATAACAGCCTTATAAATTGGATAAAAGAACCCGTGACATTCACCAACAAAGGTGCCAGCCCCATTATCAGTGGTAGCAGTCAGGAACCTTCCTGGAAAACCATTTTAGTGTTGTCTTGTACATCAATTGTAAGCAATTTGGGACAGGGACTGTCTTTCCATCCTATAAACAGCACTTAGCACAGCTCTAGCTGGGTCCACAACTGGTACTTTTGAGTTTTTACAATAATACGAATAATAAAACTGGACAAAAGAAATTAACAACTTTTTTTTCCTGGAAAAAGTGTTTTACTTCTCATTGAAAGGTCTTCAGCTGGACAAAAGATTCCCTGATGTACCATGGCCACAGAAACTCATCATGCACCCTGAGGGGACCTAGCATGGGACGGGAAAAGCCGTGAGCCCTTGCAGTTGGATAGTGCAGAAGGCCCACAAAGTGACAGCTTTCAGTGATATTTCCAAAACTTGGGATTTTTTCAATTAAAATATTTAATTTTTATTTTTTTAATGGAAAAAATCAAGTTTTCCATGGGGAAAAAGTGTCACATTAAGTCGTGAACAAAATACTACTGCCCTTGCTTCAGCTGTTTCTGTAAACTGATGTACACATGGACTAAAGCTGCCTGTTGTAGTTATTGATTCCAGTTGTCACAAACTTACATCTCACGGAATCGATCTTTTTCCTCACTTACATGTAAGTGAGAACATAGATCAGGAGCAACACAGCAGTTCACTGCCAGAGCTGCAATGGATGTAGGAATCCATACAAAATTGCAGTCCTTAACTGTGAACCAGTGACATCTAATACATAAGAGGAAAACACACAGAGTTGTACTCAGTTCTGGGACCACGGTGAGAAAAATAAAACAGTAAGTACCAAGATCCTTCCAGAAGAAGCATAAGAGCACCCTAGTAGTGTTACAGATCAGTAAGCCTCCTCGACTGACACGTTGTCACCACGAGCCATCCATCGAAGATGTGAGTCCACGGCAAAGTGGGAAGACGCTAGTTTAATTTAATTCAAAGATGCCAAAGCTGCGGCACTGAGCAAACAGACACAAGTGAGTACTATTTTCACATAAAGTGTGCTGCAATCTGGTGGAACTCAATGTCTTGGATATCAAAGAGGACAAAATTATCAATAGGCTCCTGGGGGGATTACCAAATTGCTGGAGGATAGCTCTACCTCTGGCAGTGAAATTTGATGTTCCAGCTGTTATCTCTGGCCCGGGAGCTCTAACCTGCTGATCGCTGCAAGCCTGGAGGGTGCAGCAGGGGATGGGCCACTGTACTTGTCATCTTTCTTCCACTGTTTATCTAATCATCCCCTCCTTGCCTCTTGGGGACAGGGTACTGTGCTAAATGGACCTTGGGATGACCAAGTCTTGACATCCTTTTGTCCTTGACCCTTTGTTTGATGCTAGCCAAGAATTTCTTAGGTGTAGTAAGTGCTTTTTTCACATCAGGTCAAGGTCTGTTTGCTTTTTGTCTTTGTTGCAACCTCCCCCAGACACTGAGTTATTCCTTCCACTTCTCCCCAAAACTTTGATGTAAAGCCAAGTCTCATGAGCCTGCTGATACCCCTGTCCTCTTCTATAGCATTTCAGTTTTCCAGAGCCAGCACTGCTCCTCGAATGAGAAGGCAAAGCCACATTAAAGCCTGTGGTGCCTGTGTGGAATTCCACTTACACATCAAATTCTGGACTCCTCAACAAGGAGAGAATCACTCCAAGGTGCCTTCTCCTGCCTAAGACCCTGTGCTCAGAAATACCAAATGCAGCTGACTGCACTAATAACATTAGCATGGGCACCTACTCCAGCTAAATAGGACACTTAATTCCCATTAATGCTGAACTAATTAGAGCATGGTGAACAACAAAAGAGAAAACACAATCTTTGTATCTGTGTAAAACTGTTCATGATCTCCCATACAAAATATAGGCCATCCTTTCCTTCCTCAAGCTCAAAGGAAGGGGTATATTCATCGACTAGAACAACCAGCAGCAATCCTCAAGATTTCATCTTTCATCTTTCGTTCAGGGATAGATTTATCTACAAAGAAAAATCTGTAGATATTCATGAAAGCAGGCAAAGACAGTCACATTAGTCAAAAAGCCAGCATTGCTAAATACAGTATGTGCACTGAGAGTGACCTAAATATCGGTAAAATTACCCTGTCTAATTTCAAGCAAGAAAAAGCTACCCAGAATTACTTTAATTAGCTTAAAAGGATGCTGTCAGCCACTCTCTCGAAGCAGATTTAATGTTCTATGTTATTCGTTGTACACATAGCATCCTATGGCAGGGAAACAAAATACTTGTCTACTCGTCATTGTTAATATTACCATTATTTATTCTTATCCAGATCTCCTTAGGAAATGCAGTTTGTGCTCCATGGTGTGCTCCATCTCTTTGCCCCCCAATGTGTTTCAAAGCCACTCGTCAATTCTAAGAAACTGGAGGAGACCTAGCACTGATTAAATTCCACATTATCTTCCAGAAAAGTCTGGATCCTCTTGACTGCTGTCGTGGTTTAACCCCAGTCGGCAACTAAGCACCACGCAACTGCTTGCTCGCCCTCCCCCCGAGAATCTGAAAAGCACAAGTAAGAAAACTCATGGGGTGAGATAAGAACAGGTTAATAATTGAAATATAATAATAATATAAATTTTAATGAAAAGGAAAATAAGAGAGGGAGAGAGAGAGGAACAAAACCCAGGGGAAAACAAAAAAAACCAAGTGATGCAACCACTCACCACCCACCGACCGATGCCCAAGCCAGTCCCCGAGCAGCAATCGCTGCCCACTGGCCAACTCCCCCCACTTCATATACTGAGCATGACATCATATGGTATGGAATAGCCCTTTGGCCAGTTTGGATCAACTCTCTTGGCTGTGCCCCCTCCCAGTTTCTTGTGCACCTGGCAGAGCATGGGAAGCTGAAAAGTCCTTGACCAGTGTAAACATTACTGAGCAACAACTAAAACATCCGTGTGTTATCAACATTATTCTCATACTAAATCCAAAACACAGCACTATACCAGCTACTAGGAAGAAAATTAACTCTATCCCAGCCGAAACCAGGACAATTGCTCAGTACCATGGTGGATTAGACCTCAGCATCCCAAGCTGTGTTCACTGGAGGCAAGAATCACAGGCAAAGTGTGGGGTGACTTGCCCAGCATCGCTGAGGAAACCTATGGCAGAGGTAGGGGCAGAATTTGCATCTCCAGCTGAATACTGCCGGTGCTTTACACGTGTTCAAAATGTGACGAGAGAAATTCAGGGAAGAAAAATGTATTGCAGGATATTAAACATAAAGAGCCCTAGGGTTCAGGAAGACTCCAAGCAAATTGTTAGAGGCTGGGAGAGTATCTGGGGAACTATCACTACAACCTTCCTATATTTTCACTATTGTCCACTGCCAGAGAAAGAATTTTAGTCCAGGACAAATGACCATTTTTATGTCCTTATTTTCAAAGAGTTCCTTTTTCATGTATTAATAACATTGCACTAAGCTAGAGCTGGACCTCATTGGGGTGCCAACCATTTAACAAGATGGGTGTCTGGGATCAAACCCAGCAGCTCTTCCTCAGAGAAACCCCTCAAGGAGGTGGCAGGTGTTTCAGCAGCTCCCAGCCTGTGGTCTGCAGCCACAGTGATCATGAAGCTCAGTCTTGATAGCTGTGGGCAAACAGGAGGAACCTCAATACCCAGCCGTGAGGTGTCATTTCTAGTTCAAGGGTGCAACAGCTCGGTTAGAAGTCTCTTCATTTTTGACTTCTGGAAGGAGAAGGGGTGACATGTCCTGCTTTCCCCTCTGGCTAAGGAAAGGATCAGAGAAATTCCTGAAGTGTATTTGGCAGGGGAGAAGGGATGTCACATTGATCTACAGCAAACTGGTAAAGACTGGAAAAACGAGCCAGCTTCAAAGAGAAACGTAGCCTTCAGCGCTCCAGAGATTTGGAGCATCCTTCCTCACTTGGGTCTGTTTCCTGAAGTGCAGCGTGATGACAAAGGCAGGGAAACTGGACTTGGAGCACACAAGGCAGCAGAGAGGCTAAGGAGGTGCAGACGCTGCTGAAAACCCTTCCTCTTTGTCACAGAGCTGCATTTCAGCTGAGAGAATAAGAGAAACCCAGACCACAGTCTCTGCCAACCCGGACAGCCCAGAGAGATGCGGTGGGGGAAGAAGGAGAACTTCATCACGTTAATCACTCCTAACTGTGAGAAACAGGCTAAGGTCAGGCACTTCGCCAAGGCATCGCTGGGTTTCTCAACCTGATCCTATTCTCCCCACTCTTTGTTCCCTGCCACCTTCCTCCTGCCTCGGGTTCAGTCACAACAATGCCCAAAGTCAGACCTTGTGAACAGGGGCAGATTTTGACCCTCAGAAAAATCCAGACCAGAGGCTATCCTTGTCAGGACTTGAGATAACATGTCCTTCAAGCTTTCTGAAGATGCTCGCTGGCAATTTAACCTGCCCCAGAGCTGATGTTAGGGGTACACAACCCAATGAGTGCTGGGAGCTCCAGTCATGGTGAGGAGATGGAAGCACGGCACTAAGCTCATCAGGCAGATAGAGGAGAGAGAGCCGCACGTCTCAATCCTGCCATAAACAAATGAAATACCAGGTTGGCACGCCCTGTCTGGGCGGGTGAGGGACTCACATCTCTGAGGGCATACCAGACTGCTGATTTCCTATTACGCTTTAAGGACTGGAGTGCAATTAAATGGGAAATAGTCAACTTATGTGGCTAGGGACAATGCTGTAATGCAGGGTGAATTTAAACATTGCATATCCCCATCACCTGTTGAGCCCTGGAGCTGGCTCAGTTCCTCTCCCATTCCCAAAGTTTGGCTAATGGCTCAGGAAATGAGGGAGAGCTGTGAAATGCAAGCGGGACCAGAGCCCAACAGAGCCTCCCCATGCCCACAACACTCCACTTCAGGAGCAAACCTGATAAGGGCTCCTTTCAGCAAAATAAGAATAATAAATAAAAACCCACACTTGCAAATCAAAGCCCTTCACTCACCAAGACCGACATGTGCTTTCCCTCTCACACCTGGGCCCCCAAGCATCCTTTTCACTTTGCAGGAGCATCCAGCAGAGCTGGCACACCAAATGGGTCTGGATTATTTCACCCCCCCTTATGAAACCGAGTTTGCCATAACTCAGGCACATTGCCTCTCTCGGGAGGGTTTCGGGGAACGACTCAATCCACTACGAGTCCCCCTCACCCTTCGCTTTCCTTGAGATGCCTCCTGCTCCCTCCAGAATTAGGAAACCTTCCCAATGGAAATGTAAGAAATGTAAATTGATGTGTTCTCTCTGACACTAGTTATCTGACTCCTGCGGCCATCTCTCCAAGATTATTTGAGCTGAACTTGACTGTTGCAATAATTAATTTCCAATCAAGCAAATTTGCGTAAATCTTCCCTTTAGAAATCTGCCTTAAATCAAGGGTTTAGGCACCAAATTCCAGCTTGGTTTCATTAAAAATAGATTGCTATTGAAAGCTGCCAGCACTGTAAATACAGGCACCACGCCACCCTGCAGGATGGCTTGGATACACACTTTCCACATAATGAAAACCTGCCTTAGAAGCGATCTCTGCAGCGAATGTCCCCTGTAAATGGGGGTTTCTGGCTTCCTATCAGCAGCCCTGACAGCCTTCTCTTGCTGACATATCTAGTCTTGCAAGGATGGCTTTGAAGCAACCAGGATAAGTGGGGCGAGGGCTCCAGGAGAAGGAGGGAAGGTCTTGCCAACTGGAGAAATCTTTTTGGAGATATTTTGTGTGCAACCCATAAGCCGGAGAGCAGTCTCTGCTGCTCTGGAGAAGAAGAGGAATCATAGAATCACAGAATGGTTTGGGTTGGAAGGGACCTTTAAAGGTCATCTAGTCCAACCCCCCTGCAATGAGCAGGGACATCTTCAACCAGATCAGGTTGCTCAGAGCCCCGTCCAACCTGGCCTTGAATGTTTCCAGGGATGGGGCATCTACCACCTCTCTGGACAACCTGTTCCAGTGCCTCACCACCCTCATTGTAAAAAATATCTTCCTTATATCCAGTCTGAATCTACCTTCTTTTAGTTTAAAACCATTACCCCTTGTTCTATTGCTACAGGCCCCACTAAAACGTCTGTCCCCCTCTGTAGGACCTGAATGGCACTGTGAAGGCCAAGCAATGAAATACATTGCAAGCAATGACAGAGGTGGAGAGAGGAGAGACAGAACAGTAAAGCTACAGCCCTCCAAAGCAGTGTAATTTGCAGAGGGTAAGGAGTCATGGCTGCCCAGTGTTGGGAGGAAAGGGGTGGAAACCAGCGCTTCTGGGACCTGTGTTGAGCTTGCAGCAGCCCCCATCTCAAGTGGGGAATGCCATTCCCTTGGGAAGGGATGGGCGGAAGCTTTCTCTTTCCTCCCCATGCCTTACCCTTCCTGTCCCAAATGCCCGGCTTTACCTCTATGCCCTTCTCTTGGAAGAAGTAACTCCACAGAGGGTAAGGTGCCACTGACCAGCTCTGGTGCTTTTAGAGGACTATGGGCATTCACATCACATAAAATTGTCCTAGCAATGTGGAGAGTCCATCCCAGCCATCTCTGGAGGCTGAGGCTTGACTCATTAAAAGATCAAGCCCATGACATGCCAGGCAAGGCCAGCTCCTTTTAGGAGTGCTGAACCCTTCATAGGACCAGGCTGTGTTATACAGAAATTCAGCAAAATACTGTGGAAAATAGAAATTCATTCTCTTATTGCTGTCCAAGTCTTTGTCCAAGTTTTAGAGATGAGGTCTTCTCCTTCACGCAAGCTCTCCTGCCAACACTGAAGTCCTCATCTCTGATTTGTCTCCAACCAGCTCTGAAGTGCTTAGGAGGGTTGTTGTCTCTGATTGGTGGTGGTGCTTTTTTAAAGGAAGAGATTGCTGCAGGAAAAGAGCAGGAAGATTTGGAGCTGGGCACAAGAATATATAGTAATCCTGATTTCCAGCTTCCTCAGCCACCAAAACTTCAGGGAGGAATGAAAACTTGACAGTACAAGTCTGGCTGGTGATTGAAGCACGCCATGTATTCTGGGCCTGTGAATGAATGAGAAATCTCCCAGAGAAACTGGTGTCTCAACATGCTGTTCTGAGACCTACCACTGGTGTTTTGTCAAGGGAAAGAAATCTGTCATCTTTTATCAACAGCAGGATACAGGAGAGGAACTAGCTTGTTTCTGGAGGGGACCTTTTTTTTTTTTTTTTTTGAGATCTTGTGTACAGCTTTTCTTTTACTTTTTTAATGAATCATTCAGTTGCTTCTGTTTTAAAAAAAGGGAAAAAAAGAAATCAGGTATGCCTGTTCTGCACCCCTTGCTCACCAGTCTCTCACTCTTCTCAGACCCCCAGAAGCAGGAGACAAAAAGCCAACACCTGCTCCTTTCTGTTGTGAGATGCTAATTTCAGCAATGGGACAAGACACTGAAAATATTCCAAATGCATTGGGCTTTGGGGCCAGTATCTCTTCAGTGCCCCAAACCAAACACTCGGAGGAGTCTTATTCAGTGGATAGCCAGAAGATTTTATGAAGAGTTCTTGTATTTCCCTTTGCTAATGCTCTTCAGTGAGTATGTGTATAATCCAGAATCCACCACTTCAGGCTGCCAGTTGACTGATCAATATCTTGGATAAAGACTAAGCACTAAGATCAGTATCTTGAATAAGGACTAAGTACATGCCTCCCGGTGTGTTTATGGTCCCCCACTTAGTCCAGAATACAGCCCAAGGATCTGACTGCTGCTGGTCTTCTCATCCACAGCGTAGAGGATGCTAGGATCAGACTTCAGTCCAGCTCCACTGTGACTCCAGGGATGCTCCCTGATGTCCCCAGGGCCTGAGAGGAGACAGACGCTCCTTTTATCCCTGCCTTTCTCCATCTCTCTCCTCCTCCTCCATCCCCAGGTCAGGACAGAGGTGGTACCTACAAACCAAGACTGATCCCCACAGCCTTGTGCAGGTGCTCCCCTCTTCCACTGCCATCAGCTCCAGCACTGATGGTGTGAACTGGTTCCAGCTGAAGGAAAGCAGGTCACCCCTTCTTCAGGCTAGGTATCTGTGAGAGCTTTCTGCTATGTCTAACACCTCCTCATTCATTACAGCCTGAATTTGGGCAGGCGGAGAAGATACTATTTCAGCTGAACTGAGTCTTAGTGGGAGACTTTGAAGCCTTTTATCTTTAAAGTGTATTTACCACTGATGAAAGCTGCTGTCTTGAGAAGCTTGGTGGAACCACTGTGGGGCAGCTGCAATGTCACCTTAGTCTGTTATTACGCCACGTACCACAGTGGGAGGTAGCAAACCCAGTGAGGAACAGCATCTCTGGGTGTGGGATACTGAACCCATATGTAGCTTCCTTGCCCAAACAGACAACACAGAGAGGTGTGACTTGACCAAGGAGAAACAGGACAGCAGTGGCAGAGCAGATGACAGAGCCCAGCTCCCCTGACTCCATGTTCAGCAAAGTCTGCTAGAGTTGTCCCTCTTCTCCATTGCATTTGAGGCATGAAGACGTCCCCTGGGGAGAAACCTGGGCAAGCATGGACTGATTGCACACCAGGCAAGGGCTAAGTTATGGAGTTATGAAGTTATGTTCTGCCCTGCCACAGAGAGGACAATTTATGCTCTCCAGTCACCACAGCATTTCTGCTCAGGCTGCTGAGAGAGGGGAATGGAGAAGTCAGAGAGAAAGCATCAGGAAAGGGAAGCGGGTCCTGGAGAAGTGTGTTTCCCTGAAGCTATTCACCACATTCAACACTTCCTCTGAAGCAGCATTGCTCCTAAGAGCTATTGAAATCACTGCGCTGAGAACTGGAACTTCTCCTCTGCTATGTGCCACTCTAAACCCACTGTCAATACTTAATAAATAACGGAGATGTATACTGAAGGCATTCCTGCCATTAATCACTAGCAAACCCACATCCCCAGTGAGTGCATTGATAGCACTTCTACAATCCAATTTCTGTTTCAAGATACTTTAGAAAAAATCAGACTATAAGGTTTCTTATTTTTCTGGCTTCTGCCTGACTGGCGGGGTTAAGGGATGCTTAAGAGACCGCTGCAAAATTACTTTCATCAGCTACTGTTCAGTTGGTCTCAGAATCTATTTTCCAGACTCCAAAGCAAAATTACAGTCATTCAATATTAAAGTATTTGCAGAGTGTCATTAAGCGGGGTGCTGCTGTACTATTTACCATGGCAACTCAGGATGCTAATTTATCTTTTCCTTAAAAGTGGAAGAGCCAAGACACTCGGAAATACTCTATCTTTAATGTGACAAAATGCATTTGTGTTGCATAAAGCATTTTACCTAACCAGAGAAGCCTCCCTGTCACGCCACGACAGGCAGAGCTGGAAATGGGAAGGACGTTTGTCCACTGATTAGATGACACAGGACTGCCTGAAGGAATCAGGCCATTTCATTCATTATCTTCCCTCTAGGACTGCGTGGAGAGGCCTCCAGGAGGATCTGGAGATCTTCTGCAGAATAACATGGGTCACTTCTGCAGGGAACCTCTCCCTGGGTTTTGCTTCAAACTGGGTCATTTTGAGTATTTTGCAGTGGATGTTCTCATACTCATGATGTTTTTATGAGTTCTCCTCAGCTCAGGTATGTCCTGAAACAACATGCTCCAATGCCTAAATTTCCTTTCATTTGATTTAGCTCTGCCACCTTTCAATTGCATCAAGTGATCTGTTGCTTTCCATGACTGCTGTCATCACTTGTGGTGCACAGCAGTGCTTGTACACATAGAAATGCTGACAATCTTGCTGAAGGATGCAGTAATGTCCCTGTTCTACTGAGGTGGCACAATGTGAAATGATTTATTCTAGTTTGCATGAGGAAACTTTTGCAGACCCTCTGAGTCACAGCCTGGTGGGTGAACCAACCTTGTGTTGTCTAAATATAATTTACCATTGGCCCATGCATTGTTTTGGACCCAACAAGTTTCCCATTATTTCTTCATCCTAAGCAGTCTTAGTATCTCCAACATCTTCCCATGATGGGCTTTTCCCTACTCTTGTCATTCTGGCTGTCTCTGTTACAGGGCAGGAGCATGTCCCAGCCATGTCCCAAGCGTCCTTTAGGGTATGCCCTAGGTCCTTCCCCTAACAAACCCCACTGGAGGATGAACTGTAGTGGACTGCATCTCATTCCATACCCGCACACCAAGATCTTCCTTAGAAACTCATCTGGACAAGGGCCTGTCTTGTGACATAGAGTCAAAGCATGGCCAAGATGTACTGAAGAGCCTGGGGACTTTCATGGACCACTGCTGCACCACAGAGTCAATTCAGTTTCTGTTCACCTCTTCCAAGGAAGGAGGTCGGGACAGCCTGTTCTGTGGGAAAGAAACACATTTTGCAAAAGTGGCATGATAATATGTGATTATTAGCAAAGATCTTGTCCACTCTAAATATTTGGTGTGGTTTGTGTGGTGTTCTCCTTCCCTTGGCCATTGGTGTCTGTGGATTAGGCTGACGTGCTAGTCTTAGCCTAATTCAACATTTACTTTGGATTTGCATTGTTTATTCAATGCATAGAGAGACACGTGTCCGCAGCACAACGGCTCATGGCACTGAACCTTGCATATTCCTCTGACAAAGCCTGTGCCAATTTCTCAGCCCTCCCTTGCTGGTTCAGCCCAACACCATCTGCTGCTTTATGATCCAACCACAACCACCATCTTGCAGCCTTCTGATCAGAGGCAAGACACACAAGAGCTGTCAAATCTCATCAGCTTCATCAAATCTTGGACTTTCCCTTCAGCCAGGGCCAACCACAGATCCCTGAGTGAAAGGTGGTCCTTTGCCACTCCTGCAAAGTCGGTGGAGTTCCTTGTGGTCATTAATACCCTGGGCTCATTACACAATGTTGTGAAACTTATCACCTCTTGTCTGTCAACGTAAAACTCAGTCTCCTAGGAGTTATTAAACTGATTGCCTATTATCTGTCATCCAGCATTAACCCAATCACCTCGTCCGTTCCCCAATGTCTTCAAAATTTTGAGATGTGGGGGGAAAAAAAAAAGACCCTGGGGTTTACTTGTTCTGCAAATGCACATGGGGTCTGGAGGGTGGATGAGGTATGGGCTTGGGCAGGTAAGTGCCAACCAATTCAAGAGTCCATTGGCATTCTCCTGGCTTTGGAGGAAATCTTCAGAAGAGGGAAGAAGTAGGGTTGGTGTGGTAGGAAGACCTGCTATGCACCAGAGCAACTGCTGTAGGGCCAAGCAGAAAGGACAACCCCTGCCCCAAGGGTGCAGGACTGCTCTCTCCAGCTCTGCAGGAGGGAGAGTATGGAGGCACCATGTCCATGCATTTCTGCAGCATTCAACCCATCCTTTCTCTGTATATCCCGTCCCATGCTGGACATGTCAAACGCACACCCTTCCCCAGCTCCCTCCTTTTCCCACTTTCCCTTGCCACCTCCTGCAAGAAACAGCCCTGCTTGTTCCTTATCGCTTCTCCTCCAGTCTCCACATTCATCTTTCATCCAGCCTCTCTCCTCTTCTTTGAGAGCCTTCTCTGAGAGCTCAAATCCCTTTACCTGCCTCTCTTCTCTTCGCTGTAACATCTGTCACTTTGACTCCACAGCATCTCTCAAACCCTTCTCCTCTCGCCCCTCATCCTCTCTGGATCTTGACTCAGCTCTTCTCACTCATTCCTCTCCATTTAACAAGCAGTCCTCCTTCTACTCTGCCTTTCACCATTTCACTCAAAAGCTCGTCCCTTCTCCCTCTCCAGCTATGTCCATCAGAGTCCCTCTTGGTCACACCTGGGCACGTTAATGACATCTCCCCCATCACACACCGGAGCCCTTGGCTCCTTTGCCATCCTCAAGCATCACAATCATTTGCTCAACTGGCCCTGGCTCACACCCTGTATCCATCTCTCTGCTATTGCCATCATTCCACCCATATGGCCTTAATCCTGCCACCAGAATGACTTTCTTCTCAGCAAATCCATCTTCCTTCCTCCCGCTCTTCCACCTTCCTCACTAGACTTCTCCACTTCCAAAATTTCTTTTTCACAAGACACATCCCAGCCCCACGCTTCTTCACCAGCCTCAATAGCAACCACCTTTGCACTGCTCCTTCTCTGCTGTCTCGTCTGTACTGCGCACCCACCTCGTCCATGCCCTTTTCAGTCTCAGCTGGAGCATTCCTGCTGACAAGCAACACAAAGCCCTTTTACATCACCCCATGTGGTGGCCAGGAGGGACTTGCTTGGGAGAAAGGCAACAAAGTCCTTCTTTATGGGATCTGCATACACATGGCCCTCACAGCACTGCCAAGCGAGTGATCTGAATGGAGATGCCCCTCGCTGAATTACAACGGCACTACAACCCCAACCCACAATGTGTAATATAGTATAAATGTAATAGTCTCTGCAGAATGAAAGGCACGTTGCCAGGCCGCACACAGCTTGGCTCTGGACAATAAAGACATAATTATGGCTTCAGTGGGTTTGCTTTGCTTTGAGGTTTCCACCAGTGGTGAAATGTTGTTCCATCCTAACCTTAGGGAAGCAGATGATCTCATGAGCTGAAACTGCATAGGCCACGCTTACCAGAGAGCCTATCGAAATGGGAGAGCTGGTAGCTCCAGTCCCCTTCCAGTGGGCTGGAGGAAGGCAGTCTGTGATATGCCTTGACCTCTGGAGGAGCCTGCTTAGTCCTGGATTTATTTGCTAAGGTGCAGACTTCTGGCTGTGGTTTTTGATTTTCCCTAACCTGGGAGGTCATGACAGTCCATTTCCACTCTGCGCAGGAATAAAACCAGAGGATGGTTGCAGTTTTCCAACAGTGCCATTGCAAGATATCGCTTCAATCCTGCGTGCATTCCCATAACAGTGGTCTCCTGAGCATGACAGCACTGTGTTCCCATCAGACAGCGTCTCCATTAAGCAGCAGATCCATGTTCACGCTGGGCTTAGCACCCAGTTCGTGTCTCTGATTGCCCAGTACAGCTCCCTTTGGGTTTCCGTGCCCAGGTTTCCCTTCTGCAAAATTCAGTACAGAAGGAAAGAAAATACACTCAGGATGCACCAGGAGCCAATCTTCATGGCTGGGCTTCATGGCTTGATCACCAAGTGATCAAGCCCAGCCAGCATGGGTTCAGGAAAGGCAGGTCCTGCTTAACCAACCTGATCTCCTTCTATGTCAAGATGTCCCCCTTAGTGGATGAGAGAAAGGCTGTAGATGTTGTCTACCTAGACTTTAGTAAAGCCTTTGACACCATTTCCCACAGCATTCTCCTGGAGAAACTGGCTGATCATGGCTTGGACGGGTGTACTCTTTGTTGAGTAAAAAACTGGCTGGATGGCCGGGCCCAAAGAGTGGTGGTGAATGGAGTTAAATCCAGTTGGCAGCCGGTCACAAGTGGTGTTCCTCAGGGCTCTGTGTTGGGGCCAGTTCTGTTTAAGATCTTTATAAATTATCTGGATGAGGGGATGGAGTGCACCCTCAGTAAGTTTGCAGATGACACCAAGTTGGGCGGGAGTGTTGATCTGCTTGAGGGTAGGAAGGCTCTACAGAGGGACCTGGACAGGCTGGATCGATGGGCTGAGGTCAATTGTATGAGGTTTAACAAGGCCAAGTGCTGGGTCCTGCACTTGGGTCACAGCAACCCCATGCAACGCTACAGGCTTGGGGAAGAGTGGCTGGAAAGCTGCCAGGCAGAGAAGGACCCGGGGGTGTTGGTTGACAGCCGCTGAATATGAGCCAGCAGTGTGCCCAGGTGGCCAAGAAGGCCAATGGCATCCTGGCTTGTATCAGAAATAGCGTGGCCAGCAGGACTAGGGCAGTGATCGTGCCCCTGTACTGGGCACTGGTGAGGCCGCACCTCGAATGCTGTGTTCAGTGTTGGGCCCCTCACTCCAAGAGAGACATGGAGGGGCTGGAGCGTGTCCAGAGAAGGGCAACGGAGCTGGGGAAGGGTCTGGAGCACAAGGCTGATGGGGAGCGGCTGAGGGACCTGGGGTTGTTCAGCCTGCAGAAAAGGGGGCTGAGGGGAGACCTTATCGCTCTCTGCAACTACCTGAAAGGAGGTTGTAGCGAGGTGGGGATCCATCTCTTCTCCCAAGTAACAAGCCATAGGACAAGAGGAAATGGCCTCAAGTTGCGCCAGGGGAGGTTTAGATTGGATATGAGGAAAAATGTCTTCACTGAAAGGGTTATCAAGCATGGGAACAGGCTGCCCAGGGAAGTGGTGGAGTCACCATCCCTGGAGATATTTAAAAGACGTTTGGATGAGGTGCTTAGGGACATGGTGTAGTGGTGGTCTTGGTAGTGTTAGGTTTACGGTTGGACTTGATGATCTTAAAGGTCTTTTCCAACCTATACAATTCTGTGGTTCATCTCTCAGGTTAAACAAAGACTTGCTGCTCAAAGTCAAACCCTGCTGATGAGTGTAGGATGAGGAACAGCACTGCAAAGCTTTTCCCTTTGGAGGGAGCAGGGGAAAACCAGGTGGTAGCAGGGCTGGCATGCATGCCTGTGTCCACTCAAGCTCTTCCCAGCCACCACTCATATCAGCAGCCTGTTCACCACCTCGTGGTTGTGGTGTTAAAAGGCCACCTTCTAAACCTCATCCAAAATTTATTCCTTCACAGTTCATACAACAAGTGTTTGTACAGACAGTCTGTTATCTTCCATAAGTCTTCTCCTTCCCTGTTATTCACCCCAAACACACCTTCTCAGTTCAACCAAGCTCTATAAAAACAATGCATTAGGCAGGGCAAAATGTTGATTAGCAAATTAAACAGGGCCAAGGCCTCTTCTCTGGCCCTGAAGTCAAGTGGAGCAGCATAGCTTGTGATCATAGCCTTCCCCTTTACTGCAAAATAGGATAGTTTTTTCCATATTTCCTACAGGTGACAGCCCCTGACTCTTGCTGTCCCCTGCAATGTTTCCAGGCTTTGTTAGGGAGAGCACTAGTTGGCACAGACCAGACCAAAACCTGTTGGGGAGATGAAACCAATTGGATGATCATTTGACAGTTTTTTAACCCATTCTCCATCCTATTTTATTATGCCATTATGTCTACTTAGTGGCACAGTGCACCTTGTAGACTAGCCAGCTGCTGAGATCTCTCTCATGGCTTTCTGTTGGCCAGCAAAGACTCTCATCTTTTTTTTCTTTCTTTTTTTTTTTTTTTGTGTTTGGGGTATTTTTGTAGAATAGTCTCCCTTTAATGTCATCCTATTACTTCCTCTCTGTGCCTCTTTCCATTTCAGGTCATCTTCCTTGAACATGGAGAGGAGGAAGAAAAAGGAGGAAACCAAAGCTGATGAATCTGTCTAGATGAAATTTCTCCAGGCCCTTGCCAATGACCTGTCTTGGCCTGGTCAGCTATCATTATCACTTATTTGCTGGTAATTATTTATGATGAATTACTACTCTCTGCAGACCTACCAATGTTTCCGTGAGTCTTAACCTTTTTTCCCTGTGCTGTGCCTTAGGTTTGCAAAGGGAGAAGGTATGAACCGATGGCTTGGAGAGCTGTGAATTATGCTATTTGTCTCTATCACAGCCCAGGCTGAGTTTTGCACCGTCTCAACATGCCATGGGATTCAGCTGAGCTTGACTTCACCATATCACTGACGCATTCTGCTTTCCATCCCTGCAGCTGCTGTGACCTGCCTGTAGTGGCCTATTCTTCTCCCTGTGGGGGAAATTGGAGAAATTAGTTGGATTACATTGCCTGATCCCTAAGGTATTGCATGGAGCCAGGGTTTTGAGTCCAGTTTCCTCTGCCGTGTAAGGATCCTGAAAAGCAGGACGGTGAGACATGCTGCATGACAAAAGTCATGGTTTTGTAACCCAGTCCAGGCAACTCCAGTTTGTTTCTAGGCTCTATATTCATTTTCAACTCTGCCCTAAAAGACATGTGTTGTTGTAAAGCTTTTTTCTTTATGTGACATTCAGAGATTTTAAGAGACTACAATTAAACCCAGCTTTTACCAACAACAAACTATTTCCAACAGCACGTTCATATACTCCAGCAAACATTCCCCAGCTCCAGTCCTCCTCTCTGGCTGCTTAAATTTACTCTGAAAACAATGTATTATTTGTCATGGTAAACCATTCCCAAGATCTTCCCTTTCCATGGATTTGAGCACTCAAAAAAACCCAAAATAACAGCATCAAAACCCCCAAACACAAAGTGGGCTGAACAGAACATTTTAAGACCATCAGTCTAATGATCACATTTCTTAACAAGAAATTTTTTATTTTTATTTTTTTTTCCCCACAAACCCAAACTTCACATCTAAACTACCTAGGTTGGTGAGGAAGAAACCATGGTAACTGCACATTTTAATTGAATGTTTGTTGGCTAGAGGGAATGGGAAAGATTGCATAATTGGTGCTTGAGAGTCTACATAAACATGACATGGTTTGGAGAGCTGAAGGGTTCTGCTAAAGGGGAATGTGATATAGCACATCTGGCACTGGGGTGTATCTACTTTATGTAACAGAAAATCAGAGGGTGTCAGGAGGTCCGTACAGCTCCTGCGAAACAACACACAGCCATCCCTCACTGCTCCATCAGCGGCCTGAGCCTGGGACCAGACTGGGAAACAAAAAGCAGCAGCTCCTCCCAGGTCCTCCACTCTCCTCTGAGCCCTGCTCATTTCCCAGGAAGAAGGAACCGTGCACTGGGCAGCCCCAGCACTCAAAACACAGCTGCTTGGGAGTTGGATCTGAGTGTGGCCAACAGACCTCAAATTTCCCACCTGTGCAAGATGAACTGACAAGCTTTGGGCTGGCTTAGTGTTCTGCTCTTGCTTCCTCTGAATTTCTTCTTTTCCCTCTGTTTCCTCCTGTCCAAAATACAGGCTTCAGCCCCTATTTCTCAGATCTCCCCACTAAATAATGTCTTATTGCCCACTTGGCTAAAAACCAGCATTTGCTCATCGCTGTAACACTTTTGCTACAATTCTTCAGCTTTTTGTACACCACCATCTCATTTGTAGCTCACACCAATAAACAGGTCATTGCCTTCAGCTTGGTCTTCACCTCTAAGTTGTGTCTAAACCTTGTAGATTAACTCTGCATAAAAGATCTTAAAGATTACGTCTGCAGTGCTGGTTGGGCCATAAGTCTCAATGCACTTACTGAGAAGCTGGTAGCTGTCTACACCACGGCTGGAGTTCTGCACAGAAGGTCTCACAGTCTAAAAGGACATCTGGGACCTATTTAG
The DNA here is from genome assembly GCF_034638445.1 of Ciconia boyciana. Classification (NCBI taxonomy): domain Eukaryota; kingdom Metazoa; phylum Chordata; class Aves; order Ciconiiformes; family Ciconiidae; genus Ciconia; species Ciconia boyciana. Next base: position 2,958,545 of record NC_132938.1, on the reverse strand, counting down.
GCAGTGAGCAGGTGAAGACCAGCAATAACAGCTCCTGTTACTCATTGTCTGGATGCTGTGTCCCTTCTTCCCACAAAGAGGAACAAGAGTGCTTCCAAGCAGGGCTCTGCTGCTGGAACAAGCAGCACAGCAAGGGTGGCTTTCATGCACCACTCCATAACATACAGCAGGAGATGGCAGCATGTGCAGCTCATAATGGATGAATGTGATCCACCAAAGCAGACCCTAGATATCCATGTAGATCTTCTCAGAGCTACAGCCTTTCATCTCCACCTTCACAACTTGAACTGGTGTTTAGGCTCTCAGTCTCTTTACTACAACATTTAGGTTGGACGAATGCAACCTAGTGTTGCCGATAGACCCAGAAAAGGTAGAAAGAAGGCCAAAATGAAATCAGGGTTACATGAGTCAACAGACATCTCCAGAATCACGAGAGGAACTAAGAAAGGGGAGCTGATCATGCCAAGAAGATGAACTACAGCACACCCCTGACCTTGACACAAGAATCAAGCCCGTTCTTGTTCCAGGATATCTCGCAGGTGCTCAGCCACCCTTTAACCCGCTTGCGACTCTCCCGCGGTGCTCGCTGTGCTCAAGGAGCTGTCGGAAATGAACTGGCATGCTTGTAGCCAAGCCTTGCGTGTTTGGGGAGTGAGCAAACCCTGCTAAGTGGAATCTGGCTGTGCTATTTGTATTGCTAAAGAGCAGCACATGGGCATGGATTTACTCAGCTCTGCCAGTTGGTGAGGAAAAGCTGGAACCCAGCTGCATTTCGAAACACGAGACGTAAACAATGATTTGCCAACGAGAGTAAAAGTAACTGCCTCTCAGCAGATGCTATAAACAGTCTTGCACATTGTATCTGGAACCGTAGAGCCATTAGCCTTGCTATCGATACCCCAATAATGTGAACTGAGGAGAAATCACTGCCAAATTGCTCTCCTCCACGGCTTTCCTTGTACATCCTCCTCTTGTAAAGGCCATTCTTCTCTTCCTTGCCATCAGCAGAAATTGCCTTTTTCTGCTTTCTCTGGTGCCTGGGGTTGGCTTCTCCAATGCAGTTAAAAACTCATTGCAAGGTCTTATTAGATATAAACTGAAACCGAACCGAGTGGAGGCACCCAGTATCTGTAGGTGGAGAATCTGTCCTATATTGGAGGGAAGGGGGCTGAACCCTTCCACAGTACAGCAGATTTTAAGACAAATTCTAGCCTTGCAAGCAAGCATGGCCAGGTGCCTCCTGGCTTTCCTGCAGCACTCAGACTTGAATCCCCACACTACAGTCTTATTTATTCTTGCACTTGGCTGTACAGGACAGATGGGCTTCCCAAGACTCATCAATCTGTTCATGAGGGTGACGGCACAGGAGGCGATTTCACAATCAGGCGTTTGCCTCGCTGCCAAGCCCATGTGCTGGAACTGAGGATGACCCTGGGACAAAGGCAGCTGCTGACCAGTTCTGATTCCTGATAGCTCCCCTTTTGTTGGCGTCTCCTCCTCTGTTGAACCCTAGATCTTCCCATCCAAGTGTGGAAGCGTCCTCCCTGCTCCTCATCTCTGCCTCCTTGTCAGTCTTTCTGCCTCATTTCATTACTTATCCTTGGCATCTGGCCCCGTGCTTCGAAGCAGGGTCGGGAGCAAAGAGGCAAGGGCTGCTGACAGGGAGATGTTCAGCTGATGGGAGACCACCAGCAGGTGCACCTCAAGGGATGCTGCTGTCCATCTTCCACTCCCTCTTCAGCAGGTTCTCCATCAGAGCTGGTGCATTTCCAAGCCTGGCAGAGAGCACACGAAAGTGAGGGCTGCAGATGCGTTTAGGAGACAGAGGAGCAAAGACCAAATTTCTAATAAAGCAACTCAGTACACAAAGACACACATCAGTAAATCCCAGAGCTCTGAGCAGCTCTGCAAGGGGTGGGTAAAGCTTGCACAGATTTTCTCATGAGCAAGTGTATCCCTTCTTCAAAATAGTTTGCTTTTAATTCTTTACAGCACGGTTTCAATTAAAGAACACAGGAAAGTAAACAACAAACCAGAAATGGTTGAGGATTATCAGTTGAGAAGAGGGAGACCTGCACAAATGTTTCCCATCACTGCAAGATGTAAGGCTCTCTTTTACCTAGCTTAGAGGGCAAAACAGATTACACAGAAAAGCCATCTATTTCCCGTGAAAGTAAGGCACTTACCCCTTGCTGAAATCCCATGGGTTTTGGTTGTCTCAGTCCCCTTGTGGCTCCTTTAAAGTCCTGTTTAACAACACAACATTAATGTTCATCAATTCTGAAAGCGTAGGCCCTGCATCCTTGCATTTTCTTGGAATTTGTAACTCCAAATGAAGCTAACACAACTGTTGCTCTCACAACTGATACCCCAGGGAGATATGGGCTGCCTCTGCATGGGATGAAAAGAGTGGCCTTGAAGGCCGTTTGTGTGATGAAGATACTTTCTGTCTCCATCACCTGGTCTATCCTACAGACCTGGCTTGAAACAGCCATGTCATTCCCAGGAAGCTCTTAGGATGCCTGTGGAAGGTGCAGAGAAGGTTGCGAGGGCCACGCATATGAAAGTGGCCTACAGAGATGGTTCTTCACATCTGAGCCGTGTATCTCCTTGCCACAGGACCATGCAGATGCTGACAGCTTATGTGGGGTCATAGGGACACCAGACAAATCAACGGAGGAGAAGTTAACTGAGAATTGCTAAATGCACAGAGGCCACATTCACCTCAGGAAGTGTCTGAGACAGCATGCCTGGTGGCTGGGAGGATCTTGCTCGGACACAAAGCAGCAGGCTTTGCTCTTCCACCCTTCTCTAAGATCCTGCTTTTGGCCATGGTCAGACACAAGGCACGGGGTTAGATGGATGTCCTGTCTGACCCAGCACTGCCCCTCTTATGGTCCTGTGTTACGTAGTCCTGCCCCTATCCAGCTGGCTCCGACAGGATAAATGAAAGTACAGATCTGCTTGGGCTTTGCTTCTACAAAGTACTTCAGAGATTATAATGTATATAACAAATAGCAAGACAGAGAGAGGGCTTGGGACTGTGTTTAGCCAGTAGCACAAACACAGCCCCTGGGATTATGGTACTGAGAGGCCTCAGAGACAAAAGGTAATTGCAAATGATCAGTCTTAGGCTGCTGGTCAGGAAGCAATGCATTTGTCAACTCAGTGAAGGCAAAAACAGGCTTGGTGCAGAGCACTCTTTGCCTGACAGATATTTTGCAGTTAGCAGCAGCTGGGTCCAGGGAGAAGAGTAAAGCAAGAGGTTGCTTTGGAAAATGTTGCAGGTTGCCATCAGAATCCACACCCAAAGAGAATTCAGTTCATTTGTAGGGTTACCTCTGTATCCGCATCACAAGGCACCTCTTGTCCACTCCCTTGCCCTGACCCACTCCTTGCCTCTGCTCTCCCAGCTGCTGTCTCCCAGCAGAGACATGGTCCTGACTTTGGGCAATGGGTTTTGGTCTGCAGATCAGGAGGAGAAGCGTTTAAAAAAAAATGATGATGTATCTGGAAATTGCATTTTCAGATCTCCGCTTCTTGAAGTGAGGATGACTTAAGTGGCCCTAGGTCACCAACCTGATCCCGTCTTCCTACCTGAGCTGCCCCACCTCACACATACAAAGCCTTGCCAGCTTTTTTGGTCATGGCATCACATTGGGCACTGGAACTTAACAGGTCAACCCCCAAACCCTTTTCAGTCACTGCTTCCCAGGCAACATTCCCCACCACACAAGCATGGCTTACCTGATGTTTTCCTGGATGTCCAACATCACAACTGATGGCATGGAAATTAACGCATTTCGGCCATGAGGTTGTATATCAGTGGCTTTTCTGAGGTCTCTGAAACCAATCTTCTGCACAACGTCAGGTGCTGCTTTGTAGGACATCAAGCTCTTTGTTGAAGAAACTTGTTTCACTCTCTTTGTAGCACGCACCTTCTTGGGCTGGCACAGAAACCTGTTGGGAATAGTAGAACCACTACACAGATGCTATGGAAGTCCAAAATATCTCATTATTATTATATATTTATTCTGATACTTTCCTTCTGCGCTAGAAGTAAAGGAGAGAGAACAAGATAGAGATACACTCTTCAAATGGAAGAATTTGATGAATTAAGGGTTGGTTAAAAGAACCCACAAATAACAATTGCTACTTTTATACCTGAGCTCAGATTATCCTCTACACATATAGAGCACGTGCTCACATTTCCTTCCCTTTCCATGTCTTTTCTCTTTGCTCATCCCTTAGCAGATGTACCTCCTGCTGAGCAAGGGCCAAGCAAAGGGTTTTCAGTCCCCAAAACATGCAGCCAGAAAGAGATTTCCCCAAAGACGCATGTGTTCACAGCAAAGCCCTGTGTCTCCCGCTGACAACAGGCTTCTGTTGCCAAACCCTGGGAGATGCTGCCCATTTTCAATGAAACCCACCCTGACCCTTGGGCTGAGCTCATTTCAGTACCCCAGAAGAGTGAAAGGATTGCACAAGGAATGAGGATCGGGGAAAATCCATTCATTTATTTCTCCATCTGAAGTATTCAATCCCCTGTGGCAGCAGGGGTTGCAGGACCTCACAGGAAAAGGAGAACTTCAAATTCCACTTGCTGGAATTTTTAATCGTTTGTTCACAGAAAAAAATGAAAATAAAAAATGTTATCTTCTTGCAAGTGGTCAGCCTGAATAATTACAGCTCTGGTGTATGCGCAAGCCTGTCTGTCCCGGGTGGAGACCATGGGGACATCCTGCCCTGGATTTTCTTTTTTTTCTTTAGAAATATCTATTGCTTTGTGATATCTGGGAGTAGCAACAGTGCTTGCCTTTGGTGGGGGGGGTACAGACCCTGGGGACCGCTTGCTCTGTAGCACGGATGTTGCAGAAACTCTCTGTCCTCCACCTCCCGTTGACAGCAGGTGCCCAGGAGAGCGTTAACACCCTGCCGATAGTGGCACAAATTCATCAGCGGTCTGTTAATTAACTGACAACCAGCCAAATTCATTCCCTTATCTCGAAGCACACAAATGAGGCTGGTGAGGCAATTCTGCCTGGGAGTGGGCTTCGTTAATGCAACACTAAGAAGCCAGCCCCGGAAGGAAAGCATCCAAGGAAATAGAAAATATAAATTCTTACCTTGGTGTCTGCATCCTTTCCACCTGGGGTGACAAAATACACCTCAGCCTGTGGCTGAAAGATTTTATAGAACAAGAGATCAGAGATTTAGGAAAGTTCCTCTGTCCTGGGGACCCTCACAAACATGTCAGCTTGGAGAAAATGCCAATTAAAGAAAATTCAGTGCTCTGAGAAATTTAGCAAGTCTTCCCTAACTCTTGTCTCACCATTAGCAAGGGGTTTCTGACCCTATAAATGCGTTCATTCCCCAGCAAATATTTTACCTGCATTTGACACACACACGTTCAATACTTTCTTCTCTTTCTGGGGATACAGAGCCTTGTGGGAAAGTTTATGTGGGCCTTAGTGTAAGTCTAGAATTACAGTAGAAAGACAGAGGCAACATGTGGCTACAAACACTGAAATACTGTGGGGCTGCAGAAAAACATAAAACTACAGTGTACATTTTATAGGCATTATGTTAATTTATAATAGGCATCAATAAAACCTGCAGGGTTTTTAACTCCCTTAGTCGGAAGAGAGACTGGATTTGGACAGGCTGAATTTGGGTAAGGATAGTGACACTAGATGGGCTGGGCTATGAATTTCTCTGCCTGTAAACCCACAATATTCTGATCTTTGGCTGTTTCAGTTCTGCATTTTATTTGTTGAGCCCCCAATTAGGGCTAACCATCCACGGAGTCAACCCTGTGGGCTCATGCATACCTTACAAGCTGCAGATGCGTTGTGCTGGCCACCTCCCATCTCGTGTCCTGCCAATACATAATGACTCGCTGGTCCTTGCACCGTTTGGGGGTTGGGGTTTATTGGAGTTATTAAGTCATCTTTAAAATGTTTGCATGCTGAGATATTTGCCAAGACTTAGCCTGGAGCATTCTTCCCAGCAGCTGCAGCTTTAGTGTTTACGATGCAGGGGATAGATTAATCTCTGGCATCGCATCAATAAAATCAGCAAGTGACACAGTGGGTCCAGACCTGGGCCCTCAAAGACTTTGCTCTTGGAAGATCTCTGAAAAGATGGATATCCTGCAGCTCGTTGTCAGGTCTGCTGTGCAAAGCCAGGGCAGAAGTCTGCTGAGGAGGAAGGTGGTTTCTACAGGGGGTTGAGAGATTCACAAGCTAATCATGAGATTAAGGTTTATCATAATATTTCTTCCTTGCATGAAGCTCATCAGACCTACTGCTGCCCACTAGTACCTGCTCTCCCTCCTGAGCACGAGGGATTCGTGGTGGCTACGCTGGATCTTGCATCCTCACCGTAGACATCGAAAACCAGGTAGGATGAACCCCATTTGTTGTGGTAGGAAATCAGTTGTTGCTCAAGATAAGCAACAAGACAAGTAACCGATGTGTTACCTGACAGTGGGAGCTGCCACGGCTGCTTTCCTCCTATACCTCCTTCCCTAATCCATTGTCAAAAAACAGTGTTTTCCTAGAAAAATGAAATACGAGAGGGACGTCTTCTCTCCTGAGAACCTCACTGATCTATTTGCTGATGTCATGCCTGGCATCTTATTTATTCAGTAATGTCCTGAAAAAGAGGATTTGTTTGGAATCTGTGAAGATTAGTAAGCACCAAGCTGAGGACAGGGTGTAGACATCACCAGGTTTTGATGGGAGGGGAACCAATGGATAAGAATAAAGTTTCTAATGGAGTTGAAAGGTGAGACTTTGGGCCCCTTTTTAAAAAAATATATTTTCAGTAATAGTTCTGACTAAAGGAAGAGCAGGGAGCTGATGATTGCTGTGTGTACAGAGATAAACACTCTGCAGAGGGAAGAATTGGAAATTATCATAAAAAACAAAATGCCTGAGCTTGAGAGCTAAAAAGGGTGGAATTTAATAAGGTATGAGAGTGTGTACTGAGGGGATCAAACAAAAAGTTTGACTAAAAGGGAAAAAATTACAGTTTGGAAATAATGGAAGAGGAGAAAATGTGGAGATATGGGATATTTGTAACCTAAGTAATTGAGACTTCTGTGGAAAAACATCATCCTAGGATGTACTGGGCAAGGAGTTTAAATGCTAGTATGGAAACCTTAATGTCATTGTATCAGATGCTTGTGAGACCACAACTGAAGCATCCTGAATAGTTCTGATTACACTTATTTTAAAAGGCTGAACCCAAGCCATCACACTTAGAGGAAAGAGATGCTGGAATGGTACTGGAGTGAGCAGGAAAAGCTAGGGGACTTGGAGGAGCCTAAACATGTCTCTCCCTCCATCCCGGGGTGTCTGGCATCCAGGTACGTGCTGCTGGAAGAGAAGCGAAGCGCACTGAGTGGGAGAGGCTGCAAAGCTTCAGACCAGGCTCCCAGCCTGGATGACCACGGGTCATCCCAAGCCTCCCAAACAAAGACTTAAAAAGGACTGTTTTTTCTCAGAACCATGCAGGGAAGCAGTTCTGTGTCAGCTAGGGTGAAGGCTTGTTTAGCTGGGGGCAGGCGGGAGTGCAGCATGCTAGCAGGATGGGAATCTGCTCAAGGGTAGAATATAGGCAGGAATTTAATTGGCAGGAATTTAATTGGGAACTTACATCGAGAGGAGTGAGGATCTTTAGCTGCCCTCCAAGCTCAGTGACTGTGGCATGACCTGAGATGCTTTCAGCTATGGCATGATGCCTTTAAGTTTGTCCAGCACATTTATCTATGACAGCAGGGTCTCATCCAGACCTACATAAACCAGCAGTCCTCTGTCAGGACATGGATATGGGATTGCTCCCTGCTGCCTTGAATTGCAAAGCTATAACTTTGGCATGTCGCTGCACCCATTGCCCCTGTTACCTGCCTTGATCACAGCTCTTAGGGGCAGTAATGGCTCCTTCTAGGACTTCATCTTCTCTGCAGATGGTTTGTAGGGATAGCTCCCGTAACAAGGCTTTGCAATGATGCATTGCAGAGACCTATCGTCATTCCCAAACAGCACTGTTTCTAGCAGCGGTGTCTGTCTCCACCACAACAAGGCTTTTTCCTCTGTCCCATAAGGATATGATTTTTGCAAACCAGTGAAATGGAAGTGCAGCCCATGCCTCGGTGCCTGAACAAGGTGCTGGTAACAAAGGTTAAGCAGTACCAAACTCTGCGGTTTAGGGTCCAGGCAGGGCTTTTTTCCAGCACAGGTGTGATTTACTGAAGAGGATGTGTTCTGGGAGAAAGACATCTCTGAGCACGTAACAGCTGGTGAAGGGTCAGCAAGAAGACAGAGTGTGGAGGAAGTGGTAATGCTGCACAAGCTGAGCTTTTGCAGGAGAGGAGCTGCCAGATCCTCGCAAAACAGATAGAAACTGGAGATCAGTTTTTTTCCTCCTGCCATGACAGACAGATGTGCAAAAGGGGAACCCTGTAAAAACCCCTGAGAAGAACTGGTCAAAGCTGAAATAATCCGTTTGGGTAGCAGTTCCCACAGACAGAACCAAAGCAGAGGACTCCACAGGAAAGGCAACAAGATAGCTCCCTAGGAGTGGCAGGGAAGAGAGATTACAGATATTTCCTCTGTTTGTTACTCAAACAATATAAAGAGACTTGGTTTCACTCCTAGCAGCAATGCACAACTGCCTTCTATTTATTTGTGATGTGCACCCCGCTGTCCCCAGGTCCCTGGCTGTCCCACGGGGACAACACCGAGCAGGGATGAAGATGACTGTAGTGGTTGCATGGTGACTTATGGCCATTGCTGATTCAGCAGAGAGGGACACAGAGCTTTCCGGTGATAACAGCTACCCCTCAGACACCAGCACTTGTGGGCTATGCATCCTACAGCAAACATGTCTACGTCTGTCATACCTGGAGGAGCTGTAACAAAACCCCACTCAAGGGAGGTAGGAAAACTCCTCACTTCCTACAGGAGAGAGCTCTCCAACTGGCTTCCCAGCTTCTCCCATAATTTCCAGCCAAGTAAAACATGTCTGTGCTGCTTCCTCCTACTTTTTTTTCACTCAATCTGTGGTGCTAAAAACTCTCTGACCCTTGCTGCCCACATCACCTGCACAAGCAGGTAGAAACTATAACAAGTGGGAGTAGATCAGAAATCCTTCAAATAATTCTTGTCAGAAAACCTCTATTTGTCAAAAAAAAAAATTAGCTGGGAAAGTATGGTGCTGAGCGGAAAGGTTGTCAGGCTGTGGGAGCGTTTCTGATCCATGCCAAAGGTCCACCCTCACTCTCCCAACTCAACCCATGGCCATGTCTGATGGCTGGAGCAGTCACTGGACACCAAGGTTCAAGTCCCATCTCCAGAGCAGAGCAGAAGTCCAGGTCCACCTTAGCAAACACACACCTAAATTACTGTTTCAACATGGTATTTACTGTGTTATCCTGTTTTACACATTTTCCACAGCTGTGTCCCTATAAGGATGGGGTCCTGCTTGTCACCTTAGAAATTGCATGCAAGACTTGGAGATCCACTGGGGTACCTAATTCAGGAATACCCTTAGAGTCTCCATTCATTTGCTTGCCCATATGGAATGATGCTGCTTTGTACATAAATTGCTCTTGTATGAATCCCTGACTACATTTAAATCAAACTGGGAAATTTTTGGAGTAGGGATTGTCCTCTTTGAATATTTAGAAAGCTCATGCTCCATAGCAGGCACTGCAGTTCCTACAAGCAAGTGATTAAACATGGATGAAGATTTGGACTAAGTCACACCTGGCTTGTTTCTTTGTCCATAAAATGGGCAGAAAACAGATTATCCTATCCATCTCCTGGGGTTCTGCAGCAGAGCTGCATGGACTTCCCTGCAAACGGAGTTTCTTTGTTGGCTGCAGGTTTATCAGGACTGCTGCTGCTCAGGAAAATGAAGTTTTGGCAAGACCGAAATTTTCTCTTGGAAATGAATCAATTTCCCAGGAAAAAAAAAGAAAGGAGAGGAAAAAAAATGCACCTAATGGCCTGTCTGGGAAAACATCTGGGTGCTAACTTCATCTAGGATTTCTCCTGCCTGCCTGCCAGTCCGGCTCCATATTTTTCTGCTTTTATTTTAGCCTGTGATCAGTTTTCTGCAATATTGAAAGCAGGCACTGCTCTAATGAAACATCTTATCTGCTTGTCTGAGGTGTGTCTTGCTGCTGGAAGGGAATTGTTTGACATTTTGAATTAGATAGTAGAAGATGCTGTTTCTCTCAATACTAATTAGAGTAGCAGCTGGTTTGTGGGGTTTTTTTAATATAACACTAAGAGTAAATTAAAAGAAAAAGAGAGACTGATCTCTCTTAGAGAAGCTCAAGATGCAGACAGTTTTCAAAATAGCTGAGAAAGAGGATTTCTGAGCTTTTATTTCAGGACTCCTGTTTTCCTAAGAGTTGGTAATTCTGAATCACTGTTTTCCAAAGAATTGGACTTTCCAGCAAAAAGGAATTTCTGGGTTTTGCCCAGTGGTAATTGTATTGCATAGGCACTGCTATTAATTTTCACATCCTCCAGATTACAATGGGGTTTAATGGGTCTGTGGAGTTCCATGAAGAACAAGAGTTATGATTACAGTGCTGCTTGTTACACCAGCAACAATAATTACCCCAAATAAAATAGTCCTGGGGTGTGTATATTGGATCCCTAGCTGATGCCATCTGGAATCAGTCTATTGCCTTTAAGCACGAAATACACACATAGTCCTTCTAAAGGGGGCAAAACCCCTGGAAAAACTAAGCAGCATCTATGGATCCCTATAAACCCTGCACGACCCAAGAGGAAAAGAACAAGGCACTACAATAAATTGAACCTTATCCTATGTATGAACAGTAAAAGCACCCCTCTGCTCAGCTTGTTGGCCAGGAGTTCTCTGTCCCAGATCTCCTGGACACAGATGGGACCATCAGGAGAACATTACTTTGGACACATCTCAGTCCTACACCAGTCCCACAATGTCAGTAGTGTGTGTGCTCTCCTTGGTCACCAAACCAGGAGAGGAGCAAGTCTCTGGTTTCAGAGCAAACAACAGCCCCACAATTGCGGAGCACAACCAGCCAGCCATGGCCTTTGCTCTTCTCCTTTGCCCAGATACAGCATCAGCAAACCACTCGCTGCTAAAAAATTACCCTATTTTGTTGCTCTATGCCCCAAGAGGGTTTGACTGAGATGATGTTTACATTGAACATCCCATACTACAGACTGTACCTTTGCCTTATTGCTGTACAACAGAGACAAGACGCTTTATTACCCACCTATGGCAGGTGAAAGTGAACTTTTGAGCCAAAACAGAGAGTCTGTTTGTGGTGGTGTATTACCCACGCAGATGAAGCCAGTTTGTCTTCTCCCTTCCCACACCTCTCCAACAGATGGCACCCAAGGTCCCTTTTAGGTTATTTTGGGACCACCAGGCCACAAAGGAAACTGTAAGTCAACATCACAGTCCAAGCACAGCCAATGCCTGCCATGTTGATGGCCAAGCTCCTGAGGAAGGTGAACGTCTCCTTGTAACTCTTGGAGAAGGGCTGGCTACTTGTCTCAGAGCTTTCTCCTGCCTGGAGGTTGTGCCAGGTACTGGAAGCTATCCATTTTTCTAGCAAAGTTGCCTCTGAGCCCAATCAAGAACTAAAAATCCAGGCTTGCTGGTTTTCAAGCACAATCTTGCACTAAAATAGTGTTTATTTTCTCCCTCCCTTTCAGTCTGCAAGGATAGATCATTTGTTCTTCCCACACACTCCATCCTTGCAAAGCAGGGACAAGTAAAAATAAACAACAGCAGCACATTTCTGGGAGTGCATCTCTTGTAACAGCCTGCCCTGTCTGCTCTGACTCAGACGTGATCCATGGCAGATGAAAAGGAGACAAGAACCAGTGCAAACCAGAAGACACGACATGGTGAACATTGCTAGTGCAAGCTGGGAGGTGTATTTATCATTACACACCTGGTGGCATCGTGTGGCCCCTTCTGCTGACAGATTTGCTGGTGGTGGTATGAGCAGTTTTGTTTTGCAGACTGTCACAGCCCAACACCATGTCTGGAAACCTGCTGTGGGGTCCACATGGACCCCATGGACTCTCTGCCTTTGTCTGGCAAACAGACCTCAAGGACTTGGAGGTTTGGTCCATAATTTTCCCTACCTTTTACCCGAGACTCACGTCTGGAAATTTTTCCCGACACTGAGAGGCTTGCTAGATACCCAGAACATCTCATGTCTTTTGGGATACCGTGCAATCATGAAGTCTTTCATGGTGCACCAGTTCCTGACTGGGACCTGCAACCGGAGATGAAGGACAGTCGTTCTCCCTGGCAGACCCTCAGGCAACCTTAGCATGTCCCTATGCATCAGCTGAGCCATGCGGACTTTTCACATCACCAGGCAAATGACCACAGCCAAAAACGACCTTACTGCTGTGTGTATTACCAGACTGTTGGGAAATCCCACGGGTCATCGTGTGCTCTGTATGGTAAGATGTACAATAGGGTAGCAAAGCATGGAAATGCACCAGGGAGCGTATATACTCTAATCCTTGGCTGTGCTTCCCCACTACTCCAGCCTCCTCTAAACAAAAAGGTCACTTACATTGTTCCTTCACTTTGTCTGCAGCAGCCTGACAGCTTCGGCACGACAATACCAGGCCAGCTCAGTGATGTCAATTAAATACTTGTCCAAGCTTCAAAGATTTTAGTGTCAGATTGGTGCCAGGAGGCGGGCTTCAAGAGGGGATGGCTCTTTGCAGAGTTATTAGGAGCTCATCAAAGACATCGTTGTCATTGTGAGGTGCCAGCGCCGTGAGTTCAGAAAGCAGAATGTGCCCAGTCTCTGCGGGATATTTTGTGCTTTTGATCAAAAAAAAAGAGTTGACTCATTTCTGGTTCAAGTATTCACCTGAAAGAAATAACAAAACAAAACAAAACAAAGAAAAGGAAAGGAAACTATGACAGAAGGGAACTGTCAAAAGCCCTGTGTTCTTCCTCAGTCTGCGAAAAATAACTATTCATTAAAAGAAAGCACTTGAAAAAGGTCGTCAAAGACAGTGATGCATAAGACGAGGCAACTTGGTGCCAGACGTGTCTGATGCATTATTTCCCGTATTGTTCCTTAAAACGTACCTTTGCACCGCAACAGCTCCAGCTCCCTGCTGCAGATGGGTGAGCTCTACCAAACAAGAGTTCAATCCCATTGAGAGGTCTTTTCACAACACTGTAAATCTGTTCCCTGTGCTGCAGCAGCAGGGAAAGGTCCCACCCCAGATAGGGGCCAAGCGGTCAAAGGCACAGGCAGAGCAGGAGCTCGAGAACCTGAGTCCCTGCAAGCATGCAGCAAGAGGGGCTGAAAAAATGGACATTTTCACCTGTGCTCCTTCTTTAATTAGGAAACACCAAGTCTCTGTGGTTTGTCTTACAGCCCCAGATGAGAAAGCAAGAATCTCAGTTTTCAATTTCTTTTTTCCCACCTCCTAATCCCTTGTTTTCATGAATACTGTAAAAAAAACCCTTTAAAATACAGTGTTAGAGAGACCTCCAAATCAGAAAACATGCTGAAACATCACCTGTTTGTTTCTTGTTTTGTTTGTTTTTCAAATCTCGTGCTTTCAAAGGCTACCCCAGAACACACATTCTTCCCCACTGGGATTGCTGCAAATTTCTTAGACAGGAGCAGCATCACTTAGACACTAAACCCAACCCAGGAGGTGTTGTACAAAGAGAACAACAAGGTGGTCCTGACCCACAAAGAGTGCACATTTTGGCCAATGGCTTTCGAATCAAGTGGATGGATGGGTAACCAGCAGCTGTCCCTTGTAGACTGGAAAATTGCAGACTCCAAATAAATCAGGAGTTTTTAGCAGCAAGAACCACATGATGTTAATTTCTGAGTGGCTGGGGTGAACTCAGCCCCTCCTGGATGCTTTGATTTGAGTTGGGGGTCCCTTGTGAAAGACATATTACTGTTCAAACACAGCTCACTGCTGGTTTCAAAACCAGCTGTGGATTTCCCTGCCTGCTCTGGGCTTAGGATCTGCCAGGCTAGGAAGGCTGCTGGCTTGAAAAGCCAACCCAGACCTACATTAGGTGAAGGTGCTTGTCTGGAGGATTTTAAAATACTGCCTTTGCTTTATTTCCATGTATTCGTCCCCTCTTTCCAGGGAAATAAACTTGAAAAGCAGCTTGCTGCCAATATCTGAAGACTGAGCAATTCTCTCATGTCTCTTAAATTCTGGATTCCTGCTGAGTGCTTCATAAAAAAAAAAAACAGAAAAATAACCCAAAAACCAGCTCCCGGCTTTCGAGCCAAGAGACTCCCTGAGTCTGGAAGGCTTCACAAGTAAAATAAAAGATTACAATGAAAATTACTTTCTCAACCATGCTCTGCATGAGAAGGCTGCAGAACTGCTGCCACGATCCATACGCCTTGGTCGGGAGCCCACGATCGGTCCTTCTCGGAGGCACCACGCTGGATTCCAGTCCTGCAAAGGCCAAGTTGCTCATGGATCTGCAGAGATGAAGCAAACAGCATGAGACCAGCCCCAGTTTAAAGATAGATACTTGTCTGTCTGAAATTTCTCCTTGCTCTGCAATATTAGCAATGCCATGGCTCAGGGATGGGTATGGCCTGGGGGCTGCATCCCACCCAACGGGGCAGTTTTATCTGCTCTCCATCATGCCATGTAACCAAGGTAGGGACAACACAGCTGTATCTATCTTGGCCTGATCTGCAACCACCCACCTGCAGCTAAAACTGAATATAGAAATTGGCCCTTTCTGTCATACATGGATAATTAGGATCAAATCTGTAGCAACCTTAGTTGGTGTGGGCAGTTTTTCTTACATAGCTGGAGCCTACACCCCTCCCACCCGGCATTTCAAAGCAATGCCCTCCTCTTCCCACCCACACAGCCCACCAGCTCATCAAGAACCTTGTCTCCACACAGGGTTACTGCCACAGCCTCTCATCTGGGTTCGTCTGATGCAAGTTTGCCTTCATTGCACATGAAAAATACCTCTCTGCAAGAGTATTTTTAGCTCCTTGCCTTGGCCAGGTCAACTCTTTCTGTATCCTGATTCTCTTTGCACTGTTTCCCCCTGCAAAAGGAGGGAATAAGTGATTTGCCTTTGTTATCTAAGGTCTCTGTGCCCCCTCCTGTGTCACCTCTGATCCCAACCCCATCTCCAGGCTCACCTGGTTCATCCTCTACTAGCTGCTGAATTTCCAAGCAAGCAATCTTGTGCTGTTTTCCCTGAATGTCTTCATGCTGAGAAAAGCCCCCAAATACGATCAGAGCAATGCCTTGTCCCTCTGCTGCAAACCTTCCCTGCAAGCTCACCTTTTTCTGCTACACCTGCAAAAACCCTTTGCCTCTGTGAGATGGTCAATAGAGCTGCCCAGGCATGGTGACTCATATTGGCTCATCACTTTTTGGTGAGTCCCTTGGTCTGTCTGGTGTGGGTTTTTTCATTCTATTTCAATTGCAAAAGCTTTAGTTTGCCCTTCGGACATCATCTAGCAAAAGAGTCCCACAAAGACAGTCACAACTTGCTGTGTATCAGAGACTAAAGTTCAATGTCACCTTAGTTATCTCACTGGTGAGCATAAATGAGCCAAATTTGTTTCTGTAGCCAGTGGAAGGATGTGGCCAGCACCCAGGTGAGATGTCACTGATTTCCCAGACTGAAGAACCAGGGTCCCATTGACAGCTGGGCTCCACCATGGCCAGACTGCTGTCCATAGGTCTGCTTAGAGGCTTGAACTCACACCTTGGCTCCAAAACTACATTAGCCAGGGGGGTGTAATGCCTTACAGAGACTTTTGCAGTGTTTCAGTAGGTCTCTGGATTGGGTAGAGACCAGCGCAGGGTCACTAATTGCAAAACAGACCCATTAATGGCCACACGTAACTGGAAACATCTTAGAGCTATGGGATCTCGTGCTCTCTCCCCAGAGACCCAGGACCTTCCTTTGCCAGCCTCCTGCTGCCAAAACCCGCTTGCTGTGAAAATTTCATTTTGAAACCATTTTCTGCAAATTAGGAAGGTCTCGTTGCTGGGACCCAAATGACACGTTGTGCTCTCCAGCAGCTTGGCGTGGTGTCTGCTGCATCCAAAACACAGCCAACCCCGCACCGAGAGGGGAGCCAGGGAGAGCCTGCAGCATCGGCAGGCTGTGGTTTCCGAACCCCAGGTAAAGGGAGCGAGCCTGAGGGGCTGAGATCTGGGGGCAGTTTGAAAGAAATGTTTCTCCTCTTTTCCAAAGTAATCTTTTTATCCTTTTTCCCCCTCCCCACTTTCAGCCAAAAACTGGGAAAAATTCTTCCAAAAATACATTTCCATTCAGTTGGCAAATATTTTTCCTCCCTTATTTCCTGCCTGTTTGATGAAGAAAATTTTCAATATTTGGAGACAGTGTTAAGATGAGTGAACAGAAACAAGGGATATGATGCCACTTAGTGGAACATAGTTAGATAATAATAAAGAACAATATTCCAACATCCGTGTTTCGAATTTTTGGTCACCTCTATGAGATGGTGTTCTTAATCCTGATGTGCACTGAGGACTTCCCAGGATACCAAGCTAAAGACAAGGGCTGCAAAGCAGCCTGTGCTGTGCAAAGACAGAGTAAAAAGTTCCTCTTCCAATCCTGCAGATGCAGCCTGATGGCACAGGGAATTTTGCAGAAGAGTGGGAAAATCAGGGATGCAATATGTTCAGGGCAGATGCAGATGATTGCAAAGGTGTTGTGAATTGCTCCACGAGCATCTCACAAGACAGTAAGATCTTTCCAAGCAGTGCTAACAAGCAGAGGCGGAGAGAGGACAACCCCACCAGCTCGCTGGATAACTCTGCTCTTGGCTTTCCCCAGATCCCTACCAGGGTAAAGCCAGGATGGGGAAATTCAAGGCACTATAAGAATGCAGTGAAAAGTGCCCAGAAAAAAAATTATGGCAGGAGAAACCCTGCAGAAACACCCAAACTGATAGGCTGCACTACCTCCTGCAGGCAGCTGCCCTCCCCAGGCAGGGGGGACAGACACGAGCCAGCCACTGCTGCCTTGCCAAAGCCTGGACACTGATAAAGGAAAGCCTCTTATCTCTCCCCTATCCCTCCTGTAAATACACCCTAGCCCCCACTCTCTGCAGAAGTGCCAGGCCTGCAGAGGCTTTGGTTGGCAGCAGCAATGTTAGCGTGTTCGCCGGTGCTTTATAGTATTTTTAGCTCTCCTGACATTAGCAAGGTGCAAAAAAAAAAAAAAAAAAAAAGAGACAGTCCTGATTTGGCACATGTATAAAAGGGATGGGGGCCCCCAGGAGTTGCCTGCCTTTTGCAAACAGTGGGGAGCCACAGCTGTGTCGCGAGCAGGGTGAGTAGGAATAGCCCCCTTTTTCAAAGGCTTTGCTGGCTCTGCCGTCAGCTCCCGTGCATGCACTGCTCTGGGTCTCTCCAGGGACACCCACCACTGCACAGACCCACTGGAGATCATTTCCCAGAGTTTTGTCACCCTTCTTCATTTTTTCTCTCGGCTCCATCCATTTCCTTGCCTGTACTATAGCAGGACAAAGTGCCACGTCCCCACGTGGGATGGCCGGGGTCCAGCGAAGCTCTGCTTCAGTGGCCTCTTTATGCCTCCTCCCCATCTCCTCACCACCTCCACCTTCCTCACCCCAAACCCTCTGCACCCCAACAGCTCTTTTGCAAGGTCAGTGTTCCCCACAGCCTTTCCCTTCCCCTCGCTCCCCCCTGCCAGGCTCGTTACTGTGGGAGGGATGCTGCAGAGATGTCAGGCGGTCTCTCTCTGCTCACCTTATGGAGGTTTTCCATTTGACCCATTACACCTCTAAGCTGCCACCGTTACAGCTCATAGAGGCAAAGCAATTCCCATACTCCCAGCACTGAAACTGCACAGAGCTGCCAGCGATAATGTTGCCCGGGGTACTTTAAAATTGCATTTATCTGCTCGGAGCATGGTCACGGCAGACCGAAATGCCTGCCTGGGAATGTGAGTCAAGAGCCTGCTGATAGCACAACCATCTCTGGGAAGGCGCGGGGTGCTTCTCCCTTTCAAACCCCAGCAGCAGCCAGCCCTTCTCCCACCTCTCCCTGAGCTCTCTGCAACAGCCCCTCTGGGCTGAAACGTCCCCCTCAGAGCTGGTGTTTCGTGGATTAACGTGTTATCGTCCCCGGGGCACCACGGGACATGGGGAAGGGACTGGCTGCCCTGCGGGCGCAAGCGGAGGTTGCACAGCAGTCTCTGAGATCAGTGGTCTCATCCTCTGATCCTCTCCAACCCATCCTCTCCAACCACGGATGAAATTTGTGGGGGAAAGTAAGAAAGCAGCAGTCCCCTGTTATGCTCTTCTCCAAGTGATTTAAGGACTTCTGAGCTAGGGGTTGTGTATGGAGCATCGTGTTTAAGGCATGGGGAGAGGAAACTGTTTAGGCTAATGTCAAAGTGGTGCTTTTGCTTAAATTTCTTTTGAAGCCATAAATACAGAAGTGACATGGAACTGAAATAAAACATTTGGTTTGAGCTCAAGAAAAATTGCTCAGAATAAAAAATAAAACGGAGCAAGTGAGGATTTTCACATTTTCAGTCATCTGGAGAGAAGCCGGTTGTTCCAGTAGTCCTGAGACTGTGGCTAAATGCCGAGGGTGCATCTTCCACCCCAGTCCCAAGCTACTCCCCTCCCAAATGCCTTGTGGGAAGGCAGCAGAGACTTATGCTAAGAAAGCACAACTGTGGAAAAATTGGGCTTAGAGCCCCCCAGTCCCTCTGACATAGGCTACGCTTTGCAGGAGCAAGCCCTGCCAAAGCAAGAGGAGAAAGGCTGGGGTTCCTGGCATCCGCTGGGATGTATTTTTTTGAGTTACCATGCCCCGGTTCATGTCAGGTAATGACTGTGAAGAATTCAGAAGTGGCCTCTTGTTACTCACTTAGAAAGTGGCAGGCAAAATCCCTCTCTGCCTGTGACAGCGGGTGTCTGTGCCTGGGGACAGGAGAGCAGCCCAGCAGTGACCACAGCTCACACGCACAAGGACAACTTGGACGTGTCAACAGCTGGGCACAAACAATTCATCTCTTGGGGCTCAGATGTGGTCTGGGAGTAAATAGAGAATGTACAGCCTCGGCGGGCTGTGCAAAAACCCCATGGCAATGGGGCGGTCTGGGCTCCAGTATGGCTGTCCTGCAAAGAAAAATATCCCATGCATTCAGGACCGATCTAGGGGACATCCTCCTGCTGGGGCATCCTCTGGTTATTTGAGCATCTAGTGCTGGATTAACTCATTGCTGCTGTTTACATCCTCTCAATGTTTGTACATGCATGCATATGTTAATTAGAAAAAAAATTTGGCAAGCCTGGAGTGGTCACAATCTCTTATCCCTTGTGGACAAGGCTGTCCTACCTCTACAAGCCTCAATCCCAAGCAGGGAGGGAAAAAACAAGGTAGCAGAGAGAGGGATGAGTGACATCCCACTTTCCTGGAAGAGCCAGGCCAGTGCCCCAGTGCAGCTGTTGAAAACCCAGTCTGCCTCCACATGGGAGAGGCTGGATGAATATGGAGAGTGACATTTCTGGGCTACACTAAGTGGCTCACAGCACGCTCTGCTATTTGCATTGCACAAATAGTCATTTTATGATTAAAAACAACAACAGCAAATAGAAGCTAAACCAAGATAAAACCAGCGAGTGCTGTGCAGATGTTGAGGGCATGCAAGAGCTGGCTCTACCCACAGCTTTAACCCCAAAACCTCATCATTTCTGGATTTCACCTTTCCTTCCACTTTTTCACATATTTTCTCCTGCAAACTTCTCACTCAACACACCTACATTTCAAGTGCAAAGCAATAATACAAAGAATGACATTTTTCTGCAGAACCTGAATGGCAGAAGTGAATCTGAGCAAAACAGAAACGTATCAGGTGGGAGGTAAGCATCCTCCTAAAGGAAAGATTTTTCTGGCAGATGTACCTCTCTGGAGCACCATGACACTAATTATATTAATTCTTTGTTCTCCTTGATTCCCATCTCTGGGGGGCAAGGAGAAATGCTACGTGATTAGTCCTAGTTTCATGTAGGGAAACTGAGGCACCCACTCATTCCCTGCACCCACTTGCAGACCCTTCCAACACATGTAAATGTCTCCTTGCCATTTCTTTGCGAAAGGAATAACCCTGATTTTTCTATTCTGTTCCAGTGCAGAGATGTAACTGATGATAGCCCCCCACTGGATCTCCAACTATCCAAAAAAAAAATTATTTGCACTTGGAAACAGGCCAAGGGCTTCTCTGTGGCATTGCCATCCCACCTTACTTCTGGAATTAGGAAAAAAAATCAGTACTTATGACTAAACCCAGCAGACCAAATCCTGATTTGCTGTAATTAACCATACAGACAGGCAGGCTCTGAAGTAATCGGTGCAGAGTACGTTCTTCTTTTGAAAAAAATCATCTGTCTTTCCATCCACAGACCTTCGTGGTGTCTTCACCCCCTTACCCACTGCACGGATGAAGACCAGCTATGACAGAGGCAAGTCATCCAAATCCCAGACTATCAAAGCAAACGAGCCGATTCCCTCCCATCATTCCAGGAATGGCAACCACCATGAAAAACAAACCACTCAAAGCACATCGAGATGGACCCATCCCAGGAACCACGGAGAAAACACGATGCCATACCAGGCAGAAAACATCTTGCCTGGCTGGAGGGAAGCTCAGATGTCAGATGTCTGTAATGGCAACTTTCCCCTGGGACACGTTTCTGAAGAGATCAGCTGCCAGACCTCAGAGAAAGTCCCCCGCCGAGTCACCAATGTGAACAGGAACAAGGAGGGGGTGCTAAAGAAAGTCTCAACTACCCAAAAAGTAAGAGATGAGCCTGAGGATTCCCCCTCCAAGGCAGTTTTCATGTTTTGGGCAAACAAAGTTAACAACAGCAGCGAAAGGGCTACCTTCCAAAAGCTACTGCAGAAGTCATCCATGACTGCGGGAAGCTGCTCTCCAGCCCGCCTTCCCAAGGAAGGGCTTAGCAGCTTGGAAGAAGAGAAGCAGGCTAAAAATCCCCAGAGAAAGACCAGGAGAGATCTCTTCTCTGACTCGAAGGTTTTCAGCCACGTAGACACCCATGTCCTAAACGTGAGCCAGCAGGTAGGTCCTGGTGTCCTTCAGTAGGAACACAGATGGTGCCATCAGCAGATGGTGCCACCAGCAGATCCGCATCCTAACATTCAACTTTTCACCACATGCTCTGCTGAAAGCAGTGGCAACGTGGTGCCTTACAGCAAAACTAGAGGACCTCACAAGGCCCTGGCCTGTGAATTTGTCCTAACGACGGCCAAAGATCACTGTGCTACCTCTGAAGACCTGCTGCCCTCCAGGACCCACTGCTGCCTGTTTCCAGCCAGCACCAGTGTGTAGCTGCAATATGCAGCGCCTGCTGCAGCTCATCATGCAAAACTGGGAAGAAGGGCTGGTTTCATCACGGAACAGGATTTTTTCAGGGTTACAAACAGGATTGCAGTGGGGTAGAGGGATCTTGGAAACCCTTCCAGGAAGGTTGAAAGGGAAGAGGAAGGGACTTAGACCGCAGGATGCCCCGAGGCAGCGCAGGCTGTGTTTAGTTAGCCTGGGAGCTGGTGAGCCAGCGTCCTTCCTGCATAAAAAGCACATGAAGCCAGCAATAACCACACGGTCTGGCCATGTCCACCAACCCCTTCATATCTGTGGCAGCCCAAGTCCTGCTTTTTCTCAAGCAGGAAGCATCGCTTGTGTCCTCATTTCAGGCTGTCTGCCGTTATACAATGCTCCCACTTTCTGGATGCTCGGGAGCCCAGAAGGGGAGCACTGCATTTTGTAATTCCTTCCTGTTACATGAACCACATGCTGCCGGTGTAATTTCTCCCCCAGGGTCAGCACAATTTGCCAAAGCAGCGAATGCTGAACCAATGCAGGGTTTGCAGCTTACACGTCAACTTGTTAGTGAGAGCGAAGCAGCATAAGGAATAATTGTGCTCTCCATTATTGTTGAAACCTGTAATTTGTACCTAGCCTGAGGCTAATCTCCCTTGGGAATAAGGATGCTTGAGGATTTCAGAGTCTACCTAGTCTATTAAAAAGAGAAGAGAGGGGGAGGGAGTTGGAAGATAGGAAAAAGAGGGTAATAAACAACCAAAAATACCTCCAAGGCAGTGGGGAGTCATGGGAACATCTTGTTTCCCTGTTTATTCAAAGCACTAGCTGCACTAAAACCTGGTGCCCTTTGTCTCTTCCTCTTAGCCATGAATTATTGGTGCCAAGAGCAGCAGTAGAGCAGTTTACTGACCACCTACGAGCAGGGTATTGCACCTCTGGTGACGGCTGCTGCTCGGCCAACAGTGCTGTGGGGATACAGGATTGTTGCCTCTCCCCATGCACCAAGCCCTGCTGCCAGTCCCCAGGGAGAAGGTGGTTGATGGGAGAGCCCCAGGCAGTGCAGGCACAAAGCTGAACTTGTTTCCTGGCCATTTAGGAGCAACCCGGGGACTGCTTGCATGCATCCACCTTAACCATGTGAAAAAGTCTTGGCGGGATCATTGCCTGGGTGGTTTTGGAGAAAACAGCTCCATCCTTCAACTCCAAACGCTTTGGTGGAGCCAGCAGCTACTGCAACACAAGATGCTCTGACCCATTTCTTCAGGGTCCTCAGGCATAGTTGGGACCAGGATTACTTGGGAACATTACAAATCTCCATCTAGGATCTACTTTTTACCATCTCTGACTGAAACAAAGAATAGGATGGACTTGGGCTGAATTTACAAGATGTCTCAACGGGGAAGCAGGTAGCTAGATATTTAATGACTGAGTATTATTTTTTTTCCCTTGGGAATAATTAATATTATTTTTTTGCCTAGCAGCTGCACGCTCATAACAACCTCATGACAGAAATGCAAGGGACCAGCAGGTGCACCATCATTTTGAAATAGGTGCTCTCCTGGCTGCATTGTCATTTTTAAACCCACATCCCAAGGAAAATCTTCATGCATTACAAATGCAACATTTCCCACAAGCAAAAAGAAAGAAATTTCTGTCTATGTGAAACTATTTTACAGATGGTTGGGGCAGGAAAGTCACTGAGGAATGAAATAGCAGGGGCAGGAGTTCGGAGAAATGAGCTGCGCTAAATTTAACTCAGTGAAAGAAAAGCCTGCTGCTAAAAATGTCTGTGCTATCACAAAGGGAGGGAAGAACCCAGAAATGTGAATGCATGAATGGGAGGAAAGGGGCAGAAAGGCTTTCTTTGGGGTCAGGTATGGGTTAAAAAGTTAGTGAAATTTTAGTGGTAGGGGCAGAAATCTTCTTTCAACCCATTTTGGTGCATGGGTTTGAGTGAGGTTTCACAGCCTCAAGAAGAGCATCTGAGACACAAGTCTGCTCCTCTTCTGCATAAACACTCTGAGATGTTAATCGGCGCGGGGCTGGCAACGCACTGTCTCTAGTTAAGTGTTGCAGAGTAGCACCACTGGAGAGACCCACCTCTAGGACAAGACCTTCTGGGCCAGAGGACATGTTGGACTGGACAGAGAGGGCACCAAAGCAATGACACTGTATGTCCCAACCAGCTGCTCCAAAGGAATGGGAAATGCCACCTTCATTTCCTCCAGCTTGCAACTCCAGCCCTCAGGCTTTATAAAACTATGCCTAGGAAAATGGGGAAAACACCCTGTTCTACCACAAACAGTGTTTTTGCATTTTAAATTCTGGGGGGAAAAAATGCAGCTTTGGGGGTTTTGTGGTGTACATTTTCTTTCCAGCGAGCCCGCCACATGGAGCCATCACCCAACCACACAGCAGTGACACCAAGATTCCCTTTAACTCACCCATCCTCTCCATTGCAGCTGAAATCCAGACACACTGGGCTGTCCGTCCAGGCCATCGTTCCCCTGATCACTGCCAAATCCCAAAGCAAACTGGAGACGGTACGGGCAATATGGTTCTGGCTCTGCCACAACATCGGTAAGTCTGGTTCCACTGCTTTGCAGAGATGTGAAAAGCCCTTTCGTCATATGCCACCTCCTGGATTTAGGGTCTTCATGCCCTGCAGAATAGAGACTCCACAGTATTTGTATTGCAGTCATGAATTGAAATGTCCCCCTCTTGAATTCAGCAAAGTGCCTGGAGTAGGAACTGGTTTCCACCACGGGACTCTCCATCCTGGAAATGACAGCTGCTTCACTGGCACTTAGGTGCCAGACCCCCAGAGACACCGGTAAAGCCCACCTGCCTCCGCTGAACTCAGCTTCAATGCATCCGAGGCTGTTTCCCTGATAATGCAAATTCGGTGAGGCTGAGCTATGCCTGGCAGCAGTCATCTGGGGACACAGGAATCCCAGCACAATGCAGCCGCTTCGTGCTACTTTACCCTACTACATCCATGTGTGCAAGACAATATGATTGTCACTGTACCTCTCTTGAATGGCGCAACGGCTGTTTACATGCACTGGGAACCCAACTCCCCCAAGGCTTTGGCAATTCTTTGCTCATATGGGGAATTGTCAAACTCTTGAATAATGATGGATAGAAGAGCTGTCATGGTTTCCAGGGTGGGTAGGCAGAGAAATAGGGTTGGGCAGGAGAAGGAATGGGATCATTTTGAAAATAATAAGCCCTTATGTTGGCCTGAAATTGCATGGTATTCTCCCTTTCCTAGAATATGATGTGGACGGCTTCTTGGGGCTGTCTCAGAAGATCCACATGCCAGAGCAGGTCCTGCAAACAGGAAAAGCTGTGTGTTCTGGTTATGCCCGTTTATGCCAGGAAATGTGCAGGTAAAACTCACCTTGAGCTTTCTTTTCCTGCCCCCTTGAAGATCTGAGGTGGGGACATACATCTGGCACGGGGCTTGCCACACATCCAGCATCATTTACCCACCACATCTGCAGGCACAGCAGCTGCCTCCCTCCTCCTCTGCTTGGATGGAGGAGTATCTATGGCCTTGACAGATTAACCAGAACCAGAGATATGAGGGTTGGGAGTAGCTGTGGGGAAAGCAGGGGGCTGGATGAAAGCTGAATTTGGCCAACAGCTTGCACGAGTGGGGTCCTGGCTTTAAGAAGAAGGAGGTTGTACTAACCACGCAGGTTGGGTTGCTCTCCAAGAAAGCAAGCACAAAGCAGTGTTTGGTCTGTGGTTATCTCCCCTGCTGGCTCTCCTTGGACAGGGAGGCAGGTTTGAGCTGCGTGGAGGTCCCAGGGTTTGGCCGGAGCCCGGGCTCCCGTGGAGGCCGGTGGTGCCAGCAGCAGAAGAGCAGCCACATGTGGAACGTGGTGGAGCTGGAAGGACAGTGGTGCCTCCTGGATGCTTGCTGGGGCGCAGGGACTGTGGATGCAGAAAACAGGTTGTTTATGCCCAGGTAAGACACCCCTTCCCCTGCCATCACTGGAGACATGGTCCCCAACACAAATCGACAAGGCTCAACCTGACTTTGGAGACACCCCAGAATGGCCGTCCCAACCCTTCCAATAGACCCCTTAAAGTCTGGGTTCAGCAGGCCTTGAGCCCCTATTTCAGGTACACCCCCCAGAAGCTACGTGCAGAAGGTCCAGAGAGCTATTCTGCTCATCCTCAACTACAGTGGGTGATCAGGGCCATCATGCAAATGTGGACCTTCTATATCTAAACATCTACATTAAGTGTCTTATTCCCTGAGCTGGGACAGTAGCTTTTCAGATCATAACTTCCCCCCGCAACTTGTTTTTAATCTGCAATGAGTGTCACTTACGAAGTAACAAATCCTCATTTTCACAGCAACTTTGCTCTTATGTGGTTCCATACGTAATTACTTGAGATTTCTCAGCCCATGCTAAGCAAATAACAACTCTCATGAAAGTTATTTGTACAATTTTATAATTTCCATTAACTGTATTATGGGATTGCATTTTTAATTTTTTTCTCTAATAATGCATAATAAAATAATTGTGTAATTTCTAATAGGTAATTATCTTGCTGAGAACAGTTTAAAACACCAGTGAGTGTGGGTTGTTTTTAGCTGAGCATGGGAAAAAGAGGAGAAGGAGAATGAAACGTCACCTAGAGCAATAGGCAGATAACAACAGCTTCTTGTGGGGCCAACACAGTGGCCTCAAAACTTTCAGGTCAACAGATGCAACAGGGCTTCACAGGATGACCCCAACAAAAGGCTGAGCACACATCTGCAGGTTGACCCACTCAGCAAACACCTAAGCAGTGGTGAAGTTTGGAAAGTCACGTTAGACACATACAAATTGGAACCAAGATGCATATTTTTTTTAAAATCATACATAAATTATTGGAAGAGCTTTAAACCAAGATCAGACGTCATATTGAAATATATTCTCAAGTAACAGGCCTTGGTAGAGGAACCACTCAGTAAAATTATCTCCTCTGCAGCTCATAGGGTCATCTTAATGGGTTGCTGGAAGGGGTCTGTTACAGGGCTGGGAACGGCAGTTTCAGATCTGGGCATCTCAGTACAGGAAAAATAGAGAGAAAAATAAGGGCAGCAGAAAATGAAATGCCAAATGAGAGCTCAGCCCTCCCTTACTGAGGTTGGTGCAGCTCTGATGGTGTGGAGGAAGCTCCCCTCCCTTACAGTGGTGCACCGTGACCACTCAGGGTGCTAAGCATTTTCTTGCTCCTTCCATGGTGTCTTCTCTCACCTTGCAGGCATGATGATTTTTTCTTCCTTACTGATCCTGAGCACTTCATTGAGACCCACTGGCCAGAGGACCCCCAATGGCAGCTTCTGCAGCCCCCCGTCTCACGGGAAGACTTTGAGCAGAGAGTTTTTAAAACTTCAGAGTTTTTCAGACTTCAGCTCTCCCTCCTTTCTCCAAACACTTCCCTCCTCAAAACAGGTAAATGCAAAGCAAGGGCTAAATCCTCGTAATCTAAGAGCTCTCTTGCTTTTAAGAAATAAGCCTGGGTTGAGGAAAACATTTCTCCTTCAAAAATGGCCCATCTGTCTATTTTTAAGCACATGTTTAAAAACTAGCAGAGCAGAGGCACATATTTAAGCAATTTCTGGAATCAAGGCCATTGTGTGACACTGTGATTAGTAAACTGGGAATTAGGATTCATAAATGATAGTTAATTGAGCCAAATCACTTAAGCCCTTTTGTGCCTGGCTTTTCCCATCTAAATTCACCAACAGTAGCAAAATAGCTTCAATGTACCTGAGACATAATCCTCATTGTATTCATAAGCTGGGGAGGGAGACTCCAAAACATGGCCTGAAATGTTCATGTCCCATTTTTTGAAAATGAAGGGAGGGGGCTGGAGATGTTTTTCCTTGATTGTAGTTTTATGACGATTTTTCAGGTTGGATACAACACGATCTTCTTTTTACCTGAACACCCTTTGTACATCCATTCCCCTGGATGGTCCCAAGAGTATATGGATTTTTTCCTGCAATTTATTTTATCAAGACAACAATCTCAGATTGAGAGGAGTTGTCAGGCTTACAGAAAATGAATGTACGACAGACTGTACATTGTACGGTATAGCTTTACACTGTAAAGCTTTTGACTGAGAGAGGTTATTACTTACCCAGAAATCAAACTCCTCCAGTATTTCCAGGATGCTGGGGCTTTGCTGAGCTGGGCTCTCATGCACCTTTTGAGCAGCAAGTGGCCTGTGCAAATCAAATTAAATTGGGAATAGCTGAAAGGTTGATGCTGCCTTTTATGCAAAGCTCTCATGGTGCTTCTCCACCGCAGAACCTGGGGAGGGGGCTTTGTGTACCTCTACCCAAGGTCACACAGCACCTACGCAGCAAATGCTGGCACTGAGACATGTAGAAACCCCTTTCAGGTCCAGGTCACCACGGAGGCTCCAAGGCATAAAACCAAACAACACAACATCTGCAGTCTCAGAGGAAAAACAGGAGATCAATAGTCCAACCAGTCCCTTCATCTGGGTGCCAAAATGATAAATTGCAAAACATAGACTCTCACCAAATATCATTAGTGGTGGTACAGAAGCCCAAAGGGAAGGGTGAGGAAAAATAAGTATTTCACTATTCTCTCCCCTCCCTCCCACAGTTTTTGATAGCCAAAAGACATAGGGATGGAGCCCAGAAGCAGCTCAGGGCGTTGGGTCCTCGCTGGCCACTGGCTGCCATGAGCCAAAACAGACCTGGGGAGAGAGGTTAGGGAAGCAAACCTGCCTGGCACATCCCCGCTACATCGCTCCTTTGCACCTCCTTGGCTGGAGGAACTCCTGTCCCTCAACCACAAAACTCACTGGGTGACCTGGGCTACAGGCACAGTTTTCTTTTTTCCTCCAAAACTGAGATGAAAGGAGATTTTTCCTTTAGAACAGGAAAAAAAGTGCCAACTTTTTTTTTTCTCTTGTGAATTTCTCATCTTGTAGAGGGAAAGAACTGTATCCCTGGACCTAACCTGAACAGTTTAACCACTGCAATTAGCCTCAACAGCCAGCCCCATATCAGAAGTGTGCTTAAAACACCAAATTGCAAACCCAGATTGTGAACCAAACCAGATGTCTGTTTTTGTTGATGCAAAATTATGGTTATATTGATCGAGGTTGATGGAAGTAAGCCATCACCTTACAGCGTACACTTAAGCATCTAAGGCAACCTCAGTGCAAAAATGCTCAAGATCTTTGGTGCAAAATCAGCCTATTTTCCCTCTTTGGCTACTGCGGATCAATTCCTGCTCTATTATATTTGAGCAGCTCCCATCTGCTTAAAATGCTTAAAAGCTCTTAGCCAAGATTCCTCCCACAAATCACTATCTGATGGGAGCTGAAGGTGGGACACCTTGCAAAGGGACCTGATTTTCAGGAAATACCTGGCACCCATCCTCTGAAAACCCAGCCTTTTTAATTGCTAACATTACCCAGGCGTTAGGGTTGGTAACTGCAGCGATGAAGGGCATTCAGTCCTATGGAATTAAGACTTTATAAGATTTTTTTTTTTATATAGAAAGGCAGTCATTGGTGGCATGCTGTAGATACAATAGCTAGGGTGGGAGAGGGGAAGGGAAGCCATTTAAACAAGTCTTTGAGAAATTAGAAACATGCCTGTACTTTAATGGTGGTTTTTTCCCCCAAACAATTAATGCAACATACGTTGACCTTCTGCAGCACTGAGAGTGCTGACATGGGAACACATCCTCAGCTTCACCTGGCCTCCCTGGAAACCAGGAATATCTAGAGCATGGCTTGAATTAACTCAATAAAACAAACAAATGTTTGTTTTAAACGTAGCCATTAATTATCTCCTTGGGTCTCCTTCCCAAAGCGAAATGCATTGCTGGCTTCCCTATCTCATCATCGCTGGCTCCGCTGCATACAATGTTCTTTTCTTTCTTCCTAAAGATCCTAATATGATGCAGCCGGCCAGGCCAGCAGCTTCGGAAACTAGCATAGAGAGAATTTAATAACATGCAAACCTGCAGTTAATAAAGTCTGTCATCAGTAATGTCTCCACTGAACACTTGCCAGGAGAGAATTGTTTGCACTTACTGTGTGAGCCAAGTCACAGCTTTAACAGGCAAGGCACAAATAAAACCCAGCCTTCCCATTCTTTTCACATCTCTGTTTCAACCTACCAACAAAAACTGTGGGGCAAACAATGAAAAAATCCACATTCAAACAGGAAAAAAAAAAAGCCACCCCTCCATTATTCATTAGATTATGAAACACATTTCATAATCTAATAATTAGCAAGGGACAATTTTTTCAGCATGAATCTGGAGTCTTTTGTCATTTTGTGTTAGCACCCAAAACAAATGAACATTGTGCACAGCGTGGGTGCTGATACCAGCCATGGGCTCCCACAGTGCCATTGCTCAGTACTCCCCTCTCTCCAGCAAAAACGTGGTAAGGATGGGACGATGTAGAGCAACCGCACTCTGGACATGAGACAAGCCATCCTTGGGCACTTAGGGACCCTGGGTAATGAAAAGCAGGCTTAATTTCCATAGACCTTGAGGATGGTGGGTTTAAGTATGTATGTGTGCCAGTGCCAGGCTCTGTGAAGCACTCTGGGATCCTTCAAGAGCAAAAGGACTCAAAGTCTTGTTCTCTGTGGCCGTTTTTCACATGCTTTTGTCTATACCTGGAGAAAAAAAGGTATAAAATACCATTAAACCAGGGTTTTCTACCCAGGCTGCCGCAGTACCTGTGGCTTCACATGGAATGATGTAGCTCACCACGTGCTGAAAGCAGCCTGCTGTCTGCTGGTTAGGCGGTCCCGTCTTCTTCAGGGCCAAGACTTCAGGGCTTGCGAAACCTTGCACTGTCCCCATTGCAAAATCAACCAACCGCCCCTTCTGCCCCGAAGCAGATGGAAATCCCTTGGGAGGGCTTGCTGCACTGAGAAGTGCCCTCTCTTACTGCGGTATGGGTTTACAAGCAGCAAGACATGGCACATGGAGGGTGAGGGTGAAACCAAGGCCACCGCGACTCTTCTTCTCCATGGTGACCTCCCCCCAGAGGTGCTTCGTTTCTGGGTGTGAAGGTGGGTTCACATTGGCTTTAAAGCCGCCTGCTGCAGCCTGCCTGGGGGAGTAGGTTGGTTTGCTGCTGGGGAGATGTTGGGTGGCATGCGGTGGCCCTGAGCAGGAGACTGCTTATGTCCACCAAGGAGCAAAAGTCATTGGGAAAGAACCCCAGCACTGGTACCAGCCACGGTACCACCACTAGATACCAGTACCAATGCACCTCTCCTCTGGACCTCCTGCTCTCCCTTCCTCCCCCGTCAGTGCACACTCCAAGCCAGAAGCTTGTGGATTTTTGTGATTTGGTGAGGCCAACATTTAGAAAAAATATTTTAATAATAATAATGGTAAAAACTACATTCATTTGTAAACTGAGGCAGTGATGTGGGATCTCCTAGCAGCCAGGCTGGGATATTTTGATCCTCCCAGCTGCTTTGCTGGTTTGACACCGCAGTATAAGACCTTGCATCTTAGAGGAATGACTCCAGCTCCAGAAGTCATACAAGAATTACCCAAGTGTGGGACATCATTAGCTTAGTTTTGGGTGTCTCAGGGCCCAAAGGATAACTATTTGTACCTGTCCCCTTCATCTCCAGATCTAGTAGTATCATCATTTCTCTTTCAGCACGGGAAGAAAAATGGTAAAAGGTGAGGAATGGTCTTGCTAAGGTCCTTCAGCAGGTAGAGGCAAAAAGAGAAGGAGAATCAGGTCTCTGTCTCTCGTGCAGATGATTTGGGTCAACACTCCAAAAGTGAATGTGTTACACCGCTGATGAAAGGGTTGTAAAAGGTGTTTTGTTCACCCTTCTGCAGCCCATGGGGAGGTGTCAGTGATGCTGGGGAGCACCCACCCAACAGAGTTCACGTACCAGCTCTCCAAACTCCAGGGCACCACAGCCGGAGAGGATGTAGGTGCAGTTCACGGGATGATGACGGTGTCCAAGAACAACGTGACCATCAAAGTCACTCCCCCAACCAAGGGCTTGTTCGATCTTATGATCTTTGCACGCCATGCCGACTCTCAGGACCCGTACAACTGGGTGTGCTCCTATCAGATCCAATGTCTGGAGCCACACAACGGAGAGAAACTGCCTGAAAACCCATTTCATTTCTGGGGCCTTCACCAAAAGGTGAGAGATTTTGGCATCAAGGAGAGCAGCCACAACGGGGACCTGCTTGTTGCTCCACAGGGAACTTTGCTCTTGACTCTCCAGACATCCCGACCTTTGCTTGCCATGTATGAGCTGGTTAATAAAGACTTAGATGCTGCTCTGAGCAAGAAATGCTTGGCTGCTCAAGCTGAGGAGGAGAAACTGAGTTGCCATGTGCTCTGCCCTTTCCAGGGTTACTACTGGCTCTCCGTATTTGTGAAAGATTTAGGAGGCAGTACCTTCAGGAACGCGGCCAATTTCCTCATTCGTTGTTTGAGGCCCGTCAACCAGAACGAACTCTTCCCCTCGGGGCTGAGCATGCACTGCGGGAGCGGGATCAGCTCCAGTGGCCATGGCCTCTCCAACCCCAGCCACTCTGCTCCCATCATCACCACCAAGCTGGGGAAGTGCAACATCACCTTCCACACACCCACCAACGTTGAGGTGACCGCCAGCTTGAGTAAGGACAAAGTCATTAGCACCAAGTACCCCCTGGAGAGGTATGTCCTGGTCACCCACCTGAGGACTAAAGTCAGCGTGTGCGTTGTGCTCCCTGAGTCTGGTGTCTACAAAGTGGGGCTTTTTGGGAGAAGCAAGGACCACAAGGACTTTGTCCATATTTGTGACTACGTTATACGCTGCTTCTCCGATCCCAGCTGGCCTCCCTTCCCCAGGGCGTACAGCCTGTGGAGGAGAGGGTGCGTGTTGCTAGAGCCGCGCACGGGGGTGCTCCAAGAGCAGAGCTGGGTCCGGTTCAGGGTCAAGGTGCCGAAAGCCTACCAAGCTGTCGTCCTTGGGCAAGAGAAGACGATGCTGCAGCAGAACCCGCACATGGTCTGGGAAGGGGACGTGTTCACCGGGGCTGCGGGGACGCAGGTCAAACTGGCAGCCAAGTTCAGCCAGCACTGCTCCTCCCTGGAGGTCATCCTGGTGTTTGAGGTGGAGGGTGGCTCACC
Source organism: Ciconia boyciana (assembly GCF_034638445.1). Lineage (NCBI taxonomy): Eukaryota > Metazoa > Chordata > Aves > Ciconiiformes > Ciconiidae > Ciconia > Ciconia boyciana. Next base: position 2,925,941 of record NC_132938.1, on the reverse strand, counting down.
TGCCTCCCTGGGGTGTTCGGGGTAAGCCACAGAAGTGCTGGATGTGCTGGGAAGGATTAAAAAAGCCAGGGAAGGAAGCAAACGCTCTCAAAACTGGAGGATGTTGAGGAGACACGGAGAAAACTCCCAGAACTTTATGGCATGTCGGGGGGGAGTCTGGGTGTTACCCGCAGAGCTTTTCTTCCCGCAGGATATCCAGATACTTGCTGGGGCCTCCTATCCTACTCAGAGATGTTGCCGCCGTTTAAATCAGCACCAACATATGGAAGGCTCCTAATATTTTGCTTCTGTCAGAGGAAACCATTGTTCAGCTTCTCTACAGGAAGGATGTCTCACTGCTTATTACCAGCTTGAATAATTGTTTGGAATGTTTTATTTGACATTTATTCAAGAACTTGGAAACACACATAGTTTCTTTCTCTTGAGAGGATAACAACAACAAAAATAAAAAAAAAAAAAGAAAAAAGCCCAAAATGGAACCAACAACTTCAGATGGTAGCAAGATTTTTAAAACATAAATATATAGTAAAGCAAGTAAGACCTCCTTGCAGAGATACTCTGTGCTTGGGCAGAGGAAAAGGGAAAGGAAGTAAAGAGATGCTGCATTTTATCATCTACATCTTTAAAATATCTTCCAGGTCTTTATTATCAAGGATGACATGTAGATAGATACTTAAGAGCATTGAGGGCTTGAAATGTAGAGAGGGAACAGACAAAAAAGCAGCTCTGTAGCCAAAGCATCTAATCTAGCCAAAGCTCTGCTCTTAAGCTCTGACAAATGCTGCAAGGCACCACAAACATCAACTTACTGAAAGCAAACTCGATGTTCATACTTAGGTGGGCTAAAAGATACACAGTGGGAATACTTCTCCATGCCTGCACCGGGTTGATGCTTGAAAGGGGGACTCAGGTTGCAATAATGAAGAACAAGAACCGTGGGTTATTTTTGGATGCTGCACAAAAGACAGTGGGGGAACACGGTCTGCTTTCTTCAGGTTCGGCAATTTAAATTTGACTAGTAGCAAAAGTTCAAGTAGATTTGAACTTTTTCTGGGCCTGGAAATCAGTTAATGCAGCTAACTTATCAGGATCCACTTTTCACATCAAACTTGCTGGAACCACGCTGGCGTGTTGGAAGATTCCCCTGAAGAACAAAATATAAGGACTACTTTGAACTAAGGGAAGCACTTGCAATGGTAGACATAGGCTAGACTCTTGCCTGTGGTGCTAGAAACAATTTAAGAAGTACAGATCCCTAGATCTTTCTTTTCTGACCCATGTTCTGGCTACTCCATATTGGGCCATCCACTTGGACGGATAAAGGAAAGAGAAGCACAATGGGACTCAGCTCCCTTGTGTGTCTTTCAGAACAACCATAAACAAAAAAATTCTGCTCCCTGTGAGGCTGAGCAGACAATCCAGAGCCCAGCCTGAAAAGTCAGAGCCCGTAAAGCTGCTGGCAGTCAACGTTGTCCTCCAGACTCCCCCCGTCAGCTGAGTACCTTTGCATGCACCTTCCATGACTAATGGTCTTCTGACCATGCTGCGTTCCCTGAGCAATGGGGATGCTGCTGTGCAACTCTCCAGACCTCCTCAGCGCTTCCCAACCTGTGCATTGTCCACAGACAGCACCAGTAGTGAAATTACATCTGCAGACCCAGCAGGCTCCCAAAGACTGTATTTTTGCTTGTGTTTTGTGGAAGCAGTTTGGCTTGGAAAATAAAAATGACTGACAAGTGAAATGACGCTCAGTTCCCACTGCCATCTTCCTCTCCATGTCCTTTTCCTTTCCAGTCAGTTTTGCTGTTAACTTTTCTCAGCTGTGCCGCTCTGACCCTCGTGAGCCACTCTACGTATCTGTGTGTACACACTTTGTTAGCTGAAACTGTCCCATCTTTGCCCAAATTTAAGCAGGCAGGTCATGATCACATGCCTCCAGGGAAAATCCAGCTTCCAGCTCAGTGATTAATTCCTCTTTATCCATCGTAATGAGGTCCAGATTAGAGTTACCTTGAATTGGGGTCCAAACAACTTATGTCAGAATATAATTACCTGGAGGTGCTGAGAACTTTAATGATACTCCCATGGGGGATTTTTTACTTCAAGGATCTGAAGTCAATCTACTCATATTTCCTCTCTGTGCACACTCTGGTGTAGCATGTAACCTATTTTAAATGTCATTCTTATTTAGATTTACATACCTCAAAGCCTGAACCCAGAGCTCTAGGAGCCAATGCAATAAACACGAGCACCAGCTCTCCAAAAATAACAGCCCTGGGGCAAGCGTCACTCATGAAAAAACAATGAATGATAAGCAAAAGAAAAAACTCGTATGTCTCTCCTCCTCTCGCCCCCTCTGCCCAGCAGGATTAAATTAGGTAAAGATAGATTACAACACATACCTGCAGCTATAAAACACACCTAGTTCTGAGCAAACTTAGTTCAAAAAGTCATTAGGAGGCCTCCAGGCACGCATCGAGCTGTGGATGGCCAAAAACCAAACAGGACTGTGGTGGGTTGACCCTGGCTGGACTCCAGGTGCCCACCAAAGCCGCTCTGTCACTGCCCTCCTCAGCTGCACAGGGGAGAGAAAATATAGCGAAAGGCTCGTGGGTCGAGATAAGGGCAGGGAGAGATCACTCACCAATTACTGTCACAGGCAAAACAGACTCAACTTAGGGAAATCAGTTCAATTTATTACCAATCAAATCAGAGTCAGATAATGAGAAATAAACCCAAATCTTAAAACACCTTCCCCCCACCCCTCCCTTCTTGCCAGGCTCAACTTCACTCCCGATTTCTCTACCTCGTCCCCGCAGTGTCGCAGGGGGACGGGGAATGGGGGTTGCGGTCGGTTCATCACACGTCTCTGCCGCTCTTCCTCCGCAGGGGGAGGACTCCTCACACTCTTCCCCTGCTCCAGCGTGGGGTCCTTCCCATGGGAGACAGTTCTCCATGAACTTCTCCAATGTGAGTCCTTCCCACAGGCTGCAGTTCTTCATGAACTGCTCCACCGTGGGTCCCTTCCACCGGGTGCAGTCCTTCAGGAACAGACTGCTCCAGCACAGGGTCACAAGTCCTGCCAGCAAACCTGCTCCATCGTGGGCTCCTCTCTCCACGGGTCCTGCCAGGAGCCTGCTCCAGCGCGGGCTCTCCACGGGGTCACAGCCTCCATCAGGCATCCACCTGCTCTGGCGTGGGGTCCTCCATGGGCTGCAGTGGATATCTGCTCCACCATGGACCTCCATGGGCTGCAGTGGGATATATGCTCCACCATGGACCTCCATGGGCTGCAGGTAGATATCTGCTCCACCGTGGACCTCCATGGGTTGCAGGTAGATATCTGCTCCGCTGCGGACCTCCATGGGCTGCAGGGGGACAGCCTGCCTCACCATGGTCTTCGCCCTGGGCTGCAGGGGAATCTCTGCTCCGGTGCCTGAAGCACCTCCTCCCCCTGCTTCTTCACTGACCTTGGTGGCTGCAGAGTTGTTTCTCTCACATATTCTCACTCCTCTCTCTGGCTGAAGTTGCCATTGCACAGGTGGGTTTTTTTTTCCCTTCTTAAATATGTTATCCCAGAGGCGCTACCACCGTCACTGATGGGCTCGGCCTTGGCAAGCAGCACATCCGTCTTGGAGCTGGCTGGCATTGGCTCCATCGGACATAGAGGAAGCTTCTAGTAGCTTCTCACAGAAGCCACCCCTGTAGCCCCCCCGCTACCAAAACCTTGCCACGCAAAGCCAATACAAGGAGGCTGCACCCAACTCTATGAGCCATCTTGGCTGAGAGACTCCCTTACAACCAAAACCAAAGCAGGTAAGACCAGGAAAGGCTGAACCAGAAACCCGCATACTAAAAATGTGGGGCTTTCCTAAGTGAGGTAAGACAGCAGTCACCAACTGGACTGAGCTTTTATCTTCCTCTGTGCATCCATACATGATGTCCACCAAACGTTGTGCCCAGACTCCTTGGCTTTACACATTTCCCTGTGCTGTGCCTGTGTTTATCTTGTCGTTAGTGCAAATTATGTTAATACTTGTTTAGGCTGAATTTATCCAATGAGGCCGTACCATTGAGGTGTCCCTGCAAATTGTGTTTTCTTTGGCTTCTTCTTGTGCTTCTTTACTTCAGTGCTATTAAAACCTGAGATGGCCATCCTTTCCAACCTGTATTTGGACTTCACTGAGTGTGTTGGGTGGGGAATGAGGGTGTTGGACTTTGCAGAAAGAAATGGAGATGTGTAGTTAGCTGTCAGACTGCAGCAAATGAACAGCAGGACATGAGTTAAAGTCTTCCTGTTTGCACGCTACAGTCAGGATGAATTGTATACTCAGGGTACAGCCCTGTCCATATGTGTCCATGGGTTTTCTACACCAGGAGGTCATGCCAAGGCTGCAGTACTGCAAGTCAGCATGGCCATACAACGCTTCTTCTGCCCTCAGAGCAGGTCATGGCTGTATACGTATGCCTACATGTGCACTGCATGTTCAGGCATGTCATGAACCAGCCTGGCTCATCCCCGGTGCAGATGTCCTTGCATCCTGTGCCGCTCTTACAGCTTAGGTATTGAGGGTAGGATCCAACTGTGGGGATATCTACACTGGGGTAGGATTCGCTGACTTTGAAAGACCAGACTAGACCAGATTAAATGCCTGCACATGATCAAATAAGTCCCACAATGAGTATGAGAACAGCACAAAAACTGCTGTACTTCGGTCAATCAAGTCAGAGAACATGCCAGGAAAAACAGTCCTTACATTACCCAAATGTCTTCAAAATATGGAAAGACGAAAAAAAGAATCTACTTCAAGTAAAAAAACAAGTAGATTTCAAACTTTTCCTTTTTGGCCTGACAACTGGGATTTCATGGCAAAGATGCAAGAAAAAAAAAATGGGTATAGACAAGAAGAATATATGTAAGAAGTGTATTTCTCAAAGCAGAGCTAAGCTCTTTCATACAGTCACAAGAGACGTGTAAGTGAGAACAATCTTGTTCAGCAAGTCCCCGAGGATCTGGCTGGAAAGACGAGTGGGAGGGAGGAGGGGTTAAAAATATTTTTCAGAGAAAGCTTGGCTGCGGCTTGTGTCTCCGCAGGCTGGCATACAAGAGGGACTGGAGATAAACAGACTTCTGCTGGAGGTACCGTTCCTCCTCTCCAGACTGGCAACGTAACATTGATAACGCAGAAAAGATGAAACTGGAAAATCCCTGAAGAGGAGTACAAGGATATAGCATAAGACACTCCGGTTGTGGAAGTCTCATTTTCCACAGAAAAAGGGAGGAAATGATGAGCAGGCATTTCTGCAGGAGACAGACCTTCCAGAGCCTAAGGCTGGTGGGAAAGCTGCAAAGGGCATTTCTATAACAACAGAACCGAGAGATTAGCTCCTGGGTAGGCTAAGCACCTGGCAAACATATCTCCCAAATCCCACATTATTAAGGACTTAAGCTACAAACCCATTTTACAAAGCTATCCGACCATGGACACCTCATTAGCATTTTCGTGACCGCAGCCAAAGACATTTCATCTCTAGGAGCTGCAAAAACAAATCGCCACGGGACATAAGTTGGGCAAGAACAAAAGAGAGAAGGAACAACTTCCCACTGTATCAGAGAGCCGACCTCCTTAGGAGAGGCTCGCCAAGAGCACTGGAGTGATGAGAAAATCGTGACATCACATTTACAACATTTTGCTTGCTTTACCAAAGTCTTCCTTGCCCTGGCTCTGCTGTTTTCCATCCGTGGGTACGCTGCGTACTCAGTACATACATAAGAAAAGGACTTTTGCTATCAGCCGTTCTGTTTACCACGAATAAAAGCATGGTAACCAAGGTTACTTGGGTTTTGCTCCTGTGATTTTTGTTCCCAGAAAAAGCAATATACTCTCCTTTTGGTGGTGCACTGACAGCAACTCCTCAGATGAAACAGGGCTCCATTGTACTAAACCATGAGCGCAGGAAGATGGGCCCCCCCAACAGACCTTGCAGCCAAGAAATGAGCAGGTACCCTGGGGTGAGATGCTCCAGGGGCTGGCAGGCTTCACATGGTGGCTGTGGAAGCCGGTGCCTCCTTGGCAGTTACCTCCAGGACAAGCTAAGCTGTCCCAGCTGTCCCAAGACCTTGCTGCAATGTCTCCAGGAATGGTGTCACAGCCCTGGGAAAGTCCTTTCAATTCTTCCCAAGACCTATATTTGCAGGACACCTGGGCTGTTACGGCCATAGCGCTAATTAGCTTTTTTTCTTGAGGGGTTTTTGATGCAATAGCTGTCTTGGATCAGACCAAGGGTTCACCAAGGCCAGGCAGAAGCCAGAACCAGCGCTAGGGGAAAGACTGGAGCTGTACAATGATGGTCACCTTGCCCTACCCTTCTAGTTTCCAGCAATCTGATGTCCCCACCCTGGCAGACACCAAGTTTAGCTCCCTATTTTTCTGCTTACTGGCTCTCAATGAAACATTTCTTCTACAAGTCAGACTTTCTGGACCTAGTTATACTTTTGGCTTTGCCCCCAGGAAAAAGTAGCAAGGAGTTCCTGAGCTGAACTGTAGATGCACAAAGGAGATCCCAAAGAGGATGCTGGTAGCTAAACCCAGCCCTGCTGGGAAATACTGCATTGCTTCTGCAGGTCACCTGCAGCGAGGTCTTCTGATCTCAAGGCAGTTCCTGCTGCAAGGAACAGTAAGAACTGACTTAGTCCGTGAATGTAATGATGGATTAATGGCAATGGTGACTATCCAGCTGGAAGAGAGTATGTTGCGTTCTCGTTACTCGGCATGACAATGAGCTTGGCCAGTGACCGTGCTCAGCTCCGTTACAGCCAAGTATGATCTAGCCAGTAAGGACCAAACACCTGTGAACCTCATGGGAAGAGGCTGGCAGATCTCAAGCAGCAACAAGGGAGCCAGTGGTGAACAAACCTCCTCATTAGGCTGTTTAACCCTGATGGACCCTTACTAACCTTAAATTCCAAGGACAACCAAGCATATCTCTGGTTTCCCATTCCCAAGATATGAGAGAAGACATAAGGGAACATCCAGCTTCTGCACACAGACCTTTTATTCACCTATGTATTATAAACACAGCAGAAAGGATTTTTTTTTAATCATTGTTGTTAGGTTTTTCTTCTCCAGAAATACTTCTTTCCCTGGAGAACTTGGTCCCCTGTGGTCAAGGTGGCATCACAAGATGGGACTGCCAGGCTTGGGGTCCATTTTCAGGTCATGTTATTGTCACAGTCCCAGCTCCTATGTAATATATAAGTTCAGTTTTTATTTCAGTATCTCTTTGCTAGAAATGTGCCTAATCTGTTCTTTTTTTCTTTTTTCCCCCCCTAAGCCTTCCCCAAAGACAGTCTGAATTGAACATTTCAGGTATCTCAAAATGGGAACAAAACATAGCTCAGATCCCAGAAATAGCTGCCATCAAAGAGGCAACGCAGAAGCCAGGAAACAGCTGTGCACTTTGTTTTCTTTCTCCTACCTTCTTATCATCTTCGCCTGGGAGGAGAACAGAGTAACCTCTGCTCCTGGCCTTGCAATACTCTGCTGATCTGGGCGAAGGGCTCCATGCAGGGATCTGCAGCCCCACATGACTTCAGACACATGCTGGGGTCTCTCAAGTACTTTGACCTGGATTTATCACATTGAATCAAGGCTATCCTCCTCCTTACATCATCTATAGGGTCAACTAGAAAGCAGGAAAGCAGAGGTTTGGTGCTCAGAGTCTTCTTTAGCTGAGCTTGTCCTTCCAAGCCAGAAAGGAGATTTGCTCAACATCTTTTCTCCATTATTTTGCTTTCTTTCCTGCTTTCCTCCTACGGGTGGCAGCTCTACAACAGCATTTAGGCTAAGAGCATATTGTTTCTAACACAGCAGAAGTGATCAAAGTCATCTCTGCGTGGCACGGCTGCCTGAACACATCCATGGAAAGAAGGATGAGTCTTCATGTGCACCGCAGATAGGGGGAAGCAGAGAGGGAAGGATGAAGCCAGAGGGTGGCAAAGCCATGCGAGCTAAGGGCAGCCTTCAGCAACCCTGGTGCTACCAGGCAAGCCGTGCAAACCAGGCATGGTACAGCGGCAAAAAGCTGGTGATGAAGCAAAGGTGCAAACAACTCAGCACCAGGGTTTTACTTTGAATCAGCAACCATCATTTTCCCCAGACCCCAGCAGCTTTTCTTGCTGAGCAGGGTTCACCACCTCCCTTTTCTTCCATTGGAAATGAAAGAGGAAACCTGGCTGCATATGATAAATAATTAATTGAAAGACTCTGACTTACAGAGACAAAAGAAAAAAAAAAGAAAAAAAAGCCAATTCAATTAAGTTACAAAAATTAATCTGTGGCGTGATGCCCTAGTTGACAGGTTGAGACCAGCTTTCTGTGAGCTTAAGTCTTGCACAGGTATCAGTTAACTCTTCAAGGGCTGACTGACAGCCTCAAGGCTTGCTGCAACGCATGAAGGAATGCCTTCCCCAGGTAAAGCTAAGAGCATCCTTCACGTTTACTGAGCTTCCCTTTCGCCTTCAAGCACGGCCATTTCCAGCAACACCCATGCTTCATGGCAGGGGACTTCGGGGGCAACGGTTAGGAAGGAGAACATGGGTGGGGACAGCTTTGCATGGACAACTGCACATCCAGAGCAGAAAAACAGGGAATTAAAACAATTACAAAACCTCTCAAATGTCCAGATCACAACGAAAATAGTGATTTGCTCCTCACCATCCTGTAAGTAGGATACGAGTGTAGATTGCTAGCCTGGACAGCAATGGGAAAGCTGCTGGAAGGAGACCCAGGCAGAAGACCATGAGCCCCACAACCAGCGGCTTCATGGCTCAGCCTTTGAAGGCTGTCTGCAACAGTGCACAAATTGTGCTTGAAATGTCAGATGGACAGGACTGTTAAAGGCAGAAAAGGGATAAGAGGACCTCCACGGCAAGCAAGAGACACTTGGCCGTGGCAGACTTGCTGCAGACAATCAGAAATGTTCACTACAACAAAGAGGTTGACCCAGGGCAGGGGGAAAATGCCTTCCTGGCCCACTCCAGCGGCTGTCTTCCCCCATGGCAGGCTTTGCCAAAGGAATCCTCCAGGCTGCTTTTTGCACACATTAAACTTTGATTGAAAACGATCATTATTTTCCTACCCTCACCCGCTGCCAAGAAAGCAGCAGATGGGTGAACTCAGCGCTGTCTGTGAGCCAGCTGAATCAGAAGTTCTCTGAGAAGTGAACTGCTTCCGTGCATCCCAGAGGGACTGGTGAGTTCAAGACAGAGTTTAACGTATCCTGGATGACGTTGGTGTGTCCCTCCTATGTTACCATGTCCCACAGCATTGGGTAGCGGGCTGCCATCTAGATCTGTAAGGAAGGAAACTTGCAGTTTGAGTCTGGTTGAAGCAGGGAGAAAGAAACCCTATAGCTCTAGCCACATGAAAAGACGTTCACCCTGCTTCCCAGTGCCATAATCCCTTCCTAGATATCAACACCCTGGGCTCGCAACATTTCTGGTTTCCCTTCCTCCTACCGGGGATGAGCTCTGCCCTTCACCGCTGCTTTGGGACATCATGTCCATCCCAAGAAGGCACCGCCAAGGGAGGATCCCACCAGGGTGACGCTGCAGACCTTGATGCTTCTAGCAGTGAATCCCAACACACACCCAGCAAATCAGCCCTCCCCACACCCAGCAATCCTCCCCACACCCAGCAAAGCAGCCCCATTGGGTTTTCCTGCAAGGGGAATCAAGGCAGAGACTTTCCTTGCTTGGGTGCATTGATCTGGGCTTGGCCTCATGCTAATATCGTTGCAAGGTGCTAGGTAGATGCAGTTATGCAGACAGTCATGTCCAGTTAAGACCATGAAAACATTGGTCTCCCATATCTCACATTACTCCAATGAATCCTAGCAATACCTGACCCACCACAGCCAATCTGCCCCTCTTCACTGCAGGGATGCTGCTCTTCATCTTTTGTCCACTTTTGGCAGATCTGCACCAACCACGTTCTCACATCTGGAGCATATTTCCACTTGGTTACTGAATCAAACAATAGTTTGCTCTTTCATGCCGAAGTCGGCGGGAAGCAGGAGCATGGTGCTGCTCAGGGTCCCCAGCAAGGACAGCAAAACCTGACAGACAGCCCCATCACCGGGGGCTCAGGGGGATCACGCAACCCTTCCCCAGCCTACACACGCGATATTGCCCCAGGGCTGATCTACGGGTGTTTTTCAAGGAGTGGCACGAAGGGTTTGTTTTTAGTTCACAGAAGCTCTGCTGCTGCGCGTGGTGGGGACTCAAACTGCCTGGCTGTACCAAAAGGCCCCCCTCTTCCTCCTCCTGGGGTCCCTATTCAGCTCTGCAATTCAAGAGAGGTGAGTCAGACACCAAGAAAAGCCTTTTACAGGGAGGAATAAGCCAATACTCGGTTCAGGTGGAGAAAACTCCACAGTTGGATGCCCCAAGGAGCAGCAGTGACCTTCTCTTAGGGCAATGGGGATAAACAAGATGACTTTTCATGGTTTTTCTCATCCTTCTTTTCATCCCTTCTCCTCTCACGCTACACTGCTTGAAGCCCTTTAATGACTACTTAGCTTGGGAGAAGAGGCTGAAAGGACTCAAGAGCCAAAGCAATGCCCATCGCTGCGTGCAGGATGGGTAAGATGACAGACAATGCACAGTGGGAAGGAGCACACCACACTTCTTTATGTGCCCACCCCATCCTCCCACGTTCCCCACAGCGTCCCATCCCAGGACTGGTGCTGGTTTGTTCCTTTGCTTTGACGTCTCTGCGAGCCATCATGTTCCCAGGAAAGTTTATTATTAGAGCTTGCACCCACCTAACCTAACCAAACAAACAGCCGCTAGCGGAAGGGACACCCTTCCCAAACCAAGCCAAACCTAAAATGTTTGTGTTTCATTTGCTTTGCAGCAGTGATTTTAATCTGCAGCACAGACCAAGCAAGCGCAGTCATCCCTTCCCTGCTTCCCTCTCCCATTTTAGAGAGGGGAATTTAGGGATTTTACTTATTTCTCTGGTCTTACAGCCAGAGAGAGAAGAAAGCTGTAGGCCTTTGCTTTGAGAAGAGAAATCTCTTATCAGCCCCACTTTGTCATGACCATGTCCCACTGCCAGGGAGCAGGTCCTTGGGCAGGGGGACAATATGGCCTTTTAGCAGATTTAATTTAGGGAAAAAAAAGGCATAATTCAAGCAGCTTTTTAACCCCATCTCCTGAAGAAACAAAGCTGCAGGGAATCATAGAACAGTTTGGGTTGGAAGGGACCTTTAAAGGTCATCTAGTCCAACCCCCCTGCAATGAGCAGGGACACCTTCTACCAGATCAGGTTGCTCAGAGCCCCGTCCAACCTGGCCTTGAATGTTTCCAGGGATGGGGCATCTACCACCTCTCTGGGCAACCTGCTCCAGTGCCTCACCACCCTCATCGTAAAACATTTATTCCTTAAAGAAAGGGAGTGGTTTGTAGTTTTGCCACTCTCCATTAACACCTTCTGAGCTCCCGGCCAACCTGAACTGGGTCTGAAGGAAGGGCTCAAGGCTTGCATAGCTAAGCCGTTTCTGCAGAGGAAAGAGATCTGAGCCACGGCCACCACTGGGGATGCGTCGCTAAACAGCAGAAAGCCCGAGCCAGCCACCCTTTCATCCCTGCCCCAGCAGCTGAGAGGTGTAGGAGAATGCGAAGATGCTTCCCTGCGAGCAGGATGGCTGCTGCTTCCTCTTTCTGCTGTACTCAGGACCACCCAAGTCCAGGAACAGCAACCAATTTCTTAATTTTCTTCCTAAAATTCAAAGCAGAAGTCTTCTGTTCTCTCCAAGGCAACTTCTAAGAGCATCTGTAGTGCACATGAAAACGTGTGTGAGGTAGATGCATGTCATCCTGGGGGTCCATTCAGGATGGAATACGCTGAATAGGGGCAGGTCACCTTTGACAGCAGACAGCATGTAAGCAGCACCGCAATTTGTAATTCTGTCTTTGTGTTCTTCTTCGTGCCAACAAAGGGAGAAGGGATGTGTCTGCTGGTACAGGATGAACTTCAGCCCTTATCTCAAGAGGTTACACAGGGAAATGCAACAAAATTCTCTATTGTTGCACAGGAAACACATCTTTCAACAGTCTTCGGCATCAAACCTGCCTCTGGGACCTTCCCCGTCTGCTGGTGACATCCCTTCTGACCTCGAGCAAAGCGCTTCCTCCCCATTTCCCCGCGACGTGGCGAAGTCTGCAAATAGCCTCAGAGCGTCGGGAGGGCAGCGATCCCCAACCCAGCACCACAGCCGGGAGGGTGCGTGAAGCCTCCACGTCCTACGCTGGGTTTTAGGAAAGAGGAGACTGATGTAGAGGGTGGGCACATGGGGCTAGGACCTGCTTTCCTTCCTGTGCTCATACAGTCCAAGCTCCAGCAGCAGGACAGAGCACATCCTGTATGTTTGCAACCCTTTGACTTCAGAGACAACCTGGACAAACCCACTCAACTCCTCATCTGATGCCCACAAGCCACCTTAGATATTCTGCATCTCTCTCCAGAAGATCCTGCAGCCCATCCTTACCTTATGTCCCCTATAGCCTCCCCTCTTTGCCAGCTCCTCAGTTATTTTTTTTCTCTGGGGCTTCACAAAGCAAGCAGAGGCACAAGGAAAGGCTGCGGACAAAACCAGCTCTTAGGCAGACAAGATAAAGAGTTAAAGCAGGCAAAGCAAAAGCTTCAGAAGAAAAACGGTTATGTAATAAATCAGATATTAGAAGGCAGGAAGGTGCGCTATATAGAGGAATCAAAGTCCGGAACAGGATGTATATAAAGCAAATATTGAACTAACTTTGATAACACAGAAAAATAGAAGATTTTTGGTGGGGTTAACTGAAGGCTCAATTTTAACTATTATAAATTTCCTGTTTTACTCGTGTCGGGCGGTTTTACAGTGATCTATACAATACATTGTGTGCCTAATGATTTCCTAGCCATGAATGGGTCACTCAGATTTTACTTTCCATGCTTTTTTTTGTCTGTCCTGGAGCAATAAAGCTATTGAAATCCTCCAGGCCTTGCCCATTGGGTGTTTTCTTTCCTACCAAGACATCAAACTACCCTGAAGGTTTATTTTAAGCTAATTCAATAGGAGGGATCATACGAGCACCTTGTTGAAAGTGTACAATGGGAGCCGAACCCAGGGCTATTCAATTAACAAGCGCTCCATTTTCATGCAATTCCTGTTGTGAATTCATTACTTTAATTAGGCTAGCAATTTATGAAGCTAACAAGGCACCATTTGTCTGCGGACACGTAGGCGAAGAAATTCCAGATCAATTCACACTGGAAGGCAGAGGAGCTCATGAAAAGCTAAGCAGAACTGGAAGCCTCTGCAGATACTACCAGACTCGCCAAAATGAAAGAGATAATTGAGAGCAAGGAACAGGGCTAAAAACCCCTGACGCAAGGGATATGTTCAGATTTATCTAGGAAAACCTAACTCCTCTCTCTTAGGAAATGAAACTCCCCATTATCTGTTCTCTTTCAAAGCATTTTAAGCTTTACATTAGTTTAGGGTTTTGCTCTTCATCTGCTCCTATTAGTAAGGGAGCACGATGTTCCCACCATTCATTCGAGACCTTCCTCCCAGCATCTGATCTGCGTTTTCCCTCGGCCACTGCGTGCCCCGTTTGTGGTCAGGCCAAAGCAAGGCTCATTTTTAGTGTCTCCAGATGAGACAGGATCTCCATCCACCCTGGTCACTCTTGCCTACACATTTTTGGAGTATTTATTTTCTGAGCACAAGTGACCTGGAAAGCACAGGCTACCCCAGTGATCTACGAGTGTTTAGGTCATCTCCTACCACACTGGAAATATCGGTACCGTTCATATCCCAGAACCTATTTGCATTTTTCAGAGATGCTTTTGCGCCAGCCTCACATTCAGCTTTTCTTCCTCAGTTCTTTGAGTGATATGAGCTCAAGTTCCTCTATCAATATCTTCATTATTTGATTTTTCAGTGGTACCCCTAGGTCCTCCACTTCATTCTCCACCATTTCTTGGCCCTCCTCTGCCTATAAAAGTCTTCTCTACTTTACATCCTTAGTGAATTTACTGTATAAAAACTCTTGTGACTAAGATAATTTTCATAAAAGTATTCACTGCACATGTTCCTCATGAGCTCTACCACGTAACCTTCCCTCAGCCAAATTCTCCTTGCAACACCGACCACTCTCATCAAACCTTCAGCCAATTCTTGACTGACATTGTGACCCTTCCACCAGCCCCCCTGGTCTCCAAATTAACAGCTTCCCATCTTGAAAACATACCAAATGTATTGCCCAAGTCCAGGCAGATGAGATCTTCCACATTTCCTTTGCCTAGAAAAGGAGTTATTGAAGGAGAAACTCAAGTTCACAGGGAACAGTCTGAATGATAAGGGGGACAAACCAGCCAACCTCATGAGGTCTTTCCCAACCGAGATTTTGCAGCTCCTAGGACACCCACCTTTGCATCCCTTCCATCCATGCCTGTAGGCAGTAAGAAGTTATTTTGGACCAGAAGAAAACCCAACCCAAACCAAACTAAATTTTAAGATTTTGAAGGCAGAAAAGATTGAGAGTCTCAGCTTGATCTTGCCTGACCTGCCACAACAGAGATTTTACCTGTTACGTTCCCTGTGTCACCACTCAAATGCGGGTATAAGACACATTACGTAAATAAACATCCCTTAGCTGGCCAAATCTGGAAGCAGCTGAAGCCCAGGAACCTGAGTCTCAGCTGCTGGCATCCACGCCATGGGTTAGGCAACCCACGCTCCACCTGCAGACCCCATCAGATGAGATGGCCCATCTGAAAGGGAAAGAGGAAAGGACAGAGGTTGAAGCAGGGAGATGCACAGCTATGGCCCGAGATCCTCCTTTGACGGGAAGGGGAGGAAAGAAGAAAGTCCTCAAGGTGAGGGGGACCAGAACAAGGATTTGGGGAGGAATGGGACCCATACCTTTAAACCTAAATGGCAGTGTGAGAACAGTAAATATACATTAGCTGGAAAGCTTGATTCTGCTCCACAGTAAGTAGAGAATGAGGAAGGGAGGGAGAATAAGCCACTTTAAGAAAAAGGATGCACCTGCACAGCCCCTTACAGGAAGGGGAGAAGGGACATTCTTTGACCTCTATATTTTGTTCTTTAAAAAAAGGAGCCTGCAAAACCTACAAGCTTATGAAAGGGCTCAAAATATTTTAAACATGTTGCACACTCTCCCTCTATAAAGTTTTGGCTGCTAAGAATAAATCAACGTTTCAACAGTCTCAGCCTGAAGAAGAGAGCTGTAGATTAGGACCCAACGCGAGGGCAATGGGGCTGGGCAGGCAGTGAGACACAGCGCCGAGTCAGAGCCGCCAGTTTACCCAGAGGATGGCCAAGGGTTTTAAAAATGGGAGCAGATAAAACAATCACACCTTGCGTACTCTCCTGCTCAAAGCTTTCACTGCTTTTTATTTTTTGCTAATGCACAAATGTAAGGATATTTCCTCTGATCCCACAACACAAGAATTTCCCCCAAAACACCATCTTCTTGTAAGGTTTGTTGATGTAACTTCATACTTTCACAGACACCTTAAATCCCTCTGGGTTGCAGGAGCTGTGTTAGTAAATGTTCACAAAACTGAGGCCACCGGGAGCAGAATCGAGCTTGAGTCTCCATGGCGAAAGCACTGCTGGCCCATTGGGCGATTCAAGGCTTATCAGTTACGACCACCACTTTGGGAAAGTTTTAAGCTCATTATTCTTGGGATGGAGAAAAATGATTTTCCCTTATTTTTGCCATGAAAAAAGAATCCAGTAGGATGGAGCACCCCAGGATTACCATATAGGGGGGAAAGCCGCAGGTCGAAAGGTACATCTGCGTCATATGAAGAGTCATAGGAAGCAGAGAAGCAGGGGGATCGGTAGCTAGCAGAGCACGTAAAGAGGCAAGACAGTGCTTGCTTTAAAAGCTTCCCCCCAACAAATCTTATGGTACATTACAAGTGTATACAACTAATAAAACTGTAGAGACAGAAATTGGTATCTGCAAAGAAAGAAAAAAAATAAAAATCAACATCCTCTCTATTTGGAGGTGATTTTTCCCGCTTTTAAGCACTCCAGACAACTGTTGAAGTATGCTTTTGTTAAGCCCAGGGCTGATGTCTGCAACATGTACTGGGATAGAGGCACAAAAGCAAGAGATTTGAGCTCTCAACTTCATTAAGCACCCAGCACAGCTGACTGCACCTCGAGGGTGCAACCCAAAGTGTGCCTAGTATCACACTCACACACAAGAAAGCTGTAATTCATGTTTTTGTGGAGGAGAGCATCCTGAATGCAGCCCAAAATGATTGCTTAATGCTATGTCGTGTTCATGGAGGGGACCATAATTAAGCCAGTGGTCTCCACCACCAGATGTCCCAGCAAGTCTGGTAAGGGGCATGTCTCTCTTCTTGAAAAAAAACTCTATACTTCAGTATCGGGATAATTTCTAGAAATTCCCAAATCACAAACAGCTCGTCACTTGTCATAGAGTTTTTCTCTTCACACTCAAGCTAAAAGGGCTGTTATGGACAGAGCTCTAGAGATGCACTCCTCCCGGCCAGAGCTCCAAAGAACTACATGTACGGAGCCGACAGTCTAATTTCTGTAGCCTTCCTGTAAAAGCGTTTCTTTGCAACAAACATCTCTTAAAATCCTAGTACGATGATGACTTTTACGTTTTAATAATCAACCACAAACTGATCTCAGGTTAAATCTTGAAAATCCAAAGTGAATGGAAGACGCAGAAACCAGGGCACAAAGGCAGTGAGCTGAGTTACGCACCAGAGAAAAGAGCAAAATTCTCACTTGGAAGATAATCCAGGCAGGCATAAAAAAAAGTAATGAAGAAGTCGCTTTTTTTTCCATTGACCTTCAGCAACTTAGCTGCATTTGAAGAGCATCTTAAGAATAACCGCATGGTAAGACATGAATGAAGCCATGGGCCAAGACTAGATTTCCCTACTCAGGCACCTGAGGGATGGTGGAAACTCTCCTAGTTACTTGGCCAGCACTAAGATCTAGCCCAAAGGCTTGTATCGACAACATATACCCACATATATACCATATATACCATATACCCCAACATACACCATATATCAGGACCCGAACGCTCTTGGCAAAGCCGACACGTGAACGATTTTAGAGGCTCTGTAGTCTAATGCTGAAGAGATAACTGGCTGTTTCTCTCAGACGATCGCTATATGATGAGATGGAAGTTGTTTACTGTTGTGTTGACAGCATGTACCACAAAGTCAAAGGAAACTGCATGTACTCAGCAGTTCAAAAGCAGTGGATGCAGCCCAAGTGCATTTACAAGTGGAAGAGTCCATGCTTTACAAAACTAGCTGTGTAGAAAGGGAAAATTCCTGGGTTTCAGTCAAAAGTCCATGCATCAGAAGCCGCTATTTCTTGTGTGCGTGCCTGGAGTATGCAAAACAGGCTGAATTTAACATGCTGTTTTTACATAAACAGTTCATAAAAATCAATCAAGTGCAAAACCTTCCTACTAAAAAAAAAAAAAACCAAAACAACCAAGCAAAAGCAAAAGCATTGTCAAACTGAGACAGAAATCATTTGCAGATTCAGTTAAATCAGCAAACTGATCGGACTCGTGCACAGCCTCCCACTCGGTGACTGAAACCGAAACGGGAAGGTAAGGTGGGATTGCTCTCTCAATGGCAGCCTGATTTTAGTTCAACTGAAGCTGATCTTGAAACTGCATCCTCATCTGTATGAATACAAGGAGTAGGATTTAGCTCCTGCATTTGTGTATATGCAACGATCGACTTATCGTTAAGTACAGTTGTTGAAGGACAGAGATGGCAGGTGGGAAACCGATTAAGGTCCATAATCCTACAACTGGTTTTAAATTTTACCCAATTAGAAGCCCAAGCAAGAAGGTCTAAACCTTCTTAAAAAATAACCAATTTCCTTAAGTCTTTACATTTTCATTTGAATATAGACTAGTCACCTTTCTGCCAGTTTAGAAAACTAAAAAATTTTAAAAGAAAACTGCTCCATGCTTAAAAATTCAAGTTTAGGAAACAGCGAGTTTATTAAAGAAGCCAAAGACAGACAGCAGATGGATACTGTTTATTGGTTCTTTCCATCACATCTGAGTTACAGGTGTAAAAGTCACACAAACTGCAGGTATAAACATGTAAAACAATACAAAAATAAATGGAAAGGTAATTTTATATTTACTGAATCAAGTTGTGTAATAAATACAATAGGCTAAAAGCTTCAATCACACAATTCAGTTTAACTGAAGTTACAGTAGTGTTTGTAAATACAAGTTTTTAACTTAAAGTTGCAAATATTAAAGCATTGAGAACTAGTATAAAAGTGAATTTTGGCACATTGTAAAGTGAGAAGTGTTACATTAGCTGACCGTTGTGTAAAAATGAAGCAATTTCTCACTAGCTTTCTGAGGTACATTTTTAAACAATCTAAAATTAGATCAACAATGCAGTTCTAACGACTCACAGCTTACAATTCACTATACTAGTTACAATTTTTCCCTTTTAAGAATACCAAAGTATTCCAGAGCTTAAATCTGTGCAAATTCAGAAAAGTTTCAATTAAAAAAAAAAATAATAATAAAAACTTATTAGGGAACTTTTACATGCAACTTAAATCCTCCCTGCAATCAGTTTTGTTAATTGCAAAGTGTAAAATTGGACTAATACCAAATTGCACAGCTTAATATAAAATACTCCGAGATTGCAGCGCAGTTCAAGTTGCAAATGTTCCTCTCCTAAGTTTATCACATTTTTCTCCCTATAACTTCAGTAACTTCTGATCACACTCATTCTCGGTGAGGAAAAAAAACCACCACCACAAGCTGCTAACATGGAGGTCAGCAAAGCATGTAAACCCCTTGAGGACTCTCAGCACTTCTTCACAATATCAGAAATGCCTGGACACAAAGTTACTGTTACCAATTTTCAAAATACAGTAAAAGATAAAGGAACAGTGTAATGGCACTTTTTCGGTATCCAAACATTTGTGGTTTAGAAATGGTGCTTTTTTTTTTTTTAGTTTTACAGTAGCTAAAAAAATTTTCAAAACTAGATCCTTAGAAGTATCTCAATCCTCCCCTCGACTTCAAAAGAGTGAGGAAACCAGATTACCCTTCAGCTGGGGCTTGATACAGTATAAACATCTCTGACCAGAGTACAAAAGTTATGCTCTTCTCCTAAAAAAGTGCTGCTGATTGTTAGAAGTAACTCCAAAATAATCAGCAACTGCTATTAAACTATCAGCAGCATCAGGCATTTACACATTTTAGTCCTCAAAGAGTTTTCTTTTAAACAGTTTAACCATTTGTGCTAATATTCTTCACTAGGTTAATTTTAAGTCCTTTCACCAAAACCGTTTTTCCTTTAAAAAAAAAAAGAGGGTGCAAGCAATACAACCCATGACATCCATTTATTTTATGCTTCCATGAATAAATGGTGTCATCTGCAAGGCACTACTATGTTTAAAGGATATCATTGTCACAGTTTCACTATTTCGGTATTTTTTTCTGTTTTAAAGTCACAGTTAAAAACTAAAAAAAAAATATTGAGGTAATCAAATTATTTCAATACCAAAATATATTAATTGAAATAGTACCAGTATGGTGAAAGGTCTTTATAATACACAGCTATTACCATATAGCATGCAGTACAGTATGTAAGTATACTAGGCCTTTGTTCTGAGCTCTTCTGCTTCAGTTTTTAAGGAACAGCTCAATTTGCACAGTAGCACGCCAATTTTGAATACTTACTTCCTTTTTGTTCACAGGGCATCTCACTTGTAATTACAACTCGCTACGCCAACCCCAGATGAATTAGCCCCATCAACATTTATTTTCGAGAGCTGCACAAATTGGAGTTCTTAAAAAGAGTTCAGCAGAGCAAAATAAGCTACAGTATCTTCATCTATCGTTCAATCAATTGCACTTAAACCTACTCTGTTATTGACTTAAAAGTTGAGACAAAGCATCAACGACGTGCCTGCTATCCCAACCACGGGTATTTCTTCTGACATTACATAGTCATATCACTAGTCTAGAAATATGGCTTTGCAGATTAGATAACTCGTACTGAAAAGGAGCACACTGGGTTTACACTAAGTTTATTGGCAAAGAACTATAATTTGTTAAGAATTTTCTAATGCCCCTTTTTATTGCAGTGTTAAGACCAGAATTTTGTACTCTAATAATCCTGGTCTGATAAATAGTTTCATGCAACCAACTGTACTTAGTTTGTAAACACCCGCTAGCCCCCCAAATCCACTGCTAGCTACGTTTACTCTACCAGGCACTACAGTATATTAAGACTAAAGTATAGCCATGCATAGATAAACTCACGAGCCTTATCATGATGCTCTATACTTGTAATACAGGTTACCCCAGAAAGCCTAGAAACACAAACTAATCGCTGGCTTTTATTGTACTTTAACAGGATACAAGTAGTTTATAAAGTCTCGTGGTGTGCAAAAAAAAATAATTCTTAAATTCAGACAGCTTTTTAAACCTAGTAGGAAAGCTAGTAACGAAACCTTATCAACATCTATATCCCAATCCGCAGCACCTGGAATTCCATCTCTGCACTGTATAAGCACCACAGCACAGGCACCGAGCCAGCTAGTAGCAATGTGTACTGAAAGTCTACCTAAAAGGTGTTTCAGTTTTTAACAGGCTTATTGAAATTTCAGCTATTTCAGATTCCAAAGGTAAAAAATATATTTCTTAAGTGAGGCATAAAACTGTATGTAGCCTTAAGTTTGATGGCACGAGTTAAACCTCACTTTCCTGCCACAGAAAGAGACTGCATGGACATGTTATAAGTATTTTAAGTGTACTTTAAGAAATTATTCATTCAATTTCTTACTGCATTACATACATCTGACCAAAAAGAAAAGTTGCAGCTATATTAAAAGATTGAGCTGTTCCTAAGGCAAAGGAATATGAAAATAAAAAATTCTTCCTGGACTGTTTTCACTTGACTAAATTCTGAACACACAGCATACTACGATAATCTGCTTATTCAAATAAGCTTCAATAATTACCTTTAAGTAGCTGCTAGGGTACCTTATAATCTTTCAGTTGAAGATCTATGAAGTCTCACTTAAAATTGTACTAAATTAAGTTAAAGGACAAGTTGCCAGAATTCCTATTATGATATAATTTAGTAACTGTAAAGGTTTTGTTGCAAGTACTTAAAATCTGGTGTATCAGTTTAGTGAAATGTTATGGCGTGCAAATTCTTCTGAAAGCTTCACAAACAAGTTATTTCATATTTCAAGTATATCTTTTGATATTTTTCACCTTTGGAAAAAAGTCATTTTCATGAAAAGGAATTCTTTAGCTAAAGAATCTCCCTCTTCTCTTGCTTTGCTTAGTTTTTAGTACTAAGAAATCCTTCAGAGATCATCTTTTAAGCAACAGCAAGCTGCAGATTACCGCCATTCATGTCATATATTTTCTAGAACACCAATAACAACACTAGGAAGAAAGCAAGATATCTCCACTTATCTCGTTTCACCCTGAAATGTATAAACATCTTTTCTTTAGAAAAGTCAAAATTTCAGCTGCAGATTCAAACTGTGCAGAGGTTATGAGACACGCTGTCCCCTCAGAAAAAAAGGAGATGCCTAAGTGTTCCCCGTTTCTCACTTTGGGAACACCCTAACAGCAGTAGGATTAGGTACTCTTCCGAGGTTTTTAGTTGTTCCCCCATTTCTCGCTTTGGGAACACCCTGACAGCAGTAGGATTAGGTACTCTTCCAAGTTTTTGAAATGTTCCCCCATTTCTCGCTTTGGGAACACCCTAACAGCAGTAGGATTAGGTACTCTTCCGAGTTTTTCAAGTGTTCCCCCATTTCTCGCTTTGGGAACACCCTAACAGCTGTAGCATTAGGTACTCTTCCGAGTTTTTTAATTATTCCCCCATTTCTCGCTTTGGGAACACCCTAACAGCTGTAGGATTATGTAGTCTTCCAAGTTTTTTAAATTATTCCCCCATTTCTCGCTTTGGGAACACCCTAACAGCTGTAGGGTTAGGTACTCTTCCAAGTTTTTCAAGTGTTCCCCCATTTCTCGCTTTGGGAACACCTTAACAGCTGTAGCATTAGGTACTCTTCCGAGTTTTTTAATTGTTCCCCCATTTCTCGCTTTGGGAACACCCTAACAGCTGTAGGATTAGGTACTCTTCCGAGTTTTTGAAATGTTCCCCCATTTCTCGCTTTAGGAACATCCCCCAATCCCACATACTGAAGTACACCACTGCTCATCAATGCTCCTGTGCAACAAGTTTCAAGGGACATCCAGAGATTCAAGTGGTTTGATTATCTGCACAACGGACCAATTCTATGATTACATTCTGACCTACTAGGAAATACAGTTTTGCTTCTTTTCTTCTTTTAAATAAGTTTCCACTACTAGCCAGAGATTCCAGGTGATGCTTTTTACAGTCTGGAATTAAGGTGAAGTGGAAGGAAGGAAGCAAACCTGACAGTACAAAGAGCTAAGCAGTTACCATATTAAAATGCCAACCTTACAGGAATGATCTCTTAGTTTTAAAAGGAGTGCTGAAAACTGACATTTCGCTTAATTTTCTAGTTAACCAGCAAGGACAACAGCATTTTTGGTTACTGACAGTAGGTGGTTCAGAAACGCGCAGAACGCACGTGCTTATGTCTTCTGCTCAAAGAGATCATGGTACTCTTGTTCTTCTAGTTCTCTGTTGTACTTCTCTATTTCCCTGTTGGCTTCTTCCAAGTAATCGTTCATGAATTGGTCCATTACTGATTTTGGAAAACTAAGGAAACGTATTTGTGCAAATAGTGTTCATTAGAAAAGAACGTACAGGTTTGAAGGATGTGCCAGTTGAGGGACACCGACTGAGAGCAGAAATTCAATATATTACCTTCCAGGAGTCCCGCCGTCAGACCTAACCACAACTACTCTGTGTTACTGGGGAATAAAGAAGTTGCACAATAGACATTTCCCAATCCTAAGGAAGAATATAAGAACAGCAAAACTACAGCAGGTTTGCAGGTGTTTACAGCTATTTTGGTTAAGTGGAAGTCTAAAAAAACCCAACCAACCAACCAACCAAAACACCTCTGCCCAAAATTCAAATCATCCACAAGCGGTTAACCAGTGCCTGTATCTTTTATTGCCAAACACAAAGATGGTGGTGTAGTAAAGGTCCAGTGAATACTGAAGTTCAAGTTTGCTGTTCGGCTATTTTGTGCCAGTATACTATAACTAGGAGCTTACCCTGCAGACAGAAGTCTGCTGGTTTAAAATTTTAAACTTGTCCCATAGGGCATAGAAAATAACTGTTTGTTCTTATTCCAAAACAGAATCACAGAACCCACTTTATGTAAAGTGGGATTTTTTTGTAAAGTTTGTCAAAGTTAAAGTGAAAAGTAAACTGGGAATATAAAACGAAATTTGAAATTTCAGTAATAAAATAAAGACAAAAGCAGTAGAAAGTTATGGAACAAGAAAGAAGAACAGAAATTACTCTAGCATTTCTTGCCAGAGACAAAAATATGATCAGGTTTAAAAAATAAAAATAATTTCTGGAAAGAAATCCAGAGGACCCTACTCCAGCTACAGTTCATTTTCTGCAACTGATACCAAACAAGACCAGCAAGGACAGTGCATTTACACATGTGTATATGCCACAATTTTATAAGTAAATCACACTGCTTGCTAAGTTGAAGTAGTTTTAAAATAAGGTTTTACTTGCCTAAGTAAGTTTAAAAAGTGATTACAAAAAATGCACCTCCACACCTAATTCTGAACACCCTGTTCATATTACTGCATTGCATCCAATAAGGTTTTTCTCATACTGAGTTACAAAATGAGAGCAATCATTTAACGTCAGCTTCACCGCAAAGATATGTGGCAGAAAAAAGGATACTGTAGTAAAACCTAAAACAACCCTGATTGTTTTTACTTGAGTGTGTGCACGCACATGCATGCACACAAAATTATATTCATTTGGAAGTTTTATCAGTCATGACCAGGCATTAAGCAATATTACAGCACTATTTGGTTTGAAAAATATTTCTTTGATAAGCTGTGGTCCATAAATTACTCTCTGCGTGAGCTCACATACAGTTTTGGGATTGTTTTGTTGGTTCTATTCTGCGTCTTAGATCATACCTCTGAAAAAGTGTTTTAATAGTAAGCTTTAAATAGCAAGTAACCATGCATAGATTTAAGGAACAAAACTCTTCACTTCATATTACTACCTGCAAATCTAACTGGCTCTTCACCATAACATCTGCTTTGACAGTCTACATTTCAGATTTGCATCGTCTGTTGCCTACCTAAAACCTTCACCAAAACAACCCACATTTTAAAGGATACATGGATGGTAATCCATTTTGTCACCAAAAAAATTCACAAATTGAGTCCCGTTGTAAAAATAACCAGCTGGAAGCGGATCCAAGTGGCGTTTCACCTACATTAGGAAAGAATATACTGTACATTAAACATTTAAAACTCAAAATTGCTTAGAGACAGTCCTAACAAACTCAAATAGATAAAAGAAAAACTCCTTCTGCTGAACTCAGCAGCCAGGGAAGAAGGTAAAGCTCCTGGCTATAGAGGAGCACTCTGAAAAGCCAGCATGACAAATGACATCCATATAGACTAGGGAAGTTAGGTACAGCAACACTAACTATAGCCATGCCAAACTTTTAGGAACCCAACTCCAAAGATAGCACTTACAACCTAAAGGCAGTTGCTGAGGGCAGGGTTAGGCATTTGGGATCCTAATTTGCAAGTGACAACCTGCACAGGACAGAGCAGGGAGAAAAGATGGGGAAAGACCATTACGGTAACCAAAAGCGTACGCTTGTCCAACATCTTACACCTCCCCCTACTTTTCAGAGCTAACTGGAAGCCCTGAGATAACACCAAGATTTATATCTCAAATCCCTCCTGGACAGCCTGAATTGTGTTTCAAGGATATAAAAAGACAGTAAGTGCTGCAATAATTTAGTGCTCAGCACACTTGTTATGACAAGTATGGGAGATGCTCTATCATACAAATGGATATTTAAGAAAATCAGCCAGAAGAAGGAGTTGCTATTAATTGCTTCTACTTACGTGAATGTTCTTTATTTCCTGAAGGGTTAGCATTCCTCTGGTTTTCAGGGCTTTCCTCTGAGGTTTCTGTATGAAGAATGAGACCCCAGTTATATACCTACTGAGTGACAATGTGATATTACCATTTAGTTACATTAAGAAAAAACTCAAACCTACAGAAAAGTAAGTTTTTTCTTGGAAATGTGGGTAAAGGCAGTGAAATCTATGATCACATACTATCATGCTCGAGCCCAGCACAGAAATACTCCTTTTAGAAGCATGTATTTTAAAAATTAATTTCTAGACAGAATTATTCAATTATAGTAAGGCACTCACAACTATGTTCTGAAAACAAAAGTGAAAATTAAGTGATCTTACATAAGGCATCGTTAGAGATGACAAATCTAAAAGGATTTTAGATTTTAAATAATACAGTTTTAATACAGCTCTACTACAAAAAAAGAATAAAAAACTGGTACATGAACAGAAAAAGTCTCGGTTTTAGTCTGAAAAGTTTTATAATTCATTTCTTTCATGCAGGAACTCTGAGAACTATCTGAAACCCTTAATTAGCCATGACTAGTGAGACTGTACAAAGACTATTTGTAGTCTTGAACTGCTCAAAGAGGAAGCACTTCACACTTGAGATACTATTTTAATTTTATGAAAACTTGGAACTTAAAATTAAATGCTATTCCATAGAGTGCTTTCTTACGTATCGAGAGCATGTCTCCATATATTACCCATGTGATATATACAGAGCATGAGATGTCATCACAGAAAATGTATACTACCCTGAAGTAACACAATCTGCTAGGAGAACAGGGGTGAGAACCTGAAGATCCTTAGAAACAGCTCCAACAATGGTCTGCAGGAAACTTTTTTCCCTTCCTACACAACTTTTTAGAGATACTATGCACATCCTAAGCCATAAAGAAGTAACCATGAGTATTTTTAACTAACAGCTGTTCCAAAATGGGCATCACAAAAGGGCACAGTTGGAACTATAGGCTCAGGTTCCAACTAGGGTGCTAAAATATGCAATGTGTATGGCTGAACAGTTTCTGTCCAAGTGTATTTCTGAATCAAACCTCAAGACTCACTTCCTAAGACCTTAATGTGCAGCCTGGCAAAAGTAATACCTGCTGGTATTAGTTGTGTAGCAGTGAACCATCTTGGCCTGCAGTCCTGGTCAGGTCATGCCAGTCACTGAGTGAAGTCAGCAAGACACCAGAAATGCAAAATGTGCCTTCTAGGCTTCTTACAATGTGCATATTCCCTGTTCCCTACTCCAACTTCTATTGCATAGGTACGTTAGCCATGCAGAAATACATGAAGTCTTACATAGCTGCACACTTGACAAATTAAGCAAGACAAAAATGAAAAAAAACCTATACCCTCCATTTCAGTGGATTACTTCCAAGGAGGTTTAATTTAGTGAATCAAAACAACTTTTCAGCCTTGCAGTGTTCAGGTACTTCAAGAAGATTTATTTCATACTACACTTTAGCTTTTGGCAATCATGTCTCAGCTAAATCATCTTGTGTTTATTCTGGACATATTCCATTTGCTCAAGCGTTCAAAAGCAGACCAATCCATGAATATGCTGTAGCAGATATTAAAACAATGCACAAATTACAATACACATTTGCAAACTGTTAATCCTCTGTCTGAAGTATATTTAAACACTGGAATGCTAGTACCTTGGTAGAAGAAAAAGGAGATGAAAACTTTTTTTTTTTGAGACACTCAGATTTCTCCTTTTGTTGTTAAGAAATGCCAAAACAGATCACACTGAACAGAAGTAAACATGCCCACAAACCTGTTTTGCAGTTTCTCTGAGCCAGTCTTTTATATCCTCTTCCTTAAGAGAGCAGCCAATGAACACAAGAAAGCACTCCTGTTGACTGCTGCAATCTCTGTTATCACTTCTTGAATCAGGAGGAGTTGGCCCCTCCTGAACAGGCACGAGGCTTAGTGAATTAGATGATGTGTTGTGACAGACTTCAATTACTTTATCAGAATCTAACAAGGAGAAGACAGAAGAAAGAAATGTCTTGATAATTGCTAATCTAATTTAACATCAACACATTGGTGTAGACAGAATACAGTACATAAAAAAGTTTTCAAATATATATACATGCAGTGCAATCACAAGACAACACACAAGTAGTAATCTGCCCTTACCTGAAAACTTAACTTTGCCCATGATGTGATAAATGTTTCCAGAAAAAGGACTTGGCTTGAGCAATGACTTAATCGCTGTTTGAAACAGAAGACAAACAGATTACCTCACTTATTTTTCTTCTCCTTGGTGTAGCTTTTGGTTAGACCTATGCTACAGGTCTCTAGTCCACATCCTAGTGCTTCAGGGGAAAAAGCTGCAGTGTCCCCCGGAGCCCCACTACATAACATTTCTATGTGTTCTCATTTCTTTGCTATGGGGTAGGTGGGAAATAACATGTGTTTGGCATAATGAACGCTTACAGTGTGTGTGGAAAGTAAAATGGTGCTCCTTAACACTGTTTTGCTAAGGAAAGAAGGAAAGGCATGATTATATATCTGCTCTAGTAGCCTAACACAGAGTCGAGCCTATTTTCTGAGCCTATTTTCTAGTAACTACAAAGAATTATTCGGCATACAAAGTAGAAGCTGATGCTCACTTATAAACTTTTATTTCAACACTACTAAATAAAATTAAACAGAAAATAAAAAGCAAACGTATAAAGATAAGTGTGTCAGCCTCCAGAAACCAAAAATTAAATTAGATTTTAATCTGAACAAAACCATGGGCCAGTTTTCCAGAGCAGGCACTAAAGAAGATAATTTACTGTACTTTAAGGAAGGAAAGCTGAATTTTCAATTAAAGGTTTACTTCAGCAGTAATCAAATAACTGTGCTACCTCAGTGCCTGCCTTCCCCTCTATTCCTCAGTATTTCAAACTTGGATTTAAGTCAAGTCAGGCAAAGTTCATTTGTACCTTTACATTTGGTCACAAATCGTGTTTTTTCTAGAGGACGATTAAACCATACACAGATCTGAACCATTGGAGGGAAGACAGACCCAGCTCCATATTTCCCTTCATACCTTAAGACAAAAACAAACACACACCTTCAATACACAGAACACACGCACACTCGTGCTTTTCATCTAACAAACTTCTTAAAAGGAGCATCTATTATTTTACCACAGGTAAGCCTTGCTCATAGGAAGAAAAATGCTAAGCTTTCTTCTCTAAGACATCCACGAAAATGTGCTATTAACAGCATTAGGTTGTTCAAAGCGCTCAGGACTCCTTTCGATGCTCTTCCTGCTCTGCAATTTTTTTCTTACATACTATCTACATACTGTTCTTGCATACTTTCATCTAATAGATTAACAGTTGTCCACAAGTTTTAAATGCTTTCTTTTCCTGCTTTCTCTCTCCCTCTTTGGCTCCATGCAATCCACAAGCAGCTCTGACATGCCAAGCTTTGTACCAGTTTACTTTAGGAGCATTACTTGCATCCAATTTAGAGCAAGAATTATGAATAAAAAGATATACATGCATACAGGACTGGCAAGGTATGGTAAATAAACTGTGCTTCCAGCGCTATAAACCTAACTAGAAAACAGTCACCCAGGAGTTATAATGGCTGACAGGTTTACATTTTCTGCCCAGTAGGTGCAGCACAGATAACTGGAACAAGATGTCTAAAGAACCCTGAACCATGAAAAATATCCCTCAGTATTAAATGGAAAGCTTGGTACCATGTATTATTGTGCCCTTAGCCTCTGCCAAGACTGTCAGTAAGGTTGCTGGTTTTTATGAATAATTGTTCTGCTAATAGCTAGACTGACATAGCAAGTTCATTCCAGTAAGGCTGAATAGCTGTCAGAATGAAATTACTCTAGTCATTATTGACCTCACCCATCCCAATCCTTCCCAGCTTATTCCCAGAGGGTTCTTTTCTATTCTTCTGAAAAGCAACAGTAATCTTGCCATTGATTTAAATGGTGTCCAGAAAGGATCTTTTCCCCCCATAAAAGGACAGCAATCGTGTATCTACTAAGAGTACTCATCAGCTCTCTTTTAAAAATGATTTACAAAGCTATTGCCTGTTCCAAATGAGTAGTCTTGAAAAATTATAAATTAAGTTAGTGAGACTTTTTAATCTTCAAGTTAATTAAAAAATAGTTTTAATTTCTCAGTCTAGATACTTGCCAGCCAGGATACATTAAATACCGAGCTCTCATCATCTGAGGATTTGAAAAACTGCTTTCTGAGAGAATTAATTCAATATCCTCATTCCTATAAAGAGACAAAGATGAAGATTTTTAATTTTATAAGTTCAATAATACGGCCACTATCTGTATGCTACTTACATAAAACAGAACGTGTTAGTCACAGTAAAATTAAGAGTATTTTTCCCTTAGTATGACAGGAACAGTACCATAAATCAGTCTGCAAACAAAAACATAAATTTCCTAATCCCTATATTTATATGACCATAAATGTAAAGGGAAGATGCCTTTCGCATGAGAAGCAAATAAGAAAAACCTGCATCTCCTTTGTATGAGTTACCACAGTAAAACAAGAGAATACAAGTTTCTAAGTGCATGTGTCCCATCTGCCAAAAGTGACAAATACTGGATAGTGATTAACGTTACCTAGTTACAACTCCATTTTCTGCCAAGATGAATGAAACAGCAGGATTTGCCGCTCGGATAAGGCTCTGCAGCTGTATAAGGAGTGGATGCTTCTGCTCTGTAGCATGACTTGTGAAAACCACGTTACTCACTAGTCCTGTGTATGGAAATCAGAGGATAGTTTACAGAAGTCAGGTATGCAACGGTGCTAATAAACAATTAAGTAATATACCAGCCGTTCTTCTCTTATTTTCCTTCCACCTCACTACATTAACATTACTAAGGGGGAAAAAAAAAACAAACCACCAAACAACAAAGACAAACAAGCAAGGAACTTCTCATCTCTTGCCTGCCCAGCAAAAACTCAGAAGCCCATCTAACCTCACACACGAACACTGTGGAATAACCAAATGCAGAATTATAGTTAACTATTTATTTTGCAACTGCATCTAGAGTGCAGCCAGCTCAGAAGCCCGTTCTGTCACAACCCGTAGACATGCAGGAATGATACCTCCTGAAGGAGACAGCCCTTTTCAGTCACTGGAATGACTCAAGGGGAAAGAGGCAGGATGTTGTAATCTGTGGCTTCTTATGATTCAGTGAAAACAATCTTACAAAAAAAATTTAAAAATTTAAAAACATGAACCTACCAGTACAGTGCCAGTCACTGAAGATGACTCGACTAATGAGGAAGGCCTGCTTTGCCAAAACCCAGCTATACCAGGTCAAGACATTTTTCTTTCAATTAGTCCGTGTAACAGAAGCAATTTAGACTCAATTAATCAAAAGAATCAATTACTTAGAAGAATAAATTCATATGAGAATCAATTTGAGAAGGACTAGTTTAATAAAACACACTAATGTTTAAAGCCTTTTGGCAAATTCAATATGTAGAAAAATAGGCTGAACAGCTAAAAAAAAAGAAATCAGTATTTTGGACTGTGACAGTTGCCACTTCCAAAAGCAAGAGAAGGGTTTGGGTTTTTTTTTTTTGGTCTCCATTTTTAAAGACCGACCCTGAAATGGTATTCAGACAGCAAGTCTGAACCCAAAATGCATCAAAAATGATAACAGAGAAAAACAACAGGATGGTTTTTTTGTCCCAAGCCCCAATTCCCAAAAAGACTCAGCTGTGTCACCAGAAAAGCAATTCCTTTTTCAGACTTAACAGTATCCCTTCACTTTGCACCTAGTGCCACCAATTTCATTGAAGAAATGGTTACTCTTCCTAAGCAAAAACTTTCCAAGATTTGAAGATGGCAACACAGTCTTCATGTTATACCTGCTGTCTTGCCAGGTATAAGACAAGTTTCCTGTTAAATGAGAACCAACTGCTGCTACTACAGGCTGCCCAGGGAAGTGGTAGAGTCCCCATCCCTGGAGGTATTTAAAAGATGTGTAGATGTGGTGCTTAGGGACATGGTTTAGTGGTGGACTTGGCAGTGTTAGGTTAACGGTTGGAACTGATGACTGTAAAGGTCTTTTCCAACCTAAACGATTCTATGATTCTACTGCAGATGCCTCTGAAGGCAATCAGAAATAACACACCAACAATCACAGCCATCAAGCCTTGGGCACTGGAAGGCATCTCATTAAGGAAAAAATGCAAGATGACTTATTGCAGTTATCATACAACTAATTTCAGTTACAGGATCTCTGCTTTCCAGTTATATCAAGAAGGCATTACATGAGAATGAATTTCAGCCCAGTTCCTCAAAGGGGTTGCAGCACCAACTCTTCCTGACTCCCTAGGATGTCAATATTGTCCAAAATGTGTAAGGAATGCTATCCTTTGCTCAAGACGTGCAGCTCATTTCAGACACTTTCCTGTAACTACAGGTACAGTGTAAGACAGAACAATAAACTCTTGACTTTCCATGAATGATTGAACCAGGATGCATTTCCCCCACCCCCAACTCATCACTAAGTAAAGCAGAATATGTAACAAAGCTCACACCATGAACTGCTGCCTACAGTTATTCCTGATCTTTACAGAAGTCTTTAAAGTACACTAATCCTTGCAGAGGCTTCCTTACACAGTCATTTCTATACCAAATTTTTCTGGGCTACTTACATTATACCATATGCTTCCAGTCACTGTTACTTGCATCACTGACCCTTTCAAGTTAGAATTTTAATAATAGCCCAAGCAAATTTCCATCATTAGTATTTCTCTTTTTTTAATTCCCCACAGAAGTTTCTGCTCCAATTTCAGAAACATCTAAGTTTTCTCCAATATACAGTTGCTCTTGAGAGAGACAGGGCGGGGAGAAGAACAGCAAGCACGCTTAGAAATTTAAGTCACACGCACGCTTGAAATTATTATGTAGATCATGCAATTAAGATGAAAAGTATGAATAAGCTAATCAACAACCACCACACTGTGGGTGTGCTATGCACGCAGTGGGTTTTTTTCTTAATATCCCCAAACTTGATATTGATTTAAAAGTCAAGTTTAATTAAAAACATAGTTATACTTTCTGTGAAGTTGGCACACAACAATAAAAAGGCTGTATAACACAAATGCTACAAAACATATATTCCAGGTAGAAGCACTATGCCTTGGAGAGAATAGGCAATTGTCAAGGACTAAGCTGGTAAAGCTTAAAGAAAGAGATTCAAGGAATAAAATATCTAGCAAATCAGAAACCTATGCATCTTTCCTCACGCTCCTCACCCATACTCTTTCTCCATCACTCCCCACTTCATTTTCGCTTGTCTAAGGGGAACAGCTTTTGGGCACTAGCTGTCATTCTTGCTTGTAAACTCCCACACAACCTTGGAAGTAACAGAAGACTGCTCAGAGCCTGGGGAATCTGCAAGCTTTGGCTCTGCACACATCTATGCATAAATCTTGTAGGTGCCAGTATCCCACAAAAACTGGCCCCGGGTTAGCAGGCAACAGTCCATGATATCGAACTGACCAACACATAGGGTAATCCAGAAGAAAAATAGCTTTCCGAGGACTGGAAGATGCCTACATAGCTTTAGTAACAAATAATTTTGACCTTTTCTATTTAAATTGTCACTGCCATCTCGGTTTCTACTGCATTTTGAAGACCACCCAGTTTTGTTTAATTCCTTATGTGTAAATAAGGAATAATCTAAAGATGAAAACTCATCTTTCTTTAGATGAAGCTCATCTACAGAAAAAAATCTTTGCAGTCTGGGGAACAGTATGTTCAATGGAAGCAGTAAAGAAACAGGAGGCACAGATTAAAAATACATATGCTTTACAAAAATAATGGATCCTCTTTGCTCCCAAATGTACAATCGGCCCAAAGAGTAGCAGTGAATGGAGTTTATTCCAGTTAGCAGCCAGTCACAAGTGGTGTTCCCCAGGGCTCTGTGTTGGGGCCAGTTCTGTTTAAGATCTTTATAAATTATCTGGATGAGGGGATCGAGTGCACCCTCAGTAAGTTTGCAGATGACACCATTTGGGCAGGAGTGTTGATCTGCTTGAGGGTAGGAAGGCTCTGCAGAGGGACCTGGACAGGCTGGATCGATGGGCTGAGGTCAATTGTATGAGGTTTAACAAGGCCAAGTGCTGGGTCCTGCACTTGGGCCACAGCAACCCCATGCAACGCTACAGGCTTGGGGAAGAGTGGCTGGAAAGGTGCCTGGTGGAAAAGGACCTGGGAGTATTGGCTGACAGCCACTGAATATGAGCCAGCAGTGTGACCAGGTGGCCAAGAAAGCCAATGGCATCCTGGCTTGTATTAGCAATAGTGTGGCCAGCAGGAGTAGGGCAGTGATCGTGCCCCTGTACTGGGCACTGGTGAGGCCGCACCTCGAATGCTGTGTTCAGTGTTGGGCCCCTCACTCCAAGAGAGACATGGAGGGGCTGGAGCGTGTCCAGAGAAGGGCAACGGAGCTGGGGAAGGGTCTGGAGCACAAGGCTGATGGGGAGCGGCTGAGGGACCTGGGGTTGTTTAGCCTGGAGAAAAGGGGGCTGAGGGGAGACCTCATTGCTCTCTACAACTGCCTGAAAGGAGGGTGTAGAGAGGTGGGGGTCGGTCTCTTCTCCCAAGTAACAAACCATAGGATGAGAGGAAATGGCCTCCAGTTGCGCCAGGGGAGGTTTAGACTGGATATTAGGAAATTTTACTTCACCGAAAGGGTTATCAAGCATGGGAACAGGCTGCCCAGGGAAGTGGCTGAGTCGCCATCCCTGGAGGTATTTAAAAGACGTTTGGATGAGGTGCTTAGGGACAGGGTGTAGTGGTGGTCTTGGTAGTGTTAGGTTTACGGTTGGACTCGATGATCTTAAAGGTCTTTTCCAACCTATACGATTCTGTGATTCAACAATGGTGATGTCTTAATCTGTAAAACAACTTCATGTACAACATAAGAGATGCCAATGTGCCCTTAGACTAGTAAGGTGTCATCTTACAGCTTCTGTGCAAGAAATAAAAATAAATAATAAATAAAAAAAATTTTTAGAAAGAGGCATATTTGGAAGGAGTGAGACAAAAGGAAATTACTGCACACTCATGGTGGCAAGAATTTTTTTTAAGTTTAAACGAGCATGCAAGGGAGAGACAAAACAAAACTGCTACCGTTGGTCACTCTGCTCAAGGCTTTATCAGTTCTCCCTGATCTTCATCTGTTTCTTTTAGTCTGTGGCTTTCCAAGCTGAAAGTGTCATGTCATGTTGTCAAATGATGTAATGTTGATCACATGCACAGGTACCCTTTCAGAAAGCCACACAATAGAAGGGACCCAGAAAGCAGCAGCAAAAGGCTAACCCTACTCACTCCCAAAATTTGCAAGATAGTTATGTGGACAAGCTAACCACCCAAAAGTCTGATTAATTCCGACTTGCCTCTACCCATATTTGCCTTGTCTTATACCTGCATTGCAAGTTTCTGTTTCCAGATTTGTGCAACGCTCATTACAACACTGCATTGGCCCACTGATGTTACATTAACACAAACAATATTACTGGGGTGCATGACAAAAAAAAAATTAGGACAAATACCTCTCACAGTGAATGTCTCATTAAATATTGCTATTGTTGCACCAGAAAAGAATTCTCAATTATGCAGAAATAAATTCTCTACTATACATGTGATATAATTTTGCATTTGTCTGGAAAGTTTAAGAGTGTACCACATCTCAGTTCAAAGCATACTTTTCCTCCTAAAACTTTTTACACAAAAAATGCCCCTATTCATGGGAAACAATTTGCTTTACACAAATAGACCTCTAGGCTATCTAATGTCACATTTTGTATCTGAAAACTAGATGACAAAACCTTGCAACATGCAGGAGTAATTCACTGCCAGAACAACATTCTTCTAACCTCTGGTATTTATCCTTCTTTCAGTGTTTGGACCATAGGAAAATTAGCTATACTTGTCCTAAGTATCTTCTAGTTCCTCCTTGAACAATGACAAATTCTCACCCAATCAGGTACGTACAACTGCACTTTAAAAAAAATATAGCTTTAAGTATTTTTTTTTTTTTTAATTCTGTCATAAAACAAAGAGGCATGCTTGCACTCTTAACTTCTCAGTGGGTATTGATACTTTGTTATATTCTTAACTCTTAACATTCTCCTGCTCTCTTCAATTTCACCCATGGCTATAATCATGATAGTTATCTATTGGTCAGTTCCCCAGTGTGGAGCATCAACATTTTTCTCCAAATAAGAATAAAATAGTGATTTATATAATAACACCTACATACTTTCCAGCTTGTTCACAACTTCATTCTTTTGGGCTTCCTTCACACATGAATAGGAGGAGGCATAATTCTGGCAGGAAAACGGAGCACTACAGAGTCTAAATAGCCACAAGAAAAGTGCAGCATCCTACTCTGACAACTGCATTTAAATGCAAACACAAAAATTACAGTCCTGCAGTTCACTTGGGAAGACATGAGCATAAGATCAGAAAGTCATACTGCAGTAACTGCGGTCCAACAGCGCCTTAAAAAAAAAATAGTACCTCAACTGTCATTGGTCTATCCAATTTCAGGCTGAGCTTATAGCCTGCCTAAAATAAAGATTATCTGACTGGAGAGATCTGTTCTCATATATACACACACACCACATGTACTGGTCTTAATGTTGTGAATCAGCTATACAACTGTTAGAAACTACTATAAAGGTGCTATAGTCGAGTTTGCTTCTTCTGTTGAAAACTTAAAAGAACTTATTTGATGATAGGTCAGGAAGGATGATATCCCTCTTATGCCAACAGCTGCTCTAAGTTCCAAGCCTGACAAGGAGGAGGATGAAGTCAATGATTCATTTCAGAGTCAGGATATAAAATTAAATATACAGGTAAGAAACAGTTCTTCTGCAAGTGAGCTTTTTTGTCTGCTGCAATGTCAAATGAACCCTGCAAGGATCCTCCACACCGCATTAAGAGGAGGATACAGGGAACAAGGTAACCAGTTCATTTTTCCCTTTCTAAAACAGCAGAAATGAAAGGAGAGCTCCATTTCCCCATGCCTCCCCCAAAGAGGATGAAACTCAAATCCAATCCATTTTGCTCCTAGATTAACAACACAGCACGAGTTACAACAGATCAAGATAAGCAGTTTAACTCATGGTCTTTGGAAACCCATCCTCCAGATGAGGACAACCAGAATGCATCATGCTCCAGATTCTTACATCTTCTCCGTGCACCTATGGTGTCTAATAATGTAGGCAGAGAGAGATTGTCTGTTCTGCACAGATGGTTCTTACCTCCAAGAGTTTATCATGATCCTTTGACTATATGCATTTACAACGTATTTATTTGGCCATATGGCTCAGCTACTTGTTCTGTATAGCTCAAAATCAAGAAAAAAGTGACACATACCTTGTGAACACTGGTCCAAGAACTTGGGAAAAAGAAGCCTAAAAAAACCAGAAGTTTGTATATCAAGAATGGATATTATTATTTAAGTAAAGCATTTGCATTCATTTGGACACTGACAGCTAGCGTCTTACTATCCAACCCATTTTCATGTTTCTTTTCCTCAATCCATACAACGAACATCCCCACAGTTTATGTCTTTCAGGAGTTCTTCCCCAAAAATTGTTTTGTGGATGGTTTTAATTCTTTAATGGATTTAAGAGCTAATTACCACCACGCAATCTATTCTGTATTCTAGGTACTCAGAAAGGTTACTATTTAAACAATAGGAATTTTAAGCTTGCCCTAAAGAATTGTGCCTTCCAAACATGGTGGGAACTCTTCCTGGAAAGATCGTATGTACATAATGCTTTCTGTACATATTGTACCACTTTCTGGTACTGTGTCAGACAAGCGACAATTATTTTTATGAGCTTTATCATGCACACAAAAGCTCCAGAGATAGTACCTCATCTGTCCCACTTCAACTACCTCTCTCCTGCTCTGGCTTGCTATTCAACACAGGGAAGAGCTTCATCCTAGGCTCATGAAAGAGCTAGATCTCTACAGTAATGAACTTTGAGACAAGAAATAGTTTTGATTTTCTTGACTGCAAAAGTTTCAAGTCAGACATTAAAAATCACTCTTCTCGATTCTCACAGTGAAATCGTCAAAGCTTCCCAACTGAAAGATTTGTCATTGGCAGTACGTGGCTACTTGGTAAGTTCTTATCAGAAGAAACTTCAAAGTGAGACACAAATAGTCTACAGCATAGGCTAAGCCTCTTCCTTCAATTGCTACTGCACTTCAGGAGACAAACAATGTTAGTCAAAGGATTGCAGGCCACTGCTGCTATAAATACTACTCAGTACCATGACCAGTAACACATTGGTAAGTTAAAAAAAAAAAACAAACAAAAACTAGGAATGGAACTTGTCTTTCCTATAGTTATGGAAAGAACAAGTTGAAACAGCACTCCAGCATCAATTCAACAATATTTTATGAAGTTTTTATTATTTATTTATAATGTTTGTCACGGAGACAAAAAGAAGCTGTAAGGTAACATCTATTTACTGACTAGCGCAAAGCACAAGAAGCATATTGGTTAGTGTTTTAAAAATAGCTAGGAAGTTTAAGGAATGCACTTTTGAACGTGATTGGGCAGTTCACCTCTAAGCTGTGATGCACAGAGTTTTATCACAAATAGCAGCAATGTGAAGAACTGTGAAAATTGTAACTGCTTTATCTTACTTTTATCAAATCAGCTGCAAGGCATAATTGCAAAATTTAAGTATCATAATTTTACAGATAGGTCCATGAAATTAGTTCCGTATTTGTTGAAGTGTGGATCACATACATATGCTATGAAACAGCAACCTTACTATACTGTTTTAAAATGTCAGTGACTTGGCTTTGCTACTGTTTCCTCCCCACCCGGCCTCTGCAGTAACCCAGGATATCAGATTTTAGTACTTGCAATGCTTTTGCTTCCGTTCTTTGTCATTTTTTTCCACTAAATTTGGGACTGCTTCCCATAAGTTCCATATCTTAAATCTGTAAAGTCTTCATTTAATATCCAAAAGCAGTGACACAATCAATAACCCAAACTGACATGCACATCTCAATTTTTAGTCATACTTACAAAAAGATAGTAAGAAAAAGAATGAGTTAAAAAGCACATGAGGGGACAGTCGACTGTCCTGATTTTACAAAGTCCTTAGCCAGAGTATACGTATTTAAGCAGTATGCTAACGAAAATCTTTGTTTATTCTTCCACAAGCTAAACTTTTATTAATATTATATATAATTATATACCTAGTGGAAACCAAGTATCATCCTTATAAACCAAACAGCACTTCAAAGTTCATCCAAGATGGATTACCTAGCAGTCTTATGAGATATAAGACAGTGCAATGGCATTTAACCATCATATATCTCTAGTTATTATAAAAGTGATCCCATAAACTTACATATCTATTTTCAAACTAGTAAAAATATTTTAAAGCATACCTATGTTCCATATAGCAACTCAGTGGCTCTACACAAGTATTAACTGCTCCGATGATGAAAGACGACTTCACATCTGGGTCAGGATGAGTTTGCAGAGCCTGTACAACATCAATAACATCACTGTATCTGTAAGAAAACAGAATGAAATATGGTTTCAGAGAAACAGAATGACATATTTCAACATCTAGTAAGAAACCAATTGCTTGCAAGAAGGTTAGATTTCTAAAAAAGCCTACCAAAATAGTTACAAAGCAGTGCAAAACTTGATAAATCCAGACAAATTAAGCAGACTGCAAGTAAGATTAGAAATAAATTATTGACAACTGCAGAGAAACACAGTATAAACTTTGCACTGAACAACTGAAAAGTCTGGCTTTCAGGAAGCACAAAAAGCATAATGTAAACACAAGCATGTTTATGCCTACTGTAAAGCATATTAAGTGCTATTCAAGTAAAAAAAGAAATTAAAAAACAACACCTCTCACTTCTCAGCCTCCCAATTTAAACACGCTTCTATAATTAGCACATCCATTATTTATCAGTACTCCAGACACTGCTGTATTATACTTCTGTATGATAACAAAGTTTGGGTGAACCTGAGTTTTTATTCCAGATGTTTATGTCTCAGCCAGTTACAGCCTTCTCTCAAAACTGTGTTGTCACTTATCAGTTATTTAGAGAACTCCAACTACTTTAAAGCTCTCTATACCAACACTCAACTACTCAGAAAAGAATGGAAAACCTGTAATTAACCCCTCCTGAAGCCAGTGCTGCTACCAGAATATCAGTTACTTTGTACATCACTGAACTTTATACCACTCCTACTAACGTTAAGAAAAAAAAGTATCTCACTCAAACATGGAAAAAAAATCATGCTTTTTAGCACTATCAGAATGGACCACAATGAAGAAACTGCTAAGCTTCATATATATGCCCTTAGTGAAAAAGATGAACACTTGGTAGCCTGGGAACCAAAACCGTTGCAGCCAGATTAGGGCAGTACTTCCCTCAAGCTAGTTTGTGTTACCTGCTAACGACTCAGAAAAAGAGTGGGCAAACTTACTGGAGATGATACTAGTTCAAGTGCTACACATGAGGTGGAAACGTCAAACAGAGATAGCTCAGAGTCTTCACCTTTACAGCACAAAAAAACTGACATTTATCCAAAACATGTTAATCAGTCTTACTTAAATATCTCCTGCTGTATCGAGTGAATAGCGTATTTTTGACAGCCTGCTTTCTGCTAGCAGTTTAAGAGGTCACTATCTTTACAGGGCTGTTCATTTTGAAGTACAGAGAGTCAAAACATACCATATAAGAAGTGTTGTGCAAAAATTGCACAAATATTTATCTGGATAACAACTCGCATGCAATATTGCCTCTCTTTCTTCATATCATTTATCAACTGGAACTTTGAAAGCTTGTATCACATTTTTTGTAGCTAATACTGCTGAAGGATCAAAGCAAGGACTACCAGAAATGCAAAGACAAAGCAAGCATCTATGCACACAAAGATGCTAAACACTTGGAAAAAAGCAAAAGATTGATTCTTATGCTTACTGTAGCACCCTCATTCTCTGTTTAAAAAATTCAGTAAGAGTCACAGCAGCTTAGGCTTTTAAGTTTCTATTTGGAGGAAAAAAATATTGCAAGCTGAATGGACCATTGAATTCTGGAAACTATGAATTTATTTATTAAAGATTCTCTAGCAGTCACTGATCTTTCAAAAGTTTAAGGTACTGTGAGCACTTGAGAGATATAATTATAATCTTTATGGCACATCATATCACACTTCCTAAAATTAATTTCTATTCCAAAGCAACTTAAATTAAAATTTACCAAAACATACTCAGTCACCTAATGCCTTAAAGACAATAAGTCTTCGTCTGAAAGAAATAGGGAGGTGCTCCATCCCCATTTTTCATCAAAACGATTTTAACATTTTAGCAAACTTTCAAAGAAAATTATACATGAAAGGCAGAGTGAGAACTCAGCTAACAAGCTTTTCTGCATTCTGTAAAAAGTTGTGCATTTATTCCATGTTTTTTTGTTTCGTTATCAGCAAAATACACGTCTGTTGGGAAAAATCAGCAATAATAAATTTGTGTACTAACAGGGGCTACAACACACAACACTCCCTCTAAATATTAAGATAACACTATAGCAGGTAATGTTCAGTAATATTCACCTGCAGCTCTGGAGTGCAACTTGCAACACAATCCCAAACTATCTCTGCTCTATTGCCCTCATCTAAATCTATGGCTTTAAAGACAGACAACCGGTACTCCAGCAGTCTTTAAAGACCGATAACCAGCATGAAGAAGTCTCACCAGCCTTTGAAGGGCAAATACTTCTCTATCTAGGATCTCCGGGGAGGGGGGAACAACCAAAACCAAACCACACACAGCTGCACCAATAAATAAAGTGCCATTTAACAATGGTCCAAGATGCAGTTGGAAAGGGCAAGAAAACTTCTTCTGAGAAGCCAAAAATCACAGTCAATCTCCTAAATAGGGAAGAACCACCAAATACAGTCCTTTCTTCCATGTGATTCAAGGAAGACCACGGACACCTTTTTTCCAATGGAACAAGCAATAAAATTAACAGGTTGCAGAAAAGCCGAGTTTCATACATACATAAAACAGAATTCACAGAGTACCACACTTAAGCACAGAAATTTGACTGCTTCAGAGTGATGGGAAAGTTTAAAAATGCCTTGGAAATAGGAAGGGAACAGAAAATCCCTTATTCTACGCAACAGTTTAAACAGTTTCAAACATTTACCCTTGCAAGACCACTAAGAGACGCTTGCTCTTTTTAGCATAAGCGGACTGACGGATGCTGTGGTTTTGCTGAGCCTCCAGGACAC
The DNA here is from genome assembly GCF_034638445.1 of Ciconia boyciana. Lineage (NCBI taxonomy): Eukaryota > Metazoa > Chordata > Aves > Ciconiiformes > Ciconiidae > Ciconia > Ciconia boyciana. The sequence continues at coordinate 2,884,440 of NC_132938.1, read as the reverse complement.
TGGAGAGGTAACGCTGGAAGTGGGTTGCACTGAAACATTCAGGACTATCCATAGTTTGCCGATAAACTATCCACCTAAACAACAGAAAACAAGGAAAGAAGTTAATGTTCTATGACATAAGATTTCTGTTTTCTTTTTATTTTGAACCAACAGACCAAAAATAAATTTGACAAGCCCTAAGCATCTCATACCACATGGGAAAGAGGAATTTACTTGGCTTTCTATTGTTTCCAGCATAAGCACATTCTTTACATTACTGCCAAAAGGTTTTGTGGTTTTTTGTTGTTGTTTTTTAATAAAACAATGTTCAAAAACTTCTTCAAAGCAGCATATCATATGAGTAATTCTGATCTTTGTTAGGATGCAGTAAACAAAAATTATATGAATCCAATTCAAAAGACTCTTGGCATGGAAATATTTCACTGTAAAAATAAAAAGTAACAGTGACATTTGCAGGAAAACATCATGAAATGTATTATTACAGAATATTCAAAAGTCACCTTGCATGTTTGCCCTAAAACCAGAACCACAAAACCATACTGAATCAACTTGCTAATATCAAAACACTGAGTTAAAAGTAATACAAAAAACCAGTCCAGCACATTACTAAGATTAAATGCTAAGGTGTTTGGCTGTAAGATTTAAAAGGATAAGAATTTCTTTTTTTGATTTTCCAGAAGCTGTATCAACACACAGAACGGCAAATTCCTGCAGTAGATCTATCTTATTGCCATACAAGAGATGTCCTGAATATATCTCCTGCTACTGTAAAATAGAAACCAGGCCAGATTTAAAACAATGCTGCAGCAAGGACTGTTAGTACAGTCTTTTCTCCAAGAAAAATGCAAGTTAGACTCACTACCACAAGTCAATAAATGGAAGCTCTTCACCCGTTTCCTTCAAGTTGCAACGACTTCCATACTTGCTAAAGGCAGGATTCATTTGGCCCTTCTAAGATTATTCTTAACTGCTGGTAGCGTCAGTGATAGTTCCAGACACACGTCATATATCCACAGTGATACCTGTTGTATTCTTAATATGGAATATCAACAAAGAAATCTCCTGTGCTATTTTTCTTGTCTAAATGTCTAAAATCTAAGGGCAAATCTACTTGGCATAACACAGTTAAATGAGATACCTGACCTGAAGTAATAGAACTGAAGTAATATACCCTACCCTACAGTGTGCTACATAGAACTAGTTAAGGTGCCTCATAATATTTACTGAATTTATTCTTATAACATATCTGTTTACAGATTAGAAACTGGGATATTAAAAAAAAAAAGTGAAACATTGATAGCTTCATTTCCTTCACACTGAGTAGTTCTTTGATGATTAGTATAACCACTGTTTTGGCCTGTAAAACCAGAAGTATACAAACCTTCCGTGCTCCTTGCTAAAAGTTACAAGAAAAGCGCACAGATCACTGCAGCGACATCCCGGAAGACCAGTTATAATGGTGATAACCACCTAAAACACAGGGAACAGATAAGAAGGGGGGCAACTTGAACACTAGAAATGAGCTACAACAATTGCACACACATAAGGCTCTCTATCTTGATCAAATCTTAAGTCTAACCCAAAATTAAGTGACACTAACCACAGAAACAGCAAGACAGTGTAGAACTGTAATTGTGTTTACGCAATTACTCAGATACGCATCATTTTAGAAAGATGCATTTTCTCTTGGTTTTCACACCTTAAATACAGTGAAAGGATAATTAACAAATACAGCAAACAGTATTATCAAAACCTTTACACCAAAATCTAGTCTGCAGTGGAAGTATTAATGCAAATGTCAGACAAAACACTGCAAGAGACCAAATAGGTTATGCTTCCTACGATGAAAAGGGTACATTCAAATACACAGAACAGTATTTGAGGGAAATGGTTCAAAGAGCGATGGTGTATGTCAAACAGTCTTGTCAAACCCAAAGAGCAACTCTAGGTTTCTGATACTGAACCGAGCATGCTATACACAAAATTTATTCCAGCATAGCTGCATTTTGAGTAGGATTGGCAAGAGGTTGCACAATAACAGCTCTAACATACCAACAGCTTTTCCGCATAAAGCACCTCTGTTTCCATTATGTGTATTTCTTGTGGTATTTAGAGAGGGATCATAGCGAAGAAACACTGGTAAGAAGTCAGAGAATATCTCTAAAGTATATAGATATAGTTCTACACTATATACTGGAGCATGCTACAGAAGCAAGCAAATGAGCTCTGGAGGAAACACAACTAAAACAACTCTCTGTTCTGCGCTGCACTTAAATTATGTCACTGGTAATCAGCCATCACACTGCATATTATCCTGTTACTAACAGACAAATTACCTCTTCCAGTTTCTACATGATATTTGAAGATACTCATCTGCAGACTATTTGTATCCTATCCTCAAAATCACTTTCGGATGCTCACAGAAAATGAGTATTCATGATAATAGATATAGAGAAGTAAGTCAGAAAAATCAGAGGTACTAAGTTCGTGTGTTTTATAGAATTTGGTATGAAAATTATAGAAAGATTTCTTTTTTTTTTTAAGACATACACAAAAACACTTAAACTAACCTTAAAATCAGATTTTAAAACATTAATAAAGGTTTATTAATTAATAATTTAAGTGTCAGTATGGTCTCTGAACTAGATCCCAGGAAATAAGGCTGCCACCACCGCAATATTCAAAGAGAAAGACTATATTCCTGCTGCTTTGACCTTCTTGCTTACAGCAGATTTCAAATGCTGGAAAGTTACAAGGAAATATTTTCCCTGAAAAATGCTATTTAAAGCCCTCCTTAAGTTTGACAATTGTTATTGCCCCTATAGAGAACTGAGTGTTCTACAGATAATATCAGCAAATGTTAAATATCATGTGCTACCTCTATGCTATTTAAAGGACTTTTATGTTCCAGAGAACAATTCAGTTAAATTATTCAGCAATTCATAAAAACAAGCTACTGCTTTAGGGCTAACTCTCTCTGGACATTAGAGAAAAACTGTTCACTTGAAGATCTATGCCTCATTTTCTGCCTCTATTTTATCAGGCTGAAGGGCCATTAGCCATTATCTTCCAAAAGATTGTTTAAATTAAAAAAAAATGTAAGTAACGTAATCAGGAAAATAGGGCAGAGCAATTTATTCTAAGAAACTGAGTTGAAGCAAGTTCAGCGTGAACTGGTGGTATTGGAGGAGGCAGCAGCAGAGAGCATGGTTAAACATACATCAGTACTTTACTGCATTGCCTGCAACAGAACTAATGACAGACAGAATATTTGCTAAATATTCTATACTAGGGATAGGAAGTATTGTTGGGTTGCTTCCTTACCTTATCAGTTTCTGCTCTGCTATCAGGAATGAGTTCTGACTGTCGCAATAAAATAGGAAGATGTGCTCTCATTATTGGCTCGTGACTGACGCTGCTGACAGTAAAATGTTGCACAAACCTTTCAAAAAAATAAAAGTTTTATTTTCTTACAATCAAGACCAAAAGAATTCATTCATATAAATATTTGGGAAGCTACTAAAATAAGATTGTTGAAAGGTCAAACAGAGGCTTCCTAGAGAGGAAATAATTCATCTCAGAATATCTAGAGTGAAGACAGAGTTATTAAATAAGCAATTTTTAGAAGAGTATTACATATACCAACATATTTTTGTATTATTTCTGACAAAACAGATCCCTTGAAAACAAAAATAATTTCCTACCTCTCTAATTCTGGAAGGGCAGCAGATATTTTCAGCTCCCTGCATCTTTCCCCAGAAGGAAAAGTCAATGCATTAAATAGCTTCTGAACACTGGAATGCCTAAAACAAGCAAATCAATTAATTGGTTAGTTAAAAAAGAAACCTAAAAATTTATCTTCTTTAAACCAGATGGCTACGTATTAACTAGTAAAAAAAAAATAAAGCGAGTGTTGCACTAAGAATGCAACAATTCCTTTTTGAATCATTATCAAAATCTTCAGTGAGTGACGGTGTTTTTCTGATTGTAGCACACAGTTAATGTATAATTACACTGGAGTAAGTGGCATGAACTTACAGTCTCTTTTGTTCCACAGACAAGAATTCTTCCTGGACAACCCTTAAAGATAATCCTGAGTTTGTCTGGTTTTGCCACGAAGAGAAAACCTGGAACAAACCAGACCCATGCATAAGCATCACTATTTTGCAAAATTTGTTTTGAATTTGTTTAGGAATTGTTTTTGTTCACCTAAAAAAATACATGCATTTTAACTAGCCATTAAATATTTCACAATACTGGGTTTGCTGCAAGAATTCAAAATATGGAAGAAGTCTCCACAAACCAGATTTTGTAAGCTTCTCTTTGGCTAGACTGGAACAGCTTTAAGAAGTAACTTCACTGAAATGGTCTAGTTTTCCCCCCATCTTCATAGCTGGGAAAAACTCCTAGGAAAAAAGTTTACCCACCAAAGTAACAGTAACATTCACGTGTATCTTTCAATTATAGCATATGCTAGGTATTTACAGTCCAACTGCAGTACAGCAGGAACTGAATTAATATGTCTTAATAATTATTAATATAATTTAAGTAGTATTGTAATTTTCATGAAGTAAGATCGCAGCAATCGTTTCTAAAAATTTAAGTAAAACTCTGTTCCTTCACAAAAGAAAAGGGAGCCCTTCATTTCTCTAGGGAACAGTGTTTTGGCTCGCATCCTATTGCTCTAGCCAAGTCACATTAATATGAATGGCACTCTGAACCTAGAAATCAGATTCAGATGAATCACACAGTCATTTAAGTGTTCGGTATTTCCCTTCTTTTAATAAGTAAAGGCAACAGCCATTGTCATTTTTCACAATAATTTGCTGCAAGACAAAACAACTGAGGGGGGAAAGACTGCTTTCCATTAACAAACCGGCATCCTAAACACAAGGGTATTGAGATAAAAAACATCAAAATAAAATAAACTTTTGATATTAACAAAGACAATATTGCTTGTGCAGAAGGATCCATGCGACCAAACAAATAACCACTTCAAAACACATATAAGAGACTAAGGAAAATGCCTACAAGGAATGGAAAGAAGGACTGGTCAACAGAAAATCGTATTCTTTAGAAGGCAAAGGGCTAGGGGTAAACTGAAAATGCAAGTCAGACTGAGACAGAACTCAAAGGAAATAAATCGGTCCTTTTTAAATAACTTAATGAACTTTTAAAAAAAAGAGCTGCTATGGCATTGGAGAAGGTGAAGAAAACCAGAGAAATCAACACATCCCAAAGCCTAAGCAAATTTTCCTCCACCACCAATTACAGTGAGGATACGACAGGTACTGTCCTGTCTTCGCAGGATCTGCAAACCAGATTCCAGTTCTGTGTGCTCAAAACCTTGCCACTGTCTGTTACAAGGAATTTAATACACTCAGATCTGGAGGAACGGGTAATTGCCATTCCCTATTTCAAGGAGGCTTGGAATAATTAAAGCATAGGTCCAGTAAGCAAGGTATCATGCCATAGGACTGTAGAAGAGTAAAACTAGTACCTACATTTTAGTGAATCTTTGTAACTACCGGTCTGTAGAATGAATATTACAACTGTGCGACTTCAATGGCATGCAGACTTTCAGAAAAAATTTTGGAGGAAATCAATAAATACCTGCAGGCAAATACTAACAAAATACAATAATATGTTTCCATGGCTTACACAATCAGGTACACTTGATCTTATGAGTAGTTTTCATTCATGAGATAACATCTTCAAGACAAAAGACATGTTTCATCTACTTGAACTTGAGCAAAGCAACTGGTACGGTGCCAGATGAGAAACTGTTAAACTGCAGAAACTGAAGCTCAGTATAGAACTGTTTGGCAAAAAGCTAACTCAAAGGAGGACCGGAATAAATAGCACCAAAAACAAGTAGCCGAAGGCTGGGGACATTCACCGGCACAGTTGCTTAGGAAATGCCCCGTGACACCTTTTGCAATTAATTTGGCATAGACTGAAGTGAACTGACAGCATTTTGGGGAACTAAGTTGGGAGACAGTCTACACAGCATTGAGATGCTTCATAGCAAAACCAGATCTAACTGTAAGAATGGAAGAAAGAGAAAGAAAAATAGGAGGAAGGTAAGTATGAAAGCAAGAATGAGCACACAAACATTTCTAGAATCAGCTGGAGTATGGGGGGTAGCAAAGGAGAAAGAACCTGAAGGAGTTCCTCAAAAAATGAGCACATCTATTAATTCAAGGCAGCAGTGAAAAGTAAAGGCAAACCAAGGGTACCTCTGAACATTTTCAGAACAGAGAACTATTATCACCTCTGTACAAGAAACATCTCAGATACTACACACAGTTTGGATATCTACAGCCAAAAAACAGATCAAAAGAAAAGCATTACAACAATCAGAGGAAAAGAGAACTTTTTATAAGCATAGATTTAAAAAGGATCTGATTTTATTTTATTAGGCCAAATAAGCCAGAAAGAATAGGTCCAAAATTTCTGAATACCTCAATAACGTCTGCTGGTAGAGTAAAAGAAAAGAGAGATATAAAAGTAGACCTAATAAAACATGCTGAAAATTCTAAAATCAAACAAACAAAATATTCCCAACTACTCACATAGTGGAACAGTGGGAGTAATCTAAACACTTAAGATAAAAGGAGGAGAGATTTTACGGTAACATTAATATTACCAGTGGGGACTACTCACTGAGCTAGGTGGTCTTTTCCAGTCCAGTGTTATGATCGCATACTAAAACCCTTGTGAAGTCCTAAAATCTCCAGGCTCATTTCCTCAAAAGTGCTATTGTTATAAAGTTTTGTTTATTAAAAAGCCTCTGCATTACAATGCATGAAGCCAATCTACTTAGAGAATAATACAACGCCATATGGGATACTTAAAGACTTTAACAAAACTTCCCTAAGGATCACGATCCAAATGTGTCTAACCACAAAAAAAAGACAATAGAACCTCTGCCACTGCATACAATTGCTGTAGCCAATTATATACCAGTGCTACATTTCAAATGCAACTACTAAAAAACAAGCTTTTAGAGCACTCACTGGCTTCAGAAGACAAAATGAAAGCACATGGTGAGCGTTAAACTTAACAAGCAACACAATCACTAGAAACGCATACATAAGTTAAAGTTTCTCACACGTGCAAGTTCCTAAGATCAGGAGCAATAATGCTCCTGGGAAGGACTGGCAAGGTCTACAGGGCCATGACAATCTCGAGTCTGCAAGGCAGACACCTTAGGTCACACAGAGAATAAGAGTTTCTGGTTGGAAGAGAGCCTCTGGAGGTCTCCAGACCCACCTCCTGCTCAAAGCAGGCCTATTGCTGGCAGTACAGATCAGCTCAGCCATGACCTTGTCCAGCCAAGTTTTCAAAATCTTCATAAGGTGGAGATTCACTGTCTGGGTGACCTGTTCCAGTCACTGCACCAACCTCCTACTAACATTCAGTCTGAATCTTCAAAGCTGCAATCCATGGTTACTGCCCTTTGTTACATTATCTGCCACTACTGAAAAAGTTATCTGTAACAGCCCTTCCTACTTCAACACCCTGATTTTATGTAAAAGATAAGCAGCCTCAAAAATCACATCAGCCGTCTCTCTCAATACCCTCCGTGAATCTCATCCAGCTTCATAGAGGAGGTTTTCAATATATTTCTTAACTTGATGCTCGCCCAGTATTAACTGCCCTTTCTCCTTTCTAAACTGTGCTTGTTCACTGAGATATAGGAAAAAGTTTTGCTTGTGAAGACTGACGCAAGAAAGACCTTGAACTTTAATATTTCCTGTATTTACTTATCAGGTGACAAGCTTTAGTGGTTCAACTAAGTGAGAAATAAACCCTTTCTTTCCAATTTTAATCAGTTAAGACAGACATCAACAAATTCACCCTTGCCTCTCATCTGAAACCCAAGGAATAATTGTGTGGGTTTTCCCCCACCCAAACCAATCTTTTTTTACTTTACCTGTGAATAAAAAGCTTTATAAATCTTTGTTTTGGGGAAAAGTGCAATCATCAAAAAGTTGTCTCGGGTATGGAATTCAATTGGTAGATGAGCAAGCAAGGAACTTTTGATGTCTATGAAGACAGCAGCAACAACACTGGTTGAATCCTAGAAAGGGAAAAACAGCACAAATTATAATTAACAGTTACTGAAAGTGAAAAAAAGGCTTCATACATTAAATAGCAGAGCTCAGAAGAGAACTACTACAGTGATAGCTAGGCATGCATAAAGATCTGAACATTCATTAGCTTGCATAGCACAGGTATGGAGCAGAAGGATCAACTGCAGCCACTTACAGTACTCCTCAGTTTCTACTTTGCAGCTATTAGAGATATCATAAGTTTTAAAGAAAGCATCTGAGATTGTTCTAAGCACCTAAGCTTTGTCTTGTCTCGAAAAGAAAAGCTTGCATTTTAATATCTACTCTTTTCCCTCCAGCAAAAACTATACCTCTAGCCCTTTCCTCTGTTAATGCTTCACAACAAAGCCACCTTCATCTATACCCACACATCTCCTCTGACACAGATACCCCGGAAGAATGAATTACATGTCAGCTAAAAAGATTAGAAGGATGGCATGGTGCTATTGCAAACATTTTTTAATACCATGCTCTTGAGTTTCTGACCTGAAAGGAACCACGCTGTAACGAGATACAACTATCAGGCCTGCATTTTAAAGTGCAGGTCACTTGCATGTTGGAAGTGTCCTGTTTCCCTCGGATTCTTTAATGAGCACAAGTTCTACTAAATCTGTTGCTTCTTCACCTGAATTATGTCTTCACCAACAGGAAGCTGAAGCCCTCAAGATCGATCTCCCTCAGAAGCACTGAACTCAGGTTGTCCAATTTTTGTTCTAATAAAACACCACTGACCCTTGGTTTTCTGGATTTCAAGATAGGCATTTATGTACAACTTTGCAGGATGCTGAAGTGTTTTATGCTCAAGCTTTGATTTGTAACTTTTTTCACATCAAAGTATTAGAAAAAAAAGTACAATTCAGCAGCGTGAAACGTCCCTGGAAAATGGGGATTCCATTACTTCGGGTTCAAATCAGAAATTGAGTAGCATCCATCTCCCTTTCAACAGGAAAAGTGAGCAAAGAACTCTACTTACTAATTTTCAAGAAGAAAAAGCTCAGGTTAGGGAACACTTACATAAGAATCGGTATCAATTCAGAGACATTTGCAAACAGAATCTCTACCCTTTGCTGACTGAGGGATTAATTACAAAAGTAATCCTCTCAAAGTCATTGAGGTTACTGAAGAACACCCAGAAATATTCTCCTAAGAGAGAACAATTTCTCTTAAGAGAAAATGGCTTTTGGAACATTTTGGTCCACAGATCCTGGATTCTGCAGGATAGCTTACAGATTTCATGAGAAGTGATTAAAAGGCCAACTCATACATGCTGCAGTCTGCATGTGAAGTGTCCAACAGAATATGCTCCTGCTCCTGGAAAATGTTTAGAGTTTCACAAATTGAAAAAAGCTGAAAAGAAACAGCAATAACCCCCACGGACATTAGGTTAAAAGAATCCAGTTCAAAGTTTTACCAAGATGTTAATGTTATTGTGAAATTTAAGTATTACTTAGTAATATTTGTTCACTTGCTTAATGGCCAAAATAAATGCTGGATTCAGGTACTTACAAGCTTTGGTCTTAAATAAGACCTTAAAACCAAGCACATAGCATCTTAAGCTCAAAGATGCCTTGATACAGTTTACTGAGACACTGAACAGCTACAGGAGAAAAAGAAATAAACCTAGGAGTTTGGAGACTGGGTGGCAGTGTAGCCTGTTGGGTTGTCCTTTACTCCCAGGACAACTGGTACTAAGCTAGAACAGTGCAGCCTTACGAGATGGGAGATTCACGTTTGACTCTGCTAAGATTGGGACGGTTTCTGTTCAGACCTTCGCAGTACAGTTTTGTGAGGAATCTACCCTGTCCTCTATGCACTCGATGTCTATGAGCCTCAAGGACTTCAGGAGCTTAGGTGGCAGCCAGGTGCCCAGCTTCTCAGAATAAAAGAAGCCTGTAGCACAGATTGGAGGCAGAAGTGCAGACATTTTCAAGTTAAAAAAGACAAGCATCTAGCAGACATGGTGATAGAGCTGCTAAGAAACTGTACTTTGCATACTTAAAGTCTTTGTATCTTTTACTTTAATCCTAGCATTAAATTATCCTTTCTTTTCCATCAATATTGTTGTTGCAATAACTGTCGGAAAAAGCATACTAACAATTACCCTTCTTCTCCTGTCACTTCTTAACATTTTAAGCTCTCCACCCTTGTATTATGCCAAGTCAGTTGAACAATAAAATGCTTTCTGTCAAGGTTTAGCTTTACACAAAAATCTGGCATCAGTTCAAGAATGATAGCCAGGTCCTACAAATAGCTAGTTTTATGAAAGTGAGTGTCTTGAATCAAACAATAGAAGGAAGGTCAGTCTTAAAATAGCTTCTTAAACTACCAAGGAGCAATCAATATGATATACAAGAAAAGGCAGCTAAGGTAAATTTCTCTTTCACTGTTGTGTTTTCATCTCAATTGAATCACACATTTTTATTGTATTTTACTGATTTCCTCCATTATATGATGAAATCATAGCAACACAATGCTTTCTGGAGGTCACTAAACAAATGTGCAATGCTGTACCTGAAGAAAAAAGAAACTAAAGGAAACGAGATTTTTTTTTTTTTTCAGTGCTTAGGAAACAATAACCAACCAAAATAACCTCTTTTCCGTTCTGAAAAAGTGATAGTTAACACAGCGTGTCTGCATTGAAGAGGAAAAAAAAAAGAAGCTGAGTTTCCATCACTAACCTAACTCTGAATTCCCACTAGCCAGAAGACCAAACTATTAGCATGGCAGGTTGGCGAAGTGAAGTAATATAGGTTGTTCACAGGAATGGCAAAAGTCTACGTGTAACGTTGTGTCTTTTACTGTAATTACTCAGACTATGTGTAATTACATGCAACATGCCTTTCCTTCTCGCTTCTCAGCTTGCGAAACATGAAGCAGCCACTCCCCCTTCACCCTGTCAGTTACACAACGCTCTATGACAGTAGACAGACGCTGCTCATGACCTCTCCAGAGATAAGTAGTACGCTGCCATGAACATTTGACTGAAGGTTAAATATATTTTGAAGAGAAGGCAGCATTTCACCCTCCAATACACCATATGACTTCGCAATGCCTTGACCTTTTCTCTATCCATCACTTAAGACTGCTAGATATTTTATAAATGCAACGTTCCACAATTTTTCTTTTAATAAAAAGCAATTTTCCACACTATTAAAACCACATTGATAACCCAGTCTAATACAAAATTCTCTCCTCCCTACAGTTTAGCTAATCAGTAACTGGTTAAGCTAACCAATACCAAAAGTGTAGAGATTTGCATCAGTTATTAGTTTTGCACACGCACTTGTAAAACTGCAACTGAAATCGAAACTTTGTACTGGTACCCTACAGAAGTACTGTTAAAAATTGATAAAAAGTTTATGACAGTAGGAACAAACAAAATACTCACCCCATCATAGAGAGAAATGGAACTCATATGGTTCTTTGAAATGGAAATGCTGCCACGGTGGGGATCAGAAAAGAGAATGCCATCTGAAAAGAAGTACAATTTGCCTAGAGTTTGAAAGAAAAAAAAATTGTATTAGGTATATGTCAGTATTTCAGCACCACGTGACAAATGCCTCTTCTTGTTGAGGAAGAAATCTCTGTTCTTGCAGAATTTTGTCGTATTTAACATGCAGTACATTTGAGTAAAGATTTGGCATAGTATCTAGACAGCATTCAAAGCACAACCATTCGATCTTTACTGGATCTCACTATCAAGGGCAGGAATCACGACTATGATTGCATTTGACTTAATCTTATCCCCTGGAACCCACTTATCATAAATATTCTGGGGCCTTTTTTTTTAAAGCCAAAAAAAATTCAGAGCAATTAGAATGGAGACAAAGCCATATGTAATTACATAAATGTGGAGGTTTACTAGTTTACATATATAAGATGTTCATTGCTGATGCTTCCAGTGCTCACAAAATCCAAGGCACAGCACAGGTATGTGCCTTCTATTGAGTGGTCGAGGAACAAAACTGCAAAATACAATACTTCAAGTACATTTCTGTCAAATCTCACAGAATACCACACTTCAGAGAGAACGTGCCAATGGGGAAAGAAAAGTCAGAGATGCTAATTCTTTTGTAACAGAAAAGCAAGCCAAAAAGAGTATTAATTAATCCAAACTAAAACGGCTTCCTTTAACATGGAAGTCAGTGAATTGTATCAAGAACAACTTGATACACTACTTGTATATTTTCCAGAACTGATTAATCACAAAGAGAGAGTTTAATTGGCAAGATTGATTGACTCAGATAAGTTCATCCTACAAAAATCCATAACACAGCACTTGTATTAGCATACTAAGGAAAAGGTTTAACAGCTTGAAAATTTTTGATGCATTTTAGTCATGAATGTATACCTTATTATAGTAAGACACAAGTGACAGAGAGGGAAGATGAGCACCTGTTTGACAGCACCTTTTTTCACCTCATCTTGCCAGACTACATAACTGCAACCTCAGTAGAGCCCAAATTAGAGCACAGCAAACTGTCTTGCAGCGTACGTGAAAGGGAACGAGATCAAGTTCATTTGCACTTGACACCTAAGAAAATATCTCGCTCGTTGGAAGTGTTACATAATAGTCCTTATACCACCTACTTAAAACTCTCCATCCCAAGAGTTATCAAAATATTTAACATCATGAATCTCCCTAAAAAAGGGAAAAAGTAAAATTGCTCCACTGGGGCAGACACAGCCAGTTTCCACAAAGCCACAAAAAAAGAAAAAATTCACCATTCTTTTTCTTAGCTATTTACTGAGTGAACCTGTGCCCACAGCACTGTATTGCAAAATAGCTAAATAAGTTATTCTGCATTAACTTTCTTTCTTTAAAATCTGTTCAATTAGAGCAAAGGTAAATTCTGCTATGTGAAAGTCACTATTTAATTGCCTTGTACATCATTATTTATCCTCAATAGTCTCTTTGCATAACTATAAAAGCAATAAAGCTAAAGATTTTCCCCTAAAGAGCATCAGCTTATTCTAAGCACTTAGATGTCAGATATTATTTATCTTCTGTTGTACATCAATACCGTGACACCAGTACCCTCTCTGGACAGCGGAATATAAAAATAATGTGCCTTAAGAAACATGTTTTGATTCATCAACTTCTATTTATTCTTCTGTGAGTTTTCTCAAGGCAAAGCAAGGCACATTAACACAAGGCTGTGGAGTGAGGGAAACCCCTCCCAACAGTCCTCCCACATTGTCTTTAGTCGCAGTATTGGGATATTCATGTTACTTAAGTTCTTGAAGAAAAAGGTACCCAAAGAAGAGGAATGATCTAAGACTGTTACTAGTAATCTCATGTCAGAAAGCAGTAACTTGATTGAATCTGAAAAGGACCAAGATCGAGCATCCTTCGGTAATACGGTGAGCACCTGTGCAAATAAACACTGAAGTTCCTGAGTGAAAATGACAATGAAAAAAACTGGAACAGCATGTCAGCTCCAGGAGGCGGCTTTGGTAGGAGCAAAGGACACAAGGCTGTAAATAAATCTAGAAGCAAATCATACCAATCCCCTCCTACATCACAGACAGCATACCACGTTGCCCAAAAGGTACTATTTGCCTTCACTTCCTGAGCTGAGAGCCCATGGCATACTGCCACTACTGTAATGCCCAATTTTTCCAACCTAATGTTCATATAGGTACAGAAGAAGCAGAAAACATGGCACACCATCCATTAAGGACAGAAGAAGCCAGTTCGTGCATGCTTTTGAACTTTAACTATGGGAGAAAGCCATCTCCCACGTCTTCAAAGACTCATTCTCGATCATGTAAGGCAAGTCCCGTTTGCCTCAAAAGCAAGCCTATGGCTCTGACAGGAATCCCTCTTCTAGGACTAGAAGTTTCAAGCAGAGCTTGGGGACAAAAAAGTAAAACATGGAGTTTAACAAAAGAAAGTTGAAAAGGCAAATGGAAAGAAAGCTTAAGATGATGGCATAGTGTGCTGGTTTTGGCTGGGATAGAGTTAATTTTCTTCATAGTAGCTATTATGGGGCTATGTTTTGGATTTGTGCTGAGAATAATGTTGATAACACACTGATGTTTTAGCTGTTGCTGAGCAGGGCTTACAAGAACTAAATCAAGAACTTTCCAGCTTCTCATACTGCCCTGCCAGCAAGGAGGCTGGGGGGGCACAAGGAGTTGGGAGGGGACACAGCCGGGACACCTGACTCCAACTGCCCAAAGGGCTATTCCATACCATAGGACGTCATGCTCAGCGTATAAAGCTGGGGAAGAAGAAGGAAGGGGAGGACGTTCGTAATGATGGTGTCAAGTAACCATTACGCATGATGGAGCCCTGCTTTCCTGGAGATGGCTGAACACCTGCTTGCCCATGGGAAGGAGTGAATGAATTCCTTGTTTTGCTTTGATAGCATCCACAGCTTTTGCTTTCCCTATTAAACTGTCTGTATCTCAACCCATGAGTTTTCACCCTTTTACTCTTCTGATTCTCTCCCCCATCCACTGGGGGGGAGTGAGCAAGTGGCTGGGTGGGGCTTAGTTGCCGGCTGGGGTTAAACCACAACATATAGGTATGCTCACCAGACATGTAAATCCCAGAAACTGTGCATATCTCTCATGTTTGTTTTTTTTTTAAAAAAAAAAAAGTGCACCAACTCTATCAGTAATTGAAAAAACACATCTCACCTTCTGCAGGCATGGCCTGGGGATTGCTAGAACAAATATACGCTCCATCACCTCCAGTAAGTAAAGTGCCCAGAAAAGATTTGTCTTCCTAAACCGGAAAAACAAACAGTAATATCACAGACTGCATCAAGGACTGTGATTCAGGCAAGAATATTTTCCCATGCTTTTGCTTCAAGAAAAAAAAGATTTTTCTTAAACAGCATCTGTCAGAACTTTTAAGTGAATTTTAAACTGCATTGATACAGAAGAACTAGTGAAAGACAGCATGTCAAGAGTATAATTTTTAAAAGCACTTCCCCCCGCTTTTGGTTTTGCCAGCGGCTATTAAATTACAAGTTATTGTCACAACCACAAGGCATAGCTTTTTGGTTTTAGATTGTCAATCTACTGAACTAAAAGTATATTACAGGAAAATAAATCTATTTGTAATGAAGATTTCTGGTAACCACAAATTAAACCACAAATGTGAAACTCATGTGGTTTAAGATGTTCCCAGATCCCAAATTCTTTTTTTTTTTTTTATAGTGCTTAAAGTGTTTTCCTTTAGACATTTAGCATGCTGATTAAGTTAAAAGAAAGTTGCATGTAGAGTGGCATTGAGTCTTGCGAGTTTTTTTGAAACACGTGAGCTCCATGGGTAATACTTAGTGAGACTTCTATGAAATCGTAGCTTTATTAGAACTCTTTTTGCTCTTGGGTTTTGTCATTCTTTGAAAGAAAGAAAACCTCAAACTTTTACACACAATGTATTTTTTTTGTAGGTCAAAGTCTGAAAGAGACAGGGTAGAACAGGCAAGTCTATTCAAGAGGAATAACAAACATAAGTCAGTTTTACTAGCAGCTAAGATTTTTTGAATATTGGTTCTTGAAAGTGTAACTTATATAGTTTAACAAAAATGTCTATTTTTACCTTTAATATATGCTGTGCCTTTTCAGACAGTTTCACATCACTATCTTCAACCTGTAGACAGAAACAGTTTCCATTTGTATTGTTAGTAGATAAAGCAAGTCATTAAATAAATAAAAACATTTAAAAAATTTTAAAAACCCCAAACATTAAATAAAAAGCATTAAAGAAGATTCAAGGCAGACAAGAACCTTAGGTACCACAGACAGATATAGTCGGGAGACCAGAGTGCTTCAAAGACAGCTTTGTGCTCTTCAATACTGTGTTACCACGGGACTGAAATAGTTCCTTGAAACACATTCAAAGGCATACTCCCAATTAAATTGTTTTCTAGATGAAAATGATATTGTATAGTCACAAATACGATCTTAAAAATAAGATTTTTTATTACTGTTAAAGTGTTTAAGAAGTATGGATTGCCAAAGGGCATAATGTTGCCCAACTTCATAACATTCATTGGAATTATACCTCTAACACAGTGTAGTACGTTCGAGGTCTGGAAATAGGCCTTTCTTTCTGTTGGGGCAGACATGTAAGTGATCTAAAGTGCCCCACAATAAACAGAATTTTCGAAAGTCACACTGTGTACTTGAAAAACACCCAGGCCTTACACAGGTAAAAAACTGAAGTGGTGAAAATTAAATAATTTAAAACTTGTCTTATGAATGGAAGCATCAGCCTGTTTCCACTTACTAGTTTTTCACTTCATGTCCAAATTCAAAAATCAGAATAGTATTAATATCTTAATATTCTGCTTCAGTGCCCAAGTTCCATACTTTTTCCTCATACATCCATACTTTTATAACAAGTTTTCATTTGTGAATCCGTATGTATAGAAAAAACTCAAGTAAGTTTTTGTGTACTAACCAGCCAAGAAGCGTATCTGGGGATAGCTGCAGTCAGTATTATGTGGCTGGTTTCTGAATTAATGCTGCCATCTGCAGGGAAGTAAATGGAAAGCAAAGTAGTATACCACCATCCATATACTTCAGACTGTTCAAGTCGTAAAAGTAACTTACTGAAATTTCTTTAGGAAAAATTAAAATTTCCTCATTATTTTAAGGACTTATTAGTGTTTAAGTGAAGCTTTCACAGCGGACTAGCCAGTCTTCTTGTGTTGTAACATACACAGAGCTGCTATACAATACCAAAGAAACCCTGCTTTTATTCTGGTCTTAGTATATGGCTTCTTCCTTTGCTCTCCTCCCCACCAAAAGTGTTCCAACTCCCATGGTTAAAAACCCACAGCCTCTCTGGATACAAGAGTTCATAAATATTGCTCAGACAACCTCAATAACTATCTCTCTTTGTCAGATGTAAACAATCTGGAAAATATGCACTTGTCTAAAGTTATGGAAATTACTCAGTATCCTGTATTTTAAATGTAAGACTGTTCCAAAAACAAGCCTTCCTAAAAATCATATCCTTTTTCAGTTTTGTTTCATCTCTTCCAAACAAATAGCAACTGAAATTAAAACATATATTATAAAATGACTGTTACAAAAGCAATGGAAGAGAGCTGTTCGAATTTCCTCATACAATAGAGAACATTCACTAAGATTGAAGAAAATTTAGGAAGGGTACTATTACACTTGAATTTTTTAAACCTCAGCCCTGCTATATCACAAAGCAGCCATAAAACCCGAAGTCCTTTCAGTGAGATTAGAGAAACTTGACACTTAAGATACTCGTTACTAGCAAGCTAAAACATTCGGGTCTTTTAACCTAAAGGCTTAAAACCATAATGGTAATAGTAATAACATCCATCAGAAGCCTTTTTGCTCTTCCATCACACCAAACCTAACAGAATGACAACATTGGTGTTAGAATTTAAAATAGTTACCTTTTTCTTTTACTTGTATCTGTGATGTTAGAAAGGACTCTGAAAAGACAACAGATCCCAAGCATCCTCTTCCTGTGAGCAAGTCTGGAATGTCAAATACCATCATAGACACCTACAGCAATCAAACAGTTGGACAGAAAGGAAGAGAAAGCAGAACTTGAAACATTTCAATTGAAGCTGCAAAATACATATGTTTTAAATCTCCTAAAACACTGCTTCTATATTGTGGTGGAAAGTCTGAGATCATAACTCTATGTTAATGTTTTATTCCAAATTCCACTGTCTGACTTCATGTTAAAAATCTTACCTTGATTTCAGCATCTGAAATCTATCTCACCTCTCCCCTTACATTTGTATTCACATCGATAAATATCTCAGCATGCCCCATAAAGAAAAGCCACTCAAGCTCTATTTTCTAATAAAATGTATAATGAGAATACTGAACAGCTTACTTACCGTTTTAATCAAACTCAGGCTATCCTCATTATCTAATGGAGTAATTCTAGAACAATAATGATAATTAAATATTTAAAGGTTAGATCGTTTTGGGTGACTTCATAGGAGCCAAAAAAGCTATTTAATTTTAAAATAAACTCTTATTTGTGTAGGCTATTTCAGTCAATTAGACAGCATGGGGATTAAAAAAGCCCAAGCTTGTGATATCAACTAAGTTAAAAGCACAATTTTAAAAGGAAAGTCTTAGTGGGCTCATGCTGCTTCTACTCATTAACAGTCAATAAAACTGGTCTGCCCAGTTGTTTTACCTTTTTTTAAAATGTTTTTAAGATTCCACAGAATTACAGATATGAAATAATTAAACTGTCTCATACGCAACAGCATTTAGTACATCT
Source organism: Ciconia boyciana (assembly GCF_034638445.1). Taxonomy (NCBI): domain Eukaryota; kingdom Metazoa; phylum Chordata; class Aves; order Ciconiiformes; family Ciconiidae; genus Ciconia; species Ciconia boyciana. Next base: position 2,866,074 of record NC_132938.1, on the reverse strand, counting down.
TGTATGAAATAATCAAATGCAATGTTTTCTCAGAAGTTCCAAGACAAGAAAAAAAAAACCCAACACTTATTACTGTATTAAAAACACTAATTAATAACAAGAAGTGTAAGACAGTGATACAAACCTGCCATGATTATTCACAGCCTGAATTTGAAAAGCGATTTTGGAGCTGTAGAACAGAAATGGTACTTGTGAAAAAATGTGTTTTATACTTCTTCTACATGTAAAAAATAAGCAATAATACATTTAAAGCAAAATAACTGCTGAAGTGATTAAAAAAAGCAGGAAAAGAAAAATCAAATAATTATAATGATTTTTAAAGGCTGAATGCATTATGAAGTCTTGGAATTTGGCAGTCATGCAAGTTCAGATTAAAATTAACATTTGACATATTTTTTCCCAAAAGAAGCCAATACATCAATCAATAAGTATTTAAAAATACATACCGTAATGCAGTTTTAAGTTGTGTTAAATGAAGGGTATCTAACACAGACATGAGCATCTGCTCTGCTACCTCCTTTGCCTGAAAAAAGGAAATTGAGAATAAAATATCTTTTCCCATACTTCCAAATCCCAGCAACTACAGGAGCACCCACAAGATAAACAAGAGACCATACACTAGACAATAACACACTGATGCACCAGGCTAAAATTTGTTCTTTCACATATCCGATTTTCCTTACTACAAAGTTAGGAAAATTCATGAAGGATGGAAAAACAACTGTAGATGGATAAGATTAGATATACTCTGAAATTTCTCTTTTTTAAACAGAATTCAGAGAGACTGGTTGGAGGCCACGGTATTAACTTCATTAATGTTATGCAGTTGACTCAGGTTTTTTTTTTGTTTATTCATTTTGGTTTGCATGTAATCTTATATTGCAAGCAATCCAAATCAACAATTACAGGGTACAGAATCGGTGCTTCATTTACCTTGGATTCAGTGGAAGTTTTAGCATAGCACTCAATGCCAGCAAGCACAGCCTCTACAACAGCAGTATATATTTGCGACAACAGCGTACTGAAGAGAAATACAAACAGAACATTTACTAGACAGATAGAGTTTTCTTCCTCCTCTGTTTAAAGATCCATGTTTTTCTCCCTCTCATAACACAACTCCCTTATGTGGCAGGGGTCCATGTTCAAATAAGCGTAGAAATAGGTTTATACTTAACCTTTCAGTTTAAAAAAATAAATCAGAGCAAGTAAATTGCTCAAATTACAGAATATCTTGGGGAAAAAACCTCTTGGCACAAATGTACCCCTGCTCCCATCAGTCAAGAAAAAAAAAAAAATGTTTTATTGTTGACTTTCATTGCAGTTGTGTTGAGGATCACATCCTAAATATTCCAACAAGAATAGAATGGTAGCCCCATGCTCTGCAAAAGCAAAACTGGAAAACAGAGTGAACTGACTTCAGAGACTGACTTGTTCCGGAGCGCGTCAAGCAAAAAAAAAAAAAACACTAAAACAAACCAGTCACCACAACCTTTTGAGCACATCTACATGACAGCTTAGTCCGATTTTCTTCTTAAAAGGCATTTGAAAAAATTGTACAGAAATAAACAAAGGTTAGGTGAAGCCAGAAGCGACTTGAAGCTACTGACATATTTATAGCTCCAGAACTATTGAAAAAACACACCTGTGCCCAACTAGGAAAACTAAGAAACATCAGCCTCTGTCTTCCAGCTAAATTGGAACAAAGCGATAAGTAGATCGACAACACAGTCCTACTTCCCCAAACTGTAACTCCTCTCATTACTCCTCTGCAACTGCTAGATGCTATGGGAGGGAAGGGGGGGAGGAAAGAGAAGGATACAGCATTTAAGCCATACGCAAAGCATTCCTGAATGATGGAAAAAAGCATCTGAAGCTCCCAAACATGGCCCAACGTGGAGGAACCTCAAAATGCACCAATGCTTGTCTTTGAACTTCGTCCCCAATAGCAGTAAGAGATTTTAAAATCGAAGCTTCTTACATAGAAGAAACCTCAAAAAGTAGTAAATTCATGTACTAACACATGCATTTAACTTCTGTTTTCAGTACATACTCGTTACAGGAAATGTGTATAATTCTTCCTAACTCTGTAACCATTCCTATTTTCACTCAAATTCACATATATATTTGCAAGAAAACACCTCACAGCGGGCTGTGCTTTACATTAATATGCTATAGTTACCTTACTCTTCTTCCCATTTTGAAATTTTAACACTAACAGTGCAAAACAGAAAATGGTATTTTCTTAAAAAAAAAAAAAATTACAAAGTTTAGCCCAGGGATACTTAAAGTTACACAGTCAGTTTATGCACTCCAGCCAATCTGTACTCTAGGTTGCAATTCTGCTTCCTAAATACAGCCAAATTTGTACTGAATATTTTTTATGAAATATTTTCCCACTTTTTATTTCGTTAGAAAACATTGACAAATATAAGAACCAGTTACAGAACTCAACTGCAAACTAATTCCAAAATCATGAGGTCAGGTTTGCTGGAAAAGCTAATTTTGCTGCTGTTGTTGAAACTAGATCATTTGATCCAATACAGGGACACTTCCAAGAAAAAGATATTCTCATAAAAAATACTGCCTCTATCAACTGACCCCTGCTTTGCTTAGAACTTCTCTAGCCATCTTGGTCAGAACTGTATTTAGTACAAAGCCTTGTCCTACTTCTAAAAGAAATATTATATATGTTTGAGCAGAACATATATGTAAGCAAAATTACCTGTTGAAGTTAACTTCGCTATAAAAAAAAAAAAAGAAAACCTGCTGCTCAGTCAAGTAACTTCACTTTTATGTCTTTGAGAACCATATCACAGTTACCAAAAAGTCAATGGTACTTAGCACGAAAGGTCACCGCTACCAGCTCCCTCTGACACATCTTTAATCTCGCTAACATGTCGTGCCGGCTTGCAAACTGCTCCTCTGCAGAAGCAAGAACAGGCTCCTAAAATTATCCTAACTAGCAAGGAGGACAAAATCTCTAAGGAAAGGTCTGGTCTGTCAAGATTGAGAGCAGTTCCAAAGCAGATTATCTACCACGTTCTTAAAACTTGACAGGTATCTACGACATGCAGAGAAGTGGACATCAACATGGATAAGTCTTATTTTGTGAAGGTCAAGATGTGCGGAAGCTTTGTAGCTTACTAACAAAAAAATTCAGAAGTTAACTTTTATCTATCCTTTAACATAGTGAAATTTCTTTGCAAGTTTGAGTGTTCCCTGTTGATATTTTCACTAACCATTATAAATCTTACACATTGTTTAGCTTAATTAAACTAGTCTAAAAATTACTTTTACTTCTATCTGTGGAACATGCTCCCCTTCAGTTATAGATACTTTCCCCCTCAGTGTATATGAAGTACATTTTAAAGCGATTCAAAAAAGTGTGAAGATAAAAAAAGTTTTATTAAAATTTAAGCAAAATTTACTAATATTTCCTTTCATATTTTGCTGTACAGCAGAAGGGATGTCACACTAACAATTCCTAGTTTGCTCACTGAAACCCTCAATCAGCAATTTGCCTTTGAAACCCTCTCACATTCATGTTATTCTAAATAAAAACATAGCTCTGCAAATGCCAACAGCCACTGCTGACTAAAAGCGGTTTTTACCTACTGCCACAAGGTAGAAAGAGTGAAGAGTTAAGGAATAATAAAAAGTTGGCAGCTTACACTTGTTCAGCTTGCTTGTGCATCTCGTTGTCATTTCCTGTATTAAAACCAAAAATGTTTGTTTTAAGCACTTTCAGAAGCCTTTACACAGAACTTCTTGGGCATAACATTTCTGCTGCATCTCTTACATGATATTTATCTAGTATTTTATATAACTGCAGTTTGTTTGCAGATTTAAAAAAGAGCAAAGCACAGGTTAACTTGTATCAGTACAGCCAGTACATACTACGGCCAAGACTAAGACCTGCATCCCCTAAAAACAGCTGCATCGGGTCAGAACAAAGATCCCTCTCACGCTGTATCTTGTCTCCCAAAGTGGCCATTCCTGGATGCCCAGGAAAAAGCACAACTAGAGCAACAATATGCTAGCTTTTTGCAAGCTTCCAACCATCTTCTCTTCAGATATTTTGTGAGCTGGATATGGTTTCAAGATGTATAGTAACCCTAAGGAGATGGACTTTATCCATGGACTCATGCAGCCATTTAAAATGGGTAAGAAAATTGGGTTTAAAAATTTCACATGGCTTGTTTTTATTAGGGAAGACAGCTATTATAACACACTATATTGGACCCAAACCAGAGGATAAAGGATAAAAGTCAAAGAATTTTCTCTATCTTTTTAAAAATCCTCAATTATTTTGTAAAATAAAATTTATAAAAAGGCTTATTTGACAACTACCACTTTGAATTACTGTATTTTTGGGGACTGTTTTTCTATCAACCTGTATGGAACATGGACGTAAATGTTTATCTAGTACTCGTAAAAGGCCTGCACACGCAGGTGCTCTCTACCTTCACACTGCATTCCGACGCAAACACAAATACACTTCTTGACCTTTGAATCATTCTTTGCAAATATCTGACAGATTTTTGCACATGAGGGTAGGATGTGCAATGGAACAATGTTCTGCTATGATTTCATGCACTGGCTACAGAACTACACAGTATCTACCACTCCATGGCCTAATGCTCATAAAGGAATCAAAGCCATCTTTTAATGGCTACAAATTTTATACAAACATAGAATCGTTTAGGTTGGAAAAGAACTTTAAGTTCATCAAGTCCAACTATTAAAGATAATAACTTTGATATCAAAGAGAGTAACTGCCTTAAATTACTGCTTAGTATTTTTAATATGCTTACCCAGGAAAGGAATGTGAGTAGTTCCAAAAAAATAGGTCCTTGAACAAGCCAGAGGTCCCTTTGGAGATACACACTGCACTACCTAGTTGTCAGTATTAATGAGATACAAAAAGACCTTAGTAAAAAAAAATTGGTGCAATAATTAACAATAAGTTAAGTTCCCCTTTAGTCTTCTAACCACTGACATACTACAGGAAGCGTACAACACAGACTTAACTGGATTTTAAAAAAGCAACTTACGTTTTCAAAGGTATATTTCACTTTTGACTTGACCTGAATGGTTGAAAGACTTTGGAAAGGAGATGAGCTCTGAATTCCATACGCGTTAAAGCATGTGTTTTCAATTTCCTATGTCAACTGCTCTTTTCATGAAGAGGAAAGTGTGTCAGGTTCCCATAACTATGCTTGCACTTGATCTTATTTACTATTTTCATGACACCCTATTAAAACAGTATCACCTGTACCTGTAAATAAACCACCTTTTTAAGAAAAACATCAGAATCTGAGGACAACAGATGGAGCAAGTACATCAGAATAAAATTGTACTTGCATTTTGAAAGATACCAAATGGTCTTAATGGGAATGTTAACAAGGGGAGAAAAAACAAAATTGGAAGTGTTTTTACAGAAATAGGGTTAGACAGAACAGCAAGTGGAAGATGAGGTTTCACCAGGATGCTAAAACAATCCTTTCTCAGGCTTTTGACACATGCAATGTGTCCAGAATACCCACGTCCATCCATCCCTAAGGCAACTACGCATGAAATGTTGTCATGACAAGATCATAAACTCATTCCCTCAATCATACGTTCACTCCACGATGACCTGTACTCAACCACATCCATCTCCTCAGCAGCACAGACTCTGGACTCGCACAACTGACGGACACTCCCAGAGCCCACGGAAATCGGCTAGCAGGGAGAACTACACAATGCAATCTTCACGCTACCTCTCTTCCTTCGCTGCGAGTTACCTTCTTGATGCACCCAGCCCAGCCAGCCAGAGGATCTGAATTCCCTGGGGTCGCTTCCCCAGTTACGTCCCCTGCGCGGCAGTGCAACAAGCCATCGACCTCATCATATGTTTTAAAACTAAGCTTTTACTTGAAAATGGAAACAAGTTAATCTTACAACTTGATCTTAACATTCCTGGAACACCAGAAAGATTTTCAGTTTCATGAACTGTTCAGTTGCTGAAGCATACACTGAAATTTGGATACACATAAGTATCCTGCGTCTATTCACAAAGTCATTATCAAAAAAAGTGCCTTACCATTTCTTTTTAAGAAATGGCTAAACAATTCTGATTAAAATCTGTGTGTCAGAGTTAAATACATTCTATGCTAACATCAGAAAGATTTTCACTTTACGGCTAGGACAAACATCCTTACAAACAGCATTTCCCTCTCCCCCACCCCAAACATTTACAGAAACACAAGTGTTCAAAAAGTTGTCTTTTTACAGGGGAAAAAAATATTTTAACTCATTCAGCAGTCCCTGATTAAACATCCAGTATAGTTTGACTTGGAAAGAGAAAGAAAAACAAAATTTGTTCCTTAAACTGACTGTTAAGGTAACATATGTTTTTATATGTTTAGAAGAATTGGGTACTTAACTCATGGAAGGTAAGCATTTTAAGGGCAAAAAAAAAGTATATGAAGAAAAAGAAAATATACACTGCTTCAAAATATCAGATAACTACTTAAAAGCCTTACCATATGCTTAGCAGTGCTTCCACCAAGGCCAGTGTTTCGAACAAGATGTCCTTCTGATGGAAAATTAAAGTTACCAGAGTTCAAGTTTTCCTTAGTTGAGTGGCTACCAAACAGAACAAAGGGCTGCCGGCTAGGGCTGAGGAGAAAAGAAGGTATCACCACCAAAATACTTGACAAACAATAAATTAAAATCAAAGCTTTCAAGTCTGATGGACCAACTATTGAATTTCTCACTAAAAGAGTAGGACAAAAAAAAATTTACTACAGCTGCAGAAAGCTTCCCATTGAAAAGACCAGGTTCCAAAGAAAAAAACTACTAGAATGAACAAGACTATAATTTCTTTCATATACAAGAACATATCTCAAGGCTGTTTCCCAAATGCTATTAGAAGGGGCTTTTTCCTCCTCTTTTTTGAAGTAAATTGCCTTGAAAAGCTGACTAGTTTAAGATTTACCACCTTGAAAAACCCTGAAATGACTATACTGGAATTAAACAAAACTATTTTGGTTTTATTTCTGGCTTTGGGCCCAAGACTCAACTGGAGAGGTCAAGGTTTTTCTTTTTGTTATTTAAATGCAAACAACATAGGATGCTGAAAACAATAAAGGACATTGAACTCCACTGTTTAATTCCAAATAAAGAAGAATCTGTAGAGACATTCAAGTATCTAAGCAACCTTTATTTAGCTCAAAACAGCAGAACGCTTGGTTTTACAACATATGACAAAGCAACCTTCCTCTCTCAGTTAAAATTCTGTGCTGAAATACAATGCAGCTGACCTGTATTGCCCAGCTTATATTGGCTAAGATTTGGGGGTTTAACTGCCTTGCTTTAAGCATTGGTCTTGTGCATGTTGTGACTCGCAAAAGTGCACCGATGTCTTCAACCTTCCTATTTTAATTGTTTTTGAGTATCATATAAATAGGACCAACATTTTCAAACATAGCTGTCCTGTGTAATAAGTTCACAAGTTTGTTTAGATATCTGACCATGAAGAAATTGATCATATTAGAATGCTCAAGGTGTATGGTTTCAAACATATTGACATTGTATATGTGATAACTACAGCATTAAACCCCATGAAAATTCGGCTTATCCTTCTCAGAAGTGCCTTTGCATGTTTTTTTTAAATATGCAAAGATGAGATGTGATATACTGAGATGGTCCCAAAAGGAATTATAAGCATTACGGTATCAGAGATATGGAAATAACATTGAGGTACTAGTGACACCACAATTTCACAGGGAATAATGAGTAATACCTGTTATCTGTTATATGGCTTGAGATCATTCCGTGACTGAAATAACTTCTGAAAGGCTGTGAAGAATTAATTAAAAAAAACCATCTGATTAACAAGTAAATGAACAGAAAGCGTGATATAACTTCACTATCATTAAGAACAAACCTGAATTATCCCTCTCAGAGTAAACTCCTGAACCCTCAAAAACTACTTCCAACCTCCATAAACAAACCCAAACACCATCAAGTCTCATGTATGCTTAAAAAGCAACAGCCACTACCAGAAAGTACTGTGCTATTTTCACCTGTGCTGTAAGTTACCATCAGTTATGTTTGAGATTTGATATGTGCAACCTCAACTTGTTAGGAAATGCACATACCAGAGCTTCCACCAAAATGAAAATCAATCTACCTACAAACAGGGATCTGTTGTGCAGACGTAAATCAACTAAGCTCAATTCTCAGTGAACAAACACTCAATTGAATTACACCAGGCAGTCCTAAGCCATCATACCATGGATAGGTAAGGTGGGTGGTGAACTTAAAAAAAACAATAGGTTTCCACTCCTCAAACAGGAAAGGTGAGATGGGGTAGGGAGGAAAAAAAAAAGAAAAAAAAGAAAAAAAACCAAAACCAAAGAACAATGCTGAATACTTATTACTTCTGCATGGATGACCCTAGCATTTAAAAGGATTACTGAAGCAGGCATACCTCCCCCGCCTGAGATTCTGATAGTTCCAGAATGAAGGGAATTTCAGTATCAAAGTTAGCAAAAAAGTTGGTCCACTGGTGTTCAAAAATCATTAAATCCTAGAAGAAAAATATTCAACATTACTTAGTAAGGCAAGCGTTACACCAGAGAAACAAAAGTCACAGATTGTACTGAATGAACCCCAATTACTTTAAAACAATGTAGGTTACATTTCACTATGCAATATACTATTACAACCTGCCCAATGAAGCCATAAGTACAAGAAAATAAACATCTTTTAAAAGATAAGGACTTTCTGCTGGGGTTTACGGGGTCTTTTTTGAGTGGGGAGTTTTTTGTTTGTTTGGGGGTTTTGGGGGTGTTTTTGGAGAGAGAAGAGGCAGGAGAGGGAAAAGGACTGGAGCCCTGCACTATCTGCTTTTAACCTAAGGAAGTACACTGTTCTGAGATCACTCATAACTCAGACCTCATGAGTCCCATAAAACTTCCAAAATGAACACTTGGACAGATTTAATTTTCAATTTTTAAATCTGCATATGGTTCTGCAGTAATTTGTATCTGACATTAAGTAAGCTTATGGTCAGAAGATGAGGAACAGATGGGGAATTTGGGAAGCTCAGGATATGTAAGTGGCAGACAGTCCCTTCATCTGCATTTGTAAAAAAAACTGGTAAGTGGAAAAGGAAATATCAGTAACATCTCACTAAAGCAGAATAAAAAAAGGAAGATGACCACAGGTAAGTGTTGCATTCAAATTCATAAAAAAAAAATATCAGAGAATCAATAAAAAGACGGTGTCACGCTGATAAAGCAGGAACCTTACAGAACTAGGCAGTTTTAAAATGCTCTCAAGATTACTTTCAGTTATTTGTCACATACTAACTTGGAAGGTAAGAGAGAGACATCCTGATTTTAGAAAGTGTAGTTCTTCAGACATATAACAGGCAAAACTAGAACTATGATTTTAGCAGTGGTATGACTAATATGCAGTATTTGACTTCAGTCCCTTCATTAATGCAGTAATGATTTAAATTTAGAGAGTGAATGTTCATGAAATCTTACAAGCATTCCAAAATACGAAAGCCCTATTCATTCCCCCCCCCCCCCCGAAAATTTGAAGTAAATTTAACAACTTTCAGGCTCAAAACTTCAAAATTGGAAGAATAAGTCTGTTTCAGGGTAGACTTACCACGTACAAGAAAACAGTCCCAAACATTTATGTCACTTCCACAGGAAGGGGGAAGTGAAGTATTATAGAGCAACTATTTAGACTGACAGCCTTGTAAACTGTATAACATTTTAATTTTCACTACAGCAGTTGATTAAACAACCAAATGGGTGTGAACTACCAATATTTTTTTAATAAAGGATACCTACTGCTGAACTCGCTACATATTAAAAGCCTACTTTTCTGCCAAGCTAGAAACTGATGAAAAAATTAACAACAAAATATATACTAATACATTGCTTTCTTCTTGAGCACCGAGATCAGACCATCGCATTAAAATGAGGAATCACTTTACACTGTATGTTTGTAGTTCACAAAGCATCAGGGCAGCCACTGTGTGTCACTGTTACCCACTTGAAGTAGTTGCAAAGCAGTCGTGAAAGTGTTTTTTTCCTGGAAGAATGGCTGTACGTTAAAGTGGAAATTTTTTTTCCCCCCTTGCTGCAAAAGGAGGATTAACACACACAAACACACCAACTTTCTGTACTTTGTACATCGTCCTATGACCTGCAGAATAGTCACACCATTTAAAGAAACTTTCAGGAGAATTTCAGGCAAATTAAGAAATTCAAGGAATTCTGAGACAAGCTATTTTGAACTTTTGCAGACTTTGTGGCAGATTTGAAGAAAGTAAAGAGACCCTGCGAACAACAGTATGCAGAGCCAGTAGGTTAAGTACATAAGCACTATTAAAAGACAAAACAAACAAAATAACAATTTTGCTCTGCAGCTACACTAACAGACTAGAAGCTGATTCAGAATATTCCACCCACATTACCTCAAAGAGCAAGTCCTCCAAGGAAACAGGATCCATTTTGCTGTATGTCTTCCACAAATCAACACTGACATCCATTAACTGAAAAATATTTTAAACACACTTCTGTGAAAAACGCCATGAAGAATGCCACAGATTCAGCTTTAAGATGCACTGAAACAGACTCACAGCACACTGCCCAGTCTAACAGTCCTCCTTAACTGAATTCAGAAATATTTTTACACTACTGGTTACAAAAGAATTGACCACATGCAAGTGTTCTGGATGCTTCAGAGACTCATCTCCTCAAGTGAGGGTTTAAAGTATGTGCAGAGTTTTGCTTGCATCTTTCAAACAAATCATTTCACAAAGTTTTCCAAATTGAGTGAATAGCAAAGAATAGTATCAGCTGGTGCAAGCAAAATGGAAAGATGAGTTTTCTGAGACAAGAGAGACAAGAAGATTCCAAGGTTACTCGTCCTACGCACCAACCAATTCTTGCTGTAAGCGTAATGTAAATTTAGGCAAAGCTAGTTTAACTTAGCAATTAGCAATACCTTCTTCCAAGTAGTAAGATGATGCATATGAGAACACTATTCAAAAATATATTCTTAAGGGACACTTGTATCTGAATAATTTCTGCATTTACAGGGCTCCCCACCACCCACTTAATTAAAAATGCAACACTGACTGGAATTTTCTTAAACCACTGCTTTACAGTTATTCCAGTTACTCGTGTTACTAGATACGGCAATAATGATTTCCCAGACATCATTTCCATTCACCTGTCGGTACAGTAAATTCTCTGGACTACAGCATCTTGAGCAACTCTGACTTCTGTAGTAAGAGAGCAACTGCCCTTACAACACTGAAAAAATTAATAAGTTATCATCATTAGATCATCTTCAAATCTAACAGCATAGAACGCACAGCAGAGGGAAAGTCAGTTTGAGGAGCTCAAAATGCACCAAGAACATCCCCTTTTAATAACGGCAGAAGTATTCATTTATAGATCTTCTACAGCGATCCCAAATGTACTTCCTCCCATAGACTGGTTTCTCCTCCCCATCTGTGACACATAGCAGCTGCCTAACAGATAATCACGCATAAACAGTTACTTAAAATTTAAGAATGCCACTTCCACTTGAAATCCCCTTATGACTTTAAGGAGGAAGAAGGCAAGAACTCAAGCTGGAACTGGCTGAACCGCCAGAGCTAACAGGCTTACTCTTAAAAACAGATACCGAGAATTTGCCTTGCTCCTTTTTAAGTCTGCAAGAGTGCCATAATGACAGTATCAACTCCTACAACGAAACAGGAGAGGCTCCGTCTTTACAAAGTCATTGCCGCACTGTGTCTACACATTTTCTCAAAGCCTCTACGGATTCATTAAGTGAATTGACAACGGTAATTAAAGACCCAAACAACTCCTGAATTCACAGTCAAATTTTCATTGACTAATATCAGACATCAGGAAGGGCTACCGATACTGAGGCAGACCTCCACAAGGATGCTCATCTATTTGCACTTTGTATTTGATTTTAACAGGTTCACACCACAAGATGATTACAGTACTAGTGATGGAATGAAGAAATAAAAAAAAGGCATGAAGAAAGGTATCAGTGGAAAGAATACAGTGCTCAGAGAGAAAGAAAGGCACACTTGAATTCACATAACAGATTTTTGAGCAAGCTTGTACAGTACTACATGTGATGAGACTTTACAATGGTACTATTAATTCCTTGGGTTTTTTCCAGATGTCAGAAGTCAGACAAAGAACATTCTGGCTGTAAAAATGAAGGAGTGACAAGAAAAATAGGACATCTGCATTTCTGTGGCAGAGGTCCAAGAAAATTAAATAAAAGCAGCTTCGAACAAGTACGTAAATACAAAGCTGTCCTCTGAAGATGCTGTTAGAGTATATTTAATAAATAGACAAATCAAATGACACAAGTTGCTCAGAGTGGAACAGCAAATCATTATTAAAACTAGGAGCATCATCCAAAATCTTGACTGTTGCTGTGTTCAGCAGGCTATGATGACCCAAAAATATATGTTGATGAGAAAAGTAGATGCATCTCTTTTGTCAAAACTAATGACCCAAGAAATACAGTCACTTCTGATTTTCTCAGTCCATTTCAAGGCATTTGTCACTAACCAGCTTCTCTTGCACTGCTCTTGAAGATCTACACCTATCTAGCAGCTAAAAAAAAAATAGTGTTTGCTGTTATTGGTAGAGGAAGCTCTAGAAGAGAAGAAAAAGGGTTCTAAATCACAACACGGGGGCTGGGGACACACACCAAACAATCATGGTTTATCCAGGACAGAGTGCTGTGGAGCTCATAACAGTCTCTCAGCAAGACTGTGGTGTCTCCATCCTCACACATTCAAAAGTCAGCTTCACAAGATCCTGAAAAACTTCAGCCAGCTTCCCTCAGCTGGCTTCCTTTGAGGGGTGAGTCAGGACTAGATGATCTCAAAAGGTACTTTCCAACTGAAATTATTCCATGATTCAATTTCTGCTTCGGAATAGAAATGGAAGAAAATGAAAAATGTAAACACTTACTTCATATTTCATTGTAAAGAAGCCATCGCCCCCAATTCCTTCCAGCGCAAAAGCCTGCACTATTGGCCACTTTTCAACAATGAACATATCAAATATCTGTAGATGACCTGCAAAATAAATGTTTCATGGAAACATTCTCACAAATACTGGCAGTTTCACTTTCTGTGAGATCTCAGAGTTGTCCTGAGATTCTAATAACGGATCTCAATTATCCTGTCTTTGTACAACTTAAAATCCGTAATTGCAAAATGTTTTTTGTGAAGACAGTAGCTTTTACAAACTCCTTTCTTTACACCTCAAATTTTATCCCTTTTTTCCAGCTATCACTCTAGTAAAAGATATTATGTCTCCTTGCAAATTTCATTCCAAGACCATTAGCAAAACTGCGCCCATTAAAATTCAAAATACTGAACAGGGACCTTTGCTTACTCCAATTTCTTTAATTATTTGACCTTAAGTCAAATACTGTCAAGGTCATCCCCACATTAATCAGAATTTTACGTCAGGGGAGACAAAAACTATTCAGCCTGGTACTCATCCGTGAAGCTGTAAGCCATCTGAAGCGAAGTGTGATTACCATCCTTAAGCTACACACCTTCTTTAGATACTTCCTAACAAAGAACTGCCATCCTCCCCCCTGCCCTGACCCATTAATGATTCTTCAGGCAGTCAGAGCATATCATCCTTTCCTGAAGAGAAGCAATGAAGAATTAGGAATGGAAAAAAAAACAAACAACCAAACAAAACACCAAAACTGAATTAGCTTGGTTTGAACTTACATGGTTCAAAAATAGAAAGCAATTTTCTTTTTTTGTGTCTCACCTACTGTACTATGGACCAAAAACCCCACGCGCTCATCCTGCACAGTGAAGTACATGCACTGCATTGCTTTGCTTTATTCACCGTTGGGGATACTGCAAAGTACACTTTACTGAACAACGCAAGATTACACTGTTCAGGCTGCAAGGCTGGCTACAGATCATAGCAGGAAGTCATGCAGTCCAGTTTTTTCAGTGCTATAAAAGGAAACTTGCATAACGAAGTGTTTATTCTTACATAAAGAAGTATTTATCTGGAGCTCCCATCTGAACAGAGAACTTCTGTAGCAGCAGAACACACTTCTCTGAATGCAAATTATTTCTTTGCCTCACGCTGTGAGCATTCACTCTTCAGATGAAGTCTAACGGCTTACATTTTTCAGAAAGAAACCCAACTCTTAAGCAAAAAGAGGCTAAAACAAACTATTGACATATTAATCCTCATTTCTTACCAAAGGCAAGGAGATCTACATTCCCTGAACTGCATGACTTGCATGCTGCGAAACACTTGGACTATAAGCGTAAAACAAGCTAACCTACCTCGGCAGCTGTATGGAATACCAATGCGACTGCAATCTCGAACCATGTCTACAAAGCTGGAAATTTTGAATTCCTCTGCAGCTTCTTCATCTTCATACTGAAAGAATTCATTTAAAATAAAATTTTATTAGGCACACCTAATTTGATTGTTAGTTTTCCACTAAAGAGAATATGTATTGTACTGTTTTAATTCCATAGCAAGTGTCATGTAATCCACTAAAACATTATCTACAGCTACCAGAAGCTAAAGAACTTCTTTGGTCTCTATATTTTGAAAACTCCATCATGGCAGGGATGCGTTCAAGCCAATGGAAACTGATCTTTAAAATCAAACTTCAGAGCAAGGTTTTTAATAAGCTTATATGAAGGTATAAATATATATGTTACTTTCAGCTTTCAGTGAAGTCTTTCAACATCATCTACTAGATTCTGGACAATTTTTGAACAATAAAAGATATTTTGTGAATATTAACTGATCTGCCACAAATGCTTGCCACGGAGGGGGAAAAAAAAAAAAAGAAAAATTACCAGCTTAACAACACTAAACCGGGAAACCCAACTGACAAAATACACCTCAGGTCACAGAACAAGCAATGAGAACCAACTGCTGTCTGAGGACATATATAGGCAAAGGAGGAGGAAAAAAGAGGAGGCACCACCACGCAACACTACCTTGCTGTTTCACACTAGTAGCAGACTGAAGTCGTCCAAAGACTTCAGCAGACTGAAGAGCAAGAGTGAAGATCAAACATCATACTTATGGCTCGTAAAAGCATAAAAACTAGACTGACAAGACAAATCACACAAAAATCACTTTTTATAACAGACCAAAAAAACTAGCAATGCTCTCTGATCTTTACCTGAAAAGGCACAGTTTAGTAGCAAGTCTGAAACCAACAGGCCTAGCACTGCTGGGTACTTCAAGAGTCACGCGCTTTCTGGAGCAAGATCAGAAGGCGGTGGTGTTTTATCTTTTTTTTTTTTTTTAATGTTCAGTGCTCTGAACTTAATATCAAGGTAAATTACATGATTATGAACTTTTTGTATATAGCTCTTGTGAGCTTCAGGGTACACCCAACAAATTTATTTTAAGAACAAGTTCTTTTAAGACAAGCCTGAATTTAAGATGCAGCCCAAGTTCCTCCATGATGTGTTCTTTCTTCAATCCCAGGAAGCCAGATCAAAGTGTCAGTTCAAAGCCAAGCCCCAAAAACCTGCCAACTTCTCAAGACTTAAAATGCCATTAGAATAAGAACTTGGGTTTTGGCAGGGTGGTAAAGGCTTGCTCACTATCTGCTATTGCAGGTATAAATACAGCCCGTTCCATAAATGGTACAGTCATGACACCCAGAAAGCTTATACAGTATGCATCAAATGTCAGTACTATATCTTATTTGGCCATTTTGAAAATTAGCATTCTTTAATAATAAGTTTTCTCTTCCGATAACTAGGACATTCACTTAAATTCCTATGGTGTAGTTAAAGGCAAGCAGGAAAGAAGAAAGGAAGGAGAGGCTCTAAGTTTTGCCAGATTCATCAAGAGCTGCACAGAGCCAGGTACGGCACTGTTTTCTTGATTTCTAAAGCTCTTGAGCTTTTTTTAGTTTCATTTTTATAAAAGCTAGCAAAAGTTGCTTCTATCACTGAAAAAAAGAAGCTTAAAAGCCACTACAGGCAATCCTCCTGTAAACGGGATGCACTTAAAGCCTGACACAGCAATGTTTTCTGGTTTCTCTTTCAGAAGTAATCTAGGAAACTGGCAATTCTTATACATTAGAAATGTGACTGGAAGTGCATCGCTCAGCTCATTCACGTGAAACAGCAATGAAGTAAAACTTGTATTTTCAACTTCAGAAATCAAACTTTTCCATTCACTTCCACAAATAGCAAGGCATACAGCTTACCTTTCTAGTTACACCATTATTTCAAGCCAGTACTGTGTGATTAAGGTTACTACTTACCACGATAAATCATATAAAAGCCCATAAGGAGATGCAGCTTAAAATTCAATCGCTGAGATTGCAGTTGTGCTAGCAATAGGGTGTTAAGAACTACTTCAATCTTGACTCCAAAATGCATGTATTTTACCACCCTCAGGTATGCTTCAAGATTTCCCTTTCAGCAAGGATTTTGGCAGCAGAAAAACCTTATGAAGCCAGGCTTTAGATTTTGCTACGGCATGCTTTAACCCGTAGCTCAGCTGTTTACATCTTAACAAGAAGTAATTATCCCCCTCTATGCAGCACTCATGGGACTGTATCTAGAACACGGCATCCAGTTTTGGGACCCACATACAAGACAGACGTTGACAAACTGGAGCAAGTTCAGTGGAGGGCCACCACGATGATCAGTGGGCTGGAGCACTTGTCCTACAAGGAGACCCAGGCTTGTTCAGCCTAGAGGAGGATGGACCTCATAGCTGCCTTCCAACACCCACAAAAACATTATTGAAGCCAGGCTCTTCGCAGTGGTCTGCAGTTGCAGGATGCATGACAAAGGTCACGATTTAAAACAAGAGAGGTTCAGACTGGATAAAAGGAAACACTTTTTCACTATTAGGACAGTCAGGTAATGGAGCAGATAGCCAAGAGAAGTTCTGCAGTCATCATCCTTGGACACTTTCAACATCCAGCTGCAAAAAAACCTCGAGTATCCTGATCTGATCTCATCACTAACCCTGCCTTAAGCAGGAGGTTGGAAAAGATGATCTCCAGAGGTCCCTAATCTGAATTATTAAATAATTCTGTGATCTAAACTATCAAACAGCCACATAAAACCACAATCAAGCTATCATAAGCCCCATCGCTTTCAAGCTGGAAATTCAAGGAAACAAAAGGTTTCTCTCCCTGACCTCCCTATTCATTCTTCCACCAGCTTCACCCATTGACACAGCAGGCTCCTAACCCACTCCCTTCAGATTTCAGTGTAATTCTAATTTAGAAAAGGAACTACACAGAACTGAACTGGGGGGAAGCTTCCCATAACGGCATTTAGGAAGAAGCATTTCCAGTCTCAACTGGAACAAAAAGGTTCTTATTCTACACCTAGACAAACAGTATTTTCATTTTTTAGTCCTCTAACAGTACTTCACGATGATAAACATAGCTTTTCTAAGAATACCTTGACTTTTAAATGAAAGGTGAAACTCACATCACTTACACGGTCCAGTGAAAGTGAGGTTAATAGCTCTTGAAAGGAAGATTTGAAAGTTAAAATGAAAATACATTATAAAGTTTATTGATTTTAAATGGCTTCCTAAGCCGATCTTTTCTAATATTCTAAAACTATTGGCAAACAATGCATTAAAACACTGCTTTGGTAGCAAATAAGGCTGTCATTGGAAATCTCAGTGTTG